>NC_134041.1:3839606-5202939 GCF_965140245.1 Athene noctua
AAAGTTTTTAACTTAAATCCAGTTCCCAAAGGAAAAAAAAAAAAAAAAAAAAAAGCAATTCTATGAACGCTGCCTTTATAACGAACAATCAGAAATTCCACTAAGCTAATTTGACAGAAATTTTTCCTCATTTAAACAACATTACAAAAGTCCTGCATTATAAAATAGGGTAGAATAAATCAGTGTAATCAATAAAACTATACAACATACAAATTACATATCTTCTGAGTGGGCAGTTTAATTCTCTCTCTTTGCAGCCATGACTACAACATGCTCACTAAAAACAACTAACTGCCCAAACTATTGCTTAGTTTGTTTTGTTTAAAAAAGGGTGCAATTTTATTGTATATACAACCAATTTACTGGTAATACCTTGTCTCATAGCAAGGTTCTGACAAAATGTTTGTCTAGGCTTTTTTCCCTTCACTGTGAAGCACTGAAAGCTGCTATTTTTTTTTTAGTGCACATATGTCTTAATAAAGTAATGCCCAGCTAAGTGCTATAGGGAAGGCAAAGGATGCTGGCTAGAGGATGTGATACCATATACTAACAATCACACAATACAATAGAGCAAAATGACTACTCAACCACTTATCAGACACATATGAAAATCCAAAACATTTTATTTTTTCCTTAAATAGAGAATAACCAGTAAACAATTTTCAGAACTTGGAAGTTTAAAAACGTGCATATAAAAATGGGCATTATATACTTTTATTGAATGTGGATTGATTGCAGTCTGCTAATAAAAATGGGTGTGGGATCTGAAGAAAAAGGAAGTTTTTTTTTTTTTTAAGGCTTGCTTGTGAAAGGAACAGTTGTAAAACAAAAATTGCTTGAAGCAGGGTTCAGCTTAGTGCTTCACAGTTTGACTGCTTCTCTAAGAAGAGCCCTTCCTGCATGTGCATTCAAAAATCACAAAAGTACAAAGACAAACACCTAAAACACACTGCGTCAAGTGCAGCACCAACTTTGGTCAAATAAAAAAAAATTAAAAGAAAAATTAATAATTGCTAAGCTTTTCTACATGATATAAGCAGGTATTGCATATTTTCATATATCTGGGAGAAAACAAAACAAAAAGGAAGACTCCAAATAAAATGTAAAATGCAGCAACATCCAAAAATACTGATAATCTAGCATCTACAGATCTCAGAATAGCACTGCCACTGACCATACAGGACAATAAACACTACTCCTATCTGCGGAACAACTAACATCCTATTTAATTCTAGATGTTGAAACTGACAATGGCTGACATAAAAGTCACATTTACAAAAAGTGTCTCCAAATGCTTGACTAGGGAAAAACCCCTTTCAATATAGGAACATGTGCAACAATTCCACAAATAATCGCTATCCAGGGCAAGGCACATTGATATGGAATTTTTTTTTTTGTTTCGTGCAAATTAAGAAAACAAAACAAAACATTGTTTCAGGGAAAAGATGAGGAGCAAAGTGTCTTCCCAAGAATTTCAGTTACTTGATTGTATAGGACAGTAGTAGAAACCCTTCTGAAGGGTCGAACAAACATAGTTTAAAGGCAAGTGCCTGGAATAGGGATTACAATATTGTGTCTTAATGCACTCTACTTTACCCTACATTAACTATATAAAAATTAGTTACTAACACTAGAACATGCAGAGACTTTCTCTGATTAGCTGGACTCGCCAACCAGAACGTATATATATGTATAGTATAGGAAACCTTCTTAAAGTTGCATGTGAAGCAAAGGGGTGCTCCGCTGTCTGATAGAAAAAATCACTTGCACTCTTTTTTTTTTTCTTTTTTTTTCCTTTTTTTTGTACATAAGATACAGGACGTTTGGGGTCCAAACTTTTTTTGTCTTTTTTTTTTTTTTTTTTTTCTTTTTTTCTTCTTCAGCAAGTGCCCTTGCTTTGAACTGGCATAAGTTGTAAGATCAGCATCATTCGTTTCTGTAATGTTTTCTTCGCAGTCCAGAAAATGTACCAGTTCAGGGACACGAAGGTGTTTTACTTTCTGGACCGTTCTCTCTTATTCCCAAGGTGTTTGAGAACTGATAAACCCTATATTGCCGGAAACACGTAAAATTTGTCAGAATTGGCATAATCCATTATAGTGACTTTTAGCTTATAAAATTAACAGATATTATGATTTCATTTTAGTTATGTGCTTTGATAACAGAAAATGATTAATTAGCATTTAATGTAGTTAACATATTGTGGTAAAAGCACCATTAGATTTGTTTTTTTTTTTTTTTAATTTTCCTTCAGTTTTAAAGGGATACAAGTTCAACAATAAAAAACATAAAAAGCAAAAATAGCTCCCCTTTTTCTTGCAAGGCTGTTTTTTACCCCAATAATTTAGAGTCCTGGGGTGGAAGGACTTGGAAAACAAAAATAGAATTTTCAACAATCTCTATCTTACAAAGATATTTAGCTATCCAATGAAATTGCACTTTACTCAATTCAAAATTCGATTGTTTTGATTGATTCCTGTCAGTTTCTGTCAAAACAGACCAACTTCCCCATTTCTGCGTGAATTTTTGTGTAATTGTTGAAAATTGTTGAAAAATGTTTTTTTTTAAATGTAAGTGCAGCATTTCAAACTTTTTTTCTTTTTTTTCTTTTTTTTTTTTTTAGTGAATAGTAGTAGTTCGATGTTTTAAATCGCTCTGCAATTGAGTGGAAACAAATTGTTGACAATGCTCTTATGGTTCATGTTATGTATCTAAGTGCCGACTGTAAAAAAAAAAAAAAAAAACCCCAACAAAAAAAAAAAACCTGCAATTTTTTTTCCGATATGTTACAGAAAAACATGCTCTATGTCTGTCCGGTAAGTTATATATTGCAGAATTCAGCTACTACAAAAGTTATAGTTTAAGTGTGTTTCATGATTTCTCAAGAAGTCTCACACCTGTATGGGAAAATCGATGAGGATACTGTAAAACAGTTAGGCTCCATATGGAAAGTGTGTTACAACAGCGAGTTGGTAAGCAGCAGCAGAGGCTAGTTCTACTCAGTGTCACCTAACGCTTACACTACCAATGAAACACTTCAAAAGTTATGAAGCCCAACCATTTCCAGCACCATATGAGAAATTACAACAGTCCTAAGTTGTCTAAAAAAAAAAAAAAAAAAAATGAAATCTCGAAAAAGTTACGGCCTTTGCCATTCAACCATAACGTTTGCCATTTCCATGTACTAGTTTGCTGTCGGTGTCTGCTCGCCTCCCCTTCCGCCGATGTGAAGTCGCTGCGCTGCGTTGCTGCTGCTTCCGTGTTACAGAGGTGGGAAGGGGTCTGGTGGTCTGTCCGGTGGGTGGTGGGAAGCGGAGACTTTTATCCCAGGTACCAGGACTGCAAAAGAGAGAGGAGAAGCGTCAGCCCGGCCGCCCGCTTTCGCTGCTTCCCGAAGGGCTCCGGGCATCGCCGCCAGCCTCCTCCGCCAAGAGGGGGGCTAATTGAGACTGTGACAAATTGACCTAATTACAAAGCTTAATTAAAAATACTGTACAAATCAATATATTTTTTTTTTTCGCCGACAGTCGCTGGCCATAGCTACAGATGAACGCGGGGGTCATGTCACGTTACAAGTTATCAATCTTTTTAATAGATTATGGCTTGAAGATCCCTCCAGTTCACTTTTGTCTAATCCCCTGAAAAGGCGATACACATTCGCCTCTCTGTGCCATTTATCACCCTGCAGTCGGGGTTTTCTTGGGTATTTAGGCATGTGCCAGCATAAGCATCTGTTGCTTTATACTGCCCTGCTTCAACTGTCTCGCTGGAACAGATGCACAGAAATTCAACAACAGGGCTGTTTTCTTAGGAGAAATGTGGATCGCTAGAGAAAAGCCAGGATAAAGCAAATCTGGGGGGAAAGTGGATCAGCGAAAATGTCCCCTATCTCTGGCCATACTTGTGTTTCAAAACAAAACATGGACCTCAACTAATAGCTTTTCTTTGGGAAATTTTTTTTTTTTTTTTGCCTTCCTCCCCGCAAAGGGAGGGAATTCCCTGGGATTTCAGCTCCGCAACAATACCGTCCTTAACCGAACCGCGCAGATACCCGGAGCACAGAAAAGCAATTTTGCTCCTCGATAGGAAAATAAACACTGTCGGAAAGCTGGAGTGGGCTCTGCTGGAGTCGGGGCAGTGCCACCGCACTGGGGAGACCCGACTCGGCCCCGGCGAGGTCAGACCAACCTGAACCCGGGATGAATAAGAGCAGTGTTAGGCCCTGGGATTGTACACGCAGGGGGATGCTACTTGGCAGTGACATATTGCTGTGGGAATACACCAACAAGCGGCAACTATTTAGCCTGAAGTAAAGTAATACAACAAGAAAGATTCAGGTATTAAAGAGCCGTTGCTGATACCCCACGTTTTTACTTTGGCTCCCGTAATATATGAGGTGCATACGTGTGCATGTATAAACTGACGACAAGTTTTACCAACTTTTTCCTCCGTTCCTTTTCAGCGTCTGACGTGATTGATAGCATAATCAACCCGGGGAAGATTTATGAACATTTACAGAAGACTCTGAGGCAAGTTTCATGTGGGACTTGGAGATTATGTGGTCTTGCCATGGAGGTAGGAACCGGTAAAATAAATAGCACGATCGGAGAAGTTGTCCTGCTTCCAATACACCTCATTAACTAACTCTTCCTCCGCTCGCCCTTCTGAATACAAACACACCGGTCCCATATCGGCTCCATCTATTGCCTACAGATTTTATATTTAGATTTACGCAGGCTGCAATTAAACGAAATAGTTCTCATATGTAAAGTTCATAAACAGAGAGAAGTTCTGGCAGGATTTGTGAAGCGGTGCCAAGTCCCGCTCCCCTCCCTGATTGCAGGGCCCTATTGATTTTAGGCGGGCTCAGGGAAGCCGAGCGCGGGCCGTGCCGGAGACGCCTCTGACCGCCGCGGGCTGCAAACTCTTCCCAGCTTTGCGGGGTCATCCCTCACCCTCGGCATTTGAGCGTGAGGGTCTTTGGCCAGGCTGGGAACTGTGGACGTCCCCAGCAGGGAGTAGAGGGGTTAAAAATTCAGAGCCGATGGTTCAAATCTATATTGCAGATGGCCAACTGGCTCCCATCGCCGCTGGCCCGGCCACATGGCCCACCGGCCGGGGATGGCGGGAGCCGCTCTGGCCTCGCCACTCCTCTTTCGCTTCAAAAGCAGATTTCAAAAAAAAAAAAGAAAAAAAAAAAGAAAAAAAAAGCAAAAAGCAAGCAAGCCGCGGTTGCAGAGGTGGGGCTGCTCATGGAGGAGGCCCGGGGTGGCGGAGCAGGGCAGGCAGTGGGGCGGCACGACGGGCTCCCCCCGCCCCGGGGTTCCCCCCCCCTCCCCTCCCCAAGCCCTGGGGGTCCCCCCCGAGCCCCGGGGGTCCCCCCCTGTCCCGGCCGGCAGGGGATGCGCCGCCGCCCGCCCCGTCGGTCCATCCGTTGGTCCATCCATCGGTGGGTCGGTGGGTCCATCCGTCCCCCCACGGCCCCGCGCTCCTTCACGCATCTTGCTATTCAGCCTGCGCCTTGCAGACAAGGTTACCCCAGAGCGGCTCTGTAATCCTTCACTGAAATAGGCTTTATTGATTGCTCTGGTCTATTGTTCCCTTTTCAAGTCCCCCAAGTTCAAGTTCATCCTGGTGTTACATCATGTCTCGTTGCTAGGGGCAACCAGACAGCCCCAGACGTGACTATCATTAGCAAGAGCCGCGCTGCGCCCTCCCACCGCCCGCCAGCCGCTCTGACGTAGCAGCCCCGCTGCAAACACATTGAAGTATTTATTCTGCCTAATTTATGACCTCCACAGCAAGAGAGACCCCCACTCCAAAAACCAACACTGTTGTATATTTAATTAATCTGTCTTTCTCTGGCACTTGGGAAAGTTAGACAAAGGTCTAATTATTGTGTGTCGCTCCCCACACTTTTCTTTTTGGGGTGACTATTTGCATGGGAAAAGAAACGGCGAGGCTGGGCGCGAGTCCCCTCCCTCCAAAACACCTTTTTTTTCTCCCCTGCCCTATTGACATTTCATGAAATACTTTAGCTGCTTAAGGGAATTAGAAAAAAAAAATCTGATGTGAATGTAACTCCTTCTGAGTTGGTATTCAGTAACACAAATCAACTCATGACATGTTTAAATTTAAATGCTAACCACACACTCTGCGAGTTACTTTAAAGGTTAGTTTTTAATCAATAGAAGTTGCTGACTCCGGAGTTTTTAGCGGCGCAGTGCAGCTCTGGGGCCTTTGTCTAGCGTTGGGCTTTCAAACTTTTTTTTTTTCTTGAGATGATTTTAGCAATGATTTGCAGACACAGAGTGCTATTGTGCTCCTGACTAGCAACATGTCAATAAAGGAGTAGAGTTACCATGCACTAGGGTGTCAATATGACTCCTGCAGACACTGCCCGGCCTTAATACCAATGAAAAACTTCATTAACCCTTACAGGAGCGACCCAAACTGCGCGGTTATTTTTTAAACTTCCGTGCCGGGGCTCAGGATCGCCTTTACTGAAAAGCTGCTTTTACGGGACCCAAACTCCGAGCACCTCGCAAACAGCTGCATCCCGCTTCGCCTGTTCCTGCAACCCCACTTGGATGAGATGTTTTATGGGCTGAGGCAGCAGAACAGTGAGACAGAGGGAGCATTTACCCATCAGATCCCACCAGCACTGCTCTCAGGATACCGTTTTAATTTAGAGCGTCTTACAGCCGAAACGCACACACAGAATGATCCTCCTTTTCTACTAATCATTTTAATATTAAGATCTCATATCCCCCTCAAGCCTCCTATACACGTCTAAGTCTTCCCGGATTAGGTCTGAAGAGCACCATTGTCCTTCTGAAGCACCTGTGAAACTTCTCTGCGAGCAGAGGGGAGACCTCCGCGCATCAAATGAAAATGTCTAGGAAGCGTATTGTGCTTTCAGAGCCCTGATAGTTGGGATCTGTCAAGTTTTTTTTTGCACGATTAGGAGGCTTAGAAGGGAAAAGAGAAGCCCACATCCCTACATTCGGGTGGCTGAAGTATTTTTTTGCCTTCTTTCGGAGCGCTGCTCTCACGTCTAACCACTGTACCCATTTTGTCCCTTCGTGTTCTGTAACCTATCCGACTGCACCCAGACGGAGAACGGCGTATTGCCTTTCTTAATTTCGAATCTCCATTTAAATCATGTGCACTATCACAATACGGTTAGGATGATATTATCTCCGCGCAGTTTCATAAAAGAGCCAGTATTTTATTTCCCCTCTATTTGCAGAACCATTCTCCCAGCGAGTTTAGAGCTAAATGAATCCACCGGAGCTAAAGGTCCTACTCAGTAAAATTACTGCCACGCAGTTGTCGGTGCCACTACGGGTCTGTATTGTCCTGCCAAGCATCTCGCTGTCCTTCCCCAGCGCTCAAGGTGAAACATCAGGAAGAATTCTGCAGTCCAGTACGAGATCTTCGCTTCCCTTTCTCCAGTCAAATGAAGAAGTAATCTCATCAGGTTGAAAAGTGCTGACTAAGGATTTAATAAAGTGCCTGCAGATGTGTGTCATCTCTAAGGTATTCAACTCATGTAATGCAAAACAGTTCCACACCGAATGTGCTTATAAAATTCCATTTAACCATTGCAGAGCTCTATTTTACTGTTCTCGGAGGAGTATTATCACACTTTCCCCCCTCCCCCCCCCCTAATTTACAGCACCATGAAAGTTGAAACTCTGCTCTGCCAGTATCTGAGAATCCTCACAGTAGTAAGGTTTTATGAACCATAAACAATATCTACTTGACTGAATCCTAAACAGGAAGTCTGAAATGGCAATTATGTTTCTTTGATCGCGCAAGTCTATTTGTTTCTTATGCTCTTCTGGAGATAGCAGAGACACACAAAAATCCTCAAGCCACTTCTGACAATCGGGTCCTTTGTATGGGAAGAACAGCAAGGAAACACTCTGTGATTCAGGATATTTAAAAAGAGAAAAGCTGAAAGTGCCTCATTGACTCCAGTAGCACTTTCTGCCCGTGTCAGGAGCCCAGAAACAGGCCCATTGTTTATTAAAATCGTTTTAAACCAGCCATCCTGCACGACGTGTTTCACTCCCAGCTCCCAAGCCTAACTGCGAGCACCGCTTCACGTGTTTTAAACCAGAAAGACAATCAAATGCAAACTTGTTAAATTTACTTCTACCTGCACATCTCCCGCCCTAACAATGAGACCTTTCAGCTCGCACAAAAAAGCGAGGGTTGTAAAGCCGCCCTATCTGTTTTTCGAATTAAAAAGTTAAACAAAAGTCCTCAAGGGCAAAGTTTAACGCTGCGGAAGGAGGTTGTTAATGTGGAATCCAGAACTGGGTGTGACAGTTGGCTTATTTCTCCAGGCGATGTAGGTTATTTAAGGACATTCACACGTTTGAAACTCTGACAAACTCCACACATAGGAGCTTTTGCTTCACCTAATCCATTTAGGGCTAGGACCTGGTCTGTGCTAGCCATTTTCTTCAGGTTTGAGCCCAGTTCGGCTGCCTGCCGGCAGGATGGGTCAGTGCCATTGGGACTTCAAACGCGGCTGCCGCGGTGCTGCGGCCGTTGCTGCCCTGGGCACGGCTGTGCTTGCAGGAAGCTATCGCTGCACAGGCCCGGGCGGGAAAATCCACCTTTGATAAGAGCCTAAATAATAATAAAAAAAAAACACCCAACTTGCAGCTTCAGAGCTCGCCGGCAAAGCGGCTGTTTGAGCAGCCGAGCTGAACCTGAGCCACGACCATCGGGCACCTGCGAGGATTCATCACGGCGCATCAGTTCAGTTGTTTTGTTTGGGGATGACATTTCAGTCATCTCAAGAACTTCAAGGCAATTAAAAACATTAACCCTGGGAAGGTGAATTGGGGTAACGAGTCCTTCTGGCTCCAAAGATAAAATGAGAATGTAAACAGCTAGGCAGCAAACCGGTCCTTTAGGCATCACCTTGCGAGAGGTCCCAGGAAGGCTCTTCTCCCCGGCGGGTGGTTTGAAAGCAAGGGGCCAAAACTGGGGCTTTGATACAATTTCAAAAGGTCTGCCAGGGTGAGCGAAGGCAGTGAAAATTCAGCTTCTGGTGCGACTGGCTGGAGGGCTCCTGCAGATAAAGCAACTGCCTTTGGTTTACCCCACGTCTGAATTTTTCCCACTTTTCTCTTGGTTTCTCCAGAGTTTCTCCAGGCATGAAATTTGATCCTACTGCCTAAACCGAAAGGTGAATATTAAAGACAAGGTCACCTTTGTGCCTATGGAAGTTATTTTCTTAGAGCTGGGATTAATTATTTAGTAATTATATTTTCCAAAATGAAATACCAAAAGGGACGTAAGTAGCATGTTGGTCATCCCTGAAGGGACATAAAACAGTGAGTGAATCTTCTGGTTGTCCAACATCCATACCCAGGAGAGTTGCATGCCCCACTACAAGCACATTTATACTGTCTCGAGGAAGATAAAACCCGTCTCGGGAGGGACACTAGTCTCCAGGCGATGTGTACAGTAGCTCTGCATCCAATAGCTTTTGCGAGAACGCCAGTTGTGGCAAACTGCATTAAATTACGTGCAATAATTTTGTAATATGGACTTCTGCCTGCTGACTATTAAAAATGTATAGTAGTCCAAACCACTTCTCTCCTGGGACCAACAAACTCACTTCAGGCAAGATTTCTGCTTGGGTTCAAACCTCAAGTTGGGAACAGCTAGTGTTTTTAACTAAGTCACCCCAAACCCTCCCAAACCTATGAAAACACACTCATACAGTAACTCCTGCTGTTGTTCCAGACATCTGAATGTTCCAGTAAAGTGTCCCAGCTGGCCCCAGATGTTTCTTAAGTATAAAGCAATGCTCTGAGCGCCGGACCCCCTGCCGCCCGAACCTGAGGCTCAGTGGATTAAAGATTGACTGCACTATGACATATTCACATTTAGCCTGAATATAATACAGCAAAGACTTATCAATGGCAAATGTTTGAAATGTAATCCAGCAAGGAGAGTAGGCTGGCACTTTGAATATGATGTATAAATAATGTATGGGAACTTAAGATCTAAATTAGATCTACAGGAAGAAAACTTTCCCTTTTCTCTGACTCTAAAAGAAAGTTCTCTCACAATGAGGTCATTTTTATGTCTGTCTTTCGGTTTACAATTTTGCCTTTAGACAGAGGGTCTTCCTTTTACTTCGGGAACATTTTGTGAGTTACAGTTTTCCTCCAGTTTTCTAAATAGTTAAGAAGTTCGTTTATTTGTTCATAAACTGACTCTGAAATCTGCAAAATAACTTCTAAACTTTGCGTCCTATGCTAAAGGCTAACTGCAGGAACGCTAAACCGTAACCCTTGCTGTTTAAAAAAAAAAAAAAAAAAAAAAAGATAGTGGAGTGAAAGAGAGAGAGGAAAAAGAAAGGGAGAAAGAGAGAGAAACAATCCCATTTTGGTTTTTGTTAGAGGACGGCATACTACATAGATCAGAGACTTTTCAAAAAATAAAAACCCCCACTGTACACAAAGCACAGGAAAATGTGAGGAAAAAAGGAAAAACCTAAAAGCAGCTTAGAATGTGTTAACTCTGCCATTCTGTCAGCTTAAAGAGTATTTTATGCTTGATCAACAGCTCTCTTTTATTATGCTTTTCTTTCATTCATTCAAGACATCAAAGACCAGAACCACCAGTGTACCTGATCTACCAGAAGAACTTGTAAGGGTGTTCTAAAGAAACGGGGGTATTGGGAGCCAGACACCCCTGCGGACAAGGCAGTTCAAAGAGAATATTTCAACAATGATTACATTTTGTAAATCTTTGTACGAAAGACAGCTTATTTCCTGCTTTTTTCATGAAAAATAGATTCTATCCATTAAAGTGAGCCCACAGTATGAAAGTTACTTGAGATCTGAGGTACAGCAAGCGGATTAAGTGGATGGTGAGATGAAATCTTTGAGAGAGACGATGGCTTTCTCTGATATTTGTTGCTGCCATAAGGTTTTCTGACTGGGATAGAAACTTTTTTTTTTTTTTTTTAATTTATTTGTAGACTTGCTGGTGGCAGTGAAGACATTTGTAAAAGCAAAATAAACCAAAATGAAACAGAAAGGAAAATTGTAACAAATAAAGGAACTAAGAAAACAAATGGTTGCAAAAACCTTTTGACATGTTTAAAAGAAAAACTATATATATTTGCTCCACTACAAAAATTGCAGGCTAGCCATTTAAATCCAGCAGACAACTCCGAAGCGCAGCGCACAGACCCAAGCCAGCTGTTTACTTTTCAAAGCCTGTGGTGGTTTCTGCATTGATAAACTATATAACCTCACACACACAGAAGGGATTTTAGCTATGCCAGACCTCATTGCTCTGTCCCGGTTTCTTTATGCTCTGTCACAGAATAAAAATGATCCTAACACAAACCCTGAAATAATATCTTGCTCCAGAAAGGACATCTTTGTAGATATTTCCTGAGTTACTGCCAAAAAAGATTTTTTTTTTTTTCGCCCATTCATCCTTTCAAAGTTTTGCTATAAACATAGCCAAAATTGTTCGGGAGTAATCAGAAATGACCAAAATATGACCCACCAGCCAAGTACAGCTCTGGGGGGGAGGAAGCTGCCCCCATGCCGGCGGCCCGGCCAGCAGCCACCTCTGCCACCACACCTGGGTGACGCTCACCGGCACTGGCACCTCTCTTGCTGCCCTGGTACATACATCGCCTTTTGCAATGGGAAAAGAAAACAGGAGTCCACATTTTATCAAAGAACCAAAAAGACGACTTTAAAACCCGCCTCACGGTTTACATCTGCTGTTGCAATTTAAAAGTAAATACACTGCGAAGGGGTTTTTAAATTCTGCACTTTAAGCCTCACTTTTTAGACAGTCCTGTATTTTCCTCTGCTGGAAGCACAGTTAAATTTGCTAGAGTGCTATGCTTTAATATTTCTTACACTAAATCTCACTTATTTCTTTCCCTTTATAAAATAGAATGTGCATCGGGACTTGGATCTGCTTATAACTTCATGCCGGGAACTCCCGTGGAAAGTGGGACGGCAGACACACCGCTGCGAGGGGACTTTCCAGCATTTTGCTAGGAAAAAAAAAAGTGAGCCCTTTGGGAACCACTGTGAACCCGCTGCCGAAACTACGGTGCCCCACGTTGTCCCCCGTTTCCCCGTGCCCCCGGACACGGCACAAAGCCGGTGGGTGCCCAGGGACCCCCCAGCCCTGACGGTGGGTGCATGGGGCCGGTGGCAGCCCCTGCTCCCAGCCTCTCGCAGCCAAGATCTGCTCGTCCCAGGCTCCGGCAGCGCGTTTGCAAGTTCAAGTTCAGGTTTAAGTGAAATAAAACGCTCCTCGGGAGTCTGCAGCCAGCCCTCATTTACATGTGATCCCTCTGAACTTCGCCTGCGCCAGCGCGCCCTGTTTCCAGGGCCCGCCGAAGGAATGTTTTACAGTTAGAGCCCGCAGTGCTTTCTCAGGCATTTTAGACCCAGAGGCCCAAGTTTCAAGCTGCAGCATTAAAAGTTTCCACAGAGCTACTGCAGAGAGAGGGAGGAAAGGGGGGGGGGGGGGGGGGAGGGAAATGAGGAGAACAATATCGTCTTAATTGTCTCTATATAGCTCCACAGTTAAAGTATTACTTTTTAAAGGGACATAATTTATTCTAGAGGCACGGTGTTATAACAACCAGTACATACTTTCACCGCAGCGTAACCCGCTCTATTCTTCATTGTGCTCTCCGGTTTTGTTGCTTTTGCAGAACTCCTTGTTACCCAGTCCCCTATACTGTACTTACAGTTTTATTCAATTTAAGCCAGTTCCTGCAGTCCTCAGGCGAGCAAAACTCCCCTGAAGCCTCAGGAGTTTTGCCTGCACCAGGACTGCAAAAATAATCTCCCTTGCAACCACCGTTTTCCCCCAAAGTTTCTTTACTTTTATTGCTTTAGACAATCGGGGAAAGTCATCCAAAGAAAATCAACCCCCAGTCTGGGCCTCCCAAGCTCCATTTGCAGCGAGACAGCCTGAGAGCACACACACGCACCGAGACACACGTACACACACACGCGCGCGCGGGGGGTTTGCCCCCGGGACTCTCTTTCCCTGTCCCGGGCCGGTGGGGAGCGACTGGAGCTACGTGAGGGGCCCACGGGGCCGAGGGGTCCCAGCGGGACGGGCTGCTCTGCTGGCAAGTTGCTGCAGAGGCTCTGGCTCTTTGCTCTGTGGAGTTTGGGGTACAAAAGGTAGTTTTCAGCTGCTTTTCTTGCCTGGCTGGGAGTACTTTAGAGTACGCCGCGCAAGAGGAAAGCGAGGTGAGGTGATAACTTGAACTGGAGGGGAGAGCGAGCGCTGTCTCCAAAATCCCCCCCAAAGCCTCCAGCGCCTGGTCTCTGCCCGCGCTGGATGTCTGTGGGTGAAGCAGACAAATGAGCAGCCCCGTGGCTCTGCTGGGAGAGCAAAGGCAGCGTGCACAGCCTGATAAAAGCAGGGCAAAAAAAAAAAGGGGCGGACGGGACATGCTGGCGAGGAGTTGGGCTGTGGGCAGCAGGAAGAGCGAGGCGCAGGGCGGACAGATGCAGGTGGACAGAGGGACAGGATGGGAGCTGGGGACGCCAGGACGAGGGGGCCAAGACAACAGCATGTTTTCAGAAGTGGGCAGAGAGAGGTTGGGGTTTGGAGGCCATAGAAAGGGAAGAGGAATCGGGGTTTTGGAGAGTCCTAGGTGTACCGGGCAAGGAGATCAAAACCAGTCTCCAAATTAACATGGACAGAAATAGTAGCATGGAGGAAACTCTGGTGGTTTTGCCACATTGACCTTAAAGTAGAAAGTGAGGTAGAGGAATAATGAACGAATTCAGCAGTGAACCCTCCTTCCCAAATCTCCCCTCAAACACAGAAAGCCAAGAAGGCATCGAGCTGCACACAAAACTCTTGAATGTGAGAACTTTTGATGTCTGTGTTTTTCCTGATGCTTTGTACCTTGCTAAACTGAACAAAGTGCTCTAAGAAATGTGGAAGGCCGTGCACCGTGCTTGTGCTCAGCACTCGGCCCCCTGGGGTGTGTGGCTGCGGGGATCCATCCCCCGTTACACCGCAGGGAGCCCCTGGTCAGGACCGTGGTGGCCGTTGGGGTCGGGAGGATACAGGAGCTGGGTGATCAGGGTGAGGAAATGCCATCCCAGCCTTTGGAAGTAGTCACCTCTCCGGTGGAGAATTGGGAAAAGCCTTCACAGCACACGATCTGCCTTTGGATGAGGAGGGATGTATTAGACATGGTTGGCTAAAGGGAGTTGGGTCTTGGCCTAGTGTGGAGTGATTTTCACACATATTGTGAGATGCCAATGAAAGTCCTGGTGGAGTGTAAAGTCATTAAATGAGATGAAATTAAACAATTTAGTTATTTCTGCTTCATCATATTTGTGCAGTATGGCAGGCAGAATGAATTACTACTAATGATCAAATTTAGTAATACTAATTAAACTATCTCAATTTAATTAATACTAACAGAGAAAACAGACAAAATTACTAATGTAAACCTTGAACTTAAAACCAAAAGGTGCCTCCGCTTTTATGAGTCACTGAATGTGAGGCTTTTCTCTGAAAATAGACTGTATAGAAGTGGCTCTTTGTACTCTGTACGTAAGCTGCTCCATTGTATGGAGAATTATAGCTTTCCCCCATCTTTTTTTTTTTAAATTTTTTTCTAAATGTTACTACTTTTACTCCTTATATTCCTGAAAAGTGTCCAGGAGAAGAATCTGGACTGTTTTGACTCATGCAGCATCAACAGGATTGATAAAGAAGTTACCACTACTGGGATAAGTTCTGCCCTTGTCACTATTGTTAGGAACACAGTGAGTTTATAAAGAGCTTCTGGAGCCTCCCTTGCTCCAGAGCCTGTGGAGACTCCAGAAGGAATATAACCCAGCCTATCCTTTCAGATTTAGCCTACAGAACCAGGAAATTGGGAAAAGTCCAAAACTAAACCCATCTCTACATCAAGGAAGATTGCTTTGGGGTCACTAAGAGACAGTACCTGTAGCTGCAAAATAAAAACTCTAGACATACATGATGGCTGCACTGCAAGCCCTCCCCATAAAGAAAATGTGAATTTTAACCTTTATCTTACTTGAAAAAGACTAATTTATTGTACTGTGAGAGGTATAAGCAAAATACAAGCATATTAAACAGAAAAATAACTGTATTTCTAAAAGACAGTCCTGCCAATAACAGATCTTCCATCTCCTACTCTCACTGACTTCAGTGAATGTACAGTTGGGTCCAATACCGCAGACACATTTTTTAACCCAAAAGACTACAAGAAAGTCCTTCAAAAAAAAAAAAAGAAAAGAAAGAGAAGAGCCAAGCAAGGAAAATTATGTGTAAAAGTGTTCCTGCAAAATCTCAAATCTCATTGTTTAGCACATGCAAGGATGAAAAAACCCAACCCCACATGCAAATTTCATATCTAAATTTATTCCCTTTTTTGAAAAAAAGGTACCTTTTCTATTGTCATATTTAAAAAGAGGTAGTTATGGCAAAAGCACAAAAGGAAACCTAAAGTTGTATAAAGCTCCTCCAAGCAATGCAGAAATTACTGTGTTCTATCTCAAAGGTGGCTCATTTTATTGGTAGTGATTTTTGTTACTCATATCTCATACTTAAAATTACATTTCATTGACTTCTGAAATGTATTTAGCTGCATCTCTTTGTGGGTAATAACTAGTATTTGTATAGATGATGTAAGAGTTGGGTCATGCAAGTGAATATGCGTGAAAATATTATGACTATAGTGTCAGTACTGTTTTCAAAATTGAATATTAATAACCAAAGTAACTAAAGGCTACATAGTCAAGCCTACAAGATGTGTTCATGGTTAGCCTCTTGATTTATTAATGTCAGATTTTTTCTTTTTAAACGTATCCTGGTTTTGGATTCTACTTCTGCAGATTTGTCTCTGTTCAAGTAGAATATACTACAAAAACAAATGCCTAAAACAAGATGATACCTTTTGTTGCTCTGAACCAGGTTCTGAAACCAGGTAAAGTTTGAAAACTACAACTCGGCATCCTTACTAAGAACACACACTCCATTACATTTTAAAAAATAAGCATGTTCTAAGGGAATTGCATAATTTTGCTGTATTTCTTTCAAAGCCCCAATCCTTCCCTGTATGCTATTTACATTTCTCTAGGATAGTCCAGCACTAGGGAACGTGATGCTCAGCGTCTCGGGAATGTGTAATCTGCTGCCAACTGGAGAGTCCTTCTCCATTAATAAATGGCTTCTCATCTTTTGGTCTCTTCTTATGGAATTTAGTATTAATTTCAGAGCAAGATAGCCTATTTTGCAAGGTGTTCACCTCTGGAGCTTATTTATTCCTTGACCTCTGCGTTAAGGCCATTAAGCCAAGGTGATTCTTAGAATAGGTAGCTTAGTGCCTATCCATTGGGAAGGATGTAGGGATTGTGGCCTTTAATTTTTGACCTTCATTGTAGACTGTGGTCCTAATCCTTTGATTGCAGAATTGTTAAAAAGTATATATGGCAGTTGGCAAAAATCTTAATGTTCCAGTAAATGCAAAAGCCATAAATTCAGCTGCTGACCTTTTCCATCCAGGTCACATGTGACACCTACTGGAGTTTGTCAGGCTGTGTGGAATTTATGGAGCTCATATAGGTATCAGCTGCGAAAGCTGAACTTTCATGAAATGTCTTTCAAAGGCACTTCCAAAACCCTTGTAAAAAGTCAGTATGTCTTTTTTTTAAGGGTATACATTCTACACGCATTTTAAAAGGTCTCATCATGCCATCTCTGCAAATCTTCAACACTTAGGAAACTTCAGCTCTTAAATTATTACTCTTTACAAAATAGAGAAATCAGGCCAGGCATGTAATTATTGTGATTACCAACTTCCAACAACCCCTCTCCAAGCCTACAGAATATGCTGAACCTCGGCGCATTCCTTTCTTTCTCTTGTGCATCTCGCTGCCCCTCTCTGAAATCAATGGTATTGATGGCGTATTGTCAGTCAGGGAAATGTGATTTGATAGTACCCTAAAGCAGTGGCAAAAGAAGGGAAGAAATACAAAACCTACTCAGGTCCACACCGTGAGCGCGAGATCAATGTTTTCAATAATACGTTTGCCGCCATGTAGCACCCTAACTGTCGCAATTAATAATGTAGAAGGAGCTGATTAACTTAAGTAAAGTGCTCTCCACTGTGTAAACACATAAAGATCTATAGGGCAAAAGAGGAAAGAACGAACAAAACGTCATTTTTATATTTTATGTGGACACATTCTTGCTTTCTATTCTGCTCTTGTAACAATTACTGTACTAGCCACTCTGACAGAGTCAATAAATCGATCTGGGACCTGATGCAGCAGCGGGGCAGACTAATCCAATACAGCATTATCTGCTATGGAGGCTGGGGGTGGGCGTGGGGTGGCCAGGAAATTGGCCAAGTCAAGTAAAAGCAGTAAGAGGCACATAACTATAATCTTGCCTTACACTTGTTTGTTTGATTTGTGTGTGCGCGCCCGCATGCATGTGTGTATCTGAACAAACGTGCAGCTCTGCAGGAGGAAAGTGCTCTGCCCATGCTGCATCTCCAGAGTCCTTGCGATACTCCACCTGGTCACAGGACCCTGTGGTTCAGAGAGCATCAGCACGCACTCTGATTTAATCACGTCGGCAGGATTCAAAGATCTGGTGACTCTCTCCCCCACCACACCAAAGTTAGTACCTGCTCCCCCTCTCAGCTGAGCCCACCCCAACAGCAGCAAGAGCTGCTGCTTGTCCACTGGAAAACAAGTCTGGGAATTCCCTTCTGTGTGCTCTCTACCTGTGAACTAGGAGCTGTCACGTTTTGTCAGCTTAAATGGTCACTTGGGTCTGGTACTATGTCTCTGACAGTGGCTGCACTCCTCTTGGGAGGAAGATGCAAGAATCTCTATAAAGGAGGCGGACCAAAATGATTTGGCCTGAGGGGAAGCTTCTTCCCAGCCCCATGCAGTAAGTGGTAGGCCTTGTAAATCCATGTTAGCGGGGAATATGAGATTGAAAAAATAAAAATAAAAGAAAGTTTCCTGCTGAATGGAAAAAAGAAAACTGTTTTTTTGGCAGAAGTTCTTCAAGAAGGAGAACATAGGCCATTGTTACTATGAAGACTTTTCAATGAAAACACAGAAAATCATTGCCTTTTAGAGTAATTGTTTAGCTAAAGAAAGGTTACACAGCTTGTAGAGAATTTAGTAAGAAATTAAATCTCTCCAGCTCATTCATCATATTTCTGCATTTGCCAACTCTTCCCACCAGGCCCACACTTACTTCTTCTCTCTCTTCTCCCCTACTGTGGAGCATAAGTAATGGCCATAAAACCCACAGAAAGGGTGCCTTACGCACAGGCTTCCTGTTTATTGTGAGGAGGGGGAAAAAAAAATGCAGTAAGTTTAATTGCTTAGTTTGGGAAATTCGTCTATGTCCATTGTAAATAATTGTATGCTATATCTATTGGAAATAGGATGCTTAGTGTTAGTTTCCAAAAAAAAAAAAAAAAAGAAGTCTGAACTGCTCACCAGAGCCTGCAAGGAGGAGGAAGAAAAAGCACAGGAAAAAGGATCCCTCCTGCTGAGGACTAACCCAGGCATTTCTGGACTGATTTGGCTCCAACCCACTTTGAAGATAAGGCCATGTGATGGCACTAGGAAGTTTTCTATGAATCTTTACCTTTATAGTGCAATATGTGCTTTCTTCTTGAGGTACACTGTTCTCTGCTGCTTTTTAAGAACTGATCTGAGAATGAAATTTCATACTGCCCCTCTGCACGAAAGCTCAATTAAAGGGGCTTTGTGCACTGAGCTGAGCAGGCAGTGAAGGGAACGGGAGTTGGGGAGTGACCCTGATTTCTGGTCACCTTTGTACCTCCTCTCTGCGGAGCACTCTCTGGACTGTCATTAGTAACTGTGATCAGAGCAGCACGTTCACACTCACGCTGCACTGGGGACGCGTGGCTATGGAGCTATTATGTGATCAGGGGCACATCAAGAGCCCCACGACCGCATGCGGGCTCTTTGCTCCCATCATGGTGGAACCATCTCAATTTTAGCTCAGCGAAGGATTCAGCCAACATTTCCTTGACTAATTTCAACCAAAGAGAAGAGTGAGTTTAATATGGCCAAACACAAAGCGAAGGCAGGATCTGAAATCTCCTGTCAGCCTCCCAGGGTCTGAGACCTGCTGCTTGATAGATTGACACTGCATTTTCTATGCACGCTCTCTCTAGACTTAAGACATTTTTAGAGCCATTTCCAGGCCACCCTCATGATCAGGCCAGTATAGCTGCTTTCTGGATGGAAGATAAAACACAGCATCAACCTTCAGGTCACATAATCAGTAGGTTGGTGCCACTCGTTCTGCAGCAAAATACTTTTTGCTAAGGAATCAAAACTTTCAGTGGTCATAATAGGGCTCAAGACCACAAGAGTCCATCCTTCTTCAATACCCTTCAGCCCAGGCAATTATTATAAATTAAGTGGTCACATATACAACTTTCTTTTCTCACGTGCTCAACCGTTCACTGTAATGGTTCTGCTCCTGATCTCTGTTTTGGGTCTCCTATTTCTTACGAGTATTGTAAATGTCTAGTAGGAAAGCGATCCATGAGGGTGCAGGGCCCACACAGGCTCAAGGAGCAATCTAAAATTCAGACGGCACTTTGGGCACCGTGTAACTTTGCTCTGGCTGTCGGAGGAGAGCAGCCCTCGCTTCCCATTGCTGATATGGGAAAGTCCACAGATCCCTGCTGGTTTTGGAAGGAGAGTGATCCCTCTAACTTCAGCAGCTCTAGAAAGTAGCAGTCCCACCCTCAAAATTGTGTTTTTTCTACCTAGTCTCTGCATATTTCTGTTCTTTACCCAGGAGAGACATTATTCCTGCATGCAAATGACGTTCTGAACCTGCTACTACATTTGCTGCTACGGACCAAGAGAAGGAAAGGGGCGGTCAAGTCTCTGCTTAAGCAAAATGCTTTGCAGTTAAGTTTCTTCCAGAGCCATGCGTGCTGGCCTAGGGAGGCTGCTTTATGGAATATGTAATTCTCAGGGGCCTGAACTGATTTGAACAAACACTTCCAAATTAGTGTTCTTCATCTTCATTCACGCTCAAACACAAGTGGTGCATTCAGCCCTGAGGGTAAATATTCTTATCCTGGGGAGGCACAGTCTCCTCAGCAACAAGTAGCACTGATCTGGCTTATAAATAGTTCTGCTCAAAACCCCCAAAATAAAAGGCCTGATCTTGTTCCTGCAGCCTCTCATGTTCTCTGCACGTCCACAGCAATGGACGAGCCACATGCACCCCTCACACTTTTTCTGAACACAAACTGCTCCGCGAAGTGGAGCGGTGGCTCAGCTGTTAGCACCACCACCAGATCCTGACCTTACTCTTCCTCCCTGAGGGCCCAGCAGGTGCTGCCTGTCTGACCAGAGCAATTCCTGGGCACTGGGAAACGGGAGAAAGAGAGAAGGGTGCAGAGGCAGAAAAGGACAGGCAGCTTCCTCATTAATAAAGCACATCAACGCGAGCCGCGCCCGAGTCTGGCAGCTCGGCGTCCCTTTCTGACGGTGCAAAGGGCAGGGCACTGGAGCAGGGGTCCGGCGAGACGCAAAAATGGAAAATCCCCGTGAAACGAGGCACATGTTTTATTTGTCAAAAGAAAAATGTGTGCACTGGTTTCTTTCTTCCATAGGGTGGCAATGGAACCTGGGCACAAAACAGCTACGCGGTTTCAGCTGCAGGAGTGATAGCTCTGGAGGAACTGCATTAGCTTCCTATTCAAGGTGCTGACTTTGATCTATGAATCCTATACGCTTTCGGGCCTTGGTACCTGCAAGACTGCTTCCCTGCCTCCCCCCTGCCTGCGCCGCCTCCAGCCGCGGCGAGGGGCATCACCTGCACCACACTCCTCCAAATTAAGTGTCGAGGCAGCAGTGACTGGCTGTTATCACAGAAGGACCATCTACTCTGGAATTTGCCTCCCCCCCTTGTCTGACAGAGCTCACATCTGCTAACCTACAGGACACAGCATAAAGCTCATTTTTTTTCTCGTGCCCTTTGTTTTAAAGTGCTGCCAGTGAAAAATTGCAGGTTGCAGTTTGCTTTCAAAAAGGATTGTGGGGAAGTAAAATAGTCTTTCCCTTGTCTCTCAAAAGTAATTGTACAATTAGGTTTGTATATGCACCTGAGGCATAAGGTGGTTTTTTAGAGATAAATAAAAGCCTAAACCAAAAAGCTACAAAGATACCACTGTCTCATTCAGGAAAGGCAGAGAACAGGAGCAGATCTAAAGAAGTTAGCAATTTCCTTATACTATAAACATTTTGCTAAACTTCAGTAATTTCCCCCAAGTTACTACAGGGCAGCATTACTCTTTTATAGATGGGTTTCACAGCGTGCATTTTTGTACCTGGTCTTTATAAGGCTGGCAGCAAGAGCACAGCCGTGCTTCTGAGCTCGCTGGTTTTCATACTTGTTTTGCTGCCTAGATAAGCTTGTTTGACTTTTGGCGTTTTTCCTTATACATTACTGCAGTGTGCTAGGTGAGTTATGGGCCTTTCGTTTCAATTGTTTGGTGTTATAAAGGATGAGCTCTATCCTGATCACTGTTGTAGCTCAGTGGCTCGAGGGTCCCACCGGGGAAAGTGTCACAAGCCAAGACCTCAGCTTTGCTATCCATGGTCTGACTGTAACTTTGGGATCGTGCAGAGGCAGAATCAGGAAGAGCTTCTACTTCTGTTCTTCTAGAAAATAGTTTTATCTTTTCCTAGAGAAAGTTAAGGGAATAAATATTTGGTTTTGCACTTAACTATGTTTTAAAAACTAGCTGGCATGGTTTAGATTAGAGAGGGATTTTTCCCGAAATGGCTGGACAAGAGGGTGCGTGATACACTTTCTCTCTCAAGCAGAGAAGAAACCCATTTAGTTTCTCACAGGTGGTAAAGCAGTTGATCCTCGGCCTGCAGTGGGAAGCAGCTTCTGTTCTGTGCATCCTCATAACCTCAGTGTGTAAGGCACACGGGCTACTGGCAGGTAGGAGTGATTAGACGGAGCAGGCGTGTGTGGCTCAGGAGCTGATTTTAGCATCCAAAGCACAATTTCCAGGAAGATGTAGGGTAAGTAGGTGGCAAACAGGACTCAACCTAGTAAACAATGTTTAGTGCGAAGTGGAGCTGCAACACAGTGAATACTTATGATCCCTAACGGAATTTTGTACCATAGAGCAAAGTGAGGGCATTTAGAGATCAGCAAACATCGTTTAGAGCAGTGAGTGACAACGCAAACTCCGGTCACAAAGAGCAGGTTGCTAGTTTAGTGTTACCAGCTGCACATACTCCGAGCACATATCTTGTGTTTCACAATTACTTTTATCGCTTGGTTAGGGAAAAAAAAACCCCACCCCAAACTCAGAACGCTTTATTCTGTATTAGTGTTGTTGCTACTGATAGGCTAGTCCCTAATTAACGTGATGGTACTTTCCCATTCCTCTACCACTCTCCTTATTACAAGTCCTTGGCAATACCAGAGACGTATCTATTACTTAGTCATGAGGTATCTAGACCAGCTTGCTTTTGAAACTAAAGACTGCGTACCCCAGGCATACTGTATTTCTGATTTGCATATGGAAAAGGCAAGTTAAAAAGCTGATGCCCCCATATTGCTTGCGAGTCAAGTAGCAAAAGTAAATGATTTATCAAGCAAAGGTTACAACACCTGTGCCTTTTTGTCAACATATACAGAGGACGCCAAGTCAAGTGTTTCTTCTAATAGCTCAAACAGAAATTTAGATTCAAATAACCCCCCAGATAGGACAATTATGCGGTGAGCCGCTGGAGTGGCAGAGTGATGGATGGGGTAAGCAGAGGCAGTGTATGAAAAAACAAACCGACTGAAAAGTTAGTTCTGAAGCTGCTAAAACCAGACAAAGCCACGAGGCCTTTTGGGGCCTTTGTTACTGAATCAGAACTACTGACTTAAATCAGTTTATTTCCTGCTCTCTTCTGTCGTGGAGCTGTTGTCCTGCTACAACCTTTGTTGACACAGGAATAGGGCCTTTTTCTAAATAAAATATTATATAAATTCTAAAATACTCTTTTAAGGAATTATATCTGAGGCAATGTGACATAAATCAGAACATGCTGCTAATGGAAATGTCTACTGCTAATTTTTATAATGCCCATTAAGAAAGGCACGCACTGGTTTTGGTTGTTTAAAAACAGCCCAGGACAGAATGATCCTTGCTCAAACCCAGCCATGCTGTTGTACATTTGTCTGCGAATTTATTCCAACATTCTGTGAATGCCCATGTATGGGAAATGTGACTTGTGCTGAGCGGCGCTGTCACAGCCCCGTGCACAGACTCACTTTTGCAGCATTTTAAGACTAATAACGATGATGCGTAACTAGTGCCTGTAGTCAAACGACCCACCAATCGGAAGAGAAAATCAGAGCCACCAAAAAGCTGACCATAATGTTTTCTTATAGCTTGGAGCTGGACCGTAATTTTAAAAAAGCAGATGTTCAGATACAGTCTTCATTTTTATTTTGTTGTTCCAGCAGTAAAGAGTAGCTTAACCCTTATATTTGAGCTTGACTTTCAGAAGCTCTGAGTGTTCACTGCTTCCTCCTGTCTGAGGGAGCTGTGTGGCCTGGCAGTTAGTGGTCCTCAGGACCCATATCTTAGGCTGACTCTGAATGTACTATAAAAAATCCTGATGGAAAGCAGCCACCCCAGCTGCTTTTAATAACACAGTCCTATGTGTTTTTATATTTTCATTTTGAAAATATCCTATGTGATTGTCCTATACACTAATTCCCTGCAAAAAGAGTACAAAAGCATGCCTTTGTTTAGAGGAACGCTAAGTAAATCCCAAATTCTTGCAGCTAGTGTTTTTACCTCCCTCCTTCTCCGATTCAAAACACAGCCAACTTCAGAGTTGTTTCATGAATAAGTAGTGAGTTTTGCTGATAAATTATATATTTCGTATCAAGTGGGTTGTGGTGGTGTAATGATGTATAGAAGCACAGAGATGCAGCTGGAGTCAGGGACTGGAAGTCAGTCTCCTTACCCACGGCAGCATGTTTGACTTTAATTGAAAGCTGTGCTTGAGTATTGTTTTTCACTGTACAGCATTGTTATTCACTATACTGCATTACATAGAAGCACTTAAAGTAAGGGTAGAGCACTTTAAAATGATTTAAGTCATAAATAAGGAGGATAAAAGTTTACAGTCAACAAACTTATCTGGGAAACCTAGGCTGCAGGATGCAAATAAGTTTAAAATATTTTGGAGACTTAATACCGTTGTGTCTGACTACATAATCAATTTACCAACTAGTAGTTTTTCAAGTCTTCTGGAAAAGGTAAGTAGCATTCTCCAAAGGGTTTCAAGTTTCCTGAGCTATGGAGGAAAATACCAAATGCTTAAGGACTTTAACAGTATACCTTGACATTCCTGTTTCCCAATTTCAGTGTATTTCTGTGTATTCCAGTTGTTTCCAAAACGACTGGAGAAGTAAGATGGAAATGTGAAGGCGTATGAAAACTTGACACATACATGAAGCGAATAAAGGAAGAGGCCTGAAAAGTGGGGTGCAGGCTGTGTTTTGTTAAGGCATGAAAAAAAAGTCAGAACCTGATGGGTTAAAACCCTGCTCTGCACTGCTGGTGTACTTTCTGTGACCCTGTTTAATACAGAGAAGGTTTGAGATTCGATGTAGTTTAACCTGTGCTGTCGACAGAGCTATAAACTAAAGCCCCTAAATTGTACACAGAGAACAGATAGCAAGAAAACACATAGTGTTCACGGGCATCTGGTTGCAGCCCTGTAAACTGAAAATCTTCGCTAATGAGTGACTTGTGTTTCATTGACAGCATAGGTGCCGAAGCCATCGCAACGGAGTCTGTCTTCATGCATATACTGGACTGTGGCATGTGACAGCCATTCATCTGTACACTAATTATTCAGATGCATATAAACGATTTGAAAGAAATCACAAGAGCTAAGAGTAGTGCTCCCCAGTTTGCTAGTTATTTGAATTATTACTTTTTAGTCATCGCAACCAACTCAAACCAAAATTACAAATATTTCTTGCCGTTGACCTTTAAAAGAATTGTAACATAGTCAAGCAATCACTTAAAACTACAAACTGCAGTTGTCCTAAAGCACTAGTGCGGCTCACTTTTTTATACCTTCTCCCCCATGATAACGTGATATTAAGCACAGACTTAATTTTTTCAACATCTGGCTCAAATTAGCTGCTAACAAAACTGCCAACAACTATTTTCTTAATCGACCCTGGGAATTTGATACAGCTTGGAAAAAGCACATTTAAACCTCGTCCTTCTCCTAAAGAAACACAAATGTTTACTTGAGCTTCTGATTTGACCATAGCAGGACTATGAATTCAGTTAACCCAGCTTTATAGGCCTGCCTCAACCGGACTTTTTTCTCTTTGTGTAAGGAAACAGATGTGCTCGCAATTACAAAATCTCCTGCTCACTCAAAGCCCACCATGCAAATGGCCAGCCAGGAATCTGAGTCTCTTTTTTTTTTAACATGGAAGTCATTGGAGAAGTCTCCCGTTGTATCTGGTGGGGGACTAAGGTGCGCTGTTACCTGATGGGTGTCTCTGAGCTCCTTTTGCACATGCAATTAAATGCACTGCCTAGGGAACAGCTTGGAGCAAAAAGGCTGTGAAAACCCAGTCCTAGAGAAAAAAAAACAAACAAACCCCTGTGCGCTAGAAGCCAATATCTTAGAAAGCAAGAGAGATCTTTCCAGTTACAAAAGCAGAGTTATTACTACATAAGCCCAAAAAACCACAACAGACAAACAAACTGCAAGTGACATTTCACTGTAGTTACTGAGACCATGTGGGTGAAGTGACAGCGGCAATGCAGCTGGCTCCGCGGGGACACGTTAGAGTACACTGAAGAAGAAGAGGCTGCAGGCATACAGAGAAGTCGAAAGCGGCCCACCTGAGTCTGTTGAGGGATATTTACAAAGCTTGGATCCCGTGGTCCAACACTGACGAATCGGTTTGCGGGGGAGGTGCTGGGTGTCGAGTAGGCTGTGAAGGGAAGGGACACATGCGTTGAGGAAGCGGCACTAGATTGCACACGAACAACACCAAAACACACTGTCTCAGAGCCACCTAAGCAGATGTTTAACACAGAAATGTGCAAACGTTTTAGAGAGCGAGAGTTTGGTTTTAGACACTGGAAAGGTTTGGTCTTAATGGTGGGGATATAAACATGGGCTGCTCCTTGTGAGGCAGGACAGCAACGATGTGCGCTCGGGGAGGAGGGTGCTGGGTCACCTACGCTGCTCTCCATCCCCCAGGAGAACCCTGCAGGCCCTTCCATGCTGGGGTAGCACAGGAGACTTCTGGAGGTTCTGGGATTGCCTGACTGTTTTCACTCAAATATGGGCTATCTCTGTTTTTCGTGGAGTTTTGTATAACTGTCAATTTACTAAAGAGTTTATGAACAGAATCAGACCCTTATTTCATGCTAATCCAGAGCATTCTCTCTTGATACAAAGTTTTGGTTTTCATACTGCTGTGGTCTGCACTCTCTAAAATGTTCACTTGATGTGTTTGACAAACTAGGAAGATCCTTTCGGTAAAAAATTAATGGGTTGCAGTTTCACTGGGGTGGTAAGTGCAATCAGTCTGAAGGCTGAAGCTGCCTTTAAAAACTGGAATGGCTCCCATAAATGTAAAGCTATTAAATGCAATGCAAGCCAAGAACCCAGATTACTTCCAAACTTGAAATACTTTAATGATTTTATTGTTGCATTATATTCTCCACTGCAACTGTCCACAATGCCACGTACTTCCACATCCAAAAGCTTTCAATGCACTTTCAGTCCTCTTCTCGTTTGAAAATCCCCCATGCAATCTTTTCCCTTGTTCAGTTTTTTGCATGTTCAGATCTAAATTCAAATAACCTAAATAGACGCCTTAATACAAACAGTGATTCTGCCTATTTTAAATATATTTATGGGAATGCATTCTGCTGAATAAAATCCCCAGACAATCTAACTATCCAATGAAGAGACAAAAAACAATGTTAAAAGGAAAGCTACTTGCCAAATTCCAGTCAGGCTAAATATAATGTTCAGGCCTCAACGCTACAGAAAAATAAAGTGACTTGGAGAAGACACTGAATTGTCTGTGCAGACGAAAGCCTGTTGCCTTCCTGAAGGCACAATGTTTGGTGCAGAGGCATTACGTTGGAGGAGCCTTTGGTTTAAGACTGTACTGAATCAGACCAATGCTCCACCTTATAAACTCTCCTCTCTCTTCCAGAGGCCATAAGCAGAGGCACAGGGAAGAGTCAAAACAGGTCACATATTCACTTTCTCATATTCTTTCCCACCCTCTGATTATTTTCAGCTCAGGGACTCCCTGTGTTCAATGGCCCGCAAGGGATTTCTCATTGATGAGTGCCCAATCTGCCCTTGAACCCATGCAAAGGTTCTGCATCCCACAAAGCCCTTTAGTGAGGAGTTCCCAAGCCTACGAGCATGCGGAACCGCATCCGTCCCTTCCCTCTCCACCCGAGTCTCACAACCGTCTCATGATGCCTCCTAATCCTTAACAATTAGACAGCTTCACTTTCTCAAAGAACATTCTCCTGAAATCACCCCAGGAACTGCATATCTTTATTTCTTACTGATCTGGGGGGAGATAAGGCACTCCTGACTTCTAAGAACAAATTCTTCCCAGTTGTTTCTGGTGAGGTGAGCTTTTCTCTCTAAAAAGCTAACGCTTTGCTAGTACTTGCAAAATTCATGCAAGGAACACCTTTCCTTCACAAAGTTTTAAAGGAATTTTTAAAGTGCACTAATTCATGTTTCCAAGCTGATTTTGCAAATTGCAGTGCAGCTTGCATATTAAGAGTATGAACAGGTACACTGGTTGTTATTCATATCTGCAAATCAAGGAAGAAATGAACTGAGTAGATTTGGTGAGATGTTCTCCTTGCCTTTTTACCATGTTAATTTGCTTAATAATTCAAAGAAGCCACAAATTTGCAAAGGGTTTATCTCTGTTGCTAGTGCCATGTATTAAGATTCTTCTGTACTGTTTCATGGTGAGTTTTTTTGTTTTTTTTTTTAACTAACTACTGAACCCTATGTTGTGCAAGACTAAAAATTCCTTCTGCAGTGGGGAAAATCAACTTAAAGCTCAAAACTCAAACATCTGGTGTTTGGTTCTTCTGGTCTACTTTTAAGGAAGCAGAATGAGTGGAGAGGCCATTTAATCCCTTGGAGCAGGTAAGTTCCACTCAGAACGGATGGAACTCAAGGTCTTGTTTACAGTTCCCTATTGACGGATACTTTTGCTGTGATATTTGGTAGAAAATCAAAGGGAAACCATCAGAATGTTGTCTTAAATGGCTTCTCTGTTCAAACAAAAATTCTAAGGCATTTGAAAACTCTATAATATGCACAAAAGTTTCCTCAAACCCTGCTGGGTGAATTACTATGTATACCTTTCTTCCGTAATGCTCCAAACTATGTTTAACTTGCTTTCTGAAAATACTCAGTCAGCTTGGTATTTCCTTAAGGTCATATAACTACTTTGCTAGAGCCGAGAAGTGAAGAGTACCAAAACTACATACATGCAGAGCAGGCTTTTTACACTGGACTCTCCCAAGACGGCAGTCCCACTTCACTGTAAAATGTCACGCAACGTTTGCGGATTGTAAGGGGCCATTTTGGCTAAGACTATTAAGTTGACATGGAATACGTATCAGCAGTGACTCCTGTTTTGGTGAAATTTGATTCAGAAAAAGGAGCAGTACCGAGTGTTGCTCAGACCATCACCAACACGGCTTCTAGCTGTATCTTACTGTCTTAATAAAAATACCCTTGTTGGACTTGGAGGTGGGATTCCTGGAAGTCTTATTACTTCTTATCCCTATATTCTGATCTGAGATTAGGATGGGGCAAACTGCTCTCACTGGTTAAAGCTGCCTCCTATTATAGTATACATAGGCTAAGCCTACGGTGGGGTCTTCAAACTCCTTTTTGGGAGAGGGAAAAGAGAAAGCGTGGAAAGGAACAGAAGCCAGGTCTCTTAGGCAGATCTGATCATTATCAGCTTTGCTCCATGGGAATTGCATAGATCTACACAAGTTTACCCTAGATGATACCGGCGTGTTGGGCTTGAATAGAAACATCTTCCTGCCCAGCCTAGTCTTTCTGCTACTGGAATTCACTAAGGATTGTTTGCAACATCATAGCCTATAGCCAAGGAAATGAATGTGATGCCACAAATTTGCTATGATGCTTCACTTCAGGAACAAGCAAAACAGGAGCTGGCAGAGAAAGAACATTTGCTCACACAGACAGCTTTGATATTTAGCCAAAATGGCAAGAAATTGTATGAAAGACAAGACAAACAAACAGTTTTGGGAACGTCATGTATTTTAAAGTTGCCTGCAGTAGGAGAATGCTAATTTAAAATATACTTCCCTGAAATAATTTCTATTAAGTATAGGAGTGTGCCATTTATCAGACAGTTCTGGATTAAAAGGATCAGCCTTTGATTAGTGAAGATGATTCGGGTGAGCGATAACCTAATGTACCACTAGGTCTCTCTCTTACAGACCACGATGACAGGTACATGTGCCTCGTATGAAGAGCTGTACTGTTTCACAAAGGACTAGGAGTCAGTTTAGCCGTTGTGGAGTTGTAGTGAGAAAATTAACGGGAGGAATGCAGTGCAATACAGCAATTCCTACCACAATGCATTTGGCAGCTGAGACTCTGAGAGGGAACTGCAAATTCTAACAAATTAAATGATACAGTCATCACCCTCTTTTTTATGGATGGGGAAAGGAGCAAACAGAAAGCTAAAATGGCTTGCCCAGAGGGTGCTCAGTCAATGCATAGCAGAGAAAGGGAGAGAAATCCAATCTGATTATGAATCCAGCACTATAGCCACAAGATCATTCTTCTCATCCTGACACACATGCTGTTTAACATGAAAACTCCTTTGTGCAAAGGGACATTAACTGATAACTATCTTGCCCAACAAGGGAAAATAGCTAAGTTTCTCCTCACGTAGTGAACCTTAGAAAATAACATCTAGTTTAAGAATGCTCTTTCAAAATCATGGTGTACAGGATGGTAGTATCTTAGACTCTGTGTCGCAATGAGGGCCACGGATTCTAACAGTCAGATCCAGTTATGATAGTGATAAAGTCCAACTAGCACGTAGTGGAGGTGGTGTCTTCTTTGGGCAATGAGATCCTAAACCCAGAAAATGTCCAGTTCAAGGAAATATTGTGTTGTGTTTGTTATGGGTTACCAACCAAACAAAATTGAGAAGAGATCCAAGGTAAGATAATTTGGGGACTGCTTCTGATATCAAGGATGTGTTCTATTGAAAAGACTTTTTATGGTGGAAAAATGAACCCTCCCGTACCTCATGAATCCCATCTCCATTGTGTCATCTCACTGAGGGAAATGCTGGCTTTCCAAAGGGATAGGCTACATAGCTGAAATTTTCAACTCCCAGAGCATGCCTGGCCACCCAGTAGTGGCAAATCCCCAGTGTGCATCTCCAGGGGCTCTTCCTTCCTTGGACAGCACTAACGTTCATGTTTTGGTTAATGTCACAGCTGGAGAGTTTCACTATTGCTCTGAGAATCATTAACCACCTTGTTGTGATTTTTAGCTCTCATTCCCAGGAGGCTATGCTGTATTGAACAGCTGCTCCTGGCTCCTGCACCCCTCAGGAGGGCCATATTCCAATTTTTGGTAGAGCCTTAACTGCATTTTGTTTCTGCAGAGGGCTTTCTGCTAGACCAAAAAAGGGAAGGAGAATGGAGCAAATGCCAACCCCTTTCACTCCATTTCCTTGGCGGGGGGTTTCATTCTCCTCCACACAGCTAAGGAGAGAGTCTGGCCAAAATCTAACATCACTCCTGCCTTTGTTGCATAAGTGACTTTCCAATATCCTAAAGCTCTGCAGGGCAGCCAGCCATAACCCAGCGACACTCCCAGAACCGGTGCACTCGAGCAGTTCGTAACCATGGAAAACACCTTTTTGTGCAGCTTTTATGAAACTCTGGTGAATCTGCACTTGCTATTTGAAGGCTAATATTTAGTTAAGGAAAAAATAAACATCGACGAAAATGGAGGGTTGGTACTGATTGACACACTAAATGGAGTCCAGTGGGCCCTTCTGGTAAACTCTCACTGCGAGCCCAAGAACTTCAGTTTTATTCTCTATGGGTCCAGCCACTTCCACCGGCTTTGATATATATATGTAATACTTGTTCTTAGAAAATGCTTCCTATAGTCTACTCTTTTTTTGTAAAATTTATCCCTAAATTAAATTATATGCTTCTTTACGACTCAAGTCACTATTATTCAAAACCCTTACCGAAAGGAAGATGCATGCCTGAATATGTACAGAACTATATGTTTAGACATCAGCCATAGCTAATTAACAAACAGTAATTATTTTCTTAATCTTTTGTTTAAATACCATTAACTGGCTGCTCTTGAGAAAAAAACCTCGATTCCCAATTAACGTGGCAGCTGTCTGCTGAGCACTGAGCCACAGTGACCAGCCCGAGCCGATACCGATGGGTGGTGGTCTGCGAACTTCAGCAGACAAATGCCACTTTTTATGCCAGCTGAGAACCAGGCCAGACACGCATTTAGCTTGTTTACATGATCACAGTATCATAAAAATTAAGTATTAAGATTACTGCTAAAATGATGTTGGGATTTTTTTTTCTTTTAGCCACCACACACTGCCAGTAAACTGAGTCACAACTGTAATGACAAATATACATTGACCTAGTTTCATTTTTCCCGGTTCTGAAGACAAGGAAGTAGTAAGGCATTGCTGACTATATTCAGTGATAACTATGACTAAATATTAACCTTTTAGATTCCACCGCTGAATCTTATTGATAGGACTTAAAAGACGGTATCTCCTGTCAGAAAGCATCAAAACTTCCTGATAGCACAAGTGTTGGTCTAAGGTCAGAAAGAGGAGCGGAGGGGAGGGAATGAATCAACTTCTTAGCTCAACAAAAATCTGCTGATCAGTTCTAGAAGTCCTGATTCTAGAAGATCATGTTCACAATCTTACCAGACTTTCTCATACTAAAACCCATTTTAATTTTGAAGCGAGCCAGAGCATCTTGCTGAGTTTGCAGTTGTGCGGTATCGCGTAGCAGAAGGCAGTGCAAAACTCTGAGAACTACCAGATTTTAAAAATGCCCCCTGGAACCTGTGCAAATCTCCTGAACAGTGTATAAAGCTTTAAAAACGTAGGCTTCACATAGTCTGAAGAGCGAATACTTCTTCGCACATCCAGCAGTGGTTGCATATAGCATTTAAATAATAAGCCTGAAAAGCACACAAAGGGATTTGCTCTTTCGATTAGATTGATTTTTGTTTGTGGATGTTATTTGGACTCCCTTCACTGTGGAACAAGTCCCCTACAGTTGCCATTAAAGCACTGAAAGCTTCCCTTTTGTTTTTAAATGTCAGTTTGAGCATAGCTTCATTAAATCATTTCACAATTAACTCCCTGAACATCCAGACTTTTTTAAAGCATCAAACCCAGCTGAATTGCATTTGTTTCCCAGCAGAGTGAGTCCAAAGTGGTATCCCCAAGTGTGCATCCAGGAATTTGTATATTTGACTTGTGGCTACACAAAATACATATGGGAGCCGTGTGGGTGGTGGAGAGAGGATTAAAGCTTTCTCCCTGGGCCTAAGAAATACCATTGCTTCTTGCCCAAAATGCAGGGCTCGGGAACAAAGTCATAAGGGAAAGACGTCTGGGTTAATCTAGGAAGACTTATTCCCAAAGGAACTATAAGTGAAGTGAACTCAAAAGAGTTATTAGTTTAGCCCAGTATGTATAAGCAGCAATGTTTTTGATGAGGCTGTGTCTGACTTCCGTGTAGTGTCTATCCTCTAAAGCCTGACTTGAGATACCAACTCGCCTCCTCGTGACAGTAAAACAAGATCCCCCAGGTCCAGCGTCTGTGTCACAGTTTAGCTACTGGCCTGGATTTCTCTCATACATGGTTATGTGAAATGCCAACGAAGTCAGAAATAAACTGTAACCTTAAGCTAACTCTTTTCTCGTTAATATAGAAGCAGCTCAGAATTGTGCCCATCACAGACAGAGCGGAGAGCTCTCCTGCTTCCCAAGAGCTAGTCCAGTCTCATCTCTGAACAGCCGATAGCCGGTGAGCGCAGCACGGCGTGTGCTGCTCTTAGCCCTGCGTTCCCGCTGCGTCTATACTTACTTGGAGAAGTGGGAGAGGTGGCCCCTCCTTCTGTTGATGTAGTTGGAGGTTTTGTGTCTGGCACTGGCAGAGGCACAGGCCTAGCCATTGGTGGCGGAGGTGGTGGTGGCAACATTGGGGTAGGAAGGAATGGATTGTGCACCTTGCCTTGGCTGCTACCATTGGGCTGCCAAAAAACAAGCAAACAGACAAAAATTATACTAAAAATCAGCTATTAGGAACCTCCAGTAATAACAATCTAGTTGAAAGCTATGTGCAATACATTTACAATTACTTGAGAGGTGGCAAAGAATGTGCTGGGTCAAATTCCCCATTGACTTCAAGGAACTTTTTCTCAAACCCTGTGAACCTTGTGAAACTATGGAAATTCTCGCTTTTAAACATTTGTCCTATTAGCAGCTGGTCTGAACTGCCCTGGATTAAATTCTACTACTCTTTACATTTCCTGCAGCCACTAATTCATGCTCAGTGAGCAGTATTTTTGACCTCTTAAATCCCCCAGTTCTGTGCCTCTGTTATACCCTTAGGATATCAGTGCCTAGGACTTGAGTGTAAATTTCTTAAAGATACTGCTCATTAAGAGAAAACCCAAGCATTTTTGGTGGTCTTAAAAGTCATGGTGGTATCTTATTACAGGAAAATGAATAAATATATATTAAAGTAACTGCTCTCCCACATCCCTTTTGAGTTAGAAATAGTGTAGCTCGCAGTTTAGTTGCCATTAGGATCATATGGAGAAACGACTGAACTTAGAACTGCTTCATTTTGCACATTAGGGAAAAAAAAAATGCCTCCATTTAGTCTGGGATGTGGTCAGTCACAGGCAGAATGGGCCCTGTTATACAAGTGTGGTCTTTCAATTAATCACCAGAAAAACCTGTCCATAAATAAGTGTTTTCAAGTATCACAAAACCAAGAAGCAGGCTTAAAAAAAAAAAAAAAAAAAGCCACCCCTTCCCCCAACTTGTTAAGTTTGCATTTTAAATGTTACACAGCCTGGACACTTGAAAACCATAGAGATAGATGCCAAATACCATTATAACGAGAAAATAGGACAGCCTGTGAATCAGGTGTTCCATTTTAGTGACAAAAATGATGAGATCACTTTCGACAGCACTCTACAAATTGATCTCACTGCAGTTCTTCTGGCACTGAGCATTGGCTTTTCCATTGATGATAAAAGCTCAGCTTTAAACACAGATCCATATTCTAAGTACTGCTAAAGAAAATAATATTTTAATTCCTGTTAGGGTTTCCATTAGCCTGAATTACTGAGGACAAAATACTCATATTGGCAAGAGCTTGGGACCTTATTTTCATTTCACCCGCTTTGGCACTGACAAAAGTCCTAAAAGTCCTGTAGGTGCAAATCACACTTGTGCTGGAGCAAAAACGGTTCAGGACATAAATAAGACTCAAATTCATCTGCATTTAACTTAACAGCACTCCCACCGACTTCAAAGATTGCAGTTACTAGTGTTTGCAGAAAGAAGCAATCCTTCAGGGTTATTTATTTTTCCAACATCCAGTACCTTTAATAAACTAATATATTAGTGACATCTCTCAAACACTATCTTGTCTCACAATTAGGTCCCTTTCCTGCCAAGAAGACCCCTGCTGTATGTTCATTGTGAGTGTGCTAACAGTTCATAATGCTGAATGGTTTGGGATAAATTAAGCAAATGAATACTCAAGGAAAAAGAAAAGCACTATATTGATTTGTTGTCTAGACATAAATGTATCTGCTAACATATTGCAGACATTATTCAAAGCCAGTACTGGCTGGAATAAGTAGAGTCAGTTTTTCTGCTACGGAGAGGAAAGCACGGAGAACAATATAGCTTATTAAATAAGCGTAATAAATTAGATGCTAATAATTAAACTAATTCTCATTAACACTTTCAATCGTATGTATGTCAGGAGAGAAACGGTAATTTTGCCAGTTATTACTTCATTGGCTGGAAAAAGTTACATGCATTACATTTCATGAAATATTCAGAGCATTATTTTAGATTTGATTTACATAAAATTTATAAATTCTGTATTTGACCGGAATGCTATTTCAATAATAGCAAGATGATTCACTTTATTTGATTAAAAAAAAAATGAAAATGGTTATTTGAAGCTTTGGAACTCTGCTTAATTTTTCATAGAGATAAGGGGAAAAGATAACTGCTTACAGAAATAACAAACCATAATAAACTGTACTTTTAACATCTTGAGTTCAAGTACTGGTCAACTTGATCTAAAGTGCTATAAGGCAGTATTTTTTTTTTCAAATGAACTTAGCTGATCCGAAACATCTGTTTCTCACCCTCCCTTTTCCTGCTCCTTCCCCCCCAACTCTCCCCTGAACTTCAAAAATAATTAATAAAAATTATTCTGCCTTCATATTTTGTTAACCCTAGTTCCACTAGGGTTACAACGCATGCAGCAAAGTCATTTGTGGAGGGACCCAAAAGGTCACTGTATCACCAGCTTCTCTGACAGTTTAAGTTAACTTCACCACAATGTGGTCGAGTGGCTTTTTTGGGGAGTTTTTTGTTGTTTTTTTAAATATTTTTGCAGTAGCAGCATTTTTTTTTTTTTTTTTTTTTTTGCTTCCAATGACTATTCAAGGTGTGTTCCTGTATGCAACATGCTGTTAAAATAATCCCATAATCCCATGGTTAATTTTACATAGGACAAACACTTCTGAAGAAATAAAAACGGCTTCCTTACATTTAGGAACCCCACCTGTCCAGCCTGCTGACCAGCGTCGGGGCAGACAAGTTGGACAAACTCTTTCAGAGTCTCCTGAGGATGATAGCGGATTGCTGGGTGTGAGAAGTATGGCCCAGGCTGTTGAATAATGGGTGATGTTGGAAAATGAAGAGTCGATGGTGTTGCATGTGGACTTGCTATAGGAAAGAAAACAAAGAAGTTATATAGAGTTTTGCCTTCGGAAAATAAAACAGTTTAAATCTACTGTAGTGTTACTTTTAGTCTTTTTTTTGAAATGTACAGTATTGTTTATACATCTGATCTTCACAATTAATATACTAGACCACATTGTGTCCTACACTCACTTCATCTAGATCCTGAAAGCAAACGGAGCCAGACTTTTTGAAGGATTTTCTGTATTTTTAGTGGACACGTATAAAGGAATCAGCAGTCCTTTGTGAAAGTGAAAACTATTCATCACCTTAAGAGCAGTCCTAATCAATCAGACAATAAAAAAAATGTATTTGGGAGATTAGGGTTGATTTAATTGACATTTCATGTAACTGGAATTTGCACATATGAATCCATTTTGTATTGTACTATAAATGGTTGATAATTTAAAGATGGTCTAACGCTTCCTGTTGGTTTTTTTGTTGGTTTTTTTTTTTTTTTTTCCACCTCAGTTTAGGAACATTTATTTTAAGTAACGTGTTTTCATCTAATGAACATGCTCAAAGTGGCAAGATCGTTTTGAAAATTACATTTACATTTCTCCTGAATAATGTTAGGCTCAAACCTTCAGCAAGCCCCCAGCTTGCATTCAGGGATGAAGTTTAATTTGGTGAATTTACGGGCCAACAAGCCAGCTGGAAAACGTACTACAGTGAAGGTGTAAAGGTGCGGTGTACACTAGCCCATTGGCAATGACAGATTTTACTCTCAGCTAATTTCAGCAGAGAACTACAAGTGCAGCTGATGATCCTTCTGCTCTCCTATGTTATGTGACACCTTTGCCCAGGTCCTTGGCCTTCAAGATATATCGGGTTGGACCCTTGTTAGCTAACAGTGCTTTCCATGGTTAGTTGTCACCATGAGGTAGCAACTACTGACACTCCTAGGGCTAGGAAATTTCCCTTTCCCCTCTAAAATGAGAATTCACTCTTGCTTTAGAATGGCCAATTAGTCTGGTTTCGCACAAGCTAATCTGTAAGTCATAGTTTATTTCTCACCAAACAGTCATCATTACATCCCTGTTACTCCCTTGACATGCTATCCTAATAATCTTTCAAGGGTGTCCATGTGCATATACCGCACTTGTACACCACACAAACCTGATTAAATAAAGGCTATGCAAGGGAGGTAATATCCTACAGAAACTCAGGTGTTGGCTTTGAAGTAAGTTAAATATACAAGAGGGAAAAAAAAGCCTTTGGCACTTTTCAAAAAATCAGCGAGATGCAGGAAAGTTAACTAAAATCAAATACAAATGAGCAAACACTCATTTAATGATGATTATTATGAAAAACTCTCAGTTAAGTAAAAGCTAAAATCTGCTTCTTAGTCTTGTTCATCGCCAGTTTAATAATATGACACTTTATTAATAATTTTTTTCTTAAGCATTATTAAACCATTAGCAAACTCAGAGCCTGATGTGGATAAAACATGTACTCAGAGACAGCAGCAAGGAAACCTACTGCATTATCCTATAAACATTCATTAAGGGTTGGCTGGGCAGCACTTCTATGTACTTCTTTCTCCACGACTGGATAGGAATAATTGCTTTGACACCACCACCAAAAAGAGCTGCATTCATGCCTGGGGTGCTGATATGGGATGAATATGAAGCTCTCATCCTTGCCATGAAAAGCTCCCCTGTAACCTTGTTAACCCCACGAGTCTGCCCAGTCTGCTCCCCTTAATACTGTTTAAAAAAATTCATGACAGAAAGAGAAACTCGTAGGAAATGTGTGGTGCTAAACAGGAAAACGCCACTGAAAGAAAGTATGGGGATGAGGAACCAAAAGGTAGCACAGAGCCTTCCGCTGTCTCTGATCAAAGGAAGATGTATATCCAGAGAAACTCTTCTGAAAGCATGGGCTGTACCTATCTTATAACAGCTAGATATTGTGGCATGTGGGCTGAACTGGAAAACAGTGTCTTCCCACAGCTGTGCTCGGTCTGCAATGTACACTTGGGAGAAGGAAACAAGAAGCAGCATATCCCACACTCCTTGTTATGGAAATGTCGACAGTTATTCCATGGCCAAGGCAAACACCTGTGTGCCCAGCCTGTTCAACCTGTCTGCACATCTGGGCTTATCTCTTGTTTTTTTACAAACCTAGTTAATTATTTCTTATTCACTCTTAAGACAAATAGTTTTGTCCTGAGTTTGCATCTTAAATTATAGTATATTTGAAAACTCTTCAGATAAAGAACCCAAATCTTCAAAGGCGGAAATGAAAGTTATTTTCCTGTCCCCAAACTCCTGGGAGAGGCCGTAACTTTGAAGCGTGCTATTAAAGGCAGAGATAATGTGGGATTCACCTTAGTAAATGCAGGTGTCTACCATGCAGCTAATTATCCTAGAATCAATGGAGAACTAAACAGAACTAATGGTGTCTAAGGAGCTGTTCAACTCATCCAAAAACAGACCACTGCCCTTGACTAGACTTCACTGACCACACCAACTGGCCTGCCAGAGGATGTGAAGGGAGCCCACTGGTACTAGCTCCGAGGTAGATACCGCCAGTCTACACACACACACCCCGTCAGTTAGGTGAATTCTACTCAAAGTGTCAGCCTCCGATCATACTTACACCAACCCCTGAGGTGTAACTGCTTTAATGACACTTATGTCATAGCCGCTTTACAGGTATGAATGTATCATCACCTTCTCCGGGAAGCAACAGTCATTTTAGAGCTTGTCAAAATATTTTGCCACGAATATTGTTTCAGCTAAAGTTGGTGGTAAGCATTTTGATGACTACAACAAAATTTTCATTAGCATACAACATTTCTCTCCTTTTTTTTTTGATATAAAACATTTCCTTCCTCTCTTTCTTTGTTATCTCCTTTTATAGTTTCCCCTTTCCTTGTATGCCAAATGGAAGATGAAGGATGAAGATAAAAGTGACAAATGAAAATTTATGTGGTAAACATCTAATTAAGTAAAAAAATAGATTGGCATTTTTAATTTTTTTTTTTTCAAAGTTCATTTTAGCACCAGCTCTGTTAATACTATTTGGAATTGTCATGCAACTGCACTGTCCTTTGTACACATCTGGGAACAAATTAATTCCTTTTCTTCCGCTCGGTGAAAAGAAGATAGAAATGCTATTTCAATCAAACAAGAAGGAATAAAAAATTGTACCCAGGGAACATGTGGAAATTCAAAGCTAGGCCTGAGACCACACTGTATTTAGCTTTTCCGAGGTATGGCTCTTCATTTAATAATTTGATTTGCTATATAAAAGATGCGTTATGGATATTAGAAATACTCATATGCATGTAAGTAGTGGGTCTTTCTCTGTTGCATTGACTTTCTCAGCATGTCAGGGTAGAAAACAAAGGGGAAAGCATTTGTTGATGAACTTCTCAAAGAGAGAGAGAGAGAGAAGAAAAATGAATGCAGAAATGATCAACAAAAATTCAGGAAGTTAAAGGGCCACAAGAAGGCGAAAGGGGTTCCTCTTTGGAGTCTTGGACAACGCCTCAGCACAGCCTCGAAGGGCTTTCTGCTGTTCATGGGAAAGACTCGGGGAAGGAAACAAGACCAGATAGGCATCAGTCCCCAGTCTGTGCCATATACCGACATGTAGGGTGCATCTTCTCAGAGTAGATGGATTAGCATAAGAAGTAACGAATGGAATAAAGATCTCCAAAAGGTTTGCTTTTGCAATCTCTGACTGGGAAATATCAAATTTCTCAAGTGGCAGAGGAAGGGTTGTTAGGTAAGTGGGAGAATCTACTACTATTAAACTGATTAACATTACAAATGTGCCTGCCTTATACTAGAGAGAGAATTAAATGCTGAAATGCAAAAACTGTTGGCCCAGAGACAGACCATTACTCCAATAGCTGTTCTGTGGTCACCGACTCTGGTGAATGCAAAAATGGGCTTCCACACAATTTGTGAGTGAGGAACACAACCGTGTTTCCAAATACATGGATCCGCACAAATAGTTTTAATCAGTTAAAGGACGTGAGGTAGTGGAGCAGCTCTTTTCCCTATTTGCCTCTGGAAGGGGCAAGTGACCATGAACAACCCCCTTTGGTCATGATTTTCAGAAATGCTTAATAAAAATTATAAAGTCATGGCTTCCGAAAACCATGCCTAGAGTGATGCAAATTTTCCTGTGTATAAGAAGGGCTATTACTACTTATGTGCTTCTGATGGGATATTACAAGTCTCAATCAGTGATTGTAAATTCTTTGAGATCTTCAAATGGAAGATAAAATAGGTCTTTGTCTATTATTTATTTACTTATTGACTTATTATTTATGCATCCCTAAGCAGCTCCATGCTGCCAAACCATATTTCTCTTGGCGTCTTTCAGCCTGTGACATTTATATTTTATTATTGACCTCACTAAATGACATAAAATATAAGTTCTACAACCTATGAAAATACGTGTCTTCCAGATCAGAGCTTCATTTCTACCTGCTGTAGGTATGGAGGAGTTGGACTATCTAGCGTTATTAAATCTGTTATTTGTGTGTGGGGGTTGGAAGCAGGAATTATCCTTCCATCTAAAGGCAAGCATAAATATTTCAAAGCACACATGATTCTAATTCCATTGAAGCTCATCTGAAACATCCCAGACTTTTTATTGAAAATGAGATGATAATGTATGGTGGCCTGCAACAGATATACCAGTATTTTAAAACTACTGCTATTGGGCCAAGTAATTATGCAGTACAGCTGTTGCGTGCTACACTGGCTTTTTTAGTGTTTTATGAGTTCATGGTGCTGTGCAGCACAGAAGTAAGGGGATTTTTCAGAACGTTGAATTCAAACGTCTAATTATGCAGGCCTGTCTTGTCTTTTCCCTTCTTGATTTGTAGTAGCCAATAACAAAGTAAGTAACCAATAAAATAAGTTGCATTCATTGATTAGGTTAGCACTTCAGATGTCTAAGGCCAATGAAGAAGAGCCAAAATTGTGAATTCTATTCAACTGAATGATCAGATAATAAAGAACCAGTTAATCTGAAACAGGTTATAGTTTTCTTCAGATATTTAGTACCCTTCTCAGGGCCTTCTCCTGGAACAAAGGAGCAGTCCTAATAAAGATGCATGGGATCCTTTCTCCCAGGGAGCACTCACTGATGTGGTAAAGGGACTTTTGCGATCGCACCTGCAGTGCTCAGACAGATTTCTCCACCAGCACAGCCCAACATATGGGGGAGATATATTGATCCATCCACCTTCCATCTCCTTTTCCAAAAACCTTGCCAACCCCTTCAAGTCCAGATGACTGGATGAAATTTCTTTCTTCATAAAGTCGTTTGAAGTCTTGGAAAGGGTCATTTAGTGTTGCTCTCCTCCCGCTTGGGAGAAGCTTACTATCACCCTGCACTCCTCGCCTGCTCAAAGAAGTAGTAGTGGTCTGGGGACTCAAAACCACTGTTCCTTCCCAGGCACAAGGGGTAGTCCATCAGACCAGGCCAGCAGTGGATTGGCTTCACTAGGGCACAATGCTCAGATACCTCCTCTATAAAGTGATAATTAAGTTTACTAATAGCTCATTAAACATTGATCAATCTTCCTAGAAATAGCAACATTATAATCATAATGAAACAGGATCATTTTTATCAGCTTGTTTTTGAGGCCATTATAATTGGCTTCATTACAATTAAGAAAGTATTTTTTTAAAAGTCATTTCCCTGGAAATGTTATAGAACAGTTTGTTCTGCTAGATATTTCCACTTCAGGCTTCTAAGTTGCTTTAACTCCCTGCATGCTGTAAGCTTTCTCCTAGCATTTAAGTGATGCAAGTGCCAGTTCAAATTATGCAAGATGTATCCCACCCTTTGTACCCCAAAGGTACTTATTCTGAAAATTGACCATATTAGAGTACTAATTGGCTAAGCCACCATGCTGGCTGATGTGAAATGCTTTCAAACACCATGAAACAGCTGTGTTTATCGGAAATATGAAGAGTGACTTTTTAATAAGGAGATCTGGCAATAATCCAAATTTGTTGAAAGGAACTTACACTTCTGTGTATAATACAATACAAGAGGTAAAGAATAGAAGCCTAAAACAATAGCTTTAAGCCCACAGATTTTTGTGATGAAAGCAGTTGCCCAAACAAGAAAAAAATAATTAAGAAACTTGGGCTGGGATTTGCAGAGGTCCTGAGAGAATTCATTAACTGCTTTTGAATTTCAATGGGAGCTGTGTCCCTGTAACTCTTTCAAAGGTTTCTGAAAGTCCCCGTTTTTCTTACTGCCCATTAGGAATAGACTTTAGGGTGACAAATGTAGAGCAATCTCTTATTCAGGTTAGAAAAGACTTGCCTCTACTTAAATACTGAGCTGCTGAGGGGAGGACTGACCAGTCCTAGGAGCAGCCCTTTGAGGGGAATTCAGATCCCTGGAATACTTAAGTATTGCTTAAGTCCCGTAATGGTGCAAAGGGGCTGTTTAGTAATGTATCTGTTAGATCCATGGATGAGCTAAATTCAAACTGATCCCGTCCTGCTTTCCCATTTGCAGTGACAGGGCTGGGAAATCATGGGCCCTTACCCTCTTCGTATGGGTAAAATACAGGTATCACTGATACTTCCACATTATGTAGGCAAACATAGATTCAAAATAGAATATAAACAGCTGACCAATGCAAGAGATAGACAAATAAGATGGATGGAGGATCCGTTCCTGCCCATGGACATCAAAAAGAAGGACTGAATGGCAGAAAATCCATCTCTCAGCTCCAGAAGTCAAGTGCAGGTGGTCGGCTAAGCACTGCTGAAAAACCAGACCCATGGCATCTCCAAGTCAGGGCTGGCTATCAGCCCCTTTTTGCTGCTCTGAAGACCAGAGTGGTAATAAGGCACCTGGACCCTTTGTTCAGAAATATTCTTTCTGTAAAAGATTTCGCAGTAGCAAGTGGGAGGCAGAAGGACATTTTGCCAAGGCCCACGGAGTTCCTAGCAAAAGGAAAATATGCTTAAAGCTGTGTTTGGGCACAGGGTTTATTGGTGTACTCTGGATTGTTGAGTATTACAGGCTGCTTTTGAAAACCTGTAGAGCTGAACTGAGAGCTGGTTCCAGATTCTGGCATAGGCAGGGGGCCAGTTAAGTTAGCTATTTTGAGCAGATTGTTTTAAAACATGTCACAATTCTTCTGCCTTTGGGAGATCAGAATACTATAGAACTGATTACATAGGTACAGAAATAAAAATCATACCTACAGAAAGCACTCCTCCCTTCTAAGACCATAGCTAGAGGTCAAAAACCCCCTAATTTAACCTATTTGTAGAATGCCTACTTCTCATCAAATTCTGGCAACTTGTGCATATTATTACTGTTTTTAATAATACACATGATGTATTCCCATATATAAGATAAAACACTACTGCTTAGAGAATATATCACGTCTTTCTTATAATGAAATGCTGTTGATAAGTTTACAATAGAAATGTAAATTCTCTTAAAAAACACAACCTTTATGTGTGTGATGATATAATTCTGCTTTGATACTAAAAAGGGCATGGTAATGGAATCTGTGACTTTGGAGTGATATATTGCTGTTAAGTTAATAGGACTCCACATTCCCATTTCTAATATCAGTGGTTTTTTTCCCCTTTCATTCTGTAGATGGTAAGCTGATACTACATAAACATTGTTAAAGCTATAGTTCCACGCTACAGTAATTCACTTAAGTTTAACATGATTTATGGTTCTGTCAATAGAGGAGGTTGAAAATCCAGAGCTCTGATGCTTAAACATGGGTTCCATATTTAAAGCAATAATGTGCTTTTTGTGTGTGTGTGTCTGAAGCTAGAAGAATTTAGCATAAAGCAGAGATAAAAATATTATAGTTCACTGCGCTGTTTAAAGCATATAGTTAAACTTCACGGATACATCAAAGAGAGCAAAGAAACTGAACACAGAATCAGTAAAAGCATGGGTAAAATACTTAGTTCCTGCAGCACTTTATTTTCATATTATTTTTTAGGGATGCATGAAATCCTATTAGTATTTTTAACACTCCCCTTTTTTCATTCTTTTGCTCAGTTAGATCAGCTCCTTTTGTCAGGATGAGTTTAAATCTGGGTCCACTGTGTTAATCACCCCCCATTCTTCTTTCTGGCACTTACCCTCCAGGCATTTTGCCTCTTTAGGAGATTAAGCGACCAAGTCATCTTGTTGCTCTAACATGTCCTCACTGGAGCAACATATTAACACAACTCCTCTGCAAAAGAGCCCTCTTTAGAAGTTTGCTGCAGGGATGACAAATTAACCCAGCATGGTGTCCCACACATCCATCTCAGTACAAATTATTAGTGTAATAGAGCTTTTAGTTATGCATTTATCTAGTAATTATTGAACGGTTATACAAAACGAAGCTGAGCAATCATGGCCCTTTATGAGGCAATCTCAGTGGGTGGTCTTACAGTTAATTTAGGATAGGACTGTCTAAGCAGTTCACTCACACACAAATTAGCTGAACAGCCTGCTCCTTTAAATATTTCCTATGTCACAGGCTAACTCTTTACAATACAACAAAGGTAGAGTTTTAATTACACGGTTCCTGACTTTTGTTTAGCTGAAGCTTTAACCATTTGCAAGCTTTCCTCTCTGCCCTCCCCTGCCTGGGATATGGGAGTAGATGGCAGTTTGGGTAGGGTATCTCCTAATTACTAAACCCGGACCTTGAGGCCATCTGTTAGGAAACTGTTTTTTCCTTCAGCATCCTATTATTTCAAAGCGAGTGGAGAAAATCAGAATCTTCACCTACACAGTCAACTATCCTGACACTGTAAACTGGAGCGTTGCTGTTCGCTGTCGCAAAAGCAACGCTCGTCTGTTGGCCGCGTTGTGCTATTTATGGTTTCTACTCAACTTTCTTACCCTTGTCGTGTGGCTCTCTCCTCCTTTGGCTGTCTTACGTTACCATCCCCTGATCTGTCTGTATCAGAATGAAGTTGCACCACTTTGTTTTTGTCAAAATTCAAAGGAAAGTAGAAGGTTACATTAGTTTTCCAGCTGACAGCATTGAGGAGCAGCCACGGATAGTTGTAGGGAATAGGATATTACAGAGTGTCCTTTTACACTGTGTAACTCTGAAGTGAGTTAGTAGGAATTATTGCTTTGATTCACTTGAAGCTGGCTGACAGGACAGCTAACAGGCACTGATATTTTGGTGATCCCGTGGAAAATGTTGATAGAGAAGGACACAATGTCTTCCCAGATTTGTAACATAAAGGTTTTGCCACTTTGGCACAGACAGAGAGTACTGTCCTGCAGAGTTTCTCTGGTAGCCCTTGTCCTGATAAAAATCTCAATGGTAATGCTTATTATGGAGGAAATTAATATAATGGGAACCACTCCACTAGTTGACTTTCATCCCTTCTTCTCTTTCTGCTCACACACCCACTTCCTTGGGTTCTTCCCTTTGTGCTGCTTTTCTTGTTTCTTGTAATTGTGTTTCTCCTTCATTTATCTTCCTAACATACCATCTCATTGTTGTTTGTTTTTTTTTTTTTTTTTTCCTCTCCTTGCCTTTTCCCCCTTGCTTTTTGGCTTGCAGGATCTATGCTGTCATATTCTGTGGAAATGCTTGAATGCTCTACAGCACAGGCTGCTGTATATCCTGGGTTTACAAGATCGTGGTCAATTTAACGTTTCAGCCAGCTCCAGATATAAAGTCGCTAGAGTGTAAGTAGCAATACATGGAAGCCTAAAACCACTTATGTAAATACTGCTGCCAGCCATAGTATTTAAATCCTTCACTGTCTGGTAAAGAGTTCAAGTGGGCTAATGACTGGGAAACTTTCTAAGACGCCAGGAATACGTGATGGCTTTGCAATACTGGAGTACTGTGGTGAGCTACACTGACCATCAAATAATCTAACTTGCAGGTAACAAAAGTATGCTGCGTAGGAGATCGAGATCTAACTGCTTGGATTTTCAGTGCTTTGAAATAAATTCGAAAACTGATAGTGATGCTAAAGCCACCCTATAGGTGATCAATTTACCATCTGCCAGACACTGAATCCTAACCACACTGGTCCAGAGAAGACATATGGTACATTCATAGAGTCATGCCCAAAAAACTGCCATCATCAAGTGAGGCTCCATGAATCACTTTGCTAGCTTATCACCAAAGAAACTTGGATCTTACCACCATCTGTTGGAACTACTGAGGAGTCACTGAAGCATTGGCATCCATGCGCCAGCACTCACTGCACATCTGGTCCTTTGGTCAGCCAGCTCAGATCCTCTCTGCTGGCTACTGCCCAGCTGGGTTGAGTACTGGCAGCAGCACCAGTGCAGATAGGAAACTAGTGCACAGCCTTCTACAACACAGTACAGTACAGACAATTTCATGAGAACAGAGGTTTTCCAACTGGTTCATTGAATGGAGCACCTTAAGAATATAGCGAAGAAATCCTCTTAAGGATCTACTCCTCCTCCAAGCAAGTTTGGTTTCCACAGTGACTCACTGTGGGGATCACTGGGAGGGGCACTCAGTATCCTGGGATACCCCAAGATAAGACGTGTGCTGCGTTCTAAGGACTCTTTGGAAGTGTGCAAAAGATTCGGGAATATTCCTGAGAAGTTACAAATCACTGGTTGTCAATGACAACACCTGCCACGAATAGTCTACAGCTTCTTCTCTGCTCTCTATTTTGATCATGCTTTACAAATGCATCTCATATACGCATCCAAGTGATAAACTTGCACATATGAACATCAGAAGGAGATTGAACCTTCCTGTAATCGTTCCGTTGGCTGAGGAGCTTACTCTGATGGTGACCTACTTACTCATGACTTCCCTTTCTCTGAAGTATCGCTTCAGATTGAAGATTAAATCCTGCCCTTCCTTTTCTGAAGACCACTCAGAATGACCTGCCAGTGATCACTCACATAATTCATAAGTATCCAAAGAGAATGCAACACGTGTGCACTATATTATACCTGTAATTTCTGCAGAAAGATACAGCAACTAATGGTCGATATGAATTGCTCAGAGATTATATCCTCTTATAGGATTGCATTATACTCTTTACGTTGCCACTTTTGATACCTGAAAAGCTTCTCTCTTCTGCTTACTGTTCTAAAGTACACTGGAGAGAATGGGATAAAGAACAAAGCTGGATTTGCAGAAAATAATCCATCTCAGTATATTACCCTTTACTAACAGAGCGATTGTTGTAGAAAAGAAATAAACACAGCCAGTGTGCTGTGGAAGAAGAATACTGAAGAGGAATGTCCAAAAAGAACAAAGAACTAAGTCTGGAATAAGATTTTTCCAGGATGATGACACTTAAAGAATCCATGGATAGATTCAGAGGGTTTTTTCCTGAAAGTCTATAAGACTTTGTGAACAAACATAAAATAGAAGATGCTTCTCAATGATGTTGCAGAACAGTTTTTGCTTAACCTGTTAGGAACCATGGTGATTAGAAACTGTTACTTCTTTATGGAGTTGGCAAAGACAACTCCTTCCAAACAAACAAAAGTTGGGAACTCTAATCACTGTATTTGCTCTTGCAAATTCTGGCTGTCTATGAATGTTCTTCTCACATAGCCAATGGATATCCCCCAGTGCACAGAAAAAGTCTTGTTAAAACAGACTGTAGATGAGATTTAAACAAGACCTCACTACTTATACATTTCCTCTCTCAACCACACAAAAATACAAAACACTGAGCGTCTAAACAGGGGCAGAGAAAGGCATTCAATGATCTTAAAAATTAAGTGTGAGGTAAAACATAGCTAGATACAGAAAGACCTATTAACTAATCAATCAACGACTCAAATCTAAAAGGCTGAACTTCTAAAAGACAGGAATTCAGAGTCAGCTGATGTGCACTGAATATAATGTTAATGGAACACTCATATTATTCACCCTTATATCACTAATTATCAAAGCTTTTAAAAGAAGATATATTTGCCACATAGCTATGCGATCCAAATTTCAAGGAAAATCTGTATAGAACTTAGATGCCTAAGTATCTTCTGAGGATCCAGGTGTGTGTCTAAGAGTAATAAATAAGTTTTATGGCATTAACCACAACAAATTAAACTACAATAAGTAGATTTAACAAAGCACAAAAAGTCATGAAGTGCAATTCTGACCTCGCTTCAACTTAGTGCAATTCCCCTACTTCACACTGCATCACCTGGGCTGTGCAGACAAAGAGGCTCCTCTTGGTTTATGCTGCCCTCAGTAAAACCACACTAATGCCAAACAGACATTTCAAAATAATTTCTAGTATGAATTGCTAATATGCCTTTTTATGCTTCACCATTCAACCAATTCCTTAATAATCTTCTCTAAATGAGACAAAATTTCATTGCAGAAAGAAACATCACAACCATTCACTCCTATTTTTATAGCTTCCAAATAGGTTTGTAAGAAGATTCATTCATTTGTGTATATTACTATGCCCAAGCGAGTTCCTTTTCAAATGTGAACTGAGTATTGCATCTAGTTTTCCAGGCTAAATGCAAATGGATCTTTCTAACAAAAATGTCTAAGCACATCTAGACCCAGAGGACATCTCTTTCACTTGGAAAGTCAGTCAGAAGAGTACTGTGAAGAAAACCAGCCAAAGCACTGCAGGAACCAACTTCAAAGGAGTCCTCTAACAAGGTGGTTCTTCAGCACACCGATACCAACAACACGAGCACTAAATACCTGGCAGAAGCAAAGCCATAGTGCTGGAAGACAGGCGTGGTTCGGAAGTGAGTGATGGGTCCCTATCTCAAGCAGTTAGACTGAACCTGTGCTATGAGTGGACACAAGCAGAAGACAACTCTCTGTAACCCGTTCTGTCCCTTTCCCCACCCTCTTCAAATAAAACCCCAAGCCCCCAAAAACCAGCATTTCCACCTTAGGCACTGTTGCATGGTCATCAGGAGTTTTACCAAGCAGCCCAGCCTAGCAAAACCAAACGCAGGTCTTGACAACTAAAACCTCCAAGTTATCAAGCTCCTGAAGGAGAGCCTCTCCCTAGGTGGGTCACACGTGGCGATGACTTTCCGTGGAGAGGCGCTGGGATGGACACTGGGTGCCGTGGCTAACGTTTAAGCTGCCTGGGGGCTCTTGGGTTAGGCCTCACCTCTGGGTCCTGTAATGACAGGTCGATGGTGCTGTGTGAAAGCCGTTCCAAGGGAGGAGGTCTGCGAAGGCGAGGGACTGCTGAAACCAGACTTCTCTGACTTCTTTAATGTAGTTGGCGATGGCATTCCTGGCAAGAATGATTGATAAGTGCAATTTAATAATGCTAGGTCATGGAACGACAGCCTATGCATTGTGAAAGTGGGTGCAGAAGCAGCTAGATAAACTTAAAGGACAAATGAAACGGAATACAACAGCAAGCTGAAAGCTCACTTTTATTCGTGGTCTTTTATTTGAGGCAGAAGTGGCCCTGGTTTGCTCTGAGCAATGAGTACTAAAAGGCAGCCATATTTTTCTTTTAAATCTGAAATATGGATAAGATGCAGCTTATTATTGGTACTGAAACCTACTCTGCTTTATTTTTAGAAATCTGTAATAGCTGGAGCATTTGGATTTTTACAGGCTTTTTATGAGTTCTGTCTTTCACTCACTGGTTTAGTAGATTATTGCAAATGGATCTTTTAAATGTGCTGCACGACTCAAGGCACAACTAGAGAATGAAGTTTTCTGAGTTCAAACTCTGTCTCTCCTTACTCTCTTGACTTCAAAGGTATTTGAAAGTAATATATTTATGTGGTTCCCTTTTGCTTTCAAATTTTTTTTTTAAAGGGTGAATGGTATTTGTGTCTTGATATTAGAAGCCACACTGGAATTATTTCAGAGTTGTTATTATGCCCTTGAACTATATCAAAGGCTTCCAATGAAAAAACAGAGTTAAGCTGCCATTGGGTGAAACCTCTCCCGTGGACAGGCAGAAATGGTGTAATGCCAATGTGACTGGTTTGTTATCCTGTGTAAGAGTAACTCCTGTTGATACCATATCAAGCCCGTGGCACCAAAGTAATTAGTGGAATGAATATATTGCAATAGGCTCTTAAAATCCAAGCCTTTCTGCGTATGATTTGTGCTTGGATAAAAGAATATTACAGCATGTAGATGAAGAACATGTATGTGTGACTGTATTATTCTCTGTGTTTTTATAGTTCTAGAGGCATATGGGTATTCTGATTACCTGCACATACTCAGAAAACACATAATTTCCAGTATATACAGTACATCAGACATTTTGCATATCCATAGGGATATAGCAAAACCAAGGTGTAGAACAGTTGAGTTTTCAGGTGCAAAAGCAGAATATCAGATAATGTGGAAGTTGAACTTCCACTAGCAAAGTCATTCAACCTTACTTCCAACTCTGTATTTTATAAAATTTAATTGTTAAAAAGTAAAGAGAGAGGCCTGGACAATATTATCTCTGGACAATATTATTAACTTTATATTTAATAACACTAGTTTTATAGTCCCTGGGATGTTGATTGTAATATGCAGGAGCCTTCTTGTACTTTATACGCTGCACTGCTGGGGTCTTAATGGTTTCAGTGAGGTTTTGCAGTTTATATTTCAAAAAGTTAAATAAAGTAAGGGGATGGTTAGAGTTCCAGTGTTGTACTTGCAGCTTTCTGTTTCGAAACTGTTTGCTATGAGGGTTTCCTGTTGTGGTGGCTTTTTCCTCATAGCAAGAAAGGTTACATACTTAATCTTTTAAAAATAAAAGTTTCAAACTGACAGACTATTGTGCAAGAAAAATACTGGGTTGGGGTTTTTTTCATATTGGTTTTAAGGACTTTGGAGTAGGGGCAAAAGCAAACCGAGATGGTTCAGTTTGGGGGTAAGAGAGAAAAGGAGACTGAACTAAGGTATTTTAGTGAAATATTCCAGTGCAACCTGCTTAATTTCTGCTCAAATGTGATGCCGGGATGTAACTTAGTTACTGCTTTGTGTTTGAGTGTCCATGTTCAGGACAAGATATTCAAAAGAAGTAACGGCGCCGTTGACCCAGATTTCCTTATGATGGAGGAACTGAGGATGGAAACACCAAATGAGTGTCAACCCCAGCCTTAAACACAAAGCCAAGGGGCAGTGGCAATATTTCTGCTTGGGGAGGGGTAGAGAAACTACGCTGCTGACAGCAAGGCTGCGGGTACATGTTCCCTGGGCTGGGCTGTGGAAGGGGCTAGGTTTGCCCCCCAGGGAGGTTTTAACAGCAGCCTCCATCCCTCTAAGTGGTATTATCATGGACAGAACAAGTGACTCTTTATGCACGGGAATTAGCACCATCAAACAGGCCTGCTCGTGCCCTGCTCTGACTGCAAGGCCGTGCAGCAATCTTGTGTGGAGGCACAAGGCCCATGAGCAGGGATGCGGGAGGGGACATGAGCACCTGTGTCCTGGGCAAGCCATGGGGCTGGTGGAAGGAATTCCATCTCTACGTCTATGCGCTGTATGGTTCTGCTGGCTCATGAACTCCCTGCTCATCCCATATCCTCGAGCTGCATACTCTCTTCAGGGTCATGGGAAAGATAGTAAAGCTTCTGAGAAGGTGTAGAAGCTATTCTTTTAAAACCCTGTGTTAAAAAACCCTTTTGACTCATCTAAACCATAGTAGGAAGAAGGGGCAGAGAGAACACTGGAGTATGGTTTAAAGCTGTAGCAAGTTCATGTGACTGTGTCCAAACACTGGAACTTAAGGAGCTACAACAAAGCTGATGAATGACCTTGCACTGTGGCAGTGCTGAGCAGTGTCACGTTCATAGGGGGATGGATTTTATAAGGTCAAGGCAGCTGTTTTCATGTGAAAATAGAGATTTTAATGTAAGACTGTTGTAAAACTGAGTAGAAAGACAAATTGAAGCACTGGCAATTGGTTCCTACTTTCGTTAAATGTTATCATCATTCTGATTGTCATTATTATCACTACTTTGGTTTTTTTTCTTTCTTTCAGGATATTCTGAAATGTATTGGTTTGGAGTCCAACTCCACCATGTTTTTATTTTGTTTGGGGTTTGTAATGACACATTTTATTTTGAGTGATCATATCCATCAGTTCTCAAGAAAAAAATGGCTGCTTCCTAGTTCAGAAGAATATGCAAACAGGAGCTTAATTACATCACTTAATATTGACCAAGAGAAAGAGTAAGATGAGCTTGCCAGCTCATTTCCAAAGCATGTTTTGTCCTTTAAGAGGGGAGGGTATGACAGAAAGTTAGGCAGTGCAAAGCAATTAGCATCATTCACATTTTATGTTGCGCTAGCATGGTGCTCTAGCAGCAAAATTCAAACATTCTTTGAATGGGTTAATAAAAGAAGAAATACAGTCGGCATGCAAGAAAAAGGTTTCCAAGAACAAGCCAAAATATGTCCCATTCTTCTAAATTTATCACAGCCATGTCACATTATCCTTGAGACTGCCAGGAATGTCAATTTTTTTGCAATTTAAAAAAAATATCTCATTTAGCACCATATGTTTGGTTAATGTGCCTGATATATCCTGCGTATTCTTTAGTCCATCCATTTCTAATACTCTTTTTTTTTTTTTTTTCCCCTTGCTAAGCCATATGTTACAATGCTGGTCATTCTATCGAAGCTCCTTTCAGGAGCTGAGAGGGAGAGCGAGGGAACTCTGGTTTAATCACCCAGAAAAATTTGAATCTGATACTGCAAGTCTCACTCTTAGGTAAGCAGTCTCAACACTTGAGTTAGTATTGTAGGTGTCCGGTGCCTATGAAAATCAGACCACCTATGAGATGGCATGGTGTATATTAACAACTGTGAGGCCGGAACTAAGATAAATGACTAAATAAGGAATTAGGTGTTTAATTTTTGGCACCCATGTTTGAGACTCTCGGCTAGTTTTAAAGGTCTTCTGTTTCATACCTAACGCATTTTAACACATTTAGTGGTCCCCAGTCCACAGGTTCCCCTCCTGTGTTGCTCAGGGATGCAGGAAATTAAAAAGTTAAAAACTGAAGCCACCCTGGGCAGAACCCAGAGAGGATGCTGCTGCCTTGCACGGCTTTCCTCAGCATTGTTCCCAAGAGCTAATGAATATTGGGGACCACTGCACTGAAGACCAGATTTCAGCAATTCACATGGCCCCGAGGACGGGGTAGTGCCAACTCGTAAGGACAGCTCCGAGTCCCAACTCTCCTCTGTCTCCTCTCTGGTGCAGGGCAGCAACAAATTACAATATCCCTCAGCCCGTCTCAGCTGCGCTGGCCGGTGAATAGGGAATGGAGCCAAGGATCCTCCCCGTTCCCTGCCTCTTTCTATCCATCTGCTCCGAGCAAGGAATAAACAAGAACAGCCAGAACATAACGGCTGGGTAACCCAGGTGGAGTTTAAAAGTGTTTCTTACTATTCTGTGTATAGGACTGTTGTCCAAATCACAGTCACACCTGGCACTTCCAGAAAACACGGATATCGTAATTCAGGTCTGACTCTCCTCTGAATGTTATTTAGAGTGCAAGAGAAGAAAATCAGACTTAGTCTATTTTCATCTTATGGCAGCTTTTAACTACAGAATAAATGGAAAAGTTAATTGCTAAATAAAAAAGAAAATAAAGGGATTTGTGGCATAAAACACAGATGGAAGTCTGAGTGGGGGTGTTACTTTAACTCACTGTACTTGTGTTCATGTGATTCTACAAGTATACGTATGCCAAACATATATGGTCTTAGCCTGTTCTCACTAACAGGAATCCCTTTTTTTTCACTGGACAGAGGGAACCAGATCAAAGACCATGATGGTGCTAAATGGAACAAGATGTGTACTTTCGTATTTTTTTCCAAAAGGAAATATTAATTTGACATTGGTTTTTCAGTTGAAAAGAATTTTAATTGCAGTACACAATAAGCAGAAAATTCAGACAACAATAATCTTGAAACTGTTAGCAGCATTATATTTCTATCAAGGAATTCATGTGCCTTTTCAACATTAGAGCTTTCTGAATTTTCATTAATTTGGCATTTCCCTAAACACACAAGTTATTTTGTTCATTCCACATCATGCATCACACCCTTCTGCTCAATGCATAATGCAAGCGTAAATGGGATCCTTGTCCTTGAGAGACTCTGGTTACTGGAGCCATTGGCCGGATGTTGAAGTCCCGCAGTAAGACTTTCCACAACTCTGCACTTCGCAAACCTCCAGCCCAAGTTTAATCAGTGAATGCACAGGAATACTTCATGTTCCTCATCTTCTAAGGGGCACTGGAGCATTGTGATGGTTTTAATTCCTCTACCTCCTTATATTTGCCAGTACTAGAAATGCACCACATAAGAGTCTTCCTTGAGTACAGCTAAAGATCTTCAAATTTTCATGTATGAGGCTGGTATATATTTAAATGGACCAGAAAATGATGTGTGAGAGTTGAATGCACAAATCCTTCCCAGAACAAATAAATACCTGTGAACCTATTTTCCATATACCTATTCACCTTACTAACAGAGGTACTGAAATCAGGATTAACTTTGATGGAGTGAATGGAGTCACAGCAGTGTAAGAGGAGAACAATTCCCCTTCTCTCCAAATCTATAGCTGTATCTGCAACTTTATCTGTATATCCATCCAATTTCACTTGATTAATGCCAACATTATTCTGACTGCACACATCTTAAACAATAACTCCATCTCAAGTTAGCTACATTGGTAGACCAGCTAGTATTCATCCCCAAAGATGACTTCTGGAGAATTACCCCAATATTCCCAGTAGTTCTCTGCCACTAGACTCTTGATGGAGATTTCATAACAAAAGCTATGAATAAAATATGGTCTGGGTCTTCATTCTCAAGGGACACTATGAGAAGGAATCACGGAAGCTCAGATATTACCAGGTGGACCATGAACTCAACAACATGCAGAACAAATAGATGATGCGGAAAAACAGGTTGGCTGTTGAAGAAAAAACTGATATATGGGAAGAATTTTTCAAGGAATTTTCATCCTCCTGTGCAAATTATTCCAGCAATTTCACTGAAATCAGTATCAACAGAAATGCTGATCAGCTGCCTTTTTTTTTTTTTTCCTGGGGAATTCTTAATTTCAAGCTTCTTGAAATTTTGATGGCTATACTACTGTCAGTCATAGTAAGTCTGTTCTACTTAGTGCTGAGCAAACTTTATTTGTCATCAGCTGAGATATGATCACACTAACTGCCATCCATCAGTTTACTGTATTAGTTGCTCCAGTATACACAAAATACAACACAGATGGAAATCACTCATCCTAATGAAGTGCTCTTTAGTTGCTACGTTCTGAATGGATACTTGCTCCCCTGGTCGCATTCTGAGTTACCATGATCACTGATTAACTACCTGCCAGTGAGTACCTCGCTTCACAAGACTAAATCCAGCTTAATAAACAGTGATTTCACAGAAGAAAAATGAAAGCTCCCCCTCTATCCACTTATCAAACTACTGCATATGCATCACCAACACACACAACCAGTTTCCTCAGAACTCGACATCTGACAGATCATCAGGAAAACAGAGCTAATCTATCCGTACCCATCAACATCGTATCATAGGTGACTGCCAGATACTTAAGAAGCTATCCAAAAGAAATGTCACAACTCTTTTTCAAGACACTACAAAAGAAATGTTCCAAATAAAATAAAGCAAATGCACGTACAAGTAAATGAGCCAAAGAACTTAATAAAAAGAGATTGATTAAAATGAGGACCAGAATGTTCAAAAAGGACTGAGAGAGAGAGGTGCCAAAGGCGCATTAAATGGATTCAATGGCTTTAGGTTTTAAATGCTTTTGGACTCCTCAGCAATTTTTAGCCAAAAATGATAATTCAAGTTAGAATCAAAATTCTGATGTCACTGAAGAAAAAGAAGGTTGAAATTTCTCCTTTGTAAATGAGCACTGCTCCGTTTACAAAGGAGAAATATGAGTTTATACTGATGGAAAATCTTGCCTACGGAATCATAAAACCAAGTACTGCAATATTCACCATTATTTTAAAATCCTACCCCATTAAAATCTGCCTTAAATTGTCTGATGCAATGTTCCCGTAGAACGTATTACTTTATCTGTTTATGTTTACAGCATCATCTGCATTGGTTTAGATCTCCTAAGTTAGCTTTCATTCCTGCTTTGTCACCCAAGTGGTTCTTTCAATAACTAATAAACTAGTGCTCGACATATTACCAATTTCTTCAAGATATAATTTCATGAGTTTTATATTTAAAAACTTTAATAAGAAGTGTAATAAAAAGCAAGATAACAGTTCGATTTTCCCTTTATTTCCCTTTGATTTAGTTTCAGTATAATTTTGCATTGTATAAATATATATTGTAATAAGAATAAAAAAAAATTTTCTAATGACGTCTTTAGACATCTCATCTAAAATTCATGACTACATTTGTTTCATTTCAAATGTTATTTGAGAGTTTTTCAGCATACTTGGCAGATTAGATATAGCAGCAGGGACAAACTGCAGCCATCCATAGGAGAATATACCTTTATGTGGGTGCTTTGGGGATGGAACATCTATAGCTGTAAGGCAAAAAATGCCATCATAAATTTGGATGGCATTTACAAAGCCCTCTAAAAAGTCTTTGCATATGATTATAGCTGAGGTATGATATTTTTGCAAGTAAAAGACCCAGAATAGATTTATGTTTCAACTATATCTTCCTGAGATGCATATGGATGCTAAATTGCAAGTGATACTAAAGGGAATTTTAGTAACTGGAGAGGATGGAGTCAAATTTTTTTTTTTTTTTAATTTATTTTCTCAGAAATCATTTGCTGATTATTTGCATGTCATCAAAAGATCATTGGTTATCCAGTCTATATTTAATAATGATGGCCGCTAAACGCCAAAGGCATGAGATGGAGATGGGTAAATATGCAGATTTTTTCGACCTGTGACCTCAGTTACTGCATGGTAATGTTTTTAAATGACTTTTATGATGACAAGACTAAGTTTTGTGTTAATACTGGTTTTGAAGACTTAATCAGTATACACTGCCATTGAGCATATGTTTTAATTAATAAAAGAGCTGTGGTCAGGATTGAAAATAGCTCAGGTAATTTACCATGTACTGTAAAGTCACCTGATTTCTGCACAATTTAAGGTGAAGAGTTTATACATTATTCCAAAGAAAGACAGAGTTGCAAACTGAATTCATGTGCATCGTAGCAAACTGAAATGGATTTATAATTTGACAGGTCAAGAGTGTACTCATGGAACTGTTATGTATTGCTACCCAGTGGTTCTTGGTATTTTTACCATATGACTGCCTGGGTTTGACAGTCACGGGACTGAACAGTCATCTCATTTGTCCGTAACACAAAAAATAATTTGTAGCTGACCTACAGCTGCGGTGCTCTTTGACTGGGAAGTGCCCACTGCCAGTTGTACGCTGGTGAGCGCCCGCTGGCCTGGCACCCTGCACCTGCCCCCGGCACCTCCTGGGGAAGGTTTGGCAGCTCCCAGGCACCGGAGGCTTAAACTGCTTTCCAACAATCGCCTCTCAGGCAGGTGAGAGCAGATCGTTTTTCTCCATTCCCAATGGCTTTAGGATTCTCGGAGGAACAAAGAACCCCCCCTGGAAAAATGTTCCCATTGCAGAGAAGGCAGAGCACAGCAGTCTGGCTTTGGCATCACTTCCAGAGGAGCCGCATACGACCATGCTGCCTGCAGGTCTGCTTCTGTGATGTGCCCAACACCTCTCTCATCTACTGAGCAATTTAAGAGACACCTGACAGAGAGGCAGAGGGCTCGCAGGGGAAAAGGCCCTGCAAGTTTCATGAAAACAGGCACGGGAAGGGCGGAGGTAACATGTCAGCGCTCCCTCCAGTGCTGTCACTCTGGCAAAGTGCTCAGCACAAGCTCTCTCCTTACTAGACACCCCAGAACCCCCACGAGAGGGACAGCTGGTGCATCCCCCCCCAACCAACACAAAATGTCTGTGCACCGAGAACAAGAGCATTGGCATTGTTTGAATAAGCACACCCACCATGTAGTGCTCCACGGTGTTCGGGGTTTCTTAGATATCCTAATTTTATAAAAGAAAGTAAAAGAAGAAAAAAGAAACAAGGTGAGAGAGAACACTATCATATTTTGTAGCAAGCAGGATACTGTGTGAAATCTTGGCCCAGTGAAGTGATAAAGGGGAAGCTTTCAGTTTGCTTAAGGGAAAACTTACAAGCAAATAGTAAAATTACCAAAATACCACATTGCAGAAAATGGGTGCGTTTAGGTTCAATTAAGCTGTAAAAAGGAAAATGGCACTTTAGCTTACAAAAATGAAAGGACAGAGGGAGCTATCAGAAGCAACTTTAGAAGATTTGTATGCATGAGGATGCTGCTTCACTGGACCAAGAAAGCTACAGTATGGGACAGGATTTTTCTTTTTATTAGACACTTTGCTAGATAGCTTTGTCGAACCTCAGAAACTGCTGCTCTGGCATTATGAAATAATCCTACATAACTTGATCTCATGAGCTTAGGAACACAGAAAAATAGCCATGCCAAATCAGATTACAGGGATCCACCTAGCCCAGTATCCTCTCTCTGACAGTGGTAACTAATGGATGCCTAGAAAAGAGTAAAAGACCAGGGAAAGCATACTGTGATAATTCTCCAAAATACTCTCCCAGCCACCAACGATTTGTGATTCAAGGACTTCTAGGACAAAGTTGAAATCATGGTATTGAAGATACTCGAATCCCAATGCACAGATTTACACCCCCCCTCCTCCCCTTTTTTGGATTTCTACCCCCATAAGATTTCTACTAGTCACACAAAAAAGGTTTCACAGTTTGGTGCTGGCAAGTCCAGTGTTCTTGCCACTAACTCTGAATGAGCTAACAGCTTTCAAGCCCAACGATGTTATGTGTATAAGAGCATCCAACACTTTTTCCTACGTAAAAAAGTGACATGTGTGCTGAGGTGCTCTAAGTGTATATACTTGGGAGATTTTATATATATATATATATATATTTTTTTTTTTTCTTTAAAAAAAGCAAGAATCTGGCTGTAAATTGATATTAACATTTTTCAGTATATGTGTAAAACACATGTTTCAGAAGAATAGAAGAGAGAAACTGTCACTCACTGGGAAGCTTTAGAGCTATCTGGCTCCCTGGGAAACTGCATGCAACTATTCTGGTGTCCAAGGGTTTGACCAGTGAGTTTCCTCTTCCTGCAAAGAATGAATGCAGAAGTAATAGAAAGTCTGAGGGGGAAGATTTTAGCAAATGGCTAAAGATACTCCTATTCTGCCCACTCCAGCAGGTAGAAAGCAGGTGGTGGTGGTGGTGGTGGTGGAAGAAAAAGGGGCGGGAAAGGAGAAATGCCTACCTTGCCCTCCCAGCAGCTGGCACAGGGGAAGGGCAGGAGGCTAACCTAGGAGAGATCCACCCGCTCGCAGCTCAGCCCTCTGAAATCCCTTTGTGATGCTGCATTGATATGCAACGGTGCCGACAGGTCATCCAAGTCCCAGCACTGCTACCCAATGTCAGGACGTTCTGCTCTGATTATCTGGGGTCTTGCTGTGACTCCCTTTCAGGATGGAGCATGGCTCACCGGCACTTGGTGATTGAAACTTAGCACGCTGCGGTGGCGTAGCTTCATTAACGCTGCTACCCGTCACATAAAAATCCCCTACGCCCAGACAGGAACAGGGACTTCTTAAGCATCGTGCTTATTTTACTATCCACTTTTCATGGGAGTTTCTCTGAAGTTTTAATTTTCTAATCAAATTGGTGCCTACGTGTGAAATTTTTACTTCATTTATAAAAAGAATCAGTAAAAGTAGAGGTCTAAAAAAAAAAAAAAAAAGCTTATCCTTACATTTTTGATGGCATCTTGACTTTGCAAGAGTCTAAAGGCAGGAGTGATATATGTTAGGGAGTCCCTGTAACTTTACTTAAAGCAAAAATTAGAAAGTGATCGAAAAGTTTTATAGAGGAGAGCAGAAATATAATTTTAAGCCTCTTAAAATTGCCTGAACTGTGAAATCAAGTAATGAACACTAGAAAAGGATCTGTCAGCTGGAATCAAAGCTTAGACTAGTCAGCATTTTCTTCCTAAACCTTATTATGGCAAAGATTTTTCATCTCTGCACTCTGTTCATCCCAACAAATAAACTGACTTGACCTCCACCTGTTACTCGGTGAAGTCCGCTGTCATCTCTGACTAAACCCTATTCTTTCCCTTCAAAGCCCTCAGCCCACTGAGAAGGTGGGAAGACACAGCTGTGCCCTGATTCAAGTTGATACCAGTTCATAACCAGACAGCATTTCACAGTACAAATTACAAGCAACAGAGGAGGAAAAAAAAAAAAAAATTAAAAAAAAATGTAGTGCCAATGAATTCTGGAAGGGGGCAACATTTTTCATCGATTTAACAATGAGATTTTCATAGAAAGAAGTTATTTTTTGTGTGTGTGGTATTATGAACTAGCATTTGAGGCAAGAAACATTTTGCTTATGCTGTAACAATGAACCTGTGCTAACACCACATAGGAAGAAGTGAAGAACATAATGGAAGCTATTTGTGTTTCTTTTATATTTCATAAGTTGAATGCATTAACTGTTTCAGAGAGGTTCATCTCCAAATTCATGTAGGCTTCTAGACTTAGAAACAAGTCACGACTATATAATGTAACATTGCTAAATTAAAAAAAAAATATATATTATGGAACACAGAACAGCAAGATATGTCATGAGGAAAATCGTATAGCTATAGCAGTCATTTTTTCAAATATATCATCATGACAAAACCGTGTAAGAAGCTTTCTAATACAAAGACATATCAGAAAAAGCCATTTCATATAAAGTTGGACTTCTCTGGGTGATTAATGCTACATTCAACAAAGGAGACAGTGTCTGTCTAATTACATTAAATACTTATCTTCTAGGGATTGGCAGGGTGTTTCTGCTCAATGTCACTTTTCATGACAATGTAATGATAGATCCGTTTACTTACCAGTGCCATTAGCAAAAATTGTACTGTTTTCTCAACTGCCCTCATATCACAAAAATATTTGATTAACACACTGTAGCTTATCTAATACTCTAAGCAACATATTCTGCATAGTTTTCTCTCTATTAAAAGAACAAGATTACAGCTTGTAAAATTTTTATTGCACTCACACAAAAATAAATGAATAATGTGTGATATAGTTCAAGTATCTTACTAGTTTACAAAACAGGTTTATTTGATTTAAAATATTAACTCGTACTTAAAATATTAAGATTTGGGGGGAAACAAGCAAAGAAACAAAGTCAGTACTTTGAGGCACTACTTCCCATCCAGTCTTTAGTTATTATTTCCTTTTCATTTCAGCACATCTTTTGAAACTTTTAATACCTTGGGGAAAAAAAAAAAAAAAAAAAAAAAAAAAAAAGCAGCTTTCATTCCTTTGCTGAAAAATAGATATGGCCATCTCCCAAGTCTTTAAAATTCACCGCATCGTGAACTGACTCTTCGGAGTCATGCTACTGTGCCAACACACAAAGAACAATAAACCTCTGGAAGAATGTACACGGCAAAGGCAGTTTATATAGTAACAAGATAATTTCATAAACCTATATTGAAGAGAAAGGCTGTGATGTAACATTCTAGCAGTATATATCAGCTACCTGATATTTACTAACAAGGTTAAACTACTATCTGTTTGTCTCAGCACTCTTCATAATTCACTTTTTAATGGATGGACAGGAAAAGTCAGCAGCGTATGGCACAGATCAGTTTAGAAATAGGACAAGACAGCTTACGGCAGTATCTATTTCAAAACATGCTCCGTCTTTCCATATGATCACATCAAAAGTCTATACTTAGCAACTACAATACTTCAAATCTACTCATAAATCCTTTGAGGGGTAGATTTCTATTTCTAAGTAAAACAGCAAATTTGAAAAACAAAGATTCCTGAGGAGGAGGTGTCACCGTCAACTGGTACCACGTATAGTGCATCAGTCCTCATCTTCTTGGTATCTTACGCCTGTGCAGGCGAAGGCACATGGGAAGCTTCCTTCAGTGTGGAGTTAGGACATCAACCCCATTTTGTTACAGCTCCTCACACTGCCACGAAATGGCAGCAAGAACATACCAAAACTGACTCGTGTTAGGCATAACTCGACACAGCAATGCAGAATTAACCAAAACTGGCTTTTAAAATCCCTTGCAAGTGACTCTTGCAGCGGGAGGATGACACCGCAGCCAATTGCCACATATGACTCTCCAAATTAATAACGAATTTAGGATATTCATTCCCTGAGCTGTGAGGGTTCGGGGTGTGTCTGCAATTATCTAGATATAAGTCTGACACACATTATCCTTCTATCAATGTCATTTCCCTTAGTAGCCAACAGATTATCAGCAGCTTTGTGATATTCCAGGTGTCAAAGAAGAATTAAAACCACAACAATTGCACAAACAAAGGGACAAAAGACGGGATACATGTTTCTGAGCCCTGCATATCAATTTAATATGTGCAGCTGACAATGATGCAAATGTCCTCGGGAGAGAGGCAGCAAGATCTGTGCCCAAACATACACACACCACCGTCAGCAAGATGGCAGGGAACAGAAGCAGTAGGATTCCCAGCCCAGGACACATGCCTCAGCAGGCAAAGCAACCCAATGAAACAATCCTCTGGTTGGGGAGAATTTTGGAAGCACCTGATATGGAAAAGGGCCCTAAACAAGCCAGATGGTACTTTTAGCTGGCAGCAGAAAGTAGGAGACAGCCAAAAACATTACAGCATTTCCCCAAGAGGCCAGCAAATCGATTTTTAACCATTTTTTTTTAAAGTGACGCTATGAATATAAAAAATAATGTTTCTGTGCATTTTTAAATCGCTAATTTTATGAATAATACACTTAAGAAGGCAACAACTAGAAGAGATGAGAAAGCAATGGATTTTTCACTTTCCCAGGGTGATTGTATATTTGACATCAGGTTTCTATTCAGTCACTGCCACTGTTTACTCTGCATTAAGTGCCAGTTTTTGTGCGGGGTTTTCCACTTAACATTAAAGAGAAAAATCCTGCAAGAGTAGAGAATCACAGAATTGTAGAATACCAGGTTGGAAGGGACCCCAAGGATTATCTGGTCCAACCTTTCTTGGCAAAAGCAAGAGAAATAGCACTGTAAAATCCCAATAGCGCTATAGTTCACAGGACATGGGAGAAACGTTGTTCGTAAGACATCTTTGCCCTCTTAAAACCTGTCTCCCCCAAATTATTGGGTTGCTAGTTGAACATTTTTTAACAGAGAGCAAACAATTTATTTAATATCTACAAGTTCCCATTTGGCTAGGGATTTGCATGAGAAGTACAGCTGTTTGGGGGATCTTTTAATTTTTAAAATCTCCAAATGGCCAGAATTTTCAATTCTGCCTGGATGACAGGACTCTTTTCAGGAATCAATTTGATGTCGGATGTCAAACCTTTACTTTGACAGTCAGAAGCAGCTCCTTGCACAGCATGTTTAGGTTAGGTGTGGCCGAGCAGTTTTTCACTCAAAGAATGGAAAAGAGATGTAGGTTGTAAGGACTGAAAGGGCAGAGTGAGGCAGAGCGGTCATGAAACAAGTGGGAACGACTGTTGCTTCAGAGATGCACCTCACACCTAGGGTTGGCCACATTCAGAGGAAGAGTCAGGATGATGCTTTACTTTCATTTGCTGTTATTTCGGTTGACAGTAAAGGCAATCCCTACGACAGGGTTAAATCTGGACTACATCCAAAGTGCTTTCTCCTGTTCAGAGCAAGGTAGTGCATTAGTGTACTGCATCCCAGATAATACTCCTGTGTGGGCTGCTGTAATAAAACGGGATGTTACACTAAGTACAAAGAAAGTCCAGACTTTTGTATTTTTCAAACCTCATTGACTGTAAATCCCCACTTTTAAAACAAAATGTATTTCCCTCCTCTAGTGGAACCTAAGACTTTGCCTCCAGCCCGTGCTGATATAAAACCGTCCCGTTCTTTCCAGGAGTGCTGCTCTTGGACATGAAGACTGCAGGTACCATCTCTTTGTTGGTTTCTGGGGGTTCAAAGATCTGCACGAAAATCCCAGCAAGGCAAATGAAGACTATGCACAAACCAGTAAAACAGCCTATAATTTTCGGGCTAATTTTAGCCACCAGATCTCTTATGTTATGCTTTTTGGTGTATATCACACTAAAAAAAGGTAGCAACCATTGATATAAGAGAATAGCAGAAAGGATGATCTCACTAGGGCTGTGCAAGAGCGGTGTGCGTAAGCAGAGGTGGAGGATGCTATAGATTACCTGCTCTCCTTTGAGCAAGACAGCAGTGAAATCAGAATAAAACTGGCCAGTATACACACTAGATGAAGACACTGCTGTATTTTAAGTCTCTGTGGAGCTGGAAAATGGAAGAAAATTGAGAGTACTTAAACAGCATCCCTCATTTAGGCTTCAGTGTCCTTATTAGTCCCTCCAGCGGGGCTCGGCTGTATGGAGTAGCACTGCATTCATGCCGTAAGCTCTGGGGTTACGGGTCAAGGTTACAGACTACCCACTTCGGGTGAACAACACAGCTGCTCTCACAGCACATATACATTCCTGGAGGTATAGGATGGCTCTGCAGCCACTCAGCCAAATTGTTACCTGAGCTAACAGGCTGCCAGACAGATTTCTCTGCTTTCCTATGCTCACTGACTGCTGCAGTCTAAGTGTTGGGGCAGCACTTAACTTGAAAGAAAGTAACCAGGGAATGATTTATTCACTACTTCTGGCAGTAAAAAAAACCAAAACCAAACCACTATGGAGCATCAAGCAAAGTGATCAGGCAACAGGCAAAAGAAGTGGTTCTTCCTTACGCAGCACCAAGTAAAACTGGAACTCACTGCCACGGGATGTTGTGGAGGCTGAAATAAAGATTGAGTTAAAAACATCCGAGGCACATCTCTGAGAGAAAGGTCCACTGAAGGCTGTCAAACATAAAGATGCAAACAGGGCCTCTGGCTCGTGAACCCAAGCTGTTTGCTGCCAAAATCTGTGAGGCTGTGCTCTGAAAAGCATCACTGGATGCCTGTCCTGATGTTGTATTCTTTCCTTGAGTGTCCACCACCAGCTCTTGTCGGAGACAGCGTACTGGGCTAGGTGAGTCTTCAGTCTAGCCTAGTCTCTTCAGAGAAGAGCCATTTTTTCTTCTCTGTGGGCAGATCCACAGTTTTTGTAGGTTGGAATGTGCTGTGCCTGGCAGCTGAGAAACAGCAAAACTGCAGTAGATATCCAGCTCAATGAAATTAAGGTCTCAGGATTGCTTCTCACTTTGTGCAGAACCAGGGGAATGTCTAGAGTCAGTGTGGCAGACACAGTGTGGGAAAGGAAATGAAAAAAAGATGCAATACGGTCTGCTTCCTGTTTCCAGCCCTGCACCATCTTCTCTCTGTCCCCTAACACCTCTTATTGCACATTTTAACTTTGGGTGAAAATGTTTCCTTTAAAATAAAGCCTGTTTTCTCCTCTAAAGCAAAGATCAAAACGTGTGCACGGAGTACAGTAGCCGCACTGTGTGCTACGCAGTGGAGTGATGGTTGTACTGGGAATGTTAATAAACAGTGCCCAGAGCAGAACGTCTGCATAAAAAAGGGTGTATGTTACATCTCTCCCCCTCTCCCCTGTCTCATGCAATATTTACACAGCTGTGCTTTGTAAAATGTGTAGGGGAGTTTTTTATTATTGTTTTTTGGTAATTTATTTACCTAAGATAGCCCAGCATCTGTTTTGTGGTGAGCTTCTTTCACAAAGTTTCACAGTTGCCTTGACTGATGCAAAAGGAGGTCATGGTCCTTACTCAGTGATCCTAAAACCATTTGTTTCAACCACTTAGCCATTCTATTTGGCTAATTTGTGTTCTGTTCTGTGTTTTTGATTTGTCCTCTACTTGGAAATGTGTATCCCTTGGGGAACTCATCTGGCTAGGTGAGTATTTTAGTTATCTGTTTTATAAAATGCAGAAGTGCACAGGAATTTGCAATAATATGCATCATTTACTGGCTCTCAATATGTACTGTGTATTGGCTCTGAAGACTACTAATATTTTCCAGCTGCCTCCAAAAAAAAAAAAAGAGTTCAATGCAGTCTTTGCAGTGGGTCCTTTCCCATGACTGCCTACACAGGTGATGAAGACTTTTCCTGTGTCCTGAAGAATTAATAAGCCTGAACATTTCTGTACCAGCAGCATACCACAGGAGATAAAATATTGCTTCTGCTTCCCAAACACATTAGAAAAACGCAAGTCTGCTGATCTCAACTGCTAAGACAGCACATGAAAGGAATGCAGTCCATTTCCTAACCAAGATCTAATCTATAGAAGAGTTTATAGATCCAAGTCAACATCCTGAATTGGTCCCAGAAGCAAACAAGAAAACTAGTTCAACTTTTGGAAGACAGGTACAATGCTTTCAATGTGTTTAATCCCATTTTGCAATTAAACAGTCCCATGCCGCGCTATCAGATGATCTTCAAGGATAACTGCATCAGAGGAGACCCATCTGAAGCTCACAAAGATTCACGTTTGACAGACTCCAAATCAGCAAGAAATGCACAGCCATATTCAAACACGGGGTGCTTCTGTCCTTCAAAGCTCACCTCTAAAAGGACGGAGAAAGTGTCTTCTTTTGTTCCAATACTAAGGAAGCTTATAATTTTCTCTTGGTGTCAAAGCACAAACCATATCACTGTCTTTGCCTTATGTGTATATGTTAAAGAGAAGGGGTGGCAGGATACGGCTCAGCTAGCAACGATGTCTGAAGAATGTTAGGTCCGCGGACAACCAACAGAGCACTCCCATCACAGGAATCCCGTTGCATTGTTCCAACCTTTGTCAGGGAGTAGTTTTCCATACGCTAAATCTTTCCCATCAATCTGAAAAATGATTCAGATAGTGCTAATTGTGTGCGGAGTCAGAAATAGCTCAGGTGATCTTACGGTTCTCACAGCACACAGAAGATCTGCTTTTAACTTGGTTGTTAGAATCAGTTAAAACAGTATGTATGGATGATGCTAGCACCAGGCCAGTCGCAAACACAGCTTTAATTTGGCATCTAGAGTGAAACACTTTCTGCATTTTTTTAAACTGAGAACTCCTACAGCTCCATACCCATTTTTAAATGATGCATTTCCTGACATCTGGAATTAGATGCAAGAAGCAGAGCCACAACATTGACTGACTGACTTCTCTGGGACCATACTGAAGGGATGTTTTCCTCAGGGGATTACAGCAAAGCTGAGGCATGTGTTCTAACACTTGCATGGGATTATTAATTTTATTAAAAATGGAAAGTACAGTTTAGGCTGAATCTCAGGGCCAAGTCTGTCATGTTGTCCAGTGTCTGGGAAAAAAAAAAGCCTTTGAGGGATGTGAAAACATCTAGGCCTTTTCAATCTGAACTGACTTCTCAGTCAGTAGCTCTTTTCCCACCTCCAACTTCCTTCCATGATTTTGAGACAGTAATGCCAGCAGCATGGCATGTTGTCACAGGTCTCATGCTACTACACCAAATGCCAAAGAAAAGCTGAGCTATTGATCCAGTGGTAATTTGCTGTCAAAATGACTATGTCTGTTACAGCAAACGAGTAGTGTTAATCATTTGACTTGATGAATGCTATTGCAAAAGACTGACAATGCTCAAAGCGCCACTATTGACCTGCTGCATTTATCCTGGCTCACATTAAGTTCTTGATCTTTGGTGGCCTTGACCAATTCAAGTTTAGTTATCCATTAAGGTGCAGTTCTGGAAAAGTTCTGTTTAAAATAAACAACAACTTATATTGGTGAGTAACTCATCAACTATGCAGCAGTCTGATTCTGATTGCCTGGCAGAGAAACACACACATTTTGTGCAGTATCTGATAAAAGATCTATAATGTGCTAACACAAACCTATCATGTAGCACCTGTGACTAACAGATTGTGATATCAAAGTCTTGATGCCTAAGTGCTCCTGTAAATGCATTAAACTTTTAGCGGCAGGAACTGTAGACTGCCAGTGACAAGGAGCTGATATGGTATTTCAGTAAAAGTTGATAAGTGTTATTGCTCTTAGAAGAAAAGAAAAATCTTATGTTCTTGAAAACCACTGGGCAGCTTGTGTTTTGATGGGATACTGTAATGCAGAGAGCAGGGATAAGGAAACACATGGACTCTATGAAAGCAAAAAGACATTTAAGAAAAGCTCTGTATTCTGCAGTAGCTGGAGTTCCTTGAAGTATGCTCCCATCATACGGTTGGCTTCGGGCATCTACCTGTTCACTTGAAACCAGTTGTTTTGGGGCTGTGTTTAATTCCATGTACCGGTAATGGAGGCATGAAAGGCAGCACAGGCCCAAGCATGCTCTGCTTCTCGGATGTGGCAGAACACAGATGTTGGAAGACTCTGTAAGAGTGGGGAGAAATGTGGGAAACTGTATAAAGCCTTGGAGATGAGAAGAAGCACGGGTCGGAATGGCAATAGGGGGATGGAGTGAACAGCAGAAGGAGACCTAGTCACAGTATACAGCCTAACAAAGCTCAGAAAAAGTTGTTCAGAGAAAACAGTGGAAGTTTGCAAGAACCTGGGAGGCAACAGGTTCTGTCTGCCACACCACTCATGGCATCCCTTCAGCTTAAGGGCACAAATTAGCCTGATGAAATTCTCTCTGCTGTAAACCGAAGTGTTCTGGCCACCAGAGAAACATGATCTGCCTCTGACCTCCCATTCGAAGAGCCAAACTATGCCGTGGGCTGGAGGTTTGTCTGGTTGTGAAATGTTCCTGCTGTCTTAAGATATTAAGTGCAATGGAGGAAAAAATGGCACTGGTGCCTGCTGATAGATGTGTCAAGGTATGTAATGAAGCTACTGCACAAGGCAGGTACAATCTTAATGGTTATGTGTGTGTGCTGTCTGACCTTTCTTTACACACTGAGAATTGGAGGGCAAGACAATGTCACATCTGGGAAATACTGAGTAAATATAATTGGCAGGGTTCCTGGACGTAGACCTCCTCCGGTCTAAGGAAAAGAGATGTTTCCTTGGTTTTGTCTTTCTGAAATAGGTCTACGAGTATCCAAACAGTTCAGTTTAAGGAAATTAATAAAGATCACAAGATTCCTGTGTCTAGTTACGATCCCATGAAAACTGCCCACTACAGCAAATCACTGTAAAGTAGTGCCAGGGAATTATTTGATATTGAATACTCCAGGTCTAAAGTTGAATGTTTTCCCAGTAAAAAGGGATTATTTCTCTATTCCTTATTTTGTATAATACATGGTTCTCATGTTTTTCATCATATTTTCTACAGGCAGTCCCTTCACTCGTTGGCAGCAATGTAGCACAATCATTGGAAACTTCTCTGAGCTCTGAGTTAGTGTGTGGCATCAAGTCTTTTGATGAGCCCATAGACCTTTTGCCTGAGGACAGATCAGATGCAGTCTGCATCACTGATGCTGGGACATACGATACTTATTTCATCTTCTAGGTAGTTCCAGGCAACAACTGTGTTTAGGGCATAAAAAATGCATAAAAAACACAAACTAGGATCTCCCTTAGACCATTTTCTCTGGCATTTCCAAGATATAATTCCAAACAGACTTTGAAAACAAACTCTTGTGGTCATCTGATCTATGCCTGAATGAGGCTTTCTGATGTGTAAGGCATAAATAAAAGTTTCTTAGTAAATATGGAGAAGAAGTTTTTTTTGCGTGCTGAGAATCTGCTAAGAAGAAAGCCCATGCCAGATTTAAGAAAAGGGTTGTTGATACAAGAGTTTGGACCAGTTGCCTGTGTGTGGTTGTTCCACAACCAGCAATGGGGAGAAACATGTAACTGTTAAGTTAGGGGTCACTGTCACTGGTCAGGGAAATACTCCAAAATAGGATCTCAGCTCCTCAGCTGCATAGAAATTACTCAGAAATTATTTTCAGACAGTCCCATAGATGGTGACATGAGAACAAGCAGCACTAGCCTGAGTAGTGTAGTGAGCAATCATGAGGCTGACTTTAATAGCATCTTTACTACCAAAGACGTGTCCAGCACTCTAACAGGGAGCTCTCTAGCTTACTGCAGGTTCATATAATATTATCAACTTCATGAGCCCCTGGAACTGTAAATATGTCTTTCAGTCATGCAGTGCAAGTGGTATTATTAATTCCTTAAGATTTTTGCCCTGAAAGTCTCATTTGGTTCCTGGGGTTTTCAAGGTGAAGACACACAAGAGCCTAGCAGAGCATGACCAGCAGCAGAACAGCCAGGGTGGAGATGGGGCAAGGGAAGGGGGATGACCACAGTATGAAAAGCCCCATCAGTCTTTCAGTGGAAAAGGGACCACAGAGCTCTATTCATTTTGCAGATGGGTGCAGTGCTGTTAGTTGCTCAGGACCACAACTGAAGCAGAGCTAATTGTCCCTTCAGATATCTCAGGAAGTGCAAGGAGTACAAACATGTACCTTGCCTGGGATTACTGTCCTCTAGGGACCAAACTAACTTGTAGAAATAGAAGTACCAGGAAGATCTAAGTAAAGAAACTAATAAGATACTCTAAATTTGCATCTTAAACATTTTTTTTCCATGCCACCCTGTAGAAATACAATAGAAACAGAATTGGCAAATACCATCCATATGCTACACTACAAAATGACTGACAGAGCACAATGTGAATATTACTCCTGGACTGAATCAAGAGAATGCATTAAAAAAACGCATAAGTGGAATACTGATATGCATTAACTCAATCTTCTCTTATTATGGAATTAAAAAACTTATACCTGTAATTATGGCTTGCCCCCATTACAAGCAGAGCTGCCACAGAACTGAACACGGGCCAGCTTTGTACATGAGTTCAAAGCCAGTGTGATGTTGCCTTATTTTCTTACTAACATCATCTTTATCCTCTCTTGCCCTTCTTCTCGGTTAACAAGAGTTATGTACTGAAAGTGCTGAGATAAAGTAATGGTAAGGAGGATACCGCAAAAGGTATTTGAAAAGCAGAAGTAATTTACTACATGTCTGCTTTGTTTTACTTCCTAAGCCTTCCTGTTGTGAAAGGAAATTCATCTTTTCTGGCAGACTCCAGCCTTTTTAGGCCTGAGAGCTCCCCGGGAGCTTTCGAGTGCAGGTAAATGGATGTGAGACTCAAGGAATACAAGGAACATGGAATTAATGTTGGGTTTTGCTTTGGCTGTCACATCTGACGTATAAGGAGGGTGCTCTATCCTTGCCTGCAAGAAGTATCTAGATGCAAAAAAACCCACAAGGCTGAGTCCTCCACTCATTACTATGGGTCTGAAATGCCAGGAATGGAAAGGTCACGTGGCTGCTGGGTGAAGGATGTAGGATCTACACCCAGCAAAGTTTCCATGTGAGACAGACGTCAGGGTGCTCCCACCCCAGGGCCCCAGGATGTAAAAGCGCAGAGGAAGGCCTGTGGATGGACAATAGGTGCAGCCCGTATTGTGAACGCAGCAGAGACCCCAAGAGTAGGCACAGGGGAAGCATCCACTGCCTAATCTAAATAGCACACAGAGTGGTTTTGTCCTCTTCTGTTCTCCTGCCAGTTTGCACATATGTTCTGAGTATACAGCCTGCCCTCCAAAGACCACTTACAGGGGCAATCACAGGGAAGCAAAGCAGGAAGAAAGTATCCAAAAAGGGAATTTGTTCAAGAGAAAAAAATGGAGACAGATGTAGAGTGACTAGTCACGGCTGGCGGTAAATAACCCTCTGCCTGGAGTGCTCTCTTTCTCTAAGAGGAGTTCACATATTCCATTTCATATTTCCTTTCTAGGAAGTCAAATCTTTGTTTTCCTGGCATTTGTTTTGGTTTTTTTTTTTTTTTTTTTTTCTTTCCCCTATATACTTTTTCCCTTTTGTACAGTCTAAAATTGTCTCCTCATTTTCCCTTTCTCTTCCATGTCGTGCTCCCTTTCAAGTGTGACATTTCTCCAGTCTCCCTCTCATGCAGATCTAATTTGCCTGCACTGTCCCAGGCAGCACCTTTCTCTGCAACCTTCTCCTAGTCTCCGTGCCACAAGCACTTCCCTCTGTCTCTACATGTGCATAAGCATACGGGTGCTTCACACCTGCTCCTGTGTTTGAGTCCCCACTTTTTCTCATGTGCACACCTCAGAATTAAGCAAATGCAACACACACAGACAGAATATTCATCCTCTTGCTCCCATAAACCTGTCAAGGCATATAGGCCAAGAAGCTATCTCTGCATAAATCTAAATCTCCTGTGAGGAAGCAATCTACTCAAAGGCAATAAAGCCAAAGGATATATTATTATCTTTGGTGTGGATCCTACTGGGCTGGGAGGTTGGCTGCTGGCTCCTCTCTGAACTTTCCTTCCCAGCCAGAACAGCCATCCCACAGACAAGTCTAAGCTTCCTTTCCTTGGTCTGATTTCCTCCTCCCGTTGTTTGGCTGGTAACCCAAAGGACAGGATTTAATTATGGAGTTTGGAAACCTGGCTTACACTGCTCTGCCAGCACAGGATAAAACTTCAGCCTGCCTTCCGAACCAGCATCATTCTGCACCGTTGATACCTGCATTATCCCACGCAGCATAAAATGAACCACATGGAAAAAATGCCAAGTCAAACAAAAAGATGGTTTTAGTCTTTAAACTTCTACTGTGAATTTCACTGAGAAAAAACAAAAATACTGAAGCTCGGAGATTACTGTATGTTAAAGCTGTGCCATCATTTTGACTGTAGATTAAATAAATGGGAAGGTCTTTTTCTGGAGAGGAGAGACATCGGAAAGGATGGATCTGAAACAGGTCCAGGCTCCAAAACTCCCCTCTCAGAGAGGAACGCTGCAGTCAGCCACCAGGTAATAGGGGATGTTAACATCATTTGTACGGCTTTCAGATGACCAATCTATTTTCTAGGCAGATGCCCCATTGAAGACTCACAAAAGGTTTTACACTTCTGGAGATAAAGCACCTATGTCAAATACAAAGGGCCAGATGTTAATACCAGCCCCAGGTGTGATATCTGAGGTAAGGCAGGGCACTGTGCACAGGCCACAGCAGGATGTGTCCTTCAGGGGGGAGCACCTTGTGCCAGCGACATGCCACTGTTGCCCTGGCATGGAAGGACACTTCAGTAGTGCTTTGTCCTTCACCACTGATGAGCTGGGGCTCTTTAGGTAATCCCTCTGCCAGCCGTGCTCTTGCAGTGACCCTGTTCTACAGAGAAGCTGAGGCAATGAATTCAGAGGACAGGCTGCTGGAAAGCCATGGCAGAAGTATTGGGGTGGGGCTGCGTGGATATAGCATAAAGATGGTTTGAAAGTGCATCCCACACAGGCAAGATAAAGCCCTTTTTTCTTCATAGCTGTGACAGTGATAGATAGCTTGGTGAATCTGAGCTATATCTGGTTGGTACCTGGCTTGAGTCCCTGATGTTGCAAGGTGATTTTCTGCCATTTTACAGGCAAGACTAAGCAGAATCTGGGATTTTTCTGTAGTAAGTGAGGAAGGTCACGAGGAAGGAAGAACCTTCTCTTCTCTGACTTGTTCTTGTCTTTCTGAGCACCTCTGGAAGTTTGACAGGGGCAGTTGTGCTTCTTCATGATGGGCACCTAGTGGTGCCAGGCGTGGTGGAGGTGTAATGCTCTAGGTACTTCTCTTGTCCAGCTCAGCAGCTCAGTGCCACCATCTAGTCAGGACTTGGATGAGACAGAGGTAGTGACCACATGTGGGCAAAACCACCAGAAGCGACAGCAAAATTAATAGCCAACCTCTGGCTATTGCACGAATGGAGAACATTTGTCATTAACAAAGAGTACCCCAAACTTTGGGGGGAGTTAACCCCCAGGCTGACAATGATGTAGAAGCAGTGACCCAGTCAGCTTTTAGGCATCTGTGTCTGCAGAGGAGGTTGTGATCTCTCCCTTTCAACGGGCGCTGAGGTTTTGTTCGTGTTTTTGCCGCTCCATGAGCAGGCTAGTTTAGTACAAGGTGAAGCTCTGCCTTACATCATCTGGAGCCTGGAGCTGATGGAGGAAACAGCCCCTGGTGTCTACCGAGCAGGACACCTCCCTGAAAACACCAGAGCCCTGGGGATGGCGGCGGCAAGGCAGTCACAGGGAGCCTGGCACTTGTCTGCCTGCAGGTCTACCCTCTCCTCCTGCCAAAGTGCCACATCTGCAGTCAATAAGGGCCCACAAGCTGGCTCCTCCTCATTAGAGGAGAGAGGGCAGCTGGCAGGGGATCCTCCGAGGGCTCCCAGGCGCGGGAATCAGTCCCCTCCCAGTCTGGAATAGCCCAAATTTGGTGACTTTCTGGGCATGCTGTAAAGGACAGCTGTTTGACAGGGTCTCCAGAGAAAGCTGTGGGTATGTTTCCTACATGATGAAGGATATAGGTGGCTGGCCAAGTGCCCACAGAACTGATTTTAATGCTGTTCAGGTTGAATTTACTTTTCTGTGCTCTACAGTTCATTATACACAGTGCCCTGGACAAGCATGTGTTGTTTCAAAACAAAACAAAAACATACTACTTTAAATCCAAATAAACAAGAAAGAAAAAAAAGTACATATTGCGAAAGATCCTTTGGGCTGTTTAGAGGGCCTTCTCATATTCTGGGAGGCTGAAGAAGAAAGCCCTGCTTGCCTTCATCTAACAAATAAGACTTCTGTTATTTTTATTGTCGATAAATACTTGATTATTTAGCCGTAAGCAAAATTGAGGCATTAGCTTCACCTATGCATGTAGCACTGACCCAGAAAAATATCTGCAATAGTATTAAGCACCCAGATGATCTGAGGATAAGTGATCAATGGACAGTAAAGTATGTAACATAACATAACCCAAAAGATGGTCAACAAGAAAGATTACACACAAAAATTGAGAGGCAGAAGAGCTGCTTCCTAAACCTTATGAAGTGTAACGTCCAGTGATATCTATGCTGATATGAAGCCTCCAATCACACTTTATAGTATTACAGATTAATAAAACAAGTCCTTCTGTAAAACTCTTAAAAGTCATTGCTAAGTGAGCATGTAAGTGTTGCATAATGCTTGAAAAGTCCTTCCACCTTATATACGTTTAGGAATATCTATTTAAACAGTATAACTGTAGGGCACAGCCCAGACAGTTACTGCTTTTTGCGAAGTGATTGTCACCACTACCCCAGAATTGAATCTGGACACTTTGACAGAAAAAGACCACCTCTATTTTGCTGCATTATTTAAATACTTCAGATATTTGGCCAAAATACAGAAATGACACACTACAGAAACATTCACAGCTGCAGGAGCAATAAAACCACTAGAATATTTTCATTAGACTGACGTTTTCTCAGAAGTTACAAGATGTTTAGAACTGATCACCTTTCTATACAGCATTCAGTATATTCTGATAACAAAACAGAGCAACTGGAGGTCACGTTCTCGGGCTCCTGAAAGCCGTGGCTTACCTGGCTCCACTTCATGCCATCCACTTGACTGGCTGCCACTTCCCGGAGAGCGCCCTTGGCTTGTATAAAACGGCTCCTCACCAGGACTGTCCATCTCATCCTCCACAGATTTGAGACGTTTTGTAGAGCTGAGAAAGTAAAAACACATAATAAATACCGTATGTATGGAAAGGAACAAAGGCACTTCTGTTGGGACATATCTTGCTAGCCTTGCTTGAGACTAACTTGCTTATGGAAACTATGACAGATTTAGGGCCTTGAGAAGGGGAAGGTATGATGGCACAGCCATCCTGCCTGCCCAACCTCCCGGCATCCACTTTTTGATTCTCATTTGCTTCCTTGCCAATGACTAAGCTTCTTTCTGTGAGATACAAAACAGCCTATCACAGAGTCCAGGCTGAACCCCTAAACACGCATTAGTTTAACTAGAAGATAGTTCAACATTTAGGCTTTCACAGATCAAAAAGCAGGACGTTTTTCAAAGCACACAGAGATAAATAAAAAGGCTAGAATTTAATTTGTATTGCGTGATTTTTGCAACTTGAATGAATATGGTAATGTCACACAAGACTTATTTCAACTGCCAGATTTTTCCACAGCTTATACTGAAAGACAAATTGTTTATCAGTTCAAATTTGTATTTTCAATCTTTTGACCGTAGCCATTAAATTAACCCAGACTTCAGTCCTATAACAAGAAGCGTAGACAAGTGAATGATGGAAGAATCCATCCTGGGTTTAAATGTTCATGTTCTCCTACAGTTATAAGCATTTTACTCTGCAACTCTACACCGCCAAGCATAAAAAGCCCCCAACTATCTCTGGCCAGGGTCCGTACTAGAGGATTCCCTTGTGATATATCACACCTCCTGAAGCAAAGGCTCAAGAGACAGAAGAGCTCTTTCAGTGGTCTCTGGTGGCCCCTGACTCAGACTCCAGTATTTTTGCAGGGAGAGGATCCCAAAGCCAAAGACACTTAGCTTGGCTCTATTTTCTATAATGAGTTGCACAGATTGCGTGGGGACGTTACCGAGAATTTCTCTTCTAAGTACTTTTCCAAGGCTGGGTCAGCTCACTTTTTTCACCAAATCTGTATTCTATTAAGGCTTAAGGCGTTCAAGAACACGGTCCTCTGTATAGAGGGAACATATTTAACAGACATAAAATATTCCACTGCAATTTCTATTGGTTTAAAACTTGCAGCCTCTCCGCAGCTCCCCACCCAAAGCCCTGCACAGGTAGGAGCTGGCGGGTATGCAAAATCAGTTTGTGAGAAACAGGAAGAATAAGTCTTGTGGTATGCGTGGAATGCAGGTTTGGCCATTCCTTAATTTAGAGAATTGTTATGTGTCAATAGGGGAAATTGTGTGCATACAATATAATTACCGCCTGATAATTCTGCTGAGTCTGTGTATTTAAGGAATATTTTTTTTTCCTGACTGGGAACAGCCTAATGAGAGGAAAACAAACATATTACCAAGTTATTAACTACCCATGCTGTTTATAATTAGCTCCTTATCAGTGGTAGCTATTTGCTGAAGAATAGAAGAGCAACAACTGAGCTCTTAAGTAACATTAATAACCTCACTTTTTTGCTTCTGGTCTCACAAGTAAATTCTACCTGAGAATGGTGCTAATGATGAACACTGTAGGGTGTGCAGTTTACAAGCAAAAAAGAAAGAGCACAAAGTTTTTAATTGATGTGTAATGGGAACTGTAGTCACCAAGCTTCATCATGTGCGCACTAAATGCAAGATGTAGAATGTTCTTCCAACGACTACAAACTTAAGAATTTTTTGCTAAGAACCTCTCTTTAAAGATTTTTTTAAAAATAAAACCAGCTATATTCAAACTATAGAGACTTTCTACATGTATATTTGCTTATGGCAAAGCTGGTGGCACTGCAGACTGAGATAAAAATGTAAAAGAACCCTGGGCTGGAGTTAAGACTTTCTTGTCATGTCTTTGAAATAAGTGATCTATTTTGGCTGTTGGGGAAAAAAAAAATCAATCTGTTTCCTTAAGAGTGTTCAAGACTACGAGAGTGACTAGGCTTGTTTATAAATCTAATCTTACGGATGGTTGCAGTGAAAGGTGAAAAATAAAAAATATCCTTGTTAGATAGTCAGCATCTAAGCCAAAATCAAAATCAGACCATGTAGTCATCTACATTAACAATTCAGTTTTCCAAAGGCTGTGTCACAAATTTCTAAATATTGGATGAAAACCAGAATGCATTATAGGCCAAGGTCCTAAAAGATGTTAGTCTCATAGGTAACACTCTTTACAATAAAGAGTGCCTGTAAGTCTATCTTAAGACTTTTCTGCTAGGACAAAGTGGCACATCTCGATAGGCTCCAAATTCTCTTCTGCCACAAGTGAAAGTCCAACAATTCCAGTGGAACTTCTCCTGATACACCGAGACACAAGCCAGAAGTTACACAAGTCAATGCAGAAGTTTTTCTTTGAAGCTTGTAAGTATGAAAAGAACTTTAACAGCAATCCAGTTAAACATTCAGCTCTGAATCTGAAACAGCTCCACATCTTGAGGCCCCCAAACAGCTTGTCAGAGAATTTAATGGTTAGTTTCCCAGATGAGTAACGATGCTGGCCTGGGTTTCCAAGTAACCTGGTAGTAGGCAGAGATTAAATTACCTGGTAGAGGATGTGCTAGGTAAAGACCTCCTCATTGCTCCTGGGCTCATGCTGTAGTATGAAGAACTTTCCAAATCTGAGAGGGAGAAATTAGGGCCTGTTCCTGCAGCTATCGGTGCTGGGGAAACAAAAGAGATTGCAGTCAGTAAGACATGTGAATAAGGCATGAATTGCACTTCAAAATCACTTTCTTCTTCCTCCTGAGTGTGTTTAGTTTCACGATGAGAACAGGTGGGACGTGGAAATTAGGAAATGCTAATGGTAACTGGCATTGCAATCAAGAAGATGTAAATTTTATCAAGAATACAATGCTCCATGACATAAAATCTTTTTTACATTCCTCCAAAGGCATTATTATTTTATTTATTTTTTTAAAAAAATAAACAATTATGGCAAGACTTTCTTTAAGTGCTGCTTTTCTATTAATATCATTCTAACATTTAATGAAACTTGTTGCTTTTGCTTTTAGGACAACACCGTATCTATTGGCATAGTTACAAATACAGCCTGTAGTGTGCTTGGCATAATCTATAAGCAGTATAGGCAGGGAAATACACACCTCAGGACCTTTGGTATATACGTGATGTACATCCACAAGCACAGAAGTTACAAATGCTCCTTGGAGAAAGCACAAAAGCAGATGAGAAACCTGAGTTCTTCTCTGCCTGCAAACATCTGAGTTTTTCTTTGGCCTCCCCTCCAGCTAAATCAGAGCCAGAGACATATGACTCTCAAAACCTTTTTATCCAGCCGTTAGCTTCCACCGTTCACCTCTCATTACCTTATCCAGCACCTACGTTTTATTGTAAGGGATATGAATACCTTTAAATTCCCTGTCTTAGAGCCTTGGTTTTATAGTAAAACATTATGAATTCCTACACACCCTGAAGTTTGCAGGGCACAATCCTATGAACTCCATGTGTCATGTTCTTCTTGGAACAGAAAAGGAATGGAGCAGTTTAATGTTAAAGTCAACAGATAACGCATTTCACACACACAAAAAAAGCCACTATACAGCAAATGGTACCATATCCCCTGTCGCTGTTCCAGTGCTATTTACAGGACAATACAACTTTGGGAGCTGACAATTACTGATCATGATTTTCTCTCACATTTCAGAGGCATCTGAAAAAGGACGTACTGCACAATAAAATGCACAAGCTTGGCCTGGAACGTATTGTCTGAGAGCCCTGATTCACAGCAACAAAGGCGAAGCAGTCTCAATGCCACACAGGGATGCTGAGCCAAGTTTAATCTTTGGTCTGAGAATCTGGCCCATTTTCAAACATGAAAAAATCTTTCACTCCGACGGGGCAGGAGTGAGGAAATGAAGACAGGATAGCTCCTATCACCCAGCTAACATGTCTGGGCTGAAACGCAGGCTTCTGGGAGTGCTGCCATTGACTGTAACGGGGCCAGTATTTCACCCCAAGTCTTAAGGAGCTCACAATGTCAGATTTGACAGAGGAATAATGTAGCTTTGCAGCTGTCTCATCATCCCCACAAGACAATTAGTTGTTGTTTGGCAAGGATCTTTTAAGAACGTCATTGAGACAGAAAGGGAACAGCCTGGATAGCCACGGACTTTTAAAAGCATGGGACGGAAAATACACAACACCATTAAAACTTGAGAAAATCTGGAATGATCATTAAAGGGAATGAAGTTGGGAAGTAATTTATGACAAGAACACTCAAGTCCTTTGTTATCTTCTCCTAACTATCATATGCTTCCTGCACACTGGGTATATGAGAGGGTGTGTTAACAGAAAGAAAGAAAAATTAAGCGTAGTAAAATTAACTCATTTTATCAATTTGTGCTTTCTGTAACAGTTTCCTGACAGCAGCTACAAGAGGCTGTAAAACTGATGAATTTGCATGGAAAAAGAAACCGGTGTAAGTAATTTGTGTAAAAGGTAACACGGACATGGACTGCTATAATTCAGACACCCTGCAGATAGCAGACTGCTGCAGTGTGAGCAGTTATGGGTTAGAAAAATGACCACACTGCAGTCAGTCTGACTTGAATGGAAATCAATCATAAAGGTACTCTCTGCAGCATCTACTCCAGTTTTCAGCAACTTCCTTGCCAAACAGATTTGTGCTCTGTGCGTGTAAACCCTTTGCTGATCAATTCCTCTGCACCCTCTGCCTACCAAAGCCTAACTTAACAGGTTAAGCATACTATTTTCCAAACCGGAACATAAATAAGCAAACACTAAATTAAAGTACCATTTCCTTCTGAGGCACGATGAATTTCCTTGGCATTGCAAGATTGATGAAACAGTTTTATTCCAAACAGATACGGAAGAAAAACTGGTATCTGGATAACGTTTCTCTCCTTTCTCTCCTCCCCGTCCCCCCATTTATCGCTCTCTCCCCAAATCTTGGATATTTCTGTTCCAACACTTGAACTGGCCCTATAGGAAAATGAAATGTATCTCCAGAGCAGGGGTGGGGTAGGAACGATGTATTGCTAATGTTGTGTAAACTCAGCACAGAGTAGAGCTAATCACAGAGTAATTTCCGCCCGGGTAGCAAACGTGAAGGATGCTTTGTTTGTCACCGTGCCACGTTCAAGAGCCTCTTTGCGGCCTGAGGGTTGAAGAAAACCCACCTCTAATATACACCAACATATGTAAGCAGCAGAGGTTAAAGTGCCTGGCTGGCCTACGGCAGCAAGTACCTCAAACCCCTTGGAGGTCCTTACAGAGAGGCCACAACCAGCTCAAGGTCTCTGGCCCTAGAAGTGCTGTGGCAAACATCACACGGGGCTAAGCTGTTCTGAAATCCCTTCTCACCAAGTATTCCGTGTCCGTCTTGCAGCAAAGGGCAGTTGTACCTTTGCTCACAGTTACCCCATTTGCTGTCATAAAACACAGCAACGTGGCAACGTGCAGAGCCCACCCTGAGACTGTCAGGAAGAAGTTAATGTTTTTCATCCGCGTGGCGGAAGGTCGCTTCCTCTTCCTGGCTGGAATTTGGTTGAAGTTGTGTGTGCTTTCTGTCTCTGCTTCAGCCACACCTCACACCTCCTGCGCTGGGCTTCGGCTGGGGGGAGCTCGCTGCCTGGCTTCTGCCCCCTCTAGCCACCCTCGAGTTTTGCAGCGCAACGTGCCGGAAGAGTGGGCACGGTGCTGCCAGCCCAGCCAGGAGGCATCCGAGCCTGCTCCAAATGGCTTTTCACACCTTGCACAGGCCCAGAAAGCTGATGGGAAGGGAACACTTGCATTTATTTGCAGGACTCCCCGCAAGGGCTGCAAGGGTTCAAAGTGGTGCCAAACTGTGGCAGAACTCTGTATAAATTAAACCTCTTCATTGTAGCATCTGAAAATCCACCACGCAACCTCCCTCCACCCTTGTTCCTATCCCCGAGGAACATGCTGTCGTCCCATACGAAGCAGCGGCGTGGTTGGGAAGCTCCATTCCCGCACAGTTGGCTGTTACACACTGCAGCCTGCAGAAACTCTGGGCAATGACATTAAAACCAGGCCATTCCCCCCTCCAGAAATGCTCTGCAGCGAAGTGACCTTCTGATAGCTCAGGAACATCTCCCAAACAGGAAAGGATGTCAGAAATTACAGTTACGAGTCAAAACAATAGTCTCCACCTATGTGCCAGCATCAAGATGTCATCTGAGCCAGGGCTCCGACCTGGCGGGGGCGAGGAGGAAGGACCCCTCTTCCCCTAACACCCAGCCCGCTGATGTGCACAGGCTTTCTAAGCAAACAGACTGATGCTGGCATTCAGCTGTGGAATCACAAAACAAAAATCCCTGTGCAGATGGGACGTGTTTCACTCGCTCTGAGAGGCAGGAGGAGTTAGTTTGCCCCAAAGGAGGAGGAGGAGGAGGAGGAAGGTGGGCACCTCTGCATCTCTGCACTGTGCTGCTCCAGGGGACATGGGGCAGTGTCAGCCCTGCTGCCAGCCTGCTCTCCACTGCCAGCTTGTTAGCTCAGATCTTCACCCGAAATGTCAAGAAAAATAACAGAGAAATTAACAAAAAGCCCTCTGACTTAACCCAATTGGAATATTTATTTTGAAAAATTTATTGAATTATAGAACAGGAAACCCACTAAATAAAACCAGCCAGGCTGGCATTTGTCTTCCTTGGACTACAGCACTCTCTTTTAGTCATGTTAATATTTAATTTATATTTTTTTCCATTTTTACGTATTTATTTTCACAAAGGGGCTGGGATGTGACTAAGATCATTACATGTGTAACACTGCAGCAAAGTGATAATGTGTTTAAGGTTAAATGGGAGAAACATGACATTTGACTAATAAACTTTTTCCTGTGTTGTGACTCCATAAACAAAGGGAAACACACTGCGCTGCTGCTGCTGAGAGGAAAGGGGAGCTGGGTGGTTAGCTTTTTTTTTTTTTTTTTTGCAAGGCCTTTGTTTCCTACACACTATATCGTTAGATTCAAAGAGGTTTTGCCGAATACAACAGATATGAAATGTGTGATGTTCATTTTAAAATTACAAGTACAGCCTGCTATTGACCATCTAATTATGCTGAGTTCCATTTATAAACATAGCTAACCACTAAGTTTATAGAGACTTTTTGTGCTGCTTTAATAGGATATTGATCGAGAGCAAGGTTTGAGTGGACTGCCATTGAATTGTGTAATGGCATACAAAAGGCAAGGTCACGGCAACTGTTCACTCTATGCCTGCAGTCTATTTTTTATTATAATCTTTTTTTCTTCCTCACATACCCAAGCCCACACAGTGTGTTTTGGATAGCAGTGCTTTGCTAAGGAATATAGAGTATCTTTTTAAATGTTAATTTTCATGCTGCTGACTTTAACTACCTTCACTACTGTAATGCTTAGTATAGCAGAAAACATACAGGCTGCTGTTTAGAGAGAACTGTAGTATTATACTCTGGCTTTCACACACGTGCTCTGCGTGGAGGAGAGCCTCTTCTCCTCTCCTGGGCTACAAGAAGGCAGCAGCATCCTCCCTGCCCCTTGCAGCCACCTGCCTGGCCCAGACCTGCGACGGGACCGGGGGCACCCCACACTTTGCCGTAGGCACCCATCCATGTTGGGGTTTGTAGACTTTCCCTGCAGTTTGTTTGGGCTGTACCTGCCCACTGGATGAAAGACATGAGGAAGCTGCGTTTCCTCCGTTGCATCCACGCCTGGAGTGGCAGCAATCACTTTCATTTCTAGCCCGACGGCAAGGACAGCTTCAGCCTCTGCCTCCATTGCTAAAGCCTCGGTGCTGCAGGATCCTGAGCTTTTCAAAATGCCTTGGCCACAGAAGCACCTCTTACCTGTGGAGTTAGTGTAACTGTCTCAGGGATAATGAGCTGACAATTTTTGTGTTTATACAGGAGCAGTCAGCAGCTGCATGTATACTTGGGTGCTTGTGGTTTCACTGGCTCATTAGAAGGATTAAAAGTCACCCCACTTGCCCCGTACACCTCCCTACTGCACACAGCTAACATCTTAAAACTCAAAGCGTGGCATTTTCAGTCCAGGGCGCAGTCAGAATTCCCTTGTTTATCAGCATGAAGAATGATGTCATTTTGACAAATAACACAGCACAAAACAAATATGTTTGATTTGGCTCTAGCGAATGTTCATAAATCCTAAATCTTTCTTCACATCCTGGGCAGTGCAGTTTATCTGGCTGCTTGAAGGACCTCCAAGGGAGGAGATCTTCCCAGCAGCTCTCTGCACAAGAGCACGTGGTGCAGACTCGAAGCCAAGAGGGGAACAGAGTTCCCCATGCCTCTGTCCCTGCTCCAGCCTGCCACGGTCCCCCAGCCCCTGCCAAGCAAACGGGACTGTACGCTTGGCAGTGGCTTGGCACCACAGCCACCCCTCTGCCGGCACCCTTTGCATCCTCCAGTGCCCTGCAGATAGCTGCACACAGTGAGGGAAATATTTTCCTAACAAGGGTAGAGAGGGAAAAGGTTTTGCTTGTCCAACAGCTGGCTGTCAGTTCACAAAACCCGAACATCTCCCAACGCTTCTGCTTCTGAGCCTTCTGCTGTCAGCCCAAACCTCTCTAGAGATGGAAAAATGAAGTTTCTGTTATCTGAAGGGGTGTCCCCAGCATCTGGGGTGACGCACAACACTTAGAAAGGAGCTCACACCCTTTGCCTACTGATAGTGTGAGAGAACTGACAGCATGGTCTGCAACATCCACATCAGATGGGGCGGAGAGGGGTCTATCTGTTTTTCAGATGAACATTTATGATTAGTTTCCCTATTTGACTAGGCTCTGCAAGATTCAGTAGCTAGGTAGCATCTCGAAAGAAAACAGGCATCTGCAGGACTAAAGAAAGCAAGTTTCTGTTACCAAAACAGTCTAGACTTGTTCAATAGCTCACAGAAACTGTGATGATCAGCACTGATAGGTAAGATAGATAATGATAACAGCTGACCTTTCGCTTGATTAATTCATTCCCCAAATTTGCATGACAGTGACAACTGCCTATTACTTGGGACTCCTTGTCATGTGGGCCTCTGGGAACTTTACTAAATAAACCTGGCCCATAATTTCTACGGACAATATTTCATGGGATTAATTTTAGATAACAGCAGCCACAGGCTGGTTAAAACTGTGGGAAATCACTTATTTCTATCATCATAGTATCAAAAACAAGCGTGGAAAGAAAAATGACAGTGGACGTGCACACAGATGACCTCTTTGTGAAGCAAACACAGAGCACACTCAGGAAGAGAGCAGAGACTAAACATGAGGGCCCACGATGGATAGGCAGGCTTGCTCCTTCTCTAGCCATGGTGGCTTCTGAAGGAGCGATGACTTTTTAGAAAGTAAAAACAAGAGAATAGGCCGAGGACATTTTGATTACTCAAGCTGCAGATGGTTAATAGCTGCCGGTGAGTCTGGATGATGGCTGTTCATAAGCTGAGCTCCCCAGCATGAAAGTAACCCACTAACTGGGACTGGTCTCAAACCAAGACACAGGAACACACAGACAACCCAGCAAGGGTTATCTTGGAAAGAACACTCTTTAAAAGACCTTGCCTGCCAATGTAGACAAATATGCAGCAATTACTTCGTTGCTCTGTTATGTTAAATAATTCTTTGAATGAGAGCATGTGAATTCATACTGACTTCGCTGGGAATTTGTTGCTAGACTCTACACTAAACATATCCTACTGGGTAGCCATGGCGTATCAGGCTGTGGGCTTCTCAGACCTCATAAAGTAAACAAGGTTACGGCTGGTCAGTACATGTCTGGGGCATCTCCAAGGAAAATCCAGGGTGCTATCAAAAGCAGTGTAGCAAAATAAGTTGCTGGCACTCTTCCCTCTGAGTCAGTTCTGAAGTGATATCCCGATATGCTTTGGGGACACTATTTTTGGTAGAGGTGCTGGCTTCTAGACAGGATATAAAACTGATGTCTTGACCTCCCAGGATTATTAAAGAGGCCATGAAAAAGAGTGCAAACCCCTGTGTATGGAACAGATAAAAGCTGAACCTTTTTTTTTTTTTTTTTTTTCTGCCAACCAACACTTTCTTTCTTATTTCTGACAAAGTTCATGCCCGTGCAGGTGCCCCATCCTTGGAGGTGGTGCACTTCAACGGCAAGCAGAGGGAACATCTCTGACACAGTTCATAGTTTGCAAAACATGCTGAAGGCTTTCTGATACACAGCCTTTTAGTTCAGTTACAATAAAACATCACAAAAAATTAATAAGCATGAAACATGACACTCAAGAGGTCAATGCCAGACTCCCAGGGAGGCTGGGACTGGGGCTGGCTGGGGAGGCTCAGGTCCTGGTTGGGAGCACTTTTCTAGCAGCCCTGTCCTGTGCACACATGAAGCACGGCTGACAGAGTCCAGAGGCAGTTCTGCTGTGTAGGGCTCCCACAGCGAAGATAAGATTGTGGTGAAGTGGGATGCCTTGCAGAGTGGGAGGGTGAATCCTCTGGGCTTGAAAAGCCTTACACTGTCACACTGAAATAACGTGACATAACACGGAGACATTCAAAGACTGGGGATAACTTGGTTTTGTCCACCACGGCTGCAGGTACCAGCAAGGCAGTGTGCACAGTACAGTAAATTTGATGTCAAAGTCCCTATTTAAGCACTTCAGTAAGTGAACTGATTTGCAAATGTGCTGAGTACTCAGCAGCTCCTCCTGATTTCTAAGTCCTCTTAACTTTGCCCTTCTTACAAAATTCCCACCCGTCATCAAGGAAAAAAATATCAGGAGAAATGTCTGCCTCAAACTTTTTCTCTCTGTCTCTTTCTCCAGCACATATAACTCTGACATTCATGTGTCTCCCACTTACTTGCCATGCTTTCCCTGTAGCATCCTATTTTTGAATACAAAGCCAATTTACTAGCTAGTGCAAGTCTTTCCGAAAGAGGAAATAAAACAGGAAAATCCTTACAGAAACTCTGTGTTCTGTCTGAAAACCACAGATTGCCTGCTAGGTTTGTGCCAGTTAGATTCCAGCCCCAGAAGGACTTAAACTACATGCTCAGAGCCAATACACAAACAAATATTCCTGCTATCTAGGAGCAGAACCATTTTTATCGCTGGCAGTGCTGAAGAGATTGGTTACAAACGCTCAGGTTGTAAAGGTGCACGTAGTTGAGCCGTTCACCTGGAGCAGTGGTAATTGGTGACAATGGGATGTTACTGCATAGTTGTACATTCGCTGCAGAAAAGACCCCCAAAGGACTAGTACCTGCCACCCTGGCTCACCAGCAGTCTCTCTGCAAGAGACTCCATACTCTCTCCTTGGACTATCTGGATTATGTCATAGCAAAATACAATCAATGCACCTTTGATCAATGGAACAGGGTGGTGACAGGTACTCTTAATTCACTGTTGTTAGTGAGTATTGACAAGCCTGTAATGATCATGCTGCAGCGTGTCATTCATGCTGGGGGTATTAGCATTCTTTAAAGGTCAAAAAACAAATCCTTCTAGAAGGCAGAATACCATACAGTTAATGGAAAATGCAGGCCTTGCGAAGTCAAGATGTATGCCTCTGCACCGCTGAGATTATCAGAGCTGAAGTTGGTACGGTTGTTGGCATTACGAACAAGCTCGTGGGTCTGCAGGTGTACACACACATGTGGACATGGCATGGATGGACACCACTCGCAAAAGCGGCGTAAGAAAATTTCCAGGTTTATGTGCACAGATCGTGTCGTTTTTAGAGGTCTGGTTAAAATACAGTCCTTGAATCCTGCAAGGGGTAAGCTGGTCTTTGTAGGCATTGATCTACACTCTGATACAGAGTCTGCCCATTTTCAGCTGGGTACCAGACGAGCTTATCAACTTGCACATGCAAGTTTGCAGAATTAAAATTTTTTTATTTATTTTTTAAATTTACTTTAAAATTAAGCTCTTTTATTTTCCCACATTAAAAGATGTGGCACATAAACACTGTTCACTGGCAAGAATCAGGGAGAAGAGACTCTCAATTTCAAGACACTGTTTCTGAATTGAGGAAGGGGCACGGTAAGAATCAAAGGAAAAAAACTGGGATTTCAGAAACCACATAAACCGGCCACAAAATGATACTTACTTTGTGAGACTCTTACTAGCTCAGTCACACTGAAAACACCTGATGTGACAAAACTGTCCTGGAAGCCCAAATGTCCTACAAAACAAACACAGTGAGAGAACTGCGATTAGCTTTAAGCATTTAATGACAGTATTCTCAAATACTTTACTTTCATTTAGACTTAAAATGTGACATCTAATTTCCCACTTAGCAGTAATTATTGTTTATGTAGGTGGGTAACTAGTCATACAGCTATGTAGGCTGCTTTGTGGTTTCTATCTAGAGGTTAGGAAAGCTAACATGACACATCAGCAGGGAGATTTTTACATGTTAAAGCATCTCAACAGGAAATCTGAAACAAAAGAGGACTATTTTAATAAACGGTTACCTTGGATGACCCCTAATGACTTCACAATTGAAATGAAAATACTGTACCTAGGAAACAGACAGGACAGCTAAGTTCCATAATCGTTTTAAACATTATTCTCTAAAGAAACATCTGATCAGGATTATCTACCCATTCATTCAAACAAAACAAGATTTAAAGATGTACTCTTCATTTTTCTAAGGTTACACTAGGGAAATCTTAAAATAGCAGCTGGTTCAAAAAAATTACATGAATGCCTTTCCCACCCCCCAAAATAATAATAAAAAAATTATAACATTTAAAACTAGCTTTCGAAAAGAAAAATAAATCTCTGCATAAGAAAAGTGTTAACTTTGAGCTTTGGAGTGTCTTTAGGAACCAGGGCATACGCTTCCACGCTCGCTTTCCCTTGTGCAAGGAATGCCTCTACACTTGGTATCAAAATGTTATTACACTTTACATAACAGTATTTTCCTTCTTCTCTGAAAACATGCCTACCACCAAATGTTCATTTAATTTTCACGGGTATGATCAATTACAAAAGGAGCAGTTTCGGGCTGCAGCCCAGTGTCAGTGTGGGGAGCGGGATACAGCAGTTCACGCCGCACGTATCTGGACTTCAATTAGAGGTCTGCAGTTAGTCGGCCAGACTGACCTCTTGCTTTTGAAATCAGGGTCAAAGGAGAAATCTCAGGATAAAGAGATTATTAAAAGAACTGTAAAGTCCTACTTGTCCACAGGATAAGTGGCATACCTTTTTAGGTTGTCCTACTTAGAGTCACTGATTCCGGTGCACGCACACGTATATTATTGAATGTTTTGCAGGGGCACCATCTGCTCCGTTGTTAATTGTTTGTCAGATTCAGTACAATTTCCCTACGTTCCGTATATTCTACTGGACCCCATGCTCATCCTGGCAATACCTGGGTACCTTTCTCTAACGACCAGAGCAATAGGACTAATGCAAGCTGGACGTTTGTTCTCCTGGCTTTCTTTTGGGGTTGTTTAAAAAACCCAACATATCCTGTTGCCACTTCTAACTGCAGCACGGGAAATAAAAGAAACACCTCTTGTGTGCAGGACTACGGTGGGTGACGTGTCAGGGAAAGGTTTGCGAGAGATCTGGAGGGAGGTCAGCCCTTCATTTCCAGCCAAGATCTCAGCAAATTCTGCTCCTGCACAGAAGAACTTTCCCACTTCTGTGAGCATCCCACAGTGCCAGATGAACGCAGTCGCTAAGCTAACAGACTTGAGACAAGTTTCTACATCAGGCATGTTTTTATACTTCAGCAATAATGATGAGTTTTCAAACTGTGTATATGTATATCTTTGGGCATCCTTGTGTATGTGTGTATACATATGTATTATGTACACAAACATATAAATATACACAAATCTGTCATGCTCCAGCTGTAGATAAATGTACTATAAAATATTGAAATTGATGCTGAAATTCAACACAAACAAATTCCTCAATCTGCAAACAAGGTTTTTATTTACATCAAGAGAATAAATTTTTCTCTACTTCAAATGAAAAAATGTTCTTACAAGCTTTTATTTTTCCTTATTTTCAACTTCAAAATAGCTTTCAGATAATTGTAAATGCTTTTGCCTGATCTACTTTGTATTTTACCATAATAAAGGTGATGACTACATCATTCTGCTTTTTAGAAATGGTTGATGGCCGTACACGATGTTTGTTCATTGACAATTTCCCAAGTATTTTTAATATGAAGACCTACTTTTCATATGCTGCAGCAGACCTGCCTATTGAATTAAATGATCTGTGAATTAAAAATAATTCTCTTAGGTCTTCACTGAAACCACTCATGTGCCTAAAATTAAGCATATGCTTAAGTGCCTTGCTGGATCAGGGCCAGGATGCTTACTACTCCGCAGAGCCCTTCGTAGGGAAGCCAGTCTATGCTGTATAACTTCTCATACTGTGCTCATCATGGCAGTATCTGAGCAACTTCCAGAAGTGCATTCAGCAATGCTACAAACATCTGTCACGTGTTGGATTTTTTTTCACAGTGCACCATACTGGCTCTGCTCTGGTGTCCACTTCCACCTGCATCTCTCAGGAAGGTTCCTATCGCACTAAGAGTGAAGGTGAAATTTAAATATGGAAGTAAAAACCAAATCAGAGCTACGGTAGGACATTGGGCTGATTTTTTTAAGGGAAAGTGTAGGGCGCTTTGTAATCACCCAGTGAAAACATGTTTGTTGCACAGCTAACCGTGTTACCTCAACGCAGCAAACACAGGTAAAACCAGACATTAAAATGCCGTAGGATGGTTTAAAATACATTCTATCTCTCAGGGTTCTGCAGGGCATGAGAAAAGTTGAATAAGGTAGCTTGGGCCTGGTAATTTCATGATTCTTATTTTGCTGGGTATACTTGAAATGTCCACTTCTGTAGGAACATTTCTTATGCGTGTACATGTAATAGTAATCATTAAACAACAGCACGTCAACGAGAGTGATTAGATTTTCATCCTTCAATACCGAAAATAAACATTTCACAAATGAAAGGTGAATTTCACAATTCTCCAATTTGTTATTTACTTATAAACATTAGGAAATCGGGGGCTCGTCTCGCCAATCATTAATAATAACTTGATACCCATAAAAGCAATGCCCTTGGCTTAGAGTTGTATCTTGAACTCATTTCGACGCACGGTTGGTCTGAATTCACAGTTCAGTAGAACTCCAGGAAAGTTTAAAGGTTTGCGTGGCTGGTTCAGATTGCAAAATCCAGGCCTAAGACTAGCTTTTGCTGAGCTGTGGTAACAGTGCAACAAGAAAATGAGAGAAACGGGACAAAGAAGCCAGACATGTAAAAGAAGAATGCCTGGGAAATAGCAGGATCGACAGAATATGTGAAGTAAACATTTTGCGTGTATTAAGAGGGGTCAAAATGCAAAAATATGTCAATTTGGCTGTTCCACTTAGTTCTGAATGAGAAAAAAAATAGGTAAAGCCAAGCAATTATATATGCAGATGTTAGCATTAACGAGCTCCTTTACTGAAGAGATGATTAAACATCTTGAAAGCTTGCAAGATTTACTTTTTATACGGCACTTCACTGTAATACATGTACTGCGATACTTTTGCTAAATATCCCAAAGATAGGACATTGAAATTGCTGTATATGATCGGGTTATCTCTGCAGCTTTGTGCAACAGTCACATTTTGGTAGTAAAGCAGGTGTTCAAAATGAGGATGAGAGAATTTTTACTCACTTTATAAAAAAACTAACACAGCTCATTCACTGAAATTCTGGGTATAAATTAAGACACCTGGCTAGCCAAGGCAGGCCCTGACTCAGCAAAGCAGTTAGAGCACGTGCTTAATTTTAATCACATGCTTGACTAAAGCACATGCTTATTTGTCCTGCCAAATAAAGATGGGCTGACAAAGTTAAGCAGGTATTTAAATATACTTTTGAACCATTCCTTCAACCCAAGTCTAGGTGCAGCTAGGAGTTTGCTCATTGCTCAAGACCTCACTTTGGCTCATGAGGATGATCGTTTTCCCCCTGAGGGGTAAAAAAACCCCAGGCTAATAGGACCAAATTGAATAAAACAGATCAGGATACTAACTAACAAATAACATGCCATTACCCAATCACACCTTCGGTGTAGCGTACAAACGCGATGCAACACTATTATAACAAGTACCACATCTTTCCATAACTTGATGGCTTCTTTAATTGGGGAGAAAATTCATAATGTGATTTACATATTCTTCTTTTAGATCCCAGTAAAGAAGCCAGAAGAAAAGGCTTGTATTGCTAGAGCCTAATTCTGATCTCACAGAAGTTTTAAACAAGTCTTTCTACACTGATCAAATAGAGTTTCACCTAATTTTCTCCTAATTTACACTGGCAGAGGAGAAATCAGGATTAGGACTTGTTGTCTAATGCTATTTGTTTTGAATTATTAAGCAAACATTCCTATTTCAATGAGTAAACGTGTACAAAGGCAACTAACCTTCGTCCTAAAATCTAGTTTACAGGGAGAGTATTGTCTGCTTTCCCAATTAATGCTGTAAAAAGGAGTCTCAGACATTGAGCTACCAATCAAGAGCTTGTGTTGTAGCTTGAGAAAATCATGACTGATGCAATTACTTTTATGTAGAAAGTCTGAATATGGTCTATAGGTTAAAGTTCATCGGGTTATTGTTCCTTAATTGAATATCAGAAGATGTTTTCAAGGTGCTTGAGGTATTATTGTTATTTAATTAGCAGGCTTCCTTGTGTAATCCAACAGTATTATTTTTATTATAACATAGTTAGATTGCAGCATAAATATACAAGGTATTTTCTAAACAGAGATACAGCTGGTTTCCTGAAATCCAAGCTTAAATAAAACTGGGAAAGAGTTACTCCTTTGAAGATGAAAAAGTCCAAATCCAGTTATTTCTCTTCCACTACAGTCCAAGTGACAATGCATTAAGCTTTGAAGAACAGCTTTTTGGGAGACTTTGATTCCTTTTCAGTGTTTTGAAATTACACAAGTCGCCAAACTAGCACTGAAGCCGTTTCTAAAGCCTTTTTCATGTTCAGCATCTCACTATACATAGCCATCTTAAAACCTTAAAATAGTAATAATCAATTAGGGTCTCAAGCCTATTATCTTAACCAAATGCCTGATTAAAAGAAAAGCCCTCTCTGCTCAAAGTGCAACTTGATTCCTTTTGGGTTTATCCTCTATCTAGATAATCCCATGTTTCACAAACAATGTGGAGCAATAATATTGATTAGAAAATTAATGTCTGTATCACACAGCACATGCAGGCCTTGAGAGAGGGGATGTTATCAGAGAGAACCTGGATCACCCCGAGGACTCCCAGAAGATTAGCTGTTCCACGGCTGCACTGGCTGAGGCGGATGGGAGTGACAGAGTTAGTCCTAATCTGTGTTCTCCAGCAAAAAGGAAAGGGCACCGCTTAATTGGAAGGTGAGTTTATTAAGCCTGGGCTGACCCAGCCGTGGCAGCGCCACGACTGCATTCCCTCCCAGAAATACATCCCTGTGCACAGACACAGGGGCCCGCAGGCAGCCTGGCACGGTGGCCGTGTGCCACGTGTGCACCCAGGGAGGACGGGGCACCTCGCTTCTGGGCAGCGTCCACCTCCAAGGCAAGGGTGGGGGGCCGGGGGGGAGCACCCTGGGCTGAGACCAGCCACTGCCCAAGCACTTGGACCTGCTCGCCCTGCCCGGGGCACCAGCAGTATCTCTCTCTCACCAAGAGATACTTGGTCACTATCTCATGCTGGAAATGGAAAGCTAGATCCATGGGGCCAAACCGTGCACGCTAACTTCCTATGTATAAAAAAAAAAAAAAAAAAGTGGAGATCAACAAGACCGTCTATCCCAGCCACAATACTCTGTCCAAGAGAATGTCTCTCCCATTCAGATGGACGACAGCACGAGGGATCTCTGTACACAGGCCTGAATATTGCACGTAGCTGTAACAAAATCTGCATTTAGCAACAGACCCCAAATACCGATCTCTGGAGCTGGCACGATGGCCTCATTTTAATTTCTTTTTACAAAATGCATTCCTCAAATTTGTAAATGATAACCCTTTAATGATAAATTACACCACATTTTTAATTCATGGACTTTTTACAGAAGAGTTAAGCAAGATATTGTATGTTAAAGGTGATACGGAAATCTCTCTTGTTCCCAACAAATGCTCCCGCTTCTATTTCAGCTTGTTATTTCCAATTTAATTTTAATGCCACAGCAATAGCTCACCTTGGACAAATTACAGATTTTCTTATGAAATAACTGCTGGGCCACATGTCACATATGCTGTTATTCTCTCCAACTCGCCTACCTGCCTTTGGCTGAGGTTTTAAGAAGCACCAGAACATTCTTTGTGGCCCATAGCAGGATGGATTAGACCGTCCAGGGCATGTCGTGTTAGTACAATAGAGGAACACTTTTAAGACTTTAAAGTCATGTAATACAATTCTAGGCTGGATCTTTCTTGTTAAAAAAAGTAGAATGGGAGTGATTGAAAGAGAAAAGGGCCAATATTTGACAACAGAAATCAGCATAACCTCCTAACAGCGGCAGTCATGGATGACTGCCCTTTGACCCGGGGAGATTATGTGGGATTTCAATGACAACAGCTGGAAGTGAGCATGTGAGAATAGAGAACACAGATCTGAGGCCTCCTACAAAAGACTGCACAATCCCTGCCCAGATCTGAGTGTTGATTAGAAATTGTTTCCTGGTCCTGGCTTAATAGAGTGTGATAATGAAAGTTTTGTTAACCCTTCACAATATGCAAAACCATTGGTAAATGATTTGCCTTTTTTGGTTTTTAGCTAAAAAGTCAGTATCTAGCAGGCAGTAAAATTGTGAAGCGCTGCTAGTTTCCGTGGGGGCACTTCTGATACCAGCTCTGTTTCCATATGGTTTGTATACTGACGGTGGCCATCAGGAATCAACATCTGAAGGTGCTGGGAGGTGGCTCGGAGAAAGGACTCTCATCCCTTCGCTAGGGAATCCACTCCACCCGTCACGGTGGCTGTTCTCCAGAAGTGAATCAGAAGAGAAACACACATGTAATGTCTCACTGTGCGTTGCCTTTTGTACTCATGGCATTTTAGAATCTTTAATAAATAACAATGCACAATTATTATTTCAATATGTGCGATACTGAGCTCCAGACTCTGGGTCACAAATTAATAAACGTGGACCAGAGCAAACGTGGCATCAGGCTGGCTGTGTCACCAACAGCTCAATCCTCCACTGATCCACAGCAGCGTCAGCTCTTAGGAGATTCAGCTCATTTTATATTTAAGTGCAGAGATAGTGGAATTAATGGCAACTTATTACCGTTAATGAACCGATCATAGATTGGAATCAATCATGTCAGGTTTTGTCCAAGTGGAGGGCACACAGATAGTTCCTTTCTCTTGAAGACAAAGGTCTTCTTGAAACATTGAAAGCCCTTCAAGTTCATGCTAAAGACCTTGTGCAATGGAAACCATTCCCAGATCAAAGATGTCTGCTGTGGTTTTTAATTTCTGATGACTTCTAACATTGCGGGGTACTTTCTGGTACTCATGTGGGTGAGAAATCAGTTAAATACAGTTTTTTGATATAATGATAAAAATTTAGAATCTCTCTCCCTACCATATAACCAACTCGATAAATAATTGCACTAATACTGATAGGGGCCTATAGCCTGCAAAACAACAGATGTCTTAAATTAGCATATTTCTGTTTCAGGTCCTCCATCCAAAAAGCAAATATTAAAGAAAAGAAGAAAAATCATTATAAATGGTCATACTCATTTGGCAGCTTATAAAATAATGTGCCTCCTCAAAAGCCTTTCGAAGTAAATGAGATGAAATCTACCCTAGGATAATAATTCTGGAACATTTATGGCATCCAACAATAAAAAAGAGTAATAAAAGGAAAAGCCTGCCTCCCTGAAAACAATAATATGAAGGAGTTATTTATCTTCGTATTTTCATATCAACCCTGGTTACAAGAGCAACGACAGCTGTGATCTCCAAGGTGTGTGGTGATACTGCCAGCTCGGCTTCGCAGTTTGAAGCATGACTCAGTGTCCAAACGAGCCCGGAGAAACCACCCGGTTTCCCTGAGCTTCCCGGGGCTGCTGGTGGCATGTCCTGCTCCCCGGGCTGTCAGCAACGGGCACCCACCCACCCTCGCACCCTTCCAGGCGAATGATAAATGCAGGCACTGGAGGGGGGTATGGGAGGGTGGGTACTGCCACCCTCATCCCTTTTCTTCTAAAAGGCCTCTCTAAAATGAAAGCCCTTGATGTCATAAGCTAGTCCCCGTATTGACCTCAGGATCCCCCCGAGAGCTGAAAAACTTCTTAAAGAGAATAATGCAAGGATGATTTCTTTTCAGCTGGTCATTTTTTGATGTCAGCATCATATTTCTGGTACAGCCTGAAAACATCAGTTTGTACGACTCATTTGTCTGAGGCTGACTGCGGACTCTCCTTCATCTGTCCCAGCTCCTCTTACTCCTCATCAAGTACCAACTGAAATTTTGCCTCCTGAATTTTGTCCACTGACTTCTAGGAAGCTGCTGGCAGAAGTAAGGGCTTGTAGGAGCCGACGCCAGGGCTGCAGGCTGTAAGCACCACCCGTAGCCACGTTCTGGTCTTCACACCAATGGAGCGTGCCTCAGTGCACGCAGAGTTTACTTGGGTTTACACTGCTTCAAATTAGAATGTAGCTACAGTATTAATGCCATAAATATTATTGTTGATGCTGTGTGAAGAACATCAGTGTGAAAATAAATGTAAGGATATTTAAAAACTGGTGTGGAATACTTAGGTATTCAGACTAATCACGGACTGCAATAAGCACATTTGTTTCAAATCCTGTTTATAGCACTGCAGCCCCTCCCTCCTTTAAATCTTCCTCTTAACCATAGTGATGTTTATTGAATACCTGTCATTTCTCCAGCAGCATGTGCCAACAGCGGCTCACCAGTGCCAGGCTGCATGAAAACCCTTCTGTCTCCTATTCTCCAAGGGGCTCCCTTAGATCAACTACTCACCATACCCAATACACTGAAACCCATAAATTTGCAGATACTGCAGTCAAAATTCTTAACAGGAAAGTGCACCCATTTTGCCCAGTGTAGCATACTGAAATATCACATGGTGAGAAGCATTTCTCACCATGTGTAAACTGTCAATTTGATTTGAAATTAAAATTTTTGATTAACATGAGCATTTCTGAGCCTCCCGCTGGCAGCAGCCCTATTGCTGAAAAGTGACATGATTTGTGACACACATGCTGTACAGAAGCCCCATGCCAGCAATTGTTAAACCCATTTTCATTCTGCTTTAATACGGTATGACACTCAGGAAAATAATTTTAATATTTAGGAGGAAGAGGGTAAGGGCTTAAGGACTGAAGTCCTTTATGGGTGTAAAGCAGGATTAGAGCAGCACGAAAAAATGGCACGGAGGTCTCCCCGTCTCACAAGTCATGTCTCTTTTCAGCAATAGGGACCATCTGCAGGAGGCTAAGAAAGGTCCGTGGTGAAGCACAAAGCCTTCTTTTAAATCCAGTTGATATTTCAAACACAGCATGAGGTACTTTCCACCTATGAATGCCGAGATGCTTGTGCATGGGGAAATGCTTGCAACTTCAATAATTAAAGCCTCTCGTACGGGAGGCAGGATTTTCTAGCTTCCACAGCGGTCTGTTATTTTTCCATGTTTATCATTTCCCCAGAGGTATCAGTGGTCACTGGAGATACTAACATTTATACGGTGAATTCCTGATGAAAGAGGAAAGTTTTGTGACTATTAAGACTGTTAAGCCCAGGAATCTACCTCTTCATTAGGGTGGTGGGAAGATTTTTGTTAGTTTAAACAGCTACCAAGTGAACACAAGAAACGGGACACTTTTGTGGCAACAGATTTTAAGGCTATGATGTACGCACACAGAAGACAAAAGTTCAGTGGGGATTTTTATAAACGTAAGCCTGTGTCACTGTTGCAAGCTGCTGACTCAACTGTGTCACCTGCGTATTTCTCAGAGTGGATCATTTTTTTTCCAGTAACATCATGTTCTGAGGAAGTTTATCATGAAACAAGTATCACGAACAGTCATTCTGAGCAGCAGAACAGCTTTGATAAGTGTCGACACGCATCTGACTTGTCTTTGAGCTCCTAACACTATTCATCACATTAAACACTCAGCTCAGCTGGACTCTCTGTTCCTAGTAAACACAGAGCGATTTCTAATTGCCATAATACAGCAAGTTTAAAAAAAAAAAAAAAAAAAAAAGTAGTATTTTAAAAATAATTTTAGGTGGTGAAATGAAATACCAGGATGATTCAGATGCCCTGGATGTATTCAGTCCTGAACATAAAGCCGTGGGCTCATTTATGTTAATAACAGCGCTCGAGAATTCAATCTGCATGAAAAACACGGTCCTCAATAAAGCCATGATATATAGTTATTATAAGCATGCAGGTTCTTTTAAATAAGTCTTAAGTTTAAATAAGCGTTGTGTGTAAATATCTAGTTTTAATTAGTATATTGCCAAGAAATTATACAACTAGACTCAGCGATGCTGTAATTATTTTAGGATCTATAAAACCCTCCCTCGGCTGGTGGTAGCTAAGTGTACTCTCCAAGGTTACTCTGCAGACACACTCGGAGCTGAACCGAGGGACTCTGAAGCCCTGTGGACGCAGAATTAGGGGGATAAATAAAGAGGTGGTGTGTTGTTTGGTTTGTTTTTTTTTAATTTGCACATTAGTTATACAGAAATAATCCACAAATTGCGAGCACGTGGCAGAAATCTCTAGAAAAGCCCAGCATCCAGGAGGAGCCGGCGGGGCCAGGGTCAGGTGAGGGCAGGCAGCTTTCCTGCCCCGCTTCGCTGGGCAGTACGGACACAAACCCTGGTGACTTCATCAGCTGTTTCCTCTCATCCTCCCTTCCTGGCACTCCTCTCTCTTCACACCAAGGGGCTTTTAAAAGACTGTGGCTGGACACCATCATAATGGAAGCTGTAGACATATTTGCTGAAGATTAGATAGTATAAATGCCACATGAAAATAAGGATGCTGGGCATGGAAGCTAAGTCACAAGATCAGCCAGATCCAGCTTTCCCCACGGGCTTTCCTCTCCCTTCAGAGTTGCTTCTTACAGCCCCTCTGCTGACGCCACCGGTGAGCAAACTGTAAGTCATGATAAACCCCATGCAAACCATGTTACTCTACATATTATCCTTTTCACTTTATTGCTTGGAGTTTTCTCTCCAGAAAGCTGTTACTCTATTCTTTGTACAGAACAATAATCTCCTAACTTTGATAACTTTGAGTCCCAAGTAGGCTGACTTCCACCAGGTTTACATGCTAGATATCCTGGTGGCTGGGGAAAGAAGAGACTTTCCGCTAGTCACAGCATGACAACACACAGACAGTCTGTCCCTGACTGTCCACATCACCGGGCTCATGCAGTTCAGTCGGGGCCACCCTGAGAGATCCCTGCATGGAAGATGAGGGGAACCTCAAGAGCTTTTCTCCAGCAGCGCCTGGGCTGTCTCACCTTGGACAGCAGGGTAACAAAGTCAGTCTCTGGAATAAAGCTTTGACATACTGGTGGCAGAGAAGACAGAAAGGGATGAGTGTGGAAGCACAGGGACATGTCAAGCTTGCACAAGACCGAGAGCACAAAACTCGATGCTTATGGATGCAGATTAGGCCACTGTAGGCAAACACAACAAGTCTGGGCTTACAACTCCTGTCCAGACAGCAGAGTGACACCCAGTGCAGCATCACTCTCTCCGCAGAGGCACTGCGTACTGAGGGCTGGGAACGGAAGGGGTTATTCTCATTGCCTGCTAGCAGAGAACCAAGTGCTTCCACCGAGCACAGAATCTCTGGGTGGCCACCAAGGTCTGCACCAACTTCACCCGAGTTATGCAGGACATCTCCAGAGAAGAACAAAAGAGTGGAAGGACTAGCAAAGGCACTGATGAGTCTTCACAAGTAACGTGTCACCCCCTCATCTGCTTCTGACTGACTCCACTGGAAGGGTGAAGATGCACGGGCAAAGCACTGCACACCTTTAGAAGCAACACAACCCCTCCACTGGGTGATCCAGGCTCTCCTGTCTCATAGTCAGGTCTCTGCCTCCTCCAACTATTGAGAAGGAAACTCCACAGGCTTACCAACTGACTTCCCAAGGACTGATGTACTTAGGGTTAGGCGGGCAACTACGCTTACAGACAGCGGTGGAGAACCCACACCGTATTAGTGGATAATTCCCCCAGCCAAGTCCCAAACTAGGAGCGTAAGTCCAGTGGGAAGAGATGGCTGGACGTGGAGACCAGCAGTAGAGGTCGGCATGATGACTGAAACTCTTTTTCTGTTTTATTCTAAATTTGTGTTTTGTAGGGCAGGATGCCCTGTCTACATTCCTTTACAGACTAAGAATGGACATTTATTAACAAGTACTTGGGCTCACAGCCCAAAACTCTAGACTCCTGGCCTGGGACTGTACAACAGAGAGGGCCAGTGACCCCCATTTATGTTTACTGTACTTCTACAGACACATGTTGGTGTGATAGGGGCATTCACTGTCTCAGGTTCAGGCCAAGGTCAGGCCAGAACACGGACCGAATTTATTTTCTCTGTGTAATCTGCTCAGACTGTGGCCCAAAGAGGGCCTCCGAGTCCACTAATCGTGAGTGCATTGTGAGGGATTCAAGACTAACAAAGCAAACAGAAGGGGCAGAGAGGGACTTTCTTAGTCCTTATCTAATTTCATGTGCTCATCCCATGTGTGGCAGACATGGTGGTTCCAGAGGAGGTGTCTGAAGGAACTGAGATGACAACGGTGGGATGTCTTGCCCCAGGAGGCTGCTTCCAGCCACCTAGACACAGTCTTGATACAAAGGTGAGGACCTGAGGTGAATCTGTTGCTAGGGGCTGGGCTGGTCAGCTGAGCCTGTGCAGTCCTCCTTCCATGGTAGAAGGTTTGCCTCTCTAGACCCTCTTTCTCCTCCCTAGCAGTCAGTCTTGTGTGGCATCGTGTGATACACAGGGATGCAGAAATATGGCAGTGGCGTAGAGTCCTGATGTCTGCACGTATTTGGGACAATCTGAAGATACCACAGGGGCTAGGACTTCAAATCTGGACCAGGCTTAGCAGTCTGGCTCACCTGCTGTGTGACAGGCAGCAGGTTTGTTCTAACAGTACTCTGAATGTAAACTATGAGACTTTGTACTGTGACTGACTTTACATGAAAGGCAGACCTTTTGCTGATGAGCAGCAGTCAAGCAGGCATAATGAACAAAAATGTAAAAGGAATCCCACTCGCAGGGAACTTAACATTAAACTAAAGCAACTCAGGTAAAAAGGAAACACATCCATTATGATTCATAATGCATAAACATCCATTTCTTCTCCGTTCCTTCTTTGCTTGCATTACTGAAATAGAGAAATAAAGGAAAAAATAATGATGGATGGATTTTGGAAGACGTAGAGTTCAACTAAGGATGGATTTGATCCCAACATTTCAGATTCTTATCTCATTGTAATTGGAATAGCTGAACCTCTCTTGTCTGCAAAATTAGGCAAGACATCCTGTGAGAATGGGCTCTTTTTCACAGCAGTTTAGTCCCCAGACACATAAAAGAATGAAAACAAGAAATGGAACAGAACATTTTCACTTTTGAATAATGGCTTCATCTGGGCAGTTTAGAACAAAACTTCACTGGAAGAGTTGAGGAGGAAGTTCTTGCTGCCAGTATGCCCATCCCTAGACACATTCTTCCATAGAGCACGTAAACACTTCTCTAAAATGATAATTTATCTAAGAAACTCCCATTCTGTAGAAGTCAAGAGAAAAACTGAAAGGGAAGAAAGTACATGTGGGCAGTAGATACACTGTCTACTCTTCTACCCCGAATAAATCATTCAACCAAGTCAATGTGCCATGCTGGATTCACCTTTATTCTTGCCACAAACTCCTTCTTTATCTACTCTGGCTTTTCAGATGAGCAGGAGAGGGGTGGGTGACTTCCTCTAGCATCAGAATCTTAGGTCCAGAGCAATTACAGCATTAACCTGAAACATCTCGGTTTTAAACCTCCCTGAGGTTCAACAGAGAGAGAGAGATGAATTCCCAGAAGACCCAATATCTCCACTGATTATAGAGGGAGAGTGAGGATTTTAGTTTCGTAGCTGGTGCCTCATTTTAATGCCTAATGTTAGGTAGGATGAAATCCAAGCCTTAGTCCATATACCATGTTAGCATAGACCCGAAAGAAAATTTGCTTTCCTCCCCATATCTTGCCACAGGCAATCTCTCTTAACATGCCATGCTCCTCTATCCTTACATTTGTATCTGCCTATGTTTGTTTGTTTATTTGTTTTTTTAAATTCAGAAGACTGTAAAATACAAGTATTGCTGAGTTATCCTTGTGTTTCTGTCCTTCATCTGGTTCATTTGCAGAGGGAATAATGATCTGTCACCAAGGTAAATTCACTACCCGGCAGATAATGCCACAGTGTTTCTGCTACCCATTTCACAGTAAGACATTCTTTTTCAATGATGTTGCATCTCTGTTCTCGTGGGAACAGTTTACGGCTGACATAGCAATAGTAGTAATAACAACTTACATTTATATTGTACACGGGATGATCTTTACTTCTCTCTCCTTCTAACAGTGGACGGCTCCCAGTCCTACTGCAAATACATCTGTCATGGCCATGACAGACAGAAATCTGGATTCACTACTACTGGGCTGCCTCATTCCTCAGCCGTTTGCTCAGATTGTCATACCCTTTCCAGCCCTGTTATTATTACTTTAAATTAAGTGATGGCCCACTACCATAGCCCCGCTCTAAGTCTTCCCTCACAAAAATCTGTGGGGTTCCCCTCCTGCCTCAAAACCCCAGCCACCTCAGCCCATCAAGCTGCTGTCCATCCTCTCCTGCTTCTCACCTCCTCCCTTCCTCCCACAGCTCAAGCTATGGCATGCTCTGCTGTACGATCAAATTGGCTCCCCTCTGTATGGCATGGGGGATACGGCTAGCTCTCTGCATTCTGCTACTGGAAACTTCCTGAAAGCAAATTCCCTGATTTTTAAGGACTTTGAGATATAACATGTGGGAAAATTGCAGGTGGTCCACACTGCAAAGCTGGTCAGGTGGGGACACCCCCCAAACACCAGCAGGTTTTCGGATGGGGATGCAGCTGTCAAAGAGCCTTCTGTTACAGATAAGATTTTAAGAGTAAGGAACTGAAGTAGAAAAATAACAGGGACACAGGTCCAGATTCTCTGTGAGTGAGCGTTACAAGCTACGTAAGAAATATTCCTCCCTTATGGTCATGGGAGAAGAAATGCCAGCAACGGGTTTGGCCCACCACAGGCCGGGGTTTGACACCCTTGTGCCTGGCTGGTAGGAATGTGCCAGCCTGTGTCCTGGCTCACCCGGTGAGATGCTGCACCCCTGAAGCACCGCTTCTCCCTCTGTCACCCAGCGCTGCTGTGGGCCGGGGGTGGCACTGCTGGGGGGGACATGGCAGCGAGCCCAGGGCTCGGGGCGCCGACCACGCATTCTGCAAAGGCCAGAGAGAGAGAAGAAAAGTATTCGGATCCCCGGTAGCGGCCTTATAATTTTCTTGTGCCTCCTTTCACCAGTGACAGGAGCGAGGTGTCGGCTCCTCATGCCAGAGTGTGGCTTGCAGCAGATCCCCTTGTTTCAAGTGCAAGTGAGGGAGGATAGGAGGTAATGATTAGAGACACTCTAAAATGATTGCATTAATTGAATCTTATGAAAATGGAAAACAATGGCAGTGTGTAATAATAATAAACCCACTATAACCACGTACATCTCTTGTTTACTAGAAAGTGCTTCACTGACTACACATTTACTCTAGGGCACAGCAGGAAACTTTTCTCCTTTAAATTTAATCAGCCCTTTTTTGCCTTTTTTTTTTTTTTTTTAATTCCAGAGAAAAATACCAGCTATCAGATCTGTGCTTCCCCTCCACTCCTAAGACTCCTCAGTGCAGTGCCTGGAGGTGATAGTGTGAACTCACTCAAGAATGTGGAGGCATTTTATAAATCATTTGGTTTCAGCAGGAGGGGGAGAAGGGGAGAAGGCAAAGGGATGATACAGTTTACAGCACATACTCGGCAGTAACTCCCAACTGTCAAACTTCAGCATTTTCTTCAGTTGCAACAGTGGTTAACAAAAAAATGTTAAGACAGCAGACATGAAATGCACATGGTAAGCAGCACATTTAATCAACTGGCACCCTTCTACCACCCCACCGCCAAAATCTATCCGGACACTATCACAACCCAGAAAAAAAAGTTGTATAACTGAAGATATGGAACTGACGGAAGAAAAAAGAGCAGAAACGAATTAACATGAACTGCTGTAAACAGCTTGCGGCACCCTTTGTGTGCAAGATAACAACAGCAGAGTTAAAGGAGTATGTTTACAAGCGTGGCTTGCTCGCCTCACCTTCCTCCTGCCCCCTTTTGCCATGCTCGCTACGTCGTTCCTGGGAAAATATTTGTGCAACATTGCAAATAAAAGTCTCCTTCTCACTTTCCAAGAAACGGATCTGGTATTTTTCCGTTTCACTCACGCTACGGCCAGGCTTCGGAGGGGATTTTATTTTCGCAGCTCTGTGAGAGTCACTGTAAACTTTCTTTCCATTTCCTATCTAGCAACTTTTGCAATTAAAAAGTAGTATCTGCAATTAAAAAATAGTATCTGATCAGCTACAGAAGTGATGAAGCTTTTCCTGGGAGCCTGGTCTCACCAAAGTGCCCTCCTTTGACAACAGCAACAGTTCAGCACAGAGCTTTCAGGAGCTGTGCATTGCTTTTCATGTGCACCTCTTTGCTCCTGTGCACAACTTCAGATTTACAAAATTAAAGCTACTTTGGAAAGCACCTGACTAACCCATGAATCTGCAGTACACGCAGATACATAGATTTTATTTTTTTTTTCTGATTGTGCAAACCAAGTATGAGTATGAAGGTTGGAACACATTTGAATGAAAATCACCTTGTACCTGTAAAACCAGGTATGATTCATCCAGGCACTACACCACACAGAGAAACCAGAGGAAGGTGTGAAATAACAGCATACATTTTCACAGTGTATATATATATATATATTTGGAAAGGCCTAGAGTCAACAGAATACGTCCTGCACCGGTCAGGAAGTCAGAACAAAAGAACACATGAGCGCGAGCGAGAAAGCACGATCCCTTATCGCAGCTCTCGGCGGTGGCCCCGTGCTGCACTCTGACATTCACGGCCGAATGAACCAAGCTCTGGCTGAAGCAGCAGAGTTTGAGGTGCTGGTGGTCCCAAATACAGTGAGGGATAAGTGTGTAAGTAGGAGGAAAAATATGGTTTGTCATAAAGTGCCAGGCTGGCTGTGACTTGAATCATGGGGGACCTCTGATGCTGTGGGTGGACTTGTTGAGCAGCAGAAAGCCGTGGCCCCTCGGCTGCTGCAGACGGGGCAGCCTGCCGTGGGCCACAGCTGCCACGGGCCACCACACCGCTGCCACCTCCACCTCGAGCAGGAGAGGAGGATGCTGTGGGTGGGCGGCGAACACCGCCTTCAGCTCCTTTCCGTCTCCTGCAGCTTGTGCCGAGAGAGCCAGCGCTGCGCCAGCTCCTCCGCAGAGCACAGCTCCCCACACACATTCTGAACTTCCAGTGGTTTGACCACAGAGGGCAAAATTTTGGCCAGGGAGTGCTTCCGATCGTGTGAGAGCAGCGGCGAGTCAGCCTGGCTTTCGCTGCTGCGATCTCTGAGTGAGTGGAGGGCTCCCACTCACTTCAGCAGCCGACTGGCACTGCTGTAAAGAGACACTACCTAAATAGATGTGAAGTAATGAATACTTCGGATAAGCGACTGATTTCAGAGTATGCTTTTATCCACAGGCCCTGTATTTATAGTTCAAGCCTTTTCAATTAATACGCACACCCTAAAAGAATTAAACTACTAATTATCACATTTTACTGTGGTTCACAGAACTTTCATCAGATCCAGTAAATGAAATCACGAGTTCAGCAGAAGAAGCTTTACTGCACCAAATTATGTCAAGGGTATATCATGTTGATAATAAAAGATCACTTGGTTGGAAGCCTAACCTAGAAGGTTGGGGAGGCGTAAAAAGTTCACATTTTGGATCATGCTGCTCTGGTGTGGGCGTTTCGTGTTTTTTTTCTTGGTTATTGTGGAAGGCAGTTTTCCTGCAAGTAAAATTTTCCCTTTGTCTTACATTACAGGCATTAGGAAATTCTTACATCGAAAGACAAATAGATAGGTTTGGGGTTTTGTTTTGCAAGTTAGGCCTTGGCATCACATTCACTTCCCACTAATAAACTCCCCTCTGTACTGGGCAGAAAATTAAAACGATGCCCATTACCACAAATAAACTTCTTTCCCTAAGTGCCCAGCTTCTTGGTGGGCGAGAGTGGTGTTCAAAAGCATCCTTCAGCCTGTGGTCTACTCAGGCGGTAGTGATTACCCTGACACAACACAACTCTCAGCTGTTGATTAAACAGCAAGTCTCTCAAGAAGATGTATGAAAAAAGAAATGGTTGTAGTGAAAATTGGAGATTATTCATAGCTCCAGCCGCCCTTCCCAGGACCCCAGGAGGACTGGCTAACGTTAGCACTGAGGCACCTCTCAACATGCAAAGGTGGGACACGGGTGAAGGGGCACGGGGGCAGCGTCCTGCGGCAAAGGAGGGGGCAGCGGGCAGCAACCTGGCACCGCTGTGGGGCAAAGAAAAGCCTTGGCCCTGCAGAGCACGGGAGGGAAACTCGCCTCGCCGAGGCATGGGAGCTTCTGAGCAGGGGGCTCCTGGCCAGCCCATTTCCAAGCTGCCCTCTAGATGGCCCTTGCTGTTATCTTGTGGATAAATATATGCGGAAAGGAATGGAACGGAGCAACAGAATAAAAATATATTTTGAAATGTCTTAGAATAATCACAGCTGTATTTATGCACCTTATCCACTGGAAAGGTTCATTGACTTTTTCCTGTACACACATATGGAGAAATAAAAATATATACTCTAGCCACATTTTTGTTTCTCCTTTCTTTTGCAGCATTCAGCCACTCCAAGCGTAATGAACGTTTCATGTCTTTCAAGCACTGCTTTGTCATGCTATAAGCATTCATTTCATGCTTTGAATATTTCCTGTCATACTTGCCTTGGATGAATTTTTTGTGGGAATGCTTTTGCTTGTGAAGGTTAATGGTTAGCAGCAGTGAAAACTGAAGTCCTCTGTCAATCCTCAAGTCTCAAACACTGCGGGTCACTGATGAGAAAGGCTCTCCACTCAGCCCCAGCAGAGGCTGCAGAAGTGACCCTGATTGACGACCGCGTATCTCGCCCGATTGACAGTCAACACCCTTTGCTGTTGCCATCACAGGGTCTCCTCAAGAGAGTGCCAGCTACTGATAAGCAGGCTAAATTCTGAGCCTAGCAGAGGACCTGCTAAATCCTGGAAATGGTGTAACTGTGCCTCACAATCTGGACCACAAAATCATTTGACTTTAAGCGTGACACTCAATGAAAATACGGTAATAGGAGAAAATGGTGTTTTCTTTCCTATTTATTCAGATGCTTCTTCATGACAGTCATGACACTGGCTGGGAAATACAGCTGGACACTGCAAAGTTTCAGTTCTAGACTATTACGATGAAAAGACCGAATTTCTAGTTTGAATCTATCTGTAATGAAACAAGATGAAAAAAAAAAAGCAAGACTAAATCCCACATAAGTTAAATTTATAACCAGACATATCTGCTTTTGTTTCCTTGGGAGATGTTGGCTCTCAGAACTGCCTACATGCACTCTCTCTCAGGCGGTGATGAAACACAGGTTGGACCTCATCAGACCTCTATCAATCAGCTGATGGGTCCTGTGAGAGTCAGGAGCCGATTCTGTCCAGCCCGCAGGAAGGCAGACGAGACCAAACCCACCGGAGCTCCCCTGCTCGGACAGAGCTTTCAAGCCTGGACAAAGTTCCCCATTGCTGTTCCCAGCAGACAATGCGATCCATAAGGGTGCAAATCCGATCAGAATTTGGTCCTGGCAAGTTACAAAGGTGCAAACAAGCTGACATCACCAGGAGCTTTGACTTCAGCGCCAGCTATGAGATTCCTTATTGAAAATGCTAAGGGCTTTTTTTTTTTTTTTTTTTTTAAAAGCTTTTTCTGAGCAAAGTTAATTTTAGATTAGTCCCTCAGGCTGTGATATCTCCTCAGTGTTGCTCTGTAAACAAGAGAGGAGAGTCTTCTTGCATTTATAAGATTCTGATGCAAATGATCCCATGAACAAGAACACTAATAAAAGCTGCCATTACTGTATCACCCTGTTTGCAACTGTAAGTGATTGAAAACTTTCTCTTCAAGGCTTGGTTATCTGCTGCAAATATGGTGTTTCAGGAATGTTAGTCATCTGAGACAACGTACTTTCTTCCTAACAGTACCAGTTTCAGCTTTGTGTGCTCAGAGAAGCTGCACATGCCCGTGCGCTCCTCAGGTGGGAATTAAGGGGCCTCCTCGAGGGCAGCTGACCCTCCAGACACCTCAAGTCCTGCTGCACTTGCAGCACCTCCTTGGTGAGTAAGTGTAAAGCTGGTTGGCATCAAGCTCAGTCACAGCTGAGAGAGCCCACGAGGCAGCTGGACTCCACCTGAAGGACTGGCGATGGGAGGTTAGGCCTGGCCTGAGAAGAAGGGATGGCCTCGGAAGGCGGTACGTTTCTACTAGTTAAAAATTTGACTGCTGAAGGAATTGGAGGTCGCTCAACCACCATTTAACTTACAGCACAGGCGAGTGGTGGGGACAACCACAAAGAACAGTTATGTTTTCTGCCCATCTTAGCTTGAGAGGAGGGTTTGAACAGCAAACTCTGCATCCGAGAAGAGCGCCTAACCCTCTTCCACTGGCTGAAGGCAGCCCACTGCACGAGACAAAGAGTGCCAAGCTTTGGGACCAGCAGGAAAGCACACAAAAAGGGGCCGGACTCTGCAGGCTGTTAGTTAAGACATAGAGGTCTTTCCACAGGCTGCTTTTTGCATTTTACCAGGTTGCACATAATCCCCTCCTTCCTTGCGGCCAAAGCTGTGTTACGCCTGCCGTGACCAGCCTTGCCTAGAGAAGCAAAGGAAACTTTTTGCATGTGTTCCCGCTATTGCCTTCTCTCTTTTCCCCCACAGCCTGAGGACCAGAATTTCTTCCTTTATGTTTTTAGGCATAGAAAAGTAAGCATATACTTGAACATTTTTTTTTAAGATTTAAAACTCAAGTCCAGCCCTACTTAAGCAAAGAATTCACAGATGATATTTACAAGTCCAGTGTAATTACTGCAGGGTTGAAAAACGAGTTCTGTGAGTTACGGTACATCATTGTTTTTCTTTTTTCTTTTTTTTTTTTTTTTTAATGTTACAAAGAACAATGTGCCTTTCATTTCCTGCAGTGCTGTTAAGGTACTTGCAGCTCAAAGCAGCAAGAATACATTAAAACTAAAAAGCATTTGGTTTTGGCATTAAACATTTTTATTTTTTAGATAAATGCCTCTCCCTCTACAGAAATTGTTTGAGCAATGAATTTGGCGCACATTTGTAATCAGCTGTAATAATGAATGCTGTCTTGCTCACTTGAAATGGGAGAATTTACCAACTTCTTTAAAAAGAATTTCCTAATCTACAATTAAAGTGCTACCAACTTTGAGTTATCAAATCACAATACCACATGCTCGAGAGACATCAGTTGTCTACAGAAAATGACACAGCATTCTTCTGCTTTACACAGCACACTGTGTGTGTACCTTTATGCTGCAGTTATTAATTCTCCAGTACTACCACATCAAACACAAACATCTCCTGGTGGATGTCTGACATCCATTTACTGACAGCAGTAACACAGCACTGTACCACAATTATTAACTAGTTTGTGCTACCCCTTCTTTGCCTTTCTCCAGAGTTAAACTCCTGATGGAGCAGGGCAGGATTTGACTTTAAATATTCAGTGAATCTCTGACAGCTAGAATCACAAATATCCCCACTTTGCAGACAAAAAGACTGAAAAGTTTTCCTACAAAAGTTTAAAATAATCCTACTTACAAAAAGAAAATCTATCCGATAGCCGTTTCCACGACTGAAAGAGAGAATAAAAGCCCTAGAGAGAGTCCACGGCAGTGCTGAGCTGGGAATTCAGTTGTTCCTGATCCCCAGGCATGCAGTCACTTCACTACATCAGACTAGCCATTTTGTCATCCTCAGTTCACTGAAAACTAGTTTGTTTATAAAATACAACACCAAACCAGTGCATTAAACAAGCTTTTAAAATCAATAACCTTTTTTTTTGATTGGGTGAATTGCAAAATCACTTTGCGGTGCCAACTGAAATGAAGCTTTTACATACCATTAGGCAACTACAAAAGTGGGGAATTTTCCACACGGGTGTTCCACCCAGCTGGTCAGAAAAAAAAACCTCATTTGAGCGAAATATCAGGACATCGGAACATGCTCCTGCCTTTCAAATGAAGTTGCTGGTCTCTTTCATCATCCCTCCTGCAAATTTGCTCACCCACATAACAAACAAACAGACAAATTCTGGGTTTTCTTCCTCTCCCCGAGCAGCAATTTCCCATGCTAACAGACCTGAGAGACTGCAGCACCATGCACACCATTCAGTTACACGTTAGCTTCACCCCTGGTTCCAGGACAAGACATCTGGACCTTGGACCATGCATGCACGAATGAGCCCTGTCTCGCCTGCATGTTTGCTTTTCATGACCATCATGCTGTATCTCTCTCTCTCTAGAAAAAAATTAAATGCTTAATTTTCTGTAAATTTTTGCAGTAGTGATCATGTGAGCGGCTGCCTCAAAACTATTCTGGCTTAACGAAGGCTGAAGAAAAGGCTAGAGTTGGTGTTAAAAGCCACCAAGAGCAGAAGATGTCACCATCTTCTCTGTCTGTGATGATTCTGCTCCAGAAAATGCAACTGTAAAGCCTACTTGCAAAAAGGAGTGGCTCTAAAAAAGAAAATCTTTTTTTTCCCCTGAAATTCACTTTAATGAAGGTTAGACATACAGGCTTTCCAAAATAACACATACAACTTATAATGATAAATTAAAATCTGTAGTAGGAGCCCTTCTTTTTCAGGGTTGTATAGTTGACCCTTTTGAACCTACATTACTCAAGGTATGCAAAATATATGTGTATAATAAATAGCTCTAGAATTTATGGAGTGGAACAGAAAGGATATTAACAGGCAAGTAGAGAGGCTGTATAACCCTCACAAGGCCTTTAAAGATTTATTTTTTTTAAATGAAGGAATGCATGCATGTAAAAGGTAGTACTTAATCGATACACTTCTTTGTGCCTTCCAGAAACACATACAAAATGATTCCAAATCTGCCCTCAATCTGGTCATTCTGCTGTTACCATCAGTGGGAATAAGATTATTCACAATACTATTTATTTTTTTTATTTAAAAAGTAAATTCCTCTCTGTGTGGGCTCATTCCCACTCTTCAGTAAAATCAATTACGAGACTCCCATTGACTCCGGAGGGATTTGGATCAGGCCCTGTGGAAGTGGGTCTACAGCAAGTGTAGAACAACGCAGTTAATATGATTTATTGTGTCCGTTTCTGTGCGTGCAGTTTTTCATTTTCTAAAGCCTGCAGTTTTGCTTTCATCCTCACGTTCAGTAGATAAGAGCTGCAGATCTGTGTTGATCTACACACTGGGTACACTGCGAGCTGGGGGCTGTGTGTGCTGAGAATGAGCTCAGCGTCTGCCCAGGGGGAGCAACCCCTTTAGGGCCAACAGACTGCGTTAGATGCATTTGTAAAGAAAATCTCCCACACAGGCACTGCGAAAGGTGCCTAATCAGTTAGGAGGCTTCTGCTGTGGTGGGGAAAAATACCCTTTAGTAAAACTGAGAAAAAGAAAAATCCTTTTCCCGTTTATTAAAAAAAAAAAAAAAAGTACCTTTTGCAGGTCACCAGTAAAGTTCCAAGAATTCACTAAAAGCTTGTTTTACAAGGAAGAGTCAGGCTCCAAATCAGAGATATTTCATTTCACTAGGCTCTTAGAGATTTTACATTATTAAACACTGACATTGCTGTTTTTCGGGGCAGTTGTTGAGTAACAGGCTTCCTTAAGACTAAGAAACTGCAGGGTAAGAAGAACTGTGGTTTAATAGCTGCGAAAGAGTATTATCTAAACAAGAAATAATAACATGCTTGGTGCCTAATACATTCTAAATTAAAATGTGATTTAATAAACATAGGCAACATATTCCCCACAAAAAGAATAGCAGAATTGGCAGAACAAAAATCACAGTTTAGTCAGTTCTTCTCTTAACCTCGCAATCCTTTGGCTACAAATTAGAATTTCTGTGAACAGGATTGATAAGGGAAATTAGGCACTGTCTTTCAGAAACAACAGAAATGTTTTAAGATGGTATGTTTAGAGATGAGCAGCACAAAATCTATCAAAATATGAAACCTTTCATATTTCAATGGGAGGAAAATACGGGAACTCCGAAAGCCAAAATCTTACCAGCCCAATGAGCCCTATGTTCTATGTCCTATGATATATGCTGGTATTTTGAAGTTTTTTATGTACCTAAACCTTTTCTTCTTCCCTTAATTCTATCTGCCATTTATACCCTGGTACAAATGCAGTCTGGATGTGAATGCAGCCCTTCAACATCACTCCCACTTTGCAGCTTGTTTGGTCCTAATAAAGTCCCCAAAATACACACTGAACACATACAAAACTGTAGGGGTTTGAGGCAGAAGCAGTTGCTCTGTGAAAGGGTAATCGCGGTTGTATTATTACAGATACAGTATTTCTACATGAGATGGGTTTACACATCCCAAAACTGGTGACAGTTTTTAGAGACATAAACCCTTCATGCAAGTTCTTTCCCATGTATGCACAGTAGACCCCAGTACAGCAGATCCCCCACCTACATTTAGGTCTTATAAAAAAAAAAATCTGGTTACGGGTAAAAAAAGTCAAGCAAAACTATTCATAATAAACACTCACTTTGGGAGACATTATTTCCAAGTCCTAAATATAAGTAGTAAAAGAAAACTCAGTTGCCGATGGGCCAACAAAAATTGTTGAGGTCTACCTTACTTAAACATAGAAAGGAAGAGAAGCTGTTCCCTTACGCACATAGTTATCCTTTCGCATGCAGTCCCTACAGAAATTCACTATTATTGACTGATTTTTTTTCGAGTTGCTTTACAAAGCAAACCATTGGTTCAGCAGAAGCTATCGCTTCCGCTTTAAAACTGTCCCAGTTCAAAGAATATTTAGTGTTCCCAAAAGTCACAGTCCTGCTGATGCTTCCAAACAAGCTCCAAACCGCTGCCACCTGAAACAATGGTACTGTGAACATACAGAGAAGGAGCAACAAGCTCTAGTTGAGCCTCCCTGACCTGCTTAAGCGTAGTATCTACAAGCTTTAAAGCATGATGATATAAAAATACAGACAACGCCGGTAGCACCTGTATCAGCCCCGCAGCGGGTGCCTGCCTGAGCAGCTGGTATGTTTATAGGTGTGCCGTCCTGCCCTGAAACTGCAGCGTTTGGGAGTGTTGCTGCTCAGTTTTGTTTAGCAGATTTTTGCAGTAGAGAACGGGTCTGCAGAAACATATTTCAAAGCAACCATTTTGTTTCGTGGGACTATCTGAGATCCTGCACTCTAAAATGATGGCTGGCCACATACCGAAAGTTAGGTACTTCAGGGTGTCATGTGAGAGCATCAATAAACAAAATGAAGTTAAAAGCACATAGATAAAAATGAAAGCGATGAAGCACACACCCCTAGGGGGTCATGACTCATGGCCCAGGGATTGAAAGCCTTTGCTACGGAGGAATAAGGATAAGGGTTGCATACAGCAGGCTCTTTAATGGCATCTCCCTAATTAAAATTATTTCTAAAGGAAAAAAAATGTCTCTCTCCAGGACTGGAGAAACAAATGCTACCTTAGCTTAGTGAAATGGTAGCATTTTAACTGTGAGGAGAGTACACAACCTATCTGTAGCTATCCCATGTCAATTCTTCTGAAGAATCTTTTTATATTAGACATAGGAAAAAAATCTTTATAAATATGGGCTGTTTTAATATCCCAAAGCAGGAGCAGCAGGTAAGAACTTACCATTTTCTGGCTGGTCCTTAATATCAGCTTCACTTGGCTGGCTGGGACTTTCAGATTGACTTGAATCTGAAAAACATAAAATACAGCCAAAAATTACAGGGTCTGCTGTGGAAAATAGATCAGAGGCGCCAGACTTCCTCAAAAGGCTGAGAGTACAAACTAAGGACAGGAGTGTTGCACTAGGACATGATAATGCAAAAGTCCTGTGCCTAGGTAATATTTTTGCTAGAAAAAAAAAGGGAATCTTGTTTACGGCACTACACAGAGTGCCTGGTGTGTGTGTTAGCATAAATTAAGCTTTGAGAATCCTTCTTTTTAGAGAAGGCATATTTAAACTACTCTCCTACATGTTTTTTATAATGCAGCCTCTATGTTGTATACAAACCAGAGCCTTAATCCAACACATAGTAAAGTCTCAAAACATATTTTCAAGCAGGCATATAAAGGTAACTAAGCAACACTACAAAGTCGTGGAGATTGTTGTCTACGCATTTCTGGAAGAAAATCTGCAAAACGGATAGAAGAGATGATTTTGTCATACTTTCGCAGTGGTTACAGTACAACCAGATCACTGAAATGTGCTGCATTGCCCCTGATTTGCAGTGGTATAAATGAGACCAGATACTGGATGAACTGCTTTAGAACTTGTGCAAATAATGGGTCCTACAAACTCCCAGCTAACACTCTCCAACGAACACAATTTATTTGCCTAAAATAATAAAATGACCTATAAAAGGATATGTGTAAATATGAGTGTTTTGCATTTTTTACACATTATTAACTCTACTTTATGTGAAGATGATTGCTCTTTGGTTCAAAAATTATTCTTAGCAGAAGCTTTAGTCAAACAGTGTTTTCCTTCTTAATTATTTCTATCACTATGAATTGGGAAAAAACGGTCCCTTTACCTGTGTGGAAAAATATTAAAAAAACCCCCAAACCCTCAAATTACTGCTTTCGCAATTAATACGAATAGAAAAAGATTTTTTTCCCCCTCAGAAATTGTTCTGTAATTTATTGATCCCATTAAAAAAGTTTTTGCCGTGAAACAAAACTCAAGAAATGAAACCACTTGCTACTGCATCAAAAACACCCCCAATCGTGCCAAACCTATTTTCTGACTCCACCTTGACTTTGCAGAGTTTAGAATTAGCTGTCTGAAATTTGACCACATTTCAGTGAGAAGTCAATGCAAGATCAAAAGGTCATGACACTTAACTGTGATTAAATTGAAAATCTTACTTCTATTGCAACAGAGTGATAACACCACCCTTTCTTTTTCTTTGAGGTATTAATAGCGCTGGAAGAAGCAGTACTACTAGTGACCTTGGGTCAAGCAATGCTAATTTATTGCTTTAAAAAGGTTCCTTGCTTTTAAGCAAATGAAGATTTTAATTACCGCAGAGCACTATAAAGAAAATGCCTATTTTAAATATTCAAATTTTTTTTTTTTACCTGCTGACTGTATGCATTAGGTATCATTCAGAAGCTTAGAGGACAATCTTGTATAAATTAAAAACTGCAAGTAAAAAAAAGTGCTCACAAAACAAATTTTGATAAATTTCAGAATATAAACATTCAGAATATTTAGCAGAGAAAGCTTCAGTCCCGATACTTCTATTTAAAATCAATGAAATTCTCCTAAAAAGCGGAATGTTTCCCAGTGTGTCCAGAATCCATTTCCTCTCTTTTGTAGTTATTATTTTTAATAATTTCTCCAGTGAAGCTCAGTGAAAAAAAATTATTCTCACTTCTGCAATTTTGTTTTAAATATTGATCTTCTGAGTTATCTTTAACTGAAGCTCAGATCAGAGACAGCAGATAGACTACCGGGTAATATGCACAGTGCTGTTATATTCTGGACACCAGATTTTGGCAAGAAGTTTCACGTTTCTGATACCGCAAAGGTAGAAACAAAGGTAAAATATTAGGAATGTAAAATATTTAGTTAACATTCAAAGTCAACATTCAACAGATTTCATTTTACAGGGCAGGCATTAGGCTTTTGCTTGTTTTTCAGGTTTTTCTTTTCCTCCATGGTTCAATCAGCGTTTGGGCTTTATGTTTAAAGTAAGGTCAGAATTCCACAAAAAATTTATATCTTTGAAAAAAGTTATTGCAGAAATAAGGGACTCAAAGCATCTTTTCCTTTCAAAATTTGAAACAATCCAGGGAAGCAGCGAGAGGGATGAGGGCTCGGTGGCAGCCGCAGGAGCTGGGCTCGGTGCTCTCAGCCCCAGGCTGGCACCTTCGCTCCCCAGCACAGCCCTGCAGCCGGTGGGCAGCACACAGAGCCCGAGCTGCTCCTGGATTTGGAGAAACAAAGTACTTTTGTTTGTGTTGAGTGCTGTTTTTCCAACACCAAAGCTAGTGGCACAAGAGAGACTCTACTGGCCGTAGGACATTTGTTTGCATACTGAATCTTAACTTTCTTCTTTTATTACTCCGGCTACTGTGATAACATTTCTCCTAATTCTGTTTTCCTGCAACCCACCCCTTCTGCTGAAATTAAATATTAATTTCTACAAAAGACAACAAAGGCTTTAAGCACAATTCTTCATGGAGAGGCACGAGGCAATAAAATGCAGGACGAGGTAGAATTAAAACCAATCTATACGGCGGTAGAGATCACGGGAGGCTACCGAAAACATGTACTGGGCAAGCGTATGCTCAGCATTGTTATGCAAGGTGGCATCTTGTGGAAACCCCAGATAAGAAGACTGAGTTAAGGCACTTAGCCAAAATGTTTATATGCAGAATTTTGCTTCCCTGATTTTATTCAGATGCCGCAGATGATCCGGTACATATAAATGTGCCGCCACATGGTTAGGGGATTGGCAAAATCAGAGCCGTTGTATTTTACAGTCTTGCCTAGGACGAGAGAGTCTTGCTCAGCCTCCACCACTCGCTCTCTGCTTTTTCAGCAGTTGGCAGTAACTCCTGTCGGGGCTTTTTTGTTGTTTTGCACATGGAAACTTTAAAATTCCAGTTTTCTGAATGTTTTGTGTTTTGCGGGCTCGGCTACAACGGGAGGGGGAATGTCTGTCCTGCTGAGTCAGTTAGCCAAACAGGTGACCGGAGGAATAAATTAATTTTTGCCCATACATAATTGATATAAATGGAAGATCGTTTTCATAAGCATTTGCATTAAATCAATAAAATCACTTACTATAGAGCAGTTTAACAATTCATTTGATTTTCTCTTTTCTATATATTTGATAGCCACTCTGCAAAACAGTATACACTTTATGCCTATTTTCTTTAGCAACAACACTGCCAGTTAAATTCTACCACCTGCAATAATTAGAGCCATTGGAAAACATACAAAACAAAATATACAGTAGATGCGAGCCCCTCTTGAATCCACGGCCCCCTGCGGCAACGAGTTTCATTGGTGCCTTAAGCTAAGGCTGGTAGGAAGCCAAAGAATCTGTATATTACAATAAAGTGCATGTTATTAAGGGGAGGATTTAAATGATTTCAGATGGAGTTGGAAATATTATAGTGAGGAACCACTATTAAGATTGCCGATTTAAAAAAAAATAAAAAATCACCAAGGAATCTAGTTTTATATTTAAGGAAGCTTAACCTTGAATAGCACAATGGGTTTTATTTGGGGGCTTTTTTAGTTAAAGAAAAGTTAGTGGTTGGAATTTTTAACCCTGAACTGGCTGGAGTTAGTTTGAGTGTGTACACTGGAGTCAAGGTTACTGGACAAGAGAAGCTGAAGGGGATCCGGTATCAACTGTAATCATGGGGAAACAGGATAAAAAGCACGTCGAACCTATTTTACTCTCTACTTCCAAGAATCAGCTATGATTAAGGGATAAAGCAAAAAAAAGCCCAACAAAACGGGCTAGTTTTTCCAAAAGTAGCGTTTCCTACTACGTCTGTATTTTGTGTTCCTCTTTGGATCTGTTTCTTAAGCATATGCTACCCCAGCGTGACTAGAGGTAGTTACGCCTGAGACCCTGGTCTGCCTGAGCTCAAACCGTAAGCAGGCAGGGACCTTCAGCTCCAGGACGGAAGCTCTGGACTTTTCAATACGCAATTTTCCTTTTCAGCTGCAGCAGGAGCGCAGCTCCAGCCGGGCTGCACGACGGCTGCGTGGAAGCAGGGCTCGCGGCGCTGGAAGGGAACGCTCCATTGTTTGGAAAGAATAAAACCTTCCCAGGAAAGTCTGGCCCGTGGACAGGACCAATGTCAACAGACTGACAATGTTGTTCTTTTTTGTAGACCGTGACACAGACGGTGAAGAGTTGTTACGCTCCTCCACCAAAAAAGCCCGCTTTGAGTGTCATGGCACTTCCCAGTGCTAAACCACCTCATGGCTACCTGACTTAGGAGAAATGGGATGTTTTCTTGGGCATTCGCACTTTCTCGACACGCTGTGTTTTCCAGGGCGTGCTGAATCCAACCTTGGGTGGCAGTGACCTACAGGCACCGGCCTTATTGTCTGCTGGTCCGTGCAAACCGAATTAATGGGCGTCAAGATTATTTTTTACCTATGTAGAGCCAGCCCCCATCAGAAACCAGGCCCTCGCTAGCAGCCAGCATGCTAACTCAGGTGGAGATGCATCTATCCTCTAAACAGCAAAGGTGAACCCCGCATAGTGGAGAAAAAAAATTACCGGCGATGCCAGATGAGCAAGGCTGTGCTGCCACTGCCCATGCTGAGCCTGCTCTGCAGCTAAATAAAGCGGGCTCCCTCTCCTCCACTGCCAGCCCAGCACCTTGCAGAAGCACCGCAGAAGTGCACAAGTTAAATTTTCCATTCATATCATGTTTTAGGGGGGGAAATATTGTATAATAAACTGACATATTTTATTCAAGTTTCAGAGTCCTATTTGTAATAAAAAATTTATATGGCTGGGTTGTGTTCATGCAATAAATTTTTCATCTATAATTTTGGGCATGGATTCTACCAAAGATTTATATACGTTAAAAAAAAAAAAAAAAATCTAAATCATGCTCCTTTATATACAGTCTTACGTGGTGAGCTTAAGGGATTTACAAACAGAAACCAGCACCAGGACTGAGGCTTTTTTTACACTCACTTTCCCTTCATTATACATTATAATATAAACACATAGGGATTGCTCCATATATGCTACAATTATTATTTATGGCTATTTTGGTGGCTACTACTATTTCTTTTAAGGAAGGCCTGGCTCTCCGTTTAACTCCAGCCATCGCTTTCAAGTCAACTTTTATAGGGAGTTCAAAGTGCTTCATTATCATACACCTCACCATCACACATGTACATATCCGTACCAGATTTCCAGTTTTATTTTATACCCCCCTGTACAGTACACCCCATCCCCGCAGCTCTCGAATAAGGTTCTGCAGCGGTAAAATCCCTGCGGTGCCAGCCTGTTTTTTTTTTTTTTTTATAAGGCGAGGACTCTTAATTCCTGTACACTGGGAAAGAGATTATCTTTGATAATGGAAATGTAAATCAAAGCTTGCTGTTGTTTATTCCAGACAGACATTTGTGTGTTAAGTCTGTTTATCAGGCAACACTTTGTCTAAGCCAGGAAGTAGTCAGCCTTTGTAACAAGATGTATGCAAATGATTTTCCCATGAGCCCTTGCCACAAAACTTTTGTGGCAAAAACCCTCCTTGTTACTTCACCAGTAAGACGCTACTAAGCTACCCCGTAAGTAGACTAGCAACAAAACAGCTAGCTAGACTATGCTGATGAGTTTGAATGAGACCAAAACATGTGCCCACAGTCTGTTGCTCGGTATTGTAAGCAGACTTTGTGTATTACATCTGTTTATCAGGCAACACTCTGTCTGCTGGGGCGGCTTTGTACCAAGGTAGATGCAAACAAAGATCTCCACAACTCCCTGGCTAACTTTTTTTGGACGCTGAAATTCCCGATTACTTTCCCCGTCATAGGAAATAAGAACGCGAAACTTCACCGTGAGGCTGCGAGACCCTAAAGCTGTATCAAAATGGTTTCATTTTAAATCAACTTTCTTTGTTCTCACAAGCCCATAAATGATTTACTGCTATCGTGTGATAGCCTAGAATGTGGGGAATCTGTGTATTCCCATATTTGTTCCTTGATATTACAAACAAGTATTTGATTCACTTCTAAATGTTTGTTTTTAAAACAGTTTACAGCCTTTGATTCCTGCTTACTGATTCATTTCTGGAACATTTTCTATTTATTCCTTTGCAGTAGCAAACGTTAATTTTGACTTAATTCAAATTGTCATCAAAGGCTTCCTTAAGAAATCCCACAGCACAGATTTTATTTGTTATAATAAAATATTCTTAAAGTAAACATCATGCGACTGTGTTTTTTTAATTCCAAGAGATACAAAAATCCGTTACCCAAAGGATTCAAATTGGTTCAGCCCTTTTTCCTAGACAAAATAAACACTTTAGGACTTTACTTGTTTGTATTCTCCTCAGTGGTGCTGTATGCATCACCAGCTAAAAACAAAGAAACTTTTAGCTGCTCAGACAAAATGCAGAAGCTCCCCAAACAACGAAGCGGGGGGGTGGGGAAGCATTCAGAAAGTCTGACAGTCCATTCAATATAGGGATGATGGCCATAATGCATCCAGGGTCCCCTTGCTAATTAAATATGCATTGGCACAGTTTTGATCGATGCAAGCCATGGATCAGATGACACACCTGCAAAATCTTGAGCCCAGAGCTCCCAGGAAAAGGAAAATACAGGCTGTCTCCTTATCTTTGTTTTCAAAGGCTCTCAATTTCTGTGCTTAGATATCTAATTTAATTCTCTCACCCCTCAGCAAACTGGATTAGGAAAGTCAATACTGCCATTGTGCATCGACAGGAACACACAGCTTTCCTTTTATTCAATTTAGCCATGACCTTTAGACAAAGATAATGACAACTGTCTAAAAGTAAGGTAAGGCCTTAAGGAAGACCCTGCAGCGGGGCCCCTCTCGCTCTCTGCGGCTCCTCCATCCGGGAAGAGCCCACCAGATATGGAGCAAATTCAAATATAATTTTTCTCCCCAGACCGCAACGACTATCTTGGCGGAACGTCACCCTCGGCCGCGGAGGGCTGCGTCCCACCCCGAGGGGCCGGGACCCCTCGCTGCCGGCGCGGGACGGTGGCCGGACCCTCACGAGCCGTTTGCTGAGAGGTGGCACCGTCTCCGGAGGAAGCTCGCGTGCCAACAGCAAGCGCCGAGCCCTTGCACGAAGAGGGACTGCGCTGTCCTATTTTTTTTTCGTGGCTGTTAGGGAAACAGCGAAACGGAAGGGTCAGGGAAGTGTCGGCCGTCGCACTAATTTCTAATTTCTGGCTCCGATACTTGGGAGGAATTGTAATCCTAGAGCTAAGTGCACGGCGCGGAGAGCCGCACGCAACCGCGCTTCGCTGCGGCAGCAGGAGGAACCGGCACGTGGATTTTCCTGAAGCTGAGCTGAAGCCAATGGAAATGACATTACTTTCCGATAGGTCTCGCATCAATATTTTTACCAGCCTTCCTACATTAGATAGCATCTTTCTAATACGTCTGTAAGGAAAGGACAGAGCACATGCTCTAAGCTAACGAACAGCTATCAGACAGTAATCCACTTTGGTACCTACAGATAGAGGTTTTACCTGAATCAGTGATTTAGGCATATAAAAATTCATATTCATTGAGCAGCCCAGCTCTACAAAATGTTAGCTTCCATGCCGCACAATGTTTTAATGCTGCAGTATTTTTTTAGCTGCATTTAAAAATATACTTGGCATTTCTAGCTGTGGACCAATATTTTTCTCATGTCTTTTTATACAGATTTGGAGGGAAAGATATTTGTAATGGAAAAAAATATGTGCAAAGTTGGATTGCTAAGTTTCTGTAATCTTGGGAAATAAAAAAAAGCAGCCTATGTAAGAACTACAAGAAACCATATGGATCAACAAGAGCTGCCCTCAGATCCCTGGGAAATATAAATTAACCTACATTTCATCATCATAAACCCCAAAATAAAAAATCTAATTAGAGTCTCTACCCTCAGATTCACTTCTAGAAAATTTGCTTATCCCCCTCACAAAATGATTTACAGTACTTATATCCATTTATTCAGAGTGATTTAAATTTATTGAATCATTCCAATTTTTAGAGAGCTTCCATTTGGATCTGTATGGGTTTCTAGACATATGCAGTGCTCAGTTATTTAAAATTAATTGCAGTACAATAATTTTAAATTGCTTCACACTATGCGAATCTCAAGTGCTTTGAAATATTTGAACCATTCTATTTAGAAGCCATCAAACTTCTGAGCACATGCATCAAAGAGTTGTTTTAAAAGCCGAAGGGCCGTACTGATGATCCCAAAGTGCAGGTGAGCACGGCTCTGGGCATGCTCAGTGCACACGGATCTGAATTTATAGAACAATTCAACAAATTTTGCCCGAATGTCAATCTTTAATTAACAAAAACGGATTCTGTAATAATTTCAAACCACTAAAAATTTTCTAAAACTAGAAAAGCACTGTTATAAAATAATGGCATACATTAAAACTATTATTACTTCTAATGTATATTTATAGAACATCCTTTTATCCTGGAAATTAAAACATCTTATTAACATTAAACTAAGCTTTACAATACCTCTGTGGGAAAGGTGAGCATAACTATGCCCACTTTACGCAGGGAGGAAGGAGGCACATAGAGGTTAAGTGATTTACCTTCAGAGACACAGTTACTAAAAGAAGTAAAAAGCACGGGGCTGAGCTCTCAAGCCGCTGCTCTAGATAATAAAGTATCATTCCCACCAATACAGCCATTACAATGGCAACGGCAGTGCCCGCTTAGGAAGCCTTCAACTACATTATGTAGAAAATTACTTGGTAGAGTGGATCCAAAGTCACCTAGAAGGGATATTGCCAGTCGCTCTCAGCTCCTGTTTCACTCACCTTTTTTTTTTTCCTTATTACGTATTTTGAAAAACAAGAAATCACTTCTACATTTATCTCCAGAGTATTTTCTAGCTCGGTTTAACAATAACAACAACAGTATTTAACGTGACTAAATAGCTGGTTTTGCAATGCCTGACTTCATGCATAAAGGCAAGTGAAGATGAAATTGTGTGATGAGCAGATCTGGTAGCTTTGGTCAAAGCCTCAGGTCTGCTTCTATGTAATTTGACATTGGTGAGTAAACCAACATCAGCAAAGCAGGATTATGTCCACCATATGGTGAGACTCCATTGGCGGTGGTACAGTCACCCAATTAATCTCTATCCCCCACCATCCCCTTGTTATTTATTTATTGTGACAAACTCATCCTTATGGGACCCAAGGCGGGGAGCTGTGTATTCCCAGGCTATTCTGGGCAGTGCCCATCCTCATTCTTTATCCGCGCTGCCCAAGCAGTAGCTGGCGGTCTGGTACCTCTCTTCTGGCCAAGACGCACGGTGCTACAAGGTCACGACCAAGGAGGCTCTCTAGATTTTCTGTAGCAGACAGGAATAAAGAATTTTTCAAACCTGCCCTCCATCAAAAAGCCAAATAGAACCCACTCCCTGACAATGAGCACAGCCCTCAGACTGCTTTCCAAAGCTCGCCTGTCTAACATCACACGAATAACCCAGCTGTTTCTGGAGACCATCAGAGTGTTCATATATTGCAGTCTGTGCCTCTTGCTAAGGTCTCTCTGCAGCCGGAGCCATTCAAGGCTCTGTCAACCAGCAAAAACAAAGCAAAACCTTCACCAAAGCAACAAACCGGGCAAAAGCCCCATCCTCCTCCTCCTTTTTCAACCTCTTCCGCTTTTCCTTCTCCTAAAGGACAGGTGAAAATTTTTCCTATGATTAACCAAAAATTCAAGTAAGAATCTGTACATCAAACAGAATAAAGAACACTTAAAAAGAACTGGTATCTCAAAGAATGGGCCCATTTTCCCTATTGAGGATTATTCTGTTTCACACAGAGAAAAATGGTGTTGATAATAAAAATACGTGTGATTATTTAAGGAATAAACAAAAGGTGAACTAATATCCCATGGAGTTTTTGTCAGTAACAGATTAATATCAAGTTACAGATGGGGCAATCTGAACAAAGTTTAGGTACTATTTTTTTATTGTGGATCTACACTAGCAGCCCCGTTTCCACAACTCTTTTTCATTTTGATGTACCTGACACTTTTCCTCTTGGCTCCCATTTCAGATCCTGTTAAGTACATATTTGGTTGTAGTGGCCAAATTTTTTTTTTTTTTTTTTTTTTTTTCTGGCAGATGTCTTTTCCTTGTTCTGTGCACTCCGAGGAGTTCAACGTGGCATGTGAAAAATTGCCATTTCAGGTTTTCTTAAGCTTTATGCAAAATAAAACTGCTGGCAAAAATACATAGATATATAAAATTATACAGCAGAAAAAGCGGCTCGAGAGTTCCCTTTCCTCCCTCCCTACCCTCCTCTCTCTTGCCTTTGTTTCTGAAAATAATTGCAGAAATATTGCCATCGGCTCAAAGCCTTTCTCAAACTGAAAAGTCAGAGGATTTTGCCCACAAAGAATTGCCACTGATTGCCGCTCCATGGATATGTTTCTACTCTCACAATATTGCAGACTGCGAAGAAGAACAGAGAATTACCATAAAAATCAGGACGTGTTTTGTTGCATCAGTATCATGTTGGCATCAACAACATAGACTCGGGCAGAAAAAAAAGCAGCCTTTTGGTAGTCAGCCTACTTGTTCTGTGTTTCTGCTGTGTTTGTAAGCCACGCAAGTGGAAGATAAAGTTAAAACTCGGAGAGAAGTTAACATCCTGCAGGCTCGGTAGAGAGCCACCACGCTGAGTTACAGCAAAATCTAAGGTACAATCGCCATAAATCATGGAGAAGTGGAACTGTATCTACATCTCAAAGGACAGTGGATCATTACAAATATATGAAAGAGTTGGGCATATATATATATGTAAGGTAGGATTCCCTTCCCCCCACACACACATACTGAAAAAGATTAAGCTCAATGTGTTGACTCTGAAAATACAAGCAAAAATCCATTTTCACTTGGTCCCAGTGCTGCAAAACTAAATTCTGAGGAAGCAAATTAAAACCAGAAAAGTCCAGAGCTCTCAAAACCTGTAACTACACTGTGTAGACAAAATTTTAATGAAACTTTTAAAGCCATGGTTATGATCTGATGAACAGACAGCTTGACTTGATTACATTTTTAAGTTTCAGTTTCTATTTCTGTTTTAAGATGAAAAAGATCATAGAGTGTCAGAAATTTGAATACTGAATAGCAAAAGCTCTTGCAGGTTTAGAAAGCATATAGAAAAGCTGGCAAAAGAAAACGCTATTCCATTGCCACCATCTGCTTTCTGGCATATTGAAGAAACTTTACTAACAGCAACATTTTCTTGCATTAGAATATCTGCTAATTAGTTTTGTTGTAATTTTTTTTTTTTTAAATTACCTTTTACACAGAAGGCAAATAGCCAGGTTTTTTGGCTGGCTACACCTTACACTACGACTGATAACATTTTCACATTAAGTTCAGTTTACCTCACATTTTCTCTATCAAAATCCTATCTTTAGCATAGTCAAAGCCTGCAAAAACTTTGCCTTGCTGAGACTAAAGAAAAAAACATCAAACATACGAAGTGTTAAAAATCGCTGAATAACTCAAAGGAAAAAAGATAATTTTGAAGGCGTTTTGGCTGAAATCTATTTTCCTTTGAATTGCATGAGTGTTTTAAAATGTTAAAAACACTACAGAGTGACTAATGAATGTAAAAGAATGATAAAGAGTATGGGTCCAGTTATCAGTGATGTGCCTAAAACAAAATAATTTTGGACAGTCTGCCATGCAAATATTGACTAAAATGTCATAAATAATGTCTGCAACAAAGGGAATCCTGCAAAGGATTATTCTGTTGTACTTAATGCATTGTAGAGTGTGCCTTTTAGCAAGCAGTATGTTACAGAGCCTGAAAACTTCAGTTGGGCAAAAAAAGCTAAAATTTCCCAGATAAAAATATTACTAATGGGTTTTTTTTCAGAAACAGACCTTCCAGAAAGTTCAAGGTACAGTGTTACATGTGGAAAATGGTTCACTTAGAAGTGGACTTTTGAAAAGAAATGAGTTGTCCAAAAATTAAAAATAGACCAAATGTAACCACCTCATTGACTTACGACTATTTCCTCTGCCATTTTTAACAGATTCTTCAACCATTTATTTGCTGGCAGGGCAGAGGCTGTTTGCAGGTCTTTATCATACTGGACTGAAATAAAATGCAAAGACTTTAAGTCTACCACTGCCCTGGGGCAGAGCGGAGAGGCAAAGATTTTGTTCAAGCACTTCTTAGGACCTAATTCTGCCTCTGCTGCAGAGTCTGACTGCACTCGGCATGGAGGGTTAGAAATGAAAATGCAGTCCAGCGAGAACGATCGCAACTACACAATTTTATATCAGGCAAAGGATGCAGAAAGGGCTCAAAAACCATTTTCAGAATCTCAGCATTTTAGTAATTTTATTACTTTTTTAATAGCCTTAAAATATGAAGTCAAAATGAGGAATGACATGGGTAGTTGCATTAACAACTCCAGATTACTTGCATCTACACTGACATATTGTGCTATGTGTAATCACAAACAACCCAGTCACTTTTTCTGAAAGTCTACTGAAAAAATTAAACAATCAGGGCTACACTGAAACCTTCTGCATGTGTTTTCAAAAATTCAATTTCTGAGAAAAATTTCAGACCCACAGAGATGACAAATAACAAAGATATTTTACATTTCTAAAGCATCTTTCATCCAAGATCAAAGAGCCTCATCAACATTAATTCTCAAAATACTCCTTTGAAATAGGAGTACTATTAAACCTATTTTATCTTTATCTAACTTGATCTGTTTTCTTTATAAAATGCTAGTTACTGTACTGTCTTTCTAGGTGGAGCATGACTTTATAGGTTACGTAACTTGACCAGAAATGCTTACTAGATCAGTGGCAGAACTGACAATGATCATGTTCAGGAGTCAAGAACACTAAACCTTTCCTCCTTCTTTAGGCTAATTAACACCACATATATGCAAGCCGAATTAAGGAGGATAAAAAACCCCTCTGCCCTCATGCAACTGAGGTGCTACCCAAGTAAGTGAAGTATCTGGAATCAGCAGGCACATAAAACAGCTGGTAGGAAATGCTGTCGTAGCGCAGGATAGACGGACAGATCGATAGGTGTGTGAGGGTGACAAATTATATCTGAAGAGAACGAGCAGGCATTTGCTGGTTGTGAAACCTTTTGGAAAAAATTAAGTCAAACTTTCTTAACAAAGACGAAAAGTCTCCCCACTGAAACATGCACAGCCCAGTGAGAAGGGGAAACGCCAGCAGACAGAAGTGCTGCCTGCTCTCCCGCGGAGGCCGTCGCTGCGGGGGGCTGACGCCCCCAGCTCAGACAGAGCAAGGGTTTACCAGCTGCACCACGGGTCACCCAGAAAAAGGCTGGTGGGGTATGGAGCAGGGTCTGAGGCTGAAGAACTCGTTTAACGCTAAACTTAAGGTTATTTAAAAATGAATTACAGGCTGTGTTACAAACCATGTAATTCAGTCTTTGGGCCAAGCTTATTCTTGACATAACCCAACTGGAATTACACTGAGGATAAACTTAGCGCAGTATTTTCATAAGGCTCCTTTTCTGATCGTTCCTGCAATCAGGTCATACGTGTCTATAAATGATATTTTCATGCCTGCTTTGTAACATGGATGAAATGTTATTGGCGATGTTCTGCTGCGTCAGAAAACAACGTGTATGTGCATGGTGCCTACTTCTGATAAAAGCAGCGCCGTCTTGAGAGGTGTGTTTTATAATCCTTTGTGGTTTTGCAGCAGAGGAACTCTTGGACAATGAAGAAAAACATTTCAGCTCCCCTGAAAGTTTGACTGTTCCTTTTCAAACAATACAACATGAGATTTGGGACATACTGCTGACACAGCAACATCAGTGCCTCAAAGAAACTGTGGGAAATGTCAAATTTATGGTCCTATGGGTGATTGGTGGAAGGTTTTTCCCCCCCCCTTCAGCAAGCCTCTGTCAAAAACAGAGCCTCTAGAAAGTTTTTGGCTACGTCCCAGCAAAGCAGAAGGAAGCTGTATCCCACACTTCCCTTGGGACTTAATGAAATATACAGCCTCTGGGCTTCTTTCAATTTGGTCTTTCAGATTGCTAAACCAGTGAAAGAAGGATCCTAGCTGTCACAAACGTCACATGTTTGGGGTCACCTGCTGCTCGGGGGTTCTCATGCCAGTTGTTGACATAATAAGCACCCCTTACACTTTAATTACAATTCACAGTGTGCAAACTCTGCAATCTGCTTTAAGGCAGACAGTCTTTTAAATCAACACTAAATTCTACTACTGTTCGAGAAAAAATGGGAGGAAAAAGATGTCCAGCTGACTGAATAATTGTATTCAAATATTTGTGATCCTGAAGAAAAGTAAGCACTATCCAGTGAAAAGAGCAACTGTACTGCCTGTAACACTTCAGAAAGCGTAGTTAAAACTAGACTTGCTTCTCACAGTCACGGAGACCACGCACGTGAGACGTTTTCATTTGATGAGCTCCTACCATCGGCAGCTCTTTCCAAAGCTCCTGCGACCGCAAACCTGAGCACCCAGCTGTGTTTGTCCCCAAGCACGAAGCGGGCTGGACACAATGCCAGACGCTGGGATTGTCTATGGGAGGGAAATTCTCAAGCCCTCTTAGTATGAATTTCAACAGGACTTGTGCAATGAAAGCCTAAACGGGAAGACGTGTTTGTTTTATTCTGGAATGCTTTATTTAGTCCAGTACAAGAAACACTGGGTTTACTTAAAAATACTTATTATTTTGAGAAAGGGATTGGAGTCCTTCAGTTTTCCTTGACCGCTACCTCTTTTTTAACTGTAACTCTTACTCCTAATAAAGACATATCAAGACCACCAAACTTAAATAAATTATACCATCCGGAGAGAAAGAAAAGACTCCTCTCCTTATATGTTAGAGAAAATCCATTTTAGCATTCATGCATCTAAAAATGCCTCCAGTCAATTATATTATTTACAATGCCTTAGTTGAAGCCATCTTTTTCCCATGGAAAGAAAAAAGAGCATGAGAGGGGACGTGCGCTCCGGGAGTACTTCTAGAAGAATTTCTACGTTCTGTCTGTTAACTTGTGGGCCGACGGTTATGGATCACGCCGTCCACACAGGAAAGTATTCCAGCTTCCCGGTGGCAGCACAACCTCCAGCAGCTGCGCTCCGCACGCATTCACCCTACACGCTCTCAGAGAAACAAAGGAGAAGTCAATAGCGCGATACGAGGGCCTATTCCTATTTAAATCAACAGGAGTGACTTTGGCCATAGGAGAAGGCTGCTGTTGTCCAACTGACTTTTTAGAGAAAAAACCCGATGGGTTTTCACCAAGTGCAATAGGCAAATGCTGGCAAGCTGCTCTCTTCCCCTCAGCCAAAAGGGACACAACCTCCTCCTGCTGCCTTTCCTGTCGCCTCTCTCCCTCCTCGCTCACTGTATCAGCGACCTCAGATAAACTCAAAACGTTTTAAAATTATCATCAGACTGTGAAGCACTTCAATGGAAATCTATAAAACAAATTTATAGTGTGCATTCATATGTATTATACATACACTTAGAACAGGATTTATCATTTAGCTGACCTTTGAAGCACTGATATTTTTAGATCCAAAAAGTGTGTGTTGATTGTACTTCAACCTAGTCCCCTTACAATGTACCAACTCCTTGATATCTTACTACAGGAAAGATAATTGCAATGAATTTTTATATTTCAGCACATGGGAAGATAAGATTAGACAGTAGGGACATAAAAGCAAACTGCACCACATAAAAGATAAGTTTCTGAAAGTTACAATTTACACCAAATGTTACAGTTGAAAATGTTCAAAGCTATTTATAGGGCCTCGTGCTGGTCCCATTATAGACCATGGGAAGACTGCAAAGAACCAGCGCTACCTTTTACTAATCACTTCTTCCCATACCTATAAATCCTCTGGAACACAGAAATAATTAATGATATTAAGACTATTACTAATTCCCATTACCACCGAGATGCCTCACTAACCTGGTCCCAAGGCGGTATGTGCTGCACAGACCTCACCATCCAAGAGGATTGTTCCCACTCTAATGGGATTATCTACAATCTGAGCAACTCATCCCAAAAGGTAAATAAGCATTTGATTTCCCCCTGCCTCCTCTTTATGTCCCTATTTGCCTCTGTCCATGGAGTGTCTTAGCATATTTTTTTTAAAGGGATATTTTTCCTCTTTCTTCCCTACCATCAAGTTGTCATCAATAAACAGTAGTTTGTCAAGTGCAAGAAACAAGGAATAACAGCAAGATAGATACATTTACTTGCATGTAAGGTATAAAAATATTAAGCTAAAAAGCAAATTAAAAGTAGGGAAATAGAGAGCCACACAAAGTGCCATATGATTCATCTACATGCAGCAGACAACAGACACAGCCATTGCCCACTAAAGGGCACAGGTGCAACAGCAGAAAAATATCCCAGTGCAAAGCAAAGTTTCTACGACGGCAGCTAATAAACGACACCCTCTGGAAAGCTGTCCTGCCAGCAGCCAGCACACGGCATCTGCCCCGTCCGGCTGAGCCCTCAGACTGCCACAAAAACAAAGAGTGTTATCGGTGGAAGGCGACGCTCCTACGAACATGCTCGGAAGTGATTTTTCAGTCACAGCCTAACCAGATTTTCCATTTTCTTTCTCAGACCTAACCTTCTCTGAGGACTATTTCTATGAATAGTTTCAAATTTCAGCCACTTCTGATGAAGCCCTTTAAAAAAAAAAAAAAAAAAAAAAAAAAAAAAAGTGTTGCTAGAAATGTCTGACAAGGGAAAAGTGATTTTTTTTTTTTTCCCCTACTATACAATTACTAAAAACATATGGTGGAAGAGATTCCGTGCAAACCTGGAGTGTGGTATGTTCTCCACAATGACAAGGGAGGAAAAGTTGCAGCCCCGACCATGGGATGGTAAAAGGAGGAGCTACAATGGAAACTATTTTGAAAACTTAACTCCGTCAGCCAATGCAGTAAAGAGTAACCTCCATACACAAAATTACATGTAGACTGAATCAACTCCGCTCTCAGTATTTGTGGGTGTGAGCTGTATACAGAGTGTTTGGTGAAGCCTAATTCATGTTCAAAAGAAAATTAAACCAAAGAATAAGTTATTAAAAGGAGCCTTTGAAGCAAAAAAGCAATGATGTGTGAAAGACAGAACCAGAAGAGTTTATTTAAACACACAGCACAGAAACCAGGGAAAACAGAAATTAGGAAATTAGAAGAACAGTCATGAAGGCACCCAGCAGCCTTTTCCTGGTACTAGAAGTTCTTATATCTATGAATATTTTATCCAGATTCAACTATCTTTTTCAAGTCCTTCCTATCAAAATTCCAGACATTTTCTTCAATAAAATCAGAAAAGTGATTCAAAATGTATTGGTGGAAGATATAAAATGAGCTCTGTGTGGATATTACAAAGGATCTGGGAACCTTACACCCTTTAGATCTGCTTATTTAACTATTTAGCAGCACAATTTAAAATTTGCATATGACTGGTTTGATGCCAAACCATAAGAATAAAGCAGGAATGTCTCTCTCCTCCTATGAATTTCAAACTCAGGTTTTTTTAACTTACTCCTCAAATGTGAACCGAGTTCACTTCTTAAAATTACTATGTAGCTCATGATCTAGCTAGAGGAGTATATGTAAGACTGCTTTTTTGTTCCCTTAAACTTCCTATCAAAAGCAAATCATTTTGCGAACATGTTCAGGAATCAGATATTTCATGCTGGTTCCTAAAGAGGAATTTCTCCTTTTAGCAAACCTAAGTCTAAAAATAAGTGTCTAAACTTGAAAAATAAGTTAGTTATAAAACCCAGCTCCTCATTGCGCTGCAGTGCCCAACGGCGCTCAGTGACTAGAAGAATCTGGCCCATCCTCTTACAACAGTTTTCTCATCCTGAAGAAGTTGCGAAAATAATCTCTGTGATGAAATCAATCCATGCAAGTAGAGCTCCTTCCTCCAAATGTCTCCTAATTTCTCCCCGTGTCGCTTCGTTCTGGTATCGCTAAGGCATTACGGATGTACCATGCCCTACCAGTGAGTAAGGTGGGGGTGCTTATCCTATTGATTAACTAAAATATCTGCAGTCCTAAGTCAGCACACGATTGCAGAGCTCTTGTTTGCCTAGACTCTGCTAGATACTAATTTTATTATGGCAGGCTAAATAAAACAGGAACAGCAGAGGAGAGTTGGGAAGGGCGGCAGAGGGAAGGCAGCCAGAGATATTACAGAAGTTTACGCAGTCGTGTTTTTATGTACGTGCTCTGAAACTCAAACTTCTGGGCAGAACCGATGGTGCAATACAACCCCAATCACAGCAAATGTGTGTGGTGGTGGACTTTGTCCCTCAAGTACCCCTTCATTTCGCACACCAAAAATCCACCCTGGAGAAAAGAAGGATGTCTTTTCTTGCTAGGTATGTGGTTTGGTCCAAATTGAGGGAAGAAGCTGAAGAAAACAGTCAGTTTAAGTGTCACAGCTCAGTTAATAGAGGCTGAATCCATTAGTCATGACAGGCAAGCCTGCAATAAATTATGACTGTCTTATGCTCCCCCACTAGGCAAAATCCTTTTCTGATATTTTGCCACTCCTTACTCAAAAGCAATACCCAGTATGTATTCCTGGACAATTTGCTGTGTGCTGTTGAGATCAAGAAGCAAGGACACTGGGGGGGGTGTGTGAATGCACCAAATATCTGACTTTGCAGGTTTATCAGCCTTACACAGGTACCATAATCCAAGCAGAAACTCTTCCCATATCTGAGGCTCTCCAAACACCTACAGACTGCTCCTGCTTCACACGATCTAGGAAAGGGCTCTTATCCTTTAACCCTGGACAGGGATGTCATTGCCAAGTCCAAGTATCACTAATTGTTATCAGTCCTGCACCTAGGACTGCCACCCTGCAGATCCCCATTTTGCAAAGTGCTGTATAAGCAAAGAACAAAGAGAGAGCCCTTGCCTCAAAGAGCTTACGATTTACAAGGCCTACCAGGAGAGCAGGACAAGCACAGCATCTTACTCTACTGCCAAGTGTAAATCTTCAGAGCTCTGGCTCCGACTGGTCATAAATAAAAATGGGAAAAGTATAAAGCGATTCTGGTCACTTTGTTTCATTTCAAACCCATGAAGGAAACAATATATTACATGCATCTAAGTCCTTTAATAAACCACAGAAAGATATGATTTAGACTTAAAATACCACCTCAGCTCTAACTACAGAGTCAATAATGAAATATGATAAGAAATATAGTTTATTGGCCCCCTGCTTTAGGCATATAATGGAGCACATCTAAAAAGTGCCTAAAACTAACGCTGAGTGTGAAGAACAGCAAAAAGAATAATTGCTGGCTGAGTATTTATGTACTCAGGACTGAGTGGGTTGAAACTCATGGCTTGATTAAGCCTTTCCTTTTTTACAGAGTCCCCTTAACTGACGCTCACACACTTCAGATCAGGCCCGTGCTGCTAACAAGCTGTGGCACCCTGAGCCAGAGATCTCATTTTTATGCCCCTGGCCAAAGTTGCCCTCCCTGCACTGGCTGGTGGCCCCTGGGGCAGGTCGCCGTCCCTCCCTGCCACACGCGGGTATCTCGCCGGCTCAAAGAGCTCCAGACATGAAGAGGACGGACATCCTTGGGCCATGCGGGCTGGAGAGTGCGCCAGTTCTGGGGGCTACCCTTCTCTCAGGAGTACAGAAAACAGTCTATCCTGTGAGCATCAGCAGGCTTTAGTGCACACAGCCTTGCAGACAAAGGATCAGCCTTTACAAATATTTTCTAATTGATCCAACCGTGATCTTGAAGATGGAATTTTATTTCCCTTTTTTTGCGGTCAATTTCTTTATCTATTATGCACTTGAGGAGACTTCATTGTCCAACTATTTTATTATTTTCTACACAAAAAATTATATTTGTGAATGGCTCCATTATTTCAGCAGTTAGCCTTCTGGTGCACAGAAAGTTTCCCTTCTGAACAGGCACTCATTCATTCTGCTGCACCATTGTACATTTTATGGCTTGCCATACCAAAAAAAAAAATCTTTTCTTTTTTATTTCTTTCAGTGGTCCTATTATTATAATAGTTTAAAAAGTGGCTTCCACTTTATTTATACCACATCACTTGGGTAAAGGATAGCTACCCACAATAAATCTAGTTATTTTCCAAAGTAGATTGCTCATTAAATATTGTATATAAAAGAGCCCTCTGAGATTCAGAATAATCCACAAAATGTTTTTTAGATATCTCTTTCTTCTTAAATAAATAATTGTAATCATGAATGTGAACCAAGTACTGTGCTTATAAGGTTGAATTAATAAAAACTGAACTTTATATAAGCCTCAGCTACAGAACATTACACTGGTGAAGAATTTCAGGTGCAAATAATCAGAGATTACTACACACGGGGGAATTCACCAGTGGTCATGAATACCCTCAATCTACTTCCGCGAGGTAAGCAATATATTCTCTAATATAATATAGTGCAGGCTCTGTTACTGTGTTTTAGAAGTTTTTACTGCACTGAAAGTTTTCTTCCTGTTCTACTCGTAATGCTACTTATCTGTAGGTAAAGCAATCATTTCTTTCACCAGTGCATTTACAGGATGGAGAATATACCACATGCTCTTAAAATTTTTCTGTCTCCTAGCTTCTATAATTTTGGATTAGAGCTACAGTACTCAGCAAACGCTTTAAAAACAGTACGAGGGAAAAAGAGAATAAATATATATGGTGTCTCTGCATCTTCCCCAGTCTGGCTGACTCAATCCAGCTGCTGCTAACAAATACAGATCAGTGAGTGAAAAATCCTAATTTAACTCTATGGCAAAGTGGGGGTTTGCCTCTTAATTATAATAGGTTCTACCAGTGAGAAGTATGCACTAGGTCCCAGAGTTTACTTAAACTCTCCTGAACTGTAGTGGTAATTTAAAATGTGGAGTGCTGTGTTACAGATCAGATCTGCAGCTAGATCTGGAATAATTCCATTAAAACCAGTGGAACTACAGAGATGTCTATCAGTTGTGGTATCACTATAAACCTCTTGTAAATAAAGCCTGCATTGTTAATGCTGTCACTGGTGAAGCAAATTCCATAACCCTGGCACACAGATAACCTAGGCAAGCTGCTGCTGAACTATACAAACTTTTACTTAAAATTGAATTCAGTCGCAATCACCCAGACTCCACATAAAGTTGAATTGTTACCTGAGTAAAGAACATCACATACTTTCTGAAGAAAAAAGGACATAACTCTTAAAAGAAAATTAAGATTACTAGATTCACTAAAAGCAAGATGCAGGGAACGGCAGAAAACTTGTCCCTGATACTGCACCCAAGATACAATCTGTCCCTAGAAATCTCCCTAAATTTCAGATATTTTTTCCCTTCCCTTCCCTTCCCTTCCCTTCCCTTCCCTTCCCTTCCCTTCCCTTCCCTTCCCTTCCCTTCCCTTCCCTTCCCTTCCCTTCCCTTCCCTTCCTTTCCTTTAATCTTTCCCTGCCTTTCCCCACCTTTCCCCTCTGGAAATCATCTCATCGAACTCGATTACTCAGGACACAAGACCTGTAGCTATCTTCCACTGTTGAGTAACATGGAAAAGAGAATGGCCTACTCTGTTTACCGTTAGTTTAATTCAGACTGCAAAACAGAGCGCTGTCTCTTCTTTCCAATTGCAACTTCAATTTGAAATCTGCAAACCCAAAACCAATCCTAAGAAACTTTGGTCAGGTGTCACCAGGCTATCCCAGGAGGGACCTGAGCTCACAGTCTCCAAAGGATGTACAGTCTTATCACTCGTGCTCTAACCGCAGATAGCAAGTGACCCAACCTGCATGTTCAATACTAATTGGCAATGACAAATGGCTTGGGTGAATAAAGTGCTTTCAGGCAGAGGAATTTTATCTATGTGGACTCCCCACTGTGTGAACTTCACCAGGACTCATCATTTTTGCCAGTTTGGCTCTTTTGAAGACACTTCAGGTAGCGCAAGACACAGTGATTTGCTGTCCTGTGCCTGGAGAACAAACTACCAAAAATAAAAGGGGAGAAAGAAGGCTTTGAAATGTACAGCACATATATGGACAAGCACAACAACATAAAAACAGGCAGCTGGCACGTGGATACATGAAGCAAATAAAGGAGTGATGCAGAAGGAGACAAAGGGAGAGGGGGAGAAATGGTAAGAAAAAATAATCCCAAGCAAGTTGGAGAGGTTTGAGGATGAGGCTAAAAAGTTTCCTTGTGCAGAGGGGGTATGAGGTCTATGCATTGGTAAGGACACAGAAAATTCCTGGGATTAAATTGTTTTTTGGGTAAAGCTCATCCCAAACCAGACTGTCAGGCAAAGGCTTACATCATTTACGGGCTTGAACAGGACTGACGGTTTCACAGACTTCGTGCTGATCCCCAAAGACGAGGAGAAGGCAATCAAAAAGAGTGAAACACATAGCAAAAGACACTGAAAAGGACGTATGAAAACATTTCTCCCAATTTGGCTCCGCTCCATAAATATACAAAGGACTAGGCTGTCTGGTAACATTTTTTTTTTTTTTTAATGTTCAAAAATACGCACTTAGAATAATTTTGTTGCATAGCAAATACTGAGGAGCAACTGTAAGCTCCCACATAGATCCTTATTGGAGAGCCAAGTGTGGCACTCAGAATCCTGCGGGATCACCTCTATATGCACCTCTGTGTATATGTGGTCACGTAAGGGCATGATTTTGGGGAACACAGTGACTAATTCCTTTAGGCCCTTTAAAACCAAGGCTTGCATGTCAGTGCTGAACTATCCAGCTGCCTACCTTGCAATGTAGCACTTTATTGATGAAGAACAGAAATTCTGTTTGAAAAGCTAATACTGCCGTTACTTTTTAGAGTAGCATGTGGTTTTTCCACTCTAATTTTGCTTAACAGTTAACTGAAATCCCCATATTGCTTCCCTCATTCATACCAAAACCTCCCAGCACTAAGAAAACCACAGATACTGTACTAAGTCATGACTCATATCATCCAACATCACCCGAGTAGGAATTACACATTTTACTGTAAGGATATCTAGGCCATCTCTACATCTAACATTTTATCTAGAATAAGGCCAAAACATATCACTTTCAGTATAGCGGGAAAAGGAAGTTTTTGTGGTTAAAGCAAAGGCCAATGAGTCAGATGATGTGGGTTCTGTTTCCAGGCCTCACGCAGACTTCCTATGTGACTTCGACTGAATCACTTCACTTCTCTGTGCCTCAGTTTTCACATCTGTATGAAGGATGTCAGAATGGCAGATCCATTCATCTTGGTTTCTCAAATTTTTTGAGACATCTGGGTGGGACATGCAAAGTGTTATGGTAACTACCATGCATCTGTTATTCTGCTGTGAACAGAATGATTATCTGCTTCCGGATGGAGAAGAAAGTTGGTAGAAAGGCCAGCCTCAGACACACACACAAAAAAGATTTATTCCAGAGGAGCAACTCATCTCTGATTTGACCAGCACAATCACAAGGAAAATAATTCAAAGGATGCAGTAGTACAGAGCCCTGGAGAAGTAAACACTGACAGACCTCTGAAATCCCTTGACCTTACTCTAGGTTATTGCGCTGTGCTGTATCAGATGCAGCAGTCTTTTTTTTTTTTATTTATAATTCATAGGCATATAATTAAATCTTGCACATTCATTTTGAGAAAGCACAATAGCTAAACCACTAACCCTTAAGCATAGTCTAGCAGTGGCATTTGGAGAGTCAGCCACACTCTCTCACCTATGCTGGCAAACACATTACTCTGGCTGTGAAGGAAACCACAATGTGGGAAGGAAAGCCTACAAAAGAATGAAAACAGAAAGTGTCTAAGGCCTTGGCAGAAGGACACTAAATAAAATAGAGAGTGGTGACTCATTTTGGCAGTGAATCCACCTCAACCCCTTCAAAGGCTTTGGCAAGAGTCCTCGGAGGAGACCCCAGGCTTTTGCCAAGCCACAAAACACCACAATTATTATCGCAGCAGTCATCAACAAAACAGATTTTGTAAACTGACTTGTTGGCACATAGATTAAAGAAGCTATAAAAAGGAATAACAGCTGTTTGGGTTGCCCTATGCAGAAAGTTACTATATAAAAAGTACTTTTACACATATCATATATATGTACACACAGACACACACAGATGCACATGATGTGTACATGAAGAATATACAAACAAGCAAAAGTGCCAAAAGCTTCTGAAGGATTTCATTTCTGTTCATGGGAGATAGATTTGCAGGTCTGAAAAGTTGTAAATTAAAGACCTGATCCTCTTCTCAGTCCTACCAGTTTCACAATATTCACTCCGCATTTTCATTTGTTTCAGTGGAGTTGTTTCCATTATACAAGAGTAAAACAACATCAGAATCTAGAACTAATAATGGCTACTTAAAGCAAAGTAACACAGACCTAATTCTCCTCCTACTTACTGATGTGTAAATCAAAAGAAAATTTTTAGATGCAGGAATCACACTAATATAAGGGGATAAAATGTCCCAGGGACAGATTAGAATTGTCCTAATGGCTCCCAAATTTTTCACATTCAAAGGTTATGTTCAGTTTTCATAAACTAGGCATGTTTGAATATTTATGTAAATAAACAAATAGTCAACTTCAGTAATTTAAAATTAAGTTTGCAGCAGATGATGAGGGTTTGTCTACCTAGACCTCAAACACAAAGGCAAGAAGCACAGAGCAGAATAAACTCGTAGATTCAATGAAAAAAGTGGTGATGCACAATTTTTATGCAGGTGTGTATGTTGTAGCTGGGTTCAGAATTTCTCTAAACACCACGCTTTTTTCATTTAAAGCAGATGAAACATTGTCCTTTAAGTTCATAGTTTTTGATTAAAGTGGCAGAAAGAAAGAGAGAGTGATGAAATTGAGAACAACACCAGTATTGTCCTCTAATCTTTCTTTAAAAGTCTTCACTAAGGACAGCAGTGTTCACTTCTAGTTTCCACAATGATTTATTTTTTTTATCACATTGATAAGCAAGACTTCTCTTGATTTTTTTTTCCTTGAATTTGAACTGCTCTAAGTTTTGGTACTACATAATATTAAAATATCCTGAAAACAAGTTTCAGAGAATATGGTATATAACTCGATAAATGCATCCGACTCAATTAAACTCCCTGTGCCCTGCCCAGTATCCAATACTTTTTTTAGAGGCTGTGTACCTTAATCTCATCGTTTCACCACAGAATCAAGAGTTCAAATTACATCATTAAAAATAATACCCTGTTCTGCGGAAATACTATGGATATATAGGTTGCCAGTGAAAGAGGGTGAATGTGAACTGAAGGGATGTTTATAACCTGTACAAAGACATAAAGGCATAGGTTATGGGAGAAATGTGGATATAAACAGCAAATATCACGGCAAAAGGCATCTGCATCCCTGTGAATTTCCTCAAGCAAATGGATAAGGGCAAAGTACATTTCAGGGTCCTTGCCATTCCGGTGGAAGAAATGATGTGGCCTATTGACCCGGCACTAGTAGAGGATACGCAATATCAGAGATGAAGCATTTGGACTTAGGTGTCGATCACGTTGTTGGTTTAATATCTTCCAAATGACTGACTGAGGGAAGCTGTCGCATCACCCCTGGATGATAATGCTTGCTTTTCTGTTGTTTCCTTAAACGGTGAAAATACACACAGGTAATTCGAGACACTGAAAACTCCTAACAGATGAAAACTGCTAAGTTGTGAGCTGAGAGTGAGACTATGAGAAACGGAGTTTTTCCTAATGTAATCCACCTGAATATAGGTATTTGCATCGAAAGAAAGACTCTACCATTCTGTTGTTGGAACCACAAATATTTTCCAGCTGCAGAACCATTTAACATTTTCAAAATTACTTGTCCCGAGTCAATCTGTTTATTTTCAAGTACAACCCAAAAATTAGCTATGTTCACCACTTGTATGCACAGGCAAGCATTTAGCATGGGATAGTCAGAATGTAAATAAAAATCTATGTATTTAAAGTTCCTAGATTGAACTATTTGCCTTTTATTCTTATCCTTTGCTTTTTTCCTTTTTTTTTTTACAGCCACCTTGGACTGCATAATGCATTATACAGACACCAAACTAGCTAGCATGCCAGCAGAAGCAGTAAGTTTCACCTATCCAAGTATTTAAAAAGCTTGCAAGCACACACTGTCTCCTGTGCAGCCCGGAGATCCCTGTTGAGTCTATGCCAAGTCCCTGAAAAGTTGGACACTGCATCCGGTATTTACACTAAGCTAAAATTCTAATCAGCACTAACAGCAGTGTGTTTTAATTCACCCTTATGATTTTATTTCAATCTGCTAAGTAGCACAACTGCCAGAAAGAAACTGCTATAAACTCCAGTAAACAAATGCAGGAAAAAAAAAAAAAATAAAAAAAAAAAATCTTAAACCTGTTGGAGATAAAGTTTGCACCACTTTAGACATGCAGCCCAAAAGGAAAGTCTGAAGCTTTGGTCAAAGCTGCTCTCTGCTGATTTCTTTTCAAATATCCTACCTTTCACTGCCTTTTTTTTTTTTTTTTTAAACTTTTTATTTTTTCCCCCAACGTGTTTGGTACTTTTTAGCCAAGGAAGGAAAACGCTAATGTTATTTTACACCGGCTATTTCACCTCACGTCCTCCCCTCCACAGCTTTCTGCCAAGTGCTGTGAAACAAGAACACAGTAACTACTTGAATCTCTGGATGACACTATAAATCGTAGTGCCAAGAGGTTGGTGCCAAGTCCGGCATCTTCCTTATTTTGGGAAGAAGAGAAAAAAAAAAAAAAAAAAAAAATCGTCAGGAAAATTCTGAGAAGTTGGTCACCATTTTGGACCTGTTCAGTGCAGTCAGACCTTGGCAGCCATCTTACAGCTTGGCAACCATTTTGAGAATGTGCCTGGCAAGCTCTCAGAGCTCGCCGACACTGTTTCAACACAGCGCTGGTTAAATATAGTCCAAATTAAACAATACCGTGTAATATCAGGTAAACTCACCCTTCATAAATCCACCCAGCACGACGGTTTACAAGTACATCTTTAAAGAGTGAGGGACGTTGTGCTTTCCGTGGAGGCCGCCTGGGTGCCTTAACCCTTTCCCGTGCACGGTGCTGGCAAAGCCTGGCCAGGGCCCCCCAGCACCAAGGCCCCCATGAAGCCCCGATGGAGGGAAATACTCCCCCCGGGGCCAGCAGCGAAATGGGGAGACTGTGGACAGCAGGATACAGAAGACATGTTGCCTTTCATCACTGTTTAACGAGGCCCCGGAAACCCCACCAGGGAGCGAAGGCCACTCCAGAGAAGGAAATGCCACGTCCGGGGATGACAGGGAGACTGTACACAACAACACGTAAACCCGCAGCTGTTGTGTGAGAAAAACTACTTTCACAGCTTTAATTTCCTGATGAACTTTTCCATGTGCTCCTCTCCCAGAGACAAAAAGGAAAAGTTTGAGGAGCAAAAGTCATCCCAGCAGCCAGACATCTTAACGAAGCCTGGTTTATTAAGAGAGCCCAATGCCTGTGCGAGTTGTAAACAAACACTTCCCTTCTTCTCCCCACCCCACGAGATCGGCGTGTTTTTGGACGAAGCGCTTTTCACTCTGACGGTGCCAAAATCCCGAGGAGGACTTTGTGCCAGTTGAAGAAAGGCTGGGTTGTTAGAAACTGCTCTGGCCCAGGAGTAGGAAAAGCGCTTTGCAGATAGATGCTCCAGTTGTGAGGACGATGGAGGAGCCAGCTGAAGCGCCTTGGTACCACTCCTCAGGGCCAGGCGGTACGGCAAGGTATTCCGACCATATTTCTCCCAGTATTTTAAACAATCCCTTCGCCGAAGAAGATCATTTTTCATATTTAATGTAGTGTAAACACATTTAATAACTTGAGGAGGAATGTGGGGTGAGTGTTTTTACAGAACAAACAGTGCTATCTCCAGGACTGCTTCACTAAAGTTTAGTCTACACAAGCTCTCACTCTGTCAGCCTATTTGAATAAAACTTAAAAGATAATATATGGGTAAAACTCAACACTTAGAAAACAGAGTGTGTAAAAAGGCAAATATTTGAAGGTACTAAACAGTATCCGAGTATTAAAACGACATTTTGGGGAAGTATTTAATATCTGAAGACAAATGTCTCTTGGAAATGCTTACTACACACATTATATTCTGCTTCTTATCTTGAAATAATTTAGAGTGGAACAGAAAAGATCAAGTTTATGCTCTATTAGCATAAAGTTTAAGCTATAAGGGGTTTTTGACCTTGAAGACTGAATTAAATAATGTCTGGGATTTTTATTCTTCCTCTTTTTTTTGCCCTTTTGAAATTTTAATTTGGGGGGAAAAAAATTAAAAGCCAACTAATTAAGTGTAATTTCATAGTGAATGAAATAAATTAATTAAACCATAATTGAAATGACAATATTAAATATGAAAATATTATGCTGGAGTAGATCAGAATAAAGTCTTGACACTGCTGGATATCTTTTATATTGAAGGACAGTATCTGCAGCCGCATGACGTCAGCTGTGCTGGAATAGTTGGGAATGCATTGATAAATTGCTCCATCGATTCTGTTCTGCTTCACTTACCATAATTATAGCACAGTAATGGATGACATGAGTGATATATTTTTACTTTAGAGAAAAGCCAAGAGTTTGCCTGTTTCTTTATGAGATTAGACCAAATCCTTTCAATTAATACAGCGTGATTGATATCTAAAAGTGTACGGGGGTAAGATACTTGCTTCATGTGCACATCTTTAAATGTTATTGGTTAAATATTGAAATAGAATTCAAAGAGCAGTTTCAGTGCTTTAAATAATGGTGTCATTTTGGTAATATGAAAGATGTATCGTCACAATTTTCGAAGACTTTTCTAGGCCCACTTTAAGCATTTTGATTTTCTTAGATCTAAAAATCACATTTGCAAGTAATATTTGTATAAGAAGGACAACTTAAACATTTTCCTTGAAATCTATGGATACTTTACAGGATCAGGCACCCTCACTGAAGTCCCTGCCAAGGCTACCAACAGGTTGAGAGAAAGGCCGAGAGGACTGGATTATCCTTTTTCAAATATATATGGTGCAGGCTGTTTTCATCTGCTCTCCACTGAAGTCAACTCCCACTGAAGCCAACTGAGGCCCATGTGTAGACCCAAGGACAGAACATCCTTCTGACTGCTTGTGTCCAGCTGCAAACAGCTATTCTTAAGGCCAAAGGTGTGAATAAAGAGTGAGTAGAAGATGAAGTAGAAGTTTTAGAGTATGCCGCTGAAGAAAATACACCCTAACCCTCATGCTTTAGGAATAAATCACTGAGTCACCTCGAGAAGCAATAGAGGAAATGTATTCTTGCAGAGAAGATGTGACAAAAGATGAGAGCTGGTAAGGCAGAGAGACGTCAAACCACTGTCACAGAAGACAAATCCATATTGCAGAGATGCACAGGAGACAACTCTTGTACCGACACTGATAAGACTGTCTCATTAAATGCAGAAAAGACCTGCACATTTCTCACAGCTCAAGCTTCCCTCATGGATACAGGTCCTTCACGTGAACAGAGAAAACATATGTTGTAAAATACCACTACGCAATATTCTTTACTATTTCAGCAGTTCTGGTTATGGAAGTGCTAACAAAAGAACCCTGAATGGGTCCTTTTTAATCAATAAAAACATTTTTCAGCCAGTCCATTGTACCTTCATGCTGAATAATTTCTACATAGAGGTGAGCAAAAAACCCCAATACTGATGGAGTTTTGAACGAAGCCAGAAGTATCTGTGGGGAAAAAATAATGTTACTAAAATTCAGCCCTATCTCACACAGCATTTTTCAGCATATAGTTCAAAAAAGTCCATAATCAATTTCTCTACAAATTTTAACCTGTCCCCTCCCCCCAAGCAGTAAGCGTATAAGATTGATCTGTACTTATAACTGTTGAATTCATTCCTTTCTCATGTTACAAAGGCTGTCACTGGAAATAAAGTGTAACTTGGGATGGCTGTGGCAGCTATCAAACCTCCTCTGACACATTAGAGCGTCTGAAGCCCAGACACCCAAGGTTTACATCAGAAAACTCCAGCATGTAGCGAACAACTCAAAACCAACTATCGACCATCCTATTGATTTCTAGTGGGGAAACCAAGACAGGAAAAGCACCAGAAGAGATAGGATATCTTTTCCTCTCCTCATCGCTAACTTAGTGGCTGCCAAACTCAGGTCTTCTCAGGCTTAAGCCATCAGAGGTTTGTGTTGCAGCTAGCCAGGATGTCTGCCTAAGATAATTCAAGCTGAAAGCAGACAATGTGCAGTGGGAGCTGATTAGCCACTGACTTCCAACGTGACCTGTCTCGGTCCCAAAAGAAGCTTCTTGACAGTAAGATATGGAAGCTACAGCACAGCTGAAAAAAAAAATATGGTTATCTTTTCAGATGGTATATGAGGACATCTGAATTTCATACTTAGGCAATTAAGAGAGGCGCTTTTTGCAACTGGCAAGTCCCAACCTTGGCCTTTAAAATATTTGATCATATACTGCAACAACAGGTTTAAAAGAGATTATTTTCGAAAACTCTCTGCAGCCAATATGAAATATAGCATGGATTTAAATAAACCTTAAAACAATTCTCAGTATGGAAAGAAGGTGTTAAAAAGGCCATATATTTTTCATCTCCTTTTCTTCATCAACAAAATCAGTCTGCTGTGTGTTTCAGTAACTTTGCTGAAAGTATTCCAGATTTGCATCCATGTAGCTGAAGGCACTTTTGACCTAACGTGAAGACTGGAAAAATAATAACTATAGGTGTGATTTTGATCATTCATAATTTAAAAGGAAGTATCTCATGTTTACTGCAGATCATCTGTTTCACTCATTATATTCATATCTTAGCTAGTATTTTCGTGTTTAATTTCGAGATTGCATGGCCCCAGTTCAAAATGAAAGCTTGGTTCTGAATCCCGTGGATTTTGCAGCTGAAATCTCAGCCACAGGAACACCCTTTTTCAATTATAAAGTGTATGGTTAGGGTGTAAATCCTAGTGCATATTTTATACTGAAAGTCACAATGTTAGCAAAGCACTCAAGAAACCTCTGAAGATCTTCTGTAAAAACCTGATGAGTTTGTTGTAAAAAATCAGAAACATTTTCTGCCTTTAAAAACATGACTGCTGCAGTATCAGAGTAAGACCATCATCTGTTATTTTTAATTTGTTACCTTAATGGGCTGCAAGGTCCAAAGTATTTGACATATATGAACTCTGCTGCTGCTCCCCTTTGTAAAGCTGCAGCATTTTTTACACAGCTCTGCAGGAACACAGACCATAACGTCTGGAATGTTTTGATCTTATCTTAAGTTTTTAATAACTTTCTTTTTTATATACTACATATTTTACATTTTTTATTGCAAAACTCACTTTGCAGCTGTTTATCCCCTCCTAACTTTAGAGGGTTCTGCTCATCTCCAGGTCCCCAAAGGACAGAAACTGAGGTGCTGGCTCCCAGCAGCAGCAGCCGTTCTGCCCCAAGGGGGTGCGAGGCACCCCCAGCTTCCTCCCGGGAGGAAGAGGAGGCAGAGCTGTGGGGCTGCGGCAGGGCCACAGCCAGGACACCCGGGAGGCAGCTGCTCGCCGGGCAGCCCTGCAGACACTTTACAGCTGCTTTCTTCATGGCATTCCCAAGAAAGTGATGTGACTCTCCCCAGGCGATGAATCCACCTTCTGAGATACAGGGATCAAATTGCACTGCACTTGAACAGCCAGGCTGAATCAAGTCCTCGGGACTTTTTTTTTTTTCTTTCTTTTTCCCCCACAGCAAGGAGAAAATACGAGTGCATACATTTATAGAGATACACCAAACTATTATGTAAATACTGCATGTTGGAGTGGGTATTTTAGTTTTATGGTGGGACAGCAGGAATAAGCTTATAAATCTAAGGCCCGGGGTCAGTGCTTAAGAAGAGATTACCTCTAAGCTTTACTTACACATTCTATTTTGGCCCAACAATTTACAATGTATTTCTGGAAAACAGAATAGTCCCTGCTCATTCCTGCTGGCACGGGGCACATGGTAAGATGCATCTTCCTGAGATAACAGGAGCTAGCACCTAGGAATGGACGGTAAATTCCCATCAAAGCAGTGGAGAAGGCAGTCTGAGTTGAGCAGCAGTGGGGATAAAATAAATCTGCTCAGCTTCAGGCCGGCACTTTTTCTGGCTCGCGACACAGGCTTTCATGCAGTCTCACTGCCTATCGTACAGCTTGTCATGACCCTCAGCCTAACAGCTTTGCCTCAAGCCAAGATCCGTGAGGGCTCCTTCCAAAACAAACCAAGACGAAGTTGCTCTGAAGCAATGTTTTTCTGAACTGAGCAAGATGCGACTCCACTTCCACCCACGTAGTAACCTATGCACATGCCCAGAGGCCTGTGACCAAAGCACATGAAAATGCAGGCACCGAGTACTCCAAGTTGCCAAAAGGGAGTCCAAAAGATCAAGAAAGGAAAACCGTCAGGAAATTTCAAAGACCTCTCAATACAGTTTAGCAAACAACGTCTGCAAATCTGCACACACACCCCCTTTTTTTCTTTGGAGGGCGTTAAGTTACAGGTGCCATGGGAGCGGCCACTGTCTGAAACGGGGCCTGTACGCTTCCAGCTGTACCACCAAGCTCACAAAATGAGGTTGTAAAATAAGAATAACCTTATAACAATACAGTGTTACTTGAGGAACGAGATTCTTAGTACACAGACGGCATCAGAAGGGATCATCAAAACATTACGATAGATACTAAAATGGAATTCCTGTTAAGACGTTAACTCACATCTATACATAAAAGCATCATATTTCAAGTGCGCTTGTTAACATCCACAGTTACTTTACTGATGGAGGGGCATTCGGAGAGCACTGTAAAGAAGTTACATTGGTAACAAAGCAACTCTTTTAAATAACACTAAATGCAGTATTTAATAGAAGTTAACTGTAGAGATTAAGAAGCAGTACACGTGGATTGTTTGATTTTGTGCTCTAGTGGCAAAGGAAGATATAACAGCATGTTTGGACACAAGAATCTTAATGTTTGAAGTCTCCAGCTGCAGAGTTTCAGGGCTGAATTACTGAGCACAGGCCAGAGATTACCCTAACTCGGTTAACCAAAAAAAAAACCCACCAGAGGGAGATTTCCATCCTGCCTTGCAGGGTTTGCTGGACACGCTCTCTGAGTCTCTCACAAATAGCAAGTAACTCCCTGTAATCAAGATGATAAGCATTTCGCTAAATCCATTTTTTTAGCACGTAAGAAGCGTGTTTTCTACCTCTGCAAACTCCAGACCATTTCCTAGAAGGAAGGAAAGTAAAAAGCTTGTGTCAGGAAATGATTCCTCAGCGTTCCCATGTAAAAAGGAGGGTGAACGCATCCATAAAATATAGGGTGGATACATTTGCTTGCTCTTTTTTCTCCTTGGACTGAGAGGCACACGACAGAAAACGGAGCGGGATCAAGTCCAAAGAACTATCCTCTTTTAAGGATACACTACATGGTATCATCAGCGAGTCTCAGCCAATATTGGCTAACAGTCGCTGTCTGTTTGCCAAGCAGAAGTTTGCCATGTTAAACTGTCACTATAATGCCACCTTGAAGAGGCGTTATCATCACTCTTGCGATGATACACGGCAACCGTGAACGGAAACCGAGGCCGGAGCTCACACATCTGAACAACAGACAATCCTGGTGCCATGGATAAGTAACCCAACAGACAGCACTGCCTGCTTATCGCTGCCGCAATCCAGGAGCCCTCTTCAAATGGACACTGCCTGCAGTAAAAATGGTACCGGTTTATGACTTTATAATACACCAATTATAGAACTTTTATTTAAAATACTGAGAATACAGAAACCCATTTTATTATTTCTCTAAATTTAGAGCTTCCCTGCTCTGAATACAGTATAAAAGCACAATGGAAAGCCACAAAATCACTTACACAGCTCATGGAATTGATACTGACCTAAAATATCAACAAAACCTCATTCCCAAGGCATCTTGCCTTAAGACCTTCACAGGTAAGGGACAGAAATACAGCCAGCACAGCGGCCACAAGGTAGGGGATAGATTTCTCCTTTCACTAGACTTCTCTTGATATTGAATTAGGCATATAAAACCTGGGGAAAAGAGAGCATTACACCAGACAAAAGCGCTATATGCTGCTGTGGACAAGGCTCACCAGATGGGAAAACACTTACATAATATAGCTACATGGCTTAGCCAGGGTTGCTGCACAGACTCCTCATTAATATGGCAAAGTTATAACATGAACTTACAGAATGCAGGACCTGAAATTTGATTAGATACAGGGTGGGAACTTTTTTTTTTTTTTTATTTAATAATGACTGTACAATATTGACCTTAGTAATTACAGACTGGAAAAGCGAACTTTGCATTAACGGCAAACCATATTGATTTTGCAAATGCAAAAGTACAAAAGTACTTTTATGCCTAAGAAAGGTTCTAGTTACCACATTTGAAAGACCTCGGGAGAACAGTGTCTTGGAGAACTGTATTCTTTATTCAGTAGCCCTCCTCAGCACACACCTAACTGCCCTACTCACAAGCCCTAATACTTAACAACCCGATAAAGCCCCCTCTGTAGTGCCCTCAGCTCCCTCCGACTCAAGGTGGTACTCAATACTTTGCAGAGTTGGAGTCAACTCTAATGGGTCAAATGCAATTTAACTTATTAAAATAGTTTATTCAATATGCAATACATCAGTGAATTAATACATTATTCACCAATACATTCTGAACTATTTAGCCAGCTGTATGAAATGTTTCTAATACACTAGCTGACATTTTTTTAATTACACAAATACTTTGGGTAGCAAATAACTGTTCGCTATTTGGCAAGCCCTACAAATTATATACAGTTAATTATATTCAGGTTGCTATATGGGTTATAAATAACTGTGATAAAACTGATATCAATGCTGACAGAATTTTAGTGGAAATCGACATTTTCCTGTACTGAAGTAACTGAGAGCTACAAACAGAAATATGGCCTCCAGAAATGCAATTGTAAATTAATAAATTTTGTATATGCACAAAATGATTTATTATTTTAACACACTACATATTTTTGCCTTCATTTCTTATTAATTTCATGGTTTTCCTTAATTTATACTTCGAGATTTTTTTTTCATTCCTTCTTTTTGAAGTGTTGTTTAAGTTAGTGACTTTAAAAGTTTTCCACAGACAGATACTTTGTCTATTTATATTTGCATGTGAATCCCAAACTTTAAGTATCAGCTCTCAAACCTGCATACCGATCTGCATGAGCAGTCACATACTGCTAACCTGGGGACCAAGTAGTAAGCCAAGCCCTGGGACTGTGGTAGATGGAGAATCTCAGCACCCGAAAGAGTCTGAACCACGACAGGGCTGTCTAACACGCTGCAGTCATTTGCATTCATGCAAAGGTCCTCGGCTATATAACAACATGAAATTTTAACAAAACATTCTAAGAAGCTACGGAGCTTGTGCTATTCTCCGTTACATAGCCATAAACCAGTCTGTGAAGTCAACCCTGGCTTGCTTCAGTCTAACCAAGTCAAAATTTGTTTCAGGCTGTGCCTCATGCAAAGACAAACTCTACCATCTGCTTGGGGTTCAGCTAACCAGCCTCCTTTCCTGAGATTCCCTGAAGTAGCAACCTGAATATCACACCTGTTTATCAAGACAACTCCCTTTAACAGATCCTTCTGTTTCCCTGTCCTGACTATTATATCTGTTAGCATCCTGTAGCAGGCAAGGGGAACATGACCTCTTCCCATACACGAGGGAAGAGGCTGAAATTTTGAGCCACAGTGATGTAGCCTGTCACCAGGTGTGGATTAGCTGTTCCAAGTCAGTGCATGTCACAGTGCTTTAAGGATGTGCGGAGGCGTGATGAAATTCAACACAACAACATATATCCTCAACTTACCACATCCTCGTCTGAAACAGTCATGCCTGCAGGGACCGTTTCCCATGTTATGGTATGTAGTAAAATACAAAAACAACAACCCTTCCCCCTCCCCGAACAAAACAAGGCAAAAAACCTAAACGAAAATTGATACCTTTTGTGAAAGAACTATTACTAAATGTAAAGCCAGTGGAAAAAAAAGGGGGGGAAAAAAAAAGAAAAGAAGAAAAGGAAGACACATTCTTCACTAGGGGAAGTTTCTCCTGTAAATTGGCAGTGAATCAGTTACTAAATGACATGCCTAAAATCAGGTGGTGGATTATTGGAAATGAAATCTTTGTCCCAGGAAAGCCAACGGCAAAAACCCGATTGATTTCAATGGGACAGGGTTGTCTCTCTGGACTTAACAGTCAATCATGCAGAATTGGCAACGGCGTCTGAACGTCCCTGTTTGTTATTAGACCACGGAAATCCGTATTAGTTTGCTTCATCTGCACTTGTGACCAGTGCACCAGCACTTTTTTTTTTTTTTTTGGCAAGGGGGTGCAAATAAGCAGAGTGGGTTCAATTTTTCAACCCAAGCCACATGAATGAGAGCTTTGCTGTTTCTCCCAAGCATTTCAGAGTCCATTTTCCCCGTGAAAGGCATGGCCAGCCTCACCGCTAATGGCAGTGCTGTGTTTACAAGCAGAGGGGAACTAAGCCTTCAGTGTTTTTGCATATTTGCAATACAGTATGTGGTTGGGACGGGAGGAAGGTTTGTTGGAAGAGGAAGACGGTGAGAAATGGTGGAAGAAAAAATCTGATCTTTCTCACAGTCCTCATTTTCTCAGTCCTTTTTGCAGCGAAGCTTTGGCGAGGAACAATCAGACTAAACTACAGATACTTAATATTATAAATATTATACAGTGGTATAATGCTCCCATTTAAACAACTTTTCATGAACAACCTTTCAAAATTTAAGTGCTTGAAAATTCTTGGATGACAAAGCTGCTATTTATGACTAATCTTTTTATCTGAAAGCAAAACCGGGTCCAAATAAATAAAAGGACAATAACAGAGTAACAACGTAGAAAGAATGCGTGTGTGCGCAGCACGCACCCACGCAGAAAAACAATAAACAGATTTACAATAGTGAAGCGTGTGATAGGCAAGATACTATTAATACGGTGCACGAAGCCCATCACTTAGATTAAATATTATATGGAAATCGCCACAGATTGGTACAAGGCTGAGTAAACAAACGATACGAACTGTAGTGGGTATATTTGTCCAGCCTTGTATTAGTGCAATACACAAAATGGGACCCAGTGAACGTTTAAAGTGAAAATTTGTGACCTGTTAGTATCCCCAAAATGCCCGTAGAACATTATTCTCCCTTTTAACCTTAATTTTTATTCTCTGTCTCAATTTCTGCTCTGCTTCTCCCATCATAGCCCGAGTTACCTACGCTGACAGCCATAGCAGGCCAAGGTAGCACAGATGGGGCGGCTGCAGCTGCAGCTCACCTGCCAGACTGCAAAACCCACCGGGACACTTTCCCGCTCCCTTTATGTCTGTCTTTGTGCATTTGCAACAGCGCCTTTCTCTGGGCCTTTATTGAACGTGTCACTGATGCCACACGGCTACGGCTACCACGCACCGCTAATAAGTCACAGATCTGCAACGTGTTTCGGAACGGGAGGAAACCCAAGACGGGCCTCCCCAAAAAGTATACCTTGAGCACGTCAGTGTGGGTTCTGATTTAAAGCAATTCAATATGCCTGGCTCCCCAAAGGCAGCACGCCCATAGGGACAAAGAATACCTCAATGCAACTCAACAGCAAACCCTGCTGGATTAAATTGCAGTGCCGGTGGGCTCCACATTTGATCTGGGTTCGCCTTTGTCGGGGAGCGGAGCGGGCGCAGGTGGCGGTGCGGGAGCAGCCTGGCTTTCAGGGCGATGGGAACAATGTGCGGCGAGCCGAGCGCGGCAAAACTTTCCTCATAAAGTTGCTCGTTTCGGGCTTCACGTGAAACTTGGCAATGTTTCCCTCAGGGCCCAATTTTTTCAAAAGCCTTAACCTCCCTTCCTTTGTTTAATCTTCAATTTTGTGCCTAAAAAATAAGGAGGGCGTGTGTGTGTGTGGGGGGTGGGGTGTCAGTTTTTCCATACCCGGCTTTGCAGGCTGCAAAAAAAAAGTCCTGCTGCCACCTGAGCAGGGGATCGGCCGGGCAGTGAGATGCCTGCGTGCTCTCGCTTACTTCCACAAATAATCCCACCTGCAAACGGAGAAGTTGAGTTTCAAATATCAGGCCCTCAGGTTCATGGATCTTTTGAAATGAAGCTGTGTCAGATTTATGGCTTCAGTGTGCGAACGGAGGAAACCGTGGCCATTTTGAGCAAGTTCTGCCCGAAGCTTTCCGATCTGTACCGCAGGCTCCGCTTCGAGATCAGAGCACAGAAAGTTTTTGTAGCGCGCGTGTGCTCGATGAAAAATATGCGTACCTCTGTAAAGCAAAGCAGACATAGAGCACATGTCTCCAACAAGCACGCCTGCCTTCCCCAGCCTGCAAAGGCAGCTATCAGTGCCGTATTTATTAACAGATATAAAGCGAGGGAAAGTCCCCACATTATGCCGTCCCCGAACTGCTTTCTATTAAAACAGAAGACAATTACAGCAGACTGCACGCCCTTTACTTTGGATGCAGTTAAAGATTTTGCTGGCTGCTACACCAAAACTTCCCATGCTGTGTTTACTGAATTGAATATAATCTTTTTTTTTTCTTCCTACCTTAATTTCAATATTTAGAATAGCTTAATTATATCTGATATCTACTAAATGTTAAATTGCTGCCATGGATACTGTACTTGTTTTAGGCTTTGCCCACAACCCAAAATGTAACTGAAGATTAATAGAATGCTGAGATATTTTTGGCTGCAAGTGAAATTTAATGAATAAACATTTAAATAAATTACCCCAATAATGAAACAATATGCCATTAATGCCTGAGTTATGCTAAATGCTTCACTTCTCTTACAATTCATGCAAATAACTCGGGAAAAGAAATTATAGTGGCGAACTACATTTAACAAAATCCTTCCTAAACCACACCCATAAAACAGTGTCTCTACAGTATTGGGAACAAAAACTGTGGCTTGTCAGTCAAAGTGTCTAACTATGGCATATGGGTAAAGGTTTCAGTCTGCTATCTCCAGACTCATCTTATGGCCCGGGTTCAACACTACTGAACTGCTCTCTAGACAAAAGACGAACTCATTGAAAATGGGTGCTGCGAGCTGTCTGGTCAGTGCGACCGCGCAGCCTGCGTCTGGATGCACACAAACTACTGGCATGGGGGAAATGCAACGCGCTTTGGAGGGCTTTAGAGTTTCCTAAGAGCTGAAAAAGAAGCAGCCTGAAGGTTAAAGCTGGCTAGTCAGAATGGCATACTTGGCTGCATATATAGCCAGGTGGCCTGGGCATATTGGCAAACAACTGGCAAACTGCCCAATACATATGGCTTAGATTGCTTTGCTCTTCCCATGAAGCCTTCTTAGACTCTTGAGCAAGCATTCATTTTAGAGCAAAACGCATCCAAGTGTTAAATAAAATCTTCCCCCAAATATACTGCATGTAACCTTTTCCTTTAAATAATAAAGAGATTACTATATTAAAATAAACTAATTATATTTTTTAATGAATTCTTACAGAAAAGTGACACACACACACCCCCTCGGCCTTTCTCTAAGTGGATCTGCCCTTACTTTTGTTAACTCCTGAAGTACCAAATATGCCGTTTTTTCCACACGTACTCCTTTGGAGGGGTAAGTACTCATCACAGTATTTAAGCTCTCAGCAGACCATAACTTGCATTTGCAGTGAGAAGTCGGGCGCTCGAGAGGCACGTGAGCAGTGTCCTGCGCTGCTGCCACTGCGCAGAAGCTACGGCAGATGTTCAGGGCTTCTCCCAGTTTCACAGTTACTCTGTGGTTTAGGCAGCTAGTTGCCTTTATTAAATGTTAAATGATATTTTTTTTTTTCCTTGAAAAGCGCTTTCTCTTAAAAACTGAAGAGTTCCAATAGAAATTTAAAAATTCAAGCGAAGCACTTGACACATGCTGCAGAGCAAGTATATGTTTAAGCATCAATCCTGCAGCAAAAGTCCTTGTGCTAAGGCTAGTGTAAATACTGCATTAAACATTCACAACAGCTTTGGGGAAAGGGCTAAACATATTTAAACAATTAACACATGCCAAACTCTAAGCCGGTACTTACATGCCACTGACTCTAAGCAGAGGTTGTGACAAAGGTAAATTCTTCTAAATTAAAAGCAATAGGACTTCTGTTGAAAGCTCAGTAAATGCTTAAGTGTTTTGCTGAACTGAAGCCTCACTTAATGAGAAACAAGAAATAATTCTCCACAGTTCCAGAAAAAATGTGCTTGCTCACCCTCATCCCACTGAAACCCCTGTTTCACACACAGGACACGGGAGTTTCAAGTGCTGTGAGCTAAATTAAGACTATAACCTATGTTTCATTTTAATGAACTCTTAACTACAGTTCGTCAGCAGTTAAAAAATATCCAAAAAGAGAAAGCCAAAAACTTTTCCAAAAAGTGTTTAAGAGCTAAGAGCAAGTTACCCTTGCTGTGTCACCCACAGGTAATGCTCCATCTCTACAGAATATAAACCTTGATACTAGCATGTTTTAATTAAAATCGAGGTCTTGTTAACATTTTAAAGGTAAGTATGTCACCTGCTAGTAAAAGCAAGTTCTAATAATCCAGGCTTTACAATCCTCATCTCTGAAAGGACAAATACAGACGGCAGATAGGGATTCCAAGCTGACTTCAGCCTGAGTCTCCAGGCTCTACCTCTGTACAATCATTTAATTCTTGTCATTTTGATTTTTTGGTAGGGCTCACCTTCCTCTATTCTTTGCTTGTTTTGTATATTTGGAGTATGAAATCATCAGGTCAAGGAGTAATTTACTTATATAGATTCTTATTTATATAATGTCTACGTACAAGGAGGACCTGACCTTCACCAGAACCCCTATAAGCCATCATAATATAAATAGCGTACATTATTTACTTAACTTCCTTGCTTCAGTTTCTTTAAGGGGGGAATAATATTTACAGGGATGTTGTGAGGATTAGCTCATTACTTCAAGAGCCTTGAAGATGAAACATGCAATGTAAATGAGGAATATCAAGTATCAGCGACACTGATGAAATTATCATCACCATTGTTAAGAGCGGCGTTCGAGAGTAAAATCGGGAGAGAAACGTGTCTTTCTGCAAAAACACGTTGCTACAGGCCAAAACACGATGACCTTGGCGCCATCTTTTCCTTCACCTTCCTCATCCCCCTCCTCACTGGCAACGAGCATCATTTGGAGCTTTATTAGAATGTCTCCACGCCAAGTTGGACATGCTCCAGGCAGAGCCGTCCTCGGCCAAGGGCAACATGTGAAGTGCTCTCAGACAACTCGGATGGCCTGGATGGAGGAAGAGAGAGGGCGGAACAAACAAATCAGGGATTGTTGTTTGTCCTGCACAGACTTCGGTGCCCGAGCACTTGACAATTATGAATTTCTCTTGACGGCATGAACTGGAGGCTCTGATGACGGCAGCAAAGGGGAAATTTGTGCCTTGAATCCCCTGCTGCAGCGCGCTATTAGTATGGATTATACGTGCTGCTGCAATTTGTACTGGAGCTGCAACACGGCTCTTAAGATGGACCAACGCTAATCTGTTGTTCTTGTACCTTTATCACTTGGGTAAGAAAGATCAAAAGCAACCCAAACACTAGGGATATTGAAATTCCGCATCCAGATCTGACTACATTTGGCAAAGGATCTGTGGGCCGGATCTTCACTGAATTTAGCAGTGCTACTTCACCTAATGTTTCAGACCTTGTTACTGGGGCAAACCAGCCCTCTGAATCCCACTACCACTGCGTCTGAGCTGGCTGAAATCTGATGATGATGCACTCGAACACTGCGCCGTGAATGCGCTTCCAGTACGTAGTGCGAGACAGGGGGAGACTGCTGAGCTTTGCAAGGCAAATGAAAGAAAGCCTTTAAGGACAGAGTAGAGTTACCAGTCCTTAGACGTAACCCAAGTACGCTGAATCAAATCAGCGCTTTAGACTAAAATTTGCTTTTTACCTGGGGAATTGTAACCAACTGACAAGTCAAAGCGAAACGGGAAGGGGGCAATGCCACACAAATCCAAATGAAAGAGTTGCCCGAGCCGCTCCAACCTAAGCACAGGCGCTGCCCACACTCGGCCCCCTGATCCAGAAACAACGATACACTCGTGCTGCCTCGTGCCAAGCCCGCGAGCTTCCCGGCAAAGTGCTACGAAGAAATCAGGCCACCAAGGGTTTGTCTACCTGGCAAAGAGCACGAGAGACTTGGGCAGGAGCTGCTCTGGTAGCAGGAGCGATCCCACCGTGCAGCCTCCCTTCCCGGCACGGCAGAGACACACACGAGAGCTGCGGGTGATCTCATTTCCAGTAGTTAAGTGAAGTAAGTGCGTAAGTATGCAGGATTGGGGCCCTGGAAACCATGAAGAAACGGGGTTTCTCTTTTTATTGCAGACAACTGCAGTGCCTGTGGACTATTGCAGCAATCCTTTTCCCCAGAGGAAGACCCGGTCCTGGGATTTTAAATTTTCTTAAAATATAAATGACTTTGTAAGAAACTTTTCATTAAAAACAAAGACTTGAAAAAAAGGTTAAAAATATCGCTTAGTTAAGTAAATACACAGATTTAAAGCATATGGATAAATGCGTGGTACTATAAACACAAAGCACGGTTTTTAAAAGAATTTTGCAAAAAGATAAACTTTTTCTAACTGTATTTTGATTAAAGTTTTGAAGCTGTTTATTGTAAGTAATTGCTTTTCCTCAAGGAAAAACAGATGTATAGATGCAGGAGTTTGTCTCTTCTTCTGTTTGTGTGAAAGTACACATGAAAAGTGTTTCTACAAAAGAAATACAAGAGCTGGAATAGTTTGTGTCATTGTAAAGATAATAAATTAGTGCTTGCTGTGCCTGTAAAAGTGCAGGAAACAGTTTCCCCTGCCTGTCCTCATGCAGGCAAACTTTCTGAATTCTCTGAGAATTAGCATGTAGAAAATTATGGAGAGTAAAACTTGTCCCAAGAGCCTTAGAAGTTTGGCGTTTGTTTGTTTGGGGTTTTTTAAGTTCTGCACTTTTTCTTTTTTTTTTTTTTTTTTTTAAAATCTGTTAAAGTATACATACCAATGGCCAGGGCTGAAATGTTCTTTGTCCCTATCAGTGCTGGTCTTTACATTTTTAGAAAACTTATCTGGATCCTACTGAAAGCAACAGTGCTTCTGGCCCTTGGCTTCAGCAGAATCCGGCCCCGGAGCTCATCCACCTTTTTCTCCGAGACAAAAGGTTGTAAAGGAGGCCAAAAGCTCTACGCTTTGATACCGTTCCCAAACATATGGGAACGTACGGCTTCATGAAACTGCGTTTAACAGATGTTTAAAGAAAGACAACTAACAGATCCAGAATGTAGTAATGAGGAAAAAAGACAATGTACATAAATTCAGCTGCATGTCTCTTTATAGCGCTACCAATGCCCCGGAGACAAAATGCAAATGAGTCTACTTATTTGCAATATGACACTCTCCATTTTATATTTAATATTTTAGGTCATTACTAAAACTGATTTTCTTCTGAAGTGATTTCTTCTGGCACCTAAATGGAGGGAGATTTACACAGTCTGCAGCGTATTGTACTTTGTCAGTTCAGAGAGTCATGAAAACACCCTTGACTATCAATTTCAGATTTCAAAAGTAAGTGAAGAGGCCCCGTGCAGGCTCCACGCACAACCCCTGTGCCAGCCAAGCGTCCTGAAAACATCTTTCTTTTTTAATTTTGCAACTTCTGAGCCCCAAATTTGAGTTGTAGATAGTTTTGGAGCCCAAAGACCAACTGTTCGGTTTAGCAAACCAACAATGTCTGCTCATTTTGTCCCAATCTTTTCAGCTTAAATATTCACAATGTGCCATTATTACTGAATCATTATCTGCCTTTAGCTCTGACAACAGCATCATAAGGGCTATGAAAGGCTCCTTTCTTCTCATGATTAGTCTCTAAAACATTTCCTCATCTTACAGTGCTTTGCAGCTTCCCAGAATGCACCGCTCAATTACAGTGCTGAAATTAACTGTATGCCACTCTTATTTATTGATAAAAGAATAATCAAGTGCTCCAGCCCATAGCCTGCTTTGGCCACAGGTTTTATATCAAGTTTCAAGTAATGCGTTTTTTTAACTCTTTGAATCCTCTTATAAATGGGTGGCATTGTCTGCGGCACGGTGACAACATTGTGCCGCTCACTGTGGCGCACAAGATAAAGCACCCTTCATTTGCGTGGGGTAATCTTGTTGAAAATAGTCGTGTACGGCTGACACTTTAAAAACTAATCTTGAAAGGGAAGAGTTTGTTTGTTTTTTTTTATCACTGGGACTGATTAGGCTCCAAAGAAATCAGATGTAAATAAAACCGAGATACAGAACTTGCTAAACTTCTGTCTGAAAGTTGCACACACACACGTTAAAAGACCCTGCAGTCCGCGTTGCCGAGTGAGATTATTTTAGCCGGAGAGGATAATTGGAAGACTTTTTTACATCTACCTCCGTGGGGGTGTTCCTCGCGTGGACCGTATTAATTGCTCAGGAACGGAATGCAGGGCTTTGGCTTTCCTACGCAGGCTGTTTTGAAATGTGACATTAAATTGTGATTTAGCAGATAACATGCACAAAGCAAACTGCCCCAGAAACAATGGGCTCGCTTCTCCGGAGGCTGGCGCTGAAATTCCGATCGACTTCAAAGAGAGTGGACTCGGGCTTCAAGTTCCTATCACTTCTACCGAAGCAAAAAGATTTTCTATCCAATACCAAAGAATAACATGTAATTGGGCTATAAGCTTGGTCCAGTGCAAGAATGAAAATAAAAACACTTTCTAAACCTCAAAGATACTTGCTAAGCCATGTATACATTAATCATTTATACCACATGATTATTGTTCATTATTTGGGCAATAACAAATGGAAGGGTGTGGGGGTTAGTGTGGGTTTTAACAAACCACATTCTATTTAAGCAAAGCCAACTATTAAAGAAAGACCTAACTTGCCAAACCAAGATAAATATATGCCATTATTATGATCACATAAAAGCTACTACTCTCAGCATTACAATTTCTCTTATAATTGGTACTATTATAATTAAATGAATGCATATGTTTACAGTTCTTCTTTGAATGGTAAAGTGATTTAGCAATGATGGTGTCTCTAATTTCTTTTAACTGTACTGGCAAACTTCACTTAAACAGTGGTCTAAATACCACATTGCCACAATAAATTAGTAAAGCATCTAGTAAAGTCTATATATGTTGTTATTGAGTTTAAATGCTTCGGAATAAAACAGCTAGTCACCCTACATTATGCCCAGGTTAAAAAAAAAATTAAAAAAAATACTCCCGAGACAGAATAAGATATGGTAAAATTCTCACATGAAATATAAATATATATTTATAGTATGAATAGAATATACCAGCAGTCACAAATGCCTACAGTCTTTTTTTGCAAGACTGATCAAATGTAGAAAATTGTTCCCCAGGAGTATCTGCCCAATTTTAAGTAATACAATTCAATAAGACATTTGTAAGCTGTCAGCTTACATGAAAAGGTGGCAAGACACAAGATATATGCGTATCTTAAATATTCTAAGCATTTGTTTGCCCTGACACTCTAGTCATTATGATACACTAGTGCTAGAAAAGTTAACAACAGGCTTTTTCAGATAATCAATTTTTATATCCATCTACCGTAAGAATTTGTACGGTATCCATCAGCACAGCATCCAACAACTTGGGTTACGGAGCGAGACTGAGCCTCGAGTCCCATGAATTGCTGAGCTGTTTCCCAGCGCACGGCGCGAGGGCACGTCTCCCGCATGCCAAATGAAGGCGTGGGGGCTTTTCCAACTCCACTGTTACGGTGGGACTCCTGGTTGGAGACCTGAAGTGGCTCCCTCGGGTTCTAACCCAGGCAAGTACTGTCAGCATCCCCCATAATGGCTGTGGTTGGTAAGGAACTCACCTGGAGGAAGGACTTTTGAGTTTGTGTTTCTCATGGTTTGACCCAAATCACTGTAAACATTTTGAAAAATTTGGGTTAATTTGGGACTGTCCTCTCTCAGTTTTGTAGTTCCTGTGAGTTGAGCCAGCGCATAAGACCCTGCAGATGTTTTAGTTTGGGTTTGAGATGTTGACTTGGACACTCAACTTCTAGGGGAAAAACAGAATTTGCTGACCCAGAATGAGAGATGGTTGAAAGACAAAAGAAAAACGAGTGCAGGCTGAAGCGCGGGCTGTACACAAAATGAGGACGGTTTATGGCAGCGTTTCAGCACACGAGCAAACAGATCAGGAGAAAAATCTGTTACGTTTCCTTCCAAACCAGGTGAATATAACCAGCAGCCCTTGTAAAATCTGCTGGGGTTTCAGGCCAGTATGCATGGGTCATTACTCCAGAGGCTTCAGAGAAGGCTAAAAAAATAGGAATTTTTTTTTTTTTCCAAATCTTTCTACTAAGCCTGACCAGTAATTCTATTAAGAAAAATAAGGCAAGCTGTAATGTTTGAGTTTAATAAGCGAAACACAGCAAATATGTGAACAGAACTTCTGACTTAATATTCTTTAACAGATGTTTTATAAAGTACAGATTTAAAAGATTTGCCTGTCTTATTGTTCTGGCTGTTGCCATATTATATGGCTACATTTTCAGTCCCAGATTTTCCCAGCTGTAACAGTTAAATAGCGAGGGGTATAAGCCTGGATACTGTAGGCAAAATGCCCAAAATTATTCTCTCCCATGGAAAAACACCCCAGTATAAAGGCAGTGATGAGAAGGTGGAGTCAATCCTTTTGGCAAAGGAATAATCTCCATACTCTTAAAAATGGATATGGTCATTTTAATGCACACTATTTTATGAATGATGCTTTAACTGTGCTGCCAATTAGCAGAGCCTTAAAAATACCTCACTTATACAGGCCTGATAACTGTCTTTCTTAACCTTTAACTGACCTTTTTTGTTTTTGCCATGCTCATAAACCAGCATATGAACTATCAAAGAGAACGGCACTGAACATTGATTCAAATGTTATATATTAAAAAAAGGGGAAAAAAAATACTGAATAAAAAAAAAAAAAAAAAAAAGGAGAAAGGAATGAAACCCAGCTGGTCAGCCAACTTTTTAAAACCATAAGCAGAAAACACGCTCTTCTAATTGGACGGAGAAGACAAGATCTGGAATAGGTGCAATTTTATTACTGCAACAGCGATTCACATAGACCACGCTCTTTTCAAAGCACGAGCCCCGTGGAGTTTTATCGGACATCTGGAGAGGGGCTCTGGCAAGATGCTGAGGGACTTGGGCTCCCATTGATCTCCTCACTGGCAACAGGCGCTCCAGCCTTGCAGAGGCAAGCTCTCTCCAAATTGCAATGGATGAAGAATTTTTCTCAAAAGTGTACAGAGAAGGGTATTTTTACTTTCACCCAAGAGGTATAAGGCATATTACAGATATTTGGTCTCGAGACCCTGCGACTTCACAGAAAGTCAGAAATGAAACGGCTGACAAGAGCAGGCTATGGCAGCCAATCTAAGGCTATTGAGTTTTTCAAACACACCTAAAATAGACTCTGCTACATTTCATCTAAAACTGTGTGTATTCAAACATATGGCTAAGGGAAGAGATATATGCAAAGGCTTATGCGCACACAATGTTTAGCATCTACTTTCAAAATATATCTCACAAGAATTTCAGGAGGCCCCAAAATAGCAAATATTATTCGCTTGATTATTAACATCTTCTCCTTTTATACCAGTCAGTTGAAAAGTATGCAATCACTGGGTATTTTTGGTGGCCTCTCAATCATGTCAAAGATCATAAGACAAGCAGATGGTGTACATCTGGGCTTACCCAGCAGTAAGGAAAATATCTCCAGCACAGGTAGAATGATAAAGACGGGACTAAACAGACACCATTTCTTTCAGACCCATGGAAAGGGATTAGTCCCATGTTTCTATTTACCTGTCTGGAGCAGGATGACCCGCAGAGGTACAACAGCAAACTTATGACGTGGAGCAGAAGCAGCCTTGCAACATCTCCATCACAGCCCTCGGCCATGCCACTGGATTAGGCTGCCCCAGCTCATTTAACGGGGAGTCGAGAAGGAAGAAGTTAATGAAAGAGATTTGCAGGGAGGCGACCGGGGTGAACCTCCGTGGGATTTCAGCGGAGACGTGACGAGGGGCCAAGCTGCGCCATAGCATCAATCACCAGCAGAACGCTGTTTGTCTCTGTGGGTCCATATTGATTTGCACTGAGAACCTGCCCCAACCTCTCAAACATTATTTAGGTTTGTTTTGGCCACACGGTCAGAGTTCATATGAGCAACAAGTTTATGGCCAAAGTCTGCCCTGAAGTGCCGTTTTGCCCACTTGCATAAGAGCAAAAAAAATCGCCCTTAGCTTGGCATGTCCTCATGCTGCTGAAGCTCTGGGTGAATTTTCAGAAGCAGAATTGAAAAACCAAAAGACATTTAGGAAGATTATTAATAAAGGCCTGTTGCTATTCTGCTGTGAAGAGGCCTTATCTGGATATAAGGGGTGAAATTAGCAGTATTTATTAATCCCATCAGACGCAGCTATGTGTGCTGTAGCTCCTAATATCAAATTTTAACGTTTTTTTCCCTAAAACCATCTTGAAAGAGACAGTTCACCTTCCTGCTTGAGACATGCAGAGCCTGTCACTAGAAGTCTGAAAAGTTAGACAGCGTTACTTTCCATCGTTAGAACACTACTATTATTATACTGCGTGGAAGCCTTTATTGTAACACTGGGATGCAACTAACTTTGCCTATAGACTAACTTAGAGGCTCTGCAGCTTAGAGAGCACTCGCTGCATTGTACCCAGGATCTAGATGCCACGCATACTTCGTTCGTTCTTTCTTTTCTTCTTTTCTTTTCTTCCCCCCAACCCCCCCCGCCCGAAATACCAAAATATCAGATAGCTGATGACAGGGAAGAAATGTTAACACTGTAGTTTGAAAGTTTTTAACCCTTGCCTTTCATCATCTAACACTTATTCAATCTCATGCCCCTTGCTTCACTGCTTCAGAACCTCCCGTACATACCAAGGCGATGACCACAATGTAAGCTTGTGCACTGACTGATTAGATTTAATTAGATGGATACTTTGTTCGACTGATCTTTCAGCTATAGAAAGTATTGGGTTACTTAACCATATCGGTGAAAACATTGCTTGCGTGTTTGAATGCGATGGATGTGTGACACTGTTCCACATTAAAAAGTGCAATAGTTGGCTGAGTTTTAATGGCTGAAGTGAGTTATATAAAGATCTATTTTAATTGAGTTTGTGTCCCTGGAAGAGTGTCTCATTTTCCCCATTATAGCAGTCAGTTTAGGGAAACACGATGCTCCTATGTAAGATCCTTGTCCTGCCTATGTTCTTAAACAATCACCACTACCTTAAACTATCCTTCTTCCCCTTTTTTTAAAAAATCTTGCGCCCTTCCAGTTTTGCCCCCATGTGCGTCCCACTGCCTGTCCTCGGCACGGCACCTCGCAGCACAGAACGGGCTGATGCGTTTTCACGGGACCAGTTCCAGTGGCAAAGCACCAGTCCATCGATCAGGCACCGAGCAGCCCGATAGGGCACTGGCACAGAGGGCAGCAGCCTTTGGCTGCCTTAACCAGCGGGGCTCTGGCAAAGCACGAGCAAGGGATCACAACTGAACTCTTTGGCATCGTCGCCTTTCCACAGTTAAAGTATAATAATGAGTGCAAACCCCACGCTCTCTGCAAACACAAGGAGCTCTGCTGTTAATAAGAGCAAAGCAAAGCCGACGTACAACCGATTACTTTGAAAAAGTCTACGGGCTAGGTCAGCCTGGCAAAGAAATTCCTCGTACGGCTCTGCTGGCAAACTACTCTACTGTAACTGTACCTTATACAAATAAAAAATGCTTTTGCCAATAAAGTTCATACTAGGTCCCCCAAAGCAACGGGTTGTTTTGACAGAAATGCCTTTAACACTAAGCCTTTTGCCAGTACACAAATGCTGTACACAAAATGACAAATTTAGAAGTAATACATAATGTTATTACTTGAACTAAAGTTTCTGCTGTAGCCACGGTTCAACTTAGCTAATGTGAAAGAGCACACTTATTCTACTTCTCCTTTGGATTTATCTTTCTTGTCCTTCATTACTTGTTAGTTTATTGTTTGCTCTTCACCCAGACCTTACAACTCGCAACTGAGAAGAAGTCTGTTACAAAACTTTCTGTTTAATTCAATGCTTAGAGCCACTTAGGATACTGCTTTTAAAAACCAGCTCCATATAATTATTATAATCTCAGAGATACCCAGAGCTCAGCTCCCCCTGGTCAATAATTAGTGCGATTGTGGCTTAATACAATTTTCTTTTTTTCCCTGAAGCAAATACAATCTTTTTAGATCAATTTGTAGATTGTTACCCTAGAGGAGGACAACAATGTAAACAAACGCTTTTTTTTAATCCCATATTAACTCATTTAATTTGCACACAGATAAAAGCGTGAAAATATTTCGTTTCGCCAGCGGAAGGACAGCCTCGTACCCAGGCAAGCTTCGCTGCTGCTCCAGATCAGGCTTGGGTCTGGACTAGTGAAGAAAAAAACCCACGGAAAACCTCTATGCCGAAAATCAAATCCACATGCGGCGTTAGTTATTTACGCACTGAAAGGCCCCAATTCTTCTCCGTAGCGCTGCTACTTTCTGCTTCAGTGGAACTAAGCTGCTTTAACCTGGCAGCCCTGAGGAAAGGGAATCCCTGCGTGGCATACGGCCACCGCCTCCTCCGCTGGCTGGGGGACAGTGGGCACGGCGGGAAGGTCCCAGGGTCCTGGCACGGCCAGGCTGCCAAACCAGCCCTTGGGAAGCGCTGGCAGCCCGCAGAGCTGCCTCGTTACAAACTCATCCCCATCTTGCACAAACTTCTCTATGGCCAGGCCAGCCTGGCCACGCAGCTCCACTGGGTCCCCGGCCATTGCCGGCCCCACACTTGGCTATTTCACAAGTCTAAAGTTCCCCAGGACAGCAGTGCTTGCCAGACCACGTCAGATCCAGAGGAGGTTACACTCCGCAGAGCCCGGCAGAGGACACAGTAGCTGAACACTGAAATAAGTTTATTAGGAGGAAAAGGAAGGTGAAAAAAAGAGACCAGGAGGAACAGGGTGAACCTGAGGATGCCCGGCGTGGGCTTTGATATAAAGCGTGTGGCAAAACACAACTGTTAACCACAAAGCACTGCCTGTAAGTCACTTTTACCACCAACCCCCACTTGCTCCTTGTATGTGTTATGCAACTGAAGTTACTAACACCCATTTCAGCCAGGTTACTGCCCCCTTACACCAGCACTGTGGGGTAAAGGGGACAACAACCAGGCAAAATTAACTTCGCCTAACTTGAAGACTCCTTCAGACAACTGTAGAGGATCCCAAGAGCCGGCTGCATTCCCATCCCCTGCATCTGCCTGTGCTGCGAGGGTATGAACAAAGGCAGCAACTTAATGAAAATTCAGTGTTACAAAAACACTGTATCTAGATGAAAAAGATGGGGCATGATTGTACTTAAAAGACAATGAGAAATGTGTGGCACTGACACATTTTCCCATTGCCACTTCCCCTGCTCTTCTACATACACGTTTCTAACAACAGTTCTTAGTTTAATGATTTGGGGGGGGGGTGAACAGGCTTTTTATTACTCAACTTTTGTAAGAAAACACCATTGTGATGAACAAGGGAGAATAGAAGGGACCTCCAAAACAGACAGGAACTCTGAATACAAGGGACAGCTAAGAGACATAGTAACAAGTCAGTGCCACAAAAATTTAACTTAATTGAAGAGGGATTCAGAAGAGCACCATCTGGGAGCACCTGAAGAGCCCTTCTGCAGGCTGGAACAAGAGCTTGCAAATGCATCTTTACCTAGAAGACACCTTGCACGTGACAGCACCTTGACTTACAGCGTAGGTGTGCTATAGGAGTATAAATCTGTTTACAACAAAATTGTGGGACTGCCTGCATACAGATAGTTTTCTATATCCCGTTTGAAAAGTATACTTGGTATTCAATGGCTTTTTTGGGAGACAATATTCATCAGTCAGCTGAAGCACATCATTCTGAATCATGAATATCTCTGCAGCCAGTGAGTAATTTAAAATCTTGAAGGAGTCTCCCTGCTACAGCCATGTGCCCATTCCTCCCCAAAACGTATGGGTCTGTAAGTCCTGGGACACCAGTTAACTCAGAGCAGGAGAATCATTCCCAGCTGGCTGTCTGAAACACCATTCTGCCACAGGGATTTTGCCAAAGGAATTCTCAGATCTCGGAAATTGAAGGTGAGCCTATGTCATGCACACACATGCACACACACACTCTTACCAGTATAACCAGTATCAAACCTGGACAACTCACCTCAGAAATTAATATTGAGACCACTTGAGACCATTCTGCAGGAGGCTGCTGTTATAATTTACTCCCGGTTTGCAGGCAGGGAAACTGAGGCATGCATGTTTTGGGATCAGACTCAGCCCCAGCTGCTGTGAGAGGGGCTTCCCAAGGACCCGGAGCCCATTCGCCCACATCCGTGCCACACAACACGAGTCCAAGTACCAAGATCCTCCTCGAGCAACATTCCCAGGCTGTCTGCGGCCAAGGCATGATCTGAAGCCAACTTACTGGTGTCCCCAGCCACTGCCTCTACCACAAGGCCACGTTTCCGCTATAGATTACACTCAGACCATTAATCTTTAAAAGAGCAGAATTTGCCACTAATGCAATCGGAAACGACGGTAAGAAAGGCTCCCATTAATGAGAGCCAGCTTAATATAACAACCGACTTCTACATTTCTTATCTGAAAATACCTCCCCTGGAAGCTGTGGATACATTACGGGCTTAAAAAGAATTACTAATGCATTAATTCTTGTCAGATTTGTAGTGTCCTAACCCACAGCTGCTTCACCCACTGACCTGGGTAACATTAGTGAGAACTATATAATTTAGTAAATGAGGGCCCGACTGTGCACCATGCACTTGGGCTGTTATTTGGTCCCGGTGTGAGCAAGGGATACCCGCTCAGGCATTGAGATTATCATTAAACAAATTTCTAGGATCTTTGGCCTGAAAATTAAACACTCTTCTCCTTTGCTGTTTGGTGCTTGTACTAATGCAGACTTATGTGTCTACTTTTATGCAGTAAAAGCTGTCGTTCCTCTTTATCCTGTGTGAATCTGGGTGGGCTAACATTAAAATGGCAAGTGAGGAGTAGAGTAAAAGTGCAGCCGGGGTTTGGGGATTAAATACTGACTTTGACAGTACACTGAAGATCATCCTGTGTTGTGGCAAAAAAATGATTAAGTGGATATTTGCAAACGCATGGGTTCTCAGGAAGCCAACTGGCTGGGGATGAAGGCAGCTATCATATGCACTCCTGCAGAATGCTGGCGTTGTACACGCATGGGAGCGCATCGGCCCGACTCGATCTGGGAGCTGCTGCATGCACGAGCTGCAGCCCGGTCCTGAGTGCAGTTGTGCTGCTGCCTATTCCCTAAAATAACCAGTCCGTGCACGGGAAGACCACAAAAGCCCAACTCCTTCCCCGCCACAAGGCAGAAACAGAGTCTCTTCCATCACAGGAAAGGAGAGAACATCCTGACAAATGCCTGCGTTTTGGACGGGTGACAAAGCTGTCATGGGAAAGAGGCGGCAGCTCCCTTCGGAGACGGGAGGTGGGGAGCGGGATCAGGAAACTTCTGAGCTCTTCTGGCAGCCCAGGTCTGGCGCCGGGCCACCAATCCCCCACTCCTCGCGGCAGAGCAGTGCTTAAACACAAGCAGATTGACACCGAATGCTCGGTGGCTGCTCCGTGGTTCCTATGAAACAAATTTGGTATTCGGAGACCTGAGCCCGTTGGAGAGTTTGCACAACCCATATTCACCTCCATAATTAGCACAGCCCGGTACCTCGTGGGCTGTTCCTGCACAGACCGAGCCTCAGCTCAGCCGGGAAAGTCACCTCTCCCACCAGCTCCCAGAAGGTCCCTGCAGCAGCCTGGAGAAAAGCCTCGGGGGACACGCTGCAACACCTTCTTGCGTCTGCTGGGCCGGCCCTACGGCCTCCTCCCCAGCTCTCCTCACACACATCATTCACCTTTCTTTATATAGAGATCAGATGGGAAAGGGGCTGTGTGTGCATACAGAGGGTTGGGAGGAAATTAAACTGGAACCGGGACAAAGATCTTTTAAAGCACCGTGTTGCGTGCCCCATTCTTGGGTTCTGTAAATCGTGACCTGCCACATGTTAACCTGATACAGTCCTCCATGTGCACCTCCCCGCTCCAGGAGTCAAAGCCTTATCCCATGGGGAGACGATCAACTTCCAGCATTCCCAGGTAGTTTGTACGTTTGAGTTTCGCTCTCCATAAAAAATGGTCAGGACTTCATCTTACTTAATTATCCTCTACTCGGAGCTCCATCAGGTGCCTGGCCCCATGCCTGCCTGCATTTAGGAGTCTCAATACCAAACGTAGCCAGGGGAGAGAGGCAAGAACCTCCAGAGAGAAAATGAGAGCACCCAAATTCGCTGCCTGAATGGAGGAACGTGCTGTTTACAGTTTGCAGAAGTAGTAATATATATGCCTGGACAGTAGTTTTACTCTGGTTTATTGATTAAAAACCAGACCTTTTCTCTTAATTCCTCAAGTTTTTAGAATGTTCTTTAATGGTGCAGTTTGATTTATGACGTTAATGTCATTCCTGTGCAAACAGTGGATTTCCAGTTTTTAAATATGCATACGAAAATGTTCTAAGAAGAAATATTTTCATAAATGTTAATATTTCCAAAGTCACCATTACCAGTAGAGTAATGAACTTCATATGCACGATTTCATGGGTATTTTGTTCTTAGTTTTTAAAACTTCAGCATACTCCTGGCCTGATGCACCACTGTCTTGCTCCACTCTTTGACCGTGCAAACTCCTGAGTTTTGACGGTGTAAAACCGGAGTAACACAGTGATGAATCAGGCCCTAACACAAAGAGTACTCTGTATACATTTTTATTGTATAATTTATTGTTTTTTCCACTGAGCTGGCTATATTGTTTTATCCATTTGCGTGACAGGATGTCTAGGAAACAGCTGAAAGAATTATTTGCAGTGAATTTAAAACACACTGGATTAGAAAGACGCAGACACCAAAATCTTTGTTAAGCAAATAACAGGGTGCTACTCTTGTGTCAGATTGGGAAACTTAACTCCTTCATATCATAAACTGCACGTGTGATAGGTACAGCAGCTCTGCCTCCTTTATAGCCTGTGCTGATGGCCCTGACCTAGCTTTACCTACATGAAAGCTAGGCACTTGGTCAAAGCCAGTTGCCCAAGCTTTCCCAGGACACCCATGGACAGAGAGCAGACAAACAGCCTTCCTATCCCAAACACGGCTCCGAGCAGGGGTTGGAGCCGCCTTCTCCAGCTGCATCCGTCTTTCTCCACCGATGGAAAACACGCACACTTGTGTGTCAGTGACTTGTTGTGACTGAGCATCTGACTGAGAAAACCAAAGGAGGATTTCCCTTTCAAACCTGGGGGATAAATCTCATTAAATTCAAGAAAACAACCTGGGAAGAATGAAACCAAATACCATTGAGAAAAGAAGAAGAGATGAGCCTAAAGCCTGCAAAAAGGCAGGCATTTCAGAGGTGGGCTCCAAAAGTCTGATGTCAGGACTGAGTGCAACAGTCTACTGCAAGCAGGGGGAACAAATAATGTGATTTTTCACCTATCACTGCACACGTGCAACATACAAGCCCCCGAGGGTTAGCTTGAGGGTGGGGTGGCCTTTCAGGTTTACAACATTTTGTGAGTTTAAGCAGGACAATGGATATTATTTATACATCGTTTCTGGAGCTTTATCATAAGGAAGTAAGCCCTCAAACCAGTTTCAGGCTGTCTCACCGCTTCCAGCCAAGACTGAAAGCCACAGCCACAATCCATTTACTGCTCCCAAGAGTCTTCCTCTGCAGCCAGAGATTACCCACCGGAGGACACGGGCACACCGGGTGGCATTCGCACAGGGTGTAGTCATCTGTGTCTAATACCGAGATCTTCAGAGACACTTGGTGCTTGCATTGCGGATGGGAACACGCCTCACACGTTTAATGAGACCAAGACTTTCATGTACTCAAGTGCCCTGGTCTGGGACAGAAGGAACAAGATCCCTGAGCTCAGAGCTGTTGCGCAGCACCCACACTCGGCACCCTGAAGGGACCCACCCTGGCAGTGAACTATTCGGCGCCTGGCAAATATATGCATATATTGGAAATGTGAACAAGCAGAAGCCAAGGGTTACAGTCTCTAAGAAGGTCTCTCCACAGCTAATGCTTAATCAAATTTGTTTTAACTGCTGCAAGTTGTTGGCCAGCAATTTTATTTACCATCGACGTCCATTTTGATTTTTTTTTTAAAATGAGATCTGTATTTGCGTCACTGAAAAAACATCCAACAATATTGCTTAAGACTTCAATAATCCTTAAACTTGTTTCCTTTTAACCCAGAAAAGGAAGTTTTTGAAACGGTAACACCAGCATTTATAAAATCCAGGGTCTGACATCCACTGACTAATTCATCTTCACACATTATTGCCGTTCCATGGAAGAGGAAACTGAAACACAGGCAAATCCCCAAACCCCCAAGCAGGCCAAAGGCAAAACTGGAATCAGACTTCATAAAAACTGATTTCCCCACTAGACACAGACTCTACATCTAACTTCACGAAAGACATTTACATTTTGCATTTGTATCAAATCAGAGCAGACTTTATAAAGTGTAAGAAAAGTCATCCTAACAGCTACTTAATTTCCTCCACGGCTATTCATAGCAGCCCTGCAAAAAGTCAACAGCATATTACACAACAGCATAGGTTTAATGGCAAGGATTTTAACAGGCTGGACAGTGAATATACATTGAAATTAAAACATATGCCAGACTGAACTATGGAAATCACAGAAGCCAATGGAGCTGTGTTGTGTTACTCTAGCCAGGAATCTAACTCAATAGCTGGTACAAATATATACTAAATAAAAACGGCAACAAGCTCTGCTGCATAAATAGCATCTCTCTACGCTGGCATACTACCCACCAGCAATCGGTCGCTGAAAGAGAACTGAAAGCATGCTTTTGGCATTGTCTTGAAAAAATGTGACTGCCCAGAAAAACGAGATCCAAATACATCCCCTTCCTTGTGCCGACAGTCGTGCACAATGCATTAGAGAAGTTCTGTCTGTTTGGGGTTTTTTCTTTCGGGTACCTCATCAGTTCTGCGGGTAGGTGTGACAGCACAGCAAGAAAGATTGAGGGCTGTATGTTAGAGCTCTAGGACTTATAATGTAAACACGAAAATGCCACTGGGGGTACCTGCTCCAGAAATGCAATCGAACTGGCAATAGTAGGTAGGGGACCGATTTCATTCCCTGCATGTTCATGTCCAAAATCCTACCTCCAGTCCAAGTGCTGACTTTGGGCTCCTCTTTGGAGCAGGGATACCACTTTGTTTCTGTGATGGAGAGACCCAGGCTTGGAAACGAGTGCTTCACATGATCCCAGACCTTAGAGCAGGTCAGCACTTCACCATCCTTGGCTTCCAAAACATCTTTTTGTTTTCCCCTCCAAAGGAAATTAGGAGGTTCATACACCCTTTAACTAACTTGCAGTGATTTAGGAGATTGCTCACACAAGCGATGCCTCTGTTTAGAAGGTGAACACCCCAGATTCCTCTTGGGGACAGGAGCAATGTGGGTTTTAAAACAACCCTCCCAAGCCACAGAGTGTGAAAACAAGTTCAAATACAGAGAGTTGATGTCAACCACCAATTTCTCCCAGTTTCTAGAAGCTCTGGACCAGACACTTTAATACTACATTTGTATGCCTTACCAGAAGAGAGCTCAAAAAGTAGTTGTGAGATCCACCACACCACAAAGAGGTGAGAAAAAAATAGACATAAGTAAAAGAAAATATGTAATTATCAGAAGCCATTTCAGCTTCTTTCCCCTCCTCTGTTGCCCCTTTTCTTCTCAGAAAGCCGAGTTGTTCCACAACCATCAGAGCAAACAAAGCCTCATTTCCTGAGGATTTGCATCGCATGTCTTCATTCGTCCCAGGACAACATCCTGCGCTTCTCCCCCAACTCCTTTATGATTCATCTTCCCCTTCCCTGCAATTCCTCCCTTCCCGACCTCTGGCCCTCACATCTGGAGGAGCGAGAGGCAGCTTGCGTGTGGCTGTTTCCAAGCTCCGTGCCCGCTGATGGACGTGCTGGATAGACAAAGGTGAGGCTCACCCTGCCGACGTTCCTCCTGGGAGGATATGGCTGGGGGTGTCTCTTCCCTGCTCAGTCACCATTTTCAATGAAAAGGAGTAGAAACTTGGTGTCTTTGAGAGTTTTTATCTGTCTGTCATACTGGAATGAAATTGGCCAAAGGGATAAATGTTACATGAGCATTACCTACAGACAAAGGGGAAACTGTTGCAGAAACCAAGCTAAAATATGAAAGAACTGAGAGGCACAGCTGGGGAAACCACTTCCACTTCACAAATTATCCCAGTCCCCAAACGACTGCCCACAGTGAGTCCTCGGGTGTGACTTTCATAGCCTGCAGCATGCCCTGTCCCTGCAGCCCACCAGTACCTTCTCTTCGAACAAAGGGAAGAGCACACGAGCTTTTCTATGCAAATCCCTTGAAGGACTTTTCCCTGCTCCAGGAGCCTTGGGGATGCACATTGGTGGTTTAAGGAAAGGGCTACACCTTAGAGCTTAGAAATCAAGGTAAAGGGAGCTGCATTCAGCCCAGGTACAGAACAGAGAGAGCTGGTCTTCGACACATCGGCAACTTCAAAATGTCTTTCAGTGGCAGCCTGACAAGGTTGTGTTTCAACAGGAATATGTTATCTCTCTTTCCAAGGCTGGGCAGGACACTTCCTAACAGACAACTCAACAGGCCCCAACAAGTGATTAAATAAGTTAGGTTTGGGGGTATTTTTTTTTTTTTTCCTTTTCTGTTCCAACATTTAAAGCCTGTACTCCAGAGTCAGTTAAAGCAAGGACCTTGCTCCAGCAGTGCTGATAAGGACAACACGCCCTCACAGGTGGAGCTCGCAGGCAACAAGCTGGATGGGGAGGCAGGTATCACCACAGAAGTAATGGCTTTGCCTGCACCGATGCCAACAGCGCGTTTCTGCTGGAGGAACAGGATCAGCGTGGAAGGAGCCTTCGCCACGCAGTGGGCCGAGGATGGTTTATGGGGATGGCAGAATGGATGTGGTTAAAATTTTAATCAGGATGACATGTGTTGTTGACATATGGCAACGCACCACCATCTGGATTCAGAAACAGACCTGGGTTTTCAAGCTGTTGCTGGCCAAAGCCAAGAACATTGCTGAGGTGCTAGGTCAGACTGGCTGGGAAGGGTTCTGCCAGCAATCCCTCTTGACACAGTATTGCCTTCATTAAAGCAGCCTGCCTGCCTACCCATCTGAGGTGAAAGAGGGATAAAGTCCATGAAAGGTGGAAGAAACAGCGAGAGAAAAGGTCAAAAAAGGAGTTGAGCTTTTGCACCCACTTTCCGCCCTGCTTCAGCCTCTGCAGCGTACTCAGGTTACTCAACTGCAGCCACTCATTTTGTGGTCTTGTAGGGTAAGCAATGTCTTGGGCTCGCGGCAGGAGCACTGCAGTTCAGTGCGAGGAGTTTCTGCCTCCCTCCCGAGCAGCAGGCATCCAGCACAAGAACAAAGCACCTGAGGTTCAACTCGCTTAACCATTTCATTTCCACTGCAAGCCAAGCATGTGCTAAGTTACCTTCAGCCAAGGGGGCAAAGAAAGGAGAGAGGGAGAAAAATGTAAGCCACATTTCTGCAGGCTGATCTAACAAAGTAACAAAAGCAAGTGAAAAAGAAAATTCCAAGACAACTCTTAAAGGCTTAAAATGTCAAAGCAGCTAACATTTTATCCTAGCAGAATTCCTCTGGGATTAGCTTGGATTTCCAGGCATAATAAAGTGTTTTACAGTTCCTTTATTTTACCCATCCCATTTCTCTTTTTTATTTGCATAACACTCTCATCAATTAGTACGTCTCTGTTTGCTCTCAAACAAATCCAGCGCTCATGGCTAAAACTACAGCACAAGAGAGACACCCAATAAACTCCTGCACGTCGTGAGCCGTCGCTTCGCTCGCATCTGATCTGCCGCTCATTTGGAAGGGCTCGACTCTCGGCTTCACTGACCTGAATGCAAGTTGCGGGGGGAAAGGAGGGGGGCTTAGCATCTCTGAAATTTGGCTCCAAATCATTATGTTGCCATGAAACGTGCCTTAGCCTAACAAAAGCCATGGATTCGGATACACCGGGAAGCATTGCACTGCGTAATGACTTACTCTGCAGACAGACCAAGGAAGCGACTCGCGAGCCAGCTTGAGATCAACAGCAGAAATTCCTCTTTCCTTCAGCGAAGCCAGGCTTTCATCCTCTGTCTTCAAAGGGATTACCTATAAAATTCTCAACTACGAGGCTTGTGTAATTTCAGTCTAACTCCTGAGAAAGAGTAAAAATGAAATTCTAGAGTTCTCATCTGTCTCTTAATAAGACATCATTCCCCAAATGCTGTTCCCCAAGAAGAAACCGTGATGGCACCATTACCTCCACCTTTCGTTTTATGTTTGAAAGAGCACAAGAGGATGAATTTATGATATGGGAGGCATCTAAGTGCAAGTCTTAAGAACAGCGCCGCAATTAACAGCTAACATATGTGCATATTCCTCCTTTTGCAGTGCAAGAATACAGCTATATTTTAAAGTTTTGTTAAGCAGTATTATATAGGACAGATCCCACATAGCACTTTCTGTTATAAATTTAAATATGAATGGGAATTACATCACATTTTATTCTACTTCAAGTTCATTTTTGGAAAGCCACAACAAGTTGGAGATTAACATCAGTCATCCCAGACTTTAGACAACACTGCTCCAAGCTGGGAAGTATAGATGCTAAAATTTATGTTCACCAGTTGCAAAACTATTAGCTAGTTTGGAATGTACATACATATTTTGTGCATATCCACCGTAAAAAGCCATAACGTTACGTCCTGCATGTCAATATAAAATTTGCAACGATTCCCTTTTAGATATTAATTTCAGTGAAACAGCCCTAGTGCCTGAAGAACGCAATGTTAAAAGAAGTATTTTATTTCTTGATCTATATAAAGAAGAGAACGATTCCCTTGAAAAATGTCCCCTTGATATGTTTCGTAAATAGGTTAATATAATTTGAAATTAAACTTTATTCTGCGGCGTGATGTTATCATGTCAGAAATGCATTCCAGAGGAAAAGCTGGTATTCATCACGGATTCCAGAATACAGTTGGTGTTTCACTGTTAGACAGTAATGCCCGCAGAGCGTGACGCAGTGCACACGAACAGGAAGATGCTCACCACCCCAAAGACCTGCTGTCAACGGCCTAACTAAGCCCTGCGAGCGCCCTTAACTGCAGGTTGTGAGAGCGAGTGGTGCCACTGACTTCCACCACAGCGCTGGATCCCAGCCGTCTAAGATCATGAATTCTCTGGCCGTGCACACTCACAGTAATGAAAACAAACAAAGCATTTTCAAAGGCTCACACAAAAATTTAGATGAGTTAAAAGGCTAGTTCTTTAAAAAAACCCTCTATATCCTGACCTTGCGCTCCTCCAGGTTTTGTTTAAAGCTGGGCAGAGGGAACCCCTCTTGGAAAATTTAGAAAGCGATTATGAATATCTTTTGGTTTTTACTTTAACGCTCGCAGGTTTACCCCAAAGCTGTGGTTTACTTCTGTTTTGCAAACATAAAAATCTCAAAGAAAGCAGAACCGGATGAATTATTGTACTCAGCCACCAGCCCTTAAATATCACTTACAAAGGCATAGCCACCTCACCTTTCTCCTCAGACATCCACACCCCCACTTATCCACTTTCCTCCATTTTAACCTTGTGTCAATGTTTTCTATCTTCTTTTTCCTTTCTTTCTTTTCTCTCTGCTTCCCTCTCATTCTTACTACAGTTATTACTTAACCTTCAGGTACCCACTTAAGCAACCCACCAAATAGCAATAATGATCACACAGAGTCAATAGTGTGGTACGTAATCACCTTGCCTACTGTGTTAATGTCAGTTATCTTTTGCTAATGTACATGACATGCTTTATCTTTGCAGAGTGGCAAGAGCGAATCACTGTTTGTTTGGGATCAGCTATTGTTACTGCACCTGGGCTTTTTTTCAATTCTTTAAGTGTTTTTTTGTTGTTTTTTTTTTTTTTTTTTTAAGTAAAAAAGAACACATTAACACATAAAAAAAACCCCACGAGAGAAGTAATATGAGATTCTCCTATCACATCCATGCAAACTCATCTCTGAAGATGATGGAGTTACACTGGGCGAGCGATACCCCTGTGACAGCCACACTGTATAACAGCTTTAACTGTGCCACATTATTGCCTGGATGCTACCCAGAGACAGGGCACACCACCTACAGCCTTGTGTTTCCCTTCAAATTATTTTTTTTCACTCCTTATTTACCGTTTTGTTGTTGTTTTGGGGTTCTGGGGGTTTGGGGTTTTTTGAGAGCTTTCTTGTTTTTTTAAAGTACAGAAAGCCAGGTCTTCCTTGAGGAAGAGCACACCATGCTGAGGGATGTACCGCAGAGCTGGACACTGGACAGAGAGGATACATTGCAAAGCTGGATGTTCCCTGAACCCTATGTGCCAAAATGGTAACCCAAGGCAAGTTAAGTCTCTGGGTGTTAAGCTCATGTAATTTGTATTAACTTCTAACGCTCTTCTGGCCGTAAAGCCACAGCTCCAGACCAGGCATGCAGACTCCCGGGTATTTCCTTGCTTGCTGGGTAAAAAGTTTGCTCTGAAAAGTCAACTGTGGGCAGCAGCGGGCCCTCTGCGGTGCCGCAGTTATCAGTGGAAGTGGAGCGGTTCAGTCACTGAACTGTAATCTGCATAAAGAGATTCTCAGAAATGCCCTCTTAGCACTTCAGTTCACTTTTATAATACCACAGGTATATCCAGCCAGCTCCACGGAGAGAAACAATCCAAATACACTGAGGGAAGAATAACTTATTTTACATTTCTGAATCCTGTAATAATATTTGCTCTGAAGGTTTCCTATTCCCTCTCCCAGAGACAGAGGGAAAGAGAAAGAAAGGGAGCAAGTATGTGTATACACGTACACAGAGAAATACACACATTTAACATCATGTCAAACCCTTATCTGGTCTTAAAAAACTGGCAGAAGGGTTGACTTCTTTATAGCGTCAGACCATTAAAGCTACAAAACCTCAATTAAAAAACTGCCAGAAGATTTTCTTACTTTGTTCCAGAAGGATATAAAACCAGTTATGAGGAAAAAAATCTGCTTTTTACATGGAAAGTCCAAATCATAATTACTGCCACACTTAATGTTACTGCACACCAGGATGACTCTAACTCCCATATCATTATTTTTTATTTACTATTTATTTTGCATTTTCTATTCTGTACTTGATAAGACATAAAAAATCCAAATTAAATAATATAACACATCATTAATACGGTTTATTTTCCCCAAGGCCACAAACACACCAAACCAGTTTGTTTGCCCTTGGTTTATTCTCGCCTGTAAGCAATCCGGAACAGGGACAATAGGAACGAGTGGTGCACAGCACAAACAGGATTCAACCCAAACTGGCGCCTTCTGTGGCTACTTGCATCCCTCATGAAAAATCTAGCAACCATATTCCTCAAAAAAAAAAATTAAGCTTTTTTAATACGGTAACGAGAAGCCACAAGCCCTTTATTTCTCTTTGTCAGGTCAAATCTGAGATACAGCACAAGAACTGTGCATGCTCTTATTGTAGTTGCCCTCTAAGAGATTTCAAGATGCAATCCCAGCAAGGTCTCTGGTTTAGATCTTGGTCTTTATCTACCGTGGCAGTATCTGTCTTAAGAATATACAGGGTTGATAAGAGGGATAAATCCAACAGGAGCACTAAGAGGATAGTAATCGGCCTATGCTCCAATGGATTTTGATCTGTTTGGGAGGCAAATAAGATGCCTCTACAAGATGTAGAGGGTAGGAAAAAAAAACCAAGGGCGGAAAAGGTTTATGCCCATTATTTTGTGCTCTGGGAAGATGCGATCTCAGGGCTGCCAGAGGTTGCTTCCCGTTCTTTGCAAGCATGTCCACCACCACTTGTTGGGGAACGGGAGCCAAGCCTTGATGTGCACAGTCCACCTAGGAGCACGCTCTGCCCTCCCGTCCTGCACCGTTCCTCCCGGAACGCTCTCCCCGCCTGCTCTAGCCGCTGGCAGGAGGACCAGGAGATGTTAATAGACCACTTCAAAACCAGGAAGTTCTCAGCACGTGTGGGCACACGGTGTTTCTCTGACGCGATGGGCATACTTGTCCTGGCTGGCTTCCAACTCTTGTAATTACATGCTGCTGACCCAACGACCCCTCGCAGTTTCCATAGGCTGTGTTAGTTTTCACTTCCTATTGTGTTGCTTTGCACTTTCCAAGAGTTGCCATGTGCAGCCCCAGAGACACCTGCATTTTGTAGATGAAGCTACGGAACGCCGCTTACCTTCTCAGGGACGCTTTAATTAATTTATTACTGTAAAGTTGATTTGGTGCTAGGAGGTGCTACTACAGTGTAAGATCAGTAATGACAAACCCAGGTAATGCTGGTTATTTGAGGAGGAAAACCAGTATTTCATGTAGGTTCTCCTTCGCTTAGAGACACACCATGAAAAAAACCCTGTTTTTTCTAGAAAGACTTTTTTTTTTCGCACTGATTCCAACCCCTCCGATGGCCCCAGTTCAGCGGTGTGCAGCTCTGGGTGCTGCCTTTTAACGTGTGTGTGTTTGTTTTTCGACTGGATGGGAATTAAACGAGAAAGCGGGATGCATGGGGCAGGTTGGGGATCTGCTGCAGGGAAGACAGGGTTAAACCAGCCCTGAGCACTATGGAGCATGTTTGAAGGAAGTCTCACAAAAGTAATTTTAACTCTCTCCTCTCGCTCGCTCCCTCTGTCTCGCTGGCTCCCTCCCTCCCTCCCTTGCTCTCTCCTCCCCGTCTTCTTCCCCCCTTCGTCTTCCCCGTTGTACATTATTCCTCATTCTTTACATTGCGGTTATATTTATTCCTTGTTCCATTGAAGCTGTATATTAAAAGTGCTAGTTCCGAGCTTCTGCTGTACAAGGGGAAAGAAAGGAAGAAAAAAAAAAAAAAAAAAAAGGAAAAAAGTGCTCGTATTCAGTTCCTGTGAGCTCTTGCTCACTTTGAGCACTGTTCCTATTACACAATAATGTGTTATTTTGTTGAATTTTGGCATCCATCTAGCTTGTCTGGTCAGGAGCCAAAAAATTAGAGTGTGTCAGTCCACCAGTTCCTCTGCAGAGAAGCGCTCCCCTCGCCCAGCGCGTGCTCCGCGCTCCTGGCCCCAGGCCAGCAAGGGAAATCCATTTTACATAAAGAACGCACAGAGCTCAAGTGCTCAGAGACTTTTTACCTACTAAAATAACTTTATGGACAAATGCCAGTCTGCGAGACACATGCGGCAGAGAACATTTGGCACCAAAAACAAGGTAAAGCGCTCCACAGAGGTACCAAAGTTTTTCAGAAACGAGGAAATGGCTGTCAGTGCCGTCGTGGCACGTCACGTGACTTGGCACCGCCCGCCCCATTGGCCGGCCCCGCAGCCGAGGCAGCCGCCATGTAAGGAGCGGAGAGCTTCGCCCCTCGCTGCATTCTTAAAATGGCGGACCTGCCGCGCGCCCGGCGAGGCGAGCCCAGCCCCAGCCCCAGCCCCAGCCGCAGGGCTTTTTTTTTTTTCCCCCCCTTTTTTTTTCTTTTTTCCCCCTCCTTCCCCCTCCGCTGAAGTTTTTATAAACCTTTACAGATTTGAGTAGAAACAGATTTCTCACAACTTGCTCTGCGTCTCAATTTCACAGCTCAGCATACACTCAGGCACTGTCAAAAGCTTGACAGCGTTCCAGGGAAAATATTAACTGTAAACTTTCCAATAGGAACTGAAGGCACACACGGCTCCCGTCAGGATGTCCCCTCCACCAAGCGCGGAGAAGGCAATGTTTTCACAGGTTTCCAAAGCTCACGCCGCCGCAAAAGCCGCTGCGACCCCCAAGATGGTCCCGCTTGGCCGCATCGCGGGCGCAATTAAGAGGGACGCCTCCTCTCCAGCGACGAAGCACGCCGCGCCTCGCGCTCACAGGCCGGACCCGTTGAACACTGCATGCTCTGATGTATAAATATTTGCCTCTGGCTAAAGTTCAAGCAGCCCTCTGTGGCTGCCAGACACAACAGAAAACCAACATCCAAGGGAAAGTGTTTACTGCAGCACTGGCCAAAGCAGTGACTGCCAGCGAGCAAGCCGCTTGCCTCGGCCCGGCCCGCGGGCGCTTATCACAAAGTACCTGGCCGGCCGCCACCCCGCGCCTGCCACCCTTCCCTGGAAATGGTTAATTTATTTAACGTGCCGGTTTGCCCTGACGGCCTGGCATGAGGGTCTGTGGCATGAAGGGAACACGTCCTCCCTCCGTGCAGTCTCAAGGCATTAACCCTTCGCTAAGCGATCATCCATAATACCACCAGTTAGTCGAAGCGCTTTCTGCCCGGCCCCGTTTCTGAAGTTGAGCTGTTATCTTGGACTCGAACGCGCGCACGCACACAAAAGCTTGCAGACAGCTACTCCTCTGCGGAGCCAACTGCCTGCGCGCGCTGGAAAGAGACAACAGAAAAGCGGTCGCATACGGGATGTCTTTCAGCAGCAAAAATACAATACAAAAATAAATTTTCTCACCCCTCTCCCACCCTGCAAACCGAAAGAATTTTCACCAAATCAGGGTAGCTAAACCCAAGTAATTCAGCTTATGAATCCGGAGCTTCAATATTCATAAAATCACTACAGAAAGGTAAGGTAAGAAGGAAAAAAAATAAACTAGGGGAACCCTACAGGAGGCCTGGCTGTGAACAGGGCTTTTATCATTGCGGTCATCCTTGAAACAGCTTCCCAATACACCAATAATCGTAGTGTTAAAATGCAGTAAATGAACGCGCCAAGACCCTGCACATCTGACTCGTTCATGCCGTAAACGAAGCAGACTACTATGAACAAATAGGAAAAACCGTATTTTGGGAAAATCTCCCAAAGAAAGAAAAAAAGCAGAGTCGATAAGGAAGAAATGAAGGAATGAAAATAAAGCAAGCAAGTCTTTGTATTATAAATTAACTAAAATATGAAGAGAGTTACATATATAATTATTCTGGTGCTGCCTTTAATATATGCATTTAAGCCACTGAAATATTTGACTTTGATCTACTAAAGTAGATGCTATGTAGCAAGTTCCATAGTTTGCCATAGCTCTAAACTGGAAAAAAAAAAAACTTTCCTTCTTATTACTCTCTTAGTCTAGGTTTAAAAAGTTGCAAATTCACTGTAAACCCCACAAACAATCTATCAACTAATCCCATTTTCTACTGCCTTTTCTTATTAAATATGAGGGAGTTAATGGAGAAAATTTGAAATGTAATGAGGAATACAGAAAATTTCTTGTGAAATTTTCTTATTTAATATGAGTCTTAACAACTCTGCTCGCCCTGCCCAACCTGACGCAGCCCCGCAAGCAGTGGGTGATGTCAGTGCCGTCGATCTCCTTTAGACCTAAGAAGCCCAGCACTAATAGTATCAGGATGGGCTTCCAGGAGGCCCAAGTGAATCATGTGAAAGAGGATCACAGAGGAATGTTCTGTTCCCACTGCGAACAAGACAGAATTAACTCTGAGATGCTTCCTTCTGCTGCCCTGTTTGTCCGAAAGGTCAAGATGATTAGCTCTTGTATACTCGGAACTGACCGTCAAAACAAAATGTATGTTAAACCTTCCTCTATTTTAAACAGACAAGGAGACACACTTAGGAAGGATCATTTAAGATGTGTTTAAGGTGTTGTGACTTGAGATTTTTTCATTCTGCTTGTTAGCTGCTTTGAAACAACAGCCGCCTGTTAACTTTTTGTTATTTCAAAAAGATTCAAGAAGGGTTTTTTTTGAAGCACAATTACCTCTTTCTAGTAAATATAAAGAAAGAATGTGGACAGAAGAAAGAAAGCCTGATGTTTAAGTCATCATGCATTTAAAAAAAACCACTACACTGGCAAGCTTAATTCATTACAACAATTATTCTATCAGGCGGATTTCTATGGAAATATATACATTGTTTACCACAGTGAGGATTCCTTTACCAGTCATATCTTTGAAGTCCAAAGATTAAAAAGCAGATACACGGAAAGCATTAAAATTGTCCAAGTGCTTTGATAGGGTGTTTGTCTACATTATGCAGAAGAAAAGGTACTTACCAGATCTTAATTAACTATATATTTAAGAATGATCATAGCAACATATTCAGCATATTACCAACGGGTATGAAATGTTACACCCAATAAATGTTGTGTGACACGTACCTAATGGGTATTCTATCATGTTCAAAGAGTATAAAACAAATACAGAAAAAAATTTCATCCAATTGTATCTTTTTCATTGAGCATCAATGTAAATATAGACTGAAGCAATCAAAATGCTGGAAATATAAATATTCCTTTTAAAGCCACTGAATCCATCACTTTACTAGGAAAGGCTTAGCTATGTTATTTGCAATTCCCTCATTGCACAACAATGTACATTACTGTCTGTAAGCTCTAATTTGGCATGGCGCATCATTAATGACCTGAATGGTGGCTGTTTCACACATACATATTTAATTACAACAGCTGAACAAATTACATATTTATGCTTTATAAAGGGGATTGCCAGTCTAATTCATTTGCTATGCATGCAGGTACAGGGCTCCATCTGCAACAGCATCTGCACAACAAGAGCTAACAATTATCCATTGTAAGTGAGTGAGTGTATCTGGTGAAACCTGTAAGAGATGCAATCGTATTAACCACTTCACTGCCTACAAACTAGTATTTTCTCAATGGACCACAATATTTTAAATAATTTATCAACAATAATACTACTTTGCATTTTCACAACATCCCTCATCTGAACATCTCTGAGCACTTTATATGCTATAAAAAATTAAGCCTTAAACACTCCTGTGAGGAAAGTAGTTCTTATCCTAACAGCATATATGGGGAAAGGAAGGCACCCAACCTTAAGGGGCTGGTTCCTCAAAAAGCACAATAGACTTCAGTGGACCTGTGCTGATTTACATTATTTTAACCTATGATCTTGCCCTGTGTGAAAGGTGAGACAAAAAATCAGCAGCAAAGAGAGAGAGTCAGGTGTCCGTAAAATTAATACAGTAGTTTAAGCCTTAGAAGACTTGGCTTCCATGGGCCTTTGATCAAGCTTAAAATTATTATCCACAACCTACCGTCCTTAATTGTACAAAAACTCTTACTGAATTATCTAACGAGCCCTCCAAAACATGAATAATTATTTCTAAAAATTCATGGAGAAATGGCGAGAGATCAGAATACTGGAAAAATAGAAATGTGATATAAATCTTCCAGAAAGAAGAGAAGAGTAATCCTGGCAGTAACAGTCCAAACTAATGTTTACAGAGTAAAAAATTAGCAGAAGAAAATCAAAGCACATAAGGGAGACAACTGAGCTGCCTGAACCAATTAGTATTACTGCTTTAGCATGGATATTTTTTGACAAACTAGATATATCAATGGTGTATATCAAGTAGAATTACAGTATTAATAGAACAATAGTAGTTGTATATTTAGATGCTGGCAAAGTACTTAGTACAAACTCTCGTAAAATTCTGCAGGCACAGCAGTATTTTGACTTGGTTCTGAAGTGATTGTAGGAGCTGAAAACTTACTGTAACGTATCAAAATTACGAACAATCACCTCCTAAACCGAACTTGCTCATTTAGCGAAGCACTCCAGAGAAAGGCAATAGTCAAAAAGAGAGCCCCGTTTTATTTAAAACCTTTGTTAAAAGAAAAATAGAAAGAGAATTAAAATCGTGCATAGCCACGGAACAGATGTTTGATGTACTTCCAGAAGAGCAGAGAAACAAAGAAAGGTGCTAGAAGTTTGGAAGCAGTCTGAGCACAAAATTAATTTAGTTTCAGAAAAATGGACAAACACAATAAGAAACCCAAATAATTACAGGGACAGAAAAAAACGAGGAAATATAATGTCAAAATAAGCATACCAGTGACAGCAAAGAGATGATTATACAAGAGTTTGCAATGTTGTACGGCAGTAGCAGAAGTCGGTGAAACTTCTGGCAGTTCAACATTTTTTGAGAAGTGGAAGGTTTTTCATTACTTGGGACATTTAGAAATAAAGTAGATAATCAGAGCTCTATAGGAAAGGCTATGTACTGACAAGACAAGATCAAACAAGTCCTTTCCATCTCTAATTTCTTCGGCTTTACAGGAATGTTAAATAGCTTGAGAATTTTCACATAATAAATACATAATAAATCTAAGGATCAGCCTAAGTATAGGATTATGGAAAATTATTTCAACTTCAATACCTGAAAGAGGAAGCATTTAGGAGTAAATGAATCAATAGTGAAGTTTCCCATTATCATTTACAGGCTCTATTTAGAAATAAATAGGTCTAAATAGGCTACTTGGCATGGGGCAGCTGTAGGTCAATATTCTACATCAGACACTGTAATTTGCCATAAGTGCAGAGGTGCTCATTAATTACAGGGAAATTTGAAAGTATCCCTCAGGCCTATGCTGTAGCTGCCAAACTGTTCAGTGAAGTGCAGGCACCCTCCAGGAAGTTCTGGTGCTGCTGCTGCTTTAAAGACATGATTGGGCTGCGCAGTACAAAAGATCAGCTGTCCCAGGATGGATATCTCAATTGGAAAAGCTATTTTATCGAATTAACAGCTATGGTGTTCTGTGAGTGCACCAAGTGCCACAGCTGCTTCCATGTCAGCATCCAACATCATCTGGATCTGCTGGCCCCACCGACTTCCCTGAAACACACTTCTCTGGCTCTCCCTCAGGCGACAGAGCAAATTTACGGGACAGAAAGAAAAAAAAAAGAAAAAAAAAAAAAAAAAAGAAAAAGGAAAAAAAAAAAGAAGAATCTCCCTTTTTAGGGCCATGAATGGTGGAATAGGAATTCCAGACGTCTCCTTCCCTCAGCAGGGCAGCTCTGACTTCCTCTTGGCCCAACCTGCCCGATATTTCTGGATCCTGGCACCAGCCAGTGACGGAGGGAACTCCGCACAGCACCGACATCCCGGGCAAGCCAGCCTGTAAACTCTGCACATCTTCCCTGACACATGCAGCTGTGTCCTCCACGATACACGCACGAGCAGCGGAGTTGTTCAAGGGTTTACACTGCTCAAAATATATTTATTTTAAAAGGAGGGGGGAGGTGCAATTGCTGAGTGGACACATGCCAGGCAACATCTCTGTAATTACATTTTGTTATGTTGCAATGCCTGCTTTTTCTACACCCTTAATTAGGCAAGAAAAATCAGGAGAAAGATCATCCCAATTTCTCCCCAGGTTCCTGGGTTAACATCACACAGGATCAACTACTGTACCTAAATGCCCTGTCGCTGTACCTCAAGTGACCTTGTCAACTCTGAAAGCTGGTCAACAATCCTCTTAATGCTGGGGAACACAAGCCACAGCTTTAACACCACTGCCAGGGAAAGATGCTAGCAAGAAAATAAGATTCATTTATTGGTTATATTCTCCTATTCCCCTTCTAGACATACAAGAGCAACCCGTCATTAAAGCTATACTTAAAGACAAGGTAGGGGGAAAAAAGACCATCTCAAAATGACGTTGACTACTACTTGGATTAGATGGGAATGCGTATGCGGGGCTGGCAGAGAGACTCCAGGATAGGGCCAGCTCGACTGCACAGCAGCTGGGTGAGAATATGACATGGCAACGATCTTTAGTCCAGTAAAGCAGATCCCCCTGAGGATCAAACATCTTAGATATGGATGTTGATAGCTGATATTTAGTTTACTTCCCTGAAGTAATCTCAATCAAAAAAGTGGATATATATGTTAGGTTTCACTTATTATTTGATGCTGCGTACTCAAAACCAGTAGTTGATGACTCTGTTTTTCAAAACTCTGCCTTTACACAGTACATAAGTGCTTGGATTACTGCATCTATTCTTTCTAAAGACACAGTTTTCTGCTCTGGAACCATAGAAAAAGTATTCTATTTATAGGAGTAAATGTCTTTTCGTAATATATTTTCTGGGACAGTTTGTTTTTCTTTTCTTTTGTTTGTTTTGTTTCAGGCAGTTGAAGCATTTATATGAAAAAGATGGGGTCAGTTTGCAAGTTGGTATAAATCTGAATACTTCAACTGAAAAGCAAAGTGATGTTATTTTCACCCGTTATGGGACTGAACCATCATCATGCTTAACTTGCTCCATTTGCATATCCGATTTTTCCATGCCTCATGCCATAATCACTCCTCTACGTAATGCTGCAATTTGCAACTGGAGAGATAATAACGGTTTCATAAACAAGATTATAACTCCAGGTATTTAATAAAGCAACAGGAATGCAGGATTACAAAGGAAAAACTAAGGTACTGCACTGAAATTCCTCCGAAGGAATTAAAGCTGAACAAAAAAAAAAAAAAAACCACAATAATTGAAAACAGATTTTTGCAAATTTTCCAGCCTTGTTCTTTAGGCAACCATAACTCTTTAAACTGTCATTTGTAAAATTCCACTCCGATACTCCCCAGACTGTTGCAGCGGGTGCCTGTAACTTCAGTAGCTGCTCTCGTGACTGCGGTGCTACTGCAGTTGTGTTCCTGCAACACACGCTTGTAGCGTCACTGAAATATTAATAAAATACCTATATACGGGGAGGCTGATGTAAAAGCTAATAATGAATCAGGCTGTGTTGATTTGCCTGGAAATGTGAAGCTATCGTAGCATTTAGTATCTCGAACCATTTAGTATCTCGCTGCGTACACGTACGGCTGACAAATGTGTTAAGAGCATCGAGTTCAAATGTCAGACGCTGATCCAGACTGGCTGAGGCCTGCTAGGTGCAACGAACTCTTCCCCGAATAAGTTTACTGTAAAGAGGCCAAGTCGTTCTCTTAAAATAGCCTGTGTTAGCTGGATCCAAGAATTACAGTCCCCTTGGCCAAAGGTGTACAGTCGGGATGACTTCTGCTCTCTCTTGTCAGACCTTCTTGAGCCCAGAACAGCCAAGTCTCTCTTAAATTAAGAAAAACTGCTTACAGCTCTAGAAATTTAATGCCAAACAGGAACAGCACTGAAAACAAGTCAATATGGGTCAGTCAATGGACTATACCGGGGAAGACATGAACTTCTAGCATTGCCAAGCCTAAAGAGTTGAGAAATGAATCAAAATGTTCCAGGGCTCCAAATTATCTTGGAACTTCAAATTTCATCACTAAGCTTCATCTGCTGCCCAGGATGCAGCAGGGCTGAAGCCCAGCCCCAGCCAGTTGTTGCTCTACTGGAAGAGCAAAACTCCAGAAGAGTCAAGATGGGGAAAAAAAAAAAAATAAAATTCTAAAATCTCTCTCATTTCTGATCATGCAAGCTCAATCCACCTTAGGTGATAGACATTATGATATACCAGTGGTATTTTCTAGCATAATGATTGATCTATTAAATTGATTTGCAGGTAATATTCCTACTGTGCAGCCTCTTGCTGAAAGCACAAAACCAGCCTCTCAGTAACTGTTTTGCTTTGTTTTGAAAATACAGATGCATGGTATTGTTTTAGTCTGAATAGTTCATATTTTTTAAATCTTATTTCAAAAATATATTTGCGTTAACCTGCCTGTATTTGAGTCCTCCAGAACACACTTCCATTTAGCACACATATTTTGGGCTCTGCCACTTTCTGACTTCAGAATCAAGTTTGATGGTAAACTATTATTTTTAATAAATTCTAAATGTTCCTTCCTTTCTAAGAAGCACAAATTTGCTGCCAACACACGGCTCCAATTCACAGGAATATTTATTGTGCTGATAATTGAACTCCAGTCATATGACTGAAAGAGGCTAACAAAAAAAAAAAAAAAAAAAAGAAGGGCAAAAAGCTCAACTGTAATTTCTAGACATCTATAAATTTCTTATTCTTTCTGCAGAGAGGAAGCTCCCTGGGGCTTTCTGGATAGCCTCAGTTTTATTTATCACCCACTCTCCTCCAATCTATGAATGCCGTAATTCTTTCTCTTGCAAAGAGATGAACATGGCCTCAATCACACACTCTCCTTGTATCAATAGACATTGCTAAACAGCAGTTATGGTAATGGAAAATATTGATAACCCAAGGTTTTGGTATCAGTTTCAGTTCCTGTTGGATAAAAAACTCAAATCTGAGGTCCAAACCAGCCTGCGGCTGATCCTAACCATGGCTGCCGCTCTCCCACTCGGTGTTTGGAAGAGGGACACGAGCAAAGACGTTCTCAAGATGATGTTCTAGCAGGACGGCTGGCACCAGAGGGCATGGGAGGGGAAGGACACGGATCTGATCACACCGTGTGGGTCTTAAACTCTTCACAGCACTGTAAAGCTGGCGAGGTTGAGCACAGTAATTTTTGTACTAAGAAAATATAAATACTGTATTTCTGCAGCTCACATGTAATAATAAAACTCAACAGGTTCTGTCTACTCAAAGGTACCTGTGTTTCTGAACAAACAAGTGAACATTTGCCCTGCAGCTCATTTCTTGCAAGGCACAAAATTTTCTACTTCCAGCCTCTTAAATGGCTTTTTCAGCTAAATGAGCTCCAATTGGAAGGAGGTCATAAATTTTCAAGAAGACCTCCAAGTAATTTTAAATATACTTTATTATTTTCACTTTACTTTGTCAATGATATTTTTATTACAAACTTAAAATACTTCTGCAGATTGATTTTATCCTTAGCAGTTTGGAAAATGCGGACTTTTTTTTTAGTGCCTTAAACAGACCTTAATTTAATACCACTATTTTTGGTTCAATCACAATCAAATCTATGTTTATAATGCTTTCTTGTGTCCAAATAGCTTTCTATGCTCCAGCACACATTGTTTAATATTTCTGCATTAAAAGAAGCTTCTCATTTTGCTCAATCTAGGTGACTCTGCCAAGAAGTATTTCTGAGCATGAATAAGCCATGAAACATATATTCAAATTCAGATTAAAAATATGCATCTTTGCACTTGGAATGAAGAATAAACACTTGGAATCAAACCTTGGCCCTATTAAGGTCAATGGGAAGAGTTTAAAAGTGAATTGTTTATGATTAAAGGAGATGTGGGTTCTAGCATCAGCTTTGCACACGATGCAGATTCCAACTATCACTGAATAATGTCACCCCACATTGTGGCAGGTCTTTTTTGAAAAATTCTCAGTGCTGTATGCATTTTTAAAACGCAAGAGTCACGTGAACAGTTCAATAATTTGAATAACTCCTTGGTATTACCCTGGAGTAGTACAACTGAACCAAAGTTGCACAGCACCTTGTGAACTTTACAATTACTAGTTTGAGAAAAATTATGTGTATCTTATTTTTCACATTGAGGAAGACTGTGTTTTTTTCAATGCCCAAGCAAATACATTTTGGCTTTTAAATCATTTCTGAGGAGTTACTGGTCAGACTAGGTCTCTTCACCATCATGCTGCATATGCTTTTGATGCCAGTTCCCACTGACCAATCTTCCCTGAAAGTTAACTTTTTCTTATACTTGCTCTCGGGCTTTAAGAGGGTTGCATTTTGCCTTTCTTCTCTCCTGCCAAACAATACAATAAGTCAAACCTTGTTTTCCAAACAAATGGAGAACTTCATATTAACAAACAAGTCAAGTCCTGCTGCAAACGGAAAACACTGATAAGAGAGGACGGAGAAATATTCTCAACTACTGGCCACAATTAAACTTTGTTTCTAGTGAATCGTTACAGCTGAGTGCACAGGCTGGAAAATATTGTCACGGCAGATACCACCAGACCTTCAATTGTCAGTGGCCTGAGATAAGCTTGGCTATTCAGGTGCCTCCAAGATATTCCTGAGAAATTTCTGGGGCATCCTCGGTTGGGGCAGTGGTTTCTATCTGAATGACAGCTTCAAAGAACCGCAGCTGAGGAACACTTCTCACAATTCCCTGTGTGCTTTTTAAAGCCCAGCCTGCAGGTTTTGCTGTTGCCCAAAGCCAGCTCTGACCAGACCTTTACAGCTGCCTAGACTGGAATCCAGCAAAAAGAAAAACTCTCCTATTTCGCACAGCGATTCTTTCAGTCTCTTCAGCAACATCCAGCTCCTTTTATTTTATGTACGTATGTGTATGTGGGCATTTATCAGCGGTGAGCGGTATCAGATGGCTCTGCACAAAAACTCAAGCTCAGGCAGTTACTTTTTAAGCTTCCCTGAATTAAGACACAATCAAAATGTCGATGATGTAGAAAAGCAGTGTCTAGGATGAGAAAGTTGGTTTGCCATGTAATCTCAAAACCACTCTGAGTCTCACTTAAGTCCAGTTTCCCTTCGTCTTTCCTTTGTGGTCTTCTCATACTATCACTTAAATGTCAGTTTTGCTATGGTTATTTTGGGGATGTGGATGGCAGCCCACATGTTCCAACCACCAGATTCTTAAATGCAGTTAGGAGCCGTGCATGAATCTCACTCCCCTGGGATCCTGCAAGGTTTCACAAGCGAAGAGTACGCCTTGTTTTGTGCCATTTCATTTACCATGCTAGAGAGCCGTTAAAACTGAAATCATTGACACAATATATTGAATCAAATCTAGTAAAGTCCACAGTGATGTGTACTAAGGCAAAATAGGGAAATATTAAAACAGCATCACAGATGCAATATGTTGTGCATTATGTAGATCAATTATTAGCCAAATCAAATACGAATCAAAGCACTGCACAAAACACAGAGGTAGAAAAGCTCGGTAAGATCACCCAGCCCACCTCTGTGTCCACTGATGATCCCTACAAAGGCATTTTTAGTCCTTTCTCCTGCTTTCACATGACTCAAACTGAAGGGCATTTCATTTTACCCTCGGGGAGTACTCCACATCTACTACATTTCTTTGATGCTATGTTTTTTAGTTGTACTCCCAAGTCCCAACCTAAATTATCCTTCACTCTCCTTAGTGTTCACACCCTTCATACCATCAAAGATCTTTCACATCTTCTCCCTAAGGTGAGCTATACATATTTAGTGCACCAGACTGTGATAACATTATCCTCAATAAATAGCACATACATAAGGAATCCATTGACTTAGAGGAAGTCTATCCATGGACCAGGTTGTTAAAGAAATAAGGACAGGGCAATCTGGCCTTAATCTTCATCCATAAACCAATAAAACCAGATACCCTGTACAGTTTCTCTGTGTTCTGACTTTCTGTGAGTATGGCTGTTAGAGATTCCACTAACTGCAAGTGTAATATTTTCTGGGTAGCGAAACAAGCCAAGTGAGAGGACTGGTGAACTCCTTTCAGACAACAAGACGCTTCCATAGAAGTGACTCAGCTGGGAGGGCTTCAGTGGACTCACTGCCAGTTTGCTCACAGCCCTGTTGTCCAAGGCTGTCTCCATGACCCTGGAAGGCCAGTGAGAGAGCAGAGCTCTGGGTGCAAGCTAGGGCAGGTAACCATGGAGGGAGAATCTTTATTATTGTTCATGGGATAAAAGACAGGGAAAAAACCCATTTCTGACCCCTAAATGAGGACTGTCGAGAAGGCCAGCGTTTAATGGTTTGTAAACACAAACTCAGAGCTATAAATGCTTTGCTTATTCTCACTATAATCCCTTTTCAAACTGGTTCCCCTGATGAATATAAGAAGTATTGATTTTTAAACCCTTGTAGGTTCTTAGAGACAATGCAGACTGACTTAATTATAATCAATAAAATTTACAGACAGTGATGCAACCCAGCAGAAGCATCCCTACCAAAAAGTATGGCGTAAGAATACTCCAGTTTCCCTACTGCATTGTTAGAATATGACCTTAATACATATTTTATTATGGATAGAAGCCTGTCCATGAATCCATCAGAGGATCACCTGCATCTCCACAGTTATAACTAACTGGGTAGTGTCTATAGTTACCTTTACATATCTTCAATGAGCAAAGGGATAGGAAAGTTCTATCGGTCTTTATCAGAGCTACTCCAAGCATCGCTCTCCTTTTGAATACTCCCCCATCTTTCAGTCTACTTACTCTCACCATCTCTATCTGAAACTATTTGTATTGCACTGATAAAACACTAAAGGACAGAGAGTGGAGGCGAGGTCTGCCTCACCTACTGGTTGGACACATCTGAAAGCGAGGTGCCTCTGCTCCTTGTGGAGTCAACAGGGAGAGCCAGGCAGTTGTGAAAGGATTTTGCTGGGCTGAAATGCCCTTGGGGAGTGCCTCTCCCATTTCACCAAACAACAGAACCAGCCCAGACAACCACCTTAGACCAAACACCCGAGTTTTTTAGACAGATAAACTTAGATGGGGTGAACCTAAGCAAAAAAAAAAAAAGTGCCCGGATCACAGAGTCTGTGGTAAAACTGAAGCGGAACAATAATTTGACATAGTTTGGACTAGGACAAAAATTCCCAGGGCATCCTTCTTTTCTGGACAAGGTGAAAAAAATCAATGACAGAAGAAGGAACAAGGCAGAAATCTGAATCTAGACTGATTTTCAAACCTGCTTTCCCCTATTCATCTCTCCTCTGTTACCTTGCATCTGCCTGGATATTTGACCCACCATTCCCAATATATGATTACCTTATGGCACATCTGTGCTATGCAATGAAGTGGTCTGTGCAGTGCCAAAGTATCTTAAATAGCACCAGCCACCCTCACCAGGAACCAGAAGCCAGACAGACGTGAGCACAACACTGTAGCAGGACTATTTTATACCCGCTAAAATGGTTTTTAGACGTAAGAGGATACCAGCTCATGCACCGCATCTGGCTAACAAGCTTTCAAAATCCTCGCTTTGAAAAGTCCTACCTTGTGGATATACCACTTTGTACCTTAAACATTGGGTGTTCCAAGGTAATAAATCCTATCTTCGTCTCAACTGTGTAACATCATCAACCAGACCAAGCTCCTGAGATGACAGCAACCACCTGATAGACATGGGACCAAACACTTCACTGAGGTTACAGTGCCCAAATAAAAGCTTAAATACACTGAAGGACGTGGGCTGGGAGGACGCAGTGGAAACAGGCAGTTTTGCACTCAATAGTTTTACAAGAAAACAGTCAGTCTGCTCTCTCCTGCTAACTAATCTCTGCAAAATTGCTGTATTACTAATTACAAGCATTAATTTGAGAGGAAACAATGAGTGTAAACTGTTTGACCACTCATGTGGCCCAAAGCCCACCTTTCTGTTTTCTAAGTGCTTTTGAAACAGCTCTGTATTAACGGCTGTGACTTTCTCTCCATGACAAATTAGTTGGCGTTGACAGCACAGGCTATCTGTAAGTGTTGAATAAAATCTAAGTCAAAAAACAACAAGAAGATACCTTCTTTTGTAAATATCTTTCAGCTGGCACAGTAAATTACATTGATTCAGAAGTGACTCATTTCCAACACTGTGCACATTAGCAGCCAGTATTATTCAATTTGAGATTTTAATTTATAACATACTCTTGGTAATGTACTCCCAATACATTCCTCACTTCCCTACCCTGTGACTGACAAAAGATGAAAGATCTTTACTGTATAAATATTTTATATTAAACCCTTCACTCTGCTGTATTTCTTCCATTGTCAGTTCCCATTTGCAAATACTATACATTGTCCAAAAAAGTGCTGATCTAGGCAAAGGGCATGTGCTTGTAGGCAGCCCTGCAGCTCCAGGAGCTGCTGCTCTGCTGCCAGGGAGAGATGGCAAGCAGGGCTCCCTCCTTTTAGGACTGAACTCCTTTGACCAAGGGACTTGGTCGTCTTGGAGGGCTGGATGTGGCCATGCTGCCCGCCAGCCCCAGGGGGGCCACCTTCAGGGAATGGGAGCGAGCAGCACGCCTGTGGCTTTGCAAGCAGAAGATGCCTCTGCTCCTGCTTTCAGCCCTCGGCCTGGGTGAGAACGAGAGAGTAAAAATGCCTCTTTGTTAACCAGACGTTTTACAAACTCTCCTGTCACCTTGTCTCGGGGTGAAACTGTGTCAGCAGGCAAGATTAGATAACTTGACCTAAATCGTACTGGAAATCTGTGGCAGACCTCAGCTCAGATCTCCTGACATCCTGTCTTGCGTATTACTGACAAGACCAACCCTAATCTAGTAGGAGAATCCTTTTCCAAACCGTTACTTAGTAAGGGCTAAATGCCACCACCAGACATCCACGGTAAAACCCTCCTGGCTGAGGCTGGATTTGGCTCCTGTTTCTAACCCGAATCATGAGAGATTTCTAACTCCCAGCTACATACACTGCTTCTCCTGACCCTCGCTGCTATTCCTGCTTGTTAAGCACTTGCTATCTAATCCAAAAATACTCCCTGTCCCATGAAGTGCACAAACCAGAGGTTATTTATCCTGCTCTGGGACGGTTCTTTGATCAAATTAATGTTGCTGACTATTGTTCGGTCTTTGTCAGGCTGTGAAAGGTCCCTCGGTCAGCTACTCTTACTTTCCATGGTCACCGTGAAGAGTTATTTCAGGATCCTGCAGTCTAGACTGTGCAGGTATTTCATCACAAGATTTAAGGCAGCCTGTGTGAATGCGTTACCCTACTTAGATACATAAAAAATAATTTCAACTGGGCTAAATTACCTTTATTATCAACCCTGGTAATTCCACCGCAGCCATTTTCTTGACTGATGTACGGAACACTATGAAATGAATCCTCTGAGAAGAAGATGGAAAAAAACAAGACAGTGATCAATGGATTCAATTAGTTACAGTATAATTCTACCAAGATGAAAAAGATCAAGACGCAATGCAACTTCTCCAGTTCAGCTAACAGAAGTTATACAGAATCTGCCACTACTTTGAGGGTTTTTTTTAAACTCACTGTAACTACTAATCCATTTAACGCAGAAGGAGAGGAATTACCAACAGTACTCAGCAAAATATTGGCAGTACAAGAGAGGCTGTGCCACAGGTGGAGGCTCCGAAAGAGTGTTTTAATGGACTAGATACACATTATGTCTGTATTTCTTCACACATAGAAAGCGTTATAACAACAGAGAGATTTCTCTAATGACAACAAAATAAAACCTTCCCAACAGCACATCCAAGCAAGAAATAACAATGCTGTCGCTACGCTGCGGAGGAACAAATTTCGCTTCTAATAATTCCCTCAACATTTCAAAACTCATGCTTTCAGCATCTTTCCTGCATAACGCCAAGAAAGCAGATTCCCTTAATGCGCGGGTCATCTGAATTACACTTTGACTCCGAGGCGCACAAACCTCTCTGCTCTGTGCTATGTGACACCTCCTTGTCACGGGGGTCACAAAACACAGGCACGTCCCGGCAGCTGATGCCATTTGTGGTAAGCGAGCCGGCCGGGAGGCCGTGGCGGGGAAGGGAAGCAAGAGGAAGAGCATAAAGACACAGTTTAGTTAATCACATTATTAAGATCTTCATCACCGAGAGTACTTAGCACATGGCAATAGTCAGTTTACAATATCGGAGCGGAGCAATCTGTATATTACGCCCGGGACACTACAGTGCCGGGAAATATGTAAATGTCATCATCTTAAAAGATAAAGGCACGTAGAGAGTAGGGCTTTTTTGCATGTAAAGGAAATAAGATGAATGAATAAAGCTGATCAAATGATTAACAGAATCCATAATCTTAATCTTATTATTTCTAAAGAAGAAAAGGCTGTTCAGTTAAGAGCTAGTCGTCTCCATTTCATTAAGAACAATTATATTCCAACTGATCAAGATCTACACCGCGCAGCCCTCACAGCAGACGCATTTTTATATTTCCTGTCATTTCAGCGAGATGAACAAAGTTGTTGGTGATTTGTGAGGCGAAAGCTCCGGAGATGGGTGTAAACAGATTTTAAACAACAGATCTGGCCGGGGTGATTTAGAGCCCCCCCCCCCCCGCCCCGCTCCGAGGAACACAATGCAAGGCAACCATGTGCTTGTTTCAAGATGTCTAAATCCCAGCCACGCTATCAATCTGAAAGGGGAGGGGAGGGTGGGGGTAAGATTTTATAAAATGTTTTCACACCCTGTTGGGTTAAGAGACAGTGGGTATTAATCCTATGGCTGCTACCCCAAGCTTCCTCTTTGTGGTCAGCAGAGAAACTGTGTGGTTGGGCGGAAGGAGTCCAAAGGCGTATTTTTTTTTTCCTCTCTCTTTTTTTTTTTAAAAAAAAAAAAAAAAAAAATATCTGTGTTAAAACAAGAGAAAGTGGACCGGTTACACAGCAAAGCAAAAACCACAGCCAGCCCTCTCTGCTGTTGCCTTCCCCCTAAATGTGGCCTACAGCGATTCTGCTTTCCAAAAAAAGGTTTAATTTAAACCATACAGTGCTACAAGCTGCCACGTTTCCAAATTCCACATTCCTTTCTAATCTGTGCACTTCAGAACTGACAAATTCTGCTTCCAATGGTACCCAGACTAACTGCGACGAAGAAATTGCTGCTAACCCTCCATTCCTCGACTCGATAAGGAACACCGACACACCCCCCCCCCGCCCCCCCCACCTACCCCCGGCCCCCCGATTTTGCTGAACTTTTAAAATTATCATATTCAAGGGGCAAGATTCAATACTTGTAAAATCTCTAGCTCACTTTTCACACAGTGAGAAAAACATTTCCAGGACTTGGTGGGGGGAATTCCCAGTCTGGTATAAATTCACAAAACTCCCCCGACGACTTTGCAAGAATAATTTGCCCCCGCTGAGACTCTGCCCTCGGTGCTCCGTTTGCACAAGTCCCCATGGACAAGGACATGAGCTCTTCTCCACCGTGCAGCCCAAAAATGTGCAGCGCAGAGGAGCCTTCCCTCATTTGAAGTTAAACAAGTAACATTCTCGCAGGGGAGGATGGGGACAAAGAGGACGTCCTGCTTTGTCCTCGAGCAGGAATGGATCTCGGTGACACCAGATGGATGCAAAAGGAGACCAAAATGTTGCATCCCTGCAGAAGACCTGGAGGGAAGGGACCAAAGGCGTCAAGGAGCATCGCTGCAGAGCCCCTCGAGTTTAGGGACAGTCTGTGACACGAGGGTACCCATGTAGCCAGCAGTGGGCTGGGGGCTGCCACATCAGCCCAACTCCAGGCTGGAGAAGAAACATCCCCATAGTGGCTGGAACAGCCCATTCGGGGTCCCCTGGGAACCCACTTTCCCGTCCAACTCTGCGCCGTGCCAGGCTGGAGGAGCACCCCGGCCACCACCGTCATCCTGGAAACTGCTCACCCACACTTTTTGACCCACAGCGCATAAAAGTGAGCGTTTCAGGTGGCCCAGAAGTTGTGTTTATTTTTGTCCCAGGATTTTTTTTGGCCCTCCTGCAGCTCTACAACACGTAACCATACGTACGACTTGTCAATGAAGGGTAACAGCACTAGCCCGTCAGTAGCCTCAGGGCTCTCATCTTAACCAACCTTCAAGCAACATGATAATTTTAGGGGACGTACACAACTATTTATTATATCTCCTGCAAACAACCTGCAGCAATCTGCTGCACGATGAGGCACAGCGGTAAGGAAAGGCGACGGGATGGATCTGACTCCACTGAAACGGAGGAAGCACAGCTCGTTTGGGCTCCCGCACCTGCTTTCTGGAGGGGCTGCATCCACCATGCAACTCCTCCTGCCAACCCAGAGCACAGGAAAAGCATATGTCACATCTCAAAAATCATGGCATTTTCAAACTTTTTTTTTTTTTCTCTTTGCCTTCTGCTTTCTGATCCATTGAAGTGCAGATAAGGAACATTTTCAGGCTTTTCTCAAGAGTCAGAAACTCAAGATTTTCTCTTTTTTCTTCTGCTTTTCTTTTTTTTTTTTTTTTTTATGACAGCTGAGATGCACATGGAAATCTTTGGGTACCTGGAACCTTAAGGAAAACATCAAACCTTGTGAAACTCACTGTAAGAGCAACTGCCTGGTAACCGCATGCATCTTAAACCACCGTTTAAATCACTGAATAGTTCAGCTCAATGTTTACTTTCAAGTAATGTCAGAAGTCAAGTGTAGAAGGCCAGGTTCTTAGCCAGTGTAAATCCATTTAAATCGTGAGCTCTTTCCCTGCTCCAGAATCATTGTGTTTATATTCAGACAATACACTCGACAGGCACCAGATGAGCGTTCTTAGCCTCAGCTCAATGATTTTTCTGGAAATGGAAAGAGCTTAGCTGTGGGATCCCTGCCAGCGTAGGAACTCTGGGATTTTTTGAGGTTGGGATTCTCAAAAGGAGCTGGGTCCCCATTTCCCTCACGCTCCTTTGAAAATCCAAGCCGATGTTAATCAACTTGATCGGGCCCTTTTAAAAAAGAATAATGGTATAAAACTGGCCCAGAAGTGAAAAACTATACTGATGCAACTCAGGGCTTAACAAGTAGGTGAAACATCCAGATTTAATACTAGCATAAACCTGAATTTTTATCACTTCTGCCAGGGCAGTCCAATAAGGCCTTAAGTTTGAGTAAATGTCAGTCATTCTCAGTTGTCCCACTAGTAGTCCCATAATGGGATGTGCTAGCCAAAAATGGAAAGGAGGCACAGCATCTGCTTATGTTTAATTTATTTTTGCATTTTGGCGTGTTGTCCTGGGAGAATCAATGTTTTTAAGTGGCTGCATCTTTTTGAGCCAACTTGCTGTCCTTTCCTAACACATCAAGGACATGTTTCTGGAAATGGAACATACTCCCGTTGAAACCAGAGAGGTACAGGTATGGCAACCTTACGTTTTTAAAATTTAATATGTGGTTTTGGAGTGAAATTCCCTCAGTCTCACTCAAACCGAACTCTAGACGCCCCCTTCGACAAAGCCGTAATTCCCATTAGCAGGAGTTAACACGTGTGGATCATGGAGAGGTGAATAAATCCACTCAAGGTGGTCCAGCACTCCAGCTAAACCAAAGCATATCGGGCACCCATGTCCAGTTACTCTGGATTTATATGGAATCGTTGATGGCTGAAATCAACCCACTGGTTTTAATAACTGCTGCTTTGAGCACGTACCTGCCAGGGAACTAGTGAGCTTAGCAAAGCCAGGGCTAGGACCAAGCACAAGCCCCACACCCCAGGAAGACCCCTGCAAGATGTTGGCCGTAGCACATTACGCTGATGGCAACGGTGTGGGTGCCGTCAACTCAACAACACACAGAAAGGAATCGCACGTTCATTTTTCAGGCTGGCTAAAATAAAGAGCAGGGGGGCACGGTGCACACTTTTGATTTGAGAATGCTAATTTCGTTTTAATAGTAAGCTGCTTGTTTAAGAAGTAGAAAGTGGTTCTGAAACACAAAGGTGCATGGATGTTGTTATAACTAAAATGGGGCCGATCGCTAGTTTTTTAACAATTTGGTAACAAGAAAAAATGGTCACACGCTGGGACGTTTTATGCCAAGTCTCAGCCAGAGCAAAATTTTATGGCCGAGTTATAAACCCTTGAAAATAAGGGTTTATAATAGAAATGCTGACAGACCCTTAATTATAGCAGCACTAGCGGGCACTGTTGTAATAAGGCCCACATATTTTCCTCTTTGATCATTATTTATAGGATGCATTGGAAATCATCCCATTTACAACTGTATGCCCGCTCAGCTAGGTGGAGTTTTATCCATTAAGAAAGGGAAATACAAAGTCGGCTGCTGAAGAAAGCCGGGGGCTTTACCTCCCGGCGTTCCCGCGGCATACCAACCCTGAGCTTCAGGCAGTGACTAATGCCTTTACTCTGCCGGTTTGTATAAGAGGTTGAAGTTCAGGCTGGTGCAGTGCAGCATTCCCCGGGACCTGCTGCCTCTTTAGGCAGGCGATTAATCACTTGATCGATAGACCATATGATTAGGCACTAATAGCTGATAGGAGGAGAGAATAAACAACCATAAATTTGCTTTGTACTGAGTAATCCAAGTGTAAGAGAGGTCAGATAATGGCCACATAAGGTCATGTTGCCTAAGGAGCCCATATGGGAAAGATGGAAGATACATACATTTTTAAATATCTTCAATTATTATTGTATTGCTGGGCAGGATTCGGGTTGCTGATGCGCCCCTGTCTTTGAGCACGGGCAGGCTTGTCATGCTCCAAAGTAGACTGATACCAAACAGCGACAGCCGTTTCCACATCAAGAAAAAAACAAAAACAAAACAAAAAAAAAAAACCAACCAACCTCAAAAACCTCAGGTCGTGTGATGATTTCAAACTAAACCTCCGCGTCAGCTGAGGTGGGTGTAATTTCATTGACACTGGGAGGTCCAGGTCATCGGCTTCGAAGCCGCGCCATCGCAAGAAATCAGGCGGACGTGGCAGGACCTGCGCCTCCCGCTTTGTTCCCGCTGTATCCGGGTTCTCCGCGAGGTGCAGGTCCCAGCCCGGTCCAGCCGCCGCCTCCGCCCGCAGCGCCCAGGCAGGATGCTTGGCAGAAAAACTCGCCTTCAAAGGGCCATAAATCTCCGGCTCCCCACCCCCTCGCCCTCCGTCCCTGCTTTTTCTAAGGCTCTCCTCTTCCCCTGCATAAAAAATGGTCTTTTCAGGACTCAAGATGCAAACCAGGTTTACAGCCTTTCTTTTTTTTTTTCTTTTTTTTTTTTTTTTTTACAGTAAACGTACCCTTTGTCTATGGCAACGAATTTGAGAAGAAACAAAAATGGCTGGTTAAAAGGAAGAAAAAAATACTTCAGTCACCCCAACAAAGGCAAGGAGTTTACAAACCTTTCCCGTCAGCGCCTGGACGCAGGCAAAGTACTTACTTCATTAAGTTGAAACAAAACTCGACCAGTAAAACCGTCAGCTCCATCCGAGACAACCAGCAGGCCCCTTGCAGCATGTTCCTGATTGACCATCAGCAGACTATGTAAATCGCTTTTTCTGCCAAACAATCGTGGGGATAAATGCCCTCCTTTATCTTTGGGGCTATTTCTAAACTCCCCTTTCTCAATGACGGGACATTCATGGGCTGCAATCTTATTTTGTTGCTTCTCAGCATTAGTGGGAAAGCGCATTCAGGGCTGCCGGGCTCTCCTGCCTGCACCGATTCCTCCCTCTCCCCCTGCCCCGTGCATTAGCTGTGTGCACGGGTGTGTGTAACAACACATCCTCGCCTTTGAAACCAGGAGACGAGGATGCTGTTTGCCTCGGTTTTAAAACGGAGCTGTGCTTCAGATAACGCAAAGGCTCTTGAGTTTCAAAGAGACCGAGATTGGAGTGCTCCCGCAATGTCAAGCAATTCAAAATCACTGGAGTGCTGCAAGGACTGTATGTACACTTGACTTTGTGAGTGAGCACATGCTGTGTAGACCTGCGCAAAATCACCGCGGTACTCCCAAATCCCTTTTTCCCGTTTTATTTTACACGTGAATCGCACCACGGACCTTCCCAGCCACCCGCTGCACCCACCTGAAGAACAGCTCCTGATCCTCACGCTGGCACAGACACAAGTTCTTCAGGGCCTGCCCTCCCTTGCTTGGAAGAAAAGCTTCTACCATCTAACACAAACAGACTTTATTTTGAAGGCCCTGCATAGACGTATTAAATTAAAGACGGCGCCTCAATCATTTGGAGGATAACGTCAACACCAAGCACCAAGAAAATCAAGAGCTTGGACCATAAGCTCCTGGTGACCTCCATCGCAGGGATGGACACCTTCCTTCAGCAAGGCCTTTTGAAAACAACTAGAGTAATCATAATAAAGTGTTCATTTGAGCTCAGAAGCAGGTTCTTTATTTCTTTTGCACACTTTTTAACTACAAAGCATTTTTCCTTGCAACACCTACTCTTTCTTCTTTCCAGCTTGGGTGGCACCGTAGGAGAAGCGTCCCTGGCCAGTCCTGTCATCCCTCCCAGCCCAGGCGGGTGCAGCCTCCAGCTACAGAACTAAAGGCAAGTCCTCCTCCCCAGAAATAGCTACAAGTTTCACTTACAAAACTGTTTTTCTTTTTGTATTCAGCCCTCCTGGCATTATTTGTCCCATCCTACTTTGGCTTCGCTGTGTGCTCCAGAAGAAACACAACTTTTACAACTATCAGTTACTCTTGCAAATAATATTCATGGGTGTAATTACATTTCAATCCGCCGGTGCAGTTGTCTGGCTTATCCAGCCAGTGCATCCTTAGCCATCTGCTCTATGGTTTAATTTTAAACGTTAACCTAAAAGTAAAAGGGTGTTTCCCGTGATAAATTCATTCAGAACCACCCAGTACATATTTATTTGTAACATAAATAAAAAGCATGAGAACAAACTACAATTATTAACAAAAGTATGAAATATTACTTATCTGTGTGGTTGGACTCACTTCTAACTAATGTTTTCAGTTTTCATCAGCAATTGAGTTAAGGGTGAGTAAGAGGATATACACCTAAGCGCAGCCCTTCCTCTTCCCACCCTTTACTCCCCTTGGTGCTTAAAGCAGCCGGAGCTGTTATCCTGCAATGAAATCTCACGTGCTCTTCAAGGATACTGACATTTATTTAATTAATTTTCCTCCCGAACTTACACAGTGGGCCTGTATTCAGAGAGCGCGCATGAATAATGCAGATTTTAAAACCGCATTATTACAAAGGATGTCAAGTTCACACACTGTCAACACTAATAAACTCCCCAAAGTGCTAAAATCCAGGACACCCGTCCCCCTCCCCGTCCCTGCGTCCCCCCTCGAAGGTGGCTGGGGGGTGGCGGCAGCCCCTGCTTTGTGCCCTGCCTGCCAGCAAAGAGCCTCACGCGGGGCGGCGAGGCAAACCGTGGAGAGCCAGAGGATGGGGACCGACCGCACCGCTCCGGGGAAAAACACAACACTTAGGGCTTTCATACCCTCACGCACTCCACAGATCCCAAACCGATGTTTTATTGCTATTTGTTATTGCTGTGGTAGGACCCCGCAGGGCCGTGCAGGGGCAGAGGCAGCCCCGGCCCCTTCCCTGACCACTTGCAATCTAATTTAAGATACGGAAAAACAAGTGAGTGAGACAAACACTCAGAGGAATGGGGTAAGAGTAACAAGGTCACATTGCTATGCTGGCAGCTATTGCCAAACTTGCAAACTATCTGAAAGTTATTTATATATAAAATAATTAAATTCAGCTGTCCCATCCTGCCACCCTATCTCGCCATCACAGGTTTGCTCGTGCCTCGCACGCCATGCAGCGGAATAATTCTGGAGCCGTGACGGAGGTGGCTGCAGGGACCACAGCTGGGACCCGAGCAGAAAGCAGCACACAAAATGCCTTGGGCACATGGAGCCACCTTCTCCCTGGGCATGGGCTCGGCTGGCACAAAGAGGATTTCCAGAGGCATGTAACAGGCGCAGGGGTGCTGGTAGAGCATCCCTCAGTCTGGTGACAACTCAACACCAACTATCAGTATTTGCAGGAAGTGAAGCCCATCAAAACAACCCAGTGAGCAGGATCCAGGAGCTGAGCACGATCCACACCACTGAAAGAATAAAATATTCTTGGTGCCTGGCAGAACTGAGCCCTTTTGACGCCCTTTTCCAAACTCCGGGAAATAACTTTCACTCCAGGCATCATCATGCATGAAAGCAAAACGCAGAGAGGAGTATGAACGCTTCCTAATGCTAAAGCATTAATAATGTTTAAGACTATATTCTACCAGCATGTCTGAGATGCATTAACTACCCAAAGGACAGTCTTTCTGGGCCCAGTATTAGAGACTTACACACCACCTGAAAATATTTGACCCCCTCCTCCTACACTTAGTACAGATGAAAAACACTACAAAATCCCCGGGTAAAGCTCTGCCTTGGCACAGGGATGTGTCAGACACAGCCTGGACACCTCTCCTCCAAACGTTTCTAAAGCATTGTGATATTGATATCACGTTTGGAGCATCGGAGAGTCAGGAGGAGGGTGAGACCCCATCATGGTAGAGACTAGAAGTTGGAAGGAGTTAGAGATGCTCCCACGCAGGGAACTATCGATACGCAGCACTGTTTGACACTATTGTTAGCATGTTTCAGGAGGAGCATACAAATACTCCACATGCACTCGAGCAGACACCTCCCTGCACAAAAGCAAGACAGGCACTTCAACATACCAACAACGATCATCAGAAAGAGTTCTCCTTTCTTCAGCTTGCACAGGCAGAGGAGCACACCCAGAGTGGAAAGCCCCTGATGCAGTGCAGATCAGCACTGTCCCACCCAGGTGTCACCTACTTTCCCTTCCCTGCTAACAGGTAGTAGAGCCAACTTCACAGGTAGGAGCAAGACAGCCAAGTAGCTGCATTTCAACCTGGGCAGATAAGAAGAGATCAGGATGGCAAGAGGTCATCCTCGGAGACATCTCTGATCTCTGCCCCGGGCACGAGGTCATCCTGATCCTACTGCTTCTCTCACTGTCTCCTGCCCTTACTTGACTTACTTGGAGGAGCAGGAGACACTACGGGCAAATGTGCCACAAGTGTCCAAACAGCTTTTCATCAGTGAAATGTCCCGGGCACAAGATTGTGGCCCCTCTGCCTTCCACGGCCCTCCCAGACGCAGCCCAACACCATTGCTCTGTGCTAGTTAAAGGGGATTGAGTTACTTTCCAGAAGCGCTGAGAGCAAAGGGCTTTGCTGAGCCCACTTCTGAAAACAATCAATGCGCTGGACATGCTAATTTTTTCTACAGCTTGTGAGAGTGCTGTGTGATGGAAGAAAGTTTGTGGGTGACAGCCCAGTCCTTCGTGCCCCGGGAACAGCAGGCTGGCCCTGTGTGAGACACACGATGCAGACGCATAGTGAGACAGGATGTCTTCCCACAGAAAGACCAAGTAAATACTGTATAATGACAGGATTTCTATTATTGATGCTTCAGCAAATCATCTTGGATCCTCGGAGGATCAATTAATCATTGGGATTGTCAACACCCAACTCCATGTTGTAAGTTTTTGCCATCCAACTCTCCCATCCTCCCCTACACACAAATGATGCTTGGGGCACGGTGCCAAACGAAGCGGAAAAAGAAAGAAGGGGAAAGAAAGCAACGAACAGAGAGGCTGTTGTCAGGGCCGGACCCTCGCGTTGGCGAGGAAGATCAAATGCAGCTGCCCCCATGGCTGCATGTGGTTAAGCCCGCCGTGCCTGAGGGCAGGCGGGATGGGGAGCAGCCAGGCAGCCTACGACGGGCACAGATAATTAAATCATCCGATTGCCGGGCAGGCCACATTAAGAAGCTCATCGGTTTGCATGTGGCCCCTTGCTGTGGCCACCCGTGAGCTAAGTCTTGCCTAGATGCTAGTAGACAATTAAGACAAATTGTATGGCTGAAGATCAGACTAGAGCACTGCCAATGCCCTTGCCTGGAAGCTCCGCTGAAGAATGAGGGCACATGTGTGTGGGAACCAAGGCTCGGAAGAGAGCTTTTAATGAACAACGTGCCAGCACTTGTTGCCAGAACACACTCTTCATTTCAGCTCTTGGAGAAAACAAAACCCTTAAAACCAGAGTTTACTACATTTCACTGATCTTCAATATGGCTGGAACTTCAGGATGCTTCTCCTCAAGCTAAGTTTGTATCAGTGAAAATATGCTTCTTGTTAAAGAAACTATTTAAAATGTGGAATCTAAAATCAAGCAAAAATAGCAGACAGTATGTTCAGCTTCAAAATTGGCTTGCACTCAACCAAGTATACCATAAACAGAAGGCAGAACTGACTATTTTTATCTTAACAGCCCTTGGGTGATTAAAATTTGGGGCCAGAATAAACAATTTTTTTCCCCATTCCTTGCAAGAGAATATGTGACATGGGTTTGGAGTCCTTTCTAATTTTTTAACTCCCTTCCTAGCTATTAGTTGTTTGCATTAGAAATGTTCCCATGTACCCGACAGCATGAAGGCTGCATTGCACCAGGCACGGTATGAATTATAGGAACACACAGACCACTGTGCCCTGAAGAGATTACCGTGCAAGATAAGCCAAAGACAACAACAAAGTGCTAAGAGGGAGCAGGTGAAAAGTTAACAAGGGGAGGAATGCACAGATACACAACATATGTGATTTTTCTTTACGAGGTGTAGTGTCACAGACAACCCCTGTGGCCTGTGGGAGATGAGGGTCATAAGGACACACCTAGGATGGAAAGGACCAGATGAGGTCAGGGAAGGTGATGGGTGAGGAGGACAGAGGTCCTTCTGAATCCAAGGGGTGAGGAAGGCTGGAGGAGAGAGAAGAGAGAGGGGGCAGAGCAAAGGAGAACAGTGAAAAGACATGCAGTGCTTAGGGAGAGTATGGCTGGGAGTCAGGATGCTTCGAGGGATGGCAGAGCCAGGGTCAAAGGCCAGGGATAAAATCAAGCATCAGCATGAGATGGTGTAGATGGAAGACAGTGAGAAAATCCAGGCCACAGAATTTACAGCTTTACAGCAGCTGGGACTAGCGAAAAAGAGCAATCATATGTTGAGGGGTGGGCAAGGCAAGAGAGAGACGGGAAGGCACAAACTGTTTGCACGTTTGCAGAACAAGAAGTTGAAGATGGAGCCCAGGTTTTGGCCATCAGTTGGCAGTGGTTCCAGGGACTGGAGGAAGGAGAAACGGCGATGGGAAGAGGAGGAAGCAAGAAAGTCACTTCTGGTGGTGTTAAATAATGCTGATGGTTTAACTGCTTCTGCAGAAGTAGCTATGGAAAGGGGCTGAGCCGTGGGACTGAGTGGAGGGAGGCAGAGTGGGACAGGAGCAATGGGCTGGGTGTTAACGGGACCTGAAGCCACGGGAGTAGAAGCAACTGATTTGAAAGGAGATGTAAAGGAGGGAGCCTAACCGGGGATTTTGGGATACCTCCAACACAAGGGGATGTGAGGTTTTGACATTTACTGAGCTGTCTATGGCATATACTTTGGTTTCTCTGCAGCAGCAGCCCACAGATTTGTTAGGACACAAACCACTGTCAACCCTCAAAACTTCTTCAGACCTTCATGAATGTGACTCCCTTTTCATTACAAGCTACACGTTTTAATACTTAACACGTGGACACCACGGTTCACATTTCACAGTGTAGGAACTGCTGAGTCCTGCTGTGAGGACCACCCCAGCAATACTTATTTATAAATAAGTAAAAAGAAAAATTTCCGGAACAGATCTCTTAAAAGCTGCACAGATGTCCAAAATGATGGCACAGCGACATGATATACAGCAGGCCCAAAGAGTTCACAGTCAAGGCACCCGATACAGAAGACACTTACGTTTCTGAATAACTTTATATTCTCATCATAATTGGAGGGGGGAGGAATTATCTGACAAACTCTTTTTTCCTCACTCCTCTCTTCCTTTCTTCAGACACTGATCATCTTTACTCAAACCCGTTCAAATCAGTGTTTTTTTTTTTTTCTGCTTTTAAGTACAACCATTGTTCATAACTTCCACCTCCAGTTCAGGGCTATTCCTCCAGTTTCGTGTGTTCCCATTCACGCGGTGTCAGCAGAAAGGGTTTCTTACTCCAGAAAAGCCGTTGCATGTGCAATAAACAAATAGCCTTTGACATACTGGTTAATTATATCAGTTAGCGACAATCTCACATGCATGAATGCTGTGCTAATGAAAAACACTTTGGCATGCAAAGCAGGACCGATCAAGACATTGAAGTGTCCAAACCTGCAAACTATAAGCAGCACAACCAATGAAACACAACAGGACTTTATAGTTACACTTAGGAGGAGCACGGGTGGATGGCAACACAGTAAGGGTGGACTCTAAACAAGGCAAAGTATTAGTCTTAGGTGCTGAATGGTTTGATTTCATGCAAAGGAAGCCATAAATTAAGATTATAATCCTGCACCAGTGGTGACAACGACAACACAGATTTCTATTTGGGTATAGAGAATGATAAAGGCATCTATTCAACACAGCATCTCTGTATCTTCTACAAAGCAGCAGATTGAGCGCCCTGTTGAAGAGCATGGACCCAAGCACGCCTCTCAAACTCCCCCAACCCAGTGCTCTCCTAAATCATATCACCCACTCTCCTGTACTCCAACCAGACCGGGCCCAAAGAAGGGCCGCCACCCTGGGGACTTCTCTGGCAGCCCCCTTACCTCCCCATCACAGCTTCCCCAAGGCTCTCGGCAGCCAAGCAGAGGAGCCTCGAGCCTTCCCCACCACTAACCCAGGATCCCTCCAGAAAAGGATCTTCACGTGACACACGTTTCAACCTGCTCCAGAGGAGCGGCTGGGCGGCCGGGCTCCATCTCCCACCCCAGAAGGCAGCTCGGTGCCTCAGCCCCAGCACACATGTGCTGCGCAGATGGATGCGGAGCGCGGGCTGCTGCGGCGAGCTCCGTGCATGCTCCCTGCACGCTCGCTGTGCAACTAATTTGTATGTTTACCGCAGCCATTTGTCCAGGACTTCTGAATGTCTGCAGCCAAAAACATGGACAAATGGAAAAAAAATGGAAGTGAAAAAAACCACCATGAAGCGTGTGCAAGGGCGGCTACACAAATGCTGTGATTGCCATCACCACCTGCGTTCACGTGGCCAAAAGCCCTTGGACTTGTCCTCCGCGTGGACATGGGGACAAGCTGCACTCAGCCCCCCATCAATGCTGACTTCCCTCAATGTCTCCATCGCCTTAGCCAAACCAACTCCCTTTTTATTTTTAACTTCCCCTCTTTCAGCTACCTGGGCTCATTACTCTCGCTAACCCCTAGCACATTCCATGCCTATCTAAACAGAAGAACAATAGCCCTCGGAGACCCAGTCTCCTTCCATCCAGTAACACTATGCAGAGCTAACCACAGCCTTAATGTACTGACAGTTAAACTGCTTTTATCTCTTTTATTTTCCACAAAGTTCTTACACAATAATCCCCTGTCATATTTTTTACCAATAAAATATATGAATAGCTAATCTAGTGGCTAACTTTACAGTGATATGAGATCTTCCCTTATAATGACTTCCACGGTGAAATAACAAAATCCCTATCAAAGGCAATCTTTTTATGGCTGTTAGAAAGACTGTCTCTATCCAGACGCTTGCCATCGATTTGGTTTTAACTCCCTTGTCCCCTCACATGACGGAGAAAATGGACTAGCCCTAAATTTAGGATAAACACATGATTACCAGGCATTTAGCAACAGAAAACTTCCCCTACTTTGTTTAGCCTAGAGACGTCCAAGTGCAAAAGCCAAGGAATGCTCTTCCCCACCTCCTTTTAACCATGGGTAAACCCTACGCGCTGCAAAAGAGGAGTTTTCAATTAAAATTGGCACTTCTGAGCTTGCAGTTGGTGGCAGACCCCTCCTTCAGTAAATGACATCACTTTGGACTGTGGCAGCACGGGAGTGCAATGGAGGCTGTGAGTAAGCCTGCGCTGGGTTTTGGCACTGGCCTAGCAATCATAAAAAAGCAGTTTGGTGTTTACAAATCGAGGCTGAGCTGTGCCCAGTGCCCTGGCGTGCTGGGCAGGGAGAAGGGAGGCGCGGATGCAATCCCCACCACTGCTGGCACCCCAGCTGCCCCTGCGTCCCTCCCGCCGTGATGCTGACGGGCATTTGAAAAGCACCCAAACCGTTTATTGGTGTCTGCTCAGCTTTTTCACTTCTCACGCTGGATACTTTCAGCCTTGCTCATCTGCCCCCTCATCTTCACTCTTGCCATTCCCTAGCACCTTCAGAAAAAAAAAAACCAACCTCCCTTAGAGTTTTTGCAGTCCCCAAATCCTGGGTCCGTGTGCTCACTCAGCTCCGGACCCGTGACTCTCCTCCCGCCGATGCAGTGTGCAAGCTCTTCGGGGCAGAGACTGCCCATGTGTACCCAGCCCTGGTAAAACTGCGCCTGACTCTCCGCTGCCCTTCGGGAACGACTGCAACGTGCCATTACAGGAACAAATGGGTATGTCAGTAATCTCCCACATTGACTTGTTATCCTCATAAAGGCAAATTGCAGCTGATTGCCCCTTACTTCTACCTACAACCCTCCCCTCCAAGTAAGACCTTAGGAACTGAGCACAGCCCTGCACAGCCCTGTGTTTAACTACAATTTACTGATTAGCTCCCAGACAGCAGCACATGGGGATCACATTTCACCATTTTGGTATCTTTTAAGTCCTGAATAAGCTATAAGATGCTCCGAGCACTCACACACCGTGTATTACCTGCTGTAAGCGAGGGGCTGAAGTCACAGTGAAACGCTCCTCTACTTAATAACAGAGGGACATAGAAGATCATAGCCCAAAAACCCCACAGATGTGGGTAGACCTTATGCTGCTGGAGGATTTCCCAAGGACAGAGACGACTGTGGAGCTTGGACAGGATGACATGGGATGGATGCTGAGGCCAGCACACCAAGGGGCCCCATGGAAAGCAAACCCCAAAGGAGCTGTGGGGCTGGAAGGAGACCAGAGGGGTCTTGGAAAGCCGAGCAACGACACGCTTCAGTTCATGGAAAGAAGTTTTTATGCAAAAGCCCTCATAAAAAGCACTACACATAACCCACCCTTGCCAGTGGGCTTGGGAAGCTGAAGGCCGATGATGTGAACCTACATCAAGGCTGACATCTCAAGGAGAGGTCACCTGCACAATGAGCAGGGAGGGAACTTCTACTGGCGATAACTAAACACGGACAACGGGAGCTCTGCAGCCCCGGCCAGCCCCACCCCAGGTGCAGGCGGGTTCACAGGACTCCTACACAGAAAATTTTTTTGTGGGTTTGCCAATATTGCAAAACCACCGCATAAGCCGGGTGAGAAACTGAAACCCTTTCAGTGGTCAGCACAGCGCGGCGCAGCGCTCACAGAGCTGAAGGAGGCTCTTGTGCCGTCCCCCTGGTTCGGGCCACAACTTTGCAAACCCCTTTCACATGAGACAGATGCTTCTGCTTACGGTTTCATGGGCAACGCAAGAACCTAAAGCACTTGGGAGGATGGTGGCTCATTACAGCAGGAACTTGGGTTCTCCAGAGGTAATTTACTGCAGGGAAGGACTTCTCGGCCGTGGCCAGACCAGGAGGACTTTTTAAACAACCTTCTTTATGTACCCAGCTCTGGGGACTGGACTGGTCATGCATCATTGCAACGGCTCTTCCGAGTCACGAATCATCAGGTCATTGTGCCAGGTGTCTGGAAATGCTGCACCTCTATCTCGACCGGGGAACACTTAAGGAAAGTTCATCCTAATTAATTAAAATTGTGAATTTAAAGTGGATTAATTAAACTGCATTAAATCCCTGTGTAAACTCCTCAAGCAGACTTTAAAGTGTCTTTATTAAATTGCTAAAGCAAAATTCAGCTAAACCAAATTAAGGCTGTTTCATTTCTAAATGACAGTGTCTACACGAGGATGTAATGTAGTTTAGCTAATCCACTTTAAAGTTATTTCACATCCATTTCAATTGTCCCCGTGTAGACAAGCCCGAAGAATCCCGTCGCTCACGAGCCTGTGTACAAATATGGGTAACAACAGGGCCATTTTTAGATTGCCTTTTTAGGAAATTATTTGCAAATATCCTCTTGGACAAGAGAGCAAAGAATTGATTTTCAGTGGGATTGGGGCAGGGAAGGACAGGACTCTCCTGCTGGCTCACGGCGTGCGGGAGGACGGATGTCCCTGGCTTATCCCTGCACTTGGGGAGATGTGGAGGAAAGGGAGGGGACACGCATGGCCAGGAAAGCGTTTTGCAAATTCAACTGCACGCCCAAGGTGCCTCTGACCGTATCGCAGCAAGACGGTTCTGTTCCCAAGAGGGAAACGTGGAGTTTAAGGATGAAACAGCGGAGATGAGGAAAATGGAGGGCGCTGGGCGTGCTGTCTGTAGTAGGTGCACGGAGATGGCGGGTTCACAAGTCGCGGTGCTGTTGGCACTGAGAGCTGCAGAGACCTTCCCTAACTCCACTGAAGCTGCTGGGTGGGAAAGGGGTGCAGCCTCCAGACCCCTTCACTGTGTGAGACTGCACCCACGGGCCTCTCCAGCAGCAAGCAGAGGACTCCAGCAAATCTGAACAATTTGGGGCATCTGCAGAGCCCGCCGGGAGAGGCGTGAGGGAGTCAGCGGGACGGCAGCACAGGGGGACTCCTCTCACCTGCGAGATCCCCAACCCCTCAGCGTGCAGGAAAAAGCCATCAAAGTGCAAAACCAAATTTTGGTGGCGCTGGGAGAAAGCCCCGGAGTGGTCAGGTTTGGGAAGGGTCCCTGTGTCCCGACGGGCTGCCGGAGATGAGGCTTTGTGCGGCTTTTCCAAGCAAACCGCCCTGCAGTGAGGCCCTGCTGCCCTGGGCCAGCGATTCCTCCTGCAATCCCCACGGTTTGGGGAGCTGCGCAGAAGGCAAAGGGTTAAGGCAGCCCTGCGGTTTACAATTTAGTAGCAGTCAAGCCCTCGGCAGCGCAGACCTTCGCAGGGAGGCTGGAGAGGCTGGAATAACTGCTGGCTGGAGCTGCAGCACGTCCAGAGGCAACGGCAATAAAACCAGAGTGGATTACATCCCTTTAGAAACCCTCAGGAAAAAAAAAAAAAAAGGAAAACAAGGGAGTAAAAAAAAAAAAAAGGGAACGAAAGAAAGCGTAAACCACAGATTATGTCTGTTGGCTGTTTTTTGATAAGCTCTGCTACAAACACAATGCTAATGAGTGTAAGGGACATCCTCTGTGTGGGGCGGCTGCTTGACCGCATTTTGTCTGCATGTGGCTGATTTCCTCACCCACTGCCAAGCCCCGTGGCATCGCTCCCTGCCGGGGCTTTTCCTTCGCCTCCTCGCCTCGCCGCTCGGCCCTCCGCGGCCGTCAATATTTCACCCAACCTGCGTGAGTCAGCAGTAACCGAAGGAAAGGACCGAAGGGAGAATAAACACGCCGTCGCCTGGAAACTTTCCCTCTGAAGCATTTCAGGGTCGCTGTAACGCTGCCCATGTGAGCTGCGGAGCGGGGCCGGGCAGCTTCAGAGCTCTTTTCATATTAACACCATATGATTTTTTTAATTATTTTTTTTTTCCTGGTTGATCCCAAAGTCCACCCGGCTCCTGGTGTTAATTTACCCTTTGCCAAAGCCTTAGCTGCCCTCTTTTATACCACGGGGCTCTTTACAAACCCAATGGTGATTGCCTTCCCAAGGCATCTACTGGGTTGCATATAATTCCTCTAATTAAATGTAAAGGAGAGATGGTTTGGTGGAGCACCATTTCATCATTTCCCCTCTCACTTCACGCTGTGGACTTTAATGAGGACCTAAAACACCATCTTGACTTGGCTTTAGTTTCAGGCCAGATGAGCTTTGCTTGTTAAGGCTGTCTTCGCTTGTCAGGAAAAATAGCTTTATTAAGGTCATGTAACGCACAGGGTTTGATTAAAGCTAATCAAGGAAGAAAACCAGACCGAAGCGGTGCGAATCAAACTTACTGCGACATGTTTAACATAACTTCACCTCGCCTATCTGTTAAAAGCAGACAGAAGTAAGATCAAGTTACCCAGAAGAATGCCTGCGCCAGGGGAGCGCGTGGAGCACTGCACAGCATCGTATAGCGCCGTCCAGCCCCGCGCAGCATCCCGCTGCACCCTGCAACACTGCACAGCACCGCGCACGCTGCACTTCAACCCACGCGGGGCTCCCCGGGAGGGAGCTGGCAAACTCCAGCACCGCTGCCCTGCTTTTAATCCTCGGGAGCTGGGCTCCCCGGTGCGTGCTCGGCGCAGGCTAACTCCCGCCCGGCGTAACAGCCCAGCCGGTGGCGCGGAGGCGGCCGCCGCTGCCCTGGAATCCACACCGCGCCGGCGTGCTAATCTGGAGGGGGTTCTAAACCTAAATAACAGCGGGATGGCTGCGAGTGCCACGATCCCAACGGAGCGGGTGCCACGCCGGGTCAGAGACTCCGTCCTGCTTTCCTCTGGGATGTTTTATCAGGGTGATGGGAGTTTTACAGAAAATGCAGTGGCGTTTCTCAAACCCAAAGGGCTATCTCGTCACTGAAGCTCGTTACGTCAGCGCCTCATTTTTGGATTTTACTAGATAAATTTTTCTGTATCTTACTCTAAAGAGTCTGCAGCTTAGAGCTTGCCCCGCTTCCTCAATGGAAACTAACAACCATGCTCCTTGCTTTTAGTTTTACTTTGTTTTTACTTGGTGATATAAACAAATGAAGACAGGGCCATCCGAGGAGATCGTTTGGCAGAGCCGGAGCGAAAATAAAAATTATAAAAAGTAGGTGCTGGTCCCTAAGTTTGGAGAGTTTCTGAGAAACCTACAGCCCCAATCAGCAGCCAAACACCACCGTCTGAGCCCTCAAATGGGCCTCGACTGCAAAACACCCGTGCAAAGTGCTTTGGAAAACACGGATGAACTCAAGCCCTCGGCACACGCGGAGCCCGAGGGACGTCGTCCTGCCTCATGGGGTCCAGATCCTGCTGAACTGTCCCCCAGATGCCAAAAGTAAAATCACCAACTGAATCTCCTCCGCTTTTTGGTTTTGCTCCTCAGCCCCCGGGTGGAAGGAAAACACCGACGGATGTTTGAGACGCGGGCGGATTAAGCCGCAAGGTACAAGCTCTCACAAGCAAAAGCAATTAAACGAGGGCTTTTTGTTGGGGTTTTTTTAAGAGAGAAGTTAGAAACTCGGTGCTATGGAAGGGGCTTTTTAAGGATAATTTTCTCCAGAGAAGTTCAGGAACTCCAAACATATACAGGGATATCCTGCTTAGGACAAGGCTCAGCATTAAAAAAACACAGTCTAAACAAAAACGTGGGACTACTCCCCTGCTCCAACTCCGCTGCTCGGCGAAGGATGGACAGGAAATTACCAGCAGTGGCATGGGGGCTGCTGCCAAGAGGGAGCGCGGAAACAAAAGACCCTCTATTGTGTAGGAAAACCTGACATCCATCCCCTCTGCTATACTCTGAACTCCCGTAAACCTTTCCTGTGAGATACGATTTGTGAGAGCTTTCCACATCTCCAGTGCTCTGCGTTTGTGTCCCCCCCCCTCACCGAACACACAAGCAGGATCTGCATCGACACTGAGTTTTGTACAGCCTTCGCAAGCCCTTATTTCTTCTCCTTCCTCCTCCAGCAGACACCCCGCAAATTGCTATTAAGAAAGTAAATATTTGCCCTCACAGCCCCATTTTGCACAAAGGTCTGAAGGGGCCCAATTTTCTTCATTACTCGATTGGTTCGCCTTCAGTGCAAAATAAGGAGCTTTTTGGGTAAAACAGTAATATTTGATATTTCTGTGTTTCTTTTCAAAGCCGTACACTGTAATTGACTAACGGGTCACTCTCAATTAATGATATTTAACAAGTTGAAGATGCAAAGCCACGCTCCCTCCCCCAAATTATGTCCTTTGGTTATTTAAATAGGTGCAAGTAGAGGGATGGGAGAAGGAACAAGTCGGTAAAGTATCAGCTGTGGAAGTTTGTTGGGAACTTTCCAAAACCCTACATCTGCTTGGCAACAGCTCAGAAAGGGATATGGTTACTCTTTTAACAGTAACACAGCTTTCCCAGGCTACAATATATGAAAAACAGCTTACCCCCAAGCAGGGAAGGGCCAAGCTAGAGCTGCAAAAAAACCCCCCTGGCCCTGCCGTGAGACCTCATCACCTCCCCAGAGCCAACAGGGACCAGGGCACACGCCATCCTCTGCTGCAGGTCGGCTGTGGGGGCCCCCCGAGCCCCCCAGCACCCTCGGGTGGGCTGTGCTGCCACAAACATCCCGGGGTCCCTTCTTCAACTCCCGGGCTCCTGCTCCAACTTTTTGGGGGAGAAAAATGGCACAGCTCTCATCAACGTAAGCATTCATTCACCACAAACAACACATCTAAAGGCACTGTTTTTAATTATAGCATTAATTGATCTCTCATTTATTTTTTTTTTCCAGCTGCTAATTAGAGAGATAGTATCTCAGTTGCTTTACGAACGTTAGAAGAGTTCTGCTTGCGTGGAGTTACTTCTGCAGTGGAAAGCAGAGGTGGATTGAGTGGAGAGCAATTGTTTTGCAAAGAGAAGAAATGGCTTACCAGAGTTGGGTGCATTTTTTATATTTTAATTAATCTCGCTTTAGTCAGGAAAAAAAAAAAAAAAGAAAAAAGAAAAAAGAAAAGAAAAACTTCCTGCAGCCCGTTTTGCGATTAGAGGGCAGGGAGGCATTAGAAAGATTTAGTGCCTCTGGCAGGTCAGGAAAACACGTGAAAAAATCAGAAGTAAAAACAATAGTGCAAGAGAAAGGGGGAGGGCGTTTGGCATGTGATAAGACACCTCTCCATCGCAAACGGAGCGGGACACGGCTGTCCCAGCCCTCCCACACCGGGAGGGGACTGCAGGGAGCATCCCGGCACCCGTCCCAGAGGCTGGTGGGCTCGGCACGCTGCCCTTGCTCCTCCGAAGCCCAGGATCTTTGCTGGAGCGGAGGAAACACGCGTCTTGATGTAGTTTTACAACTAGGCGAAAGTTCCCGCAGCGGCAGGACGTGCGGCTGGCACTGCCTAGTGTGACCCATTTCTAAAATAATTACAGTCTGAGTCACAAACCTGTTAAGACCCAATTAACAAAAATGTTATGCATCAGTGATGCGTGTTTTGTCCAGAACTTTTAATTCCACAGTTTTTCCAAGTAAATTCTCTCTCTTTATTTTCTAGTCATTAAATCCCCTCCCCTGGGTGCGAGCGGTTGCCTTCCCATTGTGTTGCGAAAGGGTTAGCGGGCCAAGAAGTCAGAAGGAAAAGGGTGTCATTACTTGTTGCCACTTTGTGGTGGGGAAAAAATATTTACCAAAAAAAAAAAAAAATTAAAAATAAACTTTTGCTGCTCCGAAAGCCAGGGTGAAGCCCTGGGGACGCCCGGGGGAGGGCAAGGGGGTCGGGCTGTGTCTGGCCATGGGGTGACGGCAGGGAAGGGGCTGGCTCTGCCCTGGCCTTTGCAGACAAGAGGAGGCAGCGGAGAGGATTTTATTTGGCAGATGGGTGCAGCTATTGAGCTTATGCAGTAGTGGGTTTTTGGCTGCCCGAGTGGGTAGCCTGTTGTTTACTGTTTATGGATTTGTCAGTTTTAATTATTGTGAAGTGCCCAGATGCTCTGGCGACCAGTGCCATAAGCATTTAGGGAGCAAATATATAATGAAATGCACTTGAAAGCATCTCCACTTCCTCCCCGTCCCTCTCCTGCCTGCCTCCCGGGACACCCCAGGGCAGAAACACCCGCTTCTCCCGAGGCGGCGTGGCCGTGCCGCTGGGCAGGCGCTGCTCCCTCGGCCGCAGGGCGCTCCAGGGCTGTCCCGCATCCCCCCACCTTCGAGCTCTGGCCCCCCCAGAGCCGTCCCCGCAGCGAACACAGTTTGCTGACAACAGGGGCCCCCTTCGCACCCCCAGCTCTGCGTTTTGCTCTTCCTACCCCCGCCGCAGGCCCTGGCTGTGCAAATCTGGAAGCAGGTCTGCTTCCTTGCACCTTTCTTTTTTCTTTTTTTTTTTTTTTACCGCCCATTTTTTTAAGGTTATTGGACTCTGTTTTATATAACAAGGTTACGTGCATGGCAAATAGTATAAATGTATCCCAGACGCGGCCATTTAGGAATGCTCCCCCCCCGGTTACATATGTACTTTTCATCTGCGGTAGTAGGGCTGCAAGTGGCCGTCTCCAAGAGCTCAATAGCCCGCTCTTTCCTGACTCCATTGTAATCCATATTCCTCCTCCCTATGTGAAACGCTTCGCTAGATAAATTCCACTGTATTTCAGAAAGTTTTCCACAGCTCCCTAAGTGTTTCCATATGACACTGTACTCTACAGGTAACTTGAGTTAAAGCCATTCCTTAAGCAAAACTCCCTGTAAAATTTTCCACTATCTCAGCAGTACTCTATGTGCTGTCATTAAAGCAGAGCACATATATTTCTGAACAGGATTTGCAGCAATGTCAGATTGCTCGGTGAGCCCCAATTAGGTTTTTTATTTATTTAAAAAAAAACAAAAAAAACAAAACAAAAAAAAAACCAACCAAACTTCCTCACTCGGGTCTTTTGCCTGCTCATTTACTGAGGTCCTTTTTTAACGGTGGAAGATGCAGCTCTCTAAGCCACGCAGGGCGCAGGCTCGGAGCACGGCTCAGGCTGGGAGCGGCGTGGATAATGCCAGCCTTGTTCCTGCTGCCTTTTCACTCTGTTCCCAACCCTCCTTTTTCCACCCATTTCCCCACGAACGGCAAATTCCCTAAATTGCAAACACCTGCTCCATACATCATCCTCAGGCCCGGCAAGACTGAAACGGCAGCGATGCTCAGCGTTCCTGTGGGGAACTTCTCCCCAAAATGTTCAGCCCTGGTCCCCAAGGACGGCAGCCAAACTGCTGCACGCATAAAAGAGTTTAATTTGCAAATACGCCTGTGCCGAAAGAGTCACTCCTTTTCTCCAGGAAGCCCTTAGCAGTGATGAAGAATCTCCAAAGCAAAGGCAAAATGTGCAATTTCAGAGCAGAGAGCGCTAAGGATGGAGGAAAAACCTGAGTTGTGTAAATAGGATCGCAGAGCCCTGTGCATGCAGCGACTGAAAAACATCTGGCTGGATTCTGGAGAAAGAGCGAATCCAAGATGGCAGGAAAGATTAATTATTTTGTAACTTATTCTGGTTTCAATGAACTTCTCTCTGGTTATAATCAAGGTTTTAAATGGCATATTGGATGCACGCTGGGCAGTGGTAAGCTGAGGTGGGGTGCTCTGTTTTTGGGAATGACAGAAGCAATCAGCCAGAAACCCGACTTGTAACCGTCCCACAGAGCCTGTTACGCTGAAAGAGCTGTTTTGCCACTGGTTTAATTAATAAACTATATTATTGGTTAATTTTATACCGTTCTGAACTTTTGTCAAGGGAAAATGGTTAATTTTAGAGTGAATAGATTTGATGCAGCAGAAACAATGAATAAACAACTTTTTTAAAGGTATGGCTTCACAGCTTTGCTTTGCTTTGATTAAACCCCACGTTTTTATTATACAAATAATGTCCATTATTGATAGACTCCTTTACAGACAAAAAATCTCCCCTATCTTCAAACTGCTTTTTAAAAAGCTATTAAATAGTCTGCTCCCATCCCAGGGTTTTACACATGCAAATACACCCCTAAACAATTTTAATTCTCTTTTTTCCCCTCATCTATCTCCCTGCTTTCCAGATGGACCACCAGCTTCCCACCATTGCCAGCAACAGCTTGTGTATTGTTTGTTTAAAACAAAGATGATGCATTAAATATCATATACGACGTGAGGAGAGGGGTTAAGGATAGTACTCTGGAACCGAAGCACCGTGCTAAGGCAGGCTCAGCCCATCATTTGAGAGGTTGGTACATGCAAAGGGAGACAGGATCTGGCCATCCTCTGCCTTTAGGGAAGGCACTTCCCTACCCGCATCGAGGATCCCCTGCCTCCAGAGAAGAGTTAAACTTGTGCGAACGCTCTCCAAATTATACAGGCTAACCAACAATTATGTCATTTCATTCAAACATTCATTCACCCGTCATGTGCCCAGATTAAACAGTAACACTTTGTTTGAAACATTCTGCTGAAATTAGCAGACCAGAATTGCCTTCACCTATATTTAAGCACTCGGCCCCGTGTGGAACATAGCCTCGCCTGAACTCAGACGGGTTTAGGCAAGAGTTTAGCACTTTTATATGAATTGAACCCATACTTTTGTATGCTGCACATGCATACATGATTATTAGATTTGTGCTGGTAGCAATAGCTCTATACACATCTATTCACAGGGATATGGAGCTGCTAAGATTTAAAGGAAAAATTCCAGATCTGAGAAGGGATTGATGCTTACTTATAGCCCCCACAAAAAGTATTTTCAAGTTGTGATAAAAGAAAAACAATGCACAAAAGCTGTAGCTTGGTCAGTGTGCTCCGGTGACCGACTCAGAAAAAACAAAATCTGAGTTTAGGGACGGCAAGATTTTTACCGTTTCCTTCTTTAAGGACAGTGATCAGGATACAAGCCAGATTTTAATCTTGCTTGAAAGTAGCCAAACCAACACCAGCCCTCTCTTGCATGCTTGTCCATAATCTCCCAACTGTGGCACATCAGCAGCCCAGTACCCCTCACCCCAAGCACGAACCACCGGCACACGCCGCAGAAGAGTACAGAGCTCCAGGATGCCCAAGGCTGGCATTAATGCTAAAATCTGTAGTGCTACCAACATCTCCAAGATGCCAGTTTGCTGCCATCAGCTTTGTGTGACAGGAGAGAATAGCAGGCAGATTGCGTATCTAATGAGCCACACATATTGAAAATCCACAGCAATCTCTGGAATACATGTGGATTTGTCTAAAACTCTAAAATATGGCCTGGATGGTGTCCTGACTGCCAAAACCACAATGAATTCACTGTTACTGTCACTAATCTCCATGTATGTTACATATGGTTGACATTTTTTCTTTAACTCTCATATTTTTTGCATGTGTGCGTATATAAATAGGGTAAGAGGGAGGCTAGGAGCAGGCAGACAAACAAACAACCGGCTGCGATGCAAAACGTTCCCATTAGGCACTGGAAAATTAGTCCGAAGTGTGTTACACAAATCTGCAGAGCCCCAAACAGCCTGTTTTCAAGAACAGGTGAAGTCTAGGTCTGTCCTGGGAACCCAGATGTGCCTTCCTGGCGTTACGTTAAAGCATTCATCCCAAAGTTGGAAGGGCTGCTCCAAGTCCTGCAGAATCCAGAGGGAATCTCGAGGCATTTCAGTATGATACGGGGCACTTCATGCACTTTGTGTGTTCCTTCAGGTCATTAATACAGACTATTTAATTCATGCTTCATCTTAAAGAATTTGATATTCATTCGATTTTTGTTGCTTTGACCGTCTGATTGGCATATGAACCCTTCCAGAAGCACGAATAAACCCCCTTTTATTAACAATATTACATGACGTGCTGGCAGAAAAGTTGTATGCGAACTAAGAAATCATATTTCATGCATTCCTTCTACTTTCTAGGCAAATTTATGCCAGATTTTATTCCACTATAGGCGGCACTGCTTATCTCTGTTTCAGTGCACTTCTACTAAACAGTAGGTCAGCTGAAAACTTTGTTTATCGCCTGAGGAGAAGCAAATAGTAGTCATGCGTGGTTGGCAGGGGCTTGCGATATGATATATTCACTGCTGTTACATGGCTCATCATATAATTTAAGTCTACTGTAAACAGTCTATTTATGATACACAACCCTTTTGGACATGCAAATTCTTTGGCTTGTGAGAACAGCATTACAGTTATGGGTATGTTCCTCCTACCAAGTGGTGCTCACCATTGGTAAGCGTTAATAATGAAGTGAGTATGGTTCTGGAAGAGGAGACCTCTTTTAATTTTCACTTTAAATAAAACTCAACAAAATATCAAGCTAGGTATTTCTTTGATGGCTGTTTCTCGGGAGATCCGCATGCTCCCTTTGCCTTTTTTTCAAGTCTAGCTGTTCCTAACAGGCTACATCCTAAAGCAATTTGACTTTTTTCTCTGTTAAAAGCTATAACCTCTCTGATGATTCTGTGGGGACGGTACCCACAGCAAAATGAGGGCATCAGCAGCCCTGTTGGAACACAGAAAACACCATGGCCAAGGGCTCTAGGGATGTGCCCGAAATTCTGCAGTCAAGAAAAAGTAGCCAGTCCCACCTCATTGAGGTCCTCAGGGCTGTCCCACCAGGGACCCTCTTCGCTGAGGTTCTCTCTTGCAACATATCCATGCCTGCAACTGGCTCACCCCCTATTTTGGGAAGAACAAACCCCGAGCACTGTTACCCTCATGATGCCGAATGCTGCGTACGAGCCCTCTCTTCCTAGTCCTCATGATACACCATTCATGGTTTTCACTTGCCTCCTTTATACTCGCCATTCAGATTTTATAGAAGACACACAAGCAGTCATGCGGAATGGACCCAGGAGCAACCCCCCACTTATGTGCTGCACCTGATTTAAAACAAAGAGACTGCAAGTACATGTGCCAAAGGCAAAAATACTGGTTTTTATAATTGATTTTTTAAAAAAAAACTTTTCAAAGCACAAGAAGAGCTCTGATTGTCTAAAGCCAATATTTCTCATAAAAAAGTCATGTGGTGACTTTCTATGTGTGTGCCAGGGGAGAGCAGATCTCAGAGTGTTTCTGAAACCCTACAACAGGGTTGGGTCCTACCACTCACTCCTCCAAAATTATCCTTCTTCCATGACTTTTAGTAGACTTCCTTTCTAAAGGGATGTGTCGGTAGCAAGAGGCATTGTAAATCTCTGGGTTTTTTGCAGGTGCACATGGATGCACAGGCAGGAGTGGCCCCAGCCCCGTCCATCAGAGAAAGCACTGCCGTGTTCATGAGAACAAGGACAGCATTATCCCAGGCACAACGTCTGCCTGAGCAGATAGGCAGTGGGGGAGTGAGTGTCATCTACTTTCATTTTTTTAATATACCAAACAGTTTTATAGTTTGTTACATTTAAATAAGCTCCTACATCACTATGACGTGGTCTGACCATGACTGGTAATTGTCTTCTGCAAGCCAAGAACAAGGGTAATGGTGATAACATCAATATCTGTGCTGTGGCTGGACTGGGCACTGCACAAACAAACGGTGTCTATGCTCTGGAAACTTTAAAATCTTAAGCAGACAAGAAGAAAAGAAACAGAGGCACTCCCACTTTTATTCCTGACGAACCGTACTATTACAGAACCAGTTAGTTTGCCCAAGGCCACAAAGAAAGGCTGTGGCGGAGCTGGGAAGGGACCCAACCTCTGCACATTTCCAGCCACGTGCTTTAACCAGTCCAGTGCTTTCTCCTAGCAAAGATTACCATATTCAATACTTTTCTAAGTACTTTTGAATAATTGTAACCACCACTTACTTTCATCTGAGTGGCTGCGAAAAGCTACATCATCCCTTGGTTTAATTTCTTTCCCCAAGAAGAATTGCATTTGAAAAGAGCACGAGCAAGTCTGAACCTGCTAATTACACTACAGTACCAGGACAGAAAAAAATCATATAAAGGTATTCCTGACGTTATATATGCTCATGTCAGTCAGGGCTTCTAAAGAGCCAGAAAAAAATGACTGCAACTTGTTCAAAGTAGGCCTTACAAAAACACAGCTGGTCTTTGAGTACTCATAGGTATTTTGTGGCCATTCCACGACTACAATAGGGGTAAAAATCAGTCACAGTGGAGGTGCAATAAAAGCTGACTTGTTCTTCACAGGATTGGGGTCATCTGCAAAAAAAAAGTGAGCTACAAGAAAAACATGAGGAAGGGATGGGTGTGAGAGCCAGGTACCTGCAAAGGCTGCTTAGTCCTCACACCACTGATGATCAGTGATGGATTAAACAAACGCACGTCCTATGAAAGGCTACGTGCAGAACAAAACAAAAAAAAAACAAAAACAAAAAAAAAAAAAAAAAAAGAAAAAAAGACCCATAATGCATTTTTATTTTGCAGAGCCTTGACTGTAATAAACTCACTCAAACCTTGCTCCCTTCTCCCCACCCATCCTGGGAGCCCGTGTGGGAACAGATTTCATCAGGGGCTGCATTCAGCCTTCACCGGCCCGTATGTTCAAGTGCTCAAAGACCAATGCTCAGAAACAACCCACAGTATTCATTAAATATCAGCAAAAAAAATTTATGGCAGGTATAGGCATAATTTAAATCATTTAATGCCATGCAATTTATGCCAAATAACAAAGAAGAATATCGCGTGATGCCAGTTCTTCTGATTAATGTGATCACGCTTTACATTTCTTTGGAGCTTCTCCTAATGAAGGGCAAGCAGAAATTTCCCCCCGCTAAACACTTTCCAGCTCCACTTTACTTTCTAGTGCTTTGCCTTGTAGCACACATCATTCATTCTGCTGAGCAACTACATTCACTTCTATTAGGCAGCTATTAATTACTTAGCCCTAATGGCAAGGTGACAGTGCATTGCATCGCCATGAAGAAGAGCAGATCAGAAAGTTCATCAAGAACTGGGTTTTGAATAAACATGAGGTTTGTATCTGCCTCTTCTCCTCCTTGAGTGAATTGTGTATGGCATGAAGGACTCCTGTGCCCAAATGGCTGGAGCAGGGCTGGGATGGGAGGGCTGGTCCCCAGCCATTCGGGACGGCTGAAGGAACTGCTGTCTGTGCTGCCTGACCTGCACAGCTGGAGGAGGATTGCTGTTGACAAGTGTCCCAGGGAGAAGGGGAATAAGAAACGAAGAGGCAGGGAAACCCCAAGGTCCTCGGGAAAGAAGGGAAGGAAGCAAACTATCCTCTTCTTGTTGTATTTGGAGACAGATGTTCTCAATATCCCCGGCTCCGAAGGGTAGGAAGTGGTGAGCAGAACTTGGGGAGCTCGGGTACTCTTGGCAAACGGCGCCAGGTTTTTTTATTTTAACTTTCTGAAGAACTAAAATGAATAGTGGTTTTAGTGGCATTCGAATCTGTCCATGGCATCTTCCTATCTGCTTTAGGGATCTGCTTCCTCCCAGTGCCCTGGAGGAAAGGCCCAGCCAAAGGAGCAGAGGGCTGGTTTCACAACACAGCTCTGCATGAAACTGAAGAAGACTCTCCGAGAACCTGCACCTCAAATTGAGCCCTTACACATTTCCAGAGCAGATGATACAGGGACCAAGAGACTCGTGTGCCTCTACTCATCCCCCTACAAGCACTTTCCTCTTTAAAGGCATTTGGGTTCTGTTCTGCCACCGCTATGCAGGGATTTATGTAGGTTGCTCCCATTAGCATTAATGGTACTTAGACACATACAGCAATTTCTCTCACACTTCAGGAGGAGAACAGAGCCTTATGGATGAAAAGTTTGCTATTAAGGATTCTTAATACAATGGAAACATTCTGTCTCTTTTAATTGTAATTTACTTCTAAGTGTAACCGCTCTGGGTTGGGAAAACCAGGATTCAGTCCAATTCAATTATGCAATTCTTGCCACCTGGTAAGCCTTGTTATTTTATAAAGAGTACTGTAGTAGAACTGGCAGATTCATTCATGTTCAGAGCATAAGCACCGTATACTGTGTAATCACCGGCTCATAAAAAAGAGCGCAGCGCGAAAGTCAACCGCTCAATTATAATGCAATCTTTAAAAAAGAATATGCAAAGCCAGTAGGCGAGATTCATCTTTGGTTCAGCTGGTTTACGATTATAAGTTCACCGTGATCTTTGCTTTGCAAAGCTTTACAGTACAGGCTCAACCTCGAGTTAAAACTGAGCTCAACGCGTGACTCGATTCACTCCGGCGCGGTTTAACCGATCGGCACCTACTTGCAGACACCGGTGGATAATCTCCACCCAGAGGGCACTGATGGGAGGGGATGCTAAATCACAGGGATGCAGGAAGGGTTTTATTGGGCTAATGCACATTCACTCTGACTTAGCTAATGAAGCTGCAACGAGATAATACAGGAAAGGAAAAATATGGCCCTGGCGACTGGGCACGCTCTCATTAGCGCCGGCACACGGGCACCTGAGAGCCGATCAAACCCCTGTGCCACCCACCGTCCCCGCGAAGTAACGAGCTTCCCCGCGTCCTGTCCCTGGAGCATCGCTACGTTTACCACCCGTAGCAATGACTCGTGCGGTGCCTTGCATACACACAGTAGCAGAGACACGTAAAAGGTATTTTTTTGCAGCAGACAGTTAAGAGGTGTAGAAAAGCAGCAGGAACGGCCTGTGGAACAGTTTTTATCTACCCAGGGTAGTAAGCATCTGAGGGAAAAACTCCCCGTGTCTTCAGCAGCTTTGGCCTAAGCCGTGCCAATCCTCTTTGCCTGCAACCAGGAGTCAGAGGTTCAAAGGAGACAGATGACAGCACAGGACCAGGACTCACCCACAAGCACTAGAAGCTCCTCTAAACCGAGGAGCCCAAAACCATAACTGGAAGATTAGTGGTGTTTTTAACTAAATAAATAGTATCAAAATTTCATTTTGCAGTTCTCTTTCTCTGCATTTCTGTATCCCGAGATAAGGGCCAAAATTTGCAGTGGGTTTGGAAAGTTTGAAAACACTTAGAGAAGCCAGGTTGAGCGGGCAGCTCTGCCACGGGAGGACAGAGGGTCTCTCTGCCCATCATCGCTATTGTCACCGCTGTCATTTGGCCTCTTCACATCGTTTTACAGGCCCTCCTTCCCAGGATGAGAGCTTTCAGCCCGTGCTGGATGGGATCTCCTCCCCAGCTCCCGTCCCAGCCAGAGCAAACTAAGCTGGGCTTTTGCCTGCGTGTCCAAAGGAGAGGGATGAGGGACACAGAGCTGGGTTTTGCTAAGTCCAGAAGTACTCCACAGACTCCCCACCTGACAGCTCTGCACCTCTGACAGCAAGAGCAGGATGTTTTGAAATCTTGCACCTTGTAAATAGGAGAAGCACAGCCCGATCATAAAAATGTAAAGTATTAATTAATAGTATAACTTCAGTTTGTAGTCTAGCTCCGACATAATGAACCTGCCAATTTTGATTGCAAAGTGAAAACTCATCTCTTTATTTTGGACAAATAGGGTTAAGCTTCTTAAGCAATTCTTTGTTGTTTTGACTTCAACAATTTATGCAAATGAGATGTTAATTAGGGTAATTGTAACTTAAATTATGCTTGTGTAAACCTCTCCATTGGTAGGAAAGTGTGGGAATCCAGACAACTGGTATTTAAAGCAGCTGTACTAACTCACTTCTGAAAGCAAAGCATACCAAGATCACTTTCATGTCTTTACAATTTGTTTTTATGAGGTGATAACATTTTTACAAATACCATCATTTTTGCTTTTTTATATTGTAAGTGACAGTCTGACATTTTACAACTGGCTTATTGAAAACAAGAATTGAGCACTCTCGCTGTAACGGACATTAACTGCTCAATAGAGATTCACATGCTAATGAGGTGAGAGGGGCTCCAGAAAGTTTTGATAAATGCGACACACACTCTAACTAGCAGTGAATGTGAGTTGACAAAGAACATCTACACCAGGGTTCAATAAAATGTAACCCTTTAAATTAATCATACTGGCAGTATTTAATAGAATGCACAACAATCTCTTTTCTGATGGCTATAAAGCAGAAGAAATGCAAAGTCTCGACAAATGAAAGTTCCCACATTTCCCTCTTCACACTGCTACTTTCATTCGAACTTCTACAATTGTTAAAAAAAGGTAGTTACTGTAAATAACAAAGTAGGAGGTTTAATTGTTTCCTTCTTTTAAAGCAGGATGCTTTTCTTCACATTTATTTGTCTAGATTCTATTGAGCAAATACCCCGACCCAAAAGATTGATCATAAAAAGCATCACTGGTTGCGCTTGGAAGGAAATTTAAAGATACCATATAGCAAAGAGAGGCTTAAATGACCAGTTTTCTGCCGGGCCTTTTTTTCAGCTCAACTTGGTGATTTTTTTTCCTTTCACTAAATATAGCTTGAAGGAAAACACGCTGCAGCGGTTAATCAGAAGCAGAAAGTGAAGTTCAGGGGCTTCCTTCACACAGACTTTGCTGAGATTTTCTCCAACGAGAGGCAAAACTGGAACTTGAGCTCCAGCATCAAAGCAAGGGAGGTGCAATATTTTCCACGCCCGTTGCCTTATAAGTTTATTATTTATTTTCCCATCCTGCCAGTTGCGACCCGACAACACCAACCATTACGCGTGAGCTTGTGAGATCCCAGGAAATAAAAGTATTGGAGGGCAGATCGCAGCCCTTGCCTCCATGCATTACACCAAGGCGTTATTTCTTTCTAAAGCGACAATCCCCGATACCCTTTTTGGGTTTAGCCCGTTTTAATCTTGGCAGGAAGTGTAAATCTGTGCGCTCAGCAGCATTGCAGGCTTGCTGGCTGTCAACATTTAGCCTCCGCCAATGCTTGAGAGGTATTCTTGTCATTTCACTGGGGTAGGAGACTTCTCCGTCTGACATACAAAAACCTCCCCAAGTAGTACGTTATGCCAAAACGCCAGCAAACGTACCCCGCTCGCTGCATTTCAAACCGTTTTGGTAACTCAGACGTGCTCTCACAGCAACTGCTGGATGGCTATATGCAACACGAGAAGCCCGTCGCAGGCAGGGAGAGGAAAATATCCATGAATGAACCCAGAAAAAAAAAAAAAAAAATCCTCCACCCATCTCCCCATCGCGTTCGGACTTTATGAGCTTACTCCAGTACATTTTAAACTGATGAGCAGCTAGCGTTCAGCCCGGGGAGCCTGCCCATCTAAACACGTGTCCGTGCTCCCCGAGAGGTGTCGGGGGCTGCTCGGCTTCTCTCCGCGTAGAAATTTTGAGCCTGGAAAAAACGAGCGAGCGGAGAAAGGCGTGCTGCAGTTCAGAAATGGCCATTTAGCCAAATTGCATACCTGTGCTGTGTCAGCTATATGGTAGATTCATCTCATTCCATTGGTCTAATGGATAGCAATTGAATTTAATTAGCAAAACTACTTTGACTTAGTCTCATACTGTGCTGAATGTAATGAAATCTTTCTCCTCTCTCTCTCCTCTTTTTTTTTTTTTTTTTTCCCCTCAAATAAAGAATGTCCTTAACTGCATTCCACTGTTAGAATATTGAAAGCTATATATGTTACTCCTAAGGACAGAGTACAGCCATCCCCTTTCACAGGCTTTAGATTTAGTTATTGTATTACATAACATAAAATAATTAAAAAGATACTTCGATAGTTACACACAGTATAAATTCAATTACCGCGATGTCTCCATTAAAAGCACTTTTATAGTATGAATAAAATGCAAATCCTCTTTATGGATCAATACCAGAAACATAATTCTATGCTTCATCCTGAGAAGGAAGTTAGCCTTAATAAATCATCCTCTTAGATTAAAAAAAAAAAAAAAAAAGTTTAAAAGACACGCATTTGAAGGTAATTCTCTAAAGCAGACATCTTGCTCCTATTTCTTCTGGGCTCATTTTTTAGCAGCGAGGTTCACGGGCTGTACCTCCTGTTTTTCTACAGACCCTGCCAAGGAGGAGGATGCCGAGGAGAAGAAAAGCCCCGGCCAGGCTGACCGGCGCCGCGGCTGCTGGTGGCTCTGCCTGCATTTATTGAAATGCCCCAGATCCAGCGGCAAGAAGTTTGCAGCAACTCATCCCCCCCTCCCAAAATAAAGTGGAAAGAAATTCCTCCGGATGAGTTTGGAGGGAATATTACTACCAAGCCTAACTTTTGCCTGGCCGGGCACAGCAAGACAAGTTCCTATGATTGATTATCGTGGTATCTCTGTATCTCTGACTTTGAACCATAACCTTTTTTGCGCACAATGACAGTTGGGACCTACCATTTGCCATCTGTAGAGATGGTGGGGGAGAAAAGGACTTCGCTTACATTAATCAACCAATTAAGAACAGACTTAAACAAAACACTAAAGCATAATAAAAACCTGACTGCTTAATAGCTTTCTACTTTTAATAGTTGTCTTCCTGTAGTCTGCTGATGGAAGTAGCAGTACTCTGTCCAGCCCCTGCTCTGGCTCTGGGGCTGGGCACTACCCGATCTCAAATGAAGCTGAGGGTTCTCTGTCCTGGGCAGGACTGAGTCCCCTACAGCAAACATTTTAAAAAAAAAAAAAAAAAAGTTTGGAAACACAAGTTGTAAATCACAGCCATACAGCACAGCCGGGCTCTCCCATCAACTGCGATCATTAGCGAATTATTTTTGTGAGTGTAAAATTAGTAACTAATCAATGACACAAATCACTGCTTCAGTAAGAATTAACCTTTCCTTTTAAAGCTCGGGGCAGCATCAAGAGACCCCATATATTTTGTCCCTGCCCCTTCCCTCGTGGTTGGTAGCACATCCCAAAGGAGAGACTGAAATAGCGGCTGAATAACGGGGAGTGGACGCTGCACCCGGCCACTCCAGCGAGGCTCTGGAGGAGATCCACACACCCAGCCCGAGCAACACAGAAACTAATTCTGCTTTCAGGGACAGTGGGTAAAACCACTTTTTGTGTAAGCTGGCAGAGAAACCTGGCTTCTCCTCGCTGGGTTTGGTCAGCGGATGCCTTGTGCAACACACGCTCTGCACTGTGGATAAGGAGGAGGGAGACATCCACGTTTCTAAAACACATCCTCGTTTGCATCTCCAGCTGATGAGGTTGTGTTGTCAGAAGCTGTTTGCAAGGCCAGGACCAAAGGTGAACGGGTATCACCAAGAGGTACCGCAGCAGCATCTCCAACAGCTCCTTGCTTCTGCTGCCTCTGGGGTACCCACCAGTACAGCTCTTAGAAGACCTCTTGGACTTGTCTACTTAGTGAAGCTATGGGAGAACATGCATTCATACTCATAAAAAAATAAAACATTTATTAGAAAGAATCTTCAATTCGAGGCATTTCATACATGCCCAGAATATTGCTAAATTATCCCTTCACCATGACCTGCAAATGAAACGCATCGTTTTCTTTGTAAGAGGTGAAGCATATTTACGGACAAGGTGTACAAACCCCCTACAAACTACTCAAGATCTGATCAGCCAAGCAAACGTACAGTGTTACTACAATAATACATTTTTGTGATATTTAATAATTGAAATTTGGAATAAATTTGCAGAGGTTGGCCAAGATGCTCTCTCCATCCTCGTGCTGTATGTCTCTTTGTCTATTGTTCTTTTTAATACACTGCAAGTGTAAAAAAAAAAAATATAATTGCAACCTACTTTGTACAACTGCTGCACTGAAGTCCCAAGCAATCTATCAAGTTGTCATATATTTTCTTCACGTTAAACATGTTTTTTTAGAATATTTTTTTCTACATTTCAAGAAAATGAAGAAGAAAATCTACTTGTCCCCCCCAAAAAAGTGCAATGAAACATGTTGTGCATCAAGCCTGGTAACAAGAGGAGTTTGCGATACGGCATCAGGAGAGCAAATAAACCCCGAAGTGGTGCATTAAAGTTTTGGAAGGTCTGTAAATCAACAAAATTCAGAGTATCAATAAACCTGCGATCAGCAGGGCTTCGGAAAAATTCCCTCTGGGATCTTTCAGAGGTTTGCTGAACCCCTTTTTTGCAGCACTTGAAGCCACCCCTGAAAGGGGGGTGCTGAGGCTGCCAGTGCTCTGTCCCCCCTGAGGGAGGGACAATGACATGGACGGGACTCATGGGGTGGCCGGACACTGGGCTGGGTTGTGGAAAAGCACAGCATTACCAAAGGCTATTTATTATTAAGGAAAGTGCTTTTATCTATTGATGGCACCCAGAAACAATGAGCAGGAACACGAAGCAACGGGTGGGTGAGAGAGAAGGCGAAGGACAAACCGGGACTATTTCAGCTTGAAACTGGATGAAACGCTGGGAGGAGGGGGATTATTTTGCCTGTTAGTTTAAAAACTCTCTGCGTCAAAGTTTGCAGCATTTGAGGGATCTTCTCTACTTTATAACAGTGTGCAGAAGTCTGCAGATATTGCCTTAATTTCCATTAGCCCCTGATAAATGAGCTCCATGATAAAGGATGTGATAAAGCTCTGCTAAGGATGGGAAGATGGGGATACCTCTCCTATGAACTACAGGGAAAAAAATTATCTCTGAGTCTGTCTCCCTCCCTCTTTCCTTCATTGCCTTCTCCAAGAGACGCCCCTGTGGGGCCGAGGGAGCCCCTGCATCCCCCAGATACTGCGGCCAGGCACCGGTCACTGCGTGCCACCACCTTCAGAATCATAAGCTAATTTAAAATAAAGGCAAAATGCTGAACCATTTGCCTTCCACGGTTTTGAAACGTTGAAGCATCGTCCCCCAAACTGGCTTGCGCCGCCGGTCCCACTTCTTGCAAAACAAAGAAATCTCTTTAGGCTCCAGGAAATCCCACGTGTAACCGTAACTAATTCGAGACCAACTGCATTTGTGGTATTGTCAGGTCTTTCGGACAATCCCGTGCCATTCCCAACGTAGGGAAAAACTGTGCGCTTAATTATCTTCTTTAATAATTCCATGGTATGTGATTTATTAAACAGACTCCTTATTTGTAAACAAAATCAGAGCCACAAATGTGCGAAGATAGTCACACTTCCTGGCTAAATAAGAGGCAGACAAAGAGCCCTAATGATGCACCAAAAATGCTAACCAAAAATGTACTCTTTAAAAAGATCACCAATTTAATGCTTTTTGTATTTCATTTATCAGCCATGTAGTCATCATTCCCCTCCCTACCACCATCTGTACACACTTTCCCAATAGACCATCACAGCTGTCCCGTTTCTCACACAAACAGTACCTTTTATATGCTTCCCAACTGTTTTTAATAACTGTTCTGTGCACAGCACTGTACTTCCTTTGTTTTCTTTTTTTTCTTTTTTTTAAATATGAAAAAGAGATATAATTCAAACAAACAGGTCATCGTCGCAATCGGTATAGGAAGGCAATTAAAATGTTAAATGCCTCCACGGCCACTGACCCGTCCTCGAGCCACACCAGCGGCCCCAGCGCGGAGCTGCGAAGTTCCCTAGAGAAGTTGCTAAGGTAGACGAAGCTTGTTCAAAAAACATTATACACGGGCAAGACCGTCTGAGAAATCTTTCAACCCTTTTAACGAGGAAATATTATTAATATTAGATACTGCTTGTGCAACCAGAGAAAGTTTTTTTGAGGTTTTCAAAGCACATTTATCAACTCAAAGATACCGCTGCCCTGGATTTCAGAACCGCGTGGACAGAAACATTCCATTTTCTTTCCAAACACTGACTCATTTCACTCTTTCCAAACGCCCCGCGTGTCCAGACTTTGCCTCGCCGGCGCTCCTGCTTTTCCTACGCCCACCCCAACAGCGGCACTGCTGGGACCCCGAGCCAGGCTGGACCGTAGTGGGGGTGAAAGCACTGAGTAGCCAAGGAAAACTCAGTCCCAAGGCCTGGGCAAACAAAGCTGCTTGCAAAGGGCAATAGTGGGGAGAGAGCCAGCCAGGAACGGGGAGGAAAGCACAATTTTCTCAGCGACCCAACTCATGGAAAACCTGCCCTACCAACTGGACTTTCAGAAATTAAAATCTTTATACTTCTTCTTTCCAGGGCGATGCCCACAGCATCATTCAGCACGGTGCAGGGCGACGTGCAGCACACAGACAGGCCTTAGCTGGGCCCCCGCCTGCACGAAGGGCACGTGGAGAGACCCCCGTGCTCCGCGCCGCAGGGACCGTGGCACGTAACCAAGCTCCATGGCAGGACGGGGACCCTGCTTGTATCATCCTCATCCCATGGCAGACGGCTTCATGCTCTGGGACTGCTCACTGCTAAGACACATCTCACTTCTTTATAGAAGAGTTTATTACCAAAGACTCTGCATGGAGAAAACAACGGGTCTGCTCTCAGTTCCCATCACTATTTCGACCTCCAGCTTTTGACCAATAAAAGAAACAATGTCCATATTTAAAGTGGGCGTTGAGCATATTATTTTGTCTATATATCACGCTCATGTATCCACATTACAAAGAACAGATGCCTTGAAGATGTACTTCTGACACGTAAGTGTGCATCCCCAAACAGCACTGAGCTCCCTGGCATCGGCCTAGGCAGAACCCAAACCAGAGCTGTTGAAGCTGATGTCCTTCTCTACACAAAAAAAACAAAAAAAACAAAAAAAACCAGAAGGGTCTTGACTGCAAAAATCCCACTTCTTACATGACTGCCCTGTGTTTTTTTTCAAATTTTCCAGCAATATCCAACCTATGCTCACAAGGGTTTGGCCGCTTGTCGAGGCTGATCCTCCCACAGCCAGGCAAGCCATTTGTGAAGCTTTCAAATAAAATGATGCGGGATTTACTTTTTAGCTCAGCAACAACTACTTTTTACTTTTTAACACAGAAACAAACGTAAATAGGTTTGTTGACTATTTTTAATGAAGTCTTCATCACGTCAGGAAAAGTCCTCGTCATCACACAATAAAAGCATTGCAGTGGCTATCCTCCCTAAAAGGGATCCCAACAATAGCTGGGCTTTAGAAAAGCATCCTGATACAAAGAATTCATTCTTCTGATTTACTTGAAACTACTTTGCCTTAAAAAAAAAAAAAAAAAAAAAAAAGAACGAACTGAATTAAATTTAAATTTTACCCTAAGTTACCAGCATCATTCAGGGATTTGGCCGTTTTCTTTCGTATGAAGTTAAAACTATATTAGGTAAAAAGATCAGACAAAATTTTTAGCAAATATCCTTAGGATGAAATCTGATTGACAACGTATTTCTGCATTAAAATCTCCAGTAAGTGTTCACCTTGACAATAAGTGTAGCAACTACTTGTCTTTCGATACCTTTACAGGAGTTCATCCCTGTTCTTTCAGTGCGTTACAAGGTATTTTGTAACACACGTACTGGCTTTAAACACAAAAATGGTAATTTAACCAGACGTGATGTTTATTACAAAGCTCACACAGCTCATTATCTGTACCTCATACACAAGACTCAATCTGTAGACGCAGAAAAATAGAATGTGAATGAGGCTGTCTCAACACCTTACATTTAGTTCTTCGTCCTTCCTCCTCCTGAAGCCTTCAGCAGACTGTGTGCGGTCCTGCGCTCGCCCTGCAAACTTTCCCCTCACCAAGTGCTCCAGTTCAGGACTAGTCCAAGCCTAAGAGGGTTGTATGTAGATGCCTCCCTGTGAAATATTTCTCCTGAGTTTGCCAACGCATTTTTCATTCAGCGATGCTCCCCGCAGCTGCGTGGTGAGTTTCCCAGGATGAAGAGCATTCCCGCTCTTCCTTCGTGTGTTACTTAGAATCATGGAATCATTTAGGTTGGAAAAGACCTTTAAGATCATCGAGTCCAACCGTACTTAACGTGGGGTGACAGCGGCTGGGATGAGAAGAGAGATGTGCAGCACAGAGGACGGTGCAGAGCAGGTTTAGAGTTTGTTTAGATACTGATGCTATGAGCATATTATGAATATGACAATTGGATGAAACCAAGGAGCAGCAAAAGCACTAGTTACACCAGGGCTAAGCGCCACGGTGGCAGGCCTGGAGGATATGCTGTCACCTGCAGCTCTCACGGGTGATGCTGCATTAGTTTTATGCCCTGTGGAAGGTGTGCCCCATCCCACTCGCACCGCAAGCCCTGCCCAGAGCCCGTGTATCACTGGTTGGAGTCTCAGGCAGCACGATCTCATCCGTGCCACCGTCCAGCTCCCCGCAGCACCAGTAAGAGCTGGGGATGGACACGACCTCCCGTGGGGTGTGTGCATCAGGTGAGCGAGACGGGCAGGAGAAACCCACCGATCGGTCCTCCTCAAGTAGCACCGGGGGCTTCCCGCTGTGCCCCCTGGGTGTCCTGCTGGAGGAGACCTCGGTGAGACATCCTCCTGTGATGGTTTTAAACAAGCTTTTTACATCATCAAAAAATCCATAGCATCAGCGAGTTTTATCTCATCGACCAAACAACCACCAGGCACCACGCTCACATGACCCTCTCCAGCACAACCAGCTCACCTGGCCAAATAACCCTGCCTTGGACACCCACCAACCCCATGATCATTTTGTGCTTCACTAGAGATATATCTCACCCCAAAACATGAACATGTTGAAACATCCAATCATGTTCTGGCACGCATGCAAAAAAAAAAAGCCCATGGCAACAAAGACGACAGCTTGCCAATGGCAGCTGCTGCACGCACACACAAAATTAAACTATATTCTTCTGAAAAGGGATATTATTATGGCATTTGTTTCCCCTCACCCATCACCCTCACCCATTCCCTCACAAAATAAAGGGGGAAATATCAACACTTATCGAACATTAGGAGGAAAAAAAAAAAAAAAAAAAAAAAAAAGAGAGAGGGTCACTGCCCTGAGGAGGGATGAGATGGAGAACGCAGAGTTTAACAGGAAATCCAACTGGGATCGGGGCTGGATGCTTGGAACCTCCCTGAAATATTGGCTCACCTATAGGACTCGTATGGCACACGCCAGCAAAACATTCAGCCTTTCTATTGTGGGAGGCCCGTGGCTGCTGAATTGCTCCAAGTTTGGTCAAGCCAGCCCTCAGCTATAACCCAAACCTGCAAACACGTGCTTATAGACGTTAAATGGCATCTGGTGATCCCTATTTTCGCTTCCCTTCCCCAGTGTGGACCTGCCTGATGCCTCCCGTGCTGCTATGCAATGCACGAGATCGCCGTCTCCTCACTTGTGAAGATAAATGTCATATCGGACCTCTGACATCATGTATTCTCCAAGTAATTATTTTTGATATCGTAAGAGTTGTACAGGGTGCACAATAAAATTAAAAAGTAGAAAGCAAGGTTAATAAGATTATCGTGTTGGTATAATAGGTAATGCATTTTGCAGTATATCCTTAAATCTGCCCTCTCAAAACATAATTAAATAAGTGTGATTTATATTTTAAAGGAATGCAGACATGCAGTGTATCCTCCTACCCACATATGCTAATTGCTTTCAGCCCCTAAAAATCACACAGTTGTTTGCAGCTTTTTAATCCTCATGTGTAAATAACCCGACTCAGGTCCAAGTTATGAACAATAAAGTCCAGGAAACTTTCAGAATGGTGTGTCATTAAACCCGTCTTGATTTTATCTTGCTAATCTAATGGCACTGATGTGTACCAAAGCCCACGGGGAAGGAGGAATGACTCCCCGGGGCCTTTTGCACTGGCCCGAGAGCCAACGTGCCGGCTCGCTGTGACGCCGGGATAGCCCTCGGACTGGGAGGGTGGATATGAAGGACCTGGAGAAGAGACCCAGACCCCTTTAGGAGGAACTGATGGATATATAAGCTCAGATATCCCCTCCCGAGCCTCGCCATGGGTCTGCGTGCACCGCGGCAGCGCAAGGACAGCGGGCAACGTACACCTACCCGCTTTGCTAGAGGCGAAACTCAACCGCGCAGCTCTCCATTTTGCACTCGCACGTGAGAGTCTGGCACACAAAATGGAGGCCCTCGGGTCCTTTACGGAATCCAGCCCAAAGCCACCTGCTCTACTGGGGCCACGTCTTCCTCCTGCGTGCTGAGCTGTGACAATGCCACGGACAGGGGCTGAGCTCATGCTCCCACATCCATCCCCTGGGTGGGGACATGGAGCAATGCTAGCTAGAAACACTTCAGAAAAATATATAAATACACCGTTATCTCTTCAAAATTAATTACACTGTGATGAGGGGATCAGCCGGGGCTCTGCCCTTGAAACTGGGCATAAAATGCTGCAAACCCACAAAGAACTTGCTGGGATAAAACTGCCGCACACATCACAAGCACCATGACCCATGTGCTAATCCCAGCTGGGCTTTTTGGTGGCTACCATAATGCAGGTGATAATAAACAATAGCCAAAGATCAAATGAACGAAGACCATCGCGGGAACAGAAAAACCAAAGCGAATAAAATTAATTTTTGTGCATCAACAACTCTTATCTATTGAGAGCCCTCACTGTCGTAAGGAAACCTTCAGGATCGGCTGCTGTCAGGAGGCTAAAATAATTTGCCCTGAATTTACAGCCTGTAATCTAATCAGCAGCTCCAGCCCTTGCCTGCACGGAAAGGAGTGGGGGCAGAGCCGGACCTGCAGCTCCCGACGAGGATGCCCCAAAAGTCATCCTGCCGGGGACGGTCCCCAGGCCCCAGAGGGTCCAACTCTGGGACGTGTGTGACAAAGTGCAGGCTTATGAGGAGGGGTTGAGGGTTTACGGAGCAGCGGGCTGGGGTTTGTTTGCTGGTTGTGAAAGCCAGTGCCTGAACCCAAAGCATCGAGGGGAGGAGGAGGAGCTGCAAAGAAGCTCAAGGCATGGAAAGTGAGGGATGCCCTTTCCTTTACGTCTGAATGGGGAGAAAATACATAATTGTAATAATAAATAGCGGGTTTTATGAACAATTAGGATTCCACTGTCTCTTTGAAGGGTTTGAAAAGCTGACATGATGTTTTGGGTTCTCCAGATTCAGCTTTGAGGCCTCAACCAAGAGAAACATTCAGCCCCGCTGTGTACAGCAGTGACCACAACAAAGATTGTGGTTTCTCCCACACTCGCCTTAAATAGATCTAAATTAATGCTATTCATCATTGGGTGGAAAAGAAGGGAAATATAAAAGTGCAGTCGCTTGTAGACAAGCCAGCAGCGTTGGGCAACTTTCTTACCATTCAAAGGCTTCTCCTGCTTCTGCACCTCGAAGCCTGCCGGGGCAGGGAGGTATGGAAACAACACACCCTTATACCAGCCGAACCCATCACCTGGAAAACATCCTGAGCATATGAAATACGTCTTTATCCCGTGTTTATTTGTTGTTGCTGTTGTTGTTGTTGGAGAAAGGGGAAAGCTAAACCACATGACTGAACTCCTGCCAGGGGTTCGTGATAGAGCAGACCATCCCAAGTGCCGCACCAGTTAGTATGTGAATTATCACGGATACTCACCGGCTCAGTTACAACTGCGGGGGGAGAGCAGTTGTCCCACCTAAATCCTGCTTCTGTCAGCTACCGCCCTGCTCACGGCTGCAGAAAGCGCCCGGCCCCGCTCCCCAAAACGGAGAGCTTTAATAGATGGAGATATCTCTCTGTGCCACACAGGGTGTGTAGATCGCCACGTTTCGTGCACGTCCATGATAGGTGGGTGCATGAAATTTGGGGTGTCGAGGAGCTGTAGCTGTCATCTCCCCACCTCTCCCGACTGAGGGATAGACCCAGGCCCCCACCACTGACTTTTTATGGGCACCTTTTATGAGGCTAAAGCAATGCAAAACCTGCCTTCTCCTGGTATTCCTTGAGGGCAGAAATACTGTGAGATGCCTTTGTTTCTCTTTTTTTGCCTTAAGTCTATAGATGTCTCACCATGACAAAAATTAATGGAGGGAAAAAAAAACAAACAACCCACCTGTGAGCCCCAAACATTAAAATCTCAGGTGAACACTGAGGTTCCCCTGGGGATGCACAGGAAGCCCTGTACAGGGAAAGTGTGTGACATACCTGCTGCAAAGCTAGCTGAGTATTTTTTGGTAAGAGTAAATGTAATCTGTCTGTAGAAATGCATAGGGACTATTAACATCGCAAACAAAACTTTAAGGACCATTATGGATGCATGCTGGAGCAGCCACGGGCTGGAAGTAGGTTTTCAAAAGCCTTATATATGGAAGGAATGTCACGGATGCTTTAAAAGTCTTCAGATACGTGTAAAAACGACATATATATTACATATTATCTCCACAGAACAAACACCATTTGAAATGTGCCCCTTTTTAACTACCATTATGAGCTGTCTAAAGAGCATTTTGGTTGAAACTTGGGAGGAAAGGAGGAAAAAAAAAAAAAAAAAAAAAGCCCACTGATCTTACACCTGCTCTTTAGCAGTGGGAAGTGGGTTCTCAATCTGTTAACATGACCATCTGGCCAATCTGCATATCACGGCTATCTGGATTGCTGTACGATGGAATGACAATAACGTAGCCAAAACAAAAGTAAAACGCATCAAAAACTAACAGTAGCGCAGCCCTTTTGATTTTAAATTAAATAATAAATGTGGTATCACAGCAAAGTGAGAAAGTCAGCTAAATAATTAAAAATGAGCCTTCGCTACGGCATAATTAAGTAAACAATATGGTGTGTGTTTCTATATGAGCCGGCAATAGTTTCCACCGTCGAACGCTCCACTTTTGCAAAGCAGCTATCAGGAGTTGAAGACGCTGCGACAGCTCTTTTGGTGATGTACAGTATTGTCAGGACACCTCTCACATCCCTGCAACACGCCGAACCGGCTGCGGCTATTAACAGGATTAATGCAGCAACAATCAATACCAATTGTACTAAAAGATTACGGTGCAAAGCCTTGTGTACCTTTCCGACTTCCCAGGACCTCCATGGGTATTTTGGCTATCCGCAGTCGTTTCCTGCGTTAACCAATCTTTGGGTTATTCCCATCAATGCGTCTTTGCGGTGGTCCAAGTAGAAATATTTTAAATCCACTGATGGCAATGGTAAAACGGGTCTGCTTAAAGTTCAAGGTCATGTGTTATATACTATGGCCCAGGCAATTAGCCATAGAGCATATTTAGACGGGAAGTAAATTTTCAGTCACAGATCTTGCCTCTTCGCTGGCTTCTATTCGAAACGCAAACGGAAAAACGAGCTCACGTAAATAAAATCCCCATCCCCAAATTTTTCTTACGTTTGGGATTTTTAAACGTCCTTCTGAAAGATTAAAAGATTTTCTCTGCCACAAATACCTCGCTAGCTTAATTCTCGCCTGAAGCGCGTAATGATGGCCGTCCAAAAAAATAAATCGGGCATTGCAGCATCACCTCCTGGCTTGCCATCCAGCTTTGTCCACTGGAGAAGTCTCTAAAAACTGTGACCTCTCACAAAATTTAACTACTTCCCTTGCGAATCTATTCTCCAATCTGATCACATTAGCAGAAGGAACTCCAAAGCAGTAAAAAACTCCAGAAAGTTCTCGGTTGAGTGCCTACTAATGAACAAAGGTTAACTTTATCTAAAAGGTCAAATGCCTGGTGGCTAAGGTTGTGACCTTAACAACTTAAATTGTGACCTTGCCACGTGCCTAGTATATTGTAGATTCTGATACAGATCATCTGGTAAAGGACCGGTCATAAATTAGCTTTACTGTTCGACTCCCACAAAGAAAACGGTTTGCCACAATGGTTTCCAACTTGTCATTTGATACAAGCGCAGAATAAGTGAAAACTAAAAAGCGAACCCAAGTTCAGGGTATGAAAATGCCGCCTGCTTTTAGTTAAGCAGATTAGAAACTGCAAACTGAGAGCAATACTCTAGATTTCAATACATTTTTTGGTCAACCTCTAATTCACAGAACACCGATCCTCCTTTCCTTTTTTTTTTTTTCTTTTTATTTTTTTCCCCTCTTTTTTTTTTTTAAACCAAAAATGACATGTAGTTTGCCTATTTGCATATTTTTGTTTTTTCTTTCTAGCCAGTTCTTAAAGAGATGAATTGATTTCAGTAGCTTTGTAAGAAGCACTATTTAAATCTGTGCACATGTGTTCCCTTACAGATGATAGTGCCTACTGAAGAAAAAGCGTGGATTCAAAGCAATAATTATTGTACATGTTTAGAAGGGACATCTCGCTGCTGAAGTCACCTCGAATAAGGGCATCTTAGAAGAGAATACTACCCCCCAAAAAAAAGAAGACGAAGAGTGGAGAAAAAAAAAAAACCCCACACCAACAAAAAACAAGAAAAGGAGAAGCAAGCACTATGGGTGAAAAGGTCACAATGGTTTTGGCACGTATCTTCAAGCACGTTTCGGAGTCTGTGCCTCCTGCCAATACTGGCAACTTCTCAAAACTTTTAAGGAGGTAAAAACATTGTTTAGTGTTTACAAATCTTCTGTACTATAGCAGATGCTTGTCAAATCCACTATATGTAAGTTGACCAGCCTACCTAATATTTGTGCTGGCAACTTCCTCCTTATAAATAAGCGGTCCATACATTTGGGGAGCGAGGTCTGGTGGAGTTTGAGACAAAGGACCCTTAATATTTTTTTTCTTTTGTAATTTTCCTGTTGCGCACCCGGCACAAGCTGCCATTACTGCGGGTCTGCGGGAACCAATGGCTGTCAACTTGGCCAATGTTCAGGTGTAACAAAGACTGCTGGGATATTTCGGAGGGGGGAAAAAAAAGGGAAAAAAAGGGGGGAAAAAAAAAAAAAAGAGGTAGCCTATATGCGAGGCTTTCAGTACACCTCTGTGAAGCGATATAGACAGCGACCACACTGTGCTACCACCCAAAAATCATTTTGTCCCCCTCCCCAGTGAGGTTTAGCAGGGAATACGCCAGCACACGCTACTGCATTAAGAGCACAATGCGATGCGTGCAATCAGCAAACAACGGCCGAAAACACGAAGCGGTGCGGTCGGTAGGAGCGCGGTGCTGCTTACACAAAACCGCAAATCTAACCCAAAAAAACGAGCCTAAGCCTCACGTTAAGTTTCCGCGGCAAACATCTAGTCCGAAGAACAATTAGTGCAATTGCTGCCTGTTGACGACGAAGGCAGAAATAAATAAGAGTTCGCTATCAAGGCTACTGTTTGCCAACAGCGTGCTGATAAGATGGTATATCCCTAATCACAATATTGAACTTTTAAAATGTCTATTGCCTGACTCTTATAACAGGGAGAGGATCCCTCCAAGCTCCTGGAGCACTTACACCCCTGGCTTTCGTCCTTTTCTTCCCATCCTACATTTCTGTGACTCAACATACAGGCTAAACCAAGACCGTTGGTTTCTGTTAATAACTTTTGCACCCCGCAGAAGGTTGCTTTTCACTTAGGAAAGACAATATAGACCAGTATTTACCAGCACCACGCTATATATAAATTTAAAGAATAAAAACCTGTGTGCCATACAGCAGTACAGAGCAGTTTTCAGCCGTGGATATCCAAGCGCTTTATGTGCATCATCCTGCTCCGAGATACGGAGGAGGAAACTGAGGCAGACAAAAGGGATGCGAGTCCCCAGTCTCCTCATGGCCAGTGACGGAACAGGAGGGGACCTGCAACACCCCAGTCCGAATTTCCCTTCAGTTAGCCATTAATTGGCAATCCTTCCTTCACCGTGCCCCATAATAAATCGCAGAGTAAATAAATAATTTTCCACAGTATTTGCCTACCTCCCCTTCGCCATAAACGTGCAGTATGATTTACCACATCACACCAAAGTGCAAAGTAAATTTCACAGCTTTTCTGTAGGAAATATCATGAGGATATTTGAAAGTTATTTCCGAACAGGGATCACACCCGTAAAAAAAATCGCAGCGGCAACACTGCCTGTCGCAACAACCACTGCGCAGGGAACTCAGCGCAGAAAAACTTTGGGGCAGCCAAAACTTTCTGCGAGACCCTCCGAAATAAGGTGGCATTGGAAACGCAGGTTCCCGGTGCTGTAATTTGCTCGGTTTTCTTACTGATATGTATTTATATAGAAGTGGTTTCCACTAATAGGACTGCTCTCCCCTCTGCTCCCTGCTCCTCTTTTTTTTTTTTTTTTTTTTTTTCAGCCTGTCCAGCTCCTCAACTTGCAAGTCAAGCTGAAACCCAGGGGACCTATGCATACCATACGTGAAAACCGGGGCCTAGCACTTCACACGCGCACATTTTTCTGCAATATAATCACTCAGGAGAACTACAATAGCGTATTATTTTATCCAGTCAACACACTACACATCCTCTGAGCACACCGAGTCACTCCGCGGGCAGGGTGTACTTTGTGCTGGTGTTCAGAGATCCCAAGATTTTCATCACACGCAAAAAAATCTCAGTCGTGTCCCGTCCCCCCCCCCAATAAGCACAATACTATCAAACGAGGAATTTGTTTCAAGACCTGCTCAGCTTCTAGGTGTGTAAATTGTGGTATTTCTGGGGGGTTTAACTGCCTCCTTTTCCCCACAGGATTACCCGGCGGTTTGTTTTGTGGCTGCTCAGGCCCGATGACTAGATTTGCTACCGGAGAGACTGTCTTTACCTTTCCCTCCGAGCCCAATCCTGTGGGATTTACACTCCCCATCCCATCCCCGTGGGGTGAGGATACCTGGGACTCCTGACCCACAGGCCTTGGGCACCTCTAGTCCTCTCAGACTACTTTTGCATAACATTAACAAACTTTTTTAAAAAAAAAAATTAAAAATCTGCTTTCCCCCCAAATCAGGATAAAGGAAGCCACGTCCGGCTGGGATGCCTCCTAGGACAACATTTATGATGACACATGTGAAGGATGCCCAAAATGCCGTTAACCCCGGGAAAACGAGAGCTGCTTTTACATGGCTGCACCTTAAAAGCCCACTTATTTAAAAAAAAGAAAAAAGAAAAAAAAAAAAGGGAGGGAGTTTTGGCACTCTCCTCACTGCCCGGGAGGGCGACAACCAACATCCCCAGCTCCCTCCCCAGCTCATGCAGCTGCCGCCAGGGGAACGGCACCCGGCACGGAGATAAACCGAAAAGTTGGAGAAGGTGGTATAGAAAGGCACTTACCTGCTGCGTGCACAAAGTATGCCAAATATAAATCGAGTTCCTTAACAGAAACTCCTATATGGTGGGGCTGTACGCACAGCCCGGGGTTAGAGCACTGTGGGGACTTTACAAGGCGCTCGCCATCAGTACTTTCGAGCGGAATACCTTTAAATAAAATCACCATAACAAGGTCCAACCTCCAGACCTTATCTGCCTGGCGAAGGCAGTCAATTCTTCTCATCTTGCCCTTCTGGTCTGGATTGGAAAGAACGCAACACGGAGGCTTTTTTCCTGTGACTGTGAGAACAAAATCCTCCCGAAATTCAGGCCTGATATCTTTCCGGAGCTTTGCCAGAAGTCTGGATGCCCATTTTTGCTTTACCTCGGGTTTTTCACTTAGCAGTTCGTCCTTCACGGCTCTCTCTTCCTCTTTTGACATGCGTTTTTCATGTTTTTTGAAGTATTTTCTTTTTCGGGCTTGCAGGTTGAACCACGTGTACGCAAACGCTCGGACGTGAGGCAGAAGTGCTTCGATGAAGGGATGAAATTCATCCTGAAAAAGTTACAGAGAAGGGTCGATGTCACCGAAACCATCAACAAAAAGCCTCCAGAAACGGGGCTTTCGCGCGAGGTGCTAAGGCTCGCCAGGATGGTGAGAATTAGGAGGGTGCTTATAGGTTTTACGGGCTGCGGGACTGGTACCCCTGGCTGACAGGCCCCGCCACCGCCACATCACCTCACGCCGACCCAAAACCTCCGCTCCCACCCGCCGAAAACAGGGTCCAACTTCAAACAAGCACCCAGGTGGAGACGGTGCAGCAATGGGGCCCTTTCCCTGACCCCCAGATCTCTTTAAAAAAAAAAAAAAAAAAAAATTTAGAATGAGTTAAAAGCTAAAAACCCTGCTGCAAGTCCACTTGCGGAGCGCGTATCTCCCTTTGCTCTCTCCCTGACCCCGCTGCTTGCGGTGTAGCCAGCGTATGCCCGCCAATTTGGCAAATCCTAAACATTTGGATGCCAATCAATGTTTGTATGGGGAAGTCTAAAGTATAGTAAAACTTTCCCTAAGATATATTTGGAAATAGCAGCAGGCAGTATAGTAAAATGCCAATATAGCTGCATATACAAATACAATGAAGGGTGGTTTTCTCTCCGTTTCCTAAACGGTGAAGGGAGCAGAAAGTAACGCGGCCAATTTATCCCGCGTGCGCAACAATAACTAACGCTAAAAAAATCCTTAGAAAAAGCAAGTCTGACAAAATTTTAAAAAAAAAAAAAAGTTTTGTTTGTATTTAGTCAAAAAGAAAAAAATAAAAATCTGATATTCAAGCCTACCAGAACAAGCCAAACTCTGAGTCTTTCTATAAAAAAAAAAATAATTTAAAAATATTGAAAAATGCGTTAACAGAAAACCTTAGCATGACTCGTGCAAATACTCAAAGAATTACTAATTTTTTCTTTACATGTTGTGTCGTATTTTCGTATCCCACTTGAAAAGTTAGTTTGGCCATCCAGAGACACTGCTTGCTTTGTGTAACGATGAGTTAAATATCACCCCTCTTCCTTGGCACAAAAATAATCACGATTAAAATTATGCTGACAACAACAACAAAAAAAAAAAAAACGCAAGAAAGACCCCCCCCAATTTTGCTTAAAAAATAGGAGTAATAATATATATCCTCAAAAAGGACTACATAAATCAGCCAAAGAGATCAAAACGTATTATAATATACTGAGGACACGCTTCTTCTTTTTCTCTGAATAAATGAATGACCGAACTTGAGGCTGCACATAAAAACGTATATAGCCTGCGGGGGCCTGATCCAGCACTGCGTGCTGGGGACGTCCCTGCTGCCAGGGGCCGAGTTCCTCCTTTGCTCAGGATTGGGCCCTCCAGGAGGGAAAAATAAAGTAATTTGTGCAACGTTTCCCCCAGCATGGTAAAAGCCACCCGCTGCCTACCCTTGCGAGACAACATTGGGGATTTTTTAGATAAACTAACTTTTTTTTTTTTTTTTTTTTAATTATCCCATGGAGTACATTTCCTACCCAAATCATTTCGGGTCGTGCAAATATTGTTATTAAAACAGACATCTTACTTCCTTTCAACTCCTTATTTTACCTTGCATATTCTTTTCAAAAATTATGAAAAATTGAGAAATCAATAGTAGAAATATCTATCAGCAAAACCCTGTCGTAATTCAAGACCTTCTGCTGACTTCCCAAAAGCTTTCATTGCACTTATTCTGAGTGGCCCCTGAATTGTAAATACTTAAATCTATAGGTAATACCACAGCATTTATTTTCATTTTAAACACAGATTGTTAAAAACTACCAAAACCGGCACAATATATTTCATTATAGCACAGCAGAGCGGCAGTAATCACAAGTACTATGAATGACTATTAAAATATAAGCAGGTAAAATAAAATAAATCACTCCAATGATTGGCACATTCCTCTTCTTTCCCCCCCCACCCCACCCCTCCTCTACTGGAAAAGATCATAGTTTCAAATTTCAATAAAGTTTTTTTTTTTTTAAAAAAAAAAAAAAAAAAAAAGATTGCTGTGAGTTTGCAGTCGGCAGATTCAAAAAGTGAGAGAAGGCACAATCCCAGCACATGGAGCTGCTCTCACCCACCAGAAACAGCTCTCACAGGGGAGGTGGGGGGGGAAAAAAAATAAAAAAAAATGTAAAAACTACAGGTCCCTACAAGCTATTAAAAATAATAAACCCTCCCTTCTGCTCCCTCCTGCCCTTCCCCTTCCCCACTCAGGGAGAGTCAAGGAAAAAAGGCCTTTTGTCAAGTGGAAGTTTATCTGCGAAGGTACACACAGCAGAGGCTCGACAGACCCACAATGAGCCAGGGGAGCGCTTCAAGCATTCCTAGTTTCTAAACACGTCTTGGTACATCCTGAAATATTTTAACTTTTTCTGCTTTAAGCAGTGCTTTGTCCTGCCTGATCTCATGTGCTCGGGACTTTTTTTGGCTCGACGCTGGATACTATCCAAGAGAGAGTCGCTTTAACCTGCGCTAAAGCTCATTTCTACGATGTGAACCTGAAAGGGGAGGTAAAAACAACACCCGAAAAAAAAAAAAAAAGAAAAAAACACTTTAAAAGACTTCAGGGGGAGGTGGGAGTGGGGGGGGGGGAAGGAGATGAGGGGGAAAGGTGCTTTTTGGTGTAAAGTCGTGGTCCATGGCTGAAGTAAATGAAAAGCACCGCTGCTCGGCGCGCGAGGTGTGCACGTCCCTATTAGACTCCAATGTGTCTTTTCAAAATGGTGTACGAGGAGAAAAGGTTAATGACTCATAAACAGACCAACTTTCAAACTGTCTTGGTAAACACATCGCTCGGTAAAATCGCACCGCTTCAATCTCGGTGGCGAGGTATTAGCAAAGTCGAAGTGGAAATAAAAGCACTCAGGGCTGATCAAACAAAATTGGGCTGGAAGCGGGGACGGGGAGGTGGGGGGGGAGCAGTTTCTGCACAATACAATTATTTATTGCAGTGTTATTATAGCCCCCCCCTCCAAAAAAAAAGTTTTGGAAACGTGTCAATGCAAGTGTGCTAACAGATGTGCAGACTTGTTTGCAGCCTTGCTGCAAAATATCACGATTTTAAGTAACTGGCGGAAAAGGAGATGATCTTTGCCTTTCCCCCAAGTTAGCTTTAAGGGAAACTTTCAAAGTATTGGATAAAGACATTTGCTTTCCCCCCTCGGCGTTTGATGGGTCACCTAAAAATAAAAGGCACCAGAAAGCTGGGAAAGCGAGAATAAAAAGTAAGGTTGTTTTTTTTTTTCCCACTGCACTACTCTTCAAAGTTTGAGGATACAGCTCTTCCGAGAACAGCCTGTTTCCAAGCAGCACCTAAAATTTGGGCCGCACAATTCTGTATTGCTTATACCAAAATTCTCTTCAGCTCTTCAGAAAGGTGTAAAAAGGAAAAAAAAAAAAAAAAAAAAGCAAACCCAAAAAAAGCCCCTACTACAAAAGAGCCCCCAAATCCAGCCCAAAGGCGCCCGCAATAATGCAACAGTGCAAAGTAATCTTTTGAAACAATATATTTCTGCTGATCTTTTTGAAATTAAGCCAGCTACAGCGACCCTTGTTAATATTTTTACAATCCATTTGCTTGTAAATCTATTAGGAGATGTGCATATGTTCCCCAACTATTTCCTAGATCTTCAGCAGATATGTAAATGGAACGATGTTTAGATTTTTTTCCTGACAGATGATACAAAATGCTCGTGCCATTTCAGTTCCAGTGCTTGGATAAATACGCTCATAACTAGGATTTCTGTTTGTTTTCCTTTTCCAACCCACTTTCGAAAGCTTCCCTTTAAATCTGCACCAAAACTTAACACAAAAAAAGAAAAAAAAAAAAAAATCTCCGTCCCAAAACTCCTATCAGTGAAAGCTCCTGAAATGAAAAATAGGAAATTGCTTGCAATTGCTAAAGGCTCACCCCCTTTTTTTTTTTTTCTTTTACAGAAAATGACAGAATCACCTAACTGATCCTTCGGAGGGAAGAGTTTGTCAGGAGGCCTCTAATCCTCGTATTACTTTTCCAAACGTGCAACAAGAATGCGAGATTTTCACAACTGAGTAAAAGCACAGTGCCTGGCTTTTTTCTTTCCTTTTTTTTTTTTAATTAAAAAAAAAAAAAAAAGGAGGGGGGGGGGACACCAGGACAGTGAGCAACCGGCCCATGGATTTATTTTCTCTCTTTAATGTGCAACTGGGCCTACTAAAGCCAAGAAGCTACACGTGCAGATGCAAAGCGATGCGGTACGTTGCTGGCCCTACGAGGAGCGTATGGCTGTCCCTCCTGCAAGAGCAGAACTGACAAAAAACAGGTATTTTTTCAGAGTTGAATTAAAGGCACAAACTTTAGCCAGGCAGAGCACGGAGTTGCATCCCGCGTCCTCTGCAAATTCCCTCCGCTCCCGTTTTCCTGCTGCCTGTGATCAAGTGGAAGGGTTTGAAGCCCGGTAGAGTTTCGTGTCCCTCACCAGGCACCCAGAAATTTTGGGGGAGGCTGGGGAAGGAGAAGGGGGGGGACACACACCGCGGTGAGGTAAGGGGACGAAACTTTTGCAGCTCTTCAGGCTGCCCGGGAAAGCTGCTTCCCCTCTCGCTGCATTTCCTCGCTTTTTTCTCGACGGAAAGAGCCTGGAGAGGCTTTCTCACCGGGAGAAAAAAAATATTCAAATTAAATTAATAAGAATAATGTAGTCAAAATCTCCTGCAGGAGGAAATAATCTGGGGTTTGAGTCCACCACAAAGCATTTCCTCGTTAAACCATTATATCCTGCTAATTGAAGGTGTGTAATTTAGCGTCCTGCAGCAGCGCGCGGGGAAAATGAAGGGGGGGGGGGGGTGGGGGGGGCGCCGGGCGGCGCTCCGCGGCCGCGCAAGTCGAGGGCACGGCGGGGCGACCCCCACCCCCCCACCCCGCCTCCGCGCAGCCCCGTCCCGCCGCAAGCGGGGGGCGCAAAAGTTGCGCCGAGTCCCGCGGTGGGGCCCGATCCGCGGGGCGGGAGGGTCGCGAAGGGGTGTTGGAAAAAAGAGAGGGACACACACACGGACACACAACACACGCGGGAAAAGTTTGCGGGTGTCCGTGACCCCCCCCACCCCGCACCCCTCTCCTCGGCTGGGGCGGCCTCCGCGGGTGCGGAGAACACTGCGCGCAGGAGGCGGCTGCACCGCGGGAGCACACCCAGGTGCGGAGGGGACGGTGCGCGCCCGCGGTTTGGAGGTTAAGGGGGGGGGGATGTGGGGGGGTGGCGGAAGGAAAGCGGGGAGCTTCCAGCTCCCACCCGCGCCCCCAACCCCGACTGGGGGAGCCCGGGGCGAGCGGAGCCGCGGGGGGGGGTGTTGGGGTGCGGGGGGCCGTGCCGTGCCCGGCGCCCGGGTCTGGGCAAAGGCGCAGCGGTCTCGCAGCGCGGCCGCGGAGCGGAGCGGCGGTGCGGGGCGCTCCGGGAGGGCGCGGGCGGCGGCGGCGGCATCATCGATCGCGGATGACCAAGCACGGCCGGAGCCGTGCGGGAACGTGCGGCGGCCGGGCCCCCCACCCCCCCTCTATTAATTAAACCATTAATAAGTAGGCGCCATTAGCCATGTGCCGATACAAATGGCCGTGCGGGGAAAAGAAGAGGGGGGGGGGGTGGGGGGGTGGTGTGGTGGTGGTGTTGGGGGGGGGGGGGATGCAAAGCGAAAGGCAACAAAGTTAGTTTTCGGCGAGCTGCGTTCCTGCCCCTTCCCCGGCGCGCACGGGCGCGCACCCCCCCGCAGCGCCGGCCCCACCGCGCCCCGGCAGCCGCTTACCTGGGTGAGACAGAGCGGAGAATACATGACTGCTGCGGGGGGCTGCGGTTTGGAGGTGTGCGTGTGCGGGGAGAGAGGGAGAGAGAGAGGGGGAGAGAGAGAGAGGGAGAGGGAGAGAGAGGAGGGGAAAAAAAGAGAGAGAGAGAGAGGAGAGGAGGGGGAGCCCCGAGCCTGCTTCTTGCTTTCACATTTCCAACTCTGCCAAACTGCAGCCAGCGCGGAGCCGCTCCATGAGCTGAACTTTAACCCCGCCTCGACTTTCCCGCACTACGCGCTCGGCATGCCTGCCCCGCGCGCCGTTAAAGGCATAGCGCACCGCTGCGCGCCCCTCCGCCGCCGCCGCCGCCGCCCCCCGTTCCGCGCCCCTCCGCGCCGCTCTGCGCCGCGCCGCCCCGCTCAGCGCTCCGCGCCGCCCGCCCGCCCGCGGGGGCGGGGAGGGGCGGGGAGGGGGCTGCGGCGCCGCCGCCTCCCTCCGCCCCGCCGCCCCGCAGCGCGGGCAGCCGCGGAGAGGCGAGCGGCGGTCGGCTCAAAGTTTTCTTCTTTTGGGGTTGGGGTGTTTTTTTCTCTTTTTTTTTTTTTTTTGGTGTGTGTGTTTTGCTTTTTTTTTTTCCTTTTTTTTTTTTTTTTTTTTTTTCTCTTCCCGACGGCTGCGGCTCCGCTCGGCCCTTGGCCGGGGATAAGCGCGGGGGGAGGAAGAGACGGGGGGGGGGGGGGGGACGGGGACACACAGGGGGGAGCGGCGCTGCCTTCACAACTTTCCCCATCCCCTTTGGCACTTGTCATTTTAAATCAAGTGCTTTATGGTCAGGGGTGCTTATTCCACTTAAATAACAATAAAATAATAAATTAAAAATAGCAACATAAATTCACCCGCACGTCGCATTGCCCCCCCCTCACACTTACTAATAAAATCCTTAAAAGTGAAGCGCTTAAAATTAAAAATACACCCGCGCCTCCTGCCACTTCTTGAGCGCATTGTTTTGGCACCGGCAACGTTTGGGTTTGGGGTTTGGATGCTCTCCAGCCCGCTCATGGGGACTCGCAGGGTGTCCCCTGTTTTGTGTCCTCCCCCCCCGCCTTGAGAATTGCGTTTCCCATCGATGCTGGAAGCACGTTACGCGCCCCCCGCGCGTAGTTATCCGCGCCCCGGGGAAAAATCCCATCCGTAAGGACACAAGGGGTAAAAAAAAAACACAACAAACCAACAAACCCAAACGCGCAGTTTGTTTAAAAGGTGGGGGGGGGGGGGAGGAATTGGTTGAGCGGGGGCGCTCCGCGCTCCCCTCCGCCCCCGCGCAACCCACCCCCCCGCCGTCCGCGCTGCGCCGTTCCCAGCCTTTTGCGGTTTGCAGCATTATCTTTAAGTAACTTTTGGCGCCCTTCGGGAGACTTTTGGCCGCGGGACGGCTGGTTGCGCCCTCTAGGCAGGGGCCACGGTCAAGCGCAGCCCCTCCGCAGACGCGGACACCCCCCCTCCAAAAAAAAAAAAAAAAAGCGGGGAGACACGGCAGGAAAAGCACCTTCTCCCCCGCGCCCGCGGTCTTTTTCAGCGCTAAACGGATGGGCGCGCAAGTTATTCTTCGTTTTTTCCCAACTCAGCGTTTTGTGAAGCACGCTTTAAAAAATAAATAATTTTTAAATGCTCTTTTTTTCTTCCTCTTCACCCCACGTTTTTGGGTTGGGTTTTTTTTTTTTTTTTTGGGTGCTAAATCCGGAGGTTTCCTCGGCTCCGTCCCCGCCAGCGGCCCCGTCCCCGCGGGGCGCCGCCAACTTCGGCGGAAAAGGAAAAAAAAAAAAAAAAAAAATCCAGAAAAAAAAAAAAAAGGCAGGGAAAAAAAAAAAAAAGGCGCGCCCCTCCCCCCGGGGGAGTTCAAACGTCGCAGCACCCACCCCCGGCGCTGATTGGTCGGCGCTCGGCAACGTCACACCGCCCCGCCCCTCCGATTGGCCCCCGCCGCGGTCCGTCACATCCCGCGCCCAGCCGCGTTTCTTTGTGCGCGGCCGCGGGCGCTCCGGACGGCGCGTACGGAGCCGGCGCGCACGTACGGGCGGTCCCGCGGAGGCGGGGGGCGGGGGGGGGGGGGGGGGGAAATCTGTCAAGCTCAGCGGTTTTCTCAAATCCCTAAAAAAAAAAAAAAAAAAAAAAAAAAAAAAAGGCAACTCCGGTGCAGGCACCCGCGCTCCCTCCGCGCCCGCGCAGCTCCCGCCCAGACAATAGCTGCGAAACCATAGAAATCGGGTTAAAAACCCAACAAAATAAGAGAAGTTTAAGAGGCGCCACGTACCAGGGACAGGTATAAAGAGTACGTGAGAAACTTTACGGGGCCCAGGCGATTGGTTCCCGTTGTTGACACTTTTTTTTTATTTTTTTTTTTCCTCGATATATATATATATTTTTTTTTTAATAGCTAAAATAAACTTGCAACCGTTGGGAACCCGGAAGAGAATAAACCGCCGCAGCCAATTGCCGCCTGCCGTTAGGTGGGTTGTTGCGGTTGTTTTGTTGTTTTTTTTTTTCTTTAGGTTTTGGGGGGAGAGGGGGTGGTGGGAATTTTGTTGGGTTTTGGGGTTCTTTTTATAGGTGGGTCCTGGCTGCGGAGTTTCCGCGGAGCGGCTACCGGGGTACGCGGGGGGTGGGGGGGTGCCGCCGGCTCTCCCGGCTCTGCCCGGCGCCCTCCGAGCGCCTCGGACTTTGCAGAAGTTGCGAAGGATTCGGCAGGCGCCCGCTCCCTCCTCCCCTTCCCCCCCCCCCTCCTCCTCCTCCTCCTCCTCCTCCTCCTCCTCCTCCCCCGCTTATTTCCGCAATCGCCGCGATTTGCATAGGAGACCCGCACCGGGGGGCCGGGGGGGGCTCACGGACATCCCCTACCCCACCCCGGCCCCCGCTGCGGGGCTCCCCCCCCCCCAACCCCTTCCCAGCCGCAGGGCTGCTCTGCGGGAAGGCGACGGGTGGGGGGCTGCGGTCAGCGAGAGCCCCCCCCCCCCCACGCACGGGTAACCCCCCACTTTGTACGGGTAACCCCCCCCCCCCCCTCCGCACGGTTAACCCTGACTTCCATGAATTCCCTCCCCACGCACCGGTAACCCCCCCCCTTGCACGGGTGACCCCCCCCTCCATCCATGTGCCCCCCCACCCGCACGGGCAAACCCTCCCCGCCGCGGGGAACCCCCCACACCTTGCACCCTCAAAGCTGCACGGGCAAAGTTTCTCGGCACTAACAAAACACGACACCCCCACACACACCCCCCTAATTTTGCACAGCCACCAGCTCTGCTTTGAACCCCCCTGTCGGGTGCGGGGGGGCCTTCCCACCACCACCCCCCCCGTCCTGGGCGGCCGGGCAAGCCCTCGGCGGGGGAGGAACTTTCCTTCCAGCAGCCCGGCCGTGTCTGGCAGCAATGCAGCAACCGAGAGAGCTGCAAAGTCTCCAACTTACACGGCACCCCTAAAATAGTCCTGATTTCATCCCTGAAAGGATTTCCTGGCTTTGTGTGTCTTAACTAGCCTTGGCCATTTTTGTAGAATAACCCTATTATTCACAGCTCCGAGGGTACAATCTGCTAAAGTCACTTAATAAAAAAAAAAAAAAAAGAGAAAAAAAAAAAAAAAAGAAAAAAACCCTTCAAAGGGCGTGAGAAATAAAGGCAAACAAACAATTGTCTGTAGCTCTCAGCTCCCCTTGATCGTGGATACCCGCTTCATTAACAGCAGAAGCATTATATTCTTAAAACTGGAAGCCTCAAGATGCGTGATAATACTGCAAAATTAATCTGGGGGGGGGGGAAAAGCAAGTGGATCTGAAGGTTAATTACTATTTTTTTACAACAAAGTGAGACTAACTCACACAACTCCTAACGAGTGCCATGGTTATCCCTCCGATTTTACTGCTTTTAATCGACTGGAGCAAGTATTTAAAGACACAGAGGGCTGCAGCCCCGGCGTATCGAGCAGGAAGAGGAAAAAAGGAAATAAGAAAGCAAAAAAAAAAAAACAAAAAACCCCTCAGATAGTGATTTTCAGTTTCAAGTTTGGGAGGCTCAGACCTGCGCTGGTGACGGTGCGGCTCCGTACGCGGCAGGTTTTAACCTCCCGGCAGTGGCTCCGCTTTCTTGGTTACCTCCTGGTGACCCCTCCGAAGGAGTCCGCCGATTCCCAGCGGTCTGCTGCAGACCACAGGTTGGAAACCACTGGTTTTGCATAAACTTCTGTTATTCGGCGCAGGCTTAGGTTGCGAGGGTTCCTCTTAGCAAATTGTCGAAGGATGATGTGTGCTGCATAAATTAAAACATCATGTCCCCTTGCCATGTGAAAGCATTATTAAAAGAAGCATAATAAGGGATTTCCACCATGTTATCAAGCGTACAAAGAAAACTCCGAATGGGAGGGATGGCTGTCATCGGGGTAGAACAAGCTGGGATTTTGGAGAGGCTTGAGAAGCGCTTTGAATAGCCCGTCAGTTGGACAAGGATCAGCGCTGACAATAGCCGGTCTATATGTGGTATGGCCTGTTAACATACAGCAGCAATCATTAAAGGCCTCATCCTGACAACGGGGCTCTTCAGGGCCCTGAGCGATGCTGGTGGCTTTGGGAGAGCCACTGTGGCTGCTTGCCTGCCCTGGAGGCGGCTTCACCCCGCCGAGAGCCACAAGCCCCCCAAATTCACCAGGGGTTCAATCCTGATCCCCTTTCCATCAAGGCCGTAGAGCCACACGCTGCCGTGACTCGCATCTCCAAACCTAGAGGCTTAAATGCCATTCCGGTTGGTGGAAATCAATGCCCAGATGTTTCTGTGTCATCCCACGACCCAGGGTGGAATTAGCTACGAATCCCAGCAGAAATGTTGTGGAGGAGCCGTAGGTTAGTTCCGTGCCTAACCTGGTCCCACCATCCTTCGTGACATTTAACGATACCAAAACCGAGAATAGTCTGTAAGACTCTCTCCAGGGAAGAGATTACTTTATTATTCCACATGCACACAGAGAACTGAGCATAACGGGGCTTTCCTCCCCAGTCTGAAGACTCCAAACCCTGCTGCAATATAAATAAACGCCACGGTCGTGCGAACGTCGTGTCACCCTTCAACAGGAGGGCAGGTGGGCAGAAGTTTCAACCTCCAGGCTCCGAATTTCAGGGCGTAGCTTAAATAAGCAGACTAACACATTCGATGGAAATTCTCACCCTACGCCACTAAATACGTGTGAATAATAAGGGGGTTTGCATGCGGTGTTTTCTGCCCGTCCCCACGACTCCTAGCAGGAGAGCAGGGGAGGATGAGGAGGTGCTGCGGTCCCCATCTGACAGATGATGGTGGCTGCACCAAAATTCGGGGTCTGGGCTGTCGGTGCATCCCCAAAGCCACGTACACGTGGAGATGAGGATTAAAGTAGCTGTGCTAAGGGCAAGTGGGAATAACTGCACTAAAAACTGGTCGATCCTATCTCAGGATGTTTTAACCATGAGTTACTGGAGGCATTGCTGCCTGGCACGGGCGTACGTGGGGTGCTGGCTCCAGAGCTGAGCATGTTGCAGCAATGCCTGCGGACTTGTGAGGCGTTTCCACAGGGTCTTGAGTCTATTGCGAGATGCATTGCGGGAGGAATAACTTCCCAGCAAAAGCATACAGACTACAGAAAGGAAGCAAACAGAACGGGATAGGCAGCGTTTCCCCTTTTGTTCTGCTGTAGATCTTCTACTGAGGAGCTAAATAAACGGTAATACTATTTTAACATAAGTACCCCTTCGAAAGCAAAATTTATTTGAAACACTGCGAAGTGAAAGTTTGCTGCGAGAGTGAATGCAGTCGGGCTCGCTCACTGTGATTTACGGATCGGTTTGAGCAGCACCCGCTGGCCCAGCCCTGCGGCAGAGCTGGGCTCTGCCGTTGTGCCAGCATGAACCTAAAAATCCCTGCCTACCATGTTGATGCCTCCATCCAGCTGGATAAAACCCCCGTTCGCAACTGGGAAAGGACGCAAACACGTACAGTTGCCCTCAGATATATTTTCTTTGCACGCAGTCCCGCGGTGTTATCGCTGCTGGAAGCTGCTGGACACCTCTCACAATGGTACGAAATCAGTTTCCAGCGATAGCGAGTGATTACAGCGTGCGGTACTGATATTGCCGTCGTCCTAAATCCAATGTTTTATCAGTCAGTTTGGCATAAACACTTTGGACCTAATCTTGCACGCCTCGGTGAAAGTTTTGCTTGAATCAAGTTTGCGCAAGGGTGGTATAAACATGGGGTGGCAAATAATGATTATATGCCCATACACACCCTCTTTATTTTAGTATGTATCTATGCACTGTCATATTTATGCAAGATATTTCTCAAAAAGGAAAGTATGTTTTTGGGGTTTGTTTTTCATATGGAGAACATTCTATAGTCAGGGTTCGCTCATAAAAGCTTACAATACATAGTGTGAAACATCAAGCTTAAGAGTTGCTAATTGGACTTTGTAAGATTCAGGTAACGCAAACTGAGGTATGGTACAAAGAAGATTATGTCTAAGAGAAAACAGGAATACAGTGCAAAAATGCCAACAACATCACCTACACTGCTTAGAAGCAGCAGTGGTATTTTAGCCCTAATTAACATGCAATCCCTACAGCCCTTTGCTGCCTGCTTTTCTCTGCGGTCTGTAACTTTCAAAATGAGACGTGCATTATTTCCTTAAATAAATAAAAAAGCAAACCAGCAATCTGTTTAAGTCTTTCACATTTCCCATCTATGCTGAAGTTCTGGGAAGAAGGAAAAAAAAACCAAACCTGAGTGGCCTTTTCGGACGAAAACTCAGACAACTTTGTGCCTAGGTTTGAGACTGGCAAGGAGGGCACGGTAACAGGTGCAGGTTTATTACTGCTTTTCTGGCATTGTGTGTCGCACATAATTCATCTGCAAATCTCTTCCGCAACTATTTTTTCAAAACAGTTTAAGCCCTGCTGACCCAGAGCACACATGAGGTCTGATTGCTTTCCCTGCGGATACGGAGCAGTAAAGTTTTCCGTGGCAAGTTTTGCTAACTCTGTCTTTTCTTTTTTCCATGCTGTAAAAATGATCCTTTTCAGCCCTAAACTAGGTATTCTTTAAAACATGGTGAGGTCTATATTCTTCATAGGAAGGACAGGTACTGAATCGTAGAGCTATTTTAGAAAATCCACTTTGATGCCATAAACTTTGAATTAAATGACATTTTAGGGAATAAAAAAGTATTACTCTTCCACCGTGATCGGTAACTTTTCACTTCTCTACCTCTTCTAATATTATAGACAACTTCATAACGTGCAAGGAGTGAGTCATAAAAGCGTGTATCTCACATGCAAAGGTTGGTTGTAAGAACTCAAATCTGCATGAGAGCCAACGCTTCTGCCTAAAAGATGTAAAAAATCACAGGGTGAAGCATACCCGGTCCATTTTGCTTGCTCTGCCTTTCCCAGTGCCTACGGCTCCTTCGGAACAGCGAAAGAAATGTGTTAGTCTCAGCACCTGAAATTGTTTTTTTGAAGTCTTTATTACTGTAATTCACTGACCTGCCGCATTGTAAGCCCTGGCAATATAGATCCCTGGGATGGGCACCCTGCGCTGGTACAGGATCTCTCTGGAGAGGCTGCTTTGTTTTTGCAGAAGAGAAGTTTGTCTTTAAAAAAAAAAAAAGAAGTGTAATCCGTGTGGGCTGCCTGTCACAATCACTGCTCTCCTCTCTTAACAGCAGGGAGAAGGTGAGACCATCCTCTGCTCACCCGACTGTTGTGTTAACTTCTATACTGGGCTGGATGATTTCCATAGGGTAACCCCCGGAACAGCCAGGCGTGATGCACAGGTGGCCCTTACAAAGGGACACGCTCAGCTACGTTTTTATTTGGATTCCTGGAAAAACACATAAATCACGACACCACCCTGCATACGTATGACCGACCTCTTCGTTAACTTCTTGGATGAAAAGGTTGTTGCTGAGCCTATGGAGCAGGTGTACGTACGGTCGCGAAGCTGGCGGGCAGAGACACACAGACTATATTATTCCTCCCTCAGAAAACTGAAAAGCCGAGCCTGGAGATCCCCCAGCCCAGCTCCCCCCTCCTCCAGGAGGAAATAAGCATTTCATTACAGATATTCTATTTTTTTTTTTTTTATCCTCTTCAGATTCAGATTGTCACTAAATATAGAAACTCTCGTAGCCATACAAAACGTGCATCGTCCCACAGCTGCTCATTTGCAATTTGTTCTGCACTTAAAAATCTCTTAATGCTACAAATAAACTTTGGGAAAGTTACATCCCAATAAACAATGAGGTGTTGTTTAAAATTACATGTGCTACTGTATTATTAGGTCTCTACCGACACTACAATTATCTTTTGAAGCTGGCAATAACGTATTAGCTGTTCAGTCAGACGCAGAAATAGACTGGTGTATAAGCCCTCTGCCATTTTTATGAATGGAAAATATTTTAAAAGATTGTTTCCACTTTCTTCTTTGTCCTCTCCCCAGAAGGAGCCCCCTCCCCGAGACTCCTTCCCCACGCCACTTTAATATTCACGTATTTTATCCATACATTGCGATACATGATTAACTGCCTCCCCCCCCACCACCACACACACACCGCCCCAAACAATACATATACTTATTGGATTAACTACTCAGTCCTCGCTGGTAAGGAAAGCGGTATCCGTGATTTCTCGCTTTTATTTGCACGTACAGTTGTAGATCTGTGGCATGACAATAAAAAAAAAAAAAAAAAAAAAGTGAATAATCCCTACGCGGGAGCGCAGTATCCGCCGCAGCATCCGCCCGCTCCGCGGCACCATTTTTACTCGCCAAGGGAGTTCGCAGCCCGGCGGTTTCTGCCCGGTTTTGCCCGATTTCTGCCCGGTTTTGCCCGATTTCTGCCCGCTCTCCGAGCAGAGGCTGCCCGGCAGGGGCGGCGGTGATGGGCGTCGCAGCTCCCCTTCCTCCGTGCCCCCCCTCCGGCACAGCCTTGGCACCGCATCGCGAGAGGGGGGAAAACATAGAAAATAGGAGGGGGGGAAAAAAAGAAAGCAAAGCCTTTAAAGTTTGCTGTTTGATTTTGGTCTGGCTTCTGGTTTGGATTGTTTTGTTGGGTTTGTTTTTTTTTTTTTGGGGGGGGGGAATAAAGAAATAAATCTCGCAACCTGCCATTTCTGCCTTCTCAAACGTTCGCCAAGTCAGTGGTAGCCATTTTCATCTAAGGTACAGGAAAAGGAAAGAAAAAGGGAAAAAATAACCAAAAAAAGGGGAAAAAAAACCCACCCAGGAGAAGCGCAGCCCGCGCAGGTCGGGACCGCCGCTGCTCCAGCCGCGCCGCGCCCGCGCAACCCCCGCCTCTCGCTCCGCTGCGGAAATTTCCCCCCCCCCCTTTTTTTTTTTTCCCCTCTCTCTTTTTTTTTTTTTTTTTTTTTTTTTTCCCCCCTTTCTCTTTTGCCGCAGTCTCCGTCCGGCGCTGGGGCGAGTCCCGGCAGCACCGCGCCGGCGAGGGGCTGATTTATCGCTGCTCCAGCCCCGGCTCGCAATTATGTCACTCTAAATCACGCACATGCGGAGAGAGGGGAGGTTTTGGCCAGCTCGGAGCTGCCCCCCCACCCCCCTCCGATTCGCAAATTAACCAAAAAAAAAAAATTAAGAAAAAGGGGAGGGGGGGGGAAGAAATCCAGGGGAGAGCCGGCGCCCCCCGACCCCCGCCGCAAAATAAAGTCTCAACAAAAGTAGCGGGGGCGGCGCGGAGGGAGGGAAGGAGGGATGGAGGGATGGAGAGAGGGAGGGATGGAGGGAGGGAAGGAGGGAGGGAGGGGGGCACCTGGCAGCCGCCGCGCCCCCCCGCGCCCGCCCCCGCCGCTCCCCGCGGTGCCTCCCGGGCCCGGCTCCGCCGGCGGGGGAGGGGGGGGACACCCGGGGACGCGGAGGGGAGGGGGGGGGGACACCCGCCGAGCCCTCCCGCCCAGCACGGTCCTGCCTGCTGGCAGCAGCGTGCACCGCACATCCGCATACACATGTGCCTATCCCTATATATTTTATACACATATGTCTGTGTATACCGCGGGGGGGTTACGCGCTTCGGAGCGCAGCGCTGGAGCCGGCGGCTCCTTTCCCGGGGGCAGATCCGGGGAGGGGGGAGCAGCCTCCAGCCCTCCCCAGCCCCGCAGCAGGGGTGTTTTGTGCCAGACGGGCACAGTTACTGCAGGACCCTCGTGTGTCCCAGGGCTGCTCTCACTGCCCCCCATAAAGCCAAGGGGTCCCCTGGACCGCGGGGAGGGGGGAGTTTGGGCATCCAGGCGAGGGGGCCACTCCTCGGCCTCCCCCCACCAGCCCCGTTAGGCCCCGGTTTGCCTGTTATTTCCCATTGCATCCTTTAACGGTAAAGGAAAAAAGGAAAATCAATATCAAAAGCGCTGGTGGCATTGCTGCCATTCGGGGCTTGACACAATCCGGGGGGATTTGGGCCCTGCGCGGGCTCTGCCGGGTCCCCTTGGCTGCACCCAGGGTCAGGGCAGGGTGGCAGGGGGAGAAGTTTTGGGAATGCCCGAATCGCTTCGGTCCACCAGATGCATTTGCAAGTCACTGAGGCTGGCGCTTCTGAGCAAGGGAGGAGGCACTTCCGAGCCCGACGCTGTGTGCAGGACAGTCGCACGCCGCCGGGAGATGCTTACATGGCTAATAAAACCTGGCATGAGCCCCCCCAAATTAACTCAGCACCCAGGGCAGGAGGCTGAAACTGTTTTCTGCAGTTGCACCGCAGCAATGAGCTCTGGTTTTGTTTTTGTTTTGTTTTGTTTTTTCTCCTCCTCTTGTGAAATGCAAGAAATATCTCCAGATTCGCAGTGTCACCGAGCTCCAAGCTTTGGCACAAGTGACTTCTGCCCTGCTTGGCCAAGGGAACACACGGGCAGGCCTCCTGCATGTGAGACAGGGAGAAAACACTGAATCTCCATGGAAAACCCTGCCTTTTGCCTGTGTTTTGGAAAATCAGTAGGGGAAGGAGAAACGTATCAAGCAGAGGAGCACCCTGGACACCTGAGTGGAAGGGGAGAGTGGCCATGGCCGACTGCCTCCCCCATCTGATGGAGACTCCAGGGAAGCTGCTTTTTGCTCTTCGCAGCAGTGCTGCCCTGCCCAAAGCCTTTGAGACACTGGGACGGGACGCTGTAGGGGAGGGAGCCTATGGGCCAGTGCCGGTGTGGTCAGTGCCCTCCGGCCACAGGAGTGCCAAAGAGACATGGTCCCCCCTTGGCAGGGGATGGGCTCTTTGCAGTTCCTGCCAGGGCCCCCGTTCTTCACCCCATCCCTTTGGATGGTTTTATGGAGCTTCTGCAGAAGTTGGGGCAGTGGGGGACCAGGTACCCCAGGAAACAGGTAACCCTGATTCACAGGTACCCCAGGACACAGGTAACCCTGACACACAGGTACGCTGGCACACCATTACCCTGACACACAGGTACCCCAGGACACAGGTAACCCTGACACACAGGTACGCTGGCACAACGTTACCCTGACACACAGGTACCCCAGGACACAGGTAACCCTGACACACAGGTACGCTGGCACAACGTTACCCTGACACACAGGTACCCCAGGACACAGGTAACCCTGACACACAGGTACGCTGGCACACCGTTACCCTGACACACAGGTACCCCAGGACACAGGTAACCCTGATTCGCAGGTACCCCAGGACACAGGTACCCCTGATTCACAGGTACCCTGGCACACAGGTACCCCAGAATTCAGGTACCCCCGGTACACAGGTATCCCAGCACTCAGACACTCCAGGACACAGGTATCCCAGTATAGCACTATACCTACACACAGGTACCCCAGTATACTGCTACCCCTGCACACAGGTACCCTGTTACACAGGTACCCCAGCACACACGTTGCCCAGGATTCAGGGATCCTGGCACCCAGGTACCCCAGTAGTCACACACCCCAGTACACCTCTATGTATGCACATTGGTACCCCAGCAGACGGCCGTACCTGTGCACAGGTACCCCAAAATACATCCCCTGAGACCCGGGTATGCCGGCACGGGGTACACTGGCACCCAGGTACCCCCTCAACCCGCTTCCCCCGGGGCAGGACCCCCTCAGCTGTGCCACAAGCCCCATGTCACACCGGGCTGGGCTCACGGGGGTTTTTACTGTTCTCTGGAGCAGCCGAGGTCGGTGCAATTTGCCTTTAATTACAAACGTCACGAGACTTACTCCGAAGGCGATGCCAAAGGCCTTTATAAATTACTAGCTAACTTGATTTAAAAAGTGTGGTTGTAGGAAATAACGAAGGTTGCTTCCCCTTGTTGCAACAGATTTGCATTCGGCCCACGGACGACAGCAGCGGGGCTGCCGGATTTCTGAGGAAAAGTTACCCGCGGCCTGCGAGACAGCTGGAATTCATATTAGAATATTTTTAACGTGCTCTTGCAAATACTTTGGCATACGCCTATTCCACTCCTTTTAATGATGTTGACTTCATTTCCTTTAATACGGGGGAAAAAAAAAAGTGCTACGCCGACAAGGCTTAATTAAATTAATAAGGAGGAACGGTAATAAATGATTCCCGTTGCGTTAGCGCGGGGTTGCAAAAACACGGCTCAGGGTGTCGTGCTGATAAAACCTCACAGCTCTGCGGCCCAGGTCTCCGGGCCGACGCACTCACCGGCTCGCCCGGGTCCTGCTCCCCTCGCCCCCCTCCGGGCTCGACGCCCGGGCTCGGTTTGAAAACCCGGCCGGGGTTTAGCGCCGGGGCCCGCGGCGGCGCGCGGGCTGGGACACTTCCCGCGCTCCCGCCCGGCCCAGGCCCGCTGCGCGCGCGTGCACGCGGACGTGAGAGGTGAGGAAGGGGGGGGGGCGTGCGCGTGCACAAGGCCCGGCGTGCACATGGGCGCGCGAGCCCCCGCGCGCACGCGCGCGCGCCGCCCCGCCCCTCCCCGCGCGCCGGCCCCGACCCTTGCGCCCGGCAAGGGCCGCCCAAACCACACCCTCCTCCCTTCCCGCCCCGCCCACCGCCCCGCCCACCGCCCCGCCTCTTTCCCCACCCCCTTCCCCTCGCCTCCGCGGCGGGGCCGGGCGGCGCAGCGCCCCCTCCCGGCGGGTGAGGGCGGGGAGCGGAGCGCGCGGCGGGGCCCGCGCCGCGGGGGGGGGGGGGAGGCCGCGAGGCCGCCGTTTTGCTTCCAAACCCGCCAAAACTGGGGGAAATAATCCCGATCCGAGCCTCAGAGCGAAACGGGACTTCGGGCAGCTTCAACCTCGCTTTTGCCCGTGGTCTGTGAGTGTGGATTCGGTGCTAGCAGAGCCAGGCCTTCCCTGTCCCGCCACCTGCGTGTGGGGAGGGGAGGGCCGGGTGTCCCCCTGCCCCTTCCTCCCGCTTCCCGGGTACCTCCGTAATTCCAAAGGGTTTTTTGGAGGAGGAGGCAGACGCCAAACACTCCAGGGATAAACCAAAGGCACATTTCCCACCACCCAGCTCTTCCAGCGACACCATCAGAGTCACCCCTCAGAGGCTGCCCTGAGGGGCTGACCCCCGTCTGCACTGGGTGGGTGAGGACGGGAGGGGCCCTGGCACACTGCAGCTAGCACCGAGGTTGTTCCCTTTATTTACCTAAAGGAAAGGATGCTTTTTAATGGGATCGAGCAGATCTCCCACAGGAGACAAAATATAATCAGTAAAATGGAAGGTAGGCACGTGGCTTCGGCGTCGGGGAACACGGATACACAAGGACAGGTCTCTGCGTGATGTAAATGGATGGGCCTGCACCACCTTCACATGCTAATTTACACCAGCTGTTGGCTTGGCCTGGCCTGATGATGGTTTTAGAGGTGGATGTGCTTCATCCTGCTTCCCCCTTCCTAACTGGCCCAGTAAGGGTAGATCTGATGAGTTTATTTTGCATGACTGCTAATGCCAGTAAGGGTTTCAGAGCAAAAAAGTATTTACCTGGTTGTTCAGTGTTAGTGTTTCCTGGTTTTAGCTCTGAAACGCTGCAAACTCTTGAATAATCACTGCTCGTTACCTTATGTCTACCACCTTCTTGTTTTTAGCCTGAGCAAAACGATCCCTGTGCACTGGGAGTGTTGCTGTGAAGAACATTTCCTGGCATTTCCCTGAATGACATTGATGCATGTACAAGAGGATGAAATACTTCACATTAGAGGTACAGATGCATGTATATACCACCGCATTGGTACAACCACCCACGGAAAGGCTAATACTGATGTTAGGGAGCGGGCAAATTCTACACCTCAGTGCATGCATGCACAGATTTGAGTGATATTTTCCTTGGGCCTTCTGGGATAGGTTTCCTGAACCTCAGTAGAAATCTCCTTTTACACCAGATTTTAGGGATTCTAACCTGACAGAGGACTTCCCAACATGCACCATATAAATGTTTCGTGGCTGCTTCCGAATGACTGGCTTGCTGGTGTTTGCTAAGTGAAAATACGAATTTTTACCCGCCCAACCCTTTTTTTTTTTTTTTACCCATGTAATAAAATATGACACTAGAGGGCGGCCTGTTAATGTAATTCAATAATGAAGTTGCAGCGACTGCACATGGAGACGCAGCACCGACCCTGCTTCGTGCCAGGGCCGTGGCTGGAAGCAGGCCTGGGAATGGCACCTTCCCCCGCTCTGAGACAACCACCGCTGCCCCGAGATGCGGGGAGTACCCAGAGTGTGAAACCAGAACCCAGAATAATAAATATTCCTAAGATATGTGATTTGCCAGCAGACCCACGCGATTTGCGTCGTCTCCCGAGCAGTCCCGCATTTAGCACTTAGTCCAGCTGGGAGGAGGCGGTGGCAGGAGCTACCCTTCCCTTCCCTGATGCCAAAGCCTTGTCCTGCCCCAAACCATTGCATCTACTTTTACAGCTAATGAATGACAGTGCTGCAGTTGCAGCCTGGTTTTAGCAGTCTGCACTGCAGTTCAGTGAATATAGTCCCCACTGATGGCTTGCTTTCAGTCTCTGTGACCAAGGAGGTCTCTTACAGTTCCAGAGACCAGTTTCCTTGTGTCAAATGAGGTTAATAGCTTCGTGCAATTTAACTAATTAAAGATTGTGAATATTTTTACAACACCAGACATGGTACGCAGTCAGAAATGCCAGGTATTATCTGAGTACGCAGTGCTCTCATTATGGATATTTACATTTTGTACCGCCTGGAAGCTAGGATTTCCTTGTGGTAGGCTGCTGACAGCAATACCTTCTCTCTCCAGATTTAAAATCTGCGTGTCAAACGTGAGCCAACAGGCAAAAGTGACATCAGAGGCACTGAGGTAAGAGCAAGGACACAGCTCACAGTACCGTGCGCACTGGCAGGGACCGGTGACGCTGTCGGTTGTCGCACATGGACCATAGCACAGGTGGGTTTTAAGGCATCCTTGCAGCTTGCTCTGCAGTAGCTTCAAGAGGTTTTCAGAGCTGTGAGACTATCAAAGGTAATTCAGCATGTTCACCGTGAAACGAGAGAATGTTTTAAGCTGAACTTCAGTGAGACTTTCTTACCGTCTGGAGCAGAAATTGGCCTGAAGTTACAGATGGAAAGAACTTAAATTAGTGGCCGCTTTTCTGAAAACTGATGTTCCTTAGCATTTAGCAATAACATGTCCTCAGTTTTTGCTAAATTGCAAACGAGCAATTAATTTTTCAGCACTTGTGCAGAATACTTTAAAAATGGAAACATGAAAGTCTTCTATTAAAATGAAGTTGATAGTATGCACCTGCCACTAATGTACTGTACACTGTGTCTTCCACTCATTATAGTGATGATTTGGGTTGAGATCAAGAGTCATATAGTGAAAATCACTTCAACACGTGCCTGTTCATATGCATAAACTCCTGTGTACCAGATGGCAAAATATAATGACATCTTAAACAGCTAATTGCATAAACCTTGTAATGCAGATAATTGCTGAACCAAAGTATGAGTTAATAATTTCCCACTGTATTGCCTGGCTTGACACTAATTCTAAAGGAAAGTTGTGACAATTCTAACACACTAAAGTTCACCAAGCGGTAATTAAAACTAGCACTTAAAATCATTCGACTTTCAAACCCTTAATTACAATTCAGTGGAATCACTTTGTAGAAATTTAACATTTATAGATAGTTACATGATAGCCGATATTTCATCATTGTCCCTTTCATGGTGTTCTTCTAAGGCATGCCTGAGGAAGTGTGTGGCTCTCCCTGGAAGTCTAAGCTTGTAACGATTTCCGTACCAGAGGTCACTGGGAAACACTTGGAAACCAGTGGCCTGGACTAGGAGCGAACATACATACTGCTGGAGTTTTTCCACAGCTTAAAATAGCACAGTGAGTAGTCATTTTTAATCACCTGATGATATATAAACGTAAACCGGCAGCAAACGTATCAGTTTTCAAAGAGTGGGTTTAAGAATGGGATTGTTTTGGCTGGGTTGGTAACACCCGTACTGACCTCAGAGACAGGCCTCTAACGCATCATGAGCTGTTACCGTATGGGACTGAAACGATGAAGAATGGAAATACAATTAATGATGGTAAATACAATTTTAGGAGAAATAAGCCTTATCAGACAAATGCAATTTCTCTCTTTGATGAGGCGCATCAAATAATATGATGAAGGTAAAGACTGAATGATAAAGGTCAATGAAGAGATGTGCTATTCGTTTTTTATGGAGATTAGAATTAACACTGTGTGATATTCTGATCAAAAAACATTAGAAATAGCAACAGAGCATGCACTAATTAGATTAGGAATTGGCTAACAGCCTGTTAAAAGGTAGCTATGAATCAGGAAGCATTATCATACAGGAGAGTTTTACCAGGATCAGCATCAGGTCAGATGATAGTCAGTGTTTTCTTCAGTGATTTGGATGTAAACACTGTAAATTCATAGCTGATAAATTTGAGGGTGACAGGAACATTGGTGGAGTGACAGAGAATGACACTCCCAAGTGATCTCAGTTGCTTGATGAGCTGAGCCCATTCAAACACAATCGGTTTTAATACAGACAATGTAAGATTATGCGGTTTCTGGTGCTCACACTTTTAAAAGATTGTTGGAAAACCGGAGAGGGTGCAGAAAGAGCCACAGAGAGGATTTCAGGGCTGAAGAAAGTGCTTAATAGTGAAAGACTTAAAGCACTCAATCTGCCTAGCTTACTGGAAAGAAGACTGTGACGTGACATGAGTATAATGTGTAACTATCTGTGAGATCTGTCTGAAGTTATCTGATGGATACCAATGACATTTCTAATCTTCCAGAGAAAAATGGATAACTGCAAGTCAAAGTAAAAAAAAACTCAAGTGAGAATTTTTTTTTTTTTTAATAGCAAGAGTGGCTGAAGGCTAACTTTCAAGGCAGAGAGGGGATGATGTCTTTTTTTTGCTATTTTCAAAGCAAGATCAGAAGACCTGCTGTAACCAAAACCAAGTGAATGCATTTAATGCAGGGGCAATGGCACACAATGTGCTGTAATATATCAAGGGGCTTTCTGTAGCCTTCAACGCTGTGAGTCTATATACATCAGCAGAGATGTTTCATAAGCATTTGGGAGTGGGAACGTACACCTGTGCAAAGGAATAATCAAGTAATAACAAGTCTAACACATTTCATGGGCTCTCCAGACCCAGGCCAGGTGTGCAGGTATCACACATTCATATATCTCTAATAATGTATTATTTTAAAAGATAGAGGCAGATTTTATGTGATGATGGAGCTACACAAAAGCACCACAAGGCAGCCCTCTACCCATAGTGCCATCACCCATTGCCTGCCTCCTGGCATGAAATAGCTGATTCCTCAGAGCTCTGTGCCTCTGCTCTCTGCTAAAGGAGAAGCGGTGACCGCGGTTCTGGGCATCTTCTACTCAGACGTCTGTTTATTCACAGTATGAGTAAGACTGTCCTGGATCAGAGTAGGCTGCAGACAGCATATTAGGCTGAAACTTTACCCCAGACCTCTTTTTCTTAAGCAGTCCTGCCTCATCAATCGATTCCTGTAGGAGATGCTGACAGCCACTTGTCCTGCTGCTAGCACAGCATCTTTCCTCTGAGGCTGTACATACCCACCGCAGCAGCTCCCAAACGTGCTCTTCGCATCCTACAAACCTGCTCCTCTCTTACCCCTCTGAAAAGCTCAACAACTGTCAAAACCATGAACAAACTGAAACCATTTCAAGACTCTATGATATCACTGCACAGTGCCTCCAGTTACAGCTCAGTGTAATGCAGAAGGAGAAGGAAGCAGGGGCCTCATCTCATTTCCTTCAGCTCTAGCGTGTTCTCAGGGCTCTCCCATCTAAACTCCGACCAAACACAGTTCAGCCCACTGTAATGATCTGCTAGGCCCTGATGAAAACCAGGAGCTAAACTCTACAAAATCAAATAGCATAGACTGATTCGTTGTGGGAAGTCAGAGTAGAGGCTCAGCACAATCCTTTCTGCCTTTAAACATATTTGTTATCCCATGAAACCTAACTACCAGGTGTCTGTGTTGCTACTAATTTTACAGATGGATGTAACCAGATCCGATAGGAAACACTGTCATGTTCAGGTCTCCCCTGCTGCTCCCTGTGGTCTTTCCAGCCACCTCTGCTGTGGCTTGGCAGCCCTCTTCCTCTGTGGGAGCAGCACTGGCATGTACAGCTGGTGAGGATCAGGCGGCTTTTCCCCAGAGAAGGATGCTCCTGGGAAGATGCCATTCTAGCTGCTTATAACATTTTCAGTCTATGCTAAGCATCATCTGTAACATCTCAGCTCAGGTGATTTGAGTTAACCTCGGCAAAGTATCTAACTCCATGCACTAGAGCTGACAACGCTTCCTGCGATGCATGAAGAGATGGCACTTTTTTTGTGTGTCTCCACCTCCTAGTTATTCACTTGAGGCAGTCTCTCAACTGTCTGTAGCTAGCTGGGGGTTACAGCCTAGGGTCTGACCTTCCCTCACACTCTCCAACTGCAAGGTAAACGTGCCTCCAGGTGGTCCTGGTGGTTTCCCTGAGACCACTGTTCTTCAGGGCAATTTCAGTACAAACCTCTATGAAATATATGCATTTTACTCATCAGCCATATACATATAAGTGAAGAAAGTAACTGATGGTATTTCAGTCTGTGTATCTGCACTGTAACTACTACAACTTGTTCATACAGGGGATGCTGATAACTCAATAACAAGCCAAACTAAAAAAGACGCTGAGCATCATTATTAATTGATAACTCAAATGCCAGATTTCAGGGCACACTGAAATTGTCAGTGATGGTAAAGCCCAGACAGCTAGATAGTCTCAGGGATTTAGGCAGGGATCAATCCAGTGGCTGGTGATCTGCCTTTTGGGCTTGCAGTGATGCAGTAATCAACTCTAAGCAGGAAATTGTCCCACTGATTGACTCAGCAGCTTAAAATGAAACATAAACCGAAATGGTTTGTTGGGAAGCATGTAATCTGAGGAACTTCTTTGCCTTTAAAATAACTGATAGATCCAGGATGTGGTGGTATGACGTGAAGGCAGATTGTTTCTCAATCCGTGAGCGTGAATTGGTCTTCCTCTTTCCCTTCTATAGGAAGAAGTCTGATGGGGGTAGGTTATCTTCCAGAAATCTAGAAAACAAGACAAAATATGCTGCTTAGGATTTCTAGATCCTTATTATAACAACAAACATATAGAGTAAAACCAATTTCTGATCACGGATTTTATCAAAACAGAATTCAGTACCAAAAACATAGCATCCATTCTGAGTTTTAATAACAAATACTGCTTAAATTGATTCTATCTCCATCATTCCCTTTCTAACCAGCATTGAGTAACACTCAAATAGTGCTAATGTAATAAATATTCACTAAACATGAATGTAACTTGAGAATTCTCCTACCTGGCTGCAGTCATCCGGTACTCTTCAGAGAATAAGCCATCTTCTCATCTTTTCTCCTCTTTTCTTCAGGGGGTTTTCAGCAAAGGTTCAGCCACCACATTTTAGCTTCTCCTAAAGCTGCATGCCTGTCTTTGCTAGGCATCATATGTGTTCTGATATCCCAAACCACCGCAGACAGATTGAAAGATCTGTTGGTAGGCAGAGAAGACACTCTGGGAAGAATGGACCTCAGATTCTGTTCTCTGTGGAGCAGTTGCCTTATGTACCTGATAAAAGAGCCTTATATAAAACATGGTATCATCTGGGAAGTGGAATCAGCTCCCAGCACTGGTGAAAATCCCTGGAGATTTATCACTTTCCAGATGAACACCTGGCAATTGATTTTCTTTATCTTGCTTAATTTGCCTTTGATTTCTAAGTCCCTAAGGCATCGAGAGATCACAAAATAGTTCAGTCTATACAAAAAAAGAAATGCACCTCTCTTCTCAGCATTGGTTCTCAAATTGTTCTTTCACGCACTGCTATCTCCATGTGTAATTACTTGCAGGTGTCAGCTGGAACATGATGGGTTTTGTCTTCTCAAGTGCTTTGGCCAGCAGGAACCCAACAAGCTTTGGTTTACCGTGATTAAGGGGCTGGCTGGTGGTCTAAATGACCACTGGAAAAGGACATCTTGTAAGATAAGAGCTTTCATTGTCAGCCGTATGGATTGTTGCAGCTCAGGATGTTCCAGAGCAACTGTTGTTGGAACGGTTTGGACCTCACTCTGAAGCCAGTGAGACATATGTAGACATACAGGACTCTGCAATAATTTGCAACTCGGTGGTTGAATTCCACTATGGGCACCAGGACAAGGTAAGGAAACCAGTGATCTTGATCACAATTAGACCTGATTTATCCAGGTTATTTACTTCTCATGCACTCCATATCCCACCAATTTCAGTTCTTAATATGGGCGCTTGTCACTGTCTTAAAACCCTTCAGCAGTGATTGCTGTCTGCTCTGTTAATTGATGATTTAATTGTTCATTACACCTAGTTATGTGTGGCTGTCAGGAAAGGTTTTGTTTCAGCTGTGTAAGTATAAGTAAGAACAGTTATCCGATGGGATTTTTGAACTAGGCAGGGGCTTCAGGGAAAAACCTGAAGATTGCCTGCAGAAAGAGAACAAACTGTAGAGATTTTTGTGGTCCAGCAGACTGGCTGCTGGAGGCTTTTCAGGTAGCAGGAAACCTTTCTCGGGGAGTTTCTGCAAGGCTTTGACATTTATAGGGTGGCTGTCGGCATTGCATAACCTCAGGAGCATCATTATTATTGACCTATTGCAGAGCTGCCACTATTTAATGTACCATGTTCTTCAGCAGAGCAATACTTACCAGTGCTTTTCTTAACTCATGTCTTGTCAGTAAGATCTTTCTGCTGTGTCTCTCATTTCTGTTTAGAATATGGAGTATTAGCAAGGTGAATAGGCTCTACAAATCAGAGAACTGGGAGTTATGAGCCATTTTGGTAAATTTTGGTCAGGGTTAATTTGTAAAAGCTAATTGTCTTTTATTATTTAGTTGAAAGAATAGATTCTAATGCTGTTTTTATTTTGTTGTTTCATTTTAACCTCCATTATTTACACATTTCTTTCAATTATTTGGTTTATTCACAGCATTCTTTAAGGCTTCTCCCCCTAGATTATTTTATCGTGGCAACTGAAGCAATCTCTGTATAGTCAAACACTACTTTATGCAGCTCCCATCGGGGCTATTCACGTATCCATATGTGCACGCAGTTCCCACTAATGCTTGTCAATGGGACTTAACATATGAGCATGGACAGGAGAATAGACCCCTTGCTGGGCACTTGACTTGATGTTGTGGTGGTTTTTTTTTTTTTTTTTTTTTTATGTTGATCCAGATCACTCACAGCAAACATTGCTGTTATTAGAAATCACTGCACTTAACAGGACCACCGAATGCAACCTCTCTTTCCTTCTCTTTCTTTCATAGGGGAGCTGCTTGGTGGGGTTTGAAGGCTCAGGGTAAATACTTCATAGACACAAACTAGAATCCAAGGTTATTGCATTAAGTAGCTTTACTCTGTGTGTTCCCTTCTGTTTGCCATGCAGCAGTGTACAGTTACGCCTCTCCGCTGAAGAAAGGGCAGGGTTTTGTAAGGTGTGAATTGGGACTTGGATGTTTGGGTTCTGTCTGTGGCTCCATCTAGGCAGAATGGTCAAAGTTTTAACATTCAGTACTTCTGAAAGCAAATGGAAAGCTAAGGTAACTTTGAGCATTTGCATTTGATTTCTATGTACCTGTTTTTAGCATCCTTAGTGGTTCTTACCACTGTGGACTCCCCACTATGCTGGTATTCATGTGCATATAAGTTAAGTGATGACAGAACACTTTCCGTCATGAAGTTGAAGTCTTCAATATGTTTTGTAAAACTGATGCATCTTGTACCATCTGTAATCCCACTCCACTGCAATTCAGGGACATGCAAACGTTGAATCATTATTATTTTCTAACCATATGAAAATAATTACTGATTTCAGTGTAATTTGTAATGAACATGTGTCCACATTTGAAAGGGGAAATGACCAAGTCAAGATGTGTTCTCTCAATCTCTTTCTTGCTAAGAGGTTTTCTGTCTTTAAGCCACACTGAGATTTTGGAGGGTTGGTTTTTTCGAAATGTATGATCCTTGGAGATGTTTACCAAGCTATAATTCTGGGTGCACTAGGGACCAATGAACTAAAGTAAAGTCAGACATGAGCAGGAAACACTGTGTTTCAATACTCAGCCTTTCAGGAATGAATTTACTTAGATTAAATCTCCACTTTCTACCTCACTCCATACTTTCAGGCTTTCTTTAATGGTACTAGAAGCATGAACAAACTGATAACAGAGTACCATGAATCAACAGTGTCTGTTTTCCAGAAGATCTGGCCCCGATTCCACCAGCAGAGATTTCATATGCTCAGCAAAAGTTTTCTAGCATTAGAGCTGCTAAACTCAGTGCAGGTCTTACAGGGAACAGGCACCATTTGGGCAGAGTGCACAAAGCCTGTCTCACCATGCAGGGGGTTCATGAACACCACTCTACAACCTTCATTCAAACATTTGCTAACTTTTGGGTGCTCAATCTTGCATTCCCAGCAAGAACTTCCCCTCTTTATGCGCAATTAAATGCCATTTACAAAGCAGGTAATGAGTTAAAATAATTGTGCCCCTGTTGCCTAGTAGGAAGTATGTCTCTTAACTGGTACTAGTGGATGGCAGCTATTAGTTACTCCTACATTAAGGTGCATTCATATTGAAATTTTGTACTGATATTACAATGCATTTGATTAAAATGCAGAAGAATTACACATTAAATATCATGTGGCTGGATGGAAGCATAATTTAGCTGAGTCTGCAGATGCAGTCATGCAGGTGTTTCTGTAATTCTGATTCCATTGGTAGAACCGTCGATGTTCAGTGGCCCTCAAATCACATAACCATCTGTGGTTCAGCTCCTTGTGAAAGGAATTCCTTGTGCCTTTTATCAGATACGATCACTGGATTCCTGAGCAAAACTTTTGTGAATCAGGCAACATTTAAATGTCAGGTGTTTTGAGAGGAAGGGAGGTATCACAGACATCAGGTATTTCAGCTTGCATTTGTTAAGCACAGAGCTAGTGTAAGAAGAGGATAAAATCTGGGCTCTTTGTGGCAATATCCCCTCACTCCAAGGAAGGGTTATACTTTCTTACATAAGAAAGAATCAAAGTCTGGATTGTGTCTGATTTACAGTTTTTGAAACTAGCCTGGGCTTATGCATCTCCCTACAAAATAGTCCGGTACCTGAAAAGCACTGTATGACAGTTTTTATAGGTAGATTCACATTTTCTACTTAGGCCCATTACTGATAAGTAAAATCTTAACAGCAGCAATTACTGCTACTTTTAGTTTTCACAAATAACGAGATGATGCCAGTGCAGAGCCAGAGAGCTGAGCCCAACACGCAGACAGGTCCACAGCTGATAGCAAGTAAATTGTATATGTGCATGTCTGTTAGATTAAGAACTTCTCGAAGGAAGAAAGCTGTGATTGGGAGCAAAAGACCATAGAAAATAGGCGAGGAAAGCAGGGACAGAGCTTCCAGGAGCAGCAGTCCCTCTACAGCTCCGGTTCAGCAAAGGGGTAGGGCTGTGGCGCGGGGGGTTGCAGTGTAACACAGCTGCTGCCCTTCCTACGGTGCTTTGCAGCCCATAGGTCTTTCCAGGCTGGGAACATCTAGCCCTTCACTACATTTGGAAACAGGTTGACGTAACTTTTGGAGGATCGCAGACTTCACGTCATCGGAACACAGTGTGAAGCAATCTAGCTAATGTGCAGTTTTGTCTAGAAAGTCTTTGAGGGTTGAGCACGGTTCAAAAGAAAAAAAGCAAGTCAGAATTGCGGACAATTCCCTCTTTACCTCAAGGGTCACCATGTTTACACATTTTGAAAGAGTTACTGAGCTAATTTGTAAAAGACTTTTATATATTAAGGAAAAATAAAGACCTCACAAGGATTTCAGTCCATCAGCAACATATGGAAACGAGAAAAATCTGTCCTCAGTTGATGAAATATTTATTTATCATTGAAATCCCAGACATTTGCATCCAATGTAAGGGCAAGACAAATCTTATGCATAACCTCCTAGAGAATTCAGTTAAAAGCAGTTTTGGATACCTGTAAGTAATTATGCTATCACATTCTCTAACGGATTTAATTCAGGCCAAGTAGCAACTACTATATGTCCAAAAGATAATGAATTAGAGCAACGCTTTGGCATATCCCCTTTCTGAAATGTTAGCAGCCTCTCAAGTGACTTGAAAAATGGGCTTCAATAAATGGACAGGAAAATATATGCAATTAAATTCAATCAATAAAGCTGTCCTTGACCAAAGTCCAAACATTAAAAACAACTCCAATTGAATTATGAGAAATCCTTTTCTGATTTTAACTAGATTAGTTTAATCACATGTGCACTGAAGTTGCATGCCATTCCTCAGTAAGTTTATAGAAACAAAAAGCAATGTACTATTCCCCATTTCTTGCTTCAGCCCAGTTCCAGTTCCTCCTTAGAGAAGAGCAGTGTTCTAGAAGAGCCGTTTTCTTATTACCAAGGCCACTCATTCAGGGGAAAATGGCAGAACAGGGTCCCAGGTGACAGCCCTAGTGACCAGCCTTCTCTCCTTCTTCACTTCCACAAAACTCCTCATCCTCATATCTACACAGGCTCTTTCTTTCCTCTTGTTGAGAAATAGAAACATTTCCAGAATCATGAAAAGCTACTCAAAATGTGAAAACTCTTCTAAATCTTAAAGTAACTGGAACGTTTCAAATATATTTTTTCTATTGTACTGAGGATAAATATGCCAACAAAATCAGAGGCACTGCAAATTACGTTAAGAATACACATAGGTACAAGCCGCAGATGTAACCAAACCTGGAAACAGAAATCCTTCAGAAATTAAAAAAAAAAAAAAAAAAAAGTCAGAAGCTTCTAGACATCTTTTTTTTTCAACAATCAAATATTGCAAGAGCCCTTATAAACAACAGAGTATGTATATATTCAAATCCTCACTAAGACACCCAGCTTGCTATGTGCCAACTAGAGGAAATTTAGGGATTTAAAACTTTGTGCTGAAGTACCCACCCTAGCCCCCCATTGCCTCAAAGAGAGCAGGAGTTCACCTCTTCACTTCCCCAGGGATGTAGGAAGAGCTGACAAATAACTTCACATAAGCCAAACAGCCATCAGCTGGGAATCACTATACAAGTCCTCTTGCCTGCAGGAGATCTGAACCAGCAACACCTGTGAGATAGCATTGCTTGGCTGGTTCTCCGAGCTGTCCTGTACAATGAAAGCATTCTCTTAAATTCAGAGGGAAAATATTAGGTTATTTTACATCTGACCTTTCAGCCATGAAGCACTTAAGATGGATCTGGGGAAATAATTCATAAGTAGCAAAGTGTTTGTTGAATTTTTACTCTTTGGGGACTTGTGGGTTTTCTGCAATCCTTTCCAAAATCAAGGCTGAATTATGACAGAATGGTTTGCCTTAGATAAGGGACAGTGGATCAGAAGCAAAGTTATTTCCTGCCCTATAACAAGAGAAGTAAAGAACCACAACCCACAAGCAAGTGGGAGTAAAATATTAGTGGCAAATGGCCGCAAAGGCCAAGACTTGCCTCGGTTTCCTTTCTCATCGGCCTGCATGAGCTGGATGGAGAACGGCCATCCATGTCAGTGGCTGTGCTCACCCCTGATCTGTGATCTCTAAAGCTCTCACAAGAATGCAGCTTTCTGACTCATCTACAAAAGTGACTCTGTCATGCTGAATTCAACCCATCCAAAGCGTGGCCAGTTGCAGGACGTGGAAATATTCATACGGCTACAGCAACTGCACTGAATTTCACAGTTGGTTGTTTGCTGGCCCTGCAGGATGGCTCTGGAGACCTTCCCATGAACATATCCCCACAAAGGCTCTATCCAGATCTCTAGTGGGATACAGAGCCAAGTGTGACAAAATTTAACCGTAGAATAATATGAAATATTACAATAAGAATATTATTACAAATAAACGGTCGGCACTGCAGTTACAAGATTGGGAAAACTTGCTCTGGTTAAGTCTCCTACTGACTTTTCATTTTGACCACATTGGCTGATACTTCAATAATGTGTCGGGAGATCAAGCTGAGTGGGAAGACACCTGAAAAAGGCAAATACCTTCCTGCTGACAGCAGAACCTCTGCCTTGGACAATCTTTAGCTGTTTGCACACATACTGTGAAGCCCAAGAAGCTTGTATTCCCTTAGCAACCAAAGTTGGCACCTGTGATATTTGTTTTCAGCGACTGACACCAAGAGTTTGAACTTACATCTGTTTTACTGAATTATGGTAAAACAGTATTAGTAACTGCAAAAAGCAGCTCTAATTTGGACAATGCCATCCAGATCATTTGCAGCTTGTACTGCCTGTAATTTCATTTCACATCCCACCCAGAAAATACAGGAAACCGCGTAGCAGAAGAACATGACAAGTCAACGCAGGCTGGATCTTGACAGCTTGACCTACTCCCAGATATAAAACTTGCTTATGTAGAAGTTTTCCTAACATCTTTTATAGTTCATTTGTGAAGGATTGTCCACCTGGTGCCTTATCACAAACTGTGGAATGAGTCCAGGAGATGGCAACAACATGAACTGCTGTGGGGGATAACAAGGACTCTGTTATGACTGGGAACGTTTGCAGTACTATAAATAACTCTATCAATATTGTGATAATGGCACTTTAAAGAGGTCTATTTTACAAGTGTTGAATGTAAGAGAGACCACAGCTGTGCTCATTAATTCTGAAGTATGCTCCTCTCTACGTACAATTTGCAGGTGTAACAATAGGAGTGTTGACTCAGTGCAGGTCTAGCTAGTGTTTGGATTAAAAAAAAGGTCACAGTAGCATGATTAGTTCTTAACGAGTCTTTATTGTGTTTGGCAGAGGGAAAGCAAATGATGATAGTTTAATTGAAAACAATAAAAGTAAAATGGAACTTTGTTACAGAATTTAGCTATACGTAAATAGCTTCTCCCCCCCAAAGAGCAAGTACCGTAATTGACAGCAGTAGATCTTTTGATAATTAATTGCAGTAAATTATCACTTGGCACAAAGAAGGCATAATTCTAATTAATTTGCAACCTTTCCAGCATAACACTGAATTGAAAATGGCACTGCTGTAATTTTTTTTTTTTGAGCTAATATAGAACTGGAGTACAAACAACATTGTGATGCTTTCTTGTGTTTTCCTTGTTTGGAGTTGAACCGGGGTGATTCGGTCCTTTCCACACAATTGCTGTACCACACAGAGATGACCCAAATGGGCAGGAGTTTCCTGCACAGTCAGAATTAATCTCCCACAGCATGGGATAATATAATTAGGTACAGAGATCCAGGCAGAGAACTGGTTCAGCTGGGGCTCGTCTGGGACGTCAGAGCCCTGACTTAAGGACGGTCAGGGCTGTAAAATGTCCCTTTCATTCTCATTTAAATCTAGATTTGATTTGAAAAGAAGTTATGTGGTAATGTAGACAGGCCAGACTATTTAGGCAGAGCTAAGAACTACAGTATCTGTCAAGTTCATCAGCCTCCATCTTGTTAACAACTTACAAATGAATTTTCTTTACCTCTGGGAATGCAAATCCCCCTTGGCAACTGCAGGACGGAGTTCCAGGGCAAGTTCTCCTGAGGAGGTGTGGTGGAGGGAGATCTACTGCCCGCTAACAGCACAGGCAGCATTTAACTCTTGAGGGCTGCCTGGATGCAGTGGCCAGCAAAGCCATTTTAAGCAGGATGCTGCGTGAGTGCTTACGGATGAGGTGCTGTTCCTCTCTTATCATAACTGAACTTCATGGCGAAGCTCCCTGTCTAATGCTTTGTTAATGGAATTAAGATCTAGGCCCCAATCTGTGACTTTGCACACAGCCCACGACTCTTCTATGCCCCAAAACTTCTCTGTGTCCCTGGGAGATAATATTTACCTCCTGCACATCAGTGTTGTGAGAATAAATTAACTTTGGGAGAGTATGTTGAGCTCCTTGGAAAACAGTTACTAAATAAGTGCAAGTATTATCATACATTAAATCAGATCAGCTATTAAAAACGAGAACAAGTCCTCAGATCTGTAACCCTCGCTACATCAGTTTCTCCCTCCTTTGCTGATTACTGTTAGCCTTGATAATAATGAACTCAAAGACGATATTAGCAGCCTAACCTATACTATGATTTAATCTTGATTGCCACAGATCAAGGTTTGATTTAATTGCTCTAGAATTAATTAGGAAGAGAAACAAGTTATAAAAAAGAATTTTCACTCTAAATAAAGAAACTGTTTACATTCAATTGGAGTTCATGTTAGAACAAATCATTAAGCTATAAAAGATTACATCTGGGCTAGAATTAAAGTCAAGCCGATTCATTAACCCAAATGGTAGCCCAGAGATTACCAACATGGTATTTCTGCTTTGGTGATCAAAGGATCAAGGGATACATGACCAGATGACCCTAATTGAAGCAATCTCCACTGAATTTTGTAAATGAACTTGAAAGTACTAAGAAGATAGTCTAACTTCTGTCAACGTGGAGAATAAATTTGTACTGGTAGCCTTACTTTATACAGGAAAAGGAAAGAAAAGATAATGGCAATCCTTTATGCAGTACATAAAGCAAGAACATTTTTCTTGAGTTATGGAGGAACCTTATCCAAATTGTTTATAGTTGTCTGTTACAGCTTTTGAAACACAGGGAATTTAAAGTCAAAAACTTCATCGCTATTGCCCTGTCAGTGACCTCATCACACCTGACCTATAGGGAGTATCTTCTGTTGGGTTAACCCATAAATCAGGCTGCACGCAAGGCCTTTCTCTCAAAAGCTGAATTAGGTATGATAGTTTTATTGTGTGAGCTACTGTTCACTGGGGACTGAGTAGGAACTGCTGACCGTATTTCAGTCGAGAGTGCAGGATGAACTTGAGCCTTGGTCCCAATGGTGAAAGGCCAAGACTGTACCTCGCTGAACCTCTAAACCTACAGACTCTTTTGAGTCTGCGTTGGGGAGAGCTGCAGATGCTTTGTCAAGGTAACAGTTGGAAGTATAAACTCAGTTTGTGTTTCAAGTTTTAAATAAGAAAAATACACTTACGTGCTGGAAAGTAATAGGGGTATGACTTCTTTTGAAAGCCTGGTATAGACATTAGTGAAATTCTACATATCCCTCTGTGGAAAATCAAGAGTCACTGAGCATAGCAACTTCCTGAAGACAGAGACTATAATTCTTGTTATGAAAGGGGAGGAATTGGATGTGATAACTAGTGATGGACAAACTTCAAAAGGTTCAGGGCTTGTGCTTGGTTTGGATAACTGTCCAGGAGCTTTGATGCATATCCAGAGCTTATCTGGACCTCCTGGGCCTGTAAATATGGGGATGGAAATCTTGCAAGAACAGGCTCTCTCAAGAGGTTTTTCTTTTTTGGTATTTTGGGCAAGTATTCTCTTGTCATGCTGGAGATACAACAAAAATAGTAATGACAAGAAACAAGACCTGTTCTTAAAGAGTACTTTGTCAAGTCTAAATCAAGAATAAACAAAAAAGCTTCTCTTAAAATGCCTTCTGCATCTCCAGACCTTCTTGGGGTTAAGAGGGGCAAACTTTTAAAGCAAATGGGAAGAAATATGTCCCAGTTTCTTCTGAAGTTTAACTGTGCTACAGTCATTTTGAGTTGGGCACTTTTTTCATTTTACCTATTTTGACACAATTTTTTCTATGTGTAACATATATAAAAGTGCTGTGCAGATTTTGGATAAACAAGATGTAGATCGAGGTAGCAAGAATACTGACATCTTCTGAAATGTGGTTTGTGTATATGGCAAATACAGTAAACCCCAACTTCCAAAGGCTAGACTTCCCATGAAACCTCACGTGTTTGAGAAAGTTTTTGTACCTGTGTGTACCCATGTAAATTTTCCTAGTTCTCTATAGACACAAAGTAGATTATAGCTGTTGAAACTGTTTTGCTTGGTTTTTTAGTGGAGATTATTTGGTTTGTTCACCATAAATGCATTTATACAGAATAAAATTTCCTTGGATGATGAGGAGTGGGCTCCTGGAGCTGGTAGAGGGGTATGGCCTCTCTCTCAGGCTGGAGCAACAGAAAGGGGGGCACTTCTGAAAGCTGTTTTCATGACTGGCTAGAGATGAATTCATAGATTCAGTTGTGTTTGTATTTGGAACTACTGAAGCCAGGGCTGAACTTCCTATATATTTGTTCTACTATTGGCAAACAGTTAAAGTACATGCCATGCCTGAAACGCCATCTTAGGCAGTAAAGAGTTTCCTGTGACTGAGCAACTTCAAAGGAGACGTAAACCTGTTGTCTCACCATGCCATGCTGAGGCACGGTGCCAGGGTCTGGGGCGGCATCTGTCCCTCCTCAGCTCTTGGTGTTTTTCTGACCTGCAGAGAAAGTTCCGTAAAACAGATCTGTGGATTAAAAGCCCACCACTGTTTCAGGTACAGGTGTTATTTCCAGGTCTTGTGGATTGTAGGGGAAGAGGTGTCCTCTGCCCTGCCTCCCAGAGGAATTCAAAACTGGTAACACTTTGAACTTGGTAGCACAGGCTGGTGGGAGAGGTGGAAGAGAAGGTGCCCCACCATGGGGACTGTGGGAGAGGAATTCGATTCCTCCAAGTAAGACTTGCAGGGGCCCCAGATGAAGTGCTGCCACTCCTTTTTCCTAAAGACCAATATGAAATAATGATGGGGAAAGGTGAAGGCTGGAGGGCTTAAAAATCCTGGTTAACCTGGGTGCCAGATCATTTAGGTCCTGGAACAGGGTCAAGAGCAACCACTGGCCCAGCCCCCATAGGTAAGTCACAGCAGCACATGGCAACTGGTGTGGTAGCAAGACCTGGGGAGGGACTTCCTTTGAAGATCAGACTGGTCAGGGCCAAACAGACTTTTTATCACAGCATAATAAAAAACCTAGCGTGACTTTCTATGGGTTGAGGTTTAAATTGCTCTGATGAGGACCCCAGCAGATGGGGTCCACTGCTGAGCAGGAACTGGGAGCTGATCTACAACAAGATGAGGATTTGTGATTCCTCAGTGCTGAGAAAGAGGCCAAAGCCCTTTGGAACCCACAGCTGACATCTCCTAACCTGTACCCAGGTTACCCAACTCCTACCCCAACATTATCCCTAAATGGACATGGTATTGCTTAACTGTGGATTAGTTATTTTGAATGTTAAGAAGTTGTAGTCTGCTATTTCCATCCACTTCACATGCTGAAGTCATTGCTGCCTGCGTGTCTGAGCCAGCAGACCTGGCTGTGTTCCTCTCCCGTGGTAGCCAATGGCCTAATCCATCTCCAAGTCAATGGGAGTGTCTCTGTTGATTTCGGTGGAGGCTGGCTGGGGTTTTGAGGAGCTGGCTGAGCACACGCAGAGCAGCACGTTGGGCTCTCCCAATGAGCATTGCAACCCTTGCGTGCTGCGGAAGATGCTGGAAGCCCAGTAAGCACGGTTTGGCCCCATCGTAGTAGCAACACCTCAACTGACTTGTAAATGAATAGCATTAAACATCCTTGCTGCGTTACCAGGGGATGTCAAGTAAATGAGCACATACAAACCCAGCCAATGCACACAGCAAAAATTACCATCTGTATTCAGGAAGCAACAAATCAGGTCTCATGCCACTGTCAGGACTATTTAAATTGTCACTGGCCATGTCACCCTTTCTTTTTTTAGCTGCTCGGTAAGCCACATTTTGGCATCTTTGTACTCGGATATATATTTTATCTTCAGTAGTGCATACGAGATCTAATGTATTAATAACTTGGTGAATAAATTTGCATCCAAGACTCCATTATTTTTATCTTGTTTTTCTCTTTAACCAAGTCACAAAAAGTGTACAGTTTAATCTCCAAATACTCCAGAACAGTACAGCAGAATTAGGCGAATTAATTACATATTGGCATAACAACACTAAGAATAGAGATCTCTACAGAGCTTTGCAAAAGGAGACTTTTCTACAGATGGAAAAACTTAGATACAGAGTTAAAGTTAGTCCTCTAAAAAAACATGAGAGGAAAACAAGTAGTTCAAGTGTGTCTGCTCATGCACTCAGTCTTTTTTCCTTGTTCGTTTTTTCCACTGTTGGCCTTTGGCTGCCCCAAAGTTACCGGAGCACAGATTAGACACTGCAGAAAAGGAAACTGGTGGAGAGGCTAGAGGATAAACCTGGAAGGGTTTCAGATGTTCAAGGGATAAGGCTGACTGAGGTGCTTAAATGCTGGATATAACTAATATGCAACTGAGGCCTTCAGTGTGATCAAGCTAGCAGCTCATCACTGGGAAGGCTTCAGTTTTCTGCCATCCAAGAGCAGGCGCAGAACAGAAGACCAGCCATGTCCTCGCAAAGCTCCAAGCCCAGAGGCAGATTAATGAAGAAGGAAGAAGACTTACAGAGCCAAACTGACGCACGGTATCTTTTAATGGAGAGATTTTGGATCTGCATGAGTGGGCTTATTCCTTACCTCATCTTTCCCTGAGGTCCTGAGGGAGCAAAGACAGCAAGTGGGGTGAGCTGCTCCCTGCCATTCTCAACTTCTGTGCTAAACTATACTCATTTTAAGTACTAAATGGTCAATCTGAATGAAGATCGTGTCTACTTAGTGTTTCTGACCTATTGGAGATGCCGGAGTTTCTTTTGCAGAAGGGCAGGTAAAGCACCCACCAACTAATGAAGAGTGCCCTGTGAGAGCTGCCATAATTTTAAAAAATTAATCCTATTGGTAAATATAGAGACAGCAGAATCAGTGGGAGGACAAACCCATCTGATCTGTACACGGAACGGGTCTGTAGAGGTGCTCTCTCTGTGGAGGAGGATGGGTCAGTCTCAGTGCCTCTTCAGTCTTGAGCCTCTCAGGGAGCTGTAGTGGGGTTCTGTGTGATGGGAGTCCCACCACCACGTTTCACACCAGCCACTGACAGCTGCAAAATATTGGCTGTGTCTTTCAATGCAAGCCAGTGTACAGCTGGGCAGTATTCCTTACATCTTTCTCAAAAAAATCCAAAGTATCTTGGGAGAGGAATCTGTGTGCGCCAGTTATTCAGGCGGAGAGGCAGGGCCTCGCCCAGAGCCAGCTCTCCCCGCACAGCCACCCTGTCCCCGCAGGGCTGGGGCTGCTCTGTGCTTTACAGGCTTGGTGGCAATGTGACTATTTCTACTCCTGGCAAAACGTGAAGCTGGACAAAGAAACTTTCCTTTTGCCTCAGGAAAGCCAACCTATGGCTGATCTCAACCAGAGTGTCCGGTGACTTCATTATTTTTCAAGGCACGGTGTTTCCAGCCATGATAACTGATGAACCCATTTCCTAGAGAGTCAAGAGCTGAAGGCAGGTGTAGACTGGGAGTGTTAGTAATGAAGGAAGTCCAGACCCAGAGTTTTACAGCTGCACGTCCTAGGATTTTATACAATGTTAGTAACACAGTTTGGGGGAAATTTGTGGCTGAGGGAAACAGCAGGCTTTTCTGTATCCAAAGTGAGATGTCTACCAAATATCCAGTCACTACAACCAATTTTAAGAAGCAGGATTACTGGTTTTCCAAAGTACGAGCTATGTTTTCTCAAATATTAAGCATTTATTTTTAATCAGGTTTTTGAAACACCGGTAAATCATTTATGATGATTTTGCTACCTGGCCTCAACGCTGCTAGGGAAAGATGTGTATACAGAGACCTAGAGGGCAGATTGCAGGAAAAAGGAATATGAGCTACCTGGGAACTCTGTAAAGAAGGTCCTTTTAAAATTGAAGCAAAATAATTTTTAAAGGCATTTTAATCAGAATTTTTAAAAATGATCATGAGGAACTTGAAAAATCAAACTATGTATTTTAATACCTGCAGGAACTTTTAGACCCCACATGTAAAAGACCTGGCCTTCATTATCAATGTCTGATTAGCAAATATATTTGATCTCTCATCAAAAAAAGATCATTTAACTGAATTCTGAAACACACATACATTTATTTTATTTTTTTCTTTTAGATACACATGGAGTATTACCATAACTGTTACTCTGCTCTTCTGAATAGCATCAGTTGTAATGCTCTAACAATCTGCGGGGGTTGAGGCTTTGCAGCTGGCTGCCTGGTTTGAGCTACTTGGAGCTGCAGGCCTCCAGCAGAGCCAAGTCCAGCTCTGCTGTTTGTGGAGGAAAATCTCCCTGAGGGCCCACCAGCATGGGGACAACTCCACCAGGGATGGTACGGCTCAGTGTCAAAGACAGTAATGCATGCCTGCAGACAAAATAGAGGTGTCAAAATAATAATTAAAATTAAAAAGCACCTGTTCTAAACTGATAGCTTCAGTTGGAGAAGGTGAGATAATGCCAGGAGATTGAGTTATACCTCGAGGGAGAGAACCTGTGATGGGCAAGATGAATTGCTTCCTCAAGTGCCCCTCTCTTCCTTGACTGCCAAGGCAGCCTAATAGCCTTCTCAGAGTAGACATCTAGTTTTTAGGCAGTAAAATGTAACTGAGATGAATCCACCCTTCATGCCTAGATGTGAGGCATGCTGGGTTTGGTAGCTATGGTATGTATGTTTGATGTCAAGGTCTTCATAGAGATTTAGAAATGAAGGTAGAGCACATGATTAAAAGGATCACAGCTCCTAGGATCTGGATGCTGCTTCTTTCACACCCTTGCCTTGTGAATCTTGCAAAAATCACCCTGGGCAGGATTTTTAAAGATGTTCAGGTATGAAGTTCTATTGGTTTCAAGTGATTCATCCAGCCTATGGTCAATCAGTTGGGCATCTAAATGCTGCTGGGATTCTTGCTCTTAAATCTCTGTTCCCTTGTTTGCAAAACAGGGATAATACCTACCTGCCAGGCAGGATTACTGTCCGCAGCGCTTTGGGATCTTTGAGTGGCTGTTGCTGCCAGTGAAAAGTGCAAACTTATCATGAATTTCAGATTGTCTTGCACGTCGTGTACTGCAGGCAGCATAGCCCCCGGGCCCCGTGGCACTGAGCACCACCACAACCGGCCCCAGATTTCTGTGACAAAATTCATAGCACAAACTGATCTGTGAGATCAGCTGCTCCCTTCCTCCTGGCTTCGTACTGAGTTCTGGTGCTGCCACTCAGAGACCTTAATAAGGAGGCAGCATCAAGGTAGAGAATACTTATTCTGGTCTCTACTGCACTAGCACTGAAACATTTGCTATATTCCTTAAAATGCAGCTTCTGAAGAGGAAAAGAGCCCGTTTTCCTTGGGTTGCTGGAGTGAAGCTTGGAGCACTGCAACAGGCACGCAGATGCAATTGGGAGCGTTTTTGTGCTGCTCGAGCCTCCCAGTCAGTTGCCGGTCTCTCCCAGTAGATGATGCTAAAGCGCGATTGTTTTGAGCAATTTTAAGGAACTGGAAGGTTTTATCGGGGAGGGGTGGGGGGGTGGCGGGGAATCTGAGGTGGTAGGAAGGCTCCTGGGGCTCAGTGCTGCGGGAGGAACATACAGCAAATATCCTGCAAAACCTGGAGACCAGCTTGGTCCTGTCTTGTGTTTATTAACAGCTTGAAAAGTAACAATATTAGAGTGTATGCAGGTTTTCAGGATTTTTAAGCAGACCACGACATGCCTATATTTACATGTGTATTTCTGCAGTTTTTACAGCTAAAGCACAATGCCAGCACCACACTGGTCTTATGTGATTTCTTGACTCTGTTGGCAGCAGAGAGGTCCTTACCTCTCTTCCCATACCATGTTAGTAACTTCTGTTCAGTGCAGTCAGACCCATTCAGGGTAAATAATTTGGAATGGAATATTCAGCAAACCTTGTAGATTTCTGGTTGCTTTTGAAACGTGCAGTGAAGTGACATTTATTACTAGAAACAAAGCAGCGTTTTGCCTGTAGATGCTGCCAAAGTTCCGATATGTTTAAGATCCGGCCACTCTCTGGAGCCAGGAGAGGAAGTGGTTCTGGAGTGGGAAGTGTAGGCTCAGATACATTTCCCTGGAATTTAGGAAAAATAGAGGGAGTTTGGCCTTGTCTTTACTTCTATTAGAGCTTTTCTGAGGACTTCTAGGGCAGCCAATATAATTCACTCTGAAATGAAGTTTTAAAGTTCAAAGATTCATCTGGAAGTTATTAATAAAAACAATAAAAATATGAACTTAAACCCAGTACTTTTTAGTGAGGAAAAATTGCCGACATTTTTTCAGTTGGATACTTTTTGTACTTCTATAGCTGAAAAGTCTTTTTTTTTTTTCCCCCTTTTAAGCAAAAAGACAAGTTATTAGTCTCTTTATGAGACTTCTGAGATCTGCTGTAAAGACACCCTTTGGTTCTCAGCATCTAAGCCATTAGCCCTGGACTGTTGTGCCTTAGGAAACATGCACAAGGTCCCTGTCCTCACAGACACTTTAGAACAAAGCATATTTTGGGAAAAGGATGTACAGAAAGACAAAATGATTTCTCTGGATCCCATGTCTGGTATGTGGAGGAACTCAGAGCCTTGATTCCTCCTGGTCTGCTGGACCGTTATTGCTTCTACGTTAATATAGTCATCAATTATACACTAGGACCGTATGATACAACACTCCCCCCCCCCTCCCCTTACTAAATTCCTGTACACAAACATAATACATGTCAGAGCTCCAGTGCTGATGCTGCCTTGTCCCTGACTGATACACTTCCTTGGGTCAGAAGTATAGCATGGGACAGTCAAGAATGCATCAAGATATATGGATGGGTTTGTTTTTTTCAAAGCCCTTGGACTAGAATCAAATTGCCTGAAGGAAACTTTTAAGAGCCTTTTAGTCTCGTTTAAGAAAAGAGATTCTTCAAGTATTACTGCATTTGCAGTTTTCTTGCCACTGACTGTATTTGGTTTTCTTGAATTCTCTTGAGATACTGTCGATTCAGTGCACGCTGCAAGCAACTGCCCAGAGGCTGTTTAATAAGTGGAGATGTTTTGTATCCCCTGCTCTCTGGAGATCATGCTCATCAAACTGGGCTTTCTTCTTCACCCACCTTGGAAAAAGGTTATCAATGGGCATGGGACAGATGGAAGTTTTACAGAAGGTAATGAATAGGTTCATACTCAGTTCTATGTGGGCTTTTACGGTGATAGATGAGGTGGAGACCAAGTGAGGTGGCTGTGGAGCAGGAAAGTTTACTGACAGCAAATTGTAGGAGAGCTGGAAAAGAGCCTGATGGGCTCTTGGATCAAATTCTGAACTAAATGAAATCCTCTCTTGGGATTTCGTCACTAGGCAGACAGCAACAAGGTATACATGGATGGAATGGATGGTGAGATTTGTAGAGAAACTCCAGAAGAAAGATCAATAATTATATTAAGTGGAGATGAATGTGAAGTACAGCATGAGAAATCTGACACTATTGTGCTCTTTCCACCCTACGTCAGGCAAAATATGAAATTCAGTATGTAAGAGCAGAATGGGATTTTTCTCAGTTGTCAGTGACCCTCAGTATCTTTTACAAGTGGAGTTATGTGAAAAAGGATGGCAAGAACTTACTTCACTTTGGCCTTTTTCATTATATGACATTACTTGTAAAAGAAGGATAAATGTGGCTGATAAACATTTTAAAGCAGCAAAAAGCAATTGGAGAATGAATTACTTCAGAGTTTCACAATGTTATTAGAGTAAGTGTAAGGTGCTACCCTTTTAAAAATGGCCAAAGAAAATAAAACGGGAATCTCCAAGCGACAGTATTCTGACCTCACCAAATGCCTTTTGTCTAATTTAGGCTGCATTAGCAATTATGTTCTTCACAAAATCCAGGGTAGAAGAGGGGAAGGATTTATAGATAGCATTATGTCCTAAAGGATTTCATACAATGAAATTATAAAATGCATTTAAAGATATGTAATTAGCACTTTTCATCCATAAATTTCCAAAGTGATATTTTTAAAAGGAGGACATTACCTAACTCCATGTGAACTAAATAACTTTAAATCAAATGAGACGACTTATGTGTTTGAAAGATGTTTATATTTGAAATAAGAACATCATTTAACATCTCTTCGCCTTTCTCTCATGCTGATTTATCTCCCAGATTTCTGGAGGTCACTCTTATTGGTAAAGTCAGCATTTGTTGTGTTTTGCAATGCAAAAATTCTTTTCATTCCCTAACACTAGAACAATATTTCATTGAATTGCTCTGGTTTATTAGACTAGTTGCACAGATGTCCTCTCTTCCTGAGCCAGATGTACAGAGTGCTGCTTCCAGCTTAGCCCAAACTGGAACATGTTGACAGAATAACGTAACTGAGACCAGACATATTGCATTTTACACTAAAGGTCATGCAAAAAGCACAGGCTGCATATAGCATGGGCTGTTTTACATAAACACACATTTGGTTCAGCTTTGGTATAGGGATTACTGAAAGAATGCTTGGGGAGGACAAGCTATAAAGCAGTTGGAAAGATCTGACAGTTGTTGAATGAATTACCCCCAAACTGGTACATCACTGTAAGAACAAGTGTGAAGGGCTCTCTGCAAAAGGAGGCGAGAGAAAACTCTCAGGGAAATGTTTCTGCTCGAGATTCCTCCAGAGAGACAGAAGCTACTTTGCAAGTTGAACAGGAGATTTCCGGAGGACTTTTGCAGTACAGCGGGTTTGATTCAGCAGTGTCCTTACCTTGCTAATACCTTTCACCAACATAAGAGGAGTAATTAGACGAGAAGAAGAAATCAAATTGCCTAACAAGGAATGAATGCAAGGCCAGAATGTTTCCAGTGACTACAGTATCTATTTGGAGAAGAGCTTGGGAGAAGCATATATGGATCCAGATGTTACAGATGAGGAAGAATTATCCTGCAGAGCAGCTACAACTTAAAATGCTTAAATTCCAAACTCACATGAGCTGAAGAAGCAGAAAAGGACCTGGAGCCAAGATTAATTTTAGGATGAGGGTGCAAACCCAGATCAGGGCCCAAATTCCCAATGTTTCTTTGTTAACCAGGTTGGTCTTTTGTGGCAGAAATCTTGCATAGCACATGCCATGCTGACCTCAATCCTGGTGACAGAGGATGGGCAACCAAACCCTTCTGAATTTTGGAATTCATTTGTGACTTGTAGCAGGCTTTTTTTTTTTTTCCCAAGAAACTTAACCCCTCTCAGTTTTCTGATCTGAAAAACTGGTATAATCACTAACCTCTTACGGATACTGTTCTGTTTAATTAATCAGTGTTCACAAAGTCTTTGAATTAAAAGACAGTACGTACTGTAAGTGCCAAGTATTACTGGTACTATGAACAAATGAACAACAGCAAATGAATATAAGCACTGCAAAGGAGGAATGTTATTAAGGAAAGAGGTCCCATTTCAAGCTGCCAAATACAAAGGAGTGAGTCATTTATTTTCAGTATGAAAAACATTTCAATGTTGTTCTTTAAGAGATTCTGCTTATGATCATTACTCCTTAGCTAACTGCTATAAATATTTTGAAGTGGTGACATGGTCTTCTAGTCCCACCTTGAAATGCAGAAAATGAGGAGTGGAAAATAGCAAAATAAAAATAGTTGAAAATGGCATGTCTGATTTGCCACGTGCTAAATATGGTCTTTGTCTTATGCATAGTTTTGCCTTTTTTTTTTTTTTTTTTTTTCCTGAAGACACCTCTGTGTGTGTGGGACTGTACTACTGTCCCATGGTTTGTCATTACAGTCTGACCAAGATTTATGAGTTGATAACTGCCTGAATGCTGGATCACAAAGCATCAGTTTTGTTCTCCCCTGACCTTAGCTGTGATCTCTGGGTCTGCAGGCAGAGTGAAATGTGTGATTTCAGTACAGTCAGGCAGGGTAATGCAATCTGCTGGCGCTGCTAAAGCACAGTTTCATGTTTCTGTGACAGCAAGTACGTTAAATTGGCCTGCAAAAGAGTTGCAAAGGGTACAAGAGGTGGTAGGAATTTCTGTTTCAAACATTTTCAAGCAATGTACTGGCTCCCTTGGATATGCTCAGTGTATACCCAGTGACAAATGAGCAATTTTTGAGTTAATTATCAGTTGGTTTAACAAATAATATTCTGACCATTTTTTGCAGTAGTTGTAATTTGAAACAAAATTGTAAAAATTTATAGTACCTGAGGTTTTGGAGCAAAAATATGTGTGTGGATACATATACATGCTTCTTTTATTCCTTACAATGACTAGTGCATTTGCTGTCAATATTCTGTCTAACAAGCTGCCAAGAACAGGCTGGTCTCTCCCCTCCATGCTCTCACTTGACTGCCAGACTCCCCTGCCCTCTTGGACTGCAAGGTCTTTTCTCACATGCTGCCCTGCCTGAACAGCAGCTCTGTCTGGTCCCTGCAGTAGAAAAATCTTCTAAAATACACTCACACATGGCAAGAGTTATTACCCAAACAGAGCCTCCGGAAAGTGGTAAAAGTGATCGGTACTGTATGAAGATAAACCCAAGTGCTCCTGCATGTCTAGTCCATTGAACAGCATGAAGATTTTCAAAGTGCTCAGCACCTTCAGATGTGGATTTGCTGAGAAGTTTGCCCATATGAAGTCTCATTGACAAAGAACATAAAATCCAGTGCAACACTGTGCCCTGAAGTACAGCAAGACTCCGTTACTTCAGATTTTCACTAATACAATGTTACTGAGATATTTTAGCTCTCTGAAGAAGAATCTCCTTCCAAAGCAGACAACAGAGACTATTGTTTAAAACTAGAGTAAGACAGTGGCAAATTGGACTCAGATCTTCAATAGCAGTTGTCTCTGTTCTCTCTTCTCATGGAGGCAATGACAAACGGCAGCCAAACCCTCTGGACAATGCTGCATGAATTGGCTGAGACAGGATCGTTAGGAGAACATGAGTTTGCTGAGCTCATTAAGTGACAGGGCTGTGGAACTCACACGGCACACTCACCCAGCAGGGAACGCTTTGATCAGAAAGAGAATCCGTCCTGCTCTTGGAAAGACCAAGACTGTGATCTTCCCTTTGGAAGAAAGGTGACGGCACATGGCAGGGAAACAGAAGAGGCAGAAAATACAATTTCAGGACTTGCTTTCTGATTTAGTCTGTTATTTACTCCATACACGAGTTTACCTATCAGTAAAATTGGTAAAATACCCGTTTAGAGCATTGACAGTCATTTGAATTTAGCTATGTATATCCACTGCTGGAAATTCAAAGTATTGTTGCAAAAGCCAGTGCACTTTTCATGGGATGTGTGGCCTTTTACCTTTCTGATTCCAGAGGAAAGTTGGTGCAGGTTATTAGTGATTAATTTTTCCCAGCTTATGGTTGTTTAGAGAAAAGCAAGAAATGGCTCAGGGCTTTAAGGAGATTCTTGCTTCTGCTCATTTCAAAGCTGTAATTCTGGTCCTGTCTGGGAGTGACAGGAGAAGCCAAAAACTAAATGGCTTCTGCAGAAGATGAGCCCCTTGCAGCACAGGCGTCTTTCTGGCAGGTATGAGGTGATGATTGATGAGGTCAGTGTGGGATCCCTGCTCCATCTCTACCAACACCCTTAATGCATATAAAGAAAAATTCTGATCTCCAGCTCTGTCACTCAAAGACTTCTTCACAGAACTATGTTTATTACAAAATAATTATAACTGCAAATTAGGAATGGGGGTGTTCTAGCACCTCCTTACATCTCTCTCATATGCATCTAAAATAAAATTAGCGTTGTGAAACTATTGTAACCTTCTGTTATAGGTTCAAGTCAGAAATGAAACTGAGACACTTGTTTAGTTAGGCGCAAACACTGTATATGTTGGCCTTACTGCCCATTTTCTAATCCCAGCAAGTCTGTTTTCTGCACTAAACAGTCCAGTGTGGTTGTAGCAACTTTAAATAAATGTACAACTCCAATAAAGCACAGCTGATCTTATTCACATCAGGCTTTTGTAACACAGATTTTGGCCCTGTGGAGTACTGCGTCCTCAGCTCCTCCTGATGGTTACACTGGTCCTGAGAGAGGAAGACATTCAGGTTGTGTGATACCCACACAAATCGATGGACATTCTCCCATTGCCCTCTAGCAGTAAGTCTGGCTCAGAGCAGTGTTTCTCAGGGATTGGTGTGCGGATTGTTACGGGGCAACAGCAGAAGCATGCAAGCCAAAGTTCATTGAACTGGGTGAATCATGATTATGTTTGCTAGCCGCAGGATTTTTCTTCTATCAAAAAATTTGCTGCTGTGAGGCTCTCTAATTGCAGCAGGTTCCCAGTCAGGTGCATATCCAGGGACAGATTATCTACTGAGCTAGCTTTCCCATACAGCCTGTAATTTCTTTCTGGAGAAATTATTTTCCAGAATTCAGTGGGCTTTGCTCTTATTGAAAGGTATTTCATTGCAGCCTTTTTAAAAGAACGGTTCTCAAAGCAGTAAAATTTCATTTTGGATGTTCAGCTAAGTTGTAAAATGAGGGTTTAAAATCAGTACAACAAACTCTTTCCTAGAGTGTATGAGTCAATCTGAGTAATATCCATATTATAGGAACAACTTAGGACCCAGATCTATAAAGCCTGGGTCAAGAGCAGACCAGAGCCTAGCTGAGATCTTGAGATACCATTTAAAAATGCAACAGCCATGATCTCCACTTTTCCAATGACTGGAGTCTTCAGCAAGGAAAGGGAGAAGTACTGAATGAAAAATATTACTGTCAGGGTATATTTTACTACCTGAGGTATTTTATTGACTGCTTCAAGGGAATCAGTGCATTAAATATGCATAACTGCATTAGAAAAAAAAGAGATTGTTATATGCATTTCTATGTTTTAAGTTCATGCTGTACGTTTTATGTTACGTGCAACTTGTTGAACTAGTTAGGCTTTAGGAAACTCTTGGGAAAGGAAACAATCTTGACATTCACAGTTTATTTGTAAAAGATCCAGAAACTGAAGGAAAAAAAAAAATTCCAACATAATGTTGGAATAAAATAATAGGGATAAAATATATAGAAAATAAATCTATTAAAACCAATTTAAAATTGTGAAGAATAATTCAAAAGGAGAAAGGAAATGCAAGACTAGGCTACACAATGTACAGCACGCATGTGCTTGGACTTTCAGTGTAGTCACGATGGTTCCATATATCTGTTCTTCACTACAGAATTCATCAGAACAGGGACCTAACTACAAACCTTTTGCACAGGTTTAAGCAGGGTACAAAAGGATTATGCTCTATGTGTTTTAGAAACCATACAGATACCTATTGATGTTCTGGATAAGTATTTATGTTCTGACTTCGTTATTGTGAAATAACACATCTAAGACCCACTTATTTCAAGCCATTGTGTAATCAGAATTTCACCTTCAGGTCCCTATATGATGACATCCTTAGCCTAGTGTTGTAGGTATCTCAGTGTAGATGTATATGTTTTAAGGACTTCTGGGTCATCATATGGTCAGCAATGCGTTTCATCCTGTGGTTAATCCTTTGGATGCCATGCTATGTTTGCCTTGAGGCTTGTTTCAAGGTCTTGATTAACGCCACCGCTCCATGCCTAGTTAAGCTGGCAGAAGCCTGTTCTGCAACCAAAATGGGTTTCCTGTTCCCCCCCTGCTCTCCAGATGGTTGTTCGTGCTCCCTCCCCCTGTGTCGGCACAGGTGTTTCTCTGACCATGCAGTGAGAGATCAGAAAACTGATCTCAGTGAAAATTGACCTGGTTTAAAAAAGAAACGCCTGGTTTTTAGACAGGCCATTTCCTTGGCTGGGTTCACTGAACGTCTGTGAGGGGGAGTGACAGCAAAACGAGAGCAGAGTGGGCAGTCGGGGTTGGGAAAAGGAGGATGGGGCTCCTCCTCTGCTCAGCCTCTCTGGAAGTATGGGGAAGTGCAGTCTGAAAATATTTAAGCAGTATCCAGGTATCAGTATCCAGCTGGATAGTGAACCTCCTTACAGACCTGCATAAGAAGAACAATTCACCCACCACCAAGCTGCTAAAGAAGCAGCTCCCTCTGAGAATATCAGCCATACGAGCAAGTCCCTGTGGGATCTGCAGCCGCTACTTGGTAGAAATTGGCTGCGCATACGCTCTTCCCTCGTGGTGAGGGAATTCTTTATAATTGAAATCAACCAAACCCCTGCTGCTAAATATGCTCTAATTTTAGACTTTTAAATCTGACAAGTTTTACTCACTGGTGAGGTAATAGGCTGCAATAGTATCTTGTCAGTTGAATTAGGAACAACTTGATGCTTCCACGCTAAAATCCTAAACTCATAGGCTCCTATAGACACTGCAGTTCCTTTTCGTTTCCCTTAAGTTAGGAATTGTCAGTTTATCCCCTAAAGGCTGGATTCAGCCCACCAGAAAAGATCACCGAGTTTGAGAAGAAGTGGATGGACTGTTTGTTGGCACCAGATGCCATTTTTCACGAACACAATTGACCTTCCTACCTGACGTCACCCAAAGTGTCCACCACAAGACCACGGTAAAGTCCTTCCTCACTCGATCACGATGACGTATCTACCCCCGTGATGTCATCACGCAGGGAAGTGAGGTTCTACAGCCAGATGCCGACTGCATTTTCTGTTACATGTTCGAGTACACAGCAGCAAGTATGATAGAAGTTACACATGGTCACCTGACCTAACTTTTTTCATTCAAAAGGACAACTTTCTTGTTATGCTGGATACGAGCATTTTAGTCAAACGATAGCTACGGTGTTGGTCAACTGTAAGAAGCTGAGTGGCACTTGAATGCCATCATAAGCAGCTACTCTGCCTGCCCCAGCCAAAAGAAGAACTCTCCTGTCTTACTGTTCTCCAAAAGATGATTGAGTAATGCTGATCCTCTTCCAAGTGCTAACATATTTCTTTAGAAATAGGCGATACCTTTGCCATGTTACTCAGAATCCTGCTGTCAGTTGGAGTTGTGGCTTCTTGTGCTGGGTTTGTGTGTGTGGCAGGGTTTTGGTAGCAGGGGAGGGGGCTACAGCAATGGCTGCTGTGAGAAGCTTCTCAAAGCTCCCCTGGCTCCAAGTCAGGCCGAGCCAATTAGCAGTGGTGATTGTGCCATATTGTGATAACATATTTAAGAAGGGGAAACTGGGAAGAGGAGGGGAAGTTGTGAGGTGCTGCCACGAGGACACCTATGGAAACACTGAGGTCAATGTAAGAAAGGAGGAGGAAGGGGGGGGTGTGCTGGTGCAGAGCCCCTCTGCAGCCAGTGGTGAGAAGCAGGGCCGCCCCTCCCTGCCACCCATGGAGGTCACCCACCTGCAGCCCGTGGAGGACCCCACGCCGGAGCGGGTGACTTGTGCCTGAAGAAGGCCAGGCCTCTGAGGGAAGAAGCCCCCCGTTGTTGTAATTCAGCCTTGGGAGGACTACAACATGTGGGGGTGAGCCACACCAGAGCAGCTCGGGAAGGGCTGTGGCCCATGGGAAGGACTCATGTCAGAGAAAGTTCGTGGAGGACTGTCTCCTGTGAGAGGGGAACTACGCTGGAGTAGGAAAGGAATGCGAGGAGCTGCCCACCCCAAGGAGGAAGAAGTGGTAGGACTGACTGCACCCCCCTATTCCCTGCTCCACTGTGCTGCTGGGGGAAGGAGGTAGAGATACTGGGAGAAAAGCTGAACCTGGGAAGAAGGAAAGGGTGGAGGAGGTGTTTTTAAGATGTGGTAATACTTCTCACTGTCCTACTCTGTCTGTTAAGTGTTGTTAGTGTCTGAATTAAATTGATATTCTTTTTTTCCTTCCCCTAACAAGTCTGTCTTTTGCCTGAGACTGTAGAGGGTGACTCATCCCTCCCTGTCCTTATCTCGATTCCTGAGCCTTTTGCTTTATTTTCCCCTGCCCATTCCTGAGGGGGAAGGGGTGAGTGAGTGGCTGTGTGGTGCTCAGTTGCCTGCTGAGCTCAAACCACGACACTTCTGTGTGTGTGTGTAGGGTTCCCACACGTCCTTGTTGTGGTTTCCTACCTGAGTTAGGCTTCGGCGGGTTTTGTCTGTGAGATCACATTTACTCTCAGATGGCTTGGCACAATGCTTTAGAAAATGAGATCGGTTTGGGGCAGGAAGCAGCACCTCCCACAGACAGAGGGGTACCAGAGCTATTCAGGTGACTGGCATTCCTGTTGAAATGAAAGGTGGTGAAGATGAACCCCATCTAAATTATTGGGTTGATGATTTGCATAGTAGCTGCGTCCTATCCCATCTCTAACAGTAAACTCTGTGTCCTGAACTGAAGGGTGCCTAGTAAGCTTTTAAACAATAATCTGATTAGTTTGTGTGAAAGAACCTGTAGTAGAACATAGCTTTCTACACCAAATATCAACGAGGCTTTTAAGGGATCAGTATCTCTTAAACACCACGTGAAGACAGTAGAGGAGAGGCTGGCAGTATGTTTTTGGACTCAGGTGTATTCCAAAATACTCTTCTGGTCCCTTGTACCCCTGTTTTTTCTATAGGTCCAGACAAGTTTCTATTGTGGAAGCTGCTCCTATCCTTGGCAGCAAAGCAGTGTGCTTCCACATCCACGGCACACAGAGGACATCCTCTGCAGCTCCTGTGACAGGGAGCGAGACTTGAGCAACTGCAGTGTCCTTTGTGCAGAGCTCTCTGCTAGCCTTGCACTCATTCTGCCACGCGGAGATGCATCGCTGCTACCTGGAAATGATGCTGCTGTGGAAGGTGGCAGGGCCAGAACGCAGCCCGCTTTTCTTCTGATAAATTATTGTGAGATGTTCTGATTAGGTGTGTAACAGGGATCTCTGTGTATTTACTCTCGAACACGATGCCTGAAATACACCATCAGGATGACCTCACACCCCCCTCCAAGATGCTATACCTAATTAAACCTTATGGTTTTTTTCTTAAAACAAGAGAAACTGCATTAGGGAAAGAAGGTAAAGCAACAACAAAAAATAGAAATATACCATAAAATGGAATGGGCGGATTTTAACAAGCATTGAGGAAAAATTAACACTCTTTAAAGTCTTCAAATAACTTTTACAAAAGAGAGTAAAGGCAAAATCAATCATCCAGACTGCAATAACTAGTTTCATTTACAAGTTTTTGTGGAAGATTTTTTTTTTGTTCAAACAGCTCTTTTGGAATTCAAGTTCTATTTTTGCTCTTCTGTTCTACCTCCGTTTGAGGTAAAGAGTGAATCTTCCTCTAAATGCCACCCTGTAGTAGCTCGTCCTTAGGATATTGTTTTAAACATAATTGAATTGCTGGGGTACATTAAACATTGTAGTGTTTTAAGCAGGGGAAATAATTTAATGATGTGGTCTTTCAGACAGTTAATTAGCCTGGCATGTATGAAAGTGTAACAAGAACACCACCTACTGTAAAAGTGAATGTTCTACACTCCCGAGCACTAATTCCTTATAGCTTTACCCTGCATGGAAATCGTTAACCCCTTTTTTGTCAAATGTTTTTAGCCAAAACTATTGAGTTTGGAGTTGGTGATCACAGCTCTCACCAACATTAGCCAGAGGGAAAATCTAAAAGGTAAAATAAATTGCAATCGGTTTAAACATCAGGGGTGATCATTTCTGAAAAGATTATTCTGGGTTCTGACATGAAGTCATTTTCATAATGGTGATGGATTTTTTAGCTGGAAAGAGTAAGGATTTAAATAAAATTTCTGGTGATGTCAGCACAGTTTTTAGAAAATTGCTTGTGGTGGCCCTGCTGCAATATTGCTATATTGCTGGCTTGATTTATCCACTGGAAGATGGACTGTAAATGATAACATCTAGCACTCGCTCTGTCACCTGAGCAGAAGGTGGCATAGGTCATGGTGCGGGGGAAAATTGTGTGGTCCCTCCATAGATCTTTAGCTCTGCATTTTTGAGAAGAGTGAGTGGGATCTGTGTCTCCTGGTCAGCATGAGCCAGTGGGCACCTCCGTCCCACTGACCCCCTCGGGCTCCGGGAGCTCTCAGCACCTCACAGTGAACTGCTGGCACTTTGCAGGATTTGCCTGCTTGTCGAAGTTTTGCTGGAAACAAGGCAGGACAGAGGCTTCTCAAAAAGGGCTGCAGGCTTGGACCACCCAGAGCCTTCAAAACATAATCGCCAGCTTTTATCTTCTTATCCAAACTTATCCAACTTATACAAAGCGTGGCCTATCTTCATCTTTTAAGCTTTTCTTCTTTATCTTGCAGTAGCAAACCCATGTATTTAGTGACTGTAATAACACTCCAGGTTTGAAATCCCTGATCCTCAGAGATCTTTTGCCCCTCCTATGGAACTCACCTACAACTAGTTATAAAAGACCACAGAGCTTCTTATTTTCCATATTGCTGGGTGAGTTGTGAGACGATTCAATGAGATGATAATGTCTTCTACTAAAAGGATCCAAAAAGAAATAGGAAATCTGATGGGGAGAAACAGTGAGGGAATTCTTCAGGGAACAAAGCATAGTGCTGGCCTCGTTGAAAGCGATAGAGATGTTGCTCTTTCTTCCAATAGCCCCCGATTTTACTCAAAGTCACTTTCTGCTTTTACGTCTGCTGTTGAAAGTGTTTAGCACGGCAGAATTTTCTCTTCCAGTCAGAGAGCAGATTTCGTGTTTTGCAAGCGACGTTCGGCGCTGGCAGGGACGGGAGCATTCCTGATTAAACAAACTCCCTAATAGACCAAGTCTTGCGCTGCTAAACTCGCATGCATTATTGCACAGGAGGCCAAGCATATTTCAGCCACAATGATGGAGTGGGCAGCACTCTGTCAGATCAATTATGTACAAGGCCCATCTTCTCTATGATTCCCTCGATTTTTCCTCCTGACAGTTCACCTTGTGCCCAACCTTCTGTTCTCACGGAGAAAAACGTGCAGACAATAGAAAACCTAAGGCTGTTTTTCCTCCCTGTAAAATGGCATAAAGTAACTCTTTCCTGTCAGGTTCCTCATGACTTTTCACGCAAATTTATCTCTTCCAGTTTAGGGGATTTAGGGGATTTATAGCCTCTCTATTTCTTTCTTCGAGGTTTTTCGTTTTTTGTTTTTTTTTCTCTTTGGTAATGTTGCAAAAATAGTGAATGCACTCTAGTCTGCTGGCTCACAGCGTGGTGAGCGTAATAGCACTGCAGCTGGTGGCAGGTCCTCCAGCCTGCTCCATCTTCAATGAGGAGCTTTTGTGCTCATTTCCCATCCCAGGGCAAGAGACCTGGTCCCCACCAATAAGGGTATCGCCCGTTCCACATCCTAACTGGGTGAATGGCACTGAGAATGGGCCTTAGCAAATGTTTCTTTTCATGGCAGAACATGCCACTGCCTGGGGGAGATGAGTCCAAGGAGAGGCTGTTTACTTCCCAGTCAATTATCTGCTGCAAGTGGCCTCAACCATTTATAAGCAGCTCTGTCCTGCAGTATTTAATTTAAAGAACGATTTTGAAATTACTAAGTGAGGACCAGTATCAGATCATACTGCCTGGACTAATTCAAAGCGGGTTTCATGAGTAAGGTGCTGAGTAAAAAATGAACTGATTGACATGAGCTGGGGCAACTTCAGAGAAGAGAATCGATCTGAAGCTGGTGCCTTGTCTTTCTCCATCCTGTAAGTCAAACTGTACAGCTGGGTCAGCAAAAAGAGCTTTGGTGGTACCCAGGCTGACGACTACCAAGAAAACACAGTAAAGAGAGAAGTTGTGAACGGCTCAGGCAAAGTTTCTTATATTCCTTCTGTGCAGAAGGAGGAGATGTTAGAGCACATGTTTAATTCCTACAAACTCAGTTGCGTGCGAGCAAAACCAACACAAAGCACAATCAAGCAATCAAGCACATTGTTATAGGTGGAGTTAGAATCCCCATATATCATAAATAGAAGCAGTACCAAACTGAAACAAAGCTCAGACAGATGTATATTTACAAATGCAAAACAGAAGTGATGGCTATCAGGGACATCCTGGAGTCCTTACAACACGCTGGTGGTGGGAAGCTTGGGACCCTTTCTCTGCCTTTGGTGCAATTTTCTAAACCATCCCTGCAGATGAAGCTTCAGATGAAGAGTTTTGGCTTAGCTAAATCGTTCAAAACAGGCAGCGTTTGTGATGTGTGTCAGGGGAGAGAGCCCCATGCCTCCCCACACAAAATAGGAGCTGCCTTGAAGTTGGCACAAAGAACATTAAATGCAGCCGGAACAACTCGGGCGTGCTGACCGCAGCCCGTGCCTCGGGGAACTGAGACTGGAGAGATCGCTCCAGCCAAGGATAAGAACACATTTTTTTGGTTCAGATTGGTATCTTCTACAGATGCCTTGTCTTCCTAACAAACTAACTTCCTTTTCTAACCTCCGTCTCCTCTGATCACAGGAGCGTTGTCTTTTGATAGGGCAGAAATTAAGCCGTTTTTCTACCTGTGTCGCTTGAACCCGGGAAGAATTCAAGGTCCTGATAATATGGGTTTTCCACAGTCTGTTTTTACTTCTCACCATTGTCTCTTTTACTTTGATCTGGCCAGTTCTGCTCTCACTTTCCAATCTCCCTTGTCTCTCCCTCTGTAATGAGAATACCGATAGCAGATATATTATGTGATATATTGTGTCAAGCAGTCACAACACGCTAGGATCACTGTGTTACGGAATAAAGACTACACATGGCAAACGGCAAGATTCATCCCTGAAAAGTCATTATATTCTTTGAGAAATAATACTCTCCGAGACCATCTTAGCCTTTTTGGTTCTCTGATACCCAAATTGATTTAAAAAGGGAGCTCATGCATAACAAAAATTCAAGCTTCAATAGCTAAGAAATCTGCAGAAAAAATGTTTTCAAATGCACACAAGTGCTATTACATGGTATATTTTTTTTTTATTATTTTTTTATAGCTAATTGCTTCTCCTATCAATGACTATAACAGAACCTTTCTAAAAAAGTATCCTGGAATGAGCAAGATTACATCTTTAAAAATACCTCATGTATCTTTAGCAACAAAGAACAATTAGTCTTTTCTCAGTGGAAAAGGTCAGCACTTTATATGGTCTCTGATATTTAAGGTTTTAATTCGAGATCAGCTATGTAATGATGGTGCCTGATGGTGCAGTGCTCTATGTGTTGTTAAGGCTGACTGCAGACAACCTAAGTCCTTGAATCCTTTTACTTCCTACTTGGGCATATTTCTAGAAATTTTTGACCTATAGGTGAAGTTATGACCTCTAACCATGATCCAGCCCAAGGAGAACAGTGAAAAAACAAATTAGCTGGAAGCTGGTCCTGAAACAGAACATAGTTCACCTGGAAATTTTCCCTTTATCAGGCAGTGATTTGAGAAGATTTAACACCGCAGAACCTTGCAATTCCAGCTCCTAACACTACTGCTTTTCTGCTGGGTGCACTTTTGAAGGAAGGGGCCCAATAACCTAGATTACTAGCGAATATTTCAATCTGACAGCTCACTATCTATCTGACAGCAGTGCTGTGACAACACGTCTGGGTCAGATTCAACACTATTATGTAAGCCACCAACCAAACCTTTTTTTGAATACATTAAAGGCTGCTTAAGTACAAAACCCACCCATGCAAGTCTTAAAATGCAGGGAAATATTTGGCTAAGGAGAGCTTTTGGACACCCCTTTGTGCCCACACATTATAGCAAGCGATCACACTGAGAAACAGCCTCCACAAGAAACTCCTTTGCATTTCCAGCATCCAAGAAATGTAACACATGCCCGAATTCTTCTGGCAAGAGGAACAAACCTTAACTCTGACCTCAGCTGGAAGTTGGCAACACCAGCTTTGGAAGGGGAAGCTCCGACTGCCGCTACCTCTTGCGTGGAAGCAGGCGGAGAAGGGAAATCAGCTCTGGGAAAAAGTCTGCCTGGACAATGTGGGGTTTTTCCAGTCTACAGCATAATATCCAATATTTCTTAAATTACTAGTTTGTAACCAGGGCTGGAAATGCCATCTTTGGTTTCCAGGAAAGAGAAGAATGTGGTAGGACTCAAGGTGAGAGACCCCTGTCCCTTTTGGCAGGGCTCTGGTAGGTTTTGGCCAGTGGTACCAGACAGATGGTTGGTGTGATTGGAAGCTCAGCCATTTCTTCTGGGTCAAAATCCTTTCTCAGAGCTTCTGGAACCCTTCAGCTGCATTTCATTTCTGACTCGACTATTTTGAGCTTGATTTAAATAGGGCACTCATAAGCACAAAGAAAGATTCTCACAAAGGGCTTCGTAGCACTTTGAGTTTTTTGTATTAGCGCCTCAGAGGCTATCTGTGCAGGCAGGGTTTCATAGCTCCCGGAACAACTTCTCACATGAATGGTTGATCCTGTGCTACAGCCATTTACCCAAAGCAGCCATCCATCTGTCTCGGGCAGAAGTGAGGACACTGGAACCGGGAGGGAAACCACACCTGGAGGTGCTGCCTTCAGAGCTGCAGGTTCTGGTGGTGGGACGGGATGCTCTCGGGCTTGAATGGCACGTGGCAGGGCTGGCTCCAGGCCAGGCACCAGGATGGCCGGAGAGACACGTCCCTGCTAAGGCGAGGGCTCTCAGCTCACAACCAGGTATCACTTATGATGAGGCATATTTCATGCCCTCGACGGTGGCCTCTCTCACCTGAATGTCATGTCAGCGTCACTGGTTCTGCCTGAATTTGGAGCTCGGCAGTTCCTGGGAGCATCTGCCTGGGGGCAGGTATTGCTTTTCAGCATCTTGGTTCTTTAGGAGACTGACTCTCCAAACTCCTGCTGAGCTGTTACCCAAAGGCTTTCATCTGAGATAAAAGGAAATTCTTTGCACCCCATTTCTAAAGGACTGCTGATTCCTGGGCCACCAAGTCAAGTAACCTGAACCACCCTGGGACTCTGCCTGTGCTCCCTGGAGGCAATAGCAGAGCTCACGAGATGCACAAGATGAGAAGACCGAGCAGAGAGAACTACTCGCATAGGAAGTATGGGCAGAAAGGGACTTTATGCTAATGAAGTGGCCTTGGTATGATCCCAGTCATTAACAGGACCATTGGCACTGGAAGAAGATCAACCATGTTCCCGTGATGCCAAAAGGATACAGCGACAGGGAGCCCCTCACAGAGGGCACAGACAGATGTGTCTATGAATATCATACTGATTCCTCAAGTTAAAGCAGGATTTATTTACTAACGAGGTCTGTCCTTCTTTCCTTAAAATGTGACACCATGACAGATCTTGTGTACCACCATTAGTGTTAGCGGCGGTACTTTGGGTCTGCAGACTTTGCAAATCTAAGCAAACTTCGGCCTCTCTGATTTTAAATGCTTCAGGAAACCTACACTCCTCATGCAGAAAAAAAAAAAAAAGCGGGCACAATACTAGATTTCATCATTTCCTCATCATTCACTGTGTAAGCAGGCAAAGAAAACACACATTGTGCTGTTTTAGAAAGGAATACTCTCTTTGGGGCTACCAAGTAAGACATCATGTTTCATATATATGATATGCAAGGTATTTGATTATTTGTAAAACTCCCCGTGATTCAGCAGCACTGTGAGCTCTGTGAATCAGAGGGTGAAGGGATGTTTATTTGAAAGTCTTGTATCCCTTAGCAGCCCACATCGGCTCTAATCCTCAGCAACCTGCTTCCTCTCTTCCAGAAACAAGGTCTTCCCTGCACAGCCTGGTTCCTGTACACTGCTGACCTCCCCGCCTCAGATTTTGAGGAGGTTACACATCAGTGTAAGTGAGATGTGTTACCTGAGGAGTTAGGTTCAAGCATGATAGGGATGTAAGTTATATGAGCTATGACTTACACACGCAAAACTATGGTTATTTGTATTCTTGTAAAATCTGCTACTGTTGCTGATTGGTTAAGAAGAAAAACTTGCCCATCGCCTCTACCAAGTACCTGCAGTTACAGATGATTCAGACACAGAAATGAAAGTTTTTCTGAAGGAGACATCCACAGAGCCATTGATTGTTACAAGAACAAATAGGACCAATGTCTGAACTCCTGTATAGCACAAACATCCACCGTGATGCCTTTTTAACCTCAAGCTTATCTTTTAGAGAATCATTTGCTCCTCGTATCAACCTAGATAGATGAACTACTTGTAGGCATCCCATATCTCCCAACAGATCTATGAGTCAAAGAGACCTCTGATTTTTAAATACATAGTCAGCTTTCATTTTTAATGGACATCCAAATTCTTGTGCTCCGAGCAAGGGGAATGGGAATCAGTACAGAAAGAGGGAAAGGTGGAAGAAAATAATTTCATTTCTGTTACTTTAGTTTCAGTAATTCTATTAGTCATTGCCCCCGTGCAGTCACATACTGCTTTCTATTACCCACTTCCCTGTACTAGCTCCACTCATAAGAGTAAGAGGCACAGTGGCCCATGACTGGGTAGGTCAGCATTTTTTATTTCCTTTCAGCTCACTCTAATGAAAAGCACATGCGTCCAGTAAATCTTGCCTTTTCCCTTATTAAACCAGTCAATGTTCATTACTGAGGTCTGTGCCTGGCTGGGTGGGAATCAATAAGATGATCCTTTTAATCGCCTTAGTAATCAACAAGCTATTTCTTATTTCAATCTCAGCCCAGTAGTCATTGAAATCCAATGATTTATCTGCATTGCACATGCACTCACACACACACACTTACAGAGTAGGGAGATTTTATGTGTGTACGAAAGAGAAAGGCTAAATTTTGCAATACACTTTAAATTATTGTGCCAGAGAAATACCCCCAATTTTATTATTTACTTCCTAGTAACCAGTACACGCATGCCCAAGATGACTGAGTGGGAGTTAGATGATATGTCAGTGCCTGCAATGCAAATGATGAAACTGCAGAAAATAAAGTGATTTTAATGGAGGAAATGGCCAAGAGGTTCATTATACCTGCCCTAAACCCACCTTCCTGATTTTTCCTTCTCATTCCCGTTCCTGCCAGCCCCAGGCAGACGGCACAGCGCTGCGGGGAGCACACCGTGCTGTGAACCGGGTGGGTACGGCCCTGCTGCGTGACCATGGGCAATCTTTGCCCCTCAGTGCCTCATCTTCCCCAGCTGTAAAATAGGGATAGTTAGGCTGATTACCTTCGTAAAAAAACTTCAAAGGATGTTGTTGTACAAGAACGTTAGTTCTGGATTAGTCACGACTGTGTTTCAGAAAGAAATGCTGCTGTGCCCTGGACTCTTCCTGAGCCCTGTGAGCCTCACCTGCACTGTGAGAGGCACGTTTGGATAGCTGCACATTCAGGGCTGGGTGAACCCTGTCCTTGCTCTCCTCTACATGCCTGTATTTTGAAAGCCTAAACATAAAAATATTTTAATGCTTCATTTTCACTTTGATTCATCCTGAACCTGTTGCGTGTGAAAAAGTCAAGGCAATTAGCCGCAAGACAGCAACAAAAACCTGCAGTTTAAAAACTTCCACAAATGCAGGGGTGGCTCATGCAAGCTTTTCTCATCTGAGAAGCTCCTGAGGTGTTATTAGGGCTGGCTGTCTGAGTGAGGATTGTTTGCACGAGTGAGCTAAGCCGAGCATTGCACTCCGGTGATGTTTCTGGATGAAATTTAGTTTGACTGCCCAATCACAGTATTTGGGCAGGAATGGCAAAACCCTGACCGTGTTGAAATAAACAGCGAGCGTTCCGTTGACTTTAGTTATTTTACCCCATACTTTCTTACTGCTGAAGATCATTATAGGATGAAATATGGAGAGTTTTAATACACAGAAAATTGGACACATGGACTTTTTCCTGCTAGACTTTGGTTTTGGGAGAACAAAAAACGAGAGGAGAAAGAAAAAAACCCGTCGAAGTGCAAGTGCATCCAGTGCAGGCGTCGGAGCATCTTTCAGCTGTGCCTCCTGTTACGTAAGGCTGGGCTGTGTTTGGGCTGCAACCCGACACTGCCCCTTTCTCCCCCAAACAGAGCTTTTTCTCATAAAATTCACTCAGGCACTTCTTCTCAAGTTCTTCATACACTTTTCGCAAGAAAAAAGAAATCATTCATATCTCTCAAAGAGAGTCTCGGATTCTTCAGATATTTTCCATTATAAGCTTTTGGCACCATTATTACCCACAGATCAAGTTACTTTTCTGATCCCCCTTCTTTCATCTAGTAAAAATGGATTATTTCATTATTAGCCTGGAACCATTACTGTTCACAGAGATCAGGTCTGTATATGAACAATGCCTTCCCCAGTATATTACTGAAAATCCCGTGACTGTTGTAAGGTTTCCTTTAAACACTAGAACTCTATTTTTTGTGAGATCAGCGTGGTCACATAGTCTCTGAAAGGACATTCCTTTTTTCTGAATTGTACAAAAGTTAGATATGGTTGTTTTCAATACTTTATGGAAGATCTTAACTGGTGTTAATCCTATTACTAGTATGTTTGCGTATACAACATACGTATGTATGTGCAGATAAATATTTCCAATATCTAGACTAATATTTATTGTAATTTGACTGTATTTCAACTATTTAATTAACTGTAATTTAATGTTATGTCAAATCTGTCAATATATTAAAAGTAGTCTAGTGAAAAACGGCCAGCCTGAGTCGCTCTAAAATTTCCTATTTGAAATGTTCAGACAATAGGAAACAACTTTGGCTATTATGTTCCCAGTTTCTGTTTTTATTATTCCTCCTTTTCTATTGGAAGCGCATCTGTCCACACGTAGATCTCAATTTGAGAAACAGGGAAGTCTCTGGAAAGAAAATGCAGACCCACACCATGAACTGAAAAGGGAACATTTTCAAGTCAGTGTTAGGAGATGGTCCTGCCCCATTTGCCAGTTTCTATGGTGAAAACCACCCTCAACATCAGAGATCTCACAACCGCGGAAATCTATGAAATGTGGCAGAAATCTTGACCTTGCAGGTCCCGGGACTGCACGACTATCCCTCCTTCTCCCTCCGAGTCCCTGATGCAGACAGAGGCAGCTGCAAACTCTGCTCCCACTGCCTGCACCTCTGCTCCATCTTCTCAGAGCAAATCATCCTCCCGTGCCCCCAGAGCATTTTCCAGCAGGAGAGCACCCATCCTTTGAGAAGCAGGCTAAATCCATCTATTACTTTTAGCAAGGACCACCAATAATCCTGAGCCGGTGACAACTTCTAGATGCCAGCAACACGGACAGCGGCAGAACAGATGGAACGACAGGTAGAGCGCTCGCTTCCCATCCCCACTCCTCTGAGAGAGCTTGAATTCTTTATGTCCTCCATGTGCCTGCTAATTAAAGTGTCTTATCTGTTTAGACTCCATCAGAACCTCTTTTCTACTTAATCTGAGACAAATGGTTGATGTAAGTAGAGTCCTGAGTTAGACACTTGGTTCCTACATCAGTGAGGGTGATTTCAACATTTTTAGGATTTATTGTATAATGACCCGTTTCCTTCTGTGTTTAGTTGAACTAATTTAATTGAGCACGTTGCTTCTTTTTACTTTCTTGGTACCTCCCTCTATGAGCGCCATTTCCATCCTCATTGAAACCCATGCCAATGAGGCAAGGAAAAAAAAAAAAAAAAACCAACACAACAACCCACCATCGATTACAGTTGCCTAGGTTTGATTCTGAATCTGGAATTTAGCAGGAATCCTCCGTTACGCTGAATTATCGCACAGAGGCGAGCGTAACATCTTTGTGGGATGTAGGCTCTTCCAGACTCTTTGTCCTCCATGGTAATGTCCCAATCACACTGAAGTGCTCCCAAATGTGCGAGGACTATTTAAGCTTTGTAAATGCCGTCCTCCAAAAATCACTCCACATAAATGTTTCATGTCTCTCCTCTGCGATGCACAGGCCCCAAACATTCAGCTGTGAGGGTGTTTATATTTGTGGAACTCTCTTGAACATTTGCTGTGGATTTCAAACAGCTGCTACACTGAAGCACTGGGAATAGTAAGATCATGAATATTCAGGTGAAGCCACTGGAATGAACAGCCGTTAATAGAATAAATGCCTAAACAGTTGTGTAAGGCTTATTAAGACCTATTGGGGCTGAGATAATAAATTCCCTCTTTGACATGTTGCAACTACTGTAGTTTAAACATTTTGGACCACCTCTTCAGAACTGAAAGAAAAAATTATGTTAGTTCTATGTGATAACACAATGAAACACCTGGAAGGCTTGGCGCTTGTATTAGATTTGGCAGAGAGATTTTAACATGCTAGCTCATCCTCACTTAAAATCATGGCACTGTTTATTGTGTTAGTTGTCAAGGTTATCCAAATTACATGCAGTCTGGACTGAGCACAGTTATCTCACTAGAGAATATATTTTTCTCCTGTGTTCCCTTCAAGTTTGGAAATAATCAATAATATTATACTTTTGCAATGGAGCCATAACGTGGAAGAAACTCTAACGCACCAAAAGAGAAACTGAACAGAACATTAAAAAAGAAAAACAACCCACAATCAAAGCTGTCTTATCCCGCCCTGGAAACCCAGCGAAGTTCAGGAAACCTGCACCACCAGCCTGGCTTTGTGCGTTCAAACACGATGGGCATTTCTGCAGCTGACCTGCCTGCTACGGGGCACCTTGGCGGTTGCAGTAAGCACAAAGCACTGGGTTTGGGTAGCAGCTCGGAGCACAGAGAGTGGTTAATTGTTGCAGGAGAACTGTCTTTTCCTTTGGATTTAGCTGTCACGTTGCATTACGCTGCGCTGTATTGCCTGGTTCTGGCATACTATGTCATGAAACATAAAATCCGACAGGATGCAGTGTAACTCTTGCAGGTTAAAATTTAAAGGCAAACTCAGTAATATTTGATCAGTTACCTGCTGTCGGTTCAGATAAAGGGCATTTGATCTACAATAGCTGGGCTAACTTGTTAGGAGCAAACTTGCACATGGCAACACAGTGCTGCATTCAGCTCTGCAGCAGCTGTGAACTGGTGAGCCTTAGCAAAACAGCTCAGGTGCACTTTGAACTTTTAAAAATTAACCCATTGGGCTCTTTTTTTAATGTTTTAGGAAAATGATCAAACTATGCCTCTATTTACTAGTCTCTGTCGGTGACAAGCAGATTCTGGCTAGTTATTTCAAGGGGAAAGTCACAGGTTATGTGAAATATCCAAAAGAATTACTTCATTCCACTGAAGTTTGGACAAAACCCCATTTTAACACATTGCCCTTTCTGAGGCCTTTCTGCAAGCAGTGATTAGCTTTTCTGATCCAGTTTCATGAGTGATCTCAGATGTATTTATTGACTGCCCTCGTGTATGCAGCATACTGTATAAATCAGCTGCCTGCGTGAAAGAGTCAGAAGCTGGTCAGGATGAAACAAAAGCTAAAATTCCAACATTTCCCTTCATCCCTTTCCCTGCACTCCTGTTTTTCTGTGACCTGTTTATCAATATGAGAACCAAATCTGTTTCGGAAACTTCTGTGTCATGGTTACATTTTGGGAGGAAGGAACAGATGGAATAGATTAATTAGTCAAACTATGTTTAAGTAGAAAGGCATTTCTTTCCATGAGTAGCCAAAGGCTAGAAAGAACATATAAGGGACAAGGAGAAGTGCCTCAGGACTTCTTACTTGCTGGAACGACTTCCCAGTTTAAGACTTTCAGCAGCATAAAGGGTCTTTGATTTCAGCTCCTATTAAGAAGTAGGTCAGGAGGTGCCTGATTTGCAGGAAGGCAACTGCTCCCCCCAGCTTGTTAAAAGTAGCCACTCCAAAACATTTAACGTGTGTTATTTTTATAGGGACTCTGGCGTATGACAAGTCCAACTGGCTACTCCTGCAATAGGAGAGGAAGCAAGCGTCCCCGCTGCTAGTATCCATCAATGCATGCTCTTACTCATCAGCAAGTGCCTGCCTAATACAATGCACCATCATCTGTCTCCAGTTTTCCAGAGCCTCAGGCGAATACTCATTTCATCACCTCCCCATCTTTCCTGCTTGGAACAGAGACTTGCCACCACACTTCTGGCTCCAGTGTTGCTAGCTGCAACAAGGCTAGGCCAGACGCTCCACTGCTTTAGAAACTTGACACGACTTTGTTTAATGTCAGTATTGATCTTTGCCTGGTGATACCACCCTATGCGAAAAAACAAAGCCTGCAGTAGCAACTGCTTTAGCAATCCTGTTTCAGTAGGTTTAGCATCGCTAACTCAAGCCTGCTACCACGTGCTGGGTGTTAGCTGCAGGGCTTGGGTTCAGTCATCCTACCTAAGAGTAGATCCTTAAGGAAGACACCTACGTGAGGACTGTGGTCATAGTAATATCCCTTGCTGGTCAGTGGAGAGAAATGTGCCCATCTTGTATGTAATTTAGCTTACTTTAGGGGACTGTTTTTTGCCATGGACTGTCAAGGGAGTCACTGACAGGCTTGACTTAGGTACTCATCAGCTGAGCACCAGGCAGAAGAGTCCAGGCCCTTCCTCTTGCCAGTTTGGTTTCAGAGGAGAAAATTCTACAAGTAATCATATTTACTAACTAAAATGTGTAATTCCCCCTCTGACAGCTTTTAGAGAATGTGTTTTATTGCTGTTTCTATTTTTACTTTCTGTCACGGGCAGGAGGGGAAGATGGGCAGGAGTCTGGGACGGAAACAGTTATTTCAAATAACTAAGTCAGGAAAGATTTTGGCCAAGAGGAAGATTTAAATCTAACCCAGATGTAGCTCACTGGTGTCTGGAACAGGAGAGATGGTCCCAATCACTGAGTAGCACCCAAGGCTGGCTCAGGAAGCAAAGGGATGTCTGTCGGTTGAGGAGAGAACTGTTTGCCTAGCCCCCAGCCAGAGGAAATGTCCTGGGACTGCAGCCGGGCAGCGCGGGATCAGGGGAGGGATGGAGCTTTGAAAGCAAATCCTGCTGGCTGCTTTTCTTGTTGGCAAAGGAGTAGGGTTCATATAATAATAGCAGTGTCTCAGGAGGAGGAAGGAAGGCTTTTACTTCTTGCATGGTATCTGAGTGGGGGTCTCTGTGGCCGGGAGTGAGCGGGGGCCGTGCGCCCTCCCTACCCGGGACAGGCGGGTGGATGGATGCGGTGCCCTGGGCTGAGCTGGCGTCAGGCAGCTGACATGGCCCGGAACAAAACTGGTGCAAACCCCTGCCTCATTGTCTCCATCAGCCCGAAACCAGGAGGCAGTGGTGTGTCAGAGAGGTGTCACCAAATGTCCGAGGCTGTTTCTGAGGTGACAGGTATGCATGCAGCTGTACATCCAGGTGGATACATACAGCACTCCTCCCGCAGAGCTCTGGCTAGTGCTGTAAGCAAAGCAACAAGGCTACAAAAATTAAACTCTGAATGAAGCTTAGTTCTCCTGATCATTGACAGAAAAGTTGACAAATGACAGCGCAAGCCAGAAAGTGAGAAAAAAGATGCTATGTAGGACTTTCTATAGGCTTGCCTTTTTTTTCAAGTAGCTTTCTGAGATTGGCTTTAAAAAAATCCCTTTAAATTTACCATATTTGTCATGTCCTTGCTATGGTTATGGGGAGAGAGAAGGTAGGAAAGCAAGCAAGCAAGCAAGAAAGAGATTGCTTTCCTGGTTATCTTGCAGTAAGTCTAGGCACTAAGATCTGGAATAAATCTCACAGTACAGAAAACACTACGTTTTCCCAAAAAATGCAGAGTTTGTGGGTTTTAGTTTCAGCAAGACAGACAAAAAACAAAAAACAAAAAAACAAAAAAACAAAAAAAAGAAGAAAGCACCAGAGGTCTCTTTAGAAAAGCAATATTAAAAAGATCAAAGAAACAACATGTAGATTATAATGATCATTATTAGATAATAATTTTTTTTTTTTTTTATAAATAGTGCTAATACGTGCTGAGAAAACCTGGGCTCGCGGCTCCCCCTTATCTCATTCTAGTCACCTACTATTTAAGAAACTTGAAGTCACATTGTTCAAATCACTTGGCTCCAATAGTAATATCTTATCAACAAGGTGATACATAGCAACCGGGGCCCCGTTAATTTGTAGCTCACGCTGCAAAATTTTGGCCTGCGCTCAGAACATCTCAAAGCCTTTGGATGCCAGGGCTGAGATGTGGTGCAGATCCACGCACAGGGAATTTAAGCCCATGGTTTGCTTTCCTAGTGGCCTTTCATGGACTTGTTAGGAACAATCCGTGAACCTTTGGGAGCTTTCATCCCAGAGACTGTAAACCACAGCTGTCTAATTTTAGGATGGGTGTGTGGTTATTGGATTCATAATAGCATTAACTCATTTCTTACTGTATTTTTCTTTCAAGGGAGGAACTAATGGAAGCAGGATTATTTTCAGAAGGGGTTTTTTTGTGTGATAGCAAGTACATGCTTGCTGGTGAGAGGGTTGTTGAGAGCGGGGACACGGGGTCAGGATCCCTGGGGACACAGGGGAAACTTCCTGGCAGGAAAGAAATGGAGCTCATCTGAGTGAGAAACACTGCTTGTCTGGGGAAGGAGAGTATAATTCCCTGGGTGTAAAGTTCAGGGGATAGATGTGTTGTTACACGGCTCCTAACTTCAGTACTACCTTTGCACGTGCTTCCTGCTGGGGAAGGAGTGAGCGTAAAGCTTTGCATGGTATGGAACACCCTGGGGAACGCCTTGTTTCGTACGGTATCCCCAGGGATGTCGCCCCTGGGGACTGTGTGCCTCAGCTAAGCAGGGTCGGCTAAATGGGGCGGCGACTGAGGAGTCTGCAAAGGATATTGCACAGCCTACTGCAGGCACTGTGGAAGGTACTGCCATTGCTTGGAACTGCTGTAACCATCAGTAACGACCGACTTTAACAACGGGCTACCACTGATGTCTCCTCAGCACCTACTCCAAATGTGGCAAATCTCTGGTGCTGTTGTTAGCTAGCACAAAGCCAGCATGGAGAAACCCCATCGTTGAAAAACCTGCATGAGCAAAATACGTAAATAAATAAACGTATTTCAGATATACCTCAATAAGCACATAAGACTGGCTGTTCTGCCTTTCTTTCGTTAAGGGGTATCCTTGCTTGTGATCTGGATTCCATGGATACCATGAACAACTCCAACTTTGTGCCTTTAATGCTTGCACTGTAAAAAATGCTGTTTAAATATTCATGCTGACCTTAGAAAGCTATCCACTTGGCCATCTGGAGGACTCCCATACCCCATCCAGTAGTATTTTATTTTGAAGGATGTATTCCGATCACACTGACTAGGCTAAATAGACTATTGGTCCATTTGTTTTGTAACTGCCATTTAGTTACCCCTCAGGATGTCAGCTCAATTTATCTGGGTGGAGGTGAACAAATTCTCCAATAAAACTATAGATAAATATGACCAAGCGCCGCGGATGGTCAGGAGGTTACTCATTCCCACTGTCGCTGCTGTGAATGGAAGTGACCTTGTCTGTAACTATCTAACCTTGCACCTTGCGATTCACATGAAAATTCAAAGCAAAATCCCGCCGGGTCAGAGTGAGAACCCAGCCTTGCGTTTAAGAAAAAAAAGAGATTGGCATGTTAAGGCAGTGCTGGGGCTGTGTGCAGGGAAACAGAGTGCACAATGCCCTGGGCTAATGGGAAAATGAATGGAGAGGGAAGACACTTCTTAAATTTGAGGTGGGAAGGAAAATGAGGGTGTGACATTGGAGAGGGCTAGGAAGAGGAGAAAATGCTACGCAGAGCAGAGCACTGAAGGCAGATCCGGCACCTGGTCTTGCAAAGAAGGACCAGTTCCTCAGGGCTGTCCACCTGTGCTGGCTTGAGTTGGGAACAGAAAAGAGCCCCAGTTACGCTCCCCAAATTCCAAAAAGGTTCCATTTGGAGTAAACGAAGGACCACGGCCATTGTGGTTCTCCAAGGGCAACTCCACCGTCCAGGGATTTGCAAAGTTCCCCCAAACACGTGCACTAGCGAAAGCCACTTGCTGCACACTGTCTTGTCCCTGAGACACTCCACCAGTATCACCAACGTAAGATTAGATTAATTGTTCAAGATTAACAATGTTTAGTTTGGCCTTTTCTCTCCAGTTTGGGTGTGGGGGCAGTGGCGATGGTGCTATTTGGCTGATTTATTTATGTTAGGAAGGAGGGTGGAGGAAGGGGGCGTATATCCATGGTCACGCTGACTTTTTCAAGCTGCTTTGGAAGAAAGTGCATGCTTAATTTGCATTCAAACTGCATCTCTGGTTCCTATCTCTCAGTAATGCTTGAATAGATTGTGGTGTGTACAAACCTGGCAATAACTCCAAGCTGGACTGACAAGAGTTAGGAAACACTGCTTAATTCTTCTATTTCATTTTACTTTTTTGGTCTTGGAGGGAATTTTATTCTTTGCTGCTTGATCATTTTCCCTGTGATTCATGTCCTTTCAGGAAATAGTAATTGACAAAAATAAAGCACTTTGGTTTTTATTTAGTGAGCTCCAGCTAAATTCACACAGTCCTGCTTAAGAATCTATGCCCTCCATGTCGCATTTGTTTTAAGCTTCCAGCCTCCTCTAGACAGATCTTTTTTTTTCCTGTGCAGGCACAAAAGCACTTTAGTCAGCACAAATTTGGAGGTAGAACAAAAAGCCTGTAATAGCATATCTCATGCTGCTATCAATTTTCCACCGGTGGAGCACTCCGGTACATGAAGTCCTTTGTCTATATTCAGAAGTCAGCTTCGGTGACATTACATGACCAACTACAACATTATAGCGTGTTCCACACTGTTTTGAATTGTAACTTAAAAAAAAAAAAAAAAAAAAAAGAGAGAATAAAATAAAGAAAAGATGTCTTGGAATGTGGCCAGGGCATAATGATTTCAATTCTGAAGAAATCCGACAACCAATTACACTAAATTCAACATTTTCATGTACTATAAGTTTAAAATCTCCTCTAATCAAACAGGGAAACCCTTTTCCCCATTATGCTGTGGTTTTAGTTACCAGTAGGCCTCTAAAAATCTGTTTCTGCTTAAAAAGAAACCCTGAAAGGTTATATTTACTATATGTATGAAAAAGGGTTGAATCATACAATTATATATTTTAGAATACTAAAGCGATGTAAAAGAGACTAATCATGATCCCAAATTCAATTTTCAAACCTTTAATTGATCCCATCCCAAAGGTAACATTCTATCTTAATTGCCATACTGAAATGGTTGCAATTACGTAAAATAAAACTATTCATTGGTAACTGGAAAAAGTCTTCTCATTAAACACATGACGGCCAGCCTTGAAAATAGTTGATTGCAAAAGGATGCAACCACTTTGCTTATATTTCCTTTTCTGGTTAAATTCTCCTTCACATATGTTGAGTGGCTTCCAAAAAACCACACACGCACAACAGCAAATTGAAGATAGTACCATGACGCGTGTCTGTGCTCCCTGCGCCTTCTTTGGGCAGAGCTGCTACCCTGTAGGAGGGAAGAAGGGGCTAGAAGGGAAAGTGTCCTCAGGGCGGATCTGCTCTGCTGGCAGACGCCGGTGAGCGGAGCACCCTGTGTTGTCTACAAGGTGCTTCGTGAGAAGGGAGCTCTTCTGGAGATGCTTTAAACCCCACTCTGAGTAAGCTTCAGAAATAATAAGGGAGAACTTACCTCCCCAGTTAAAACTGGAAGTTGAACTATAGGGTATGCATAGGTAGTCCTGCTTTTATAGGTGTCACACAAGGCAGGACTAGGAAAGCTTGGTGTCTTCTCTGTTTGTGTGTTTGGAAGCCAAAGTAAAAGCAAAGGAAACCTGGTTTTCTGGAGGTGACAGTACATGTTGGTAAAGCAAGAAGACTGGCAGCTTTTTTATTATTGCCGAGAGACTGAGCCACTCTCAATTTGATATCAACACCTGTGTCTCTTGGAACGCTGCCTCATTGGATGCAGATATCATGTAAATAGTTACGAGGTGCTTATTCATTACTATTACTCTTATTATTCAATGCCTGTAAGATGTAACTGTCTAGCAGAGACAAGCACGTCCGTAAGGGTTCACTAGAATTGGGAATCAAGGCACAAGACATTCAGCTGTGATGGCAGAGGATCACTGGGACAAACTATAGCAGAGATGAGAAGAACATCTCTTTTTTTTTTTTCTTTTTTCTTTCCTTTGATCTCACCTCAACAAGACTGGATGCCTTTCCAGAAGTTAGTCTCCAGACTACATCACTCTTCTCCATTTGGGAGTGAGGGGATGAATATCTGCAGTCTGTGCCATACAGGAGGTCAGACTAGATGATCAAAAGCTCCAGCCTTAAATACCTAACAGAAACATCTTCCAAGTAACTCTCCAAGTAAACGAATCACATGGAAGTATTGAAAATAATCTCTTTTTACAACATGGAAAGTTACCATAGTGACTCTCTGTTTGGGTGCAAGTTTGGAACTCTTTTAACTTGGGACTGTGTAAACCCAGTGAAAGAACAAGCCCTGTCCCAAAGAGCTCATGCTGGAGTGGAAGATGAGATACCGCCTAGGCACAAACAGATGGGGAAGCACAAGGTAAGATTGAAATGATTATGTGTTTAATAAGCATCAACTGCAGCACACCAGCTGTAGCTTCTCAGTCAAATTCTTGTACATACAGATTAAATAAGTACTTTGGTTCTACACCAGGAAATTTCAGAATGCAGAACAGGTCACTGGATACACCCGTCCCTTAACTTGATATGCATACATCTATCCATGCCACATGCTTGTTATGGTCACAGAAAATAGATCCTTTAAACATCTAGAAGATACAGTTGAAGGGATGTAGGTGCCTGTAAGTGAGCAATCAGAACCTAGGTTTCTGCTTCCCTTTAACAAGAGGACTTAGATGTCCAATGGCACTTAGCTGTCCAAGTCGTTTAGGCATGCCAGTGCAAGCCAAACATCGCCTATATATATCTTTAAACATCTGAGCCTTTGAATGGCAGTGCTATGTAGTGATGAATAAATGCCTACTTGGACATAGAACAAAGATATTTGACTAGCTGAATAGGCAGCATTTGAATTGTACAGAACATACAGATACTCTGCGAAATGAATGGCTGCTCACTCGCTTGATCGTGATCAATAGAAAAAAATTGCTCTTTCTCTTTCCGAGCACACAGTATTTGCAGTAAGGAGGACATGTATATAAAACCGAAAATCTATTTCACAAGCATTTAAGCAGACTTGTGAAAATAGAACCACTGCATCATTTTGCTGATGAAATCTTAAGTAGTGATTCAGACAGAAATCATCAGTGGCCCTGCAGGCGTTGGGGATCTGCACTCGTCCTGGAGCGTGCAGGCTGGTAAAGCGGGATTCCAAGCCTGACCTACTTTTGTCCCTACCTCATTCCATCAGACCTAATTCCTGGTCCTGCATTCAGTCTGGAAAACTGTTGTGAATACAAATGATTCCAGGCATTGCTGATAGACTCAGAAGGAGACCGAGTTATGTATTTACTTGAACCCAGCGCACTTGGGAAATTCAGGGACTTTGAGGTCGTGCAAAGTTGTCCCTCTAGCAAAATCAATGCACTTTTTGTGTAAATCAGCTTTGGAACAGCTTCAGATTTCTGTGAAGGATCATTCTTCACTCAAAGAGATGGTAAAACTCGGCACAAAAATTATTATCTGAAAATTTCCCAAACTTTACTAAAATAGAAATGAAAGGCCATATACTTAGCTAGCATAAGCTGGTGCGGATCAGCTATATGACAATTACCATGTAGATCAGCAAGGCTTGCATTTATTTAGCTGGCTGACCCACCTCTCCTATTGATCATTGCAGCTGAAATCATCACGATATAGTTTTGTCTGATGTAAAAAGACAACAAATGAAATGTCAACGACATTAAATACAACAAAACCACAGATCATGATTCAGTTTTTCAGAGCACTTCTAAGAAATCTCTGAGCTGTGAATGTCGTGGGATTTGAACATTGTTTCAGCTTTGCATTTCTGCTTGAGCATGGGCAAGACTTCCTTTGGATAGTGTGGGGTAGTCTTTGCTATCGGTGCCCTTGGTCCTAATGTCACTTAGGGATGAGCCAGCTGAGCCAGCGCCAAGACGGGATTGACTGAAGCTGTACCCTTGTGAAGAGGTAGGGGTTGCCTGAACTACTTTTTATGTCTGACTCAAACTAGTCTAATTTGGGTACCCAGAAATGTGCTTGCCTTCTCTGCCAGGTGGATGTTTGCCGTGTCATTTTCATTAAGTATAGAATTTTATGAGAGTTTGTTACCTGATATCAATGGCAACAAAAATGTGCAAAGCTCAGCCTGAGCAAATGAGAGGGAAAAGAGGGAATGCTGGGTGTACATGGAGCAAGGTGCTTCACTTTTCTGTTCAAGCTGGGATTTGGTAAGCAACGTATAATTAATAAGGATCTGCAAAGAGAGCAGTTGCTGCCTTGTAACAGAAAAAGGACTGGTTTTCATTTCAGTCCACTGGTAAAAGTGCCAAAACTGGAACCACTGAGATCTGAATTTTTGTCACCTGACTGAAGTTTTGGTAAGTTTAATAACTCCCATATTGGACTGTGTTTCATTGCTTTCATCCTTCTTCAGCTGTCATGAACAGAAATACAGGGGGTAAAAACAACCCAGGAAGACAGAGAGACGGTGGTTCAGACTTGCTGAGCAGCCTGAGATGTACCAATGCAGGACTGGAAGAGTGGGCCTGCTGTGCAGATGCAGCCATAAAAAAGACAACGAGTGAAAACACTAACGTGCTATGCTTGTATGGAACATTTGCCCACAAACGTTATTAATCCCAGGTAAAAAGAAGAGGGCTGGAAGCAGCGAGTGACTTGCTCATGGTAGCTGTGGGCAGTGAAGCAGAGGGCTGTATGACTTCCCAGAGGTGGTGTAGGAAGTCAGCGCAGAGCTGGGCTAGACCCCAGCTACTCTAATTCTCACCCTCCCTGTCCAACTGCTGTGCAATGCTGAGTCTTTCATCTTAAACCCTCCTCAATTGTCTCGAAAGTGCAATCTGATAACACTGCTATGGCAACTTCGGACCCATATGGGGTCATTGGATAAACCCTCGCATAATAAAGGAGATATTTATATCCTTTCAGTACAAAGAAAGTTAATAATCACCATTAGAAACACCATGAAATGAGAGCTCACAAAGCAGAGTTAGCTCCACTTGGAGTGTAAATTGCATAGTACTCCAAGATGAACGCATGTTGTATTCTTTTCATGGTTATATTTAAATCTGTGTTTTCTTTAATTTAAATCTGCTCTATAAAGATCTCAGCAATTTGAAACAAAAGTATCCTTTAAAAAAAGAAAAAAAATGACATGATAGCATCCTTCATGCCAGGCTGGCCCTGTTGTGATTTTACATTGAGGGTGCATTTTAATTGATGAAATGTGCTACACAGCACAACTTGAAAAAGTAACAACCTTTAGTTACCATTTGGAAATGTGATGGAGGTGCCAGAAGTTAAACTCTTAGGACTAAATGAAATAACAGAAGCTCCCTATCCTTTCTTGAAGACGCTCATTAGTTTTCACTTTCTCACATTCTGTTTGCCATGGATTTCATCCAAGAATGACGGATGTAGAGTTATTAAGCAAGTGATAGTTTCAAAACTCCAAGTGTCAGTGCTCAATGTGGAAGCTCAGTTACCTTGCAGAGGACAAGAGGCTTAACTACAGTACCCCAGAGCTGGCATCGGCACAGAAGGAACGATCACATGGAAAGGTACTGTCAGAACACCCTGAGAGACGCAAGTCAGTTATAGGAACGGACAAATAAACAAATGAGGGATGTTTGAGGAATAATCTGGTATTTGAATGCTTCAGCACACACAGGAAACCAGAAAAAAAAAAGAAAAAAAAAAGAGGAAGCAGTATTAATATGGAGAAAGCAATAAACAAGTACCTTTTCTTAAATTCAGTCCTGGGCTGGGATGAAGGGATATGTCAAATATTGCAAGGCTTCTTTAAGGGAAGAGACAAATCACTAATGTTTCTGATTATGCGCTTGGAAGAGAAATCTGCATGTACAGGTCACTCTTTTCACTCTGACGCTGCTGACCAGTCCTGGTCCACGGGCCACGCTCCGCGGGCAGGGTACAGAAGGCTAAATGAACCTGCTGGAGAATGTGGAGGGCAAAGCAGTACCTTAAAGCCTGGCCTTCTCCTACTGGGAAAGAGAAAAGCACAAAGTCCGTGGGCTATCTCCCCATTTTACCTTCCAAGTGACACCACTGCCACAACTCCCTCCTTTCCCAAAGATTTATCCATCCCCAGCCCTAGATGGACATTTCATCTGGCCTCGTTCACTTGTATTTCCTGCCACATGCTGACACTCTGAACGAGTTGAGCCTATGTGCCAAGCTAGACTCAACCCAATTCTGTTAGGTTTTTTTTTATTCTTTTCCCACTTGATGGTTTTGCTCACAAACTAAAGTGGAAACAAAAAATAACACTGGAAAAAGATGGTTATGTAGGGTTTTTCTCTGTCATAAATGTAAAAACCTAACAGGGGTCTGAGTGAAAAGCCTGTGGAGCAGTTTCTTATTTGATTTCCAGGCTCAAGTGACTTGATGAGTGTCAGCTTGAATCAGACTCTGCAGCTCTAGAAGTCTACCTAGTCCTGGCTGGCAGCTTGTTTCATATTCCACACCTGGAAGCCAACAGGATCATATCTAGAACCAAAGTCTGAACTCTCCTGTAAGTGTTTCTCTGTTTAAACTACAAGATTCAGCCTTATTTGTAAAGATTTGATTTTACTTTTGAGTTAATTTAGAGACTCATTGTTAACACCCAGCCTGGCAGAGGTTTAGACTGGCAGAAACCTAAACCTTTCAGAGCAGTGGCTCTAACTAGGTTTCTGCTGTTGTCAGCTATAGAAAGGCTTGCAAGAATTTGGCTACATGCACGCTGAGCCTGTTTTACAGTTTGTTTCAGCCAAACAGCTCGATTTTAAATCTCTGTCCACAGCACCCATACGCCATTTCTTTCATCTCCCTTTAATTCTGTTTTACGCAAACAAGTTACACCTGAATTTCTTATATTTGAGCATCTCTTTCAGTTTCCTTTTCCAAGGCAGCTAAAGTGGTGAAAATATATTTTTTGCAACATTGCCTTCTGAGGAATGAGTTCTGGGCACCATAATTCAAGATTCACAATACAGATTAATTGGAGATACATCAATGGAAAACAAGGAGAGTGATTGGAGTGGTAGATAACATGACCTGGTTACGGATGGGAGAAGGACTTATTTCTTTCCTCTCTGTAGCTTCCCGTTTTCATATGTGCAGGCCTTTCCCCTGCTTCCTGTAGAACACCTCTTTTCGAGATCCTAATGTCTAGTGTGGATGAGAAGCAATGGGGGCTGCAAGGAGAGACTCTGGGGTTTGAACATCCTCTGTGAAACACTGAAATAGGTTGTCTCGAGAGGTCATAGATTATTCGGACTGAAGGTCTTGACAACATCAGAAAGCTGACCATGCTTTTGGATAGCTGAATGTACTAGGTGACCTCTCAGGCTTTTTTCCAGCAAAATTAGTGGCAAATCCAGAGGAATTTTTTCCCCTAAAGCTAGAATCCCGTGACATTTGCTGCGAGGCTGAGTAGGGGACCCTTTCAGAAGTCTTTTCTAGAGGAAAAAAAAATAAATTGATTTAATCCTATTCAATGGCACCTTGCATGTGAGTTAGTAGCTAGTCCTTATTCCCACTCCCTGGAGATTTTAAAGCCGTGTTGCAGCAGATACCATGATCTGGCAGTTCTCAGCCTTGGCTTTTGTTGTGGCTTTCCCACTCCCTCTGATCCTGTCTTCTTGATCTGCTCTTTCAGGCACCCATTGCTAGGCCTTTTCTCTGTTTTGGATTCATGCCTGCGTCTCAGACTCATCACTGTCCTTTCCCATGGGTTTACTGTCAGATCCTTTGTGTACAATCATCTTTCATTGAGGACTTCATACTGTCTCCATTTGTCTCATGCTCTCTAGCATATTTTGGGCAGCCTTAACGGTATTATCCAAATACATATATTGCTGGAAGTCCACACATTTATTCTTTACTGTTTCTAGTCTCCCTGTAACCTTAATTAGAAATGTAATTAGATGATGGCCGCTATTCCTTGGGAGCTCCCAAGCATGCACTAATTTATAGCCCACCATTACTCAATACAAGTCATAGAAACATCCATTTGCTGTAACAGCTGTTGCAGGGCATGGATGGGAAACACGGTGGCAGGCCACTTCTAGAAAGGTCCAGCAGCAAATGAGTGTGATTGAACTGCCTGAATGTAATAAAGTGCCTTCAGAAATGGATGAGGGCTGATTTATCTCTGCTCTACCAATTATACCATTATAATGCTTGCCAGTAAGACTTTTTAACATACGGTTTGCTGATGGGTTCATGAAAACAGGGCTGGTCTGGACCCTGAGAAATCCCCTGTGAGATCCTCTGTCCAAAAGCAGACTTGTTCCTGGCAAAGGTTTGTCTAGCGTATTCTTTAGCATGCTCTGTTACAGCGTCCTGGGCATGTCCTAAGGAGGTGTTTTTTTTCTGAATGAAAGACAAGACAGCAAGGTCTGGAACAAGAACAGGAGCAGCAATAACATCCTACTGAGAGTCAAAGTATTTGAGAGCTTCCAGTGGTACATTATGAGTAGTCGTAAGAGTTGGTGCAGAGTGGTAAGAGTGGGTCTGTGCCAGACTTATGGAGACAGACATGGAAGAGAGAATTTCTGTCCTGAAGAGCTTACGGAAGTGAGAAGCAAGTTTTGTATCCATTTTGGCTTGAGGATTTTTTAGGCTTTGAGATTTGATATTATTTAACCCAAATCAGTTTGTCCATCTTTAATATTATTCAGGAGTATAGGAAGGAAATGCCTTACAATGACAGATTTTACTGAAAACTGCTAAATGTGAGCTGCAGAGTAACGCACTGCTCCTCCTTGGTCCACGGTAGGATCATGTCTGCCAGTTCAGTGTAATCTTGGGCTAACACTGATACCTTCAGATACCTGAATGTCAATGCAGATTCAGTTCCAACTCTACTGGCATGCCCAACTTCTCTAGATGAAACCTGTCATCCCATAGTAAGCATTAAGATAATATGCATTTCAACATCTTCACTGCCAGTATTATTTCCATTGTACAGGTGAGACAGAGTGGATGGAAGGACCTCTATCAACTTCTGTTGAAATACAAGGAAAAACTCACACTGATTTCATAAGAAGTTAGATCAAGTTCCAGGGCTGCACGTCAACATTTTTCTGACTGGTCCTGACTCTGCACGGGGGCCCCTACATCATGTTACGTTCCTTCACAGAAAAAAAAGATGTGGGAATTTTTTACCCTCCCAGAGACAGCTCTCTTTGGAAATCACATTTGTTTTCTCTGTAAGTGCTGGAAAGAAATGGATGTGAAAAGCTCAACAGTCAACTCTAAACTGCCTTTGATGCTGGCATCATTTTTTGGAGGGGGGAGGAAGGGAGTGTGCATGCACATGCACTCACAGCTAAGGTCTTAATTCTATCTCCAGATGCTGTGCATAATCTAGAGGTTTATCTTAATGAATTATTTCTGTTATTACTGCAGGCAAAGTGAGATTTAATTTGATGTGTGATATATCCCTGGATTAACTACCCTTTGATTTTATTTGCTCCATAATGGTGAATTTTTGTTTATAGACCCATTTTGTAATTACATCCTGAGCTCAGAAGGGCTACAGCAATGCTGCTACATCCTATAGGAAATCAGGATCCAATTCCCTTCTCCCAGTCCTGTTGTCAGCTGTGGCTAAAACAGAAGCTGCACAATATGATGTTCACCATTTTGTCTTGCTTAATAGCAGCTTTACAGGACAAAGTACATTGAGTCAAGAGACTCTCTTTGGCTGGAAAGACTGTGAATACCACTTGAGAAGCATATGCAAAATGGCAGAGAACTTCACCTTGAAAAATTACTACAATGTGTGTTATAACGTGCGCCAGGAATAATCAGTGGAATCCTTCATGATACTAACACACTGAAAATGTCACAACACCACAGAGGCTCCAAGGGTGGTACAGGGAGCTGTGGGGCATGGGAGCATGTGGAGCAGAGGTTCATTAATTCTTTATTTCCCAGCTGACCTCCTTCCTCCCAGTGGGAAGCCAAGCCTTCCCCCCATGCTGGAAGATCCAGTGCAGGTGGTCATGGTGCTGGGACACTCTTCTCCCTTCCTACCCCATCCAGCCCAGCCCAACCCCTTCCTTCGTCTCATACCCGGGAGGTCTAGGACCAACACACCCGCAGTGGCTCCTATTCACAACATCTCTTTAGCACTTCCTTGCAATATGCCCAGTTATCAGAAAGAAGCCTGCCCCAAATCCAGCTCATCCACTTCCCTGGTGCTGGCGTGGCAAAGCCGTGGGGGTTCCCCACCCCTGGTACGAGGAGGGAGAGGGGTGAAGGCACAGAGGGCTGAGATCCCACTGCAGGTCCATAGCTGGGACACCACCCGTACCTAATCCCCTGGTAACATATGGTATTGCATGTACAAAGAATCGTGTTTCACTGCAATCGGAGTGATCTTAATTAGTACTACTTACAACAACAGAAGTCAGCCTAAGTACCAGGAAAAGTAAGTGGATGCAAACAAATCCATCAGGGTATGAGCATGCCCCTTGGGAAGGGTGGGTGGTTTTTGACTTTTGACTCAAAGCAGCATTGCCTCATCATAAGCTCCAGCTTGACCCTTTGCTCATAAGCACGTGCTCAGCTTGCGGGGAGCAGGGGCAGATCTCCCCCCTCCCGGGGTGACCCAGGCCGGAGCAGCAGAGCTCTGTCTGATGGAACACTTCATGAGTCCCCTCCACGGAACAAGGCAGCAACTATGAAGTTCAAACAGAAGGTCATGCTTTTCAGGGAGGAAGGTGCTGGGTTCAACCCCTACTCAAAGACAGTCACACTAAAAAATACGTATATTTTCTAGGTATACATCACACTGAAGACAAAATGGTTTTCTTACTGGCAGACAAGAGTGTCTGAGGCCATTAAACTGCACAGAGCCAGAGCCTCCTGTTTCTAAGGATTTACACTATATAGCATGTATTTGTAATTGCTCCTGACGTGTTAGTTCTCATAGACTTCCATTAAAAGTTTATGTCCTTTTTTTTTTTTTTTTTTTTTTTTTTTTTTTTTTTTTTCCCAGCTAATAAAACTAAATGTTGGAAGGCCAAAGTGAAAAAATAAAATATGTCAGTCTTGCTTGGACCAGTACAAGATGGGATATTCAGAGCTGACAGCAAAGCTGTCTTCAAAATCACCTACTGTTCAGAGAGCAGCATACTAAAACTCAGCTTCCTGCTTTTCCCCAGTTAAACCCAAACCTGTAGTGTTGTTTTACTGCCTTGGGAGTGTGAATTTCAAATGGCCCTTAAGGGTGGAAAGTGATTTAAAAATATTTTTCTAAGAAACCCCAAAACACAAGCAGCATTTTTATGAGTGAAAATCTAGGAGTATGCGTCAACATTTGCAAACAAATCTGAGGGATGCAAGGAACATAAATCCTAGGACTTTAAAGTTGTCACGAGGCCAAATTCTTGTTTCCTTTACCCATATGAGTAGCGTTGCTCAAGTCAATGGCTTGAAACAGTTTCTGTAAATAAAATGAGTAAGACTTAGCCTGAAGTCTACAGAAAATAATATGAACAATCTTTCTTCCCCCCCAGGAGGAGAAGCCAAGCATTCCTTGGCTCGATCTGTCCCCACACAGCCCGTGGGGCAGGATGCAGCATGCCCGCTGCCCCCAGACCTGGGTGCCCTCATCCTGGCTCTCCCTGCAGCTCCCAGTTCCCCTGCATCGCACTGGTTTTGTGGCCATTCCCAGCTCTGTGCGCTGGCACGCTGTGTACTGGGCTCTGCTTGTTTTCTGCCCCTTCCCAGTTGCTTTGCTGGATGAGGGAGGCAGCACTGGGATCCTCTCCCTGTTCCTGCTCTGGGGCTTGAGTGGGGTGAAGAGGACCGTGGACCAGAGCGGAGGGAGCAGCAGGACGGAGCCTTACCACACTCCACCTTCCTCTGCATGTTCAAGTTAGGACTGGGGACAGTCAAGCCCTTCCAGCATTGGCTTTGATTTTTAAGACCAGAAAGGACCATTATGATAATCCAGTTTGACCTCATCCACTACTGAAAAGGATTGAGTAACAAATAACATGCTCAAGAAATTAAACAGAGCTTGCACGGATTTTAAAAGCTACCATAGAGAATTTATGCTGATAATTATAGCCCTGCTACAAATTTCTGGAGATTTTTTTTTTTTTTCCAGTCTAGAGTAGTTTGATTTTTTTTTGCAAGAAGTGGATGCTAGGTCTGCTACTTGCCCTCTGCTGTAGCAGGTCATTTACTGATCCTTTTTTCTATGCTAATAATGTATTATAAATTTAACACCACTAAAGAAACTATAAAGACTTGAAGACCATTATTACAGATTCTGTATGTTCAGTGAAAGGCAAATTGTTTGCAGCTATTATTGATCGGGAAAGGCTGAGTTAATGTAATTGCAGAACATAAAAGGAGGAAATATAATAAAAAAATAAAATTAATATACCAGTCACAGAATCTGAACTCAAAAAGCCAATAAAAGACATGTAATAAAGCACTCTAGAGAAATGAAACTCTGTCACAGTGAATATCAAGCTATTTACCGAAAAGTGCAAATATCAACTAAGGCATTCCTCACCACTCAGACATTTTGTTAAGTCTTGTATACACTCAGTGTTTTACAAAATTAGTAACTGCAGCTAAAACTATGTTTCAGTGATTGCAAAGTGTCAGCAAGGTCTTCACCTGCCCTGCCGTGGAAGCACATCTTTGAAGTCTTACTCTGGGATGCAGAGTAAGGAATCGGAAATAAGTTGTTCCAGAGGGAAAATGCTGGTGTCATCAGCCTATGGACAGAACAGCTAAAAATGGAAAGTTTCACGGGGAGCTGGGTTCCAGTTACACAGTGATGCAAGATGTCCTACAATAAAGTGCCCGTTTAAACCGTACCCTGTTGTGAGCACAGCGGTATTACCGATGGCAAAAGTCATGTGTCAGACCCCACAAAAATCATGACATTGACTAGAGAATCAGGACACTAAACAGAAGCGGTTAAATACATACCCTTCATATTTGTTATATAACTTCACTGGACTTTCTAAGGGTTTGGATTTTCAAGCTTTTCTCTGTCTCCGTGAAGACTTGGATTGTATTTTATTTTGTGCCAGAGCTCAGATTAGTGACATGTTCAACCTTAGGCAGTACTTGCCTTTGAGGAGTAAAGTCTGGTACAATGAGTACTTGCCTGCAGTCTGGGCAGATCCTGAGGTTTGTGGCAAATCAACTAAAAGTAAGAAAATGCCCTTATTCCTCAAGAAGTGCAGATCAATGAAATTCAGCAACTGATAAATTTGAATCAATATTTTAGCTTATAGGTTTCTATGAAGGAAAACCATGGTTTTCCCTATCTTCCATAATGCCATTTCTCCCTAAATCCTTGGGCAGGCTGGATTTCAGCAACTGTTCTGGAGGATGCTCTGGCCTCCAGAGCAGACTGGAGGTGTACACCTTAATAACAATAAAAAAGGAAAGCAAAGCCCCTGCTAAATGTACGCTTACATTTTCTTCACGTACAACAGGATTTCCTTAGCACTTTCAATCCAGAGTGGGAAGTAAGAATATCCTTTTAATGTGTCCATCCAAAAAGAGGTAAAATATAGATCTTTCATAGGCTATATATTTAAAAAAAGAAATGGCGCTTTTAAAATGGGATGTCCAATATCTGGTGACTAATGGATGACAAAGAGGTTGTGGGGTACTTTATTAAATGTCTCTAGAGACAAAGAAGTCGATTGCTACTCACCAGGTTGATTTACAATGATAAAGATTTCTATTTGTAGGAACCACTCTGGCTTCAGTCACCTCCTTTTGCAGCTCAGGGCACATAGAAATAGAAAGCTTTGCTTTTTCAAGAGGAAAGAATTTTTCTCTGAGCTAGGACTGACTGTATTTTTCTGGTTATCATGACAATCCTATCAGACTAATGGGCTGACAGCCCCAGAACAGCTCTGCTATCTAGGAAGGGAATGATGTGACCTCGAAGAATCATTATGTCATATTTGGTAGAAGCTTCATTGTTTTATTGGTACCATTCCCTGTGCTGAAACAGTTCAAAAATGAAATAAAATGTTTCTCTTCATTTATCAGCTGTGAGAGGGAAGAATGCACACTTTCGCCTGGATTGCCGCCAGCGGAGGAGAGCGATGAGGCTGGGAGAGACACTGGGGAGTGCAAAGGGAACGCTCTGGAGTCACTGGCAAGGTGTCCTTGGGAGCCTGGGTCAGCGCCCACAGCGTATCTGTGTAGGAGGTCAGAAGCCCCAGCTAGCCCAAGCAGAAATAATTTATTGTTTCTGTGACACTACTTACTCGAGCTTTGCTTTCTCTTCGTAGTTTTCAGCTGCATAACCGACCTTACAGAGGTAATTCTCAGCCTGTGCTTAGGACACCAGCTTCTGTTTGTTCTGCTCTTTCCTGAGCTCTATTAAGTGGAGTGCTCAGCATTTGCTGCATCAAGACACGTTGTCCTGTGTCCAGAGTTCAGATGAGAAACACTATAAGTGAATCTCCTGCTTCCCTAAACCGTGACTCTGGAGAGAGGCTGGAAGTATACCGAAGGTAAATTTCTAATAATCAAAGTCAGAAATAGAACAACAACAGATAAAAGAGATCAGAAATACAGTTACTGATTTGCAAAACCCTGTTGTTCCACTTCCTTGTGGTGTGGTAAGAACTAAGGCTGCAGAGCGATGTATTTGCTGATGCCATACCAAAGGTGGACAAAACAACCGTACTTGGGGAAGGCTAAATAAAGAGGAATTGCAGCTTCAAAGAAAAGTACTTGCGACATGAAACTTGTGATGGGCTTGTGAGGGTGTCAGTGTGACAGAAGCCCTGGGGTTTCCTACAGGATGCCCATTGATACGAAGAGCAAGGTCACGATGGATCTCAAGGATCCGTCAATCACCGGAGCACAGACTGCAGGCACGGCATAGCTGGAGTGACACAGGCACTTCCATAGCACTGGCTGAGCTGGGCTGCTTGTGCTCTCATGCTTTTAAATGAAAACAAATTATTACAGACGGAGCTCGGAAATGTTCTAGCGTGACAAAGGTGTGGTATAACCCATCACACCAGGTCTTGCATATGCTTCTTCCTACAAACCCACAGAAATTTGTGAAGCAGCTGGCACGTCACTTCTTTGCCCCGAAAATGGCTGTCAGTTTAACAAGAGGAGATATTTTGAGGCCATCATTTTATAGGATGAAGGTATCAATTCTCTATCTTTCCACAGATAATCCTGTTATGGGGTAACATGATTTTAGGACAGTTCATTTCAAAGGAAAATCTTTTCAGCCCTGTCTAACTGAAATCTAAGCCCTTCATAACTCCCCTCATGCAAAGAAAATGGGAAAATCTCAACTTTCTATTACAACTGTTGAGCAGCGTTTCAGCTGATTTCACCAAAAGTTTGCACAGCATCTGTATAATTTATTGACAATCTCAGTTTAACTCAATTATGCAGATATACCAAAAGGGTGGCTACCCAAAGAAGCTTACAGCCTGCCCCATTTGCATGCTGCTGTAACTCCTGGCACTCTACACCAGCCAGAGGTGGATCTACTCACACCACTGCATTTATCTGCTGCTCTTCCCGCTGGTGTTACCTTCAGCCTCCTTACAGAGCAATGATGTTTTAAAGGCAGGTAAAGGGAGGAGCAAACAGACTAGATGAATTCCCCAGAGCTGCTGTGAAAGGTAAGAACTGAACTCACATGAACCAAAGCAGTGGTAAAAAAATCGCTGTCCCCCCCTTTGCCCTCCTTTCATTTTCACCAAAAAGTCCCAAGGAAAGTGTTTATGGAAGAGAAGGTTTTACAATTCTAACTTCCTAGCTAGTCCCCAAGCGTTCATTTTTGGCTTTGCCATATGGAACATTAGCACACTAACAATGGAAAGTGTTTCACTTTATGACAAAATTTAACTAAGGTCTTACTAGTCAATGGGGTTCTCCAAAAGCAGACTGTCATTTCCACTTAGTTTGCTTTCTGAAAATAAAAACTTGGCTCTTTAAATCCAGACAAGTCCAGTTCTTTCCTCAGGAAGAGGAAATACTTCTGCAATTGATGCTGAAACTCAGTGGTGCTGTTTATATTTACTGCAACAGCATTTAGGAGCCTGAGGAAGGGACCAGAAACCTACTGAGATATTTGCTGTACAAATACAGTATAAAGAGTAGTCCCTAACTTTAGTTTTGCTGGGTAGGGAGAAAAAGGGGATGTGAAGCACTGAAATATTGCAAAAATTCAAGAATGAGCATATTTTCATATACTAACCAGGAATGAGCTGCAATAGAAACTTTGTTTTTAAATTACACTGTGGTATCTCAATACTGACAACTCCCTGCTCATTCTCACCTTTGTCTTTCAAGAAACATTTCTTGGTTGCTTACAAAGCATTTTCCCCACCCTGAAAAAAACCCTCAATTATTTTATTCCATCTCTGTGAACAAACGGTTTGCTGTAGATTCTGCACTCCAGCAAGGTCAAAATCTATGTGTGCAAATGTTTTTCACTCAATGATAACATGTTCATGTCCTGTCTGGGGAATATCACAGATATTTTCTGGAATAAAGAGGGACGTTAATTTTTTTTAACTTCAGTTTATGTTTTAAACTATTCCCTTCTATTTAAATGTTCCTTCAAAGGAGAGACAGCTCATTTCCTTAAGAAACTGTATCCACCCACCGAATGTTATTTCTCACTGTACATAAGTAATAGGAGATTTCCTACTTTTTGCCCACTTCTACCCCATAGATTTAATACGTAAACTGGGAACACGCAGAATATATTGCTTGGCACAAGTCGGTGAAGTTTCACCTGTAAGAACACAGTATGAATTCAACCCTTGGCTGCTTGTACTAAACCACAGGGAGAATCTACACTTAAGTGATGTAAAGTTCATAGATTAGACACAAACCCACAAAACCAAATCCACGGAGCAGCATTTAGGCTTGTAGAGCTCACTTGACCCTCTGACTCCATCTTGCTTGAATCATTATGAAAGGAGAGAAACTTGTCCCAGAGTGACTGCAAAGGGAAAACAGTGACCTTCTCTTGTTATGAGGGACTCCTGGTACTTGGGGAAGGGTGCTGAGACACAAATCCCTTATCAAAAGACTGAGTGGGAAAGGAAAATATGATCTATTTCATGAAAGAGGTAGAGAAAAAGCGATTGATGCTCTGGAAGTGAATGTGTGGTACATCAGGAGAGCATACTCCTTCTCACATTTTACAGTTAAACTTCCTTTTGTGTTCCAGAGTTAAACACTCATTTAAACTTCATGCACAAAGCACCTGATATTCCTTGCTACCCTCTGCAATGAATCCCCAGGATTCATTTCCATAACCTCAGCGTATCACTGATCTCAGCGCCACAACAGGTGAGCGAAATTTATACCACGGTTTGCCCTTTCAATTTCACACGTTTCTGTGTGAACCTTGAGAGGTGGGAGGAGAATTATCCCTGGTTCATATGTGATTTCAATTTTCTTCTGGGGTTTTGGTTTGTTTGGTTTGGTTTTGTTTTGGTTTTTTTTTGTTGGGTTTTTGTTTTTTTTTTTTTGTCCATGGATTTGTTTCTGTGGATCAGTTTAGCTTCCAGATGATCCAGATCTTAAGCCGTTATTTTCTCTCTGTCACAGGTCAACTCTTATCTTACTTCATTTAAAATGTGAGGCAAGCTCTGTTGCTCTGAATGCTGAAACACATCTTCAAAAAACCTCTGCAAGGAGCGGAGTGACAGCCAAAGTTCTGATTAACTTCACCTCTTTTGCGGGCTTCTGCAATGAACACAAACGGCTGTGAAATCTTTTCCAGCAGGGTAATGGAGGGAGGAAAAGAGTTGGCTGTAAGTTTGAGAATTATTATTCCTATAAACCCATTCACACACCTATCACTTGGGACAAGTGAAGGGCCAAAGACATGCCAAGCAATTACACAGCTACATAGGTCCATGCACAAGATATTCCGCATCACGTTGGCTGTAATTTGCGCTCACTACGTTGGCACTAGCTCCGCCTGTGTCAGATGGCAGAAGAGAAAACAACTTTTCTGGGAGACTAAATCCATCTCAACTATGGCCAAGCCATGTCCTTATTTTGGAAAGTCTGATCGGGAACAACAGCACCTTTCAATTTGAAGTGGGAAAAAGGTTTACAGAATTCAGACTCCTTAGTCGCTGATTTTCACCTCGCTCCCTGCACTTCCAAGGGGTATCAAGATGCTCAGAGCCTGTTGGTGATACCAACATCACTGACTGCAGCTTCCAGGGGATTTATGAGATAATGTTCAGTCCTAGTTCTAACCTTCACCAGCTCTTTGCGTCCTGATAAGAAATTATTTCTTAACAGGTTTATATTTTCCCTTGCTAGTCATTTGAGTTGAGAGAAACCAGATGAATCTGTTTCCTAGTTCAGCTACAAAGACAGAGCAACCACCGTTCTCAAATCACTGAAGTTCATGACACGAAGGATCTTGGCAAAGTAAGAAGTCAAGACCGTCATTCATCTTTTACAACGTGTTTGCAGATGCTTAAGGGTCTACAAAAGGGTTGATGTGGTGATGGATTGAGTCTTAGCTTTGTACAGGCTGATGTGCAATATCATACAAATCTATTAACCCCTTTTTGTCTATCGGTAAACTGAAGACTGCTCTTCCCTGCCAGGCAAAAGCAGCTCACTTTATTATTTTTCCCAATGTAAGTCTTCCTTCATTCAGTCTCATAGAGACCCAAAGCCCATTGTTGCTGTAAAACAGACCACAGAAAAGGACACAGCAAGACAGACAGACCCTTCTGAATGGTTCCTGAAGTCTAAAAATGCAACACTGACAACTAGATAGGTAAGGATTGGTTGGAACATCTTGATTTTGACCAAGGATTTTTAATATTTTTTTATTTTTATTTTTTTAACAATAAGAAGAGAAATACAGTTACCTTGGTGTGAAATGAGTGTTGACTTGACTCACCAGAAACCAAGAGACCAAGTCAGAAATGCTAAAGGTATTTTTGTTTCCTCGAGAAGCATGTCTGTCCAGCTGCAGCCACTGCGTCCTGTCCTCAGTATTAAAGGATCCAAGGGATTTTAAGGAGTATTGCTATGCTCCTAAAGACTTACCTAGTATTCTACTAACTGTTCACAGGCAGGACTTTAACTGCAATATGTCTGAAGACTGTAACTCTTGTACACAGCTTTCAATCTTGGACTCCTAGAACTGTGCCCTCGAAATCCAAGTCTCCTGTTGGATGAGGCTGCACAGACTTAAGAGTACCATGAACAAGGCTATTCTAAAAATTACTTATTGTAACCACATCGTCCCACAGGACTAGTTTGGCACAGCACTGTAGCTGCTTTCTGCTATTTGCTTGCCCCAAGAGGACAGATAGCTCAGACTCGCATCTCCCTCTCCCAGTAATGCTGTATTTTGTGCCGCTGCTTCTGCTTTGCCGTGTATCTGCCAAATGCTGCAGGTGCTGAAAAACAAAGGTGAAAGCACCCATATGGTGCTTTCGGATCACAAAACCAACTCACAGAATCAAAAGCCCAAAAGGACCTGTTTTGGTTTGGTTTGGTTTGGTTTTGTTTTTTTTTTTTTCCCTCATAGGAAAAACTAACAGGGAATCTATGGAGTTACATCCAAGTGCCAAGGCCTCTGAAAGGATTTATTGTGAATGTCTTTTACAAGATTCCTTCCTTGTTGGAGATAGGTCCTTTGGGATTCCCCATCATGATATTGCTAATCCCATCTATTCAAAATTTATGATGCACATTCCCTAGAATACCAAGACGACTTTAAAAACACAGTGTAGATTGGGGGTTTTGCTAGTTTTACTGTAATTTTATTTTTAAGATTTGAGAACTCAGGCATTTACTGTACTCACAGGCTTTCTTCTGCAAACACGAGAGCTGGAAACTCACTTTAATTTGTATGCGATATTGTGTTCAGTGCAAATGTTTACTAATGTTCTTGCACAGATCTGGGGTCCAGGGCTTTTCCTGGAATAAGTCATGTTAAAACTCAGGATCAGATGGTAAAATTAGTTTTACATAAGGTGTGTCTATGTGAGTGTGCGTGTGTTCACACACGTGGGGTTTTTTTCTGCCTGGTCCTTTAGTCACTGGTTTAGGACTCAAAATTAGTTTGAAAATAAATTTTCATTTCCACACACAAGAAAAGTAACTGCAAATATGGTTTCTCTCACGTTTTAAAATCTTTCTAGTCATCTTTTTCTGTGTTTGTGAACTCCAAACACCCAGAGACTAACTGTGGAGCTACTCTGCAGTTCCCTGCTGCATACAGGTAGGAGGAAGAGACAAGAGGGTGGCCTAGCTGCCCCAGATGTCCTGCCCTAGGAATGAATAGCTTTATTTCATATGTCCCAATTCCCTAGCCTCTGACATCCTTACTATTTACAGAGATAATATACATAGGGCTTCCAAACATGTACCTGACTGAAGCAAAAATGATAGGTCAGTGAGAGAGAAGTTTTCCATTTTGGGTGAAACTTCAACCGCCAATGAAAAACACATAGTGGGAGCTTTTGTTTTAAAATGCCATGTTATGCTTTTCCTTATCCTTTTCCCAGATGAGTTTAATCTGATTTGGTGTAATCAAGAAAAAATCCCAACCAACATATAAGTTACATGATGCTTTTTTCACGTCAGATCCAGTGAAAAACTTTTTTTTACGAAGTTACCTTCAAAAAATACAAATGTATTTAAAAACTAGTATTTTTTTCCTTACTATTTGTCTTCTCCTTAAAAGAAAAACACTTTCTCTATGGAACATAGTCTTTCAGCTTGAAAGCACAGATTTACATCTCATCTCTGAAGCTCTGCAGTGCCTCCTGAGCACAGCAAGGACTAGTTTACAGGACAGTTCCAAACCAGCATTTTAGAAATATAAACCCAACTCCAACCCCTCTGATAATTCATTCAGTCTCCAGGAATATCAGGAAAGACAGAAAAATGATAGCGCTAATAATAAAAAACAAGAGCTGCTGTTATTAATAGAGGAGCTATACAAAGTGCACATTAAATGAAGCTCATTTAAACATGCTCTGGTTTAATTAGATTTAGTTTAGCCACCTAAAAAAAATCCCAGCAGAACTTGTGGTGGGGTTTTCGAGGCTGCTCCCTGCTGTGAGCCCACCTGTTTCTGCCAGCCTCGCTGCCCTGGCAGTCGTAAAATCCCTGGGTCGGCTCCGCAGGCTGGGGCAGGTCGCAGGGACAGGCTTCCAGGCTGTCTCGTCATGATGTTTGGGGGAAAAAGTTTTTTCTGAGCGAAAAACTAGTTTCGCTCAACATTTACCGTGCTAAGAAAACAGAGAAACAAATACTGCTAAGCATCTAACTTTTTGTCAAACAGCGGGGGGAACAGACCTGTCATTTCAAGAAGTTTTTCATACTCTGCACAAAATCTATGAAAAAAACTACACTGTTTTAAGAGAAACCCTCCTCCCAATATAATAACCATATATATATTTAAAAAAAACCCAAACATATACAGATAGAGCATGTATCAGGAACAATGTCTCTGTGCTTTTGGCTGTATATTTGGATGCAGGAAAATTCTCTTCCTTGGAATAGCTTCCTTCCCAGGGAGTGCTCGGAGCCTGACCCGAATCCCGAGGAAGCAGTGTTCACAGCGAGCACCTTTGGAAGCACAGACTGGGCAGGGAGGAGGCTCCCGTGAGCTACAGCCAGGGAGTGACAGGGACTATTTCTATATAAACAAGCCCAGGATCAGCTGAAGTTGCCATTCACTGGCAAACGAAAATAAAGAGACAATTCAGAATCAAAGGTGAGTCAAAGAAAAAATATGTCCAATAAGAGGAGGCAGCCCAGACAATCAGTCAGATGCCAAAACATGTGACAGACCCAGAGGCAACTCCAAAACAACCAAACCAACTGCCTGTGGAGTCTGCCAAGGAGCCAGATGCTCCTGCTTAAAAATATCTTCCGCTGCCTTGGCATCTGCATTTTCTGCCTCCTGTCAAAAGAGGAGGGAGGGGAAAACGGGAGAGTGGTGCGGGAGTAGGGGTGGGGGGGCAGCAACTAATAATATTTTTGCCATTTTAATTCTAAGTACTTCTGATTATTCATTTGCAGTTTGTCATCATGTCACCGGAGAGCAAAACAAAACCCCAGCCTGGCATAGGCTGGGAAGGGAAAAACAGGCAAAACCCTCTATGTAGCAGGAAAAAAACGATGAGAAAGATCTAATAATTCCGCACTGCTGTGGGTGGCACATTCCTCTAAGGTGATAAAAAGCTATAAGCTGCTGGAGTTGGCAGTTTACCACCCAAGAAAGCACCCGTGTGCCCGGACCCAGATCCCTGGCTGGTGGCGGCAGGGCCCCGGGGATGGAGCTGGGCACGGGAAGCTCTGGCTTTCACACGCCCAGGGTGTCCCCGAGGTGCCCCCGCTGTGCGCTGGGGACGGACGGGGAAGGAATTGTGCTGGATGAAAGTATTGCTGCTGTTAATCATACAGCAGGTTTTGGTTCACAGAGGCTGCGGCTGCTCAACAGAGGCTTAAAATGCACTTTTGTGGTATTAACTGAGTGAAGATGCAGATTATTTTTTAGTGTAGTTGTTGATTAAAACTATTAAATGAAATATACATTCTATAAATATTAGATTACTGAATGGGAAAGGGGCAAAAAAAAAGCACAGTCAAAAGGAGAGAATCCGCAATTTCTGTTACAGGAGAAACTGTAATGCCAAAAAGTATCACATTTCATTTTTACTGAAGGTCTTTATCTCTCGCATGGAAGTTTTCAGCGGAGAATATGCCCCTTCAGAAATTAAATTGCAAAACAGTTTTGTTTGTGTTTCTTGATTCTTTGAGTGGGAACCAGGAATCCCACGTGTGGTCTGTCCCTCTGTCACTGAACTGATAGTGTGGCCTCGGTTTCTGCACACACAGAACTTCCGTGCTTCTACGTGTCGGGTGCGTGCCTCGTCACCCATCCCAAGCAGAGCGGCACTTCCAAAGCCAGCGCTGTTGGAGCAGCAGGTACTGAACAAGGCTCAGAATACAACACTCTCTGTTGGAGAGGGATTTTGCCTGAAAAGAGTGTTTGTTTTTGTAAGATAGAAATCAGAACTTTATCTGTCTTCTGAGCTGCCTAGGTTGAGTTATTAGTCAGGAGGGTTTGGGACACTAAGTGCATCGGGGACTGCCTTGATCGACACACTTCAAAGCAAGAAATCTGGTACTAAATGAGAGACATATCAGAGACCATCGCTGCCTTTTAGAAAGCAAACAGCACTGAAGGTCAGGTCGAGCAGGGCTGGGGTAAAATCATGCCCCAATCCCAAGCTTTCGCCAAGAATAGAAAGATCCTTTTGTGATGTTTGACTTATTTTCCCACTCGGATGCATGGTGACGCTCGGCTCTACGGTGTTTGTTTCAGGGCAAAGTTTCACGACGGCTGGTCGCCGGCAGAGAGGGCAAGCTCTGGGCTCGCAGCTTCTCTCTCAGTCCCTCAAGCAATCTGGCACCCATAGGACTGCCACCACCTTTTCTGCACTGAAGGGTTGAACTCCTTGCTGAAAATCTGCGCTACACCTTGGAGACGGAATTTTGCCTACAGAACTCATTTGCAGCGAAATGCAATCGCAGTAAATAAATAAGTAACGGGAGCCAAAACGGCAGTGTGGTGAATCGGCAAGCTTATTTCAAATAAATTGAAAGAACTTGCGGTGACGAACGCTTTTGTGCGAGTCTGGTACTGAGATTGTAAGAATTTTGCATGTCTACATAAACTGACTGATAGCAAAGGAGTTTCTAGTCCCCCTCATGGCACACAAAAATGTCTGTTAAAGACATAAATATTTAAAAACAACAGCTAGACTAAGAGGGTTAGCTTTCATTTCATCTAATTTGGCAAGCATTAGATACACCCACCAGAAATCATTTTATTTTGTGTAATTTAATAGCAGATCTATTGTAGCATCACAGTTTCTGACATACCGAAACAAATCAATGTGGCCTTTTTTTAAGTTCAGAATTAATATAAGGCTGTATTTCAAGTGTTAGATGGAAATCAATAAAGATTAAAACCTTTCTGTGTCATTCACTTGTTTTCATCCTCTGCTGCAAAGTTTATTTGCCTTCCTGCATGTAATAAAGAGACTTTGATCCTTGTTCAAATATCTCTGATTTTTTACTTCCCTCATGTTTGATCTGGTTCTCAGGTGAGAAATATTGGCAAAACTTGTAAGATTTACACCTGCCAATGGTAGCATACAGGCTAGTAACATGAAATTATATAAACTGTACTATATATGCCCTTTGGATTCTTACACATCAGAATAATATTCCCACAGAAATCAAGCTGAGATTTTAATTTATTAAACCCTCTTTATTTTTTTTTTCTTTTTTTTTTTTTTTTTTTTTTTCCCCATCCTTAAAGGGATAGAAGGAGATACGGAGGGAGAAGTGAGATAACATCAAATAAACCAGGTTTAGAGTGGTCATGGATGACCTTCACAATATGCGTTTTGCAATTTTGGGTGGATTAGAGGAGACTAATGATGGCTTTGAAATGAGCTTTTGGATAAAGCTTGGGAAACTCTAATCATTACAAATCCATTACTTAAGAGAACAATTCTGTGTAGCACACTGCAGCTTTAAAGCATACATGTCTTATTTTCTTTCCTCCTCTCCACAAGCTTATTTTGCTTTCACTTATTCTAGTCTTCTTATAGGAGCCCAGTGACTGTTTTCATTTTCTGCCCTGCCTTTTAATTTAAGGGAGCCTATTGTTTTTTTGCCGTTGCATTGCCCTTACAGTGCCTTTTGCATTTAGTTTAGGACTCATGGAGTTAACAGGCTGGGGAAGAGAGAGGAAAAAAAAAAAAAAAAAACCCACTTGCATTAAGCCTGAAGCCTGTCACCTTTTCTTGGCAATTACACTGCTAATGGCTGGGTCCCAAGCAAAGTGGCAAAGAATATCTCTTCTCACGTTCCCAACTCACAGTGCATTCCCAAATACCAGATGGTGTTTTTGGAATCCATTTCACTATGTTTGATATGACAATACTTTTGTATAATGTTAAATTATATATAACTATTTCAAATAGCCAATATCGGAACAAGGCAAGGAAAGGAATATTAGACGCAAGGAGGAAAGAGAGAAACCGAAGACTGAAGGTTCTTGTCTCCTCCTATTGTATCCTGTGTCTCTCAGATTTTTGTGTAATTTGAACAAAAGAGGAAATAAAAGTGGTTCAACAGCCTAGCTCTCACAGTGGTACTATACAGAAATGGTGTTTCCTTCCCAGAATTTGGTGTACGTCTTAGGACGCCTGCCAGCTCTACAGGAGGCAAGTGCAAGATCATAAATAGTGCAGAGAAAGCAGGAAAAAAGGAAAGGGTAAAAAACCCAGTCATGAGTAAACAAGTCCCACCATTTTCTTTACAGAATTTTCCTTGAAATCTTGCGACACACAAGTCCCAGAAAATTCAGGAGAGGTAAACTGGTACATCTCCATTAACTTCAGTGGAGTTATGCCAGTTGACAGGAGCCAAGCATTTGGCCCAAAATATTTAAGTTGAAGTAACTTGGATCTATCTAGTAAATCGTCTATACATCTTACTGAAGGTGAATCTAATCTCGCTTGCCCCAGATCAGCTATTCCAGCTTTATGTTAACACGGATGGATTTACAAGAGTTGGAAAATATCCACTGGAATCAGGCCTGCAGATTTAGTTGCAACACAATTCATCACCCCCGAACTGAAGAACAGAAGTAGCTTGGCCATTCCTCAGGAGACAACCAGGTCCTCAGCTTTAGGAGGAACAAAGATTTTCCTTTTGTTGAACCCTCTACAAACTCTTTCTTAATAACAGGAAGAAAATGCATTACCGCGGGAAAAAAAATATTCTAGATAATCAGTGTCCCATCAGTCTGCCAGTGATGCCACTTTCATTATCAGAATCCCATCATGTAAACACCGTTAGTTTCATGATTTCTAAACTGAAATTGTTTATTTTAATGTAGCCAGAACTTTGTTTTCTTCCTTCTCAGTTGCAGCTCAAGGCACATTTTAACAACCAGCAAGCTTTCAGGATAAATGCTTACCAACAAAAACACTTCCCAAGTTAACTGTAACATGAATATTGAAACTATAAGGACACAACTTCACAAGTAATTTGTCTAGTTCAATCAGTTTTTTTCCTGCATATGCCACAAACCTGTGGCGTACACAATCCAAATGAAGGTTTCATTCATATGGCTATGCATGAGCAACTTAACCACATTAGTACTTACTTTTTACACAACAAAATACTGATTTTTCCCTCTTGATTACTTATACTGCCAGCATACAGTAAAGATTATCAACCCCTAAAAGGATCATACCGATCCAGTGACTACTACATAATTAACAATAACTTGTAGCAATGCAATTTAAGAGTCTTTTTAATGGGCATAGATGGCAGAATGTATAGCCCATCTTTCTTTGTCATCCTAGAAAAGGGGCCCCATGCGGAGCTGCTGGTTGCTGAGTGATGCTTTGTAGTCTGTACCAGACAGTTGCACAGTACCAGCTGCATTGGCAGGTAGCCGAAGTGCAAAGAGATAGCTGCCAAGCTATGCTATACAAAGGAAGCAGTGCCAGAGAGAAAGGGACCTTTGCATGAAGTCACCTTTGACCCTGAAGCCAGCATGGATCCCATATTCATCAATTCCAGACAATTGCATCTTTCATTCCACCACAAACTATGATTAGAAAGGGCCCATTTGTGATAGTGATTGTTAGTTTACAGTTCCCAGAGATTGGATTATTTAATCTTTAGTTCTGTTGGCAGCAATATTTTCCCTAACCTTTTGTAATGGCATGCCAGTGATAATCTAACATATGTATATAGGGAGAGATACACACACATACACACAGGCACCTCCCCTCCCCACCAAAACTGGGTGAAGAGAGAAAGATGTAAAGAAAAGGCAAAAGCCACAGCACACAAAATCCACGTTTGGCAAACACCGTGCTAATGTAAATGTTCAGAATTCAGTCTGGAAGGTGCAGTGTACTCTGTGTGCAGCAGGATCTCAATTTCTGGCCACAGACCTGACTCTCCTACAGTTCCTTCCATTTGACAGGAAAGCTTTTGCTTTAGAGAATTGAGATCTATCAGAGCCATTATTTTCAGACAACTGCAGATCACTTTAAAAAAAAAAAATTCTATAAATATTGACTGCTTGTAGTACGTGCAAAAAGAAGAGGCATATTAAAGAGATTTTAAATGGACTCATGAGAAAACAACCAATGACAAGCAAAGACACTATCTGAGGGGTGGGGGGGAGACAGTGCACAGAATAAGAGCAGCAGGGAAGCGTCTAGGCCTGGTTCCTGCTACTGCTCTCCTGTGTGTCTAGCTTTGATATTGTGAGTCCTATTGAAATCAATGGCAGAGCTCACAAGGTGCGTGAGTATGTCAGCATTTGCAAGTGTGGGATCTTAGTAAATGGGTCTGCGACAGCAAACTGCCCCCATATCCCACCCCAGACTTGACACAGCACTTCCTTGAGCAACAAAGCGAGTTGCAATCAACAAGTAGGTAAAGAACATAAGATGGCTGAGAATATAACGCTTCGCAATGACCTTCCATAGTTTTCAGAAGGAAAAGGAGTTAAAACTCCACCAAAATCAAACGAAGAACTGACATTTGCAATTGGAAGTGGAGTGAAAAAGGGGGAAAAAAAAAAAAAAAGAAAAAAGGATGGGAGTCTATAAAACTTTCATGAAAATCTTTTTTGATCTGATCCTTTGGTCTTATCTCAGAGATGTTAGCTGAAGGAAAAAAAATCCCTTTACCTGAAGGCTGGCCGTATTGTGCTGCACCTGACTTCTGGCTCACATGTGAGACCGTCTGTTCTTTATTTTCACTCTGTATGAAGCTAATGGAATTTGCAGTTGATTAACCTCAAATCTGGAGTAATGATCCAGCCTGGGACTGCAGCTGGCAATGCTGGGGCTATTTGTACTTCTTAACTGAGTAAGACAGCAACAAGTATAATGGCACAAAGGTAAAGATCCTGGATAGATGGGTAAATGTCAGAGGTGCATTAAAGGAATTGAGAACATGACCTGAGAGTGCAGTGACCCCCTCCCCACGCAGAGGTGGAAGGACCAACTCTTAGAAAAATTAATCACAAGATAATATAATAAAAAGTACATGGCTACACTTATTCAATGATATTCTACAGGGGACACTCAAACCACAAGATTTAACCTTTCTGCACACTGAATCCATGCATTAGAAAAAGGTCATCTATTGAGGAACAGCCTCTGTAGAAAATTTAGGAGACACGGGGTTCTACAACTTCTCTACAATTTCTGTTTGTGTGACAGAAAGCAAAATCGACTTTAGATCGGCACCACAAAATAAAATTCAGAGTAGAATTACACCGTTTTGTCTATATTTATTTGTGCCGATTAATTATTCTGTCTGAAATATGAAAAATAGCAGCTGAACCGTTGCAGATAAACACCACCAGAAAGCAATTCAAACATTTTTTTTCTTAATAGATGTGTTTGTTTTTTCCTTCACAATTGTTCAAAGCTTCAATGAACAGAATTACACAAATGTGCACCAAACCTCGGAACTAATTTAGTTTAGCAAGTGCTTCACACATCTTCGTTTACTGAACAATGTTACTTTCATATCATGACAACATTCTTCCTTCCTTGCCTCATGACTAATACAGTGTTATTCAAGCCGCTCCTCTTCAGACACTTCAGATCTTTACAAATCTTTTCCCCAGCTTTACCACCTGATTTCTAATTAAAATCAAACTGAGAAAGTTCCTTCCACTGATGTAAATCCCGCAACCCCAGGCCAGTGACAGGCACTGCTGAAAAATGCATTGCACGGCTTCCCTTCCACAGCATCGTTTGGAAGAGAAACTTCTTCAAGGAGTTCGATAAAACGAGCAGAGAGCTGGGATGAGCTGTGCTTGGTCTTGAGCTCTTATACTGCTCATTGGATAAATAAGTCTTAATGTGATGTAGTGAAAACAATTTTTCAGTCTGAGGAAGATCATTCTTTCCATATAAGATTTGTCAAATTAATGACTACCAGTGGACTTCCCTAACACTACGTTACTGTCTGTATTTTATTTATATAGCGTGCATGTAAATATACATGTGCACACGCACACACACACACACTGTGTGTACTATATGTCAACAACTAATCAAAAATTGTTTGCCCACAAGCATATGTGAAAAATTCATCTAAATAATTGTACATTTAATTTTTAATGAAATCCCAGTATTCCACTCAATTTACCAAATTCCTACTTAATACGAAACAGTGGCATGCACAGAGATCTCTGTCTTACACGGTGTGAGCATACGTACCACTTCGGGCATCCTCAGTGAAGTTTTATTACAGTATTATCTTGATTTTGAGATCACTGCTTTTACTCGTGTGCAGAGTGAAGCAGCATATGCTATATGAGTAACCCATAGTGTTTGGCTTAAAGGCAAAATAAAAGTCAGCAATAAATAAACAGTAAAAAACAGACTGCTGGTAGATGGAAAGACTCCACAGCCTATTAGGTCTTTCCTGTCTTTACTTCCCTCATTCTGCAAAAGCTTATGTTCATAAGCAACTTTTAAAAGAAAATAATGTACTGCAATTATAGCATCTGTCTTCAGATCATGTTGGAAACCCATTAATTAACATCTAACACCCTTTTTGAGGTGAGTTTTATTATTATACTCCATAGATGGGGAGGGTTAGACATAAAGGAATTAAAGTGATAGATTTGGCAGACCTCTACAGAAACCAAGGGAAACACATTGCATATCTGCTTGTAAGAACACACATTTAAGCAGGCACCTGCATTTTGCAGGTGCAAACACCTACAGCATTACAAATAATAATTCTACACTATGCTCGTGCACACCCGTCCTGGAGTGTGCACCCAGAAAACTCGTTAGAACAAAGAAATTTGCAAGCATGAACACATACATGGAAGTGCAGGTGTTTGATTATTTCAATCCAAAGCACATGAACAGATGTTTGCATCAAATTGAAATTGTCACCACCTTCAAAACTCTGCAGTTCTGTCATTCCACCCTTATCTGTCTGTTTATTTCTCGTATTCCAGAAGGCCTTATTTCACACTGTTTTTCAGGGTACAACTTCCACTTATTTTATCTCCAGCCCCTTATCCTGTTGAAAGGGAAAATAAAAATTCCCAAGCCCATTGACCTTTCTCTTCTTTGGCAGCCAATCATTCACTTTTTGACTAGATAAACATTTTTTTTTTTGTTAAGGTTTCATGCTCCTCCCCACTGTCTCTGCCTATCGCTATTGTGAAGATCTTGTTTTTTTATGTGGGATCAGTCCCATGATCATAGAGCAGAGCTGAAAACATTCATGTTAGGACAAGAAACAGAAAGGTTACTTTCTCTTTCCCATCCAAAGATCCCGAGTGAAACCACAGACTTGGTCAAGCTGCAAGTGGAAGACAGGATGAAGAGCTGTGGGACATGATGCACACTGGAGCATCAGACTTTTCTGAATCCCAGTGCCACAGGGGCACGTTGTCAGCCTGGTCTTAACCCTTTGTTCTTTTCCTTTTCTCAGTTTTCACCAGAGTTTGCAGCAAAGTTCCCTGAAATATTCTCTGAAATTTTGGAATAGAACAGATGCAATCAAAAGTGGTTGCACTGCTGATCATGAGGGACACCTCATGGAGCTGGCACAGAGCCTTGTTTTGTTCAGCCACTGCTGTTGTCCTGTGGCTCTTTGGCTTCCTGCTATGGAGTTGCCTCAGCGCAGAAGAGCTTGGGCAAATGAGCTACTACTTCAATTCAAACCGTGCCTCTGCATCTGAAGAGAGGAAAATAAACCACAAAATCATTTGTCTGTGCAGTGGTCCAGTTACTGGAGGACCAGAGCAGTTGGTAGCCTGTATGTTGCTGAATGGGGGTTTAAGTAATGAAACAGAAAAAACTTTAAAGAGAGATTTGGAGAAGGAGAAACAAAATCTTGTGATTTACTGCCTCTACTCAGGTGTGATCTCTTGGCCACTACTCTTCAAAATGCCAGAAAACATATTCTCATATCAAAGCCTGCCCTCTGTGTCCTGTCTCATTTACAGTGCCTATGCTGAATACCCAATGCTGTGGTCAGTCCTATTTTTTCCCGTCTTTAGGCTTTCTCTACTCAACACGAACACTAGAAATTAGCAAACGTCATTGCTTGCCAGGAGCCAGGCCTTCACCAAGGATTCCCCACCATTTTAGGCCTATGTCCTCTTCCTACGTGCTCACATATTTCTGTAGAAGGTATTTCCCCCCTTTCTCTGTGGAAGACTCTTAGACTTCATTAAGAATGAAAAGAATGTGTGTCCATAAAAATATAATAAATTTCAACAACTCCACATATCTCTATAATGAAAAAGTTGTATCCTATAAAATCAGGTGAGACAGTTATAATCTGTAAGAAAGTTACTAGTTTCTTTTAAATTGTTTAAAAATTATTCATTGATTTTTGAACATGAGGGAATTCCTTAGATGTGTTAAATAATGTCTTACACTACGATTTCCTTCATTGTGCATGGCAGTCAGACAGCTGATCTTTTAAGCCTCATTTCCTTAGGAAATCAAGATAAAAGGAGAGGAAGCAACAAGTCCTAATGCAATGCTTATATGCATTGCAATTTGTCTCAACTGAAAGTCCTCATTAGGAGCAGATCACAAGTAAATTCGAGTTTTACTTGTGTTTGCTTTATAATCCTTAAAATCTTGTTCTGTTCGTGCTCTTATAAAAACCTTGGCGATTCACCTTTCAGCCACTGCCCTAAATAATCCTTGTTTAACCTATTCTTCTTAACCTATTCTTTCAAATAGCATCACAAAAGAAAATTTCTAGTGAAAAAAATACTGGCAAACAGAAGTGCACGTGCATGTTTCTATTTGTTCCTGAGAGCAACCATAAATGCTGACTGAATGAACAATCAAACAGGACAATTTTTCTCCTTTCTTATTAAACATAAAAGGTTAATTTGGGTCACTTTGGACTACTCTATATTGCCTTGATGTAAACTAATAAGCCATGCTCTACTTTCCATTTAAATTTTCTGTACTAAAGATGGCTGCTTATAATTATCAGCATATTTCCGTGCAGAATCAGGTCCATTTTCTCCAGCCTGAATTCTGGATTTTTTTTAAAACTTATGGAAAAACTCCTCTCTAATTTACTCACAGACTCTCTCCACTATGGAAGTACTCTTTCGGTGACCACGTACACCCAGTGTCTTGGGTTAGTCACGTTTAAAGCACAAAGGCCTGTTTGAGAGCACTATTTGTGCTCTTCATTTCCACACTACTCCTATTGACAACCTCAATCCGTGTGTGCGTTTCCAATTGGGTTGTGAAATTAATATGGTTGTTTGTGTACATCAAGGGCAACCTGCACTCCTTTGAAAGCAAGGGCATTGCAATTATTGGTAGTAAAAGTCTACAAGCTTATAGTGCCATCTGTACTATCCAACACTTCCACCCATATCTAGTTGTATTGCTAACTTTGCGTTTCACAGCCTCTGAAAAAAAAAAAAAAACACCAAAGAACAACAGACATGCTTATACAGGCAAAATATTTTGAATCTCACTCCATTAGCCAACACATCTATTTAATCTGTTCTAATGATTTGTATCTTATTGAGAACTACTCTTCAATAATCTACTCTATGGAAAATAGACCCAGAGATCTTCATCGCGGTGAATATAAGTTCTAAAACCTTTGTGCAAAAGAGCTGTTGCAGGCTTGCACAGCGCCTCTCCAAAGGCACCTCAGTCAGACCGGCTCCTGCTGCTCTGAGATCAGTCGGATTTCTTGGGACTGTGGCAGTTGACTTTGACTGTTTTTTGTGGGTGGATAAAGTTTATTGCATACATAAAGTGTGCGTATGTACGTGTACAAAGAGCTCTAGCATTTGCAAGGGGTTCTGTAATTATTACCTGCCATACTTGTGAAAGAGAAGTTCCGAGTGACATTAATGCAATAACAAAGATACTATCAATCCAAAACATGTCATTATGAACTAGTGTATTTTTCTTCAAAAATCAACAAAGAAACAACTCGATTCACCCTATAATTATCTTTAAATATTAATCAGTGTCAGTGACCACATCTGAGGGAGAGGAGTGAAGCATGCTTCTAGGAGCACAAGGAGATTCTTTTCACACTGGGATTAAAAGACGGGGAACCTTTTGATAAACCAAAACTGTTAATTTTTTCCTTTCATATGAAGGTAGGGAAAGCAAATATTTACTTCCTTACTTATAAAAAGTTTCAGATTAGGGTTTTTTGTTTGTTTGTTTGTATGGAAACTACTGTGTCTTTGCCAGCAAAAGGTTTCAAAATATTATTTTATTTTCACCTTTGTTTTTGATTGCTCCCAGTATTAGTGGGGGGGGGGTTTGCCTAATTTAGCAGGATCAGACTGCCAGAAACCATCACAAGCATCCCAATCAATTTAAAGATCCAGATCTGGTGTTTAAATTGGAGTATATGACTAGTCTCGTAGCCTTTGGATTCAGATCAAGGTGTTAGACCTTTCAGGCAGTGTCTATCTTTTTTGGTTTTCTTGCATGATCTGGTATTCAATACACTTTTGTCACCTTCAGATCACAATTTGGCGAGTAAAATATTAAGTGATGGTGAATGGCGAGTCGTAGCACAAAGATACTTTAGGTATAGAACAGTCTGAGGTTAGAAGTCTTCCTATTTATTCTTCACAAGATAGGTCCTCCAGATTCTACTTACTACTTGCTTTTCCCATGATTTCATAACCAGGGGCCATGATGAGCTCTGGAAGTAATACATGGGCAACAACAGTGAGAATGAGCTGGCCCTTAAGGGTGCAAAGCTGTGCTCTTCATTCTCCTCCTGGTTAGACATCTATCTACACAAAATTTTTCTCCCCTGGTAAACGCTGGGTGAGGATGTCAGATCTCTGGCTCCCGGCTCAGAGGGTAGCACTGGGAGTCCAATCAAAGCTTTTTGGATAAACTGGCTTTTCTCTCTAGCCTTTCCTCAGGGTGTCCTACGGCTACACCATCATGTTACAACAAATGTGAAAGTTTCTGATGGGAAGAAGGTTGAACAAGGGTTAACATGATGCATTCTCTTCTTACTAAAATGATGTCATTTCCCCCCCCCCCCCCCTAAAGTATCTGTTGCTCGGTTGTTTACATACTGAAGTTAATTTAAAATATATATTATAGACCTGCATGATTTAAAATTGAATGAATTCTCATCTCTAACAACATTTTTACAAATTTAATTTAAACCTCCAGTGCTTCAGCATTATTAAAAAGTATTGGATTTTAGCCACAAACTACCCATTTTCCTTGTTTTCCATATTTTCTATGGAAAAATAAAGACTAAGAAAACAGAAGTACTGAAATATTGTAGAAATTGTCCCAATGAGTTTATAATCCAGTGTAAGTTACACAGTACTGATAAGTAAAGGAAGTTCAACCAGACAGTTTAATCCTCCAATTTCCTGTCTTCTAATCAGCCACTGACTCCTCTGGCTTTAAATTAGAAACATTCATGGCAATATTCAGGACAGGTGAAGGAAAAAGTAGAAATAAAGTAGAGCAAATACTTGTAGGCAAAAGGAAGCCACATATAGAAAATGAAGATGCTATTATAAAGCATGTGTAACGATGCACTGAATACATGTGTATAAGTTATATATGGAATTTAGCAACTCTGACAGAGAGGGAATAATTTTATTAAAAACATTCATACAGCAGCTGAGCAGTGTATTAACAAATGAGAGTTACCGTATAAAACAAAGAAAATCCATGCTGCAATGTTACACTGTTCACACTTTGTTATTTTTATAGAGGCAGGAGCAGTATGATTATTAATAAATATATGCTTTTTGATATACAGCAAGTTATAAGTAGGAAGCACAAATCAGCAAAGCATGTTCAACAGCATGTGGGGATTACCATGATAAACTTAGATGAGAGTATGTATATGCACGTATGTATAGATATGCTCAGTGATTTCAGCCAGAAATACTACTTTTGAGTGTTTCATGACATTTTTAGATTTGGTAGTAACAATTAGCTTTCCATATGATAAAATTAAATATTTATTAGATGCACCATTCCTTTTAATCTCATTCACAATGAGATTTGTAGTGAGCATTCTATTAATTCTTAATTGACGGAAATGCTAGTAACATTTTGAAATTTTTGTTTTATTGAATAAATTACCTGAGCAATTTCAGCTATTCCTCTGAAAAAAATGGAGCACAGAGGTGTGAAAGACAAATATTTACCAAGAGCTTTACTGAAATAATTATGTTGAGTTAAAAACCTCTAAAGTAACAAAATGACCATTTCAAATCCAATCCTACTATTTTTAATACATTCTCTTTTAGCTTATGTCATATAAAGAAAATAAAGGCATGTACACTGAACTGTGCACTGATAGCTGGAAAACAAAACTAGAAAACAATTATTTTGGAAAATGACTGAAAGATCTGCTTTAACTGTTGTATTCAATAACAGCAGTTTGCATGCTAACTCATACATGGAGTCATTTGAAATGGCTTCTTATTTATTAATGAGGCTTTTTTCTTCAGATATTTCACAAAGGAGAACAGTTTGAGTTTTGAAACTGTTTGGACTGAGATAACCCAGATTATGGGTTAAAGTTGGCTCTTGGTCACTTAGGTAAGTAGACCTGGAGTCGCTCCACTCCTCTTAAGGCAGTGTCTCCAGGCTGATAGCAGTGTAAACCTTGAGCAGAATTTGGCCCAGGGTCTTTAGTTTTGTGTTATCATTGAGAATTTTACTCCAGCATATACCTCTGCTGCACATGTATTTCAATAACCCCATGCAAAGGAATTTTGCAGACAATCCCTTATTAAACCTATATAATAGTCACATCATATTGGCTTGCAAGAGCAAATAATTAAAAAAAAATCAGCTTGAAATAAATGTTTATAAAAGTAGCACAGCTGCACATATTTGTAACAAATGCAAGACAGAGTACCGAAACTTTTCTATGACTAACCCTTTAGTGCCTCTATGACAGCATCAAATGTAAATGAAAAGTGGCAATGATTAGAAAATAATGATAATTTTTCCAACAAACTAATTAATCTCATATCTTCAGGCTGCTGTACCGGCTAAAGTATTTGCTATTAAATATAAAATATATAATTCCTTCTTACACAAATTTACAGCATTTTGGGGAAAATTTTCTGCTAAAATACCACATTACAATATAGCCAAAATAATAACTGTTTCTGTATTCACTTGATTAAAGCATAAGAAAAAATAGATTAGGTGTCAAAAAAATGCCTTAAAACTGTGGTGACAGATGCAATTAGTGCTAAAATGTACAAATCCTGTGGGTTTTACTGAAACAGTTTGGAACATTCATAACCGTCTACAAGAGAGAAAAAAAAACGTTTTTCTTTTACTTTGACCTCTTGCTATTTTGGCAAGTAAGATAAAATATATTAGCCATTCCATCAGATGGCTGGAGAGAAAAACTAGTTGCGATGAGGAAAAGCGAATTAAAGGGGCATTAATGAAGATTATCTATGAAAGAAAATAAGGTCAAAATTAGAACTCTGCATTTTAAAGCCACCTTTCAAAAATGCAAGCTGCTTTGCCCAATGCTAAAATCCATTCATTTTACTAATCATGCAATCAACCAATCTCCATTATCTCCAGCTAGCTAGCTATAAACATGCTATAGACTGGAGTGAAAGAGGGAGAGTGTGAGGTTGAGAGACAGAGAGAGAGAGAGAGAGAGAGAAAGAAAGAAAGAAAGAAAGAGAGAGAGATTACTACACCCAGCCTTTTATAAAGGCGTTTCTTTCATTATAACAGGTCTTTTCATCAAAATGACACAGAACCTTTAAATTTGGGCATAATACTCCAGTACAGTACACAGCTATAGCTTAAAATGGATTTAGAACCTGCTCCAGAAAGAAAACAAACTCCCTCGTTTGACACACAAATTGTTTACGATTCATTAAAAAGCAAAATTGCATATCACAGTGCTGGCAGCTGAGTCCATATGGGTGCAAGGGGTATTCACTCATCTCTTTGTATGCTGGCAGTACCAAACCGAAGTTTAGCACTGTGCAGCTGAGATTTTGTGCAGCCAGACGATGCATGAGGTAATTTTAAAAGCTTTATTTGTCTTTAAAACATTAAAATCTGCTCTCTAGCTTACTTTTGATTAAAAGAATGTGGCAAATGTGATGAGGTTTGGGGGTAAAAAAATAACAGATATCTACTTTTTGTTGTACGTTTTAGATTCACAGACTGTATGAAAAACTGCTTATTACTCCATCAATAATTGAAACTTTGTACGAAAATTATTTGCAATTAACACATCTATTGTAAAGATCTTGAATTATTCATTTCAGTTAAAAATAACATCTCTTTCATCTAGCACAACTTCTACAAAAAAGGCTATTTTAGTGATTTTTTTTTTTTTTTAAATTCTCTTAGAAAATAAATGGTGTGACGTTCAAGTTTAAGGAGAACTTTCTGCAATGTTTAATCTAAACAACAGCATGTGTGGTTATAAAACTGTTTATTTTTAGGCAAGTGCATTACTAAATGTTTCCAGCATTTTTACATATTATATTCGTAGTACTAAAACATCTGTGAAATAAATGTGACTGAAATGAAACTTCCTCGGACACTTTCCATAGGGTGATAATAACTGCCTAATAACATTTGAGGATACTTATTAAATAATAAACATGGACGTACCTCATCATAAAAGCAGCCGATAAGACAATAAAAGAAGAGTGGTAATAAAATATACAAATGGCTTAGAATAAGGCAAAATCACAGCATGATATAAATCATGTAGTTAAAACAGGTACTTGAAAACTTTGCTTTGAAAATGATAACTAAGAATCAATAGCCTTATTTACAGGGGTTTAACAAGCTAAAAAAAAAAAAAAAAAAGAAGTCACATGAATAATCAACAGTTTATGTGCATGCAAATACCCCTTCCCCCTCCAACTTCCCCTGGCAGAAAGTCTAATTGGAAAATCAGTACTATAAGTAAAGTGGTTAGCCTTCCCTATCCCCATTAACCAAAAGCTGCATGTTACATTTCACTGGCAACCACTGGCAAACCTCTAATAGACGGTTAAAAAATTAAGAGTTTAGACAAAACAAAACGGAAAAACCCGAGCCCAAACACCTTTAAATACAAGCCACATGATATACACAATGGCCACCACCAAGCTGCAGAATAAAAACCTTCCGGATCTCACTTTTAAAAGTCTTTCAAGTCCTCAGAGGTCTTAAACTTTCCAAATGATACCAAAATTGGTCCGGGGCGGCGAGGGGGAGGGAAAGCCCCCGACTTGTTTCAGCGTATCATACAATGAAAGTGATCATGCCTTGTTTTGTAATTCCACTCGCCAGTCCTTTTTTAACTGATATCTATGTGAAATGAGCTGAGGTTCACGGTCCAGTTAGGAGCGGATAATACATTCATTGTCCTGGCAGCAAACTTTTCCTCTCACTGGAAGAATTCACGCTTGCCACAAGAATAATAATTACAGAAAACTAAAAATGCGCTGCTAACGAATTAATCCCTAACGGACAACACGCTAACGAGGGCAGTAATGATTTGAGGACTCTCTTCCTCACAACAGGACTTGCATCTTCTGCCACAATGGGCTATTGTGCATCCTCCTAACTCACTATACCTCTTATAGATTCAAGATGTCAAAGGTTGTCTGGCCCGGCTGACCATGACATGCTAGTTAACTCGTTCTACGGAGCACGTTGGGACTTTATTGAAACTTTAATTGCGCCCAAAAGCAGCTAGAGCCAGACTATGTGGGATCTGTAACACATGGCTCCAGGTCAGCACAGCCCGGTAACCTGTTCTAACGTAAACAAGCGGAGGGAAAAGTTAGATCGGGGTCTCCGATGAAAGGCAGCACCTCGCAAAACACGCTCCTCTCACACGTGATGATTTTACACCACAACACTACCACACCGTTCCAGGCTTTTACAGTAATCGAGTTGCTTTATAACGGACTGAACTTTCCACCTCCCCTCTTTACAAAATATTGCATGGTAAAAAATGCACACACAAACGCTTGAAAGCAGCAGATAAAGTAAAACAAACTGAGCGTTAGGCAGCCGACTGAGACAAGTTACTCTGCACAAGGCTTTTTCAAACTACTTCTTTGCATACTTTTTTTTTTTTTTTTTTTTTCCCCCTTAAGGAGAATTGAAAAAGCTTCCCCCTGGAAACTGTAGTGCACATTAACGGTCTCCTGTTACACAGGGGAAAGCACACAAGTGGGACAAGTGTGAGGCTGCTCTACTGAAGAGTGTGAAAAAAATCAAATGTTAATTTGATAAATGTGAGGTCTGGGACATTTTGTCAAAGAGGGAGGGAAAGTAGAAAAGGGAGAAAAAAAAAAGCAGCCCTGCTGCCAACTCACCATCCACCAAGTTCTGGCCGAGATGTCGTAGCAGAGCTGCCATTTGATGGAGCCGTCGGAGGTTTTCCCTGCCATTATGCTGTCAGCAAGCTTCATCTGATGCTAACTCACGGGAGATAAGACACCTAATTGAGAAAACATTTGCACTGGCATGTTGGGCAACATGTAGCCCGGTCCATACCATATGGAATCATGGGTAAAAAAAAAAAATCTCCTTGACAATGAACCAATCTCTCACAGACCCAGTGGCAAGGTGAAGTGGAGATGAAAAGTCATCTGCTCCTAGCACTGTCTTCTCCTCTCTCTCTCCCTCTCTCTCCCCCTCTCCCTCTCTCTCACTCCTTTTTTTTTTTTTTTTTTTTTTAAATAAGAACCCACTGCTCAACATCAAAGAGAGGCAGTCAAAATTAGGGCTTCATCACTCAGATGATTTTGGTCTGCAAGGTTTTTCTTTCCTTTCCTCTTTTTTCTTTTTTAAGAAGAATAAAGAGATTTAATAGGACAAAGGCAGGTAGTGGACTGCGGAGGGAGATCGCCACAGGCTATTAGCCTAAAATTTCTGCTTGACAGATGGAACTGCTTAGAGACTATCATGCAATGTTTTGGGTGGTTTTTTTTGGTTGTGTTTTTTTTTTTTTTTTTTTAAAGACTTTCAGTCTGATTCAGTATCTGTTTATCGCAGCTACTTTTCTCATGTACGTGACCGGGGGGGGGAAAAAAAAAAAGACTGAGCAAAAAAGAAAAAGATTGCATCTTTCTTTTTTCTTTCTTTCTTTCTTTCATAATTGTGCATATAATCATTTAAGCAGTGAAAGGCAAAACAAAAGTATAAACAGCTCAAGTTTATTTCTCAATTCAGTGACAGAAGCTTTCTGAAGGAATCAAATGCTCTTTCATTTTTTTGAGACATTAAAGTTTTGGCTCTTTGTTCCTTCTTGATTTTAGATACCAGATCTTATTGTTTAAATGAATGACTTTTCATATGAAGGTTCAAATGGCTAAAGTGCTCCCTAAGAACTGAACAATTCTCCTCTTCTCTTTTTTAATATAGTTCTGATATCGCATTTTTAAAACCTGTTTTTTAATGTTACACTTCCTACTACCATCAGGTGATAACCACCAAAGCCTCACAGAGGTTTGTTTTTTCCTTCTGCAAAACTTCTCTGCCACATTCAAAATTTATGTGAGGAATTGACAGATAACTCCGAAACAAACAGTTTTGAGAAGTTGTGAAATCCTGCTATTGTCAAATATTAAAATCTTTTCCTGGAAAACAAAGTAAAAGATAATTATAGCTTTTCCTATCTCTGTTTCCCACTTCTTCTGGTGCACTGTAAAAACCAACAAAAGTATTACTTTTATGACAGCTGACTATTAAACAGGCAGTGAATGCTTTCCATTTAAGTCACCCCGTTGTATCACACGGAGCGACAGTTGCTCGGCTATAACCACCACCACTTAATAACAGGGCACTTCAACCTATACAGTAGTGCTTTTCCTCAAGTGCTCGAAAAAATGAACTTCTGAACTGGCAAGCGGACTGTCGCCAGGAATATTTCTTAGGTCTGTTGAGCTATGGCTGATATAACTTGTTCTCTCAGAAACAGCTACACTCTGCAAATCCTTTCGCGATTTGGACACAAGAGGAAAACGCATTAAAAATATCCACTCTATTTTAAACAATATCCATTTCTGTTTGTATCAAAAAGGGGAGCTCGTGGGCGCACAATTCTTCATTTGATTGTTTTGTGTACTAACTATTGTTTAACTATTTGGCTGCAGCAAAATGATAATTCTGGGCTGAATAGATTACAAAAGTGTCATTCAGTACAGGGCAGAACTAACTTTCATTGAGCTTCAATAATACCTTCAGATTTCTGCGATGTGCGAGATAAGCAAATGATTTAGGGTAAACACAAACTGCTCCTGTAACATGCAGGGGTTAGTCTTCGGTTTTGCCCCAGTTTTAACAATCTGTTTAGACTGCACAAAAAATACATTACTTCGTGATCTGTGCAAGTACTTAGCATCCCAGTTTGCCTTTTTGCTCCAGAGAGCAGGTACAATCCCACTGCCATTTACAGGAAAGGGTCTGACTAGCATGGGAAGTGTTAAGTTTTAGTCTGAGCCCAGGAAAAAAAAATGGACACTGTGCCAGGAACTGTCCTTGCACTGGCTGGCCAAAGCATTTATCGTCTTCTGTTACTGTAGGTTTGTTAACGCTACCTGTCCTTTCTGTGGCTTGTTGATTATTGAAAAAAAACCTCCCTCCAAATAATCACACAAAATACAAAGTAAAAAGCTTAAGTAACAATCAGCCTTTGAATTGGTGTCAGATTCAATTTTATGCTGCTCTCTCTGCTCCTATCTCTCAAACCAACTTACCCACCCTGCTTATTATTTATTTAGTATTTCATACCCAGTTGTGCTGCACGTCATTCCAGTCAAGTTCTGATAAATCTCTATTCAGTCTACATGGTTTTTCATCACCTGATGCAGTTATAGATCTACTGACAAACTTTCTCTTGATTCTTGTATTAACCACTGCTTTGAGAGTACTTGGATCTTCCTATATCAATATATGACTTTACTTCCCAATATTAATTACAAACACACCAAATAAATATTTTTCTTAGAAGAGCATACACTTTTGAGTTTATGAATGACAGAAGCATGAAACCATTTCCTTCCTGGCAGTATAGTAGTTATGTGCAAAGAAATGAGGAGTGCTGTTGGTTAACGGCATTTTAAATTCAGAACAATTAGGTGCAGTTAACTTTGCCATTGTTCTTTCTGATGCTGGGGATGGTGGGTTCTTACCCGTAGAGCAATTATTCCTTTCATAAGCGGCTGTTGTTAATAGCATTAAAACAAGATTAAATACAACATGTTAAATATTGCAATTATTGTGGAAAATAAAATTATTTGGTGAGCATAATGGGGAGCAAATCAAGCATTTAACATGATCCAGGAAATGCTACTCCAAACAATTGCATTTGTTTTATGCAATTTTTCCCCTTTGATTGCTGACAGATGCCGTTTTGGAAACAAACATCTAAGTAGTTTTCCTTCAATCAGGAAAAAAAACCACACACCAGAAAATGGCTACATGTTTTGAATTTAACTCTTGTCAATCAGCATTCTGCACAACACTCCCTGTGAATAGTACTAGGACAAAACGATGCCTTCCAAAGACTAATAAGCCACAAAGATGTTTGCTTCTAAATCAGATCTGTTCCGAAGAAAGAAAAAGCCTTCGTGCAGCATAGACATTTGTGCAGACACAGCTGCAAAATAAAAATGCTTGCAATATATGAGTGATATGTCAAGTTGGAAATAAGTTAGGTGTGTGTGTTTGTGGGCTACAGGGGAAGAGATTTCTTTTCCGACAGCTTTAGGCCTCAAGCAATGAATTGAAGTACTTGCCAGTCGCTTTCTGACTTTCTGCTGGAGAAGTGGCCAACTACCCACAAATAATTTGCTTAATTGTTGAGCGGAGTTACCTGCCGCAGCACAAACAGTGTGAGCGTGCCCCTCTATCTCCCCTCAGCAGCACATTCAGATGAGGTCATTGTTGCTATCAAGTGTATGAAACCAGGAATGAATGCTAAAAAAGGCTAATAAAGTATATTAATTCAGATGACTATATCAAGCTGGCATTTTACAGTCTACTGGAAACCGAATGCATGAGAGCATTAGAAATGTTGGCATAGCGGGTGGTTTCTCCAAATGTTGGCTTCTACTATTCATGTCGGTAAAAGAAACGCGGCAGAACTGCGTGTAGCTCCCAGTGCTAGACACATCTTTAGGATCTTAGTACTCTGTACTAGATTATCTATTAATTGCATGGTATCCACTGCTCATTAACCCTTTCTTTATTCCCTTTGCCTCCCCCTATTTCTTCAGTTACAATTGCTCAGAACCTTTTCAGCTGATTGCAACAGTGTGATTTTAGATCTGTTCCTAATTTGGGAGGCGTTTTCCTTGGAAAGCCTGAACTTAGATGAGTTACGAAGAGGATTTCCTTATCTCAAACAGTGACAATTAGTTCAAGTGCCACGTGAGAGCAGGCAGTTGATTTTTGGACAGCCTCTGAACTTATGCAAAGTTGCTGACAATGAGTGTGTGTGCTAGCTTTTGGAAATCCTATAATCCTGGCTTCAATCAAGAGGATCTGCTGTTGCTGAAGGCGTAAACAAGGAGAGAAGCACCACGTGACCACTGCTTCTGCACCTTCAAGGACTCCTGAGCCAAAATGAGCGCAACAGTAAAGCTTCTGCTGGATACTCAAGATGACACATGCATTTCAGATGATCTTGCTGAACCCAGGGAAAAAATTCCTTTCCCCTCCACAGGAAAGTTGTCTTTGGACTCTGCATTTCCCCCCGTAGCTGTTGTGTGTATTCCTCCCCGCTTCCCTCACATTCCTCTGATTTTCTTCTTGCCATCTGTATTCCCCTTTTGCCTCATCTGAAACAAGCATCAAGATCTTGTTTCTGACAGAACGATCTGTCAATATGGAAACACACTGACATCACAGACAGTGCTGTGACTTCATGTCTGAAAGAAACAGGAGGAACAGATGAAAGGAGTGAAGGGGAAGGAATGACACATACAAACATTTTTAAAAAATAAGTAAAAATTCTTCTCTATCAACCCCAAATGTAAAGGAACATAAACCAGATTTATTTTTAAGTCTAAATATAACCAACTATTTCTTAATCTGTGACCATAACTCAGCACAACATTTCAACATGCTTTTCAGCCAAGAGAGGTACCCGGCCCCTAGGAGCGTGTGCTTTGCCGGCTCAAGGCCCATGTGACAGCCAACACGACCTCTTGAGAAGGACTAAACAGGGACTAACCTGGAAAAAAGCTAATAATGCTCATACCTGGGAGAAGCCTTTAGAGGGAAAGAAGGCCTCTTGCCCTAGACCAATCTAAAACACCTAAGTAAATGCAAATTCATAGAATTAAACATAAAAGTATTCATCAAAACCACAACCTCAGTTTTGATGCAGCTGGATCAAAGGTAGCAATACCCCTCTCTGAGGTAATATTGAGTACATAGGGGTGCAATATCACCTTACTGTTATTTTCCTTTTTCTTCCTAGAACGAAATATTAACAGAAGTGTCTAATCATTATTTCTATTAGTAGCTTTTTTTTGTACAAGAATTTGTGAGGAGTTAGAAGCCCCTCGTTTCCTTTACTATTTGAAATATTTATATTAGCTCTAACATTAGAGGGCATCCAGAAGATATTGCTTTCCTACCATCTCCAGAGCCACTGCAAAACTCTAATAAGGAGATTCATAACTAGTAGTAGAGGAGCTCAAGAAAACTAAAAGGTTAATATATTCTAACTAGATGTTGGGTATAGAATGTCAGATCTGTCAAATTTCATTACAGTTTGCTGCTCAATGAAAAAGATTTGATTTCTTTTGCCACTGTCCTACTATGTTCAAGTCACACAGTGCCAGCAGCAACCAGCCAACGACCACAGGCTGGCACTGAGCGGGCCCGAGTGGGAAGCCAGCCGCAAGGACCATCTGTTTCCGATTTCTAGCGAAGCCAAGATGTGCAGTGAAGTGCATTCCATTCACCCAGCCAGCCTTCTCCCTGCTCAAGTTATTAGTGTTACAAGTGAAATTATCTTTTCCAAACAGCGGGGGAGCTATAATCCTTATGGAACAAGACTTTTAAAAAAGAGAAAAAAAAGAAGGAAAAAAAAAGGACAGAAAAAAGGTCCGTGTCCCCCCCCCAACATCTTTTGTTAAAGTTGTCGATGACACCGTTTGTAAATTTAATTGCCATGTTCACGGGTTTTATAATTTTAAAGGATGTTTTATTAAGAACTGCATCCTCTAAGGGAAGAATGTGTACATAGGTTCATGGGCTCTTATGTAATAAACCATTCAAATATATTTAGAGTGTTATTTATGAATAAAGTTAAAAATGACAAGATGAATGCTCATTTAAGTCTCTCTAACGTTAAGCTTCTTGAAAAACATCATAGGTTTTAAAGTATAATTTAAAGTGAGAATGCATAAACAGCGCTAATTACATGCTACTTACATTGTTTCAATATGTAATGCATATGTTTAACCTCGCAGAGAAAGGATTGGTCTTGGCACAGCAATTGTGGGGATTTAAGGGTATGCTAAACTGATAACTGTAGAATGAGCTCTGACATAGGATATTGGTCTCCTACTGTTACCTAAATGCCAGGTGAAACCAAAGGATTTATAGAAGGGCGGGTGGAAAGGGGGAAGAAAAAAAAAAAAAAAAGACAACACAATGAGGTGAAACTGAGAAGTTTATTTTCAAAGGGGGAAACATTTATCCTTTGACACCATTCCATTCCAGTGACTTTATTTCTAATATACCATGAGATTAATGATGTGGCTACTGTCACTGTGTCTGATGAACACTGGCAGAGCTGTGGAACAGTTGCTCCCTCTACTATTATTGGACATATTTGTAAATTGGCATATATAAGACAAACTTGTTCCATGTGCCAGCCAATTGGAAAAAATCTTCTGCAGGAAGACTGAATTTTTGTTTTCTTATTGAATTCTATATAACATACAATTGGTTTAAGATTGACTGATTAAAAAACTTATTTAAATTAACAGTGTTTGACAGTTTTCATGTCATATAATAATTTCAATATGACTCTTATGCAAATAAATTGCAGATAATTAAGAAAGTAAAATATCATCATGAAACAGATTCCTGACATACCAGAGGTGAGTCAATATTTAAGCTTTTGCTCAGGGAGGGCCCAATTGATGAACACAGGATGGTGAATGCTTCTGGCTGTCCCCAAATGATTTGTTCTCTCAAAAGTAATGTTATAACAAAAAAATACGGAGGAGCTTGATCCATTCATTTTCCAAGTCTCTTTTCAATCCGTTTTTACAGGTCTGAAACTATTGTTGTGAAGGGCTGATACCATACATAAAGAATAACTGTTGAGTCACCTGAAACCTAATTACTAGCTGAGCCCCTTCTTTGGGTTTTATCTTTTCTCAGTGTCTTCAGAGGTGCAACCAGACACTGATTATCTTTGCTCCAGGACATTATTTGCACCACGGCTAAGCTGATATTAACACAAATTGTAACCTCGTTCTAAATTTTCTGTGTATTCAGAAATATCTTCTATAGCTGCCTACATTGCTTAGCTCTATGTTGTCCTCTTTTGCCATAAGTAAAATATATTTCAGCATCTCTGGTGCTGTGAGAAACAACCCTTCTGGATCTCTCCATGCAAACTTGCTCCCGTGTAGGTAAAGTGGGAAGAGGGGTGCAGAAGGACCCAAAAGATCACACATGGGAACTGTGGGATTGCTCCAGACATTTTCTCTATTTGAGGTCTACAGGTTATGAGAAGAGAGAGAGGCCAGCAGGTAAAAATCATGAAGCTCTGCACACTTCTGTCCATAGCTTGGTCAGACATTAGAGGCTGAGTACCAGTGCTTGCTTGTATATGTGACTACTGTAGACTATTTGTATAGCCATAGGCAAGTCTGATATCCCATCCTTTTGAATTTGTGGGTAATGCCATGGGCTACCTTTGAATTCAAAGGTTGCAGTATCACATGCCATAGGAAACTAATCTCTAATTCCATGCTTTTGATTTTTACTTATTCTTCCAGTTTCCTATAAGGATTTACTGAAAGTGGCTCACAATGGAAAAAAAAGATTTTGCTATTAATCAGGAGGGATAGACAAGTCCTCAAAGTCTCCCTGGAAATGGCTTTCTTGCATAGGACCTGCTGAGTCCAACAGCACTGGTGGACTTTCAGGCAGCAGTCCTAAATCGGTGCCTTTTATCATCTGTAGCTTCACAAAGGACTGCGACTACTCCTTAATGAGAGACTTCTGTAATGCTCTCAGCTTAGGGCTATTCTTGAGGAATAAGGAATCCAAGACAGATGTGGCAGTGACCATCATATTAATCTCAAAGACCAAATCCCTCAAAGCAAAGGAAATATGAACAATTAAAACAATAAATACACTGAATCATATGAATTTCCAGTGCCCTCAATGCTAACTCCAGTTCCACACATTAATTTGTAATTCTTGAGCCATGAATAAGTAAATCCTCCTTTGTTTAGAGAACAAGATGAAAATGCTACTAATATTAAAACCACTCCTGTTTGCTGGCTCATGTATCTGTTTAAATACCTGCCTATTTCTCTGCTTCACCTCTTAAGTGTCAAACTCGTCCCCTTGATAATACCAGTTGAATGGCAGCCAGCAGGCTGAACACTGTGGGTAAATACCTGGAGAACTGCTTCGGGAAGGGCTGAGCTGTACATAAGCAAGTTTTATAACCAAGTCTGGTATAAACCATTGAAGTGGCTCAGGATTACTGGAGATTTTACAGCAAGATAACACTGCGGTGACTCTAAAATATATTTTTATGCTCTTGTGTAATCTATGCCACTGGACATCACATTATGGAAGAGTAGTAGTAGTAAACTACTGAATGTAGTTTATTCAAAAGACATCACTATAAACATCCTTTTTGCAGTTAACTGGACATACAGACAAAGGAACTTTAGAGATGAAGGCTGTAGCACTTCTCTCTTCTTGTGTGGCTCCTTTTATTTTTCAAAACAGGTTTTAAAAATCTGCAAGAGTCTTAGCTGATCAAAAAAATCATCCACCAAGATGGGAAAATTGTTTCGACTAATCAAGTTGAAAATTTTTCATGAGTTTAGAACTAATGAAAATCTATTACTTCAGGCTTTGGAAAATCAAATCTAATTCAAAATGTGATGCACTGCTAGCAAAGACGAGGTTATATAGGAAGTCTTTTATATTTTTTTCCTTGTATTCGCTGGACATTTCCGTTAAAATAAGACAATACACTCAATACAAACTTAATTCTTTATTGCCTTAATTCTGAAGATTTGACTACTTCTTTGTGCTAAGGGACTTCCTTTTGCAAAGGATAACTCTGATTGACAGATACGAAAGCACTGGTCAGCATTCTAGCACACAGATTAAGAGATATGAATGCAGGGATAACAGAGCGTACTTTGATGCACTGCAGTCTTTTCCCAACACAGGGATCCACCATTAAGACGACGACACTTTCTGTCTATGAAGGCTCCTTCAGAGGATGGCCAGTGGCAGGAATGTTCCCAGGAGTTGCTAACAAATAACTTGCACCTTATGTTTGGCCTAATATGATCCCGTTCTGACCAGCGCTGACAACTTTTCAAAGTTGACTTGTCATTTTGAATGCCTGTGGGTAAAACAGAGGTGGTGGCCCTTATGCTGCCACATTGCCTGTCCCTCAGAGGCTTTCTTGGAGCTCTGTGCTGGCAGGAGTTTGTATGAACCCAGAAATCAGTCCGGGTGCTGTGCTTTTATCTTCATAGATGTCAAATAAGGAATAACTATGAACTTGTCTCCATGCTCGGGATCAGATGTGCTCTGTGCTGAAAAGCTCAAGAATGCTTTCAAAATGTACTTTGAAGTCTACTTGGTAGGAACAGCTGGAATGTATGTCTCCATTACCAGCAAGCTGCTCTGATACTGTGAGCAAAAACACAAGCTGAGTCACAGTAGATGACAATGCTGCTGACAAAATGTTTTAAACTGCAAACTAAAACAACAATGGGATTATTTATGGACTGCAACTCTTATTTTAATGTCAATAAATGTACTGGATAAATTCCCCTTCATTAGCTGGAAACCTCAGAAGGAAACAGAAATATTCTGGTAAACCACAAGCTTGTTCTTAGCAAATACATGGCTACATTTCCACTGCAGAGGCATATCCAGACTGTTTCTTCTCTGGGACAATAAATCTCTGGGAGTGAAAAACAGAGTCTATAAAAGCAAGACCAACAAAGTAAGGGTGTGTGACACATGGCCCTCAAGGCTCCAGAGGATGACATTGGAAAGTACTGAGAGTAGTGGGGTTTCTTATTATTATTTTTATGAATGGAAAACATGTTTTCTGAGATCTACTATTCAACTCAAACCAAATGGTTGGAATGAGTCCTCTTCACTATGGGAGGTGCTTGCTCTCTTATCTACTGGGCTGCAGACATCCCAGAAAGAACAAGTTGCTTTGACTGCTGTGTGCAGGGGAAAAAAAAAGAAAAAAAAAAAAAAAAGACAAAAAGAACAGAAATAGCATGTTACACCTCCCCAGTTTCTGAGATGCAGAAGGAGTATGTCTTTCCCTGTAACAGCTGGCTCCACAGATACATCAGTCACATGATACACTGAATGCCGGGCAATCTAGTCCTTCCCCATCCTGCCTCCTGACACCTTCCTGCTGCTAGAGACTTCGTGGAGAGAAAGAGAGGACCCAGAGTCACCACTGGGGCTCTCCTATCGTGGGAGAAACTCCATCCGATCAGCCATGGTCAGCTTCTGATTCCTTGAGACAGATTTTCAAAGGCAGATGGAACAAGGCACAACATCTTGCCAGAAGATACTGATGTCTCCTCATGTTTCTAGAGGGAATAGTTTCATCTCAGGATGGAAAATCTGGACATCATGGTCGCAGATTGCTTTTTCCTTCTGCTCTTCAGCACTAATCTGTCTTCGCTTTTCCTTTCTAAATCTGTGGTTCTATATCTTATCCTGCACCTAATGGCTTGCAAGCTATTTCCAGAATTGAAAATGTGGTACTCTCTTATCTGTGTAACATTTTGTTTATTTATAGCATGACACTAATGACACTTTGAATTTGCTTCAGAGTTTTTTTCTTATTGTAAAGACAAGACACACAAACAATTGTGTCTGAGTCTAAGTACATTCTTAACCCCATTCAATTTATTTCAGATGCTGAGTCCTCAGGAAGGGGGGCCAATGACTAATAAATCAGGTGTTTCTTCCTTCAGTATAAGTCACCTACTGGGATCAATAAGAAGCAGAAGAAAAAAGTTCTCTTGCTTGCATGAGATAATGCAGACAAATAGCTACATGTAGTAGATACACGCATATTTCAAGCTCTACACTTAGTACACAAGCTAAGCTTATCAAGAATAGCTTGTTTTTGAACAAGACTAGAAACTATTTGCCAAGAAGGGAATACAGGGATAAGAATATGGCTTACACCAGAAGGTAAAATGGAGAATCCAAGTCCTTCCTCAACAGCTTTCTGTCAATCCTCTGGGTCAAGATCTAGGTTGCATTATTCCTATTTCAGAAATCTCAGACTTCTTGCAATCTAACAGCTATGAACCTGATGCTCAGCTAAGCAGGGGCCAGAGCAGATTTCTGGGGATGGTGCTGGAGCTTTTGTAGCCCTGCCTGTTAGCGCTGGTTTGTATCGGAAACAGTCTCCTGCCCACATGACCTTCCTTTTCTCCCAACTTGAGTCAGGTCATTGATGTGTCCTCAACCATCTCAAGACAACGCTACACCTGTCACAGCACCAGTTTATTTTCCACTGGATAAAAATTCTTACACTCTCTGTAAAGAGAGATACTAAAGTAGCCCTGAACAGAATGCAAAGAGCTACAAGGGTACTAATACATAAATATATATAACAAAATGTAATTCCAATAATAATTTTAGAAAATAAATCTCAGTAAAGAGAGATGAACCTGACTGTCAGCTGTGTGCAAGTCAGTTGGGATCATGCTTTCTTTCCCCTTCTTTTTTCCTCCAAAATGTCACCTAAACTGTGGGCTAAACCCCATTTTTTCACTCATTTTTGCAAATTATTTGCCTACACACTGGCTAGACAGTCTTGCTTCTGGGTACTTACCAGGACCTGAGCTTTTACCATCATAATATGAGGATTCAATGCAAGTAATTGGCACAACATTATGTTAAGATGAAACATAAAGCAATGAGATGCCTACAAATTACAGATACTTTGCAATGACAGGGCAAATCCTTACTCTTGAAAGTGAAACAGTCATCACAGGAAGCAGTGGGAGAATTGTTTATCAAAGGATGGGAAAAAACTTCACAGGTTTCTCTGATGTAACTAAAATAACAATTATGTTTTTACAACTAAAGAGAAGCTTGTTGTAAGTACTACAGTAAGACCTGTAAGGTACTACAGTAAGACCTTCCTTCTAAGGCCACCCTGCCACAAAAAGGTTACTGATACATCACACACATTATGTATAGTTGTTTTCACACGTAAACATGCAGGCACACATCCACGTTCTTTATTCAGAAGTTTACATAACCATCATACTGAGTCAGGCTTCCAAACCTACAGTACCTGAATATGTTCCAAACGAGGCAGAATGAGGTTTTTTGCTCCTCATTCTTTGTAAAACGTAGAGTCACACCTCTATACACATACACACTCTCAGTCAGGAATGGGTTTTATTTAGCCTAGAGCACTTCATTTTGTCTTTAAAAAAACCCCAAACACAGAATCAGGTTCCTTCATGTAATTGTTTCACCTGAGAATATAGTGATCAGCTTCCTAAAGGGAAACAGTATTAACCAGAGCTTGTTTGTGTTTGTGCTGGAAGGACCATGGCTCCAGTGGATAAGCCAAAAGATTATTGCACAGTGGATTAACCCAGACAATACTTATCAAAAATGTCACACTACAAATATGAGCCAAGAATACGTTACTGGGAAAGCTGCCTGGACCAGTGTAAAATTAGAGAAAATGGGAAAGTATTATGTATCAAACAACGCAAAACATTTGCAAAGTCTGTCAATATACATTGCTATAACTGCCTTTATATTCATTTAAACCAAGTAAAAAACTTAACTAAATGCTGTCCCCCTCCAGTGTCTCATCAGATTGCATTACACAGACAGCTCTACTGGACCTCAGCAGGTCTGGACTCTGACATTCTCCACTCATACTTCTGCCAGTATCTCACTGGCAGCAGTTAACAAGTTGCCATCCTCCCTGGGGATTAATAGGAGGGGCTGGAATGTTATGCAAGTTCCATCCTCTCACCTCCGTACACCCCGTTGTCCTACCCTTTCTGGACATCATTATTTCTCAGACCTGCAGTCATCAGGTTCCCCAAGTCTGGATCACCTTGCTCAGCAGTTTTAGCTCCACTCAGTAGCAACACAAACTGATCCCCATAGGTATTCTCATCTCTCCACATATCCAAGCTTCCTCTCAAGCCTCCCTTGCTCCATGACTCTGGTTTCTTTGCATTCTCAATGCATTTCTTTTTCTTCCCACTTCATTCTGTTACTCCCTTTCCCTGCCCCACTCTAGTCCTCTGGTCATTCCCTGTCTAGCTCCTGGGACCTCCAATCCAAACCAATTAGCTTTCTCTTGTGTTGCTTCCAGGCCCGCTCCTGAAGGGGCAGAATGGAAGTACTTGGTTAGAGTTGCTGCTGCTGAATCAAGGGATGCAACTCAGTGAAAGAGAAGTTCTAAGTTTATATAAAAAGAGAGCCTTGAGAACACAGTAATTCACCCTAGGCTTTGCGTTGTAGTTCCATCCTGCCCCACGTGTATCAGAAAAAGTCACACCCTCTGCTTTGAAAACCAGCTCCGTGGCAATCTGCAAGTCAGAAAATGCTTGATTCATCCCACTCAATTGGGACAATATAATACAAAGATTATATATAGAGACAAATCTAGAAAGCTGAATGTGTTCACCAGCCTCTGTGCTTTTTGCCTTCTAATACCAGAGATTATTTGGGGTAGGGATATAACTAACTCTATACTGCACCTAACACAAAGGGGCCATGAGTGTGGATTGGGTTTCCAGACAATTTCATACTATAAATTTTATGTGAAATAAATACCTACAGAAAAAGACACTGGTAAAATCTGTCCTGTTCTAAGATTTAATAACAAATGTACTATTTGGTGCATAATAGGCAATTCATTTTGCTATGCATTTACTCTATTTAAAACATAAAGCACTTAAGGATATTTGGAGTATGCAAGACTATTATAAAATCAATTTCTATTCTGGTTTATAGCCCAACCACTTAAAGTCTTAATTTGCTACAATTCACTTTCTTATATTTCAACTCGTTAAAGTGGGACCAGCTACCTCTTGAACTCTGATCATATGCATCTTAGAACTAAACTATTTAATTATTGTCTACCACATCCACTGTCTCCACTTGCTTATCGCCTACATTTACGCATTTACAGCATCAGTTCAGGTTGTTTGCACTTGCTTGAGAACCTGCTGCCTCTTTTTCTGAGGTTTGAAGGAGGGAGACTTTGGTTTCATTGAGTGATATCCCATTACACTTTACAAATAAACAAACAGCAGAGTAACTGGCAGGAAGTCATGGCCCTTTGGTGAGCAGGGCTCTGTCTCAGCAAAGGGCAAACGAGGCAGCATCATTTTCACTCCAGCACAAAGTGTCTATTCTTGACTACTTGACCAAAGGAAGCAAAAGCAGAGGGACAACTAGCAAAGCACATCTGCAGGGCTGTATTTCACAGGAAGTAATGCAGCTCCTCTGCAGATAAGTTTCACTGAAGAACAAAGACTGATTTTGTTCAGTGTTTCAAGAATGATGCATTGAACCTGGTCCCAGCTTTTCAACCCCTGAAAACAAGGCTTAGAGAGTGAAACCTAATTTCTCCCTCGCCCTTGTTCAAATTAACTGCATGATTTTCAAATTAGCCCTATACTTACCATATGAAGAAGGCTTAAGACACCCACTAATCTCCAACTAAGTTTACATGGTTTATTTATTGATTTTGCAGACTACACACGTTAGTGCATCTGAGATAAACGCCAGAGCAACAATAGCTAAACCAGTTACTTGAAATTTATCTTCCAATTCTGATCTGCCTTAAAGCCTAAGAAACAAAATATTTATGACTAAGAACAAGACAAATGGTGTAATAATACATTAGCAGGCAGTATTTTCACTGATTGCAAACATATTTTGAGCTTACATCTTTCCTGCATATGATAACCTCAGAGGTATACTACCCACTACAATCGGTTTTCCAGCAGCTCAACATTTAACATGAGAAAATGAGGTGTGTTTTTGAATGATACAAGCAGCATTAGATGTACTGGGAGCCAAAACCACGATCGTATTAAAAGCAAATAGTAGAGCAGATTACCTCTTGCCCTCTCTTTTAGCTTGAGCAGCATATTCCAATAAGTGCAGAAGAGACACTGTCAAGTACTTCTTTATAGTTTAATTTTCTTTTTTTTTTTTTTTAATCTCCATTGCTTGCAATGCCCTTGCCCTCTTTAAAAGCTGCAGAATAAAATTCCTTTCTCTGTCAATTTTGTACTTTCTCTCTTAGCAAAGAATGACTGGGTATAAAAAAAAAAAAAAAAAAAAAAAAAAAAGGGCTCAGAACTTCAGCCCCTATCCAAGAGAAGAATTAGAGATAAAGGTTAGAGGTAAGAAGTTTTTATCTAAATCTAAAAGGAACCAAGAAGTTCAAAGGAAGGTCACTTTTCCTACTCCTAATTATTGTTCATTTCCACTGTGTCCAGCCCCGTAAAAACGGTGGAGTATTTTATAGCAAACTATAGCTAACGGTAAGTGCAGCCTTGGAGATATTTGCTCTTTACAGAGGACAGTAGGGTCTTTACTCAAAATCTTTTTTTGGCATTTAGGAGCAGAAGCTGTGAAACGTGATGAGAACAAGGTAACAGTGGTTTGGGGGAAGTCCCTGGATCCGAACAATATCACTACAGCAGCTCGGTGATGCGTATTCTAAGAGTTCCCCTTGGTGGATGCCTGATCGGGAGTCAGACCGTGACTGGAAGGCAGATGCTGTTTGTACTGGCTTGGGACCTGGGGACTGGGAGCCACACGGGGCAGATATGATCACCTGGGAAGGTAGGCTGAAGGCTGTGTGTTTACTCTGGCTTGGAAATCCAGAGCTGGAAGCTATTTTAGTGAAGGAGAAAATATCCAGAGCCCCTGAATTTATAGATTGGCAGCCTTTTTTTTTTCTTTTTTTTTTTTCTCCCCTCTCCCTAACTGCAGTGGAGAAACTGTCTCTTGGTGGTTATTGATAGAAATTTTCCTTCAGTTTCAGGTATGTATATCTGTATATGACATATAGGAACACTCCTTATGATTTAGTCAGCATATTATTTAAACATCACATTCACAATGTTGCATATTTCTGTATATAACCTATAATTTGCATTAGCTGTGGGACTAAACTTGATTCAATCACTTTCTCCTCTCATGTATTACAACTCTGTGAAGGAAAAAGTAACGAGGAACAAAAATCTTATCGCCCCAGTTCCCCTCACAACATTCCAGTCAGTACAAGCGACTGAAGAGTTAATTGGATGGCACCACATCTAGTGATTACTCTAATAATACACGGTTACTCCCTTTTGTTACAGTAGGCATTTAGGTCAGAGGATGCCATAGTGGAAGTGAGAAAATGCTTTGCCTGCATCTTTTCTAGCCTTCCCTGTAAACTTCAGCAAACTTCCCTCTTTTATCCTTTTCCTTAGGGATCCACAGGGAAGTGGCTCAGCTCTCCAATACAATGAACAACATCAACCCTTAAGCTGATTTCTCCTGCCCAACCTCTGATATATTTAAAATGAAACGTGAAAGAATCAGAGACCAATTTGCAGCACAGCTAACAACTCCATTATGACAGACAGACCTTAAACGGCAACTGAAGTTACTCTTTTGCCAAAGAAATAGCCAACTGCTATTCAGGTTAGCGCATCACCTAAAGAAAAGTTTCATAAAGCCGTATGTTTCAATCTCTGGGTCATGGCTCACAGTAAGTTCTATGGTTACTATGGTTTTTGCTGATACTTGGGTGTAGTGTGTGTTATGGTGCCAGCTGATGTTGCTGAAGGCAGAGGCCAAGCACAATGACAAGATGTGTCCTCTGTAGGGACATCCATCTTTAATTACTCTGCTTGCAGCCTCCTGCTCCTTTTCCACCTTCCTTTCCTCCCTGGAACACAAAAGAGGAGGGGAAGGGAATAGCAACTGGCTGCCAACTGACTCTGGAGGGAAATAAGATGGAGAATCCTCCCTGAGATGGTACTTTTTGATCCCCTCTCTGATCAGTGCAGTGGCCAAATCAAAGTCACCACCTCCTGTTTTCTCCTCTCCCCCTCCGAAATCAATCCACTTGCAGCCATACTGCTGTGGGTGTGCAAATAGTCCAGCAGTAGCAGCAGCCTGAAGCCAGGAGGTGAAAGAAATTAGTCCCACTAGCTCCAGAAGATACAGTTGTGAGAAGACATGTGCTTTTGGCCAGGAAGCTGCTATGAAATGCACTGGGGGCAACTGGGGATGGATGCTTTCCTCTACCCAGGTGTCCCCCAAACCGTCCAAAAGTTTGAGAGAGGTTGAAAAGATATGCAAAACAGAATGTGTGTGATTTATTGTGTCCAGCAATAAACAAAATAAAGTGAATTTTTAATGATGTAAAACCTTTTAAAAGACTTTTAAACCTTTCACTGTGGAACATAATTAAACTTGTTTTGCTATCTGCAACAGGCCTGGCCTCCAAACACATAATTAAGCAGTCACACAAATTGCAAAATCGGTTTGTTTGGTTCCCACGCTACAAAAATAGTGATAAAAGCTTTCTCATTTGTCAGTTATTGCACTATAACTGACAGGCTACGGGCAACACAATTATGTGAGTTTGGATCTTGAAGACCACATCCACATCTTCCCATGTTTTCACAACACTGAGTATTTTACTCTGTGTGCTCTCTATGGTTTCAGTGGCTGCATGCGCTCGGGTAACATAACAGCTACAACTTGAAATAAAAGATTTAAAGCTTGTTAAGCATAAAGGATCTTTTTCTTTCTTTATAAAGCGGAGGGTTATGCTTTCCTGTAACTAATTATACCATCTCTAACCACAGGAAGGATTCATAAGCATCAGCATATGCAGAATGACTGGCTACATTTTGTAGCTCAACCCTTACGGACACAGATATGTGTCCTGGAGACCAGAAACACCATATGTTCTAGGAAGCAAGTGCTGGGGTTTCTGCACCATCTCACGTACTCGTCCTATTCCTCAGAATACCCAGTCCACAGAATAACCAAAGTTTTTACACATAAGCAAGAAACATGCTATTGTGCATACCCTGTACCCATGAGAATTTTTTATTTGGTGATAATGTGTGATCTATAAAAAAAGAAAAAAAAATCAGATGCAAAAGATTGTGTGTAAATCATTTAAGCATGTTCTCTTCAAGATTTCCAGTAGTAGCTTTTTGACACTGCCAATCAGCCAGAGAATATTTCCAGCACAATTGTTATTGCTGGAACTTCATGGAAAAAACCTAGATTACAAGGATAAAAACAGAGCTACATCAAAAATCTCTGAGGAAAAAAAAAGAATTGAAGGGGACAGACATTCTCTCACAGGTTTTCCAAACTATTATTTAACTGCAAGTTAATGCTTAAGGTCCCACAGGACTGTTCAAAATACATAGAAAGATTATTACTTGCTGTTAAACATACCAGCTAAATTGAGGCTTTTAAATCCCAAGTCTGAACAAGGGTCTACATAAAACATCAAAATCCTTGGAGGATCACCAGAAAGAACATAAGGAAGATACAATACTTCTATGTGCTTTTGTGGATGATTGGGAGAACCACAGTCTGCTCTTACAAGAGTAGAGAGACTGTTCACAATCTGGATTTGTACTTATTTTCCAGCAGGAATTCCTGTGTGCCAGAGACCGAAGGTCCAGACTAACTAATGTCTGGAAAGAGGAAACATCTCAGCTTTGATTATGCTGTGCCAGGGTGTTTTGCCAGCACTTAGCTCATGAAGTTTAAAGGAGAGAAGGATAATTCGGGGCAGCAAATGAAACTGCTTGAGCAAGCGGTGGGACTCCATGCTGCAGGGTACGCCAGATGCTACAACTGTGATTAGCTCAGAAGCTTACTGAGGATAGTATTTGCTATTACTTGGCTCTTCAGTGTCAGGCTTCCCTCTGTTTCAGTTTTCTCTTTCCCTGTGCATTGCCCGTCTATATTAAGGTAGATAGGTTGCCTTCCATACTTTGTTGGAAGTGAAATAGCTTTGCCAAAGTCACAATTCTGCTTCCATCTCTATGGATACAAGGCTGCATCTCAAAAGCAGATAAAATTAGATGTTGGTTATACCTATAAAAAAATTATTGTCTTATGAGAGTTGATTTGGATTTACATTGGTCTAAGCTAAATTTAGCTCCTGAAGTTGATGCTTCGGGGATTTTAATGAAAAGATAATTTTATATCGCTTAAAATAGAATTGGAAAACACTAACAACCTCCTACCCATTTTTTCCTATAAGTAGGTTAGTGTGAGTGTCTGTTCCTTCAGTTACTTTGTACTTTAAATTACTGGCATTTGACTTCTGTGGTTTTGGCAGCCATAGTCAGCTTCCTCCAATTAACAAAGAATGATAAAGGATTTCTGTGCATTTAAATACAAACCAATATGGTCAACGTTTTAACAACTTCATCCATTGAGAAACATAGACAACATGTTTGTACCCAGGGCTGACTCTGCTGCAGGAACATTCCTCAATGCAGTGTAATCACCTTCGCTAAACCCAGGATGTTCGTTCAACTGAGCTACAGCACGCTGGAGCTAAAAACTGATCACAATGCGCAAATGAGATTGTCAAGGTGTTCTTGGCAGAAGCACAATTGAATCTGCGTTGCAGCAGGACAAGCGTTCTGCTGCCATACCCAGTGTTGCATCAGCACTTCTGTATAAGCTCTTATTTTCAGGGCACCACATCGACTTGGTGAAGAAATTCACTCTTCAGCAAGTGCTTGAGCAAGTTACACAGTTTGTCTGCACACAGAAACACCTTCACATCTGAGCGTATAACTGTACATTTGAACATGTAACTATTGCACTACTACAGGCGGTTCTCAGAAACTACAAACTACATGTCACTTGCCGATCACAAGGAAGAGGTCACTCTAGCCTTTTATTGATATTATTATTTTAAAATAACTAAATTAAGTGCTTTCACGAGTTCTGCATCTAATTAAGGAATGAGAAGGCTGTTAAAAGAAGCCCAAGTGTCTGACAATTAAAAAATTTTAAAGCCTTGCTCTGCCACTGCTCAGTACTTGCAACTCTTTGCAATCAAATAGCATCTTGGCTGTCTGTATCAGCATATACAGGACCTTGAAACCTGCATGTCTCTGCTTCCAAACATTCCTCACAGAACAAGGGTCCTGGAATCCCACAAAGATCCTCCTTTAAACACTCTTGTTTTATCCAGCTTCACTTTTATTGGGGAAAGTCACAGGGGGCACATCTAGACATTTGTGTGCTCAATGCTGCTGGAAAATACAGGTGGGCTGCTCTGCCTTCCCCTTCCTGCCACTCTAGCATACATGAACTGGACTGTGGGCAATATACTCTGCAGGTAACATCTATCTTTGCGCTCCCTGTTAGCCCCGGTTTATCATTTTAATGCTCTGTGGTTGTGAGCAAGGTGGGAGGCACAGGGTGGGGACCGCTGGTGCTGAGGCACTCCCACTTTGCTGCAAAGGGTAATTCCCTGCTCTTGGGCACTTTGCCCCCTTCAATTGCTGCTGACCTGGAGGGGTTGGTTATGCTTCAGCTCGCTTCTGAATGAAGCTCTGAAGGAGGATCCAGGTGATTCGGATGGTGTGGGATGGATGTCAGTGAGCTGTGCCCTCAGTAATTAATGGTTCATAAAGATTTCTGGTATCTGAAATGATGGGACTGCATCAATCTGTTCCAGGGGATGATCAGAGGCAGGTGAGAGGAAAAGCTCTGTGGGATTACTGTCAAGGCTGTGCCTGGGGAAGGGTCTTCTGTTATTAATCATAACATCCCCTTCGTACTCTGGCAATGAGTGTAAATGCCCCCCCAAAATCAAAGACCTGAAAAGGACAACAGAGGTCAGGTATGTTAGAGCCATACTCCTTGGGTTTGTGTCAACTGTTCCTCTTCCGTGCTGAAGAAGCAATGTCAGACTAAACAAACAATGAAAAACAGAGCAGAGTTTCATTGAAATAAGGTAATTTTCATGGTGGTGTTTGCCTGAAGTAGGAATTACCAAATCACAAAAAAACCCCGCCAAAATCCTGCTAGGGGTTTTTTTACTTTACCAGCTTAACCAAGGAACAAGATGTACACAGACATTCACAGTACTTTGTCTGGAAACCAAATAACAGAACACTGACATTTTTTTCAGTCAGTAAATAACACTCAATGACTACAGCAGCAAGAGCTAGGTGTGGAAGAAATATTGTCTTTGCACAAGTAGTGCTGGACTTTGTGGGAAGAAACTTCATTCAGAATTGAACTTCATTCAGACAGCTGCCCTCTCCTCCTTTTTTCAACGAATATTTAAATTTACTGCTTAAGAAAAAAAATTAAAATGTGTCCTGACCCTTGGGAGATGCTTTATTTCTAATAAGGATCCTTTTCAAAAATGCTTTGATTAAAGAAAGAAGGAAAGATTAATAGACAGCTAAATATCCTCTAATAAGAAAAGCTAATAAGGAAAATGGTTCTAATATTTCTTTCTCAGATAATGGTTCCATTGTTTTGATTTCAGAGGCATAAGCGAAGCATACATTCAGTGATGCATTCCCATGACTAAATCACCTGTAAGATTGCATTTTGCATTTGAAAGCTCTTTTACAAGGTCTTTCCCAGAGTAGATGCCACTGCTTCTTTGATGCAGTTAAGCAATTTTGCACAATCACGTAATAGATTATATTAGACTTAGTCTTCCTTGAACATTTTTATACTAGGTCTGGGTTATAGATGGAACTCAGCAACATCAGTTCTCATTGAAGAAGAATACTTGAAGGCACTTAGCAGGAAGGGCTTAACTCAAAGAATCAAAATGAGAATACAAACCTCTGCTTGTACAGAACAAATATAATCCACTTTCAGTAACCTTACTCTTTTTTCCCTGCCACCTATGGGCCGGAATATCAAGTTGTGCCATTTTCTACTATTCCATAAACACCTTTTCAAGGCGGGAAGACAAACAAATGAAGCTCACTACCCATAATACCCCAGTGTGGTACCCCGTTAAGGGGATAGAGGCTTTGAGTACAAATGAAAAGGTTGCAAGTTCTTTTGTGTAGCTAACAACAAACTACTCATTCACATCACTGATGAAGCACGGAGCCAGTAGCAGGAAAAATGAACACTAAATAGTTGCTTTCATCTTTAAAATTGAAATAGTATTTAATGAAGGCATTAATCAGCAAAAGGAACATTTTGTGGGTATTTGCCATGAGATACAATAGACTCAGAGAGTCCATTTGGGTGGAAAAACCCCCTTGATCAGGCAGGCTGTATTTAATAACATAGCAGAGGACATAAGTATAAGAAATATATGTAATAATCAGACTTGATTTTCTGCTACCTGGCTTGTATTTAAAGGCTTGGTTTAAGGTGCAAATGGAAAGTTTCCCTTTGATTTCAGGGGGCTTTGGCTGTGTGTTGCTTAATAACAGCTTTGCTAATGAAGTGTCCATTGGTTACTGAGTGTGGCACTCATTTCCTGGCATTTTAAAACTTTTCTAAATACGTGAAAATTGTCTACACTTGGAATTTCTTAAGAATGAGAAAAAAAAAAGCAGCAGCTGACACTATCTTAGCCAACAGAATTTCAAACACTTTTCTACTCATGATGCATGCTGAGATAAATATGGTTTTAACATTGAAAAGGGGGATTTTGGTGCCTACCCCTGATAATGTCTAGGGGAAGGACCAACCTTTACTCCTGCACTACCAACCTGCTTGGGCTACATCACCATACCTGTCCCTTTTCCTTCAAGTTACTGTTTGCTTTGTATGAAACTAAAGAATCTAAAAGTGAACGTTACTTGGGCTGAAACTGTAAACCACATGAAATCCCTGATATAACTTAGGTTTGGTTTTTTTGTTTTGGTTTGTTTTGGTGGTTTGTTGTTGTGGTTTTTTTTTTTTTTTTTTCTAAGCTTAGTGAGAATTCTAGCTAAATTAGCAAACATAATCAGAGCTTCAGGTTGGTGTGTGAGAAACAAAAATCCCCCCAAAATCTGAAAAACAAGTCACTTTTGCCTTATTTTAGGGATTTCTGTGGAGAACATTAAACATCCATGTAACAGGATTAAAACAAATTTACTTTCTAGGGTCTGAAATTTCTTCCTCTGGGTTTAATGACAGTTTTATTAACATAAACTGATGCAGGATTAGAACATAAATATTTAAACCCCAACACTTCCTGGAATTAATCTAGGAAGGGGAAAAAATTCAGACTGTTTCTTACCTAAAATAATCTATTCCACTGATGTTTTATATGATCCACTCTTCTAGTAGGTGATTTAGGAAATGGGATACTGAGTCACTAGTTAATTTACTTCTGGTGTAATTTGCCCAGAATACTTCTGAACAATTACCACTCTGGTCTGAAGGGCAAAATTACTTTGACAAAGTCATGCCTAGGGGCTGCTCCGTGACAGGTACAGAGTCTGAGATTTTTGGTACACGTCTGGAACTGACAGTGACTCAATACATAAGGATATCCCTTCATATTCATTTGTGTGATAACCTCACTTTTTGTTGGCACAGGAATATGTTGTCTTTTAACCTGATTTAAGGAGCTGGCCCTGGAATTAGTCTTCATCATTTTGGATAGCAAGTTGGAATCAAGATTATTTTGACAGATGGTATCTAGCCTGTCTAATATGCATTTTACCTGCTCCATAAATATTGATGACTTTAATACATTCGTGTTCTGCCATATGCTTCTTAAAGGTATACTTCCAAAACTTGACTTGGCTGCATGATTTAGATGGAATTAATCTCCATTTTGTAGTACTATAAATGAGATCAGAATCCCATGCATTGTGTCTGATGTTGAAAGATTAAAACTGGGGGCAGGGTGTGTGATATCCCCTTCTGCTGGAGTTAACTCCAGCAGATTTACATCCCAGTTCCACTCTCGTTGTCCTGAGATCATGGACATTGCAGAGGGACACTGTGCAGATGGAAGGTGTCTTCATAACATAAACCTTATTACACAGAAAGGAGTTCTGGGCAAAGGGAACCCTCTGCTTCACGAGGTCCTGCCACCTGGACAATGTTTGAAGCAATTTCTCCCTCTTCATTGTGAAAACCTTCAGCTCTGTCAACTCCTATGACTGCCATATCAAATTCCTCCAAGAAAAGGAATTTGGAAAGAAGACGGTCTTGTTAGATACCTACTGAATCAGGTTTTTTAGACCCACAATGTGTGAGCATCTCTTAACATGCAAGCAGATATAAAGATATTCCTCTGCATAAGCACTCTTTCCTACACCCTGCCATTTAAAGGTGTATGTTCTGGAAAATAATTATTTGCTTTATGTAAGGCCAGTTTCTTTGAACTCTGTCATTTCCAAGGCAGATGGGGTGTAGAGTGACAATTAGCCCTCTTATTATTAACACCACTTTGCTGCTTCTCCACCAAGGTTACAGACCCATTCACAGTGCTATAAGCAAAATGGGAGTGGGGCCAGGGCTGCTGGCAGGAGAAGGGGAGATGTGGGCTAGCAAAAGCCCAAGAACCATTCCCCCAGGCTCCGGTAGCCTCAAAAAAGCAGCACTGCTTCCAACAGGAGTGGCCTTGTGCCCCATGGCTGGCAGAAATTGGCTTTGACTCCCAACAGTTTTTTTCTCTGTTGAATTTGCCACCTTGTCTCATCAAGCAAAAAAGGCTTATTGCTAGCCCTCTTCACATCGTGATTCGGCTGCTTCCTTTTCCCACTCTATTTAGAAATTCTTCAAATAATGCCTGGGACACCCTCTGTGCATATATTTTTTTAAGTTATCCTATGATATGGCTGAACATAGCAATACAGAAAAAAATTATGGCATGCCCTTCATAGTAAACTGTAAGAAATCAGAACAATACTAAAAAAATTTATAAAATACTAAATAATGTACTTCAGTTTTTGCAAGAGTTAGAAATGATACAAAGATACCATTTTTACTAGGAAAAAAAATTAAAAATTTCCAAATCAGCATTTTTGAGGGTTCCCAGTACAAAAGGATTTCTCTCAAAAATAAAAATGATGAAAATCTTATACAAAATGTCAACTTCATATAATTACATTTTTTTTCAAAATTAGCAAAAGAAACAGTTTTCTACTGTCAGGTTCACAATTTTTTCTAGCTACTTGCAGAAAAATGAGAGATTACAACTTCAAAAAAATCAGCTAGGATTATAACAGTAGCATATACTAATATTTTCCCATCTGTAAGCAGTTATTTTGCTTTTTTGTAAAATATCTTGTATTATTTACTCCTCTTTACTAAGGCAGAGATGGTACACCATAGCTTGTCAACAAAAGAAGGAAAACAGAACAAGAAAACCTGCTGAGAATATTTGCAGCATGCTTTGCTTGATAAATAATAACCACTTTGGGGCTGAGCGTGTCAAAGGAGAGGTTAATGGTGTTGCTGATGCATTGGTACATTAGTAACGGCGAGGCTGAGTTTGTTGGCACTGAAATCAGACAAGAGCCCTCATACAGCACAGTACTTGCGATAGAAACAGAGGCAAAGTGCTTTAAATTTGCTACACAAAATATATTCCAGAGCGACTCCAAGCACCATACAAAGCTGTCAGGAAGGTTTCTTTGCAAAGAGTATTTATGTAAACTCTCTTCAAATTAAACAATTTCCTAGCCTTTCTTTTACAAGCCGATCTGTAAGAGGCTTGGTCTATGTCTGCTCTCACTCGTTTAACTGGACTTTCAACTACATCTGTGTGTAGGGCTATGAATAGAGGCAAGAGGCTCGCTAGAATTCACAGTCAGTCAGGATTTATCCCTGTGCACTAACTTAATAGAGAGCAGCAGCCAGCAGCTGCACAGGTTGGTATTTATCAAAACCTAAAACTACAGTGACAGCACTGTCCAGAAATGTGTGCTGCTTGCTGCAGAGGGCCATGAGAGAAGTTTTGCGTAAGATTTGGTTTGCTTGAAGAGACTTAAACTGGCTACACAAAGGTAAACTTGATATATAAGCCATGCTCACTCACAGAAGCACATAACACACTGCACTTATGGAAATGCAGCATACTTTCTGTACATTCAACACACGTTTGCTACGTAAGTTAAAGCTTGGAAAAGGCTCACCTGACCATACTATAAGATATATGATCTGGAAGAAAGCCAACAACATAGACCTGCGAGGGGTTCAAAGACAGGTCAGATCTTTATTAGATGTAAATCAGCAAAGCATCACTGGCTTTTGTGTATTCAAATTAATTTTCACCAGCTAAGAATATAATCTTGCTGTGGTTGGATGAGACACAAAGGAAATCCAGGTACCACAAGAAGAACTGGCATTTCTGAAGCCAATAGTAATTTCTGTTTTAGCCCATAAGAGCTTTAGAGATGTCCAGGAGTCAGTACTCTGCTGGAGTAGAGTATGCTAATTTGTGCAGGTGTTAAAACACAGTAGCTTGGCAGCTGTGAATGGGAAAAAGAAAAATGAGTGCTTCTTCATCTTTCAGTTGTGATTTGACATCTCTAAACGCAGTCAAAAGCTGAATCAGTTCACAAGGCTGCCTTGACTAAATGCCCAAGAAGAAATATAGAAAATAAGGCAGAAACACAATGAGAAATGGCTTTCCTTGAGTGGCTTCTAGGTAGACCAAAACTGCAATGGGAAAACCCTCTCTCAGAGCTATTTTATTCACTTATTTTTGCCATACTGCCACTTCAGTACTAGTCCTGTAAATGCCACAGCAAATTAGAACTACTGTGGCAGTAGAGGTTAACCAAGCATCTGTAACCCTTGGAAAACATGAAGCTTACTTCTTTTCACTCTTGGGTAAAGCTTCTAGTTTTGTTTTTATTTGATTAAAAAAGTTTAATGGTACTTAGTTATCTGTATTTTTGCAAGGATTTAGCTGTGATTGAAATGGCTGTGGAACTGCTGTAAGTCAACAACTCTGCCTGCTGTACACTGGCACCACGTTAACCAATCACTTACGAATTGCATTGAGGTTTACAACAGCCCTGTCCTCAAAAACACTCAAGTGTTTGGATCAGAGAACAGTTCACTGCATTCACATTATGACCTGCAAGGGTCACAACAACATAAGCATGTTCCTTGGTTTACACTCAGTTCCTAGCAATATTTTCTTTTTGTCAGTTTGCACCATGAAAGTGGACAGTTACACAGAAGTACCCACAACAGTTCAAAAAAAAAAAAAATCCCATTTCAGAGTGATAATAGGTAAGTTAGAGCCAATCTTTCTATGTAGCCACTTGGTTTCCCTCAACATACATTACTTTGCACTTATTAACCTGGATTTCCAGGTGCTGTTTGGTCACCTATTCACTCAGTCTTGTGATGTCTTTTGTGTTTGTTTGGTTGTTTTTGGTTTTGTTTTTTTTTTGTGTGTGCTTTCTTTACTAGTTATGAACCCAAAGCACAGCCTTCTGTTTACCTTTTGGAAAGTTAAATTTCTTTACCAGTTATACTGTACTGACTGAATAACTATATAGAAGAGGTTCTGAAGGTGTATTCTTGAAGGATTCCTGCAGCTCACAAAGTAGTAGGCTATTTAATTTTCCCAATTCTTCATCTACTAAACTTTAAGTAATTGCATTGCACGTTCATTTTATTCAGTAATTCTTTGCTTGACGTCCCAGCAGTCCCTGAATAGTCCAGTTCACACACATTCTCTCTGACGAGTCCTTCTCTAATTCATTTTGCTAGAATACCAGAGAATACAACCGGCAATCCCAAAACATAATTTATCTGAAAGAAAGATTTCTTAATAGAAGAAAATATTTATTGGCAAGACAAACTATTAACTTGTGGGGAGATTAAAATTCTCTCAGGCCTTGCAAGACAGCAAGGGTCACAGCCCCAATATTTAAGGCTCATGATGTCTTAAAGATGGCTAATGCAGCTGGTTTCTGTCTTCAGACTAGAAAAGGTGATAAAATTTTTGAACTTCTTAGAGGAAAGAGATAGCCTGAGGGAAGAGAAAGGGTTACACAGGTGTGAGGAGAACATAAAGTAAGCTCTGAGAAAACATCATATTTGTTAAGATACACTCAAAAATATCAACCTTAATTGGAAATCAACATAAGTGAGGTCTTCACGGTTACGTGAGATCAAAATAACAGCGTTTGTTGTTTATAGTTTCAAGGTGGTCTTAACAGGTTTATAGAGTCCCTCCTGTTTAGTGAGGCAGTAATATAGCTAACAAACTAGGGACATATCTTCGGAGTTCTCTTTCTCTTAAAAAGATGTTGAGAGCTCTTGAGAGATAACTGAAGAATCCAAGAGTCTTTCAACCATTATTCTTCAATCTGACTGTAATTAACTTATGTAGTTAGACAACCACCTATACAAAACAGAAATTAGTTCAGTTATAGGCTCAAGTTCAGGAAATTCTTAATTTGGTGAATAAGAAGCCCCACTGACATCACTCTGCATTTCCTACCAAAGCACCTCTTTAAGGACAGCAGGTACTGCAGGTCTGATTCAGGAAGCACATGTGAGCAATTTTAGACACCTGTGTTATCTCACAGCATCAGGGACTACAACAGAGAAGCCAAAGCCAAAACTCTCTTTCTGATATACCTAAATAATTAGGAAGCGGGATAGTGAAAGCACAAAAACAATGTGTTCATAATTCCTGGGCTGCTGAAGTCTGGTTACTAGCTTTATTTCCATGTTTTCCTTTTCCCAATATGTGCACAATTTACTTCTGAAGTCACGTGTACTGTGTACTTTGTAACAGAGCTCAGGAGCTTCTTTTATTGTCTGAGGCTTGGATTTGTAGTGTTAATGTATCACAGAATGCCCCCAGAGGAATAACCTTTTGCCCCATTGGTTTGTTTGCTACAGCATTTCTTGGTTTAATAAATAAGGTAGCTAACATGAAGACTTTTACTCATTCCTAAGGTTTTGTTATTGCTATTTGAAATTATTTCATTACTTCAGAGGGCTTATTTCAAATCACTACATCTTTCTGTTGTTCATGTCCCCATAACATATAAGAAATAACAGTAAAACCTTTTTCTTGATCACCTTCCCCTCAGTTTCATTACTTCATGTTTCTTTACGTTGAACTGGATAAGTCACTCAAGTTTCTGTACTATTCCAAACCATTCAAATTCAAATTACATGCTTCAGTCCATCAACAAGTAACATCTTCTCATAAGGGTTTTGGGGTTTTTTTGTGGGAAGAAGCATAATTTAAGTCCCACCAATACTGACAGTTCTCCTCAGTTTTAGTCTTTTCTGCAGCTCATTTTCAGTATGCAAAACACTCTATTAAGTAATATACAACTCTCTAGAGATTTACATATGTATTATTTATGGAGGAACTCCCACCATCATTTAATCCTAACAACCTTGTTGACTAAGTAGTTCCACCTAGAGAAGTATTTCATCTTGTCTCAAGAACACCAATAATTATATTACACTGGCTTTCTTGCCGTCTACTTCAACAAGTAACCGTTCCATTTTCAGCATTCCTTCAAGAGTTGTTTTATACTCTCCTTTATTGTATGGTTAATCTCCCACCACGGAAAGACCTTTTAAGGCTTCTGCAAACTCTTTCATCAGACTTATTTACCCAGTCTTGTGTAGTGGTTAATGTACAGTCAGATTCAGGAAGCAGAAGAAGAGTTTTGTATTCTTCATTCTTTTGTAGATATGCTACATGACCTATCCAAATGAAATAGTATTTCTGAGCCTAAGGCTCTCTATTTAGAAAGTGGAAATAATAACCCGTATGTAAATGTAAAGAAATATACGGGATTTTAGATTAAAAGGGTCTTATAAACCTTATATACATTTATTATTCCATATACACTGGAATAATTTCTAGTACAAAAGAGTTTTAACCTTCAGTACAGTCATTGTTTAATTTCTCATGTGAAGTCTTTTCTGGTTGAGTACAAAACCAGTGACCTTCACTGAATTATGAGAGCTATTGGGAGCACTTTATGCTTCAGTCTCTACTTCTTACTCGTGCATTTCCTGACTGATAAAGGCAGGAAGGGAACACTTAAGTCCACTGCTGATGTGGGGAGGATTGACTACTTCTGCAAAATAAAGTTGTGCCTTGTATTAATCAAAAAAACAAAGCAAAACACAACCCCAAAACCAAAGCAAGTGTTCTTAATCTGTTTCTTGGCTATGCAGTATCTTGTCTTCTATTTCTGCTTCAGATTATGTCAAAAGTTGCGATTATTAAGAAAATGCCTTCTGCAAAACATGGGTACATCTGGTTCCTTGATTACATTGTTAACTCTGGTAAGGAAAGAGATAAATATTGATGCCAATAGGACAAGCATTTTAACTAAAATGTGCATATGACTAAATTGATAGTATTTTCAAATGCTTTTTATGTTGGGAATTGAACGCTATTATTAATTTTCAGAGCACTGCAGCAGCAGGAAGACTGCTCATTAAATTAAGTTAAATCAAAATCAACTTATGAATGTATTCAGTGTTGGAAATAAACACTGTTATTATCTATTTCGATATAAATGAAGACTCACACAGTTTCCCCCCCACTCTCTGTTCCTCCATTACATTTGTTTGATTCAGTTGCTCCCTTTGGGCTGCATGCATGTACATGTAACAGAAATATGGCTTGATGCATGTTTACCTATTCCATCCAAACACAAGACTTCTTGGAAAGCTCTTAACTTCCACTTAAAGAAAAAGAAAATCACATTATGTAAATGGAAAAATCAAAATTCAGCATTAGTAATTGCTGAAAATTCTCTAAACCCTTCCATGTTTAGTGGTAGCGGCATCCCAGAACTTCACAGCTCTCACCCTCTGCTCCCGTATGGTGCAGTTCTGCAACAGAAACCCGTACCGATAACTGAAGCTGGTGTCAGCCAGGGCCAGAGAGAACGGCCTAAGATCCTGATTTTTAAATATCACTGGACTACTCCGAAGTGGGGTCATTTCTGGCTTTGCCTTAAGCATCATTTGAAGGGCTAATTCTGTTTCATTTCTCTGTTTTCAGTTATTTAGCATAATTAATCTGATCAGCTCAGTGAAAAAGAGTGCTTCTTTCTCTCATGCTGCAACGATGCAATTTCTTTGACCCCTGTTTCTACTTTTTAGATATAAGAGGTTCGTATAGTTAGGAGTGGTGACAGTTGTGTTGTTAGCAGGCATATTACCAGAATAATTACTTCAATAGATGAAGAAACATGTATTTATTTCTAAAAGGATAAAATTTCAGGTTGCCTCAATGTCAAGTGTATTATACACCTCCTGTCAGGTTGCTCCAGTTAAATATCTTTTCAGGCAATCAAATTTATATAACTTTTGGAAAACATGGGAACTATGCCAAACTGTAGTGCTCCACAGTAAGAAAATATCACCTTTTAAGAAAAGATGATGTACAAGTTCAGCAGTTAACTATTAAGAAGAAACCCACCTCTGATAAAATTTAAACTTTCAAGATTAAGCTAGTTTCAAGTTTGCACAACAGTTTCAAGACCATGAAAGGTCCAATAGACCTGCAAGAAGAATGCTATTGTACCCCGAGATTCAATCACATTTTTAAAAAATATATATTTATAAGGGTTTTTTAATGGCAATAGCTATTTCTGTTACTACAGCTCCTATTCATCAAAGCTCTTAAGCATATGCTTACCTTTAAGAAAGTAAGATCACAATTAAATCAACATATGCTCAAAATCTGTTCCCCCTGAAAACACTATTGCTGGTTTCTGGCATGTCCCCTCTCTGTCTGGGTTAGCTGTACTCACAACACATAGCACAAGGAGATGTTCCTTGGATGGCAGGTAGTATTCCGGCCCATTTTCTTCCATTCATTTATCATCCTTACTTTTTGAAAACCTATGTTGATTCACCAGGGGTTTTGGGAGCAAAGACTACAGCAGGTATAGGATTTACTGGGGTTGCTTCCACCACTGTCCTGTATTATTATTTCTGCATAGAGAACATTCAAGGCAGTTTTGGGGGCTATAAATTTATAAGCAACAAGGCAGATGATGGTCTGATAGATCACAGCTATATATTAATAGCACAATGTCATGCTCTCAATTGATATACATACAATGTCCCAGATGCAGTCATTGTGGCTTGGGCAAATGAGCATTCACCTCACTTTCACAGTAACTTAATCATAATCTTTTCTTTTTTTTTTTTTTTTAATAGACATGCTATGATAGTAATTGGGTTTTTGTTCAAAGCAGCTATTCTGTAAGACATGATACTCAAGGTAATACTTTTTATTTTATGGGCTCTTGTTTTGTTTATAATTATCAGTGCCTCCTGTGGGTTCTCTAGAGAGATTTTTTTCTGAAGCAGGTGCATTTTGAGCTCATGTAATGGATTTACAGATATTTGGCCATAAATAGATAGTGTTAAACACTGCTGTAAAAAGGAGATAAATGTTTATTACCCAAAAGGTTAATAAAAAATCCACCTGGGACCCTCTAGAAAAGAATTAATCCCTTTAAGCTTGTATTGAACCAGTGACAGTTGTGCAAGATTCACAAGGAAATTGCATCCCTAAAACATCCTAAAAGCAGAAAAAAAAATATCCCAGACTGCACACCACACTAAATGGAGTGAAAGGCATTCATGAGATAGGTACCATTTATTATCTAATTTAAGCACTTAGTAGCAGCATCTGTTTACAAATAACCACTTTCAGCATTAGTCCCATGTTAGGTTAGTGTTCCTTCCCAACTTTGTTATCAAGGAGGATGAGAGTAATGCAGAAAATCTCAGCTGAAAAAGAATGAGTTCTAAAATAGTCAACAAATAATCCAAAATGTCAGCAGGAAGAGGAAACAACACTTGCCAGGCACAAGACACAATGTATATACAATATTTTCACTGAATTCCAAAAGTTCTCATGCCTAGCTTTAATGAATTAAATGCACTTGACATTTTAAACCCCTTATATCTTGCTGTTGAATATAGAAATGACATGGTGTAGCCTGGATAGAAAAAGGAATTTCTTTTCATAGCAGTACAGATGATATAACCATCAGACCCAACAGTTATTTATAAGTAAGTGGACCTAGTATGATCTGTTTATACAACACACAGACCTTTAATGCAAACTCTTCCACCTAGCCACCTTTCCCAGCTTCCCTTGGGGGCAGGCAGAGCTTGGGTTCTCCCAAAATCCATTTTCTCAAGGCCTCCCAAGGATTTCAAGTGTCCTTGGTCCTTATTGCCACTCATACTTCACTTCTTACAACTGGTAGTTACAAGCCTACTTTTTTTCAAGCAATAGAATGGATAGCAAAAGCTATCTACTCTTGCTAGATGTGATTAGTGAAGAGTCATTTGGCCCTCTAAATTTTAAACAACCTGGCTGTCATCTCCCCCTTCTGGCTGGCTGCTAGAACGATACAATAAATCTGAATTTGCTTCCCCAAAGGAATCCAGTGACTACCAGGGATGGTAGATTTAGGATAGCTAAAATAGGTAGATTAGATGATTTCTGCAGCATTTGGCAGGTGATACCCCATACGCTCTACTCTCATTCTCCTTATTTTTCCAAATGGCTGACAGATTCTGTCTGGATGAGGACTGTCTTCTTCAAGGAAGGATGAAAAGTGTATAATAATCTGCATTTATCTAAATGACTGCTTGAAGCATACACAAGAGATGAGAGTGAGTTAAAACGTGCTGACTGAGATCTGAACTTTCCTTGGGCTGCAGATATGCTTTTGGGAGCAGGTAGTTACTTATCTCAAAAACTGAAAAAAACTGAACCGTACCTTAACAACAGATATTTAAGCCACAGATTTCAGCTCCTGAACTTTTCAAATTCTGAAAGGACAAGGCTGGTATGCCTCTTCAATGCATTTTGATGGAAAAGGAATTGCATAATATTAAAACATGAATTGCAGCACTCAAACAGTGTGCATGATGCAAACTAGCAAGTTGTAGAAGACCTTTTGCCAGTTAAACACAAAATACTTCTTTCTCTGACTCCTAGAGTGAAAGTTACCGGAGCATTTACACAGTATTTACTTTTTAGAAGGCTGTCATAAGATGCAGGGATTCTGAGCTCCAAATTCATAGTAGGTGCTATGGTCTTTGACACATTTTTGTGCTTCCATTTCCCATTTTGTATAAATGGGGATAACAGTGCATCCTTGTAAAGGCATGAAAAAAATAACTCTTTGTGAGGTAGTCAGGGGTCTCACAGTTAAAACGTTTGAACAAAATTTTAAAGCAAAATTTTGCCAGTCACTATTATAGCTTTTTTCAGGTCACTATATTCAAACTCTACATTTATACACATTATCCCCAGAAGTCATGTACTTACTTTATGCTGTCTTTCCTCTTCCATTTATTATCACTGATACATTTCCCAACACCACAGAGTTTTTAGGAAATCTACCCCTTTATCCTCGCAACACTAAAACCCTAGAAGATTTTTTCTTTTACTAGATACAAAATATTTTAAGATATAACTGTTCCTTTAGACACATCTTTTTGTAGTGTGTGAGGGATTTTGAAACTCCAGTTTCTTTTATAATACAACGATGTTTGCTAGAAATATATCCTGAAGTTAATGAAGTATCACAGCATATCAGAAGTTTATGCCAGATGCATCAATCTCCCCCAAACTTTGTGGTATTTTAAGCTAGTGCATAGCTTCAATTAACCCTGCCTTTGTGTAACCCCAGGTTTGGAGTCCTGAGCTGATGAAATAGCCTAACTCCATCCTGAGATTGACAAGTTATTAATTAGGACAGCAGGCCTGTCACAACCTCTAAGCCTCACCAACACTTCCACTAGTTCCTTGGAGAGATGCATTGTCACCTACTATTGGGATTAAGCTTCTCACTTCCACAATATAAACCTCAGTCATGGTAGTAGATTGAAAACGACCCTATTAGTATTTTTGTAGCCTATTGGCCTGCATCTTTTCCTTTTTGATTTTACAGATGGAGTCTCAGACCATTGGAAACAATGGAAGTTTTGCCACTGACTTCACTGAGGCCAGAATTTCACTGTATATACTACAGGGAATCCTGAGAGAAAGAATTTGATTAACAAGGTAGATTATCAAGTGCAGTGAAACACTTACAGCCTTAAAATATTCTCAGTTGTCTTGATAATGGAGATGGTGACTTGGAAAATTTAGGGCAGGACCTAATCTACATGATCTTGCCATATCAGCTGAGAAAGCAGCAGCCAGTGCTGCAAACTCTGATAAACTTATACTGAATCCTTGTGGTAGGAGAATGTTCAGAGCACTTGGAAAAAATCCACCAGTTAACAATGCTGTTGGACTCCAACAAAGGTGACATTCTTGGGACTCCCTGTAAATTGAACTCTTGCCTTGACAAAAAGGCATGTGGAGAGCGCACAGGATTAGGACTCAACAAGAGCTGCATGTTTTCACATTACTGTTTGCACTGTATTAATTGATACTCTCTAATGAGGCCATTAGCATACAACGATGGCGATCATATGCAGCATGATCTAGTCTCTGTTGGTACTGATTGCTGATTCTGTTTAAGAATTTTCGTTTGCATTGTTTTTACCTTCCACCAGTTCAGGGAGTTATCAGAGTGTATATAGTGTCAGGACAAAAAGAATAAGAAAAAAAGAATTTTACAGAAAAACACACATGCTAGAGTTCTGATGAGAGTATTGTATCCCTTTAGAAACAATCACACTTACAATCAGGCACCCTGAAGAATAGCTGCAGTGCTGTAACGTTAGTGCTTTTACAACACTACTAGTTTAGAGACAGCTGCTTTTTTTGGATTAGATTCACAAGAAAAGCTGCAGCCAACGCCATGTAGGTCACCATGTGGAGTTCTAGCACTTGCCACACTGCAAAAACATTATTTAAGACCAAATTTTGTGGAGGAGCCAAGGACCCTCTGTAGCATCTGGGTGTGCTGGTTTTTAGTCCATTGCTCAGAGAAAAATACATGGTTTCAAGGCAGAATATGGAAAGGAATTAATAGACCTTTTTTAAATATATATACAATGCAGAGTAATACCCAATCTCAGATTTTAGTCTTCTATGTGTAGCCTTATAGTCACTGTTTTCAAAACATCCATAGGCCTGTAGACATCATGCAGAATTAATACAAGTACAGTACATACAAAAACAACACCACTGAGAATGCGTATCTAATTGCACCCCAGCCTGTATAATACCAATTTTCACAGTAAAGTTATAGTCATAATAATTTTTAAAAATCATACCTTTTCCTTCCTATCCTATTCTAGTCAGTCTTTTTCAAAGCACCTCCAAATTAATACTGTTTAACTGCTAATTTTGAGCATGAAAAGACTAAGTTAGATTAAGTTTCCAGTGAGCAAGAGTCAACATTGCAGATTTATGCATGACCAACGCAACACACACTGGCTATCACACCTATTAGCCGAGATCTCTAGGACTGCTCAAGTACGGAGACTTTCCCATTCTTGGGAGAGTTCAAGTCTAGGTCATTTTGGCAATGGACACGAAGGAAAAGCGGTGCTGTTCATGTCTGTGCTGGAAAAATAGAAGTCCAGTCTCAGTCAGACTGGGCAAGAGGGGCAAGAGTCTCATCCAAACTTTAATTAACATTTTGCTATTCTTTACACACTGTTAGACATGGTAATGTTAGCCCACACCAACACAATCCAGCAAAATAAGCAGTCATAGCACAAATCAGGATACATATAATTCTGACTAAGCCTAACAAAACATATAAGTAACTGACCGATGACTAATGGCCAACAGTATCACATTTGCAGAAAGCTACAGAGACACTCAGAGGAGTCTTTCCCGAGAGGCACACAAGAAACTTCCATCACCATTTTCTTCCAAATCTCCCATCAAATCTTACCTTAAAAGCATAAATAACAATACTGCTTTCCTACCTACCCCATCTGCAGTCCTGCTTCTACCGAGAAGGTGACACAGGGCCCTCCTTTGTCCCACACCACCAGAAGCAAAAGCTATTGTGCCACTGAGGTGAAGCCTCAGAAACACCTGGGTGCATCCATGGGCCTTAAAAAGTTGCACCTGGGTATCGTTAGGTTCACCAGGCCCTGCCTTCACCTGCAGGATCTTTATTCTTAATAATGCTGTGTACAAAAGATTGAGCTCAAAACAACTTTCAGGTTAAGAAACTGATCAAATGCAGAGCGGCTCAGGTTGTCCCCATAAGCATGAAATGGCAAAATGCCTTTTTTTTTTAACGGAGTCATTTTCCAGGATGGATTTATATCCTGCAGTGTTCACAAGGCCTGTGTTTTCACAGCATTTGAGGCAAACAAAATGCTCTTGATGAAATACCAGCTCTTTCTGTGTGTGGAATATGGCATTGAATTTATAGAGCAAAGGAAGAAGTGGTTTACTTGCCTTGAGGGGAATTGAGAAGTGACAGTAGGCACTTAACAGCAAGTTCCAATTACAGTATTTAAATATAATTGCATACTGTGTTAATCTATGTCAGCATGGCATCATTTTAATATGATTGTCACAGATTCTGTCTAATATTATGAGTGATATGAGTGAAGCTGAGCTGAGTGGAAAAAGTTCAGTTCCAGGTCTTAATATACACTCTAATTTTGTCCGTCAATTATGCTACAGCAGAGTTCAAATAAAGGTCTGGGGATCTAGAGGATGTAGCTACCTTTATTAAAGTACTTCTACTGTAAATACATGTATGGGTCAGGAGACAGTTATCATTTGGTCTTGTTATTTTTTATGAGCCTACTGCTATTAGAACAGACTCTTGTGTATAATGATTTAGATGTGTCATGGAATCTTATTTGAAATGGAAACTGTAAAGTGAAATGAAATTACAGCTTGACCTCTGTAAAAATATTCATTTATGCGTTCCCATTTGTGCACTATATAGAGTATTACAAGAAACAATTATAATCTAAAGATCCAAAAGCACTTTGTATATCCTTTATAAACTCCAAACTCCTAATCATGTAAAGGAAATTTAGGTATACAGAGAATGGAAATTCATGTATAGTAGTTAAACTTCAAAACTTAACATAGGCATTCGTCTTATGGTAATGGTAAAAATGTGTGGCAGGCTCTTTCTTCCAGTGTGAAGACCACCTGAAGGTCTTCCTACCTCCTTGCTCCACCACTTGTAGGCCCACATTGGAATTTAATGGGGATTCAATCCACGGTTGTGCTAATGAAATCAATTGTATGGCTGGCTGCACTTCAAACTTGATCAGAACTTATTTGAGTTTAAAAAAATACCCCCTTTTGCAGGATTTTTTTTAGTCCAAGTCAGCTCATTGATCTGGTTTAGAAAGCAGTCCACACAGTTGCATCAACACAAATATTACAGTAATGCACTGCAGCTCAGGGGCTGGAATGAATTACTGTGGTAGAGAAAGGAGAGAAATTGTATCACTGAACTCTGTAAAGAGCTTCCCAAATTACTGTCTCTTACGAGAGAGCATTTGAAATGTCTTTATACAGGCACAAACTTCTGATTATACACTTTATCAAATGCTGTAGATGTTTTGTGAATAAGTGTATATAAACAGAATTTACTACAGAAATGCAGCCACCTCCTTGAGGAATCCATTAGTTTTACTGTAATGATCACCATCATCAGCCAACAGAATTAAACAGGAAGAAAGCCCCATAGAACGGAAAGCAGAGTGTGGAATTACAAGACAGCAATGATCAAAACTTTCTAATTGTCACTAGATCTTTAGACAAGTTAGATCTCGTATTAAAACATCACTGCCACCAACAAAACTATCCCCTAGCATCATGCTGGCACTTGGGTTGCTGTAATCGTGCAGGAAGAATGCCACTTATTGAATCACTGGATTTTCCTTGGCGGTTTCCCATCCAACACTACAGGGCTTGGCTGTGTTTAACTCTCAAGATCAGGCAGGATCTCAGCCAAAGTTGCATGGCCACATATTTTCTTAGCCTTCTGACCAGCTGCCATGTTAAAACACAAGTTGCAAATGCCCAGCTACATAATTCTTTACATTTCAGATGTTCTTTTCTAGCATTTTATTGTCTCATTTAGTCCCTGAAAAACTGTTTCTGGACAGTTACCTATATCTATCAGTTACCCTATTTTCTCTGAAGTAATTTATGGGAGCAGAATAGTTTAAACTTAGATTTTCTTTCATGGAAAGAACGAAACAATTTCAAATTATGAAATTTCTTCTGAAATGACTCTTGCTGAAGCTATGTCCATCCTGCGGGTTTATGAGAAAAGACCAAAAAAAGAGATGTACATTTTAGAAGTCAGTGAAGCAAGCGAATGATTGTCCTACGAGCTCTTGGACAACATTGCACAGAGCTACCATATGCTTCCTAGTGCTCCCCTAACTGCCAGCTGTCTCCACCTTGCTCCTTCCAAATGACAGAGGGGGCAGCCGAATTGCCAAAATTTTTTGTTTTGACCTGCAGTTATAGGCAAAGAAGAGGCTTGGGATCTGTTTGATGAGAACATAAGCTATGTATAAGTAGAGCAAGGACGAAAGAGGGTCATACCGTTCCACTGCTGTCACACAAGAGTAACTCAGGAAAAACAATATAGAGCCATTTCTGATAAACTAGGGTGAGATCAAACCCCAGCCGAGATTCTGAGCAGTATTATGTTTGTTTTTCCTTTCCTTTGCAGAAGAGGCAAATATTAAACAAAGTGCCAGGCAACAGAAAGTCAGATGTGCTGCCCTTCCAGTTTATGTCATGATCTGCATATGGATAAGCCTAAAACGAATGAATTGTTGACAAAATGTGTGGGCTGGGGAATCTGTATTACAATCACCATATATCATAATCTCCTTTCTCAGAATGACCCAATTAGCTTTCCTCTCCATCTCTTCTTGTCCTCCCTTCCACCATTTCTGGCCATGTCAATGGAGAACCATCATGATAATAAGTCTTGTTAGTTTGGGCTCCATGTCACACTGTGCCTCATCTCGACAATGTTGGTACTTCTCAGTAGTGAGAGGCACCCCAGTGAGTGGCACCCATCATACAGAAATGGCATGTCCTCACTACCTGCTGGACTTGGAGCCTGTACTAACATAGATCTACTGACACATGAGGAAAGAGCATGCTTGTGTGTGTGCTTCTAAACTTAATGAGGATGTTATATGAAAGCCCTTAGACTAGGAGAAGAAAAATCCACAACTCTGCTAAAATACAGTGATTGCTCCCTGATCTTGTCACATTGCTAAGGATAGTATAGAAACCCTTGAGAAACCTAGTGTAAGATACCAGCATTATTAACATTGTTTTAATGATTTTTTTTTTCAATGCATTGTTATGGTGGTGTATCTGGTGATTTTTTACTATACCAGCTGGAATCCTAAAGCTTCTTTCTCATGAAACATTAAATTGGATAGGTTATGACTGCCTGATTTCAGTTACTCTCTAAGGTATGCATCTCATGGGACATTTTATGAATGAAAGCTTTTAATAATGAAACACATAATAGGCAGGTGTGAGGCAGAATATAGGAATACCTCCTTATCTCAGTTATAAACTGAAAGCTTGGGAGAAATATTAATAAACTGTTAAAAGCCTTTCATTTAGTCTGGCCCATATAAATTTTGTGCTGTTTGGATGTGAACTTAGAGACCATAAAACCTCAAAAACCTCTGATGACTTTGGGCACACGACAGCCTGGAGACACTGAACATGCCACAGTCCCTAGGAAAGGGAAGTGGACTCCACAAAAGATACTGGAATTACTTTGGCAGTCTCCATCCCTCCAGTATCTTCCTGAGGGTTTCACGACCACCAGAACAAAGAGTGCCAGAATTCACATGCTACAGCCAGGCCACCTACCAACTGGGCAAAACCTGACAGCAAAGTGCAAAAAAATGCTTACCTTGCTTTTAACTACCCTTCATAGAGATGCAAGACCTGCACAAGCAGGCTCCTGAAGGGACAGGTTTTAGGTGGGGCATACTATCTGTCTGTATTGTGTCCTTTACTACTTTTTGAATTTCAAACATGTCTTAAGAACAGCTAAGCTTCTTCAGAATGGGTGAAAATCAGTATTTGTTTAGAAGAGAAAGACCCACTGAGTGAACCTATACATACTTTAAGGAAGCATTTATCTCACAAGCTGACAGTACTAGATGTCAGAGAATGTTCTGAGGATTGCTTCTTCTTAGCATCCCAATAGCCTCGGTTCGAGCTTGTATCACCAAATATATCATGATTATTTAGAAAAATCCAGTCTTCATTAGCTCTAATTCCCACAGAATGGGATGTTTCAACTCTCTGGTCTTGAGGCTACCCACAGGCAGTTCTAGATGGATGCCATAAGCAGCAAGGGGCTGTTCAGCAGTCATAGGTCATGATGGCATGGTCTTCATGCCTTGGATGCATGCAATGGCATGATCTTCATGCCCATGAATGTCTTCAGCCCTGGAAGACATTCAAGAGTGAAGTGTAAGGCTGGACTGCTGGACTGACTGTTCACCAAATGGGAATTTTCCCCCACTTCAGAGTTTTTTTGCATTGCCAGGTGGAACTGACTTTGGTGCCTTTGCTTTTGTATCCTCCAGAATGTTCTGCACTTCCAAATGCTCCTTGGTACAGAGTGGTACAAATGGCAAATCAAGCTCAAGTAACTAAACCAGTACTCCCTGTGTATGTACTGAACACAGACACACGCATGCTCATTATTTAAAACACCCCTCTTCTCCCATCCATATGTTGTTGCTTTTCCCTAATGCCAGTGTCTTCTTCTGAACAGGAGATGCACAACAGCTGGTGAAACAGCACAAAGTCAGGGGAGAGTAGCTATTAGAGGAGTTAACTGGCGAAGCCTGGACACCACTAGGAGACATTTTCCATGTCACTGTGCATTCAGCATGGAATCTGTGTCATCACATGGTGCAACAGCCTTGGCAAATCTGTTCCAAAGCTGAGTCTGCTGGCACTTTGCAGCTACCATCATCCCTGCTGTCATTGCTCTTTGGCTGCCTTACTGCAAATGGTGTTCTCTTGTCACCTCTGCTGCCACACAGACACACAGAGCTAAGTTCAGTTCTAGCTTACCTACGTAGTCTGTCACTAGGCTGAATGGTATTATTCTGGACTCCCTTTCAGATGACATTGGACCACAATAGACATCCTGTAAAAATGGGGATATAATTATTTTCTGCTTTTATCCAGGAATAGAAGGAATAGGGGAGGAATTCCTGATTCTTTTTGGACATGACCGTATTCAAGTCAGCTCAGTTCAGATGTCATTTTTTCGGCAAAGATCATTGATCAGATGAAGATTCTCTGAACTTCAGGCATTAAACCTGAATTCTTTAAAGGGACAGCAGCCCTTACTGGGAACTGTAGTTTTTCTTGTGTGTAAACCTGCATAGGAGCAGGTAATAAATTATGCTGGCGTTAAGGTAATTTGGTATCTGTCAGAGGCAGTTCCTTCTACGTAAAACTGTATTCACTGTGGGCATGCAGTTATAAAAATGGAAAGGTATGATATCACAGCAGCTCTTGGCTCATTTGTCAAATGTTGGGAGCATATCATGCTCCCTACCATACCGGATAAACTGGGTTAGTCCTTTTCTGCATTTCACCCCTTTCATGCATCCAATGAAACTGTCCATTAGTTTATGAATTTTGAGCAATCCTTCAAGGCAGTTACTCTGCAATGCAAACTTTGTACAGAAAGCAGGTTATTGCATATCATTCTGTTCTGCTGCTCTCATTTACCATGGAGAGGACACACTTGTTCGCTGACCTCTCTGGATTGCAAGCAGTAAATGTTCAAGGGATTTGCTCTATATCCACCCTATGGGAGACCTTCTCGTTGTGACTCATTCCCTGTGCTAACTGGTATTTAAACACACCTTGAGGATCGTTGGTTGGGTTTTATTTTTTCCTGAGTCTGCATGCAGCCAAAGCTTTGGGCAAGGCCCAAGGAGGATGAACTCCCACTTTAGAAAGAAACGGGCTTGAATGTTCTGAGGGCTCACAGTAATGGGCCACTTCATACAGCCAGCATGTTGACACAGGTCTACAAACTTGCTGGAAAAACAGGATTTAAGAATTTGGTTCATTATTCACATGCCACATTATCATGCTAGCACATAAAACCCAGAAGAGTAACAACTGCACACTGAGGTATCTTCAGAGACCTGATGGGTTGCCATATTTTTTCTTCCTTCTGCCAACTCCTGAATTAAGGGAAACAGTCTCTGTACAACCCCTACTTCCTTTAGGAAATTCCTAAGGATTCGTAAGTTCTTTCATTAACTTAGTATTATGTAACTGATGCATGTCTTTACAAAAAACCTTCCCAAAACCCAAACAATCTTTTGATGCTGAAAATGAAATATTATTCTTTAAATGTTCTTATTATTCAAGCAATTATAGTTTCATGGTTCAGCTTTCTTTACTCTGTCCTCTACAACTGAAAAAAATTTCAGGTTAATTTTTGCTGGCTTTGACATCTTTTTACACCTTTTGTCTACATATTTGCCTGCTTCTAGCTATCCTATGGCAAGAGGGAACCTGTGGTGTTTAGGGATAAGGCGATTTTTCAGAAACCTTGCCCACAGCAGAGGGACCAAAGGAACAAAATCCATTTGTTCTCTTGAACTTGTCCCAGATACATCAGATATACACAAAATATGTAGACATGTGTTAGCCTCACTGGATATTCTTATAGACAAAAACTGTGCTGGTGTTGACTAACAAACCCCCCTCAAGCGTTTTCTTCTCAAGCAATGAGAAGACTTCTCTGATACCAATACCAAGTAATTTTATCTAGTGTTTGGACTAACCTAATCAACTTGATATGACTATATATTTTAAACCATACAGGAGGACAACTAGAACAGTGCAGTACAACTTGGAGCAATTTTTACTCTAAACTTTACCAGACATTGTCTGGTTTAGTTTATCTTTATGGCTGGTTCCTTAGCTTCTGGCAAGGCAAGTATTTAAAAAATGAACATATGTTGCATAAAATGACAATGCATGTAAATTAATTATTTTACTCTGACATACATTTCTCGCGTAGCCCTCTTTCTGCAGAGCAATCTCTATCACTAGCAATTCTGAACATGTTCTGTGAAGTCTGTGTGGCAACGTCTGTTAAAATGAAGCTGCATTTCACAAGTCATTCCTTACCTGTAAATGCAGGTAAGCAACCTATATGAAGTAAAGATGAACTTTCAAATAATTGATCTAATGAGGACAGGGAATATGTAGTAATTAATGATTTGGGAGTAGTGATTGGGGTTCATAAGATTTTTCTGTGAGTGTCTGAATCCTGGATTCAAGTTACTTACAAGCAGTGCAGGTGCTATTTACTCATCTGCCTTGTAGATGAGTTGTAGATCTTTTTTTTTTAAAGTAACATCAAGGAAATACAAAGCATTGTGGTTAATAGCTTGAAAGAGTGCTAATAATAATCATACTTTTTGCTTACTACTCCCCAAATAACCTTCCTTACTGAATTTTTGTTCTTAAAAACTGAAACTGAATGAGAGAAAACAGAATCAGAACTGCCTGAAATGTCAAATCTTAGGAGCACAGCTTGGAGAGCAGACAGATGGACCTAGCAAAAAGCAACCGCATATAAAAGTGCTATAATCCGTTGGAGCAGCATGTTAGTCGAGAACAATCAGATTCAAAATTGTTCCTCTGAAATTTTCTCGCTGGCAACCAAACATTGTGACTTTTGTCATCATGCTACAAGGATGAATCAGATGGGTGACAAGAGCCAGGGACTGGAGAGAAAGCAGCAGATGTGAAGACAGAAAAGTGAAGCCAGCACAAAATGCCGCTATCGCTTACGAGGGGAGGTAGTGATTATGGCATTAATCAACATTCCATAATCAATGGCAAAAACTCTGAGGAGTGCCAATATCTATTCATCTTTATTTATGTATATGCCAATCCTTCTTTATAATGTTGTCCCTGGGAGTAGTTTCTAGGTTATAAAGATTGTTGCCATGAAAAGACATAATTGTAGTTCATGACCTGGAGGCCAAGGTAGTGCATAATAACACTATTGTGCTCTGGGATGTACAGAGAGCTCTATAATGAGGGCGGAATGTAACTAAATACAGCATTCCAGCGTAAAGTCAACAATGCATTTTAAAAAGAAAATTCTACCTGTGCTATTAGAAATATGCTTTTGCCAGGATGTAATTACACAGAAAACCAAATTATATCACAGAAGTGATAGCATTCCTGACATCAACAGCCAAAAAGGTACTTTACCCCAGGAGTTAACCAGGCCTGTGAACAATGGAAAGTTGTGTTGAAGGGCTGTTAGCCCAGGACTGAATCCTACCTTTGAGTGCCTAATGCTTAACTCTTTCCTTGCTTCTTGAGCAATGTTTTCTGTCTTGCTCACCCCATAATTACATCCAGTATCTGCCATATTTGAGACGACTAAGAACTATTTCCCTGTATAGTACTAAAATGTCCTAGTTATAAACCTTAGAATTATCTAAGAGAGAGTCTGGCTTAGCAATCTTTGAGCTTGCTGTTTCCAGAAGGCTCCGGCTCAACACACTGGATAAGGAGGCCTCAGGGATGTTTTGCTGGTTTTGGCAACGACCATACTAAAAGTCTAAACCAGTTCTGACTTCTCCTCTTTACTGGTTGCAATTTCGTTTTCTATTTTCAGCATACTTTCAAAAGAACACCAGAGTGTCTTTTTTATATTCAGACATACAGATAATAAGTTGCATCACACTAAGTTGGAGGCTGACATAGTTTTTTGAAAGACTGGAGTGTTAAAAGTTTATGGGAAGTTTGACTTAAAACTATAGTCTACACCATGCTCCCCAGGGGAAAAGACAAGGCTTCTTTAAAGCTTGGAAATGATGCTCCATTTGCATTGCATGGCATCTGAATATACTGGATTAAGTTGCTTTATGTGATGTTATGTGACTGAACGTAACCAAGTATAACCATATGGTCCATAAAGTAACTTGTGAAATAGACTTGCCTTACCCTGGGAATAGATGTTGCTCATTTATGATCCCCAAAATATTCTATGTCTGAATTGCTTGCAAGTAGTACAAGGGAGCTGGGCTGTATTTTGAGGCCAGTGCAGCAGCCAGACAGAATCCTGACACTAGTTCGGCTATAAAAAGAACTTGTAGGTCAAAGGTACAGAACAATCTGTATCATGCTAATTGCTGTCTTCAGTGTTTCCCAGTGCAGATCTGTTCAGTATATAAGAACGCTGAATTACTGTTCCTCATTATGTTAAACTGAACACTATGAAGACTATCACATTATTCTGGTTAGTTCTCCAAGGAAAAGAATAATCTCAAAATCCAGTTCTCCTCCTACACATCTACCTCAAGGATAAAATAATCTGTTTGATGTGATCTCAGTTCATTTCTCTGTAGCCTTAGTACCTGTCTACTACCTTTGACAGCTAATTTTTTCCCATTCTTTTGGTGTGTAGTTTAATCCGGTAAAACTATACTAACACTTCTCAAATATTTCAAATGCCTGCTATTTCTGGTTTGACTCTTTCAATAATGATTTGTAAATCCTAGAAGATTTCCTGACAAACCTTGAAAGACTATTAACATTTCCATGTTTGTCATTTATAGTAGCAATTGGATGTTATGAAGTCACCGGTTGTTACTAAGATGGACCATAATTACAAAGTTAAGACTCAAATCATAGTTACTCCATTATCTGGGATTAATCTGATTTCGAAGCCTGGGACTAGGCTATGCTATGACAAAAAGATGCAGAAGTTTGCAACAGGGTCTTCCTCAGCATGAGGAAGGTTTGGATCTAGATTTTTATCTGAATCTTTTGCTAATATCTAATTTTTTTTTACTTCAAAGAATGGCTGAGCATAACTGAATACTAACAACATGCTCCTGTGAGAACAGAATCGGAGCACTTTGAGCAGTTGATGGTCAGCTGACTGTTTTTCATTGTCAGTAACACCCATGAAATTCATATTTTATAATAAATAAAAGTACAGAGAAGAAAGAATAAATAAATTAATTACTGAAGTAATCTTATAGTAATACTGGCTATAGCTATTGTTGTTTGAAAGCATGATGAACAGTGCTTTTTGATTAAAGTTGCACGGAAAAAATGCACGCTCTGGTTCTGAAATATCTTAATGAAAATAGTTTTACTATCAAATACATCCTTTCCCAGTTGCCTTTGAATTAAGTAATATTATCTAGAAACCAATGGCTTGGTAAGTAAATCAAAAGGAGATATTTCTGATGAATGTCCAGAGGCAGTTCTATTATTACATGTTGTAACCCTATAATTAAAAAGTGTAGTCTAAATTCAAATATTGCATCAACTACCTGTTGATTTTATTAGATCACTACTTCTTTATTACCTATTAGATTTTTTGGGAGGCATCCATAAAGATTTAAACCTCTGCTAAGAGTATAAATTTGGAGGTGATGAGCGCTATTTCACTACGGAGATTTATGTCTTTAACAAAAACCAGAGAACTTTTGATATTAATAATAAAGATCTTTGCAAATTTCCTAGGGAGTTGCTTGACTATATCATCTTGTGCAAGTTACTCTATTCATAACCAGGTTCACATGGTTTTTAAAGACTGAACACTCATCTTTTCTATTTTGTTAAAGAGAGGTTTTGGAAGTCTCTGTGCTCACATGTGAATGTGCATGTATGTGTAGGGAAGTTTCTCTCTACTCTGCACTCAGTGAAGTGCCACACCAATCCATGTACAACTCTATTTTCTCAATTTTCTTTCCAGTCAGAGAGTGTTCCCACAGATGTCAGTGGTAAAAGTATCAAGCCCGGCTCATGAATGTTGGATGAAAAAAGTGATATTGGCTTCCATAATGCTCAAGGAACTAATTTTTGAGACTTATTTCACCTCCAGAAGGAGGTGAGTGACTGAACAATTTAGACTTAAACCATAGTGATGGGGACAAAATGTAATTGTCTTACCAGATATTGAATCCTTAACCACATCTGGAACTAACATGAAGTGATAAAATATACAGGAAAAAGAGGAATTATTGTAAAGAAATGTAGGAATAGATACAGGATTAGAGGTATGCATCAAAGCACTGAGTACTATGTCCTTTTCACAGTATTTTCCACTGTCCCTCAGTTTCTTCCTAAAATCTAATTTGAACAGAAATTTGAACAGGTGGCCAGAAAACAAAGCAAGCAAACGCACAAGAAATTAAAAAACCCTTTGATCTTGTTATTTCATATCTAAAAGTCCAATAGTAAGACACTAAATGTGTTAAAAAATGGAAATAAAGTTTTTTTGACCTTTGCCCTTTGGGCATCAGCTAGATCTTTTTTCCCCGCTGTGACTGATAAGCATAGCTAAAAGGGAATGAAGACATGCCAAGCATGTCCAAGTTCTTTATTTGCAAGTTCACTGTTTTCTTTCTAGAAAGAGAGAAACCTCTGCATATTACATTATCAAGTGCAACTAACAAAAATGGTGCCTCCTTCCTGTCACACTTTACAGCAGACCAAGGATGTGCAAATCATGAGACTATAGATTTATTCTCCCTTACTTCATTAAATATGTATCTGTGAGGGAAACAGGCACAGCCAGAATTATTCCCTCAGAACAATTTCATAAATTGCATGTGTTCTGAACAGAGTTTTAGGCACAGACTAAACATTCATCACTCCTTCCTTAGATTTTTTCCTCAGGTCTTTCATTTTATTTTTCTCTCCCCTCTGGCTTGTAAAAAGTTGATCCATTTCCTCCATGAAATAATCATCTTCCTAAAATAAGAAAATAGAAGCTTCTGACAACTGTATATCATTATGGTATTCAAGCTACATAAAATAATCCCAACATCTGTTTCTCTGTCAATTTTCCAAACATTAACCTACTAATAATATGCTAGACGGATGATAAAACCAACTATCACGCTATCTGGATCCTTCTGATTAAATAAATGCAATGGGATGTGTGGCAGCTTTTGTGACAACATAAAATGAGAGGAAAAAAATAGAAGGAAAAAGAATCACAACAAAAAAGGAGCATATGCCATCAATAAGCAAACATTAAAAGTAAACTCCAGAAAAATAATTTTAAGACCAGTAGTTTATCAGAACAGATTTGAGACATTCTGTTTTTACAGTTACATCACTTATAAGACGGTTTCTTGCTGGTTTTGAAATCATGGCTGACCTGTGAAGTATCAGCTTGGTATAATTCTCTTTTTCAGAGTGTGTATTTTGCTTGGAAAGATGTTCTCTTGATTGACCTTGACATTTCACCCTGGATACTTGCATCCTGGGACTGCTTTTTATCAGCGGTCAATAATTTTAGTGTTAGGAATTCTGCAGTGAAGGCTGTTGTCATCTAGTCATGCAAGAGCATTAAGAATGTTCTATTGCATATGACTGTGATCTTGGTTAATATTTAGGAAGCAATAGCTGGATTTGCTAAAATAATTTTCCCTAATGATGTTGGGGCCAGAGATGAGGCAAGAGGGAAAAAGAGGCTGTCATGACATCCATTTCTATGCCAGACTTTAAAAGATCTTTATTTTTCTTGGTACATGTTATGTGACTAATGACTCCAAGTACCTAAGAATGGCAAACTGAATCAAACTGGGGACCCTGCTACTTTATTATTCTGTCTCCAGTAGTAGTGTGCAGCTGAAAGTAGCATGTAAGAACAGAACAAGTAGACAAGTAGACAGTGATACCTTCTTCCAGGTTCTGACAAGCTGCATTGTATGAATTTCCAAAGCTAGAGATGGTGTTGATATCTTTGTGTTGGACAGCCCTTGCTGGACTTTGCTTCTTTCGATTTGAATAATCAGGTTTTGAATTGCCTTTTCCTTGTGGTTTCCACAGCTGTCTGGATACTGTGACTTGGAAGATTTCATGTTATTATCTCTTCAGCTTTTTTGTGCTGTTTAATGTGAAAAGTGAAAGTCATCTGCAGCTGCCTTATTTCTCTTCATCGACTCTACATTAAACTTCCAACTAATTTTAAATTGCGCATTCCCCTATAACCCTAATACCTCCCTTTGTCTGTAACTGGCTTTATGAATTAAGGCACAACGATTAAATTATAGTGATGACATGCCTGCATTGACTTCTTTGCTATGGATTGAGGTATATGACAGGGTTTGTTATCTAAAGCCTCTCAGGGTATTAGTTGTCTGAAATAATCTTGCAAAAAAAGGTTCACAGTTTTTAATGATAGAATTCTAAGTATTAAAATGTAGCCAAGAATGGAAAAAAAAAGGAATGAAGAAGCAAACTTTTATGATAGAACACCTTCTAATTACAATAACGCACTCCAGGGCTCAAATTATCAAATGATAATTTACACCTAGGTGATTTGACAGCACTCGGCCTTTGGCCTTCTGCCTAACAACACAATAGGCGTAAATCATTACCAAGTGATTCACACCCTGTCATGTCTTATTGCTTAATTAATTTGTCTAAAAAGCTTTCCATGAGAACTTATAGCAAATGCCTTTGTTGTACATCTTTGAGTATGAGGGTCAGTACCTGCCCTCTCTTGTCATTCTCAGCTCTCATTTCAGCCTCCTGTGTTTTAACAGTGTCCAGCAAATTTTTGCTTTTACCACACAGTCATTTAAATTTAGGCTTGCATTTTATACTCTCTTATTTTAAGTAAGTTCATATGTTGTTCTATGGCTGCTGTATCTGTGGACCCATGGATGGAGGTTAAACTCACGCTGAGCTCAAGACTGCAGAGAGCCTAGAACAACAGATTTTATGGGTCACTGGAAAATTGCATTCTAGCAGTTAGGATGTTATTTTTGTTAACTAGTAACTATGTTTACTCAAGCAGGAATATCAACCTCATATATAATCTTAGAACAAGTGAAGCTATAGGGTTGAGGTAGAAATTAAATATTTTGAATATAAATAATGTATAGTGTACTCTTGCAATGATCCAATCCTAAACCCCATCAGTGCTCTGAAGAATAATAAATCCAATGGTCCAAAAGAAGAGTTAAACAAATTCATGGAGAATATAACTACTGATAGCCATTAGATATTAGACAGCTGCAGCTTTGAGTCCTTAAACTACTGACTGCTGAAAACCAGAATTGCTATACAAGAGGAAGGTCATTCTAGTGCTGCTTTTATACCCTGCCTTTAGAATTCAGTTCTGACTCCTTTAGTAGGGAGGATGCTACAATGGATGGATCAAAGATGCAGAAGGGCTTATCTTATGAATATTTATAACCAGAATTTCCCAAGGACTATTTTCTGATAGAAAAGACAAAGAAATTAGAAGAAATATTCCACAAGCCTTTGCAATGGGAATATTTTTTCTAGATGTTTACTCAAGACACACAAGCCCTACTCAATCCCCACCAGTGTCTGGAATGATGAGCATGGCACAAAACTGAAGGTAGGAGCCATAAACATGTGACAATCAAGGCAAGGGAAAAGCTGGAGATCTGAATTACATCTTTGAGTAAGCTATGATCTAAGAAAAAGCACTTCTGTGGTAATTTTTCTTCTAAATTCCCCTTGTTGTAAATGTGAGTGAGATGGCTCTTACTCAAAAGCTGAAGTCCTTTAGCTATTCTTGCAACAACAGGCACAGTGGGAGGGCCAGCAAGCCACCAGTGTGCCTCCAGCACTTCTTGTAGGACAAATAATGATGAGCTGACTTCATGCCTATTCAAATACTTAAGTCTTTCTTGCTTTGACTGTCACTTAGAACTAAGCAAATATTTAATGATAACTTCCTTGTTTTGATTTTACTTTACTGATTGTGATTTTTCCATTATGATATAATGATTTCTCTCAGACTTCATCTCTTGGCTGAATTGTAACTGGGCTGGAAAATGTCCTTGAACTATCTCAAACCATGGAATAGTTGTTATTGGCTCCATGGAAGTTTTTAATGTCTGTGCAGGTGAAAGCAGAATCAAGTTTCTGTCTAAGTAGCATTTGTTTTCTTGGATACATCTGCAATTCTTGTAAGAAATTATATTTTGGGAAACCATCAATCTAAGGAAACTCCACTGCCAGGTTATTGCAGACAAAAGAATGGACGCATTGAGGAAAACAGAAATCAGCTAAATAGCTGAATAGTCATAGACATCTACAAGATTGTCACTCTACAAAATTTTCACTCTATCTTCGGATAGGATACCTTCTCAACCACACAGAGCAGCAGTGAAATACTTGACCCTAAGGAACTAAATCAAAACAATTTGTGTATACCATAGAAATCTCTTAAGAGCTTTGAAATAGTTACAACTTGAAGGGTTTGACCCAGTAACTGAGGACTAAAAGTCTTTTAATCTCAAAGCTACCCCACAGCTCTTCCTTAATTATTAATGCTATTAATATAAGTAACAAAGCAGTGCTAGGAACGCAAAAAAAAAACCCAAAACAAAATAGACATAAGACTACATATAGTTACCAAGAATTTTATTTCTCCTTATTGAATTTTCATCTTTGAAAGTGAAAGTTCACTACCTGCAACCTATATTATCTCAGAATAAATGCCTACAAACTACAGAAATTTATTTCACTTCTTTGACAACTAAAGAAGGAACATCTGTGAAAAACAACAAAGAATCTGGGCAGTCGGGAATTTGATTGCAAGAGAATATAAATTATTTCCTTAAATACAGTCTCCAAATTAAGACTATTTTCTGAGAATACCCCTAATCATAGGTACTTTCTTTCTAATACTTCAAATATTTCTTGACTCAAATTTCAGATGTACATGTTCTAACAAAAACATTGACATTTTTTCTTGCTATGTTCATTTGTCCTGTCAATAGCAAACAGAGTTTTCACCTTCCTGCTTAACTGAGATGGAGTTTCCTGATAAGACCATGTTTTTATATATATTTGTGTAATGGTAAAATCAATACAGTGATGTCAGAATTTGGCCTTCCCTGTTTACAAGCGTGTTGACTCTAACTATGTAAGGGTGACTGGGACATATCTTCAATTGCCTTTGAGGAGATCGACGCTCACTGTTGTCTTTGTAGCCATTTGCTCCAGAGCCTCATGGAGGGTTTTTTTTTTGTGTCTGGTTTTGCACAACAGAAAGGATGCTGCGAAGTAATAGATAATTCAGCCAATTTTACAATAGGAAGCTTTTGAAGAGAGTGGTGATTATATCAGCCCTGAGTGTTGCTAAACCTTTCATTCAATACTGATGAAGAAACTCATAGAATTGATGTAATTTTTCGAGCAGTTAAGGAATATATACCATGTAGGCTCTGCACAATGCAGACATGCTCAGCAGTGCCAGAAGACCGTTCGTTTGTCTAGACCTAATCACAGTGACGCATGGATGAAAGCCATTAAAGTAATTTCAGTTTGTGAAGCATATGTTTCTGTTGTTTAGTTGTCAAAAAAAAAAAAAAAAAGTAAAGAGCCAATAACTTATTTTCTATTTATTCCCTTTCATATAATCTCTGCAGTAGGATGTTAATTTTATTTCTTGGCTGTTGTATCACCTGCTTTGCCTCATGGGTACCAGCTGAGGTTATAAATACACTACCACCGTGGTGCCTCTTCACACAACCTATTTCAGCACAAGCTGGGCTAAGGGAAGTCACAGCCTAATTCCAGCAGCCCACCCCTGCTGTCTTGTTATTGCTACTGTCCAGTGATGTGGCTGCTCCCCTTGGTGGGACACGTCCCTTACCCACATCAGTCCAAAGGTGATGGGTTCATCTGAAGAAGGCCAACCATCCAGCTCATTTTGTGTTCAGCAGATAAAGAAGGTCATTCCATAAAGGAATTCCATAACAGATCTTTGGAAAGGGAAGATCTAGTGAAAGAGTGATAACAAGTAGTGGGGGCCAGCCCAGGGCAGCAGAATTTATTGGGCAGTACAGATGTATCATGAAAAGGAGACAAGAACAAGATCAGAACTGAAGCAGTTATGAAACCAAAGTTTTCCTAGGTTAGGAATAACTTTTCCAAGAAAGGAATAACTGTAAAACACATCATTAATATTTTGAAGGAACGGCAGGTAAAATCCCCTCTTGATTCTGAAGATTTCTTGTTTACCACTTTGTCAAATATGTGGCTTGTTTGGGGACCTTGTATATAAGGTAGCCAGTTCAATGGTTTTAGCAATTGTCACTTAAATAGTTTTATACCATGTGTATGTGGTTCCTGCAGTGTGGGAGAACATGATTTGGAGACAGCAGATGACTACATGTTCTAAGAAACCAGGGGAGCAGGTCACATATTTTACCACTGTTAAATATCTTTGTATTTAGCGGTGACCTTTCTGAACACTAGTTAACCCAAATGATCTGCTGTGCTTAAAGGAGGCATCCCAGGTTACCAGGATCAGCTGTTTAGCCTGAAGGAGGGTTAGACCATGCAAGTACATAATATTGCATAGAACATGCAAACAAGCCCAGTGGTGATGATTTCAAAGGCGGTTGTATAGAGATCTAGCTGTTCCTTTCATTCCTTTTATTTTTAAAAAAGGAAATTAATTCAGTGTCATTTCATCCCCTACAACTGTTGGAAAAGTACCCATGAGTCTGGCTATCAAGTTAAAAAGAGACTTTATGGAGACCACCCAGAATCTCTCCTTGGTTATCCAGGGCAACAGATCCTTAATGAAAGATTTTCTTTTTTCCTTGTTATTGTCTTAAACTTTAAGCACTTAATGCAGCTGCTCAGACACTAGCTTGCTCTGTCAGTCAGCCTGACCCACACTCTCGGGCTTTCCTTATCTTAATGCCAAGCTCTTCAGTAGTAACGTTGAGTTCTCAATCCATAAGCCATATTTGATCTTTTTATTATAAAATATAGCAGGTCTGGGTGGTTGGGTTTTGAACATGCCTCTATCTCCTGGTACTGATTTACTTATTCTCAGCCTTAAAAAAATGCATTGAAAGGTATCGTCAACTGCAGGAACTTGTTTATTTCTTTGACTTCTAACACCCTGGTTCTTGAATGGATCAGCCTCATTTCTGCTCACTTCACAGAATGTTCTGAACATAAAGCAATAAATGCAGCTTTCCCTGGTAAAAGAAGCATCTCTGCTATTTGCCAACACTGTCTTTAAAACAACAACTGAGTGGCAGTTTTCTTTATACTGTTTCTGAATTCAGACGATCCCTATTTTGCAAGTGTACTGACTCCAACAAAAAAGGGGAATTAAAACAAAGCAGTCTATTTTGAAAAGTAGAAGATTACAATCCATTTAGGGACTCTTTCCTTTTGATTTTTATTTGAGTACAAGGCTAAGTTTCTACCCATTAGACCAAATATTACTGTCATTACACCTGGCAAGCTAATCAAAGGCAGTGTGACTACAGAACTGCAATTTAATTTCACAAGAGTGACATGGTTCAATCAGAAAGATTAGCTTGTAAGTCCTCTGTAAAGACTATATCCAGGACAGTGAAAAAATAATTTTAACAGTGTCAAAATAGAATGCAATGTTTGGGCAATAATAGGGCCTCCATCAATTTTTCAGTTTGGATAGAAATTCTGGATTAAAAGTGCCCTTTAGGATTCACCAAACCTTTGGGGCTCGTTTCCTGCATGAGGACCCAGGATACTCCACAGTTTTCAAGGAAGCCTTGCAAAAGAGAAGATACATGCAGGATGACCCAAATGTGACGTGAGAGCTCATCTTGACCTCTGAACTGTGTCCCAGTCTCTCTCACCAGGACTGCCCTAGCCCTGGCCACGTTTGATTAGGATATTTATCCAAAGGTTTATGAAAAATATTTTTCCTGCTCTTTCATTCTATTGTTTCTCATTGTAGTTAACATCATTGTAGAAATAGAAGCTGAAAAGAGTTCATTCGATGCAAATGCTTTACAAGCACCTCTAAATTGTGATCATACCAAATTTGCATGCCTGCCATCTGCACATAAAAACCTTGTCTCTGCTCCAGTGAAGCTGACTTGCTGAACTTACAGTCTCTAGCTTTGTACATCTCTGCACCATTGCATGGTTATTTGTGTAAAGACGGACAATAGGAATAGCAGCAGCTGCACATGTCCATCTGAGGGCAGAATACACTCTTAATCTTTAATAATAGTGGCAATATGTAACACTTAAATAAGCCTTTTCATCTTCAAAGTCCTCTGCAGGCACACAGATTCACCCAACATCTCTCTGTGTTAACAGTGTATACTGTTAACATCGTTTTACAGAAATGGCTAGAGGACAAAGAAAAACAACGTGATTTGCCCACGGCCAATTGTGGGATCATTAGCAGAGAGATTATTCTGAATTGGCATTACCTGGAAACTTCATTTAGAGACCATCAGAAAGAATAACATAGGAATGTGTGTTCAAAGAACCACAAAGAGAGCTGATGCTGATTGTGTGATGCTGTTCTTTCCTAAAAATGTACAGAGATATATCCCAACCATTAACCTCTCTAACAAGAGAAAAAGAGGGAATTTTTAACTAGTGAAAGTCATCTGGAATTCTCCTGTTGGTAGTTCAGGGTGTCGCTCAGTGTATTGTGATGTAGATTAGATTGATTTGTTGCAGAAAAGTGCAGCATACTGCAGTGAAAGTGAAATATCACCTGGGTTTTGCTTCGCTGCACATTCATTTAAACCACATTGAATTAAACTGCAACAATCTAGTGGCTTCGGATCAAGCCACCCTCCTACAAATACATGATCAATCTTTTTATTTTTAAGGGATCTGGCTTTCATAGGAACAGATTCCTGTGCAAAGACTGAAATGCAAAAGAGTATCAAAACTATATTGCAGTAGCTGAAACACTAATGCACTGCATCCTGGATTGCACCTCTCTCAGAAAGATGACATGGTTTTGATCTAAGCTTTGGGGAATAATGTGGACAAAAAGCCTTTTCAAAAGCAGAGAATAAAAATGGTCTTATTTGAAATTTGAGTATAATAGCTGAAAAAAGCACCACCTTCATCTTCATTAGCCTGCTATTCAATCCACATGAAGTGAAGACATCATAACATTCCTATTATCACCCCACTGGATGTGGAATGGTAATATCATAAATGGAAAGAAACACACTATATAGTATCTGAGAGACCTGATCTTGAGATGCTCTGAGCTGTTATTCCAAGCCAGGAGTCCTTTGAGCTCTCCTTGACCTCAGTGAGAAACTTGGGCTATCCAGTGCTAGTGCACAGTACTCTTTATTTTAAAACTCTAGGATAGATGTATTGAAAAATACATTTAAAAGAAACACTTGCAAAATACATTTACCCTTTTTTTTTTTTTTTCTTACATCTCATCTTAACACAGTACATCTGGCAACATAAAAGTATAGAAGCTGAACACTGTGAAAAATAAAAACTACACCTATTTTGTCTAGGATTTGTAAATTGTATAAGGTTAAAGGTGTTCTGCAGGAGAGAAGCATATTATCCTTCTAGAAATACATTTTCACTTATATTCTGATGTTTAAAAGTCTCTCATACAGACTTCTAAGTTCCTAATGTGAATAAATACAGAGTAGACACATATTACTCCAGCAGTATAATATTGACTGGAAAAATGTGTGGGTTTTTTTTCCTAAGGAACTACAGCTAATGCTAGAAATCTTATCATCCAGGGTGCTGTTGATTTTTCTCTTGTTCTTTATTTAGAGGAGACAGCTATAGGCATACCACTCACTCTCTAATATTCCTACAGAAATGGCAACCATCTGGGTGCTGGGGTGGGTGCACCGAGCCCTAGGGTGCCTTTAGCCAGTTCACTTGAAATCTCGAGTCTGTCCTGTCCTATCACCCAGCAGCAATGGAACATTTGTTCCCCGAAGGGCCGGCACGCTGCCAGCAGCAGGTGTTAGGCTGTCCTCTGGGATGAAGGCAGCAGGCATGAGCACTGATGTGTGCCTATGACAAGATGTTGCAAATCTGCTCTCATAGCGACGGTGACAGCATCTGGGACAGTGTTGTGAGTCACCATTCTGTAACCATTAAAAACCAGTTGCCATTCCTTTCATAATAATAAATTAAAATATCATTCCAAAATGTGCTGGTCTCGGGAAGAAAATTAAAGAATGCATGTGCGGAAAAACACATGCGTGTGCGCTCGCATGCACACAGCTTTATGTAGCTAATGTAATATTAAACCATGTTCAAGTGACTGTATCTTAAATTATCAGGTATAGTTAATTGATAGGATAGGTTGTGGCTACTATTCAGACTGCATTTTCAGATTTCCTTAAAGGAAATACAATCAAGCAGAAAATGTTTGAGTCAGTAAAAAAGTTACAAAAAGTAGTAGAAATACATATATATCCTTTTGATTGAATGATTTTATAATTAATAGGTAATTCCAACCCAGTTGCCCCTATTAAGTCCAGATTTCCAAACCATTTAAGTTTTAAATTTTATTTACATAGGCTGAAGTTGTGCTTCATCTGCTTAGATTCAAAGCTAAGCAGAGTATGTGGCATTTTACAAGAAGAGGATTTATATAAAAAATCTGCATGGAAACAATAATAGATTAGCAGTAGCTGTCTGTTTCCAAAATGTCTGTTTTGCAAATGCCTGCATAGATCTGTAGGCAGGTGCACAGATATTGTTTCTATGACCTCTTCCCACGGAGATCATATTCTTCTACTTCAGTTTATACTGGATTTGAATATGGATAAAGCACATTTTAAAAAATTCTTGAGCAAGCCATACAGCAAATATCCAAATAATGGTGTCCCTTGATTTCTCTGGAGTCTTGTTTCAAGCCTGGCACGCTTATCTTTCTAGTGATCTAAATCCAAGACCTTCCATCTTATTGACCTTTGTTGAATATAACACATGGGATTGACGAACTCAATGATTGGGCCTCCCTTTGACTAGTGGTCTTTTGTCAGCAAGGCTACTGCTTTAATTTGGGCTGATCCTGACCTGGTTCAGATCAATGGCAGAACTGTTAATGATGTCAACAGCGCGGGTATTTCACCCTTGCCCTCATCACTTACAATGGTTAGCATTATCATGATGGAGTTTTATAAGCAGTGCTTATCAACATGAGGGGCTTCAGAAGGAGAGAACTCATATGAGGGTCACTGCCTCAAGTCACATTAAATCCAGCACAGTTTATCCCAAGTAGCTTCTATTGTCATTAGTGTTTCCCTTCCATTCATGTTCAGTCTCCACTTTGCTTAACAATCCGGGTGGTTGTTCACTGCTTTTAGTCTACCGAATCAGTAATTTGCTCACTTACTTCCCTTTACACTTTCCTGTAAGCCACATTTTTGCAGGTTTGCCTAGTAATATTCCATGCACTGCTGAAGACTAAATAGCTTGGCGCTGCCACATTTCACCCCATTTTAGTGAAAAATAAGCTAATTCTTCAAAGAAAGATGAGAAGAGTTAGTTTCAAATGGTCCATCTTCTGGAAAGACATTTTATGTTTTTGCCCTCTCTCTCTTTCACTCCCCTATTTTTAAATAAAAATTTGTTCTATTTTTTTCCTCACAAATGAAATGTACAAAAAAGAACTGGGGGGGGGGGGGGGGGGAGTGGGGTGTGGGGGGTGTTGACAGTTTTGAAGAAAACAAAATTGTTTGTTAGTAGAACAGATTCAATCAATAATTTGGCAAAAAAAAAAAAAAAAAGAGAAAATACTGTAAATGGCAAAACATTTTTTTTTCCTGGTCCTTTTCAAAATAGAAATGTCTGATTTAAGAAATGCTGATACTTTTTGGTTAAGAATACTTGGGATTTTTCCCTCAGAAACAAGTATTTTTTGTTTAAAATATGACCTAAACCTGTAAGATGACAGGAGTCTCTAGAAATTTATGTGATATAGAGAGGAAACAAAAGAACTCACTTAAATTTGAATGATAAATTCAGAGATGGCTCAGAGGACATTTGAAAAATTTTTATTTTGTGATGGAATTGAAAAATCCATTGATCACTCAGTTCTTTTTTTTTTTTTTTTTTTTTGCAATGTACAGTAAACACAGAAAACCAGGGAGCTGACGATAGTGGCAAGATCAAACAACACCCCCACCCAAGGTATTCTCAGCATACTCTAAGATAATCTGTTACCTATAATACTACTACTGACTCTAAATCTAAGTTAGACATGTTGGCATAGCTCTATAGTTATTATAGTGTCTTTAGCATAAACACCTAGCAAGACAGAAAATAAACTTCCTTATGAAAGGGAAGAGAGACAGGAAAACAGACAAAAATATTAAGAGTAGCTTTGAACCTCTAATGTTTTTTTTAGGATTAGCTGCTGAGTATGTGTTTATCTACATAAGGACATCAAATCCAAAAGGTGCCAATTACCAGTCACCCCCTTGACCTCTGCTAAAGCTTGGTGAGGGGCACCTCTCAGGTCACGGTTCTTTTGATATTTTTAGCTGAACAGTGAAGTTTACCTTCAGTCTCCCACATCATTCACTCACCTGCTGTGTGTTTAAGATTGGATTTTCGAAGCCAAGCATGTGAATTTGTTCATGTACATCTGCACGCATCAACATTTGAAAATCCAGCCCATGGTTCAAATGACAAAAACCCACAACGCTATTCCAATGTGAATTCTACAAATATCCCTTGAGAAAGCTGAATCATTTATTGAAATGTTTGACCAAGAAACCACATACTGCATCGTTTTGATGCATTAGATGTGGGTCTGCTTTTTTTTTGAAGAAAAAAGCCTTTGCTGTAAATCAGCAGCATGAAGAATTAAAACATGAAAACAAAAGCATATTATTTAAAGAACAGCCTGTTCCCTAAACTGTTACTGTGCTTGGTGCCAAACCACATTTTGTGATATATCATGTACAACCTCCTCTTGCACGTTTTACTGTTATGCTTTATGGCTCGAAGAGAGAAAACCCTGGTAGTTTTGTCTTAGACTTACCACTGCCATCAAAGACAGGTCCACTCGTAGATCTGGATCACAACATGACAACTTCCTCCAAGGATGATGACTCTAAAAGAGGTGGAAAAGTGTTTGTTTACTTGGCAATGTTTATGAAAAGGAATTTGAGTTAACTAGAAATGTGAATTTATAGTGGATCTGTTACTCTTCATAAAACACTTGGTGGACGCAGAATGACAATGACCTTGCTTGCAAAGTGCAACACATACAAAGTAGGGACACTTCATTCTCGTACAGGCCTAGAAATTAATGACAGTGACCTAAGCATGAATGTGAATTTACAGCGTATCAAGCTATAATTGCTGGTATGCAAGCAAGTCTGTAGAGGTAAATGTGAAATAGGTTATTTCACACAGGGCTATGTTATACTTCATTTACAGTGAAGTAACAAGAAGCGCATGGGCATCTACTGCAGAGAAGCTCGTGTCCACCAACTTCATGCTCAGATCTATGCCGGAATGTTCTGTTTATATGCCTCTATCCTCCATCGCTACATTTATACTAATCCATTTTCAAAATTCATCCTGATTAGTTTTCCAACACATACCTGAGAGGACAAGCCTAACTTTCCGTACTGTGGTAGAGAGAAGGGTTCAGCAGCCTTTTATAGATCTTGTTTCTAGTCCCTCACTGAACAAACCCTAACTCAGAGACACTCATAGGTTATTAAAAAACAGGTCTGACAAGTTAGCAAGGAAGTACTGGAGCTGTTTGTACTGAGGGTGATGCAGACAATCAGAAGGTATGTCAAGGGTAAATCTTTCTGTGCCTTTTAATAAAAAGGATTAAATGAAAGTGAAATAGAAAGTTAGGAATGCTCATTCATTCATCCCTATCGCCCAACAACTTTCCCTTTTGAGAAAAGCTTGAGCTCAAAGTACAGAAAAATACATAAGCCTGTCTCATGTAAAGTAACTGGGGCAAAGAGCCTGATGGAGTCATAGCCTAAAGCTTGCAGACTGGTGGGTGAAAAAATGAAACTGAGATTCGAGGTGCTGGGAGGCTGAATAAAGAAATGAGAACTGGAGCCAAGGACCAAAAAAGACTGAGCTCTGGTAGAGAGGAGGCAGACTGAAGGAGGATCCGGGACCAAATACAGGAGGGAGCACCACTAGATGGAAGGAAAGAAGGAAAAGACTGGCTATGTAAAGGATGTAAGTGGAGCAAACGGCAATTGGAAGCAATGGGAAAGTGTGTGTAAAAGCTGCCACTGCTGTTAACTGCTTCATTAGCTCAGTTAGAAAGGTCCATGCTGTGGTACAGAAGGTACCAGGCTCAGGAGTGACCCACAGGGATGTCAGTGTGATGCAAGATCTCTTTTCCATTTTATTTATGAGCCTTTTAGAAAGATGACAGGCAGGAACTTACTAAAATTATACATATTTCAATGCCAAGGACCCATGGGAAAAGAGATTACAGAATCAATGTTACTTCTTCATTTGAAATTGAACTCTCTCTGTTCATATACATTATATCTTTAATAACGTAATCACGTGCTACGTTTTTCTACAAGTCTCTAGCCTTATTCCTTGCATAGTTCTGACCTACTTTGGGATGAATTGGGTTTGTATAATGAAGGAGACTCTTCTGAATGGCCACATACTGAGAAACTGGAGGTAATAAATGAGGTAGAGATTCCTGGAAGTGATAGGAAAGTTAAATCCACTTAAGACTGAGATCTGGATTCTCTAAGTGCCATTACTAAAGTCATCATGTGGTGATAGGCAAATCACATAGTCAGTGATTTATAGTCACTTTTATGTACCTCATTTTCAGGGGGCCCAAACTGATACTCAAAGGTTAGATACATTGAAGTGCTGAAAGCTGAAGCAGAGGACAAAAGAGGGCCATGCTAGGAAAGTGTAAAGTTTAATTTGGGTATTTCCATAAAAAGTTTATAATAAGCTGAAGTATCAGTAAAAAAGAAATATCAACTATGTGTACACTGAAAAGATGGCTTGTTTTTAGATACACTGAAAATAGGAAGTAGCCAAGATCTAAAATTCCCTTATGTACATGTTATTACTGTGAATTCAGTGGATTGCAAGGAGCAAAATGACTGACTTCAATAACTGACTAATGTCACTCAGGTGATCCAATTATTCCAGATTTTTACCTTGCTGCATTTTAAGAAAATAAGAACAAATTTTCAGTAGTTAACTCCATATTAGTGTATTAACATGAAGATGTAATGGTAAGTGTTCTAAAATACTTATAATCTTACATTAGGATGCTTTTTTTCTTTCTGTAACTCATTTCCCTTCACCTTCTGGTGGTATAATGAAAATAAATTACATCTTGTTTGTCACATATATAAATGTTACTGTAAAAAGTGCTGTAAAAGAGCTGAAGAGGAAATTAATAACTCTGTGCAGTAAACAAGGCCTGGGACCACACACTGAACTGTGAGGAGAAACAGAAGTATGTCTGTGCCATCTATCTTATTTGTGAATATAAAACCACGTAGTGAAGTAAATGTATCATAATGCATACACAGGAGTAGTGCAATCTTAATTTCAGCTTTCTAATGTTTCAATCTTTGAAGTCCCCTGTCCTTTTAACATTCCTTAAATGTTACTTCACTGTAATTACTGTGTTTGCAATGTGAGATTTGTTTTCCCAAATGGAGTTATTCTCTATCAGTCCAGGGTGGGAAGAGGGAGGCTCTGGGAAAGAGAGAAAAGCTGCAGTATTGTAGCTTACCTGTTCAAACCTCTTGCACACATGGCAGATAATTCTGAACAAACTGCAAGTTTTTTCCTCAGAAATGTTAATTCCAGAAGAAAGAGGTCTTCACCTGGAGGAAACCACAGAAAAGTGCTGCTGTAACAGTTTATCTTGAGTAGCTGCATGTGCTGTCCAGTCCATAACTTTGGGTAGGACCATAGTGCCCAGTTTAAGGGGGAGGCAAGTGTGCATTTCACAAGAGTGACCACTGGTGGATGAGGAAAACCTTATGGTTTATGAGACGGCTTCGGTGAAGTGTGTTTATATTATGGCTCGGTGAAGGTGCAGGGTTTATGCTTTTTTTTTTTTCCCAAAAAAGGGAAAACCACAGAAAGAAACTGAGATGAAAAGGAAACAAGTAAACAAATGTGGTTTTGCAGAAACTGAGGGACAATTTATCCTCAGCACAGCAAGCAAAAACTTGGAAAACATTTGGAAAAGTCAGAAAACAAGTTAAAGTTGGTTGGCAGACTCTGACAGAGCTGACAGCTAAAACTACCCCTGGCATGTTGACAACAGTGTGGCATCAATCTGTGTGTAACAACCTATCCTTGAAAAACTCCATCCTGGATTTAAGCTAGCACTTCCTAACCTCTTCTTTACCCAGCCTCCAAACTGCAGTGCAGAAAAAGTTTTCAGATAACTTGCTTCCGAGCAGGGGCAAGGACCCCCGACCTCCATGATGGCGTCAGGCTCCAGCCTCACTCCCCCAGGGGCCTGGCTCCCTCCCTCCCTCCCCACTGGCAGCTGGCAGAGGCCTCCCCTCCCCAGCTCCCCATTCACCCCCTCACCTTCAGCACCTGCTCCATGTTCCCGCTTTCTTTCTTCAGGACCTGTTTCTGTCCCCTAAAGCAAGGCCGCAGAAGGAAGATGAGGAGCGTTATGACAACATGGCTTCCCCTACTGTAAGTCAACCCGCTGCAGGCCGCACGCTGCCTGAGTGGGCCCTGAGCACCCTTTCCCCACAAAACTATTAGTTATTGCTGTAGGGTTATTATACAGCTGAATTAGTTGCTCACACAAAAGCTGCCACTTGAAACTTGTAGCTGCTGGTGCCTGCCCGGTGCAGGAGGAGGAAGCAGCCACAGGAGTTTGTTTGTTATGTCTGCTGGGGGAGGGATGGGGCTGTCACACTGACTGAGCCCAAAAGCCCCTCCTGTCCTTCAAAGACCACAAATATGATTTTCAGAGCTGAGGTCCCCTGTGGTTTTCTGGTGATGTAAAGGATCTTGTGTGGATCTGATGTAGAAGTGGAAAGAGGCCACAGTAAAGCTTCAGCCCAGTGGCAGCCATTTCTGAGTTTCACGGTGGCTCGAGGCGCATACCTCCACACCACATTACATTGCTCTATATTGTTGCATGAGGAGTTGTAAATGAATGCCATGACACTGCTTTCTGTGAAAATTGCAGCTGTATCTGCTGTTTGCTGGTAATGGGCAAGGCGTCCCTATCTATGTACAGCTGTAAGGGCTTACTCTGCCTCTTATCAAATTATTGACAATTAGATCTCACTTGAGGTGTGGTGGTAGCAATAAGCACAACCGGCTTTTACTACCTGCAGCTTCAATCCTCAAAAAAGTGGGTTTAGAAGGTTGTTTTCATGCAATGATCTCTCATGCTGCCATATCAGATGCTACGGAAGTTATTCTTTCTGTATTGTTACTACACCTTAAAAATAGTCTTCTGTTTTGAGACTCTTCAGTGTTCTCAGATTATCTGTATTTATACATTTCTTGCGGTCCTAAGATCCCTATGTGTTTAGCTGAATGATACACAGATAGCCTGAGTTGTCAGTCACTGTCTCCATCTCTCCTATCCATAGCTTGAGAGGCTTACCTCACTTTTATATACTTCTTTATATAATATCTCCAAGTGATTCAGCTCAAGTACATTAAAGACATCTGTATGTGAAATGTCAGCTTGTATGAGGATGCAGCCAAAGGTTGCACTGCACAGCTCATACACATGCTATAATGACCATATTATTTTGATTACAAAAGAAAGCTGTTCTTTCTCAGTCATGGTATGCCTAGCTATCATTTGCTGCTGCATGCCATGTTGAGGTTGATCCTTAGCAACTGATGGGGGGGGTAATTGAATTGCTAACATCTGTTTTATCATTTTTTGATGAATGAAAAACCAAATAGAGACCTTATTTGTGCCTGGATCATTCAAAACAATGAATTTTACACAGACTGATGTCATGTGTTACGTTTGTAGTAAACAGTGCTCTCTGTGCTTACCAAATGACTTTAGAGATATTGTTAAGAGAAAAATAAAATCTCATATATGCTACTATATAGACAACCTGTCATCCAGCCCAGCAGATTGCAGCCTTTGCAGACTTGGCCGTTGTGTCACTGGTCACTGTATTATACGTATTCAGGCATCTATCAGAAAGGAAGATTACTTTTCTTTCCAATTTCTCATGTGCTAGAGCCATGTGAATAGTGGGTCTGTTTGGTTCCCAACTGCAAAAACAAATAAAAATTCCATCTTTAACACTTAGGAAACTGTCTATTTTTAGTTTGGTTTCCTATGGAAACAAGGCATCTGTGATCAGGCTGTCTCTGTGCATGTATCTGTCCTTGTGTACCCCCTAATAATTTTTGAATCTAGTGGCCTTTTCCAACCAAGTGTGACAAAATGACAGAAGTTTCAGAGTAGCTGGGTTCTAATACATTTCATGAAAATAAGTGGCCAGATAGATGAACAAAAAGATTTGATGTTGCCCAGCTGAGAGAAGGCTGCAGCATGAACTTACATCTTATGAGGCTCCAGAGAATCCATGGAGGTGAGAGCTGCAGTAAATAACACCACTATATAGAAAAGCTTCAGTTCAGGGTCACACTTTTATGCACCTCAAATTCATAAGAAACCAGGTTTAGTTCATTCCACTGCTCACACAACTATTTGTTTAATACTTGCAGAGGGCCCCCTTCACTCCTCAGTCTTAAGATCAGAGTCAATTCTCCCCTTTCCCTACAACCAGTGAAGAATCTAGTCCCAGATGTTTTCAGATTTGACCTGTCATTTGGGTCAGAGTATCAGGATCATGTGATACTAGTATATGAGATTCAGTCTCCCCAAATGGTGTACGCTTCTGCCTCAGAAAGCTTCGGGGAATGCCTAGAAGCAAGATGTCTTTGGGAATTAACCAGTGAGCCCTGCAAGGATAAAAAAATACTGTAGGACTCAGCTCTCCTTTTTAAGCTGGCAATTAAAATATGTGAGCATGTTAAGAAATAAATGTTAAAGATGTGTTGTTTTTGACACAGTGGGAGAATCATAGAGGAGAAATGCAAACATTAGCAAGGCATGGTGCTGAATAGACCTTTTTATGGAAGGTTTACCAGCTTAGATTATCTTGTTCCTTTTTAGCTGAATCTATCTCTTCATATGTCTTTCAGTCTTCTCAATATTGTCCAGAGCTGCAAAGCAAACAGCAGAAAGAAAGGACTTTTGGGGTAAGGAAACTGGAACAGAACATAGAGTAGTTAACAGTACATATGTAACATTTACTTAGATTGCAGATTAGAGATGTTCCAGTTGTCTTTGTGCAAGCTAACTCCAGAGCTGGAATCACTGAGGCAGAAGGTGAAGCCACTCCTATCTCTCTCTCTGGGCTGATCTGAATCTCTATAGCTATACATCTGCAATTTTGTGCCCAAATTAACAAGCTCTATCCCCAAGGCAGAGCTGTTTCTGGATCTGTTTTGTGTAAGTACTGTGTAGAGACTTACTGGCCCAAGTTGGTGCTTGCTTGTGGCTCTTTGCACTGTGTTCTATTGTACAATGAAACACGTACAAGCCGTATGAGAAGCTGCGACTGTAGATGGTGTGTTACTAGGGGAGATAGCAAGGCTAGCAAACTGGGGAGAACTGCAGCTTCCACTTTCCCTGGAGACCAAATGTTTTTTCAAACCCTGCTAAGGTCTGCAGAGAAATCTCATCTGACTCGTAGCTCTTTCCCCCTTTCTAGGCTTATAAGAACTCAACATCCTGGGTCAAAAATAAGCATTTCAGTATGAATATTAACTTTCCTAACAAGAAAATATCCTGGCTGTAGAGATGCTTCCCTACAGCCCTGACAACTGCCTTCCTTCTCTCTTCATGGTGGCCACAGAACCTCTGATGGATGGAGAAGATGAGGATACCTATCTTCATCAGAGTGTGCTGAGGAGGAGTTCCCATGTAGTAAAGATTTTGGATTTTCCCCATATTAATAACACGGTTGCCATTTCTGCCATGCAGCAGTCCGCTGTTTCTTCATCTTGCTCTGCATAATGTGCTAGCAAAATCAGTTACACTATTTATTTGCTATTGTATGGATATTACATTTAGAGATCTCCTAATTTCTGATTTTCTATACGGAATAATAATGAAAGTCTTTGAAAAATAAAAGTAGGCGGACATATTTTTGAGACCATTTGCCTGACACTGAAAGGTAATATCTTTTAGTTGTATAGGTTTTTTCTTTCCAATTTCCACAGCAACACTTACCGTAATTCATTTAAAGAAAGAGTTTAGAAAGCAGTGGATATAATTAATGTATTGATCTAGTTTTCCATTATGTTGTTATCACAGGTGAAAAATGTACTTTTGATGAAATTGTTGATTAAAACTACCAAAAAATCCATTACATCTAGCTTACTTTTCTTTAGCTAATGAAGCAGATGGATATAAAATGAAAGAATGCCATATTGACCTTTAGTAGAAATATATATGGCATATAACTCGATACCTATAAGATAATTAATATTAATCTGACCTTTTTAGTTTCTGGGCTAGAGTTCTGTTACTAATAACAGCTACATAATGTGTTGTATGCTTTCACTGAACAGGTCACACACTGTCTATGAGAACGAAAATGGGGATTAGTTGGGGCTGTTCTCAGCATCTCCTAGGTTCAGAGCAGGGAGGAGGAGCAATCCCATCTTCCTTCCCAACTGTCTCATACACCTTGGTAGGTCAAGAATGTACATAGTGCTTCCTCTTGTGGGCAATATGTTTTAAAAGAGGAATACCAGACTGCTGACAGTCATGAGAAACTGCAGAAACAGTTAAAAAAGAGTATTGGATGGTTTCAGCAAGATAGTCCCAGTCCTGTACTAGTCACTCCTCCTGAGATGGGACCATTAGTACACTTGGTTTGCCCAGCATCTAACATGATAATACAGCAATGTTATGTGATAAGATAGCAAGGTCTATGTTAAGTATATGAATATGGCTTGTTTAGCATGGAGTTACCCAAAAAAGGCTTTTGCTTGCAAAATTCACATCAACCCTAGGTCAAATTAACTTTAAGTACAGATGCAGGGAGCTCTGTAATAAGCTTTTAAGGAATGTTCTATTCATAACCAATTTTTCTAACTCTCAGATCAGTGATTGGCCTTTTCTAAGAGTTAAAAAAAAAAAACCCTGAATATTTGCTGCATTATTTAATAGCAGCTGTCCTTTGTATTGGCATAACAGTACAACTTGTGCCTCAGTTTCTCCTTGGTCATTTGTTTAATGTTAGCATTTCGATCTCCAGTAGAAATTAGAGGTGGTTTCTTTCAGGAAAAACAAAAGAATCCAGAGCAAAATCCCATTCTCTTCGGTTTGGGACAAGTGCAGATCTTTACAGTCAAGCTAGTACGCCCAGTGCTGTCCCTGTGTTCATACCTTTTAAAACTCACGAACTCTTAGAGGTCATTTCTATTGCTCTCCTTCAGTCAAAGGTGCCCTCTGAGATGAAGCTCACAGGGGTGTGTGGAAAAATGTTTCATCCACGTTGGATGTTTCTAGCTACTAGATGAAGCAGTTCTATTTCTACATATTTCTGCAGCAAAATACTCTCCAAACGTCAAAGTAGAGGGGTGGAGATGCACACAAACCCTTATCCTCACCTTGTTTAAAGCATGTCCAGCTTTCCCAGTCATCTGGGCGCTGCCTATTTACTGTTTCTACCATGCTGCTTTGTTTTCTGGTGGCATCACTCCCCTCTGTGCTGTGAGTGTCACAAGACTGACCTCTCATACTTCTGTATGTACAGTATGCTGCATAATAACACAAGAAGGCTCCACATTTCCAAAACTAAATGTATTCTTTATTAGGAGCACTGGTTAGCGCTAAGCTGTGACTGCAGCCGGCGCTCCAGCCATTCTCATTCAGGCTGAATCCTTGGGTGCCTTCACTCGTGCAACCCCTGCTCCTCCCTTCAAATTCTAGACAGGCTGTTATCAGCAGTTGTCTGCCTGCTATATAGACCAAATGGAAAGGCTCCTCTTTCTCAGGATCACCACCTATAACAAGTTTCTCAGCTTTGAATTTCTCCCCTGTTTCTTTCTTGAGTGTACTTCAGTGAATTACCCTATACTCCTTTCCAGGGTCTATGCCTTCCCCCTTAAAGTCCTATTAAATTCTCCCTTTTCTCCCACTCCCTTCACTTGTCTTATGGACACTTACACCATAGACTCTTTCCCAGTCCCAGTTTCTTGCTTATTATCATCTGCCTGTTTCATACTTCGCCTGGCTTTCATCCTACAGCATTCTGATTCCTTTGGGATCAAGAATATAGCCCTTCTCTCTGTTCTTCTGGGCCTATTTATATATACATACGTATACATATATACATTCCCAAGACTAGATCGTTATGCAAAATGTGTATGTTCAATCCATAAATAAAATATTCTGAGAATATTTTTATATTTCTGTCTCTGTACAGTCAGCAGCATAACCATCTCTTCTTTTAAAGATGCTTGCAACTCTTTTTCTGGCTAATATAAATAATGTAAATAATTCATGTATTTAGTAACAATAAATATTCATATTTCATTTGAACCAGACAGTGGTCGTCTAGATTAAATTAAACTGCTTTGGATTCAACAGCTGGCAATCTCCCCATGACAAATAAGGGCCTATTTTAGTCATACTTTATTTAAAGTATATAACCACCAGAAATGGAGGATGAGGAGGAAAGAAAATGGACTTTCTTACCCAAACATATAGCACATCTGTCTAGTGACTATATTTTCTTCAGACTTTGCTACAAGCAAATATATTTATTTCTGGAACAGACTAAATGGGTGCTGAAAGGAAGAATATAGTTTGCATACTTTATGAGCATAGATAGCTATGTCAGAGTCTCTTACTGTTTTTGGAGTTCAATTCTTAGTGAGTTGTATTCCTCTTGCCTGAGGAAGCTTGGTAATTTTGGGGGCCATTTGCAAAAAAAAAAAACCCACAGTAAAAAGAGAGTAATGAAACAGAAGTATCCTCCCCAAAGTAACCCAGACCTTTTCCCTATACTATTAAACTCTTAAGTTGCATTTTCATTTGTCCATAATTTTCATCGTTAATGATAATGCTCACGAGCAGGGAGCAGGAGTAAATTTTAACTGTGGGAGAGATTTAGGCATTCTGCTTTGAATGTTTGGAGAACTGCTGGTTTCCTTCCTACATGTTGCAATCAATCATGAAAATACAGGGCCAGGACAGGAGGAAAAGTGCTCATGTTTTCTTTCTGTGTTTCCTTGATGTTCATCTACCTTCCTAAATCTGTAAAATAGTCTACTGGGCAGGAGGACTGGGAGCTGATGTACATTTTCTTGCTCAAGAAATTGGAGTGAACGTGGCTGTAACTCTATACAAACCAGAAAAATTCAGAATTTAAAAGTAAACTTTGCCTCCTTACCAGATGAGGTAGAATTACCAGCCTTTAACAAATCTCAGGCAATGAGCTCCACAGAACAGGATAGAGAGATTTCTCCAAACAATTGCTCAAATGCTGCATATATCTTCGTGAGGAAAAAGATGTGTCTTTTAAGCCAGTCTGAGCTAAACAATGTCAAAATCCTACGGAAGACAAAGCAGTTGTATTTTAGCATGTATTAACTAGTCAGGGTTAATAATGACCCTATTCCTAGGAGTTCCTTAGATAGATAACATGAATTGAATCTATATGTACTGTGTCATGGTACTGGTTCTTGGGCTAAAGACATATAGTGTGTGTTTTTCTGTTCAGATCAATCTATTCTGGACTGGGCCTGTAAAGTATGAATGTAATTTCAAAGGCAGGTGGTTTAGGGAGTCAAATTATTTAGTGAGTTTTCCCTGATTTCTGAAAAGAACTGGAGATGAGGATAATGGGATGCTTGGGGTCAGAATAAGGGGGGAATGAAGTGGGGAGGGCTTAGGGGTCAGTGGGTCCCCCCAGAGGCTTCTCCAGTTTGCTGGCAGCACCCTTGTAAATCACAGAGACATTAATAAATCCTTTGTGTTGTTATTTTTGCTGACTTCTGTGTTCTTTCCAGCATTCAGCAGGATTTAGGGCAAGTAGGATGTGCCAGTAATGGAAGCAAACACTGAGATGGCCAATGGAAATATTCTTCTTCTTATGCATGCTCACCATAAAACATTTGCAGGTGGGCCGTCTGGAATCACAGCCATGACTCTGCCTGGTGTTATTTCCTCATTTGTTGTTTTCTCCATCTGCTCATTTATTTTCCTGGTTATGGTCTTCTTCTCTCTGTCTCCATTTCCCCCTGCTCATTTGTATAAGTAGAAATATCCTTCCCTCCAGCAACTGTATAATATGCTTTCTCTTTTATGTATATATTTGGCTTGCAAATAGGTAGCTTAAAAAGCTGAGACAAGACAGAGAAGCCATCATCAAATTCCAGCAGATTCTTCATGTATTTAGACTATATTCCTGCACATTTTCTCATCTTTTCCAGAGAAATGGTTTTGGTCATGGCATATCACAATGTAAACACACAGTAATGAAGCTTTATTCGGGACAGGTTATGTGGAAGATGAGACTGAAGCAGAGAACACAATGCAGAGTAACTGCAGGCTCAGTTGTCACCTCACTTGTGTACAGCAGGGATGGGGAACGGCTGGGTTTCTGAACAAAAGATGGTGCTTTGCAAAAATGTATGGCTTCTGCCTTGCCGCTGAAAAAGAGTAGTTGCATTGCTTTGCGATCTGTGCCAGTTGTGGGCTGCTTCTGCTCTGTTTATGTTTTACCAAGGAGAATTGCAAAGAAACTGAAATCTAGCCTACCATTCTTTCCTGGGTTGTGAAAATACTGGGTCTGACCTCTTAGATGATGTAAATCAGGAGTAAATTAAGGGATTACAAAGGAGCACAGGGAGCGGGCAGCTTATTTTCTCTCAGATGGTGGTGAGGGCTACCATACTCTCAGTTCCTGGCTAAACCTGCCCTTTCACAAAAGTGTGTGAGTGTGATATTATAATCTGTTATTATTTTCAGCTACCCATTCTGCCTGGAAGTGAATTTTGATCTGCAGCCCTGGGGAGCTGCTGGAGGCTGGTGGGTAAGGTGCAAGCCTGGGTCACCGGTGTTGTGGACCAAACTGTTTTCTCCCCTAAGACTTACAGGTTTTGACAATGATTTCAGGATTTCCACCTAAGAAAGGATTCTCAGCTTTTCCACAGACCCACTGTCTGACCTCTGGCCAACTCTGTCACCTTTCTATGCCTCCCTCTCATCTGTCCCATCTGCTTGGACTTTAAGCTCTTGAGAGCAGCCATTGTCTCTTAAAGTGTATTTATTTTGTACAGTACCTAGCACTGTGGGGCTCCTGCCTCAGTTGGAACCACTGGGTGTGACTGTAATGTAAATACTGAGTAATAATAATAGCATATGTGGGGGTGTAGAAACAGGGAGAGAGAGAAAAATATTTTCCCCATTCTTGTCTGCTTTTTGTTGTTGTTCTATTTCCTATTCACAGAAAGCATACAATACTGATTAATGAAAAATTTCTGGCTCCAGTTCAGTATCTGGCTTCAGTACATTTGCTATTTGATATCTGAGATATGTACAACATGTTCACAGTGAATTCTCCAACTGAAAACAGTAGAGTTCAAACCAAGTCAATTAATTCACAGAGTGAATGGATTCAAGCCCAGATTCTCGTGCCTTGTGGAGGCCTCTTTGAGTCTCCTGCCAAAAGATATCTGTTTATAAATGCAGTAAACGTAACTATTTGATACTTATAGCTCTTACAGCCTTATGTGATTTTTTTCCTTGTTATGGCTGATCTCTGATAATTGAGTTACATTTTGCAGACATTTCAGGCATTCTGTGTCTCTCTGCGCTTTCTTCCCCCCCTGGCGCTACAGCTCAGCCAGTGTTTTGGACGGTTTCACATTTCCTTTCTCTTTGTTGCCTTGGATATTCTGCTGAAGTAAGGCATAACAAAACTGTATCCAAAATCCATACGTACTTCTAGCCAGGCTCCGTCTTGAACCTGCTTTATGGCTCTTGCCTGTGAGAAACCTTACCACTTCTGTGGAAGAAGAGTGATAAAACCTTACAAATGAAAATGACTGTTGTGTTCTGCATTGGTGATCCAAGAACATTAATAATAGATCTTTGTTGAGTAGTATCTCTCATCCCTAACATTCATGCATTTAATCAACTGATGTATACAGTACAGTAGGCATTTTTGAAAAATATTAATCGCTTATGTGGAATATAGCAGGTAACAATATAAAACCAAATTAAAAAAGCCGTATGTGGGGAACATTTTTATCCATGTGAAATATTAAGTAAGAACAATGGGGACTGGAAATTTGGCCAGGACATACAGGCTAGCATTTCTTTTCTACCACAAAACATTCTGAATTTCTTTCTTTCATTATTTAAACCTTGTTTTTCTTTATTTTTCACCCTCCTTATTGTGCCCTCTCCTTTCATTCTCCCACCAAATGGGAGTGCTCAGTGCTCTTTTAATTGTGCTCTCCTCTCTTCGCTTCATACCCTTTGCTCATTTTTAAATCCAGCCATTCAGCAGATTCACTTGCTGTCTTTACACCCGCTATCCTCTGACCTTCTGATTCTGAACTGTTTCCAGTCATCCACCTCAGAGCATGGACATGCCTTCCCGGTTATTTTACTATAACTGAAATGTTTTATAGACAGGAGTTAACTCCTAAAATATCCTTAATATTTCTCTCATCCTGTTTGTTCTTTATGATCCTTGGCTGCACCACTCTTCCCTTGCTGCTCAGGTCTGCAGCTTGGGATGATCATGTTTGATTCATTCCAGTCTTTGGTCCAGAAAACAAGGAATTAATTCCTTTCCATTTCACAGACTCCTCATCCATTTGGTCCAAAAGAATGACACCCTTAAATATTATTTTCCTTGCCCATTCCTCTGAGAAATTCTTCTAGTTACTCATCCTACTTTACCTCATCATTTCTACTATTTCCATAATCTTTTACACCCTTCCTGTTCTTATGTCCTTTGCTGCAGTACCCATCTACCCCTGCTCCACCATGGCACCTGGACAAGTTGCTCATGAACCAGTCTCTCTTATGAACAGCTCTGTTTTTTATATAGTTTCTCATCATGCATATCACACTCAGTGCCACTGTGTCCTTTTGGTTCTTATGTTTCACCTCTATGATAATAAGAAAATAAAATCAGTCAGTGAAGGAGACCTGGAGAGGCAGGAAAGATTAATAATATCCATATTTTAAAAGTATATTAAAAATGCATACACCATTATATTACTCCCCCTCTTCCTGGTTCTATGTACCATTTCTATTCTGAATGACAGGAATTGTTTTTTTCTATGTATTTCTGCAGCACCCAGCACAATGGAGTCCCATTCTACTATATTATCATAAATGCTGCTGAGAAGCAGCTGTAACCAATGAGTACTCCCTAACACTATGTTGAAGCATTAGAATGTTTTATTTAGCCGCAGAGGTAACATGAAGCTGGTACAATATCAAATGAATATATATCGTCCTCAATATTTTTAGACTATGAATTAGAAGATAGTTTGTATCTGCCAAAAAAAGTTCTGGAATGGCCTCACTAAAAGGATAGTGTTTCAAGAACAACTTAATGAATTAATGCAAGAGATCGTAAAACAGGATAATGGCAATCTTGAAACCACTGTTTCTGATCATGAAGTTTGGGCTGTTTGATTTGTTGATTCGTTACCCACAAAAGGGTGGTGAAAAGAGATTTGATCAGTGAACATGAGTTCTGTTGTATTTGTGTGGTATTTAACTAATTCCATGCGCTAGAGCTTCTCCTTTCCTCTATAACAGAATCTGGCTAGATTCGAGGTGTAGTATGTAGTAGACTAGACGTTTCCAGAAGTCTAGTATCTGAAGTTGTTTTCCTGTTTGCAATGGTGCATCTTAACTGCTCAGGTTGACTGGTGGGTTTAGCTGCACGTGCTCAGCTCACGGACTCTGGAGTCAGTCCTGCTTCCATTCAAAGGCTTTCCACTCTTCTGCAGCAAACACCCCATGCTTCCTCATGGTCTTTGGGAGGTGTTTTTTGTCATGTGAAATGGGTGACCTGCAGTCCATTCTGGCCTTAGTGTCTGTGCTGGGGTTAGCCACGTGTGCCGGGGCTCGGGAGCATCGCCACACGCAGGCTTTCCCAGCAGCTCCCGTCACCGTTCGCCAGCCGTCTCCTGCCCGAGTACGAAGGCATTTGGGCTGCGCTTGGCAGATGCTGCTCAGCTAATGGGATCCCTGCAAAGGGTGCTATAACCTTCGGCAGGCAGTAGCACTGCTGTCAGCGCTAGCGTGCTGAGCTGTTATTTGTGGTATATTTCGATAAGGAAAGATAGCTGACGAAATAAGTGTCAAAACTTAAATCATTTCACATTGTAAACTGTCGAACTGCTTTAATCCTACAATAGTTCTGCTTCTTTCAGTTTATTTAAGTTCAGCCACAGCTAGAAAATCAGTTCCTCAGTATTTCTGCAACCACAAGTAAACCTTGCCAGCAGTAAGAATGAGGGGAAAAGGTGAAGGGTTGAAACAGTAAAGCCTAGAAAATAATGAAATGTCAGCATTACTGTGCTGGTAGCAGATCCCCAGCAAACCAGCAAAGAGCAAAAATGATCATGTTAAACAGACAGGAATACCAAACTAAGAATGCTATTTGGAACCTGGGAGAGTACTCCATTGCAAGCAATTCCCAGGAAGGTGCAGGAAGGCTTTTGTTAGAAATTCAGAGAAGTCAAGAGCAATTCTTTCTTCCATTTCCCTCCTCGGAGCATTTATTAAGGTTATTATTCTAAATCTGCCTCTCATTATCTTAAGGAATTCTCCTAAATTTTATCCTAAGATAAAACCTTATGTGTACTCATTTAAAAAAGGCATCCAACAGATTCTTCACTGCACTTACCTTGCGCATATATAGGTAGAGTTTCATTCCAGCACTGGTCATGTGTAGTAGAAGGTGCTTACATAGTGAGCTATGATTTCTCTCCTCCTGCTTAGGAAAGCATCGGTATCACATGGTTGGGGCATCTCATCACATACCACTGACACTGTCTAATTGAAAACATGTGAAACCAAATATCTGGTCAGCAGCCTCTAACTTAAATGGATTTTCAGCAAAATTTTCAAAAATTTTAAATAAACAAAGTATGTTGATAGACAAGTTCTGAGCAGGAGGGAGAAAGTCTAAATCCATCCATTTTAAGCTGTGAATTAATCATAGTTTCAGAAATGGCTTCTGTCATGCCACAGGTTTGATGTCTCCCTCCCCAGATTTTGCTCATACCTTCCCTTCCTTTCATCCTGATGATTAGAGCTTCCCTTGGGTTGTCTGCTCCAAGACATGCATATCCAAACAACCACATTTATTCTAGTTTCTCAGAGATCCTCTCTCTCCCCTTCAGCCTAGTGCTTCAGAACACTAATGCTTTAAAATGTCTTTATGAAACATCTCTGTCCACCTGTCTCCTAGACAATTCACACTCTCCCATGGTCTTGCTCATCCCTTTCCAACCCTTTACTCAATGTTCCTTTTGCCCATCATTTTATTTAAAAAATTCTGTCTCCTCATTACGTATTAGTGGCTTCTGTCATGTTTATAGTCACATCATTTAAATTTTGTTCATCTTTGCTCTACCCTCTTCAGTGTTTTTAGGTAGATGGGGGTTCATATAAGTATGCAGTAATGTAAAAAAGAAAAAGTGAAATGAAACCATCAAATAAAGCTAAGAATGAGGCTAAGACCTATTTGCAGATGTTCAATAAAGTCAAAAAGAAGCTGATTTGAGGGGATAAATTATTCATAGCTAATTATTTGCTCTTCTTTAATGCTAAATATCCTACATTTCAGCCTCCTGCAGGCAACTCAAGCAGTGATTCCTGAGTTTTTTAACAGCAACAACCACACAGAGTTTTTGAAGTGGTTTTGGTCCCTCCGGGTTGACAGGTGCTACATAAAAAGCAGACAGGATATTGTTATTAAGACTCTCGAGAGTTTGAAGCATAAGTCCCGTAGAATGAACTGAGATTGTATCTTCAAAACACACATATTACAGCTTCAACATACTCATAGGCTCCGGGCTGTTCTTTCGGCACAGGCTTGAGCAAAGAGCAGTGTGTGTCAGTCGCTCTGCCCCAGGGACTTGGTGACTCCAGCTCAGGGCAGAATTGTAGTTCATCATCTGCAGCTACGGTGCTGTGAGGAGACAGGATGAGAATGGATCATTTGCCTGCACCACACCAAGAATTGCTGGTTCTTCTATGTACATGCTGACTCTGCTGTTTGCCCAAACTGCAGCGGGTGGACTCAGGTTTCTGGTCTTTCTCCTTGCTTTCCACCCACCCTCAAGCAGGCAAAGACTGGGCACAAAGCTCTATTTTCTCATATAAAATGCAAGGTACCACTTGCCTGGTTAGATCTGCAAGATTTTTCTCCAAACACATAGTTCACGTTTTGAACTGACCATGCATAGTCCTTTTGGCTATGAATACTCTGCACTCTGGCCTGTTTTATTCAAGGAAGTTGCTACCTCCTTGTTAGCCTGTAATTCAGGTTATTCCAAGTCCAGAATGTAGCTATCGATTGCTGAACTAAACTGTACATATGTAATATACATTATCAATCCATATAGTTGTAAATCCAATGTAAAGATTATAGTAGAAAAAGATTTGGTTTTCCTTTCCTTTCCTTTCCTTTCCTTTCCTTTCCTTTCCTTTCCTTTCCTTTCCTTTCCTTTCCTTTCCTTTCCTTTCCTTTCCTTTCCTTTCCTTTCCTTTCCTTTCCTTTCCTTTCCTTTCCTTTCCTTTCCTTTCCTTTCCTTTCCTTTCCTTTCCTTTCCTTTCCTTTCCTTTCCTTTCCTTTCCTTTCCTTTCCTTTCCTTTCCTCGCCTTTCTCCTTGCCTTGCCTTGCCTTCCCTCCCCTCCCCTCCCCTCCCCTCCCCTCCCCTCCCCTCCCCTCCCCTCCCCTCCCCTTCCCTTCCCTCCCCTTCCCTTCCCTTCCCTTCCCTTCCCTTCCCTTCCCTTCCCTTCCCTTCCCTTCCCTTCCCTTCCCTTCCCTTCCCTTCCCTTCCCTTCCCTTCCCTTCCCTTCCCTTCCCTTCCCTTCCCTTCCCTCCCCTCCCCTCCCCTCCCCTCCCCTCCCCTCCCCTCCCTTCCCCTTCCCTCTTCCCTCTTCCCTCTTCCCTCTTCCCTCTTCCCTCTTCCCTCTTCCCTCTTTCCTTTCTCCTTTTATTTTCTTTCTTTTCCCCAAAGTGGAGATGCTTGTGTTATTTAAATGAACTCAGACAGCCCAAGTCAGTCCTTTGACAACCTAAGCCCTTCGGTAGTCAGTTCTGACTGGCACACAGCCACTCACTTCTGCACTTGCCCATAATGAAATCCATTCAAAGTTATCAGCTCCCTGAGAGTGATGTGCCTCGATCTAAGATTACCATGAAGGAACCTACAAAACAGGCAGCTACAAAGCAAGGACTATTTATATGCATCATTTTATTTGCATTGTAAAAGGCTTTTCCAAGACACAATGAGTTCCAAGTTGTCTGCGATAAGTTTCAGGCTGGCTGCTGGAGCGCACTGTACATTTTGTGGATGTATTTCTGTGTAGATATGTATGTATATACCGGTAGCTCAGCAACTTCAGAGTCATACCAGGCTATGAGAGGAAGTCAGTGTGTTTATACAGACACTGAGTAGTATGTTAAAGGGCTTGTTTTTTGGAAATAAAAGCTTAATTTCATTATCATAATGATGCTAACATACAGCTTTGAATGGCATTAGTTCCTGTTTACATTACTCATGGTGTTGGTCTAAGCTGCATTTGCCATCTAGACATAATTACTATTTTATTATTATTTTTTTCACAGTTAAGTGGAGCATTTTAGCGCAGCTGAATTGCTGCAAGCCTTGGTGGAACAAATCTATTAGTGGTATGGCTTGAAACAATACACAAAAGAGCCCTGTGTGTGGTCTGCTCTACATGCTTTTCACTTCCTTATGTTAAACAATAAATCTCTGAGTCAGCTAGAACTCAGAGACTAACATCCAACGAGAGCCGCATTTTATCTTTTATTCATTGGCAGGAACATAGCTGTAGGAGGTATTCAAATCACACTTTTATTTAAACAAACACAGCTGGATCACAGCCTCTTAATATAGCAATTCTCTAATGAAAAATAACAACATAGTATTTATCTCTTTTCTTTTGTGCAGCTCTCAATTTGCTAAAATTAGGCAGACTTCAATCCCATACAAAATTGGCATGTTTTCATGACCAGAGCTCATAGCAACTAACTGCAAAATTATAATGGGAATGTAATTATAGTAGGGCATGTGAAATACACATCCTTTTGCTGCTGTAAGCTATATGAGGTTATACAATTATGCTGTAATAACATCATTTATCTTAAAGAAGTCAGACAGCTGATTTCATTTATTTAACTTGAGTTCTCCAGTTATGTGCTGTGTCAGGTTAGCATTAATGTATTGCACAAAGTAATAAGGTGCAAGAAGTCAGGGCTTCCCCAAGATACATTGCTCCCCTGTTTGCACAAGTTTATTTTCTTCTTTATCCCTGTGAGCATTCAGAGACAACCAACTTGAGTTTCTAGCTCTTTGGGAAAACATGTTTTTCTATCTTTGTGGCTGCACTGCTTGTTTCTTTCTGTGGTTGTGATTTGGGGCCAACAATTTGTAATTAACTGCAGAAGGATGTAACTAAATAAAATAGCTAAGTCACCGGGCCACATGCTGAGTGAGAGTTTGAAGATAATGACCTTGTCATTTACACGGTGTAATAATTAATATTGGCCAAATTCTGCACTCATTCTAGGCAAAAAAATTTCATTGAAATTAACAGGACTTTTGTCAGTCCTATCTTTTATGTCCTCAAGGTTAAGCAGAAAACCCAGAATACTGCATTTCTATGACAGATGCACTATTTAGACATCAATTTGAAGATTATTCCAGGCAGTTATAATACACCGGGAGTAGTGGCTTAGAGCGAGTAGCTTTTCAGGAATGGGACAAGAATGTGTGACACTAGAAAGATACTCATAAATTATCAGGGAGGGCTGCGAGGTGCTGTATTCCCACTCAGATATCCTGGGAAGTCATGCGACTCAGCACAGAAAGGATGTAGGCAGCAGGGAGAACGTCATCTGAGAAAAGTCTTTTCTTTGGGAGAGTGACTTCTATTGGATATCAGGTATCACTGTTAGCTATTTGTGTTTTATTATAATAAATAACAATAATAATTATTTTTGCTGTTCAGTGGGACAGTTCAGGCACAAGACATAATGAAGTTCACATCTCTGGAAGTATTTTACCAAGCACTGGGACATGTATTCCTTTCAAGTCCTGGTCTGTAGCTTGGGATCACACCACCATCCTAAAACTGTTTCCCTTTGCCTGTTCCTCATCAAGTGTTTGTAATAAATGGACACGCAGTGAAAGTTTTTATTTCAGTCTGAACTCTCCGTGTTTTTAAAGTATTAAATATGCCTATTGTGACCCAGCAAAACAAGCTGTTATTGATGAACAAGTTTGGCTTTCCTCAGCAGCCATCAGTTCACTATACACATGTAACTCCTGATGTCGATGGGGCTAAACAAACTATCCCTTCATTTCAGAAAGCTGGTGTTTAGCATGCTTTCTATAATGGATTTTGAAAAGAGTTCAGCCTGTTTAAAACAACAGCCATATGGTTTTCAATACTGCAAGGCTGGCCAAAATGTAAATGGATATGACACACATTGTCAATAAAAAGTCATTTTGCCACTAAACACACGCCTGTCATTTCAAGGACAGTTTTGGGTCCAAGTCCGCATTTGTTCAAATGTATGGGGCATGGATATCTCACGTGGGGCTGAATTTTGACATTCTTATTTTGAATTACATGCTCCATTTCCAAGTAAAAATATCGATTTTTTTTTTCATCAAATTTGAATCAAGTATCTTGGTTTTTTGAACAAGATAGTTTGTATTTGTACCTAACTTATTGCATTGCTTACTCTTATTTTTCGAGGTTTTCTTCTTCTGACACCTTAGATATATCTGTAATATAAGATCTGAATTATGCTATTCTCCAGAAGTTATTGCTCAATCTTCATTAAGTCCTATGAGAGGGAATGAGGATTGGAAAGCAAAAAAAAAACCAACAGAAAACCAAACACTGACTGGTCTCTAATTTACAAACTGCAAGGCCCAGAAAATAGGATTTTGCTAATAGGGACCTTTGCTTTTTACCTTTTGCCATGAAATGCATGGTGTGTTCCAAGCTCAGTCAATGTTTCTACAGTTTAGCTTCCCTTAAATATGTGTGGCTTTATAATATGCACTTTTCTTCTCTGTTTTGAAAATAATTTGTTGGATCTGAGATTATTCATTATGGTGTTACTGAGAGCCAAAAATTTCTGTGTAAATGGTTCTTTAAGAAAAGCTTATTTCCAATGTACAGTTGCAGCTGGCTATTATATGCCCATGAACACATCTTTGAACCTTGGAAGCAAAAGCAAAAATATAGCGAATAATTACTTACTAAAATATAATGAAGAGTTCTTGAAACCTCTTCTCAGGTAAAACAGAATTTGACTGTACAACAGGCTATAAATTACAACATGGAGCCTCAAGACCCTGAAAGGTAAAGGGACCTCAGGAAATTTCACCAGTATCTGTGCACACTCTCAAACAGTGAGCTAACACCTCACATTACAAATGAAGCCATGGAGAAAGGCTAAATATTTTGTGTTTGTCAGAGAGAGCAGTTCTTGAAGTGAGAGAGGACTTTCCTCTTCAGTCAATGTGTGATTCTACATTCTGAACAAAAGGGTGCTGTCTTCTTTTTTGTGTTTATTTTTCTATTTTCTTTCTGATCTCTACAGTTAGCATTTCTCTCTGACATGGTATCTACCATTTCTTAGTACCTTTCTAGTGTCACAGGACACTGACATTTAGCTATCCTAGTTTTCACTATTACAATCCTCGAAAATTCAGCCAGGAGCCACTTGAGTGGAGTGAAAACTTGAGAACAAACTGAGCTTATGAACGTAGCCTACGTTCCTGGAGACGTTTGGGAAGGTGTGGAATAGAAGAGTAGTTGGTGAGCAAATACTCCCAGAAATGCATTTGGCAAACACTGCTACTCTCCCAGGGACTGTCCACCCCCAACTCAAAGTGAAAAACAAATAAATTAACCTTGGCGTTGTCCTTGAGGAACGAAACTCAGTCAAAATGATTTCTTTCTATGGATGCCTTGCAGATCATCGTAATGACAAGTAACTTGTCTGGGCACTGTGACAATTTGTAGATTTTGTCTATGGATGTGAAGTTTCACTGAACACAGCACTCATGAATGCAGATAAATTTCTTTTGGATCTAATTCCACTATGGTCCACTCCACTATTAGAGATGGGTGTCAAACATTAAGATGGGATAAAGCACTCAGCTGTTCTGGTTGTTTATTCAAAAACATTTGAATAAACTAAGCTGAGGTAGAGCAGCTTCAGGAGAACAAGCTCTCTCACAAGATGTTTGATACTTCCCATTTCTGATTTTACAAAAAATAAATATTTCTAAATAATGTTTCAGCTTTTGTGCTTCCATTCCTGATTAAAATGACAAAACATGGCATTACCCTGGGAGGTAAATGAAATCTAGGGAGGGAAATCAAGCTACTTCTTGATACTTCACAAGTGTCCTGGTTCAGATTCTTGGAGAATTGAGTGGTTCTCTCTTTCTCAATACGCAGATCTTAAGAAAAAAAGCAGCACTACCAATTCACAGGTTCGGCAGTGTAAGCCAGTGTGACATAACTGAAAGAATATTCATTTCCCAAAATGAAGTGTGTTATAAAGTCAGCATGACTGTGTATAGTGGCAGTATGTTAGTGGTTCTTTCATTATTCTGCATAAGGCACCAAAACACACAGGATTTCAGACATAAATGTAAACAAAATTAACAGGGAACCAGTGCTGGTTTCTAAGAATTGGTATTCTGTGCAAATGCTACATTTTCAGCAGTCATTGGGAATGCCAGCACTGGAGCCTGCTGACATAATTTCACCTTTAAGGTGCAAAGCTCTGGATGTTCCTAGGAGAGAGACATTTTTGCTTGTGCATATGAGAGAGTACCCAGCATTTGCACTAAATGCAGGCTGGAAAAAGCACAAGTTTGGCCAGTTAGAAGCCTGTCAAATGTGCATCCCATGTAGCCTTTCTTGTAGGGAGCTCTAGCCTGTGCATTCAGTTTTATGGTGAATTTTGGAAAGGGTGTCCTGCATGTTTTCCTTAATGGCATGGTGCAGAAAGACCTTTTGTTTGCTCTTATAGAGTTCATGTGCCAGTACATCAGCAGCAAACACACCTTCACTCTGTGTTCTAGTTTGTCCAAATTCCATGTGGCCGCGTCAACACAGCACCAAGCCCAAGCTAATATATTTAGTCACTGGCAGGGCTTTCCCACTCAGGCTTGGCATGATGTTAACCACAAGGCTTTGACCACCTTGGAAAGTGGACAGATTGAGCTCGTGTCTGTTCACAGTATGTCATGTAAGTCCCTGGAACCATTGGAATACTGGGGCCACTTCCACTTTGAACATCCTTTTTGTATTCTTGCTTATTTTCTTAATGCATGCTATTCAGCTGTCTCCCCTCCTCCTTCCTTTCAGCAGCATCAGCACAAGGCTAATTTTGATATAAAGCCTGGGGCAACTTGTCAAAAAGTTTAAAATCAGATTTTTGATGTATTATATCATCATGCAGAAGACATAAAAGACTTTTTATCAGATACTTTTGCTGACTTGTTAAACTATTAGCTGAGTTTTCCTTCCAAAACTGGGTGGAATAGACTACCTGTGTCAATGACTTAACATGAGTATCTACAGCAACACAGTACTTTTGTTTACAGCTTACACATCTATTGAGCAGTGGTACGTAAGGCAGAGAATATTATGAATGTAGGCAAAGTTCTGAACAGGGATTGCTAAGAAAATATCCCTTTAGAAGTTGTCATGGATCTGGTTTGAGGTGTAGATTAAGTGATCAGACCTTTCACATGGTTGCAGAATGCCTGAGCTGGTTGCTCCTGAGAAGAGGTTGAAATTTTTTTCTGGCCTCTGTCAATAATTTATGGCTCACCTTTCCCTGTCAAAAGTAGCAATTAGAGTACCTTGTCCTGTTCCCATCCCTTTTGCCACCCAGCTTTGTCCCTAACCCCACGTTAGGAAGAGGAATGGAGAAGAAAGGATCAGAGTTCTGGGAAGTGATGAGTATGTAGGTTATGTATCCCTGGTTAGTTGCAGCCACAGTACAAATAGGAAAACTGACTAAATACTGATCTTAAAAATACTTTTAGATGCTTCTGCTTTAAATCACCTACATCTCACTTTTGAGGACTTCTCCCTATAACTTTATTCATCTTTCACAAATAGCAAAATTCCATAAAGCTCCATGTGGGGCAGAGAGATTTTTAGTTTAATAAACCTTCTCCAATTGGTTTCTCCTGTGGGGTGTTATGCGTGTGTACAAAGGGTGTAGGGTGTTAGGAGTGTGTGCAAAGCAAGGAGAGAAAAAGACAGCAAAGCAAGACATTGGTCAGTGAGACAAGCAGCACACACATACTGCAGAGTTCTCTCCCACACTTCCAGCACACAGGAGGCTTTGCCTGCAAACACATGTTAGGTGCTACCGTACAGATCTAAACAGACTGGAGCTCTGTGGACTTCCCTTTGAGGAAAAGATAGAAAGAGAAAGTGGGGAAGGGAGCTGCTTCATTCATTCCTTCCTGTTTATCCTAGACCTCATTTAGCAAAATAAAAATCAAATGAGAACTATGCAGAGAAAATACTTGTATTGTTTTCCAAAGTCTGCTAAAGTTTAAATTTTACCTTGGATAAAGGAAAACGTTTGTTCAGAATACTGCCTTCTTGCCCAACCACTTCACTGCCTCATTTACTGACAATAAATAAGATTAAGAATATATATTGTTTCTACTTTCCAGTTACATGCACTGAACTACACAGCTATGGAGAAGGAGTGCAGGGTTCAATTCCAGAAGGCACTTCATTAACAAAAATGACATATAACCCCCACACACACTTGGCAGCAACCTGAAAAGGGTTAATGAAGGACCTATTTGCCTCCCCCATCTGTGAAAAAGTGCCAATCAAAAAACAGCTGCTATAAAAGGCTGCAGCCCAGCAGGAATAGGAATAGTAGGTGGAGAGGTGTTGGAGAAGCAAGCTGTAGGAGGCTAGCCTGCCAAGAGGGCTGATGGTGCTGGGAGGGGAAGGAAGACTTGGTCTTTTGCTTGTTCAATCCTGGCTTGGAAGTCGGTGGAGAAGGTGGGTGTGGGGTCCCTGGTTTCCACTGGGAAGGGGACTGAACTTTCAGGTTGGGGAGCCCTGTGTGTTTGGTACTGGATGTGTGACATTCCAGGTTTTGGGGAATGATTATTGATGTTAACTGCTACCATGGGGGCTGGAGAAAGATGAATGGGCTTGAAAGAGCCTTCCCAAATAAAAGCTGCTGGATACCACCTCCCCAACACCAAAAGATAAGTTTAATTAAAAAAAACCCAAAACAAAAAACAACAACAAAATAAACCCCATCAAATTTGTAATGTAATATTTGTCTCACTCTGCTCTTCATCACTGAATTCATACTTGCTTCTCAATCCCATTCTTACTACTATATTTTGTATGTATTTGTGCTGTTGCTTTCTATGAATGTGCTGCAAATGACTTATTGAGAAAAAAGAGGCATTCATTGGGTTAGGTTTCAAGCCCAGTAACTCTCACTTTCTCTCCACCCCCAGAAGTGTTAGAAAGACAAGACATAAAAAGGGAGCTAGAACTTGCTGGATGCTGCTGGAGAGGAGGGAGGAGTGTGACATCCATACAGTTTTATGCTTCCTGTAAGACTTCTTTCCTCTGTGTGATTCCTTAGTTACTTCAGCCTTTACAATGTGTCTAGAGGGGACAGTACCCCTGTGGGTGTTAGTAAGTGCAGGTATAATCCTGGGATCTCATTAAATTTGAAAAGCAGGTCTAGGGGAAAAAAGGTCATTAAAATTAATATTAGCACAAAAGTGTGCACTGGAGCTGGGAATGGAAAGGCTTAAGGGAGTTAGAAAATGCCTTCAGCAAAATAAGATGTGATAGAAACGATGTGTCAGCTATCAAAGACATTGACTAGGAGCTGAAAATGGCAGTAGGAATACATTAATAAAACTTGAAAACAACAGCTTAAGGTGTTTGGTAGCTTGTTTCCTTCATATCTGTTGAAGGGATGGAAGATAGGAGAGAACAGGGAATATTCCCCAAACTTATGTCATTCCCCAAAAACAAATCTGGTGTGGACTTTGTCAGTGATCTGTTTCTCAAGTGCTTAATTTTGTACTCATTAGCTTTACCTGTAAAATAGGAAGTGCAAGGAAGAGCATGAGCCAAATGGCAGATCCCTAGATACGTTCAATTAAGCTTCCTGCATGTGACAGCAGTGGGCTGGGTATCGTAGCTGTCTGCTAACCAAGTGAAAACCAGATGGTTTCCCTGCTCATATGAAGTACAAACCTGTTGAGATTGGAATGGGGAAAGGACTCCCTAGTGTTTCTTGCTGTTGTCCAAAACCCTTTTCTACTGGGAGTTGTGCTCATTGTATTTGAGATGAGGCTACTAGAAATGTCGATGTCGGTATAGATTCTTTGATTTAATCTGCCATGTGTAATTCTGGTGTCTCTTTGGTATTGTGGGGTGAGACTACTTATCCTGTGTGGGGTTCTTGTCTGTGACAATCATTCCCATGCCAGGCTTGCCTGAGGCACTTGGTGGTCTCCAAGGTCTTGGATTGCCTGCAACTTGCCTTGGTTAGTGTGTCTCTATGAAAGGAGAAACTTGCTGGAGGCTGTGATTCTGAAGGAAATGGACCATTTTTGGCAAAACAAGGATTTATTCTTGAAGAGTGTCTCTACCCTATGACTTGAAATTTGGATCCTTGATTCTTTCTAAAGCCATGTTTCTCTCTGGTGTTCATGAAGAGACAGGTTTAGAATTTGCTAATGAAGATGGAGTAGCCATCCTTGTTGTAGGAGTATCTACTTCTGGTATGTAAAGTCATCTCTGCTGTACTGAATTTCCTCTGGGCGCTGTTACATGTGAAGGCTTTTCTTGGCTCCTCTCTTCCCAGTCAGCTCAGCACACCCTAGTACCCTTTCACGGGTCTGCAATATTTCACATTATTGAATGTGGAGTATTAATGACACATGTATTCTGTTAAGAATATGGCAAAGACCATAAGCTTAGCTTTTTGCAAAGACTGCATGATGTATTAAACAGTGATGGCAGCTGACAAACGGCTTTGTCTGAACTCTTGCTTCCTTTCTCACCCTGCCATTTTGCCAGGTCAGGGACTGTAACCATCACATTTCCTCTACTCTTTTCAGTATTCCATGCATCCTTTCCCCATATTTGTTCATAACCCTGCTTAACAACTTGCTTTGATCTGCCTGTAGCCTCCCTTGCTTCACCTTCCTGCCAAGAGAGGAGAACAGACTGTGTGATGATGAGCAGGGATTTAAGAGCAGGAGTGGCCTTGGGATGCAGGGTCTCTGCTGCGTGCCCCAAAGGGGTGCGGTCCTTGTGTTCAGCCTGGCCCTGTGCTGGCCATTCAGCTGTCTGAAGAAGCAGCAGCTTCCCCTGCTGAATAGTTTGTTGGCAGTAAAATGTACCAGCCTGGATTTTCAAAAGCCACTCTTCATCAAGTTCTTCTGTTCCATAATGTATAGAATGATAGTTCATTTAATCTAGTTTGTCTTACTGAAGAAAGCTAATCTTTCTGTACCATGCACAGCTTAAAATTGAGCCTGGTGTGTCATGTTTAACAATATTGGTGGTCCTTTATAGAGCTTGATATGCTACTCAGACACTTATCTGTATACTGAAACTGGGAACCTTGCACGTCCTGTAGCATGAGACCAGAGTTGTTGATATGCATACTAGGATGAGTGGATTGGTCCTTGTGATGTTGATGGCTTCTCTGTTGGGATTCTAGGTTGCTATTTAATACCACTTGGCTCGGTAAAGTTTTAGATGTTAGGTTGTGCCCCACTTACAATAGCTTTACAATGCCACCTGGGGGGGGGGGGGGGGGGGCGTGGTGTATTTTCTTGTAGTCACAAGGCCTGGAAATTTTTAAAGTGGAAGCTGAGTGTGACACTAGAAGCAGTGGATGAATATTTGATAGAAATATTATCCATGACTTAATGAATGCTGAGTTACTCTATCTGGGACCACCATGGTGTTGGCTCCCTATCAGTGAGAGTCCTGAGGGTTATTGCTAGCTGCTGCCCCAGCAATCTGAAGAAGCTGCTCTATGAAGTAGCTTCATTATTCTGTTTGTCATGTCTGCACCTCCATCTCCTCAGTTGCTTGAGAAATATTCTTGGACAAGACAAGCTTGACAGGTGGGGAAAACATCAAGCAAAGCAAAGCGCTGGCCTCTTCCAAAGACGGAAGTGTTACCACGTTGGCTGGGGCTCTAATGTTGCCATGTTAGCCATATAGAAAAATGGCGTGGAAAGGAAAGCTTGAGTGTAGTTGGGAGTTCTCACAGTCCTGTTTTTGTGTTATTTGTGTTTGCGACAGTATCAGCTTTTTCCACATAAATACCCGGAAGGCAAAATTTCTTTTTTTTTCTGCAAAAGCTCCAATAAACAATCGCTTGGTGCCTGCTCTGCAAACTGACCCTCTTCCTGAGATAGAAATGTGAGGGCTTTGCTTGTTGTCAATGAGCCTGTCATGGTTTTCAACATGTTACTTTGCAAGAAATTCATTTCCAGTGATCAGCTTATAAACCTGCCATAAGGAAGTGTGTTTTCACACTAGTCTAGTGTACTTCTTGTTTTCAAACTCTCAGGGACGTAGAAATACACCAGATTTTTGGCAGCACATGGTTTAAAAATCAGCACCAACGTATCTATTGAACATCTCAAATGGGTAAAGGAAAGGGCAGGTTTCATCAGGGGTCAGTAAACAACGAACATCTGCCTTGCCAATCTTTTATTTTACTACAGTTTTGTACAGTCCCAAAAATCCTTCAGACATATGTTGAACAGAGTTTCAAAGCACCCAAGCCTCCTGCTTCTACTGATATTTTGGCCAGTGCTTAACCCTATGTAGTTCAGTCAGGATTTTTTTCTGATTGCAACTGAATCAGACTGGATGGATTTGGCTTGTGTTCTTAGCTGGGAAATAGAGGTTTCTGATTTTCAGCAGGTTAGATGTAGTATGGGCAGAAGCTCTCTAAGCATCTTGTGCAGTTGCCCAGGAAAAACAGATGAGTGAAGTATTAACTGATGTTCTTCACCCCTCTTTGTCAGATCTTGGCATATGACACTTAGCGTTAATGTGCTTATTATAGTACATCCCTGCCCAGCGCAATCTGCCCCAATTGGCCATAATAAATAGTTCCACAATGGTCTTCAGCCAAGTAAGTGTTTGACCTAATAATGCATCTTATGCTCTGCCTTGGAGCTCAGCAATGCCGTGCTGCGTAGGACACAACAGTGCTCTCCGAAGGTCGAGCTAAGCTAGTCTGCCAGCAAGGAACAGCCATCTGGTGACCCTTCGCTTAAAGCATCAGCCTTCATTCCATAAACGCGCAGCCGGTGGCTTGCCAGCAGATACATTTAATTCTGAGCCTGGACGTTGCGATGGTGCACAGGGAGAGAAGTGATCCATAACAAAGCTCTGCTCCAGCTTGTGTGAGGCTTTATTGATAGACTGACGCCCAGCAGCAAACAGCAGGTCAGCTCGCAGATCATGAGGAGTAACTTACTCATGCTGCTCTGCTCTGTCAAAGCATTGGCAAACTGAAACTTGTGAGTAATCTTCAGGAATAGTCACAAGCAGACTCAACTGCAGCTGCCCAACGTGGACGCACTTTGCTTTTTGTCTATAAAGCCCAGAAGGCTACCAGCTCCTGGGCAAGTTTGTAGGCAGAAAATTAAAGGGGGCAAAAGCAGTATTGGAGAAATTAAGACTTAAGCAGAATCCCAAGAGCATTTTTAGGTAGTGTGGAGGTGTATGCTATTCTGTTCAATCTTTAATTTGTCTGAAATGTTAAGTAGTGCAAATAGTGATGCTGATCTTGGACAGAGGTGTCCACTAAGAACTGAGCAGAAATGTTCATTGTCCTATCAATATTTAACTCCATTAGATATTCTGTATCTTAAAATATTAGTTTGACAGTGTCTGAATTGGACTCTCTGGATTAAAGGAAAAAAAAGAAAACCACAAAACAAACAAACAAACAAACAAAACCCTATAAAACCTTTTCTCAATTTTAAATTAAGATATGAATCAGGTGGGAGAGAGTGTGCTGATGCACCGTCTTTCATCCTGTACTTGCTAACTTGTCCAACATGCTGTAGATACATAACTACAATTGTTGATGTTTCTCATCTACTCTGCATAGTTTCAGGCAACTGCCTGTTGTAGTAGTGTCACAGGTTTATGCTTTTTAGACCTATGTTTTGTTCCAAATGCTGCTAGAAAAAGCAATTCTGATCCATGTCTTTGAAATGGAAAAAGAATTAGAAGTGTTACAGTTATTGTTGAGTAGGATGGCTGATCAGGTATTGGGCAGAAAAAAAAAGCACTCAGTAGTTGAAATTTTTTATTATTTTTCCCTAGAAAATACAATTCTGTTAAACTGAGAAATTCCTGAAAGCAAGTTGACTAGTGAAATTTCACTCATTTTGTATATTCCCTTTTGTGATGGAAGAAGGACTACTCTAGCAATGTCTAAATATTTCATTCGGACACTTACAAATTGAGTGGTTTAATTTTTAGCTGCTTATACAATGAACTTTAAGTCGAAATGCAAATGGAACACTTCACAGAATATTTTGATCAATTTCTGAAAGTATTTTTCTTGGAGAACACAAATGTTGGGGCTTAGCTTTTACTCTGAATAAATGAAACAAATAATGAAATCCTTCGTGAAGCATATCATCTCCCTTTGTGGCTCTGCTGGTAATAAAGTGTTGGTCAGATTTCTCCTTAAGATGTAACAGGTCTTGTAATGATCTCAGCTGAGTAAAAAACCAAAAAACTTTCTTTATTGTTTGAGAAGTATTTGCTTACATTTACCTTCTATTACACACAAATTCAGCTTTCATAAAGAAACCTTTCTGATATGTAGTGACTTACCTCCTCACCAGTCACAGGGCTAAATATGTAATAACTGATGACAGTGTGTAGAAGATTTTTGCCTCTGCTTGCTTGCTAACAATTATCTCACAAATTAGACAAGGAATCACCTACTCCTTGAGCAGGGAATCATTGAATTTATTCAGCTAGTGAGTTAGTAAAAAATGCAAAGGCATCAAACTACTTACAACCTGAGGTTTGCTAACCTTTTTGTGATCAGACTCTTAAATAGCATTTCTTATTCCTGTATTCTGGTCCAAAGTAGTTCTCTTCCAACAGTAGCTAGTTATGACTGAGATAGAGTAGAAAATGTTCCAAGTCTTGTGTGAAAGCAAGCGTTGTGTGCTCAAAACGAGTCCAAGCTCCTTGAATCTTCTTAAGGCTCAGTACTACATGAACATGGATTCAGGACCTGAGTAAGAGTCAAGATGGCAAATGTGGATTTTTTTCATACTAAAGCCTCTCACCGAATGAAGGATTCTCCTTGGCCACACAGAGGTGCAAGCTTCTTTCAGAGGCCATCATTCAGCAGTGATAGGCACAGCCATTGCAGGTCCCAGGTTTCCATCCTCTGGCATTGCTTACCCCTTGGTGTCTGCCTGCAGAGTTAGAGAATTTAGGTGTTTTGTTGAATCACAGTACTCTGGGGCAGTGAACAGGGGTCTGGGAGGCCATTTCTGCATGCATGTGAATAAGCTCTCTTTTCTTCCTTGGTTATTTGCAATGCAGAGGCAAGACCAGAGGTAGACAGACCAATAACAATATTTTTAGCAGGTCTGTAATACAGCCTTCACCCCAACCAAGATCCAGCTGAACTTCACATCAGCAGAAAGCCAGACAGTTATTTAGGAATAGCCAGCTACTCCTGGGGATGTTGTGTGGTACCACCCACAGCCCTTGAGCTGTGGGACATCCTTTTGTTGTGCTCTTGTTGAATGATCATGCAAGAATGTGATGGTGCTGAGCTGAATGACACTCTCACAGCTGTCTTGCTCCATACCAAGGCTCTGCTATTACTGATTGAGGGAATCAGATTGTACTAACAGGGTCAAAGGTTTAAGTATCCACTGTATAATTCTTGTAGTACTGTAGTGAGGCAGGCTTGTATTAATACCGCCTCATCTTGGAAGCCTTCAAAGCCTGTCAGTATGTCTGATAGTGTTTGGCACTTAGATATGACAGTGAATGGTAATTTGCAAGTGCCTCAAATGGACAGAAAATAGTTTTCATTATTTTTACTTGATTAGGCGTAGTGTCAAGCACCCTGTAAGAGCTCAGATATTCCTCAGGCTGTGGTGTTCCCTAACAGGTGGCTGTGAGTGGTACAGCATGTCCCATCCTTGGTACAGGTCTTGAGAGGTTAGGTTCAATTCCTGGGCTCAGCACTGACCTTCTGGGTGACTTTGAGTGGAGGAAGCAGCTTGTTTATAGCCTTTTGCAAAATGCTTTGAGAGTTAGATGGAAACGCTATACAGAGGGAAGGCATGACTGTTGTGTTGATGGGTGTTGGGGAAACGGGTTACAAAAGAGCAAGTGGCTATACCAAGGAAGAGGAGCAGAAAAGTGGTGGAGATGGTAGGAACGGGTAGTTGCTCTTCTCTGCTGCTGTGGGACCTGGGTGCGGATGACTGGGTACCAACGTACTCATGCCCTTGGCACCAGGACTTCTGACAAAGAAGCCAGTCTACTCTCTCATGTTGGCTTTTGCTTCTTCTCTCTGCAGACCAAATGATGTACTTTTCCTTTGAAGAAGCTGTAATTACGGAGGAGCTCAGCAGCACTTTCCTATGGTGGTAATGGGTATATCAGCATTTCCACAAAGTCCCTTGTGAGGGATTTACTGCTCTGCCATTAATATTAGCCACACAGTGAATGTATAAGCTGCTTGCCCAAAAGTATTATAAAATAGTTTAAAACAGCGTAGCAAATTTTAGTGGGCCTTGTCTCAAAGCAAACTTGTACTCGTTTGACAAAGATTTTAATATAGTTTGGTTAGAGTATTTCTTTATGTACTTGCTTATATCTGGCTTGAGGGTGACTTATTTCAGCCTATTCTGACTTTAATAAACCAGAGGTTATGCACAAATTCTGTAAGAATTCCCTCTTTGTGCATAGGATCCCCTGTGCTGAGCAGATCTGGTAGCTACTGGGTTAAATAGAACAAGTTTTTTGATCATATAAGGGGCAGTACACAGAACCAGCAAGTATTTAGTCAAACTGGTTTTGAACATAACTGCAGCTAAAATGCTATAGATCGTGTGCAGCCACAGCCTAAAACTGAACACAGGAGAAACACTGAGACTCCAACTATGTGATTACTATCGTGGCGTTAAAACTGAGAGGAAATATCACAACCTCTCAGCTCAGTTTAACACAGAACAACACAAATATCCTTTATCCTCTCCCATATTCTTTATTAGATTGGGTAGGCATAAGAAAACATTTGCCTTCTATTTCTGTGAGTTAAAAATTACATGCATGCTTACTGAAATAAGCAAAAGCTTTGAATGTCAGAGGTAAAGCTGAAGGCTTTTTCCGATGGATGATCTTCACTATCAGGAATTCATGGTTCAAAAGGCACTTTCCTCTGGTATTGGAGTCAGAGGTGGTGTTGATACGTATGGCATTTCCCATTCTGAGAAAATACTTCTGGCAAGATGAAGGGGGGAGGAAGAAGGACACTTCTCTAGTGTGGAGATTTCCCTACAAGTAAAGCATATGAAGCAATACAGGAGGCCTTGTACTGTCATCAAAGCAAGACTAGAAATCAAGTCAGGGATGTTCATAGGAGGGTGGACTGACCCTGGGCCCTTGGGCACTTTCCCAGTTCTATTTTTTTTCTTCCTATGCTTGGCATAGTTACGGCTTTAGAGTAGAAGTCATTCTGCACAAGGGTTGATCCCTCTCCCCTCCTTTACCACACAGTGCAATGGGTTCCATTGGTTAATTTGCTCACCACTAATCTTAATATTTATTAATACTTCTATTGTCATCACTTAACAGATTGATTAGAAAATGGAGAAGAACTTTCCAAGAGAGACTAACAGAGCCTCTTGATCAGCTCTTAATCAAGACCCAAACTGATTTGTGGGGGGATTTTTCCCCTTCTGTTTCTGAAGACAATCTAAGTTAGCTTAAGAAAACAGACAGCTGTCTGTCTAGGAACCTTTTTTGTGGGATTTATGTTGAAAACTGAAGTGCATGAATTCATGTTTAGCAATTTTTTTAGGCTATAAGTGTGTTTCTTCCTCATGGATGTAAGGACTTTTCTTTGTTTAGGAGCAAAAAATACAGAAGTCTTAATGTTAGGATGGTGAATGTCCTTAAGAATTCTTGTACCTCCAGGAGCTATAGCTTTTCTCTTCCCAAGAAGCTCCTCTGGGTGACAAGCAGTGATGCTAATGAACAGCTGGAGGAGTGTTCCCTTGCTTTTCTGTTTAACACAGCACAAACATCACAATGAAAAATGAAATTGCACTTACATATAGAATCTGTGGAAGTGGCTCGATGCTACAATTTCAGAATTTCATAGCACTGTTGCTTATGCTGCCATTAAAATAAATATTAGCAAGTTTCAAATTGCTGTAAAATATAATAACTCTAGCATCTACATGAACCAGTACATGTGAGCTAGTAACTTCCTGAAGGGATATGCTGAATAGTGTAAGTAAAGTAGCAGAAATAATTGCACTTGTGCCCCCAAAGATGGTCTGAAGCACTAGAGAGGAGAAACTATCACAGAGGTTACTGAGAAAAAAGATGGGGGGGGTGTTGAACCTTTGTGAGGATGTTCCAGCCATCTGACTACATCAGTCTTCAGAGGAAGATGTCAGTTCGGCCAGGAGGCAGGAGCCAGTGCATAGCAACCTTCCCAAAAGAGAAGCTTCAATGAATCTTATGTGGATCTTGTGCTCTGTGTGTGGAAGCCCTTTCTATGCCCATGAAAATAATCCTGGCACTTCAGCTTCATCTTGTCAGGTAAAGCAGTGGAGGTCCCCATGGATTTTGTTCCTGTAAGACTAGGACTGAGGGTGCTGCTTGGTTGAGTTCACACAACTTAATATACAGGAGGATGTTTCTGAAAATTCAGTCAGTCTAACATTTTAGTTATAAGTGAATAATATTGCAAACTTGTTCAACACTCAGCTCATTCCATATTTTATACTTTCAGAATTAATAACTGATTCAGCTTGGGACATGATGAATGTCCATGTCAAAGTCTAATCATATCTGGCTTTTGTTCCAGCATATTCCAGAGACAAAACATTCTTTTATGACTCTCCTAGTCTATGCATTTTTAAAAACACAGAATAAAAAGTCTTGGCAGCAATCCAGTCACTAGAATGATATTCATTCCAGGCATATTTTTAAGACCACTGCTTGCTGTTCATCCTCCTGGTATTCTTCAGTTGCTTGTTCTTCTCTTTACAATTGAGACATCTTTTTTTTTTTTTTTAATTTAAAGATTATATGTGGTTTCAGCTTCCTCTAGCAAGCAGACCTAAATTCTAATGATAAAAGCTATTTATTTACTTGTATTTACCCACAAGCCATCACAGTTCTTTAAACTTCACAAAGCGAGTTTGAAGGAGGCTATTAAGTTGGAGTATGATTATGTATTTCAATCTTCACCCTTTATGAGATACTCAGATGAGCTACTGCTACTTGCATTTCTGTAGAGAAAAAACAGTCATGTGGAGAGCTCCAAAAAATGGCAAAGGATCACGCTTTTCTGGTGTTACTGGTGTTACTGAAGCCTCAGTAACTGGTCATTTGCCTGCACTGACTATTCTTGGAGATGTAACACCAAGCTGTTAGAGCAACTGCAGCATAAGGTACCCTGAAATGTCTCAGAGTTAACTTCAAAAGTAGTATGTGCGCTAGTTAATACTGGGGATGTCTAGCGTGACTTGGAGAACCTGGCCTGCGGCAAAAGAGGAGTCCAAAAGAATCCATCTACTTTGAAGATATTATGATTTACAGAAATAAACCTATGCAGTTACTTTCCATCATAAAATTAATGACATTTGAATAACAATGCTTGGAAAAAGATAAGTTGGTCTTAACAAAATGTGCCCTCCTTGAAGCTGTTTCAATTATTGATTGCTAATTATGGCATTTGCAATAACTCAGAAATCTTTAAATATTTTAAAGTAGCCTTTTCATTTTCATACACAGTTTGCAGAGGTGCTTGTTCAGCAGGATGTGAAGATGAACTCTGCATCCAAATATATAAATAACTGACTAGGCTTTTAGTTTTTCCATCATAACAGTTGGTTCAATCACCACCCTTCTACGGGAAAAGGTATTTTGACTTTTTGTTTTATAAAGACAAAAATACCTTGGAGATCATCAGTGTTTGGAACGTCTTTTTATAAGAAAGAAACGTTAATATTAAGGCTGTCATGCAAACTGGCAGGGATCAAATACTTGCACCCATTCTGACATTGAATAGGACTTTGTTAAAGGAACAATTCCAAGGTGACAGCTTGTAAACTTATGGGTTATTTTAGGACAGAAAGGGTCAATATGATTAGCTAGCTTTGCTTTGTGGGTCATAGAAATGTAGCCATTTCTTTTGGATGTAAGCCCAAAGACCAAGTCTGTCTGACATTTCAGTGCTTTTACTCTCTTCAATGATTTTTCTTCTCATAAAAAATAATAGCTCTTTGCTTCAGGAGTACTACATCATTTTATAATTATGTCCAGTCCAAAGATAATTCTGGTTTTGTAATCAATGTGTATGAATGGGAGGGAAAAATAGAAAGTACATTGTCTAATTTTGATCTTTGACCAGCTTATCTAGGAAAGGGATAGATTTTCTCATCACTTGTAGGCTTCAAGTCAAGATTTGATATTGTTTTAGCTCAATAAGAAGGCATGAGTACAGATGGTGGACTAACATGGGGAAATTTTGTGGCATGGGTTATGGAGGAGGATCTCACTAGATGCACAAATGATCCCTCCTGGCCTTCAGATTGTTTAATTACTTCATGCATGTTAACCATAGTTTACAGTAAATGTGTGCAGTGGAAATTACCAATTTAATGAAACAGACTATAACACTTTGCTGTATTTCTGTTTATTTTTCCACATGTGAACAAAATGTCAAAAGAGCTACGTAACAAGATAGAGCATTACAAATTGATTACCTATGCTCTTCTAAGGCAACTTTCTCTGTGTCTCTAATTGTTAAGGGAAAAGGGGGATATTCCTGTCATGGCTGCTGCCTTTGTAATAATTAAGGGTTAAGGTATGTGATTGGTATGAGAGGAGTGTTGATGCTGGTGCACTTCTGTGCAAAAATTATGGGTTCCCCATCCAACTCTTGCCTATTGCTAGCTGGCTAGCTAAAACAAATAACGCTGCATGCTAAATATAAGTGGCTAGATCCTACTGTGGATCCATCTGCAAACATACCACGTGCCAGTTGCTCTAGGTAGGGTATCTTGGCATGGACATCTGTTTACAGGGAAAGCCTTTTTTTTTTTTTTTTTTTGTTGCTGCCCTAATTGTTTCCATGTATTTCAGACTTGGGTTTCTCCCATTTCATGGACATGAGAGCAATTAGCCAAGAACTTACAAGCTCAGCAGAGTTAGGGGAGTAGTTTATAAACAAATCAAGGTTGTTCACAAGGCATGTTTTTTCAGATCTGGTGAAATGGTAAATACAGTCATCTCTCAATTATTCTGACCAGCGAGGGGCAGATGGGATAATGTGGATAAAGAAAACATAGAAACTCCAAAACACATGTAAATGAGTCAATAAGATTGTATGGTAAAAGCATGAAAGAGGAAAGGTTTATGATGCTTTTGGCTTACATTCATGGGTGCTAATGAGCTCCTCAGCTGGGAAGTCTACACAGCACACTGCTATATACCTTAGCCCAAGCCTACCACCTATGGTATAAACATTTTCCTGGTTCCATCATTCTAAGAAATCCCATTTCTCAATGGACACTCTGTGTTCATGCACAGGGCTGTGAACAAGAGCAATGCTGCTCCCGAGCTGTGTCTGGCTTGGCTGGCCTCTGTACCAACATCACCAGGATTTCTGGTTGTAGGGACAGTGGGTGTTGACCCCCTCTGTGGTTATAGCAGAGCTGCTCTGCTGCACAGGCACCCTGCCCATGGGTAGCAGAGTTCACTACATGCAAGGTTTTTCCTGGGATATAATTTGAGTAGATATTCTTCTATCTGCCCTCCCTGTTGTTGCTTTCCCATACTTCTTTAATTAAATAGCTTCTGTCTGCTGTTCCAATATTATCTACTTGCCAGTATTTCAGCTGACATTTTCATTCACTTCTCTAAACACACTGCGTCAAATTTCAGCCTGACTTACACCAATGGGATTTTCTGAGCTCTGAGAAAAACATAGTGGAAAGTGTCTTATAAAAACTTAACTTGTAAAGCATAATAAAACCAGACATGCTGTACTATGTGGTGTATTATTAAAGTGAAGTATACTAGTATGCTAAATGTCTAAAACCATTGTGTGTGTATATAGCAAAAAAAAGAGATGAGAATACCTTTTAAGGATTTGCTGTTGTGTAGGTTAAGTACTCTTTACTGCTTGCTTTCAGAATTAGTATTTATTAGCACATGAAATTTGGAACATGTAAATATTGTTAACCATTCCTGAGCACTTAAATATCCATTCTGAGTTCAAATTCTGTTACCACACATTTCATTCCTTTGGTGCAACTTGTGTAGTTCTGGACAGCTGAGAACACAAGGTTGATGCTTGCTTTTTTAGAATGGACCCTCAAGAGTTAAAGCCCTCTATTCTGAATAGGCAATAATATCTCAAGGTATTTTTTCAAAATCCAAGGGCTTATCTTGGACAAAATTTTCTCTTTCTGTTGCTAATGAATGCCAGTTGGCCAAGTGATGCTGGGAGTGATAGTGAAGGCATATGTGTAGGTGTTGCATGCAGAAGCTGTAAAGCAACCTGAGCCTTCGTGGTTCCCAGGCTGTTATGGACTGGAGTCTATCTCTAAGCCTGCTTACACCACAGGGCTCCTACCCAACGTCCTCATCCTGAGTGGCAACAACATTTATGCAGGTAGTTCCACCGAAGTCCACCGGGCTCCCAGGATGGGCATCTTGGGAGAAAGGGTTGGAGAATGAGGCCTTGAATATTCAGTAGGCAAATGTCCATGACTACCTGCTCTCTTGGTAAAGTTAAGTTTTCTGTACTGATGGCTGAAAGTTTTCAGAATCAAGCCCTTGTCTTTTGTCCTCCCCAGGTTTGGCAGTGATAATGTTGATACACATCCACTTTGTAAATGTCTAAGGAGTTGTTTTTTTTAAGAAGAGCCAGGTACATGTATACTAGTTGTCTCCTTAGCACAGAGCCTCTCCAGCACTCTAACCCTATACTTTACACACTGCTGACAGGTAGAGGGCAAATTTGCATAATGAACTGTTTAAATATTCAGTTTTATCAAGGCTTCAAGGCACTATTTGTCCTCCGCATCTTCAATAGCTAGTGACCCTATCTAAATCAACATCATTTGTCAAATCAAATTAGGCTTGTTGTTAATTTCAGACAGTGATGTTCATCTTTTTGATGCTTTCAAACAACTCTGAGGTAAATCCCTGTGACATAATGCTGCTTAGATATGCTAAATGAGTCACTTGTTCAATGCTGCAATTGTCAGAAAAATATGAAACTTAGCTCTAAGGTAAATATTGTTGGGTCACTTGAAATGTATGCAAATTTGACATTTCTCTGCTGATTAGCATATCTACACATCAAAGTTTTCTATATATCACATCAGATATTTTTGATTCAGGAGAGTTAAGGTCAGTGGCACTTGGCATACTCTTTACTTTGCATCAGACAAGATGAGAAATGAAAATCTTCTTAGGGAAACTTTCCAGCTCAAACCTTACTTTGCTGAAACAAGAACATTGCAGAGGAGCAGGGGAAATAGCAGACGTTCCTGTTTTTCAGTAGAAAACTAATGAACATAAAGAGATTATTCACTTAACTAATGAATTCCAAAGGAAGGGAAAGAAAAAAAAAAGGCGATAGATTAGGTATTTGGGTACAGAGAAAGTAAAAATCTCTTAATGTCAGCAGTGAATTTGCCTATACAAAGTATACCTCTGCATATAGATACATCTGCTTTTGAAATGAGACCTTTTTTAATGAAAAAAATAGGAGGTATGTCCTGTTCTTTTAAAAGCTGCTTTTTGATTTGTGGCTCAAATGCATCAGTGGGAGTTTTGTACTGTCCTACAAATCTACCTGACCGTGATGGAGTGCTGCAGTTCATAAGTTCATTAGCTCAGTGATTGCTTCTGTAGATGCTAATATAACTGGTCACAAGAGTTAATTGTTCACACATTTTGCACATCAGGCCTTTAGAGATCATTGATAAATTGTCAGTGGATTCAGGTCTCCAAAACTCTCTGTGAAAATCCATTATGTTCAATGACAGACAGGTCTAGGTTTGAATAGTCTTAGGCTGCCATGTACATCATCGCAGGAAGGATAATTTACGTAGCCCCTTTGAAGTCCTGATACCTGAACAGATCTGTGTCAACGAGGGTAAAGAAGTACACAGCAAGCAGAGAGCAGGCACTAAAAATCCTGAAGAGTATCTTGCTGGAGAATAAACTCAGTGCGCTAGTACAGCGACTTTCTGTTCTGCTGCAGTAGAGTAACTCAGTCTTGTAGATGTTTTTTTTTCTTTCAAAAAGAGTGAAAGTATCTCAACTGCAGCATCCAGTGAATGCCAGCAAAATTTTGTTTTAAAAATAAAACAAACATTTTCCAAATTATTGGAGCAGAAAGATGTGTCAGACACCACTAACATATGTTTCTTTTTCTTTCTCTCTCCTGTAACTGAATCATGGCCAAACTCCGTTTCCATCTCCTTTACATCGTGTGAGTATGTGTGCGTATATAATACAGATATAAGTTTTATACTTGCTCTGCATGGAGACCTTACATGCTACCTTCTAGAAATGACTGAATGGACTTGTTAAGCTCCAGAAAATAAGACGCAGAAATGCTGGTTGATCCATTATTACTGCAGGGCAGATAGCACCACTCAACCACATTAGTAGTTGATGTTTGATGATAAATCAATAATAGCTTTTATCTTCTAAGTAAAAGATATTTTATTCTCTTCCGCCTTTCCCATGATGGGTGAAATAAAACCAGGAACTGCACTCACATTCTTAAGGCAAGATTTTAAAACTATTTTGGTGTAAGATTCACATTTGCAAGCTGCCCATGCTTCCCATATTGGCAATGATTTTGACAAATGTAAAAAAGTCACTAATATTTTGACACTTTCACTGCCCAACTATGATACCAGCTGGCTGTGAATTCAGTTATTCATTGTTCTGCTGTATTTTAAAGACTGGTCCAGAGCCAATGTACTGGACCAGCTCCATTCATTCATTTTCAAGATTGAAGTTTCAGCTAACTGTAGTGGCCATTTCTCAAATAGATCTGGAAACCTCTTCCAATTTAACACGATCATACAGAACAGAAAAAGTCAAGTGTGCATGTAGATTTAAAGCTCTTCTCTTCAAGGGAAGGAATATATATGTTTCAGCATGAATCAACCTAGTCTTCACAGGATTTCTGACTGCTCTCATTTTTTTTTTTAAGGCATGACCAGTGTTTTCTTCACAGTAAAGCAAGCAAGCAAGCAAAAAAAAAATCTTTATAATGGTATAGATGGATTTAAAATAAAATTGAACTAAGGGATAACTGTTCTGAATTCTTAAAATAAGAAATCACTACACTGGACTCATGCTGCCTGAGATTTATAGCAACTCAATCGTTACTTTCAAAGAAACTTAAAAAGAAACTTACACATTTCTGGCTCCAGATAGGAAAATACAACTTTAAAATGGACTGAGATGGAGCCCTTGGAAGTCCTTAGTGCAATTGCAATGCAGATCAGAAGTACAGGACCCTTCCTTAGTCCAATCTTTTCTGATCTGAGCATCCTGGAGAGCAGATTTACGTCTAAGTTAACAGGTCCTTTTGAAGTGCCCCTTTTTCAACAAATATAATAAAAATGTGCTTACTTAGTAAGTCTTCTTTATTGTGCCTGCTAACATTTTACACTATTTTCCAAAGTCAGTAACAATATTCATCCCTCTGGCTTGTAACGCACTGATTAAAAAACAGATTGCCAGCAGTCATCTGCTATTGTCTGGCTTCTTAAATTCTGTTTCTGGTTTAATTTACTTGATTGTTCCATGCACTATTCATGAGTTCTATAATATTCCAAACTTTAATTTCAACAGATTAATTCTTACTAATTATTCAACATATGAACCTGCACATGAGAATTGTACTGTATGCACCATCCTGAGGCACAGAATGCAATGTCGAATCGTTTTCTGATTTCAAGTGGAAAACAAACTAATTATGTGGAAATATGATAATATATTGTGCTGCAGGGACCAGCCCTTTGTCTGTTTAGAAATGTTTACTTATGATCGGCTCCCTGTGTTATTTCTTCCAGGAGGAGCTGCCCTTTCTTAATGCATAAACATTATTGACTGGTCCATGATTCTTTACTTCAAGAAAGCTGATTTACATAATTCTATATTACTTCCGTCTGGTGGAAACAAACAAGACATCCCAGGAAAGTAATAATTGAGCTAGCTGTAGCAATCTTCTAGAAAGATAAGATGCGGAAGTCCTTAGAAATGAAGGACCACTTATTTTTCTTTTTATTTCTCCTACTCTTTTTTTTTTTAAGCTGTCATGAAGCTTTACCTCTGCGCTGTTTGATTTGATGCGTATCAGCATCCAGCACTTCATCACAGCATGGGGTGCAAATCAACCATCAAAAAAACTGAAGTAGAACACTCTTTCTCCAGTTTTTCTATCAACGTGCCCCAGTCGAAGCTAACTAAGTAACATTGGTACTGTGAAATATCGGGATACTGGATCGTTCATTGTTTGGGAGGAGGGCGGCAAAGTCCTGCTGTGGTCAGTGAAGTTGTCAGCAGTCTGGCCTGTGGTGTCTCAGCTTTACCAGGCTAGAAACAGTGGCAAAAGAGCAAAACCTCACTGTAATGCTGCTCAGCTAAAAAATAAATTAGTCAAATATGGAAGGGGGGGGAGGGGGAATAAGACACACACAGCCCCACACCCCAAAAAAATATATTTTTGCTTCCTGTGCCATGTGAAATGCAGTATGTGCTACAAATTGAAAGGTTGAAATACGTTTTCAGAAATTAATCACCAGAGAAAACTATAAAAATAAAAAAGAGGGAATTGAGCTTCTCAAGGGACTATGATCAGTAGTGGCATTATATAGCAAGTCAAGGCTCTATGAAAACAACCAGCAATAATGGAGGAATATAAAATCTAGACCCTAGAACTACATTTAAATAGGCCTTGGGTGATACAACAGTTTCACATATAATATTTTCATTCCCCATAGAAGGTCAGCTCTTAAATAACAGGAAATGTATCTGGCTTTCCATCCTTCCATCTTCCCCAATAATATGTAGTTCATGAACTTTACATTATCTAACACATTCCACTATTTATCCCATTTACTTTTTGCTTTGTAATGGCAATACTGGTTGCAGATTGTCTGCTTTCTGGCTCATTTGTATTTTTGCTCTTATTTCTACTGTGTCTTGCCTTAAGACCCTAACAGACATTAAGAGGTACATGTAATTAATGTAAACAGAATCCCTGTCCTAAAAGTTCCCGTTCTAGGATCCAGTTTCTGGATCCAGAAAGAAGCCTAGCATTAATTTAGTTGTTTTTCTTTAGTAACTCTAACAGAAGCTTGCAATTACATTATCCCTGTCTTAAAGTGTAAAAACTGAGTCAGTTCTGTGACCAGCAGTTGTTTCACTCCTCTCTGAAAGAACATCTTCTCTCCTTTGTGCTGCCTTAGTAACTGCTAAATATTGAGTTAAAAGTCCCCTTACGCTCTGCGTGCACCTGTCCCAACCCTGCTGCTCTTTACTGGTCGAGAGGAGGGATGGAAAACAGAACCAGTCTTAGGATGAATCCCTTCATTTGTTCCAGCCACTGTTCTCCAAAGATTTTTCTTGCCACAAAGAAAAACGGAGGAATCTATTTTTCACAGTGAAAATGTTCCTGGAGAGACCAGGAAGGATATGCAAATTCAAAGAGGCAGTGCAGAGGGGATTTTTTTAATATTAATTTTAGATCTTGCATTCAGGTTTGATAGAATCTAAAAAGTACTGTCTTACAAGACTCCTGGTATCAGTTAAAGATGGTTTTGTTTACACTTGTGAAGTGGTCAGGGAATGAAGAGAATGATGGGGCTATATGGATGAGAGAGTTATTTTCCTCATTTGGTCTCAGACTTGAAGAGTAACTTGCTCCTTTGCTCAGAAATAAGGACTGTGGAAAACTTTGGGAAATGGCTGTAAACCATCTCTTAATGGTATTTAAATAATTGAAATGTAAATATAATTGTAACCCAGCAGACTCTTGTTTTCTCTCTGCTGCAGCAATGCTTAGCATGTTGGAAAGGCAACACAAGGAAACAGGGGAGAAAGGACATTTCCCCAATCCCAGGGCGTACTATGGATCCTGCTACAGCCTGCAGCTGTACCACTGGCTCTAGGCTGTGATCTTGTCTGATCCCCACCTCAGCCATGTCAGATCAGGTCAGTCCTCGGCAGAGAGATGTTCCTGGAAAAAAAAAAAAAACGGCAGACGTTTCCAGAAATGAGAGGTGACAAGGTAGTCAGCTGGGGCTAGATCAGACCCCCTTGGCCAGGGAAGAGACCTTTCTGCCACCTCTAGCTCCACACTTGCAACCAAACCAGCACTGCTTGCTGGCAGTCGGTGGGGTGATGATGCTGACCGTGCAGCACCGTGCACTGACCCTTAGAAGTGCTGGTGCTCTGCTTTACAGGTTGGGAGCGATGTGAAGGAATATCTTGATCAGGACCAGGCGAGAACATTTCTAGCAGTGCAAGAACACAAAACCATATCTTCCATGTTCTGAGATACTGCTCTGAAAAGGGCAGTCCTTTGATCTATGTGGTTTGAGTCCCTTCCATTCAGCTTTCATAAATCCTGTGTATCTTCTTGCAATAAGGCAAGATTACTTTTTTTCAGCACTATGACTATATATCAGTATAAAATGAAAAAGGGAGGATTTTCTCAGGCTTACCTGGAGACCTGGGAGTGCTCTGAGCTGGCTGATGTGGTCATCTGGGCAGTGTTAATGTAGGAGGTGCAGGACTTGCTAGAGGTAGGAGGATTGTTGCAAAGCCTGAAGTCTGTGCCTGACCGAGGGCACCATCATCCCCTTCCCCCTTAGCGGAGTTTAAGCCTCAAGCTGAGAGAAGCTGGCAGAGCAGTGCCTCTTGCCCATATGGGGGCATTACAGGTTCCCACCGAGGTCTCTGCAGATGATGGGATGTAGGGTGCTGATATCTGTGCTGTCAGTTAATGCCTCTGCACTCCAACAGAGCAACTTGTTAATTCCTGGCATCTCTGAGCATGTGGCTGAGTTGATTAAGTTTTGATGCCTTCTGCGGGGGCCACTGAAAACATCAGGAAAGTTTTCTCACTGCTGCTCTGACCTGCCTTAAACCTTCGTTGTTTCCTGTTTCAGACATGAGTGTTTTGGCTGGGATTTTTGATGGTGTTAGGTGGTTTTGCTCAAAGAAGAAGTGGGGGAAGAGGCATCCTTGTTTCTGGGTAAAAAGAGCTTTTTCAGTCCCACCTTCCAGTTACGTTCAGACTCACCCTTTTTTTCCTTCCTCCCTTCCTTCCTATATGCATGTTTGTTCATGGAAGGACAAATTCCCCCTCTCAGCCCATTTCCCTCCAGCAGTCCCTAGCAGATTTACCTTCCATCTCCTTGACTTGTGCTCCACTCCTTTCATTGCATCAGCTCACCTCTGCCAGCAGGATGAGGCTCTCAAGACGTTTTCTATAAAGTACAGGCTCCCTCTCCACTGTGGTTTGTCATTACCAATACACAAAAGCTCAAAGAAGCTAAAAATATTGTATATCCTCAGCCAGGTCATCTGAACAGGGCTGTGTCTTGCACCCGTGCTGTTTCTGGTGCACACACACCAGCTCCTGGAGGCTGGTGCTTTTGTAACCAGTCCTCACCCTTTGGCCAGAATTTACGGACATCAGTTAGCCTGCCTGCTCTACCAGAAATTGCCATAAATAATGTCCTGAGCATGCTCAGGTTTACCATATCCATTTTTTTGAGGTGTCTCTGCAGTGGCTCAGCTGGTGCCATCACACTGCATTTCACTGGAAAGAAGCCTCTCATGGTTAATATCTTGAATTATATATGCTGAGAGACTTTTGTTGAGGGAGTGACTGATCCAAAGCCTGTTGAACTAAATGCAAAGAATAGCCTTGTCTCCAGTGGGCTTTGGATCAGGCCCAGATTCATGATCATAATGTACTGTATTTTTTCATAATTTTGTGAGAATGGCTTTTTCTTTTCTGCAACAAACCACAGCTAAGGGCAGTAGGGAAAAAAGAGAACCACAGAAGCAAAGAGAACCACAGAAAATGCTAAAGGAATTTAAAATGAAAAAAGCATTAAAAATTTAGTATGTGAACAAAAACAGACTACTTTGCTCTGGAAGGGTGAAAGGGAGGAAAAATTATTATTTTAATATGTACCAGGCAAGGACAAGCACAAATCTGACCATGTCTGAGAACAGCAGAGAGCCACAGCCTTGGCTTACATTGAAAAGTTCTGGCAAATATCTCAGTTTAAAAGAAGGTGTGAGAAGGAAAGAGCCAGATCTGGCACATAAGCCCCTACATGTTTTCGTGAAGCTATACCACACTTAGATTTTGAGACTTTTTGCCTGATTTGAATGCATATGTTTGATAATAGGAAATGACATATTTATGTTTACTCCTTACGTTACTTGGGAGTCTTTTAAAGGTTCAGGGAGTTACTACAAATGGTTCTACAAGCTTCTGTGTGATTCTCGCCAAAGCAACCTGACAATTAAGGGTTGTACTCTGTAAGGCATGTAAATCTGATGGCACTGGATGCTCATGAGACGTGTAGGTAACTGAGATCGCTAGTGGGGGAAGACAATTTTGGCACACGAGCAGAGCTGGTTTGAGTTGGATCCATCTGTAGGGACTCTTGGCCGTGCAAAGACTCCCAGTGAGATCTTCAGTCTGCCTGCGAGCATCACCTTGCAAATTGAGGCTTTAAAGGCCAGTGGTCAGGCATCCTCCCAGTGTTTCTATATGGCTTGAGCTTTTTAAATGGGCTCCACTTGAATTGCCTATGATTCTTTATATTTTTTTGTCATGGGGAAATGTTGTCTTCTAGGGGTTAAGAGACAAATCAAGAGAAAATCCGGTTGTGCCTTTCAGGACTCCCTGTATTGTTAGGTCCTTTATGAATCTCGATGTGCATGTCAATGGTCTGTATGGAGTCTTCTGGAAAGAGCATTATTGTGGAGTATCTTAGAGAAAACAGTTCTTTGGGTGATTTTTCCTTCTAAAAGCCGCTGTGCAATCAAGAAGGAGATACATACGTGAAAGCAGGAAGATGCAAATATACAAGTCTAGGCCATCCACTTTAAACACCCCAGAGCGGGAAACAAACCCCCTCATTTTCCTGCAGGAGTAGACATGAGTAAGAGATGTCAGTGCAGCTATGACATCTGTTTACATGGGGATTTTATGCACCTGTTCACTAGGCAATAACAAATGCTTACCATGGTGGTAGCTGTATCACACGGTACATATGCTGCTTCTGACATACATAACACCTCTTTAAGGAAACACATGGCCCCATATGTCATGAGAACTTGTTTACATTCTACAATACAGTAATGGAAAATATGTTTCATAATAAATGTTTTCATCATTTTTGTGTTTAAGGAAAGAATGGGAGTTTTACGCCCTAGCTGTCAAGCGGAGTGTCCTCCTTCATTGTTCTCATTGAGAGATGTGTGGCTGTGGACTAAACTTCCTACAAGCTTTCAAACTTCAGAGAAGTTGGGGTTTCAACCAGTCAGTTTTAAGGGCTGATGCCTGTGAAAAAGGTAAAATTTTAAAAAAGTAAGATTGGACCATATGGATTTGGGTGCAAATCAGAATATTTATTTATTTTGCTTGCTAGCAAATAGCCTGTTTCTATCCATTTGACAAGAGCAAATGTCACATATTGTCTGTGTAGAGCTCTTGAGATACTGAAACCACCTCAGGAAGAGTATTCCAATGGCTCTGCAGCCCCATTTTTTAGTTCAGTCACCCTTGAACCAGGCAAAGGAATCAACTACTTCATATCCATAAAATGAAGCAGGTTAGTGCTTGAAGATTGTCTAGTCCAGCCTCCTGAGAAATTAATTTGAATAGGTTTTAGCTCTGGTATGGTTTGGTTGAGATTATTCAGATTTATGTTGCCATTTTAAGGCTTTTCCCATCTAGTAGTTCTGTTTTCAACTGTCAGTGTTCCCACCATGAAGACTGCTCATACACAGGAGTCATTGTCCTCCATTCGCTGCTCACTGCTGAGGCAAGATTTTGTCCTACAATTAAACTAACAGTACTGCAAGAACTCAAAAGCAGCATCTGTTATTTCCTGTGGAAGACAGGTCCAAGAGTTAATAATTCTTATTATAGCAACTTTTTTTCTTGATATTTACCCTGTCACTTTCTGGTATTTATTTTTGTGGAGTTAACTAATGAGTGAAAATCAGACACTTCCTTGTTAGGGGAATCCACTCATTTACAGACAAAACTGAAGTGTGAATGTTAGAGATATGTGGACAAACAACTTTTATTATGATGTAAGGAATGATACATTGATATATTGTTCGAATACATCTTTTCTCTGTTTAGTCCTTATGCAAAGCAGTATTCACCACCACTTCAGCAGTTCACTTCATGAAAGAATGGATGAATAGCTCATTTATTCCAAAATATAATAGCCTAAGCTTGTCTCTTTGTGTATAGATTCAGTGTTAACAAGGCATTTTCATGAGCTTCATAGTATGTCCGACCCAAGTACTTTTATCTTATCACCTCTATCTCATCTATCACATATGTATATTTAAAAAACAACATATGTATATTAAAAAAAGGCATTTTATTTTCTTTAAGCTAGCTGCCTGATAACTTCTTTAGGTGTCTTTGACTGCAGTCTTGTAAGAAATACAAACAGTGTTTGACTTTTTCTTCTTTTTTTGCATTGGTTTAGATTTTCTGCAGTGCAATATTTATTCCTGTCTCTCAGCCTCCTTCCCGGACTGGAAAGTCCTTGTCTGTTTTGGCCAAGCTTTGACAAGTGACATAACTCTATGTGATCTGACAAACAGGGACCACAGAGCATTTCAAAACCTTCTTATGAAACGTGCCAATGGTGAAATGATAATAAAACTATAAAATTAGATTAAACTGTACTTTTAGTGACATTTTCTGGCTTATGCTTTCTCAGTGTTCATTTCTGAGTTTCTTGGGGCTTTTGCAATATGTTAGGGCATAAAGGTATTCTTGCCCATATGCCCATAAGTATTTGAGGACAAAGATACATAGTTTGAGTACTCTGAGCTGAGCATGTGTTTTTGTGTTTTCTGTTTCAAACATGCTGGTCCAGTGCACTGCCACATGAAAATACTCATACTAGAGTAACCCATTTTGCAGAAAGTCTGACATTCCCAGGATAGCACAGAGCAGCTCTGACCTTCAGCATCTGCAGGGCAAAATTTAATCCTACTCTTGACTCTGACACTTACATTGTCACTACAAAAAGTTAAAACACAACCTATACTGGTCCCTGCAGTTTGCACAATGGAGAGAAAGTTGTTACAGTCTTTTAATGCCTCAAGAAGCTTAAGGCCCTAATTCAGCAAAGCATATAAGTCTCGTTGACTTCAAGGATGCAAAAGTTAACCATGTTCTTCACTGCCTTGTTGAATAGATACAGTGATAATGCATACCCTGTTAAAAACTGACCTGGCTAAAAGCATGGCCTTACCAGGCTTTATCAGTGCTCAATTTCATTTATAAATAATTCTCCTTTCTTAAAACTATCCCTTTAACACACAAAAACATCCCTAGGAAAAATTCTCAGATGATGGAATCATACATAAGATTCTGTTTCTCCCCATGCTGAAGTTTGGTATTCATCCCACAGATATATAGATGTAAAATATATATGTGTATATGTATAAAATATATAGACATATTTGGAGGTTATTACCACAATTAGACCCAAGACTTCTTTTGAATTCATAATTGTACATGGAATAGAGGGGATAACAAATCTTGTTTGACTTAGAATTCTTGGCAGTTATTTCTTGCTTTTAAATACATTTTCCACAATTCTTCATTTTATTCATTACCACTACGTAAATAGAGCAATTTTGAAAATATTAGGGACACATTTAGAGTTGTGTCTTAATTCATCTATTTATTTTTGATGTACTTTAGAAGAGGATGATGTTTTCAACTTCAACCGTGTTAGAGTACACAAGTACCTTTTAAAATGGTGATTGTAATCCTGTTTTCAGATTTTTGTATGTTAAATATGCTACTGAAATTTGAAGTGAAACCTTACCTACTAATTTTTCCTGTACACTTTACTGAACTGGACTATTGCTCATGTACTTAGGTGTCTCCTTTACAGCAGAGTGCTGACAAGCTTTATGAATGGAAGAATGGCATCATTTAAAAAAGAAAATAACTTGAAGTCCCTGAGGAAGAACAGTTTCCCAGCATTTTAAGGCAGCATACAGTTTCATCATTCTGAAGACAACCTTTTTTTGGACTTATTTTCAAGTCAAGAAGCAATATGATAACAACTTACAGAAACTTGGCAGGATAATTAAATAATCATTTTTCTTCCAATGTCTGATCTAGCCCTAAAGAGAAAAAAATCACGAAGATGAGACAAATTTTATTTTGCTATCGTACACGGCGAGCAGTTTCTCAGAAATATCGTTTCCTCACTACAGGGAACCAGCGCTCACTAATAGCAGAGCCAAGCAAAATTTCTGAAAATTGTTATTGTAATGTTTACATAATGAGATCATATTTTTTTTCCCTTATGAAGTACAGGTGCAAAATCTAAACACTCTGCTCCCAGAAGTACAACTTTCCAGCCGTTTCTTCCTTAAGCAGTCCTTGCAATCTTAACCAGCCAACTATTAATGGGCTATTGATAACTTTGGTAAATCTTTTTTTTTTTTTTTTTTGTCTTTTGCAACCCTACCAATATAAAAAAAAAAAAAAAGGGGGCAAAAAAAGCCCCATCAACTCCAGATCTTTATGCTCTTTAAATTTCTTTCTCTTTTTTTTTTTTTTTTTCTCTCCATATTTTCTTTCTCGAGGACCAGTCAACCTACAGAAGAGCATCTGCTGGACCCTGAGTGGGGAAGCAGACATGCGGAAGCCTTACAAATGTAAAAGCCAGGAGTGGGTCGGACCCCAGATGGTGAGTGTTTGCTCTTAACAAGGAGGCTCTTTCTCCTTCAAAAGAAGGGAGGTAGCACCCTCTAGCACTGAGCCTTTGCTACCACTCCAACGACAAGCACTGCCAAACATAAATCAGAGTGATAACAGTCTCTGTTGGGGATTCAGACCCACATTTTCCTGCATGGAAGATAAAACCTTTTCTGGTTCTTAATTCAATCACATACCCAACTGGCAATCTTGCATATCAAAATGGGAATCCTGGGAGGCTGCTGGAATATGCAGATCAACAGAAGCTAATTAGCATTTACTTGCAGCCATCCTTAACTGATTGGCAGCACAGCTGTGGGGACCAAGCAGAACATGCTGAGTTGCATATTTGTATGGCCACCTGCCATTTGGTGGGATCCAAAATAGTGTAAACTACCACTTCACAATAACTCAGTGACCTTAGTTTTGAAGTAATATTGAACAGACATATTTGGCTAAGTGTATAATTAGTGCTTATTTCACCTGACATGCAGTTCAACAATAGGCTGTGCAGCAGTACCTTCTTAATTTGACATGTTGATGTCTTAATTGAGATTGACAACTTGTTAGAGAGGTACTATATTTCCAACACAGGCTGAGATCTACCCATCATCACTGACTTTCCTAAGCATATGAAACAATGTGTTTTTATGCCTTAAAACATATTCCAGCTATTCAGAACTGAACAATCAAACATGAGTAGAGCTCACTGGAGAAAGCAACGGATCCATTTCTTGCAGGGGTTTTATGTAAGTACTTCTATTGCTTTGCTCAAAATATGCAGTGGAGTGGGGTGTGACCCAGAAAATAAAAATGTCAGGAAGCATAACAAAGAAAATAAAGTGGGAAAGCATGTTTAGACAGAAGGAATGTCAGCATTGTAGGCCAATTCACACAATGGTGGTGAAGTGAAAATGAATGAAAGCTGTACCAATGATTTACTGTAAGCCATTGAGAGGAGAATGGTGATTCTCATGTTTAACCAAACAAAGGTCTGTAGCCTGATTTGCCTCATCATCCTAACCTGGAAATCTGGGTTACCTGGATGTTGGGATACATCTGCTTACAGGCCAAAATAACAAAAACAGATCAAATTTGTGTATATGTGAAAACTATATATAAATGCCCTGTGTGAATGGACATGTTTTTTCAGGGTGGCTGGACTGGCTTGTAGCAACAAGGAATTTGGTCCTGTTTCAGACTGCATGCTATAAAATTGAAAAAAAAAATATATATGGATATAAGTGATAGGAAGGGTACATCTAGGATCGCTGATCTATGTGAAATATAATGACATATATAGGCAGTGCTATAATTCTCAGTGGAAGATGTAATAGTGTAGTGATAGATAAGAATGGAGTTCTTGTTTGTGTATTTCCAAAAGGGGACCATAGCCTGTGGAAAAACAAGTCCCTTCAATCAAAACTCTATCCTCACTATGCCTGTGTCTTGTATGGACAGAAGCAAGATGTGGAGTTCTTCTGCTATTCTTTACCTGAGGAAGTTCTATAAAAAGGGCCTGCTATGCCTTAACCATCACCTGCCTTTCTTGGTGTCCTTGGGATAAGTATCTTCAGAGATACTTTGGAGAGACATGACCATAAAGCATTTCATGTTTATTAAAGCACACACACATAAAACACATTCCTGATAATGCAAAGGTGTAAGTGGCCAGGTTAACAAAACCCCTCCCCTGCTCCCCCGTGAACTGCATGAGCTACAGATGGAAAGAGCCTACCAGACCATTAACTCCAGGTGACCTGCCTCTGCAGAAGTCATTCCAATAATTGCTTGATGTTTGTTCTTTGCTATATTCTCTGTCATTTTGTCAGCGCTCTTCAAGCAGAGACAGCTGTTGAATGTTGCAGCAGGGGGAGAGCAACTCTGTTCTGGAGCCCTGGTGTGAAGGCTTTGCACACATGGCCCCAGAATTGCCTTGGCTCTATCTGTAGCCACACTGAATCAAACCATCTGCCTCATTCAGCTACTGGAGGAGAAAAATCTCAACTTGACTACTAAGAAACTCTGCCAGATAAGTATATACTTCTGAGCTAAGGCTTCATAGAGTGTTTGTCACTATAGCAATCAATTCTGCAATATTTAATAATTATGGTAAGGTGTTGTAGATGTAGCCTGCTGGTCCAAAGGCAGCTGAAGGTAACAGGAATTCTCCTCTTGTCTTGGATGCACTTTGGATCACACCCACAATTATCACAAAATTGTGTAGTTCTGGTTTTGGACATAAACAGGGATGCCCTCAAGTTAGGGAGGTCATATGTGTCAAGAATCTTGCTCCTGCCTGGACGGATCTTGTTTTCCCAAAAAGTTACTTGGAGATGTTGTTTTGTGAGGATCTGAGCAGGCTTGGTAGCTGTTTAAATGTAGAGTAGGAAAGTCATAGGAGTCTAAGCTGACGGGCAACTTGACAGTGTGTTGGGCAAGTTGTTGCAGCTCTGAGCTTTATGTATGTATGAGAAGCCAGGAGCCTAGGGTAATTGGCTCCTGAGCCCCGAGACTCCCATTCATCTGGGACTTCCAAGTTCCTCTCTCCGTATTATGCAGCCAAGTGGAATTTTAAGTAGAAACATCCAAATTTTTTTATAATTTTTCAAACCTTCTAGATTTCCTCCTTTCCCTTCCAAATCGGAATGAAAACAAACTTCAGAATATTAAAATAATTCCTGTGCCAGAATTACATATCTTCATACAACTCTACTAAGTTTGTGTCACAATAGGGTTTGTGACTGAGCTATGACATGTTGCATCATGCTGTGTGAATAACAGCCTGACATTATAAGTGCTCATCACAGTGCCATATATGTATGAAGATGTTCTAAATTCTGCCAACAAACAGACATGATATCTTGGGAAAATGTATATTGGCTAAACCACAGAAGTAGTAGTAGGGACAAGGCAATGAATTCATTCTCCATCAGTCTACTGTTGTTGTGGTGCTTGTAAGAGCTAAAATCTGGTGGTGATCATGGTGTGTTTTTACTCAGAGGGCTCGTATGCATGATCCACACAAACATATTCCTAAAAACATCTGAGCTGGCAGGTGCTATCAGCTCCACACTGGGCATGTCTGACCTAGTGGCTGATGAAATGGGCTACTAAAGAGCTTCTGATTACCTTTGACCATGGGTTTGTAGCAAATGACAAAGAGGCAGTGTCATTTGAAATTAAGGCAGGTATTGCAAGACTGTGGTGACCTGCATGAACATCTCCAGGTGTTCCTGGGGAATATACTGACCATGCGTGCTGTACCCCAGGCAGTGCTGCATTCTGTTTCAGGAGACTTTCACACTTTGGCCAGAGCGTGGCATTTACACTGTGACTGCTCCGTTGCCTGTCCGATGAAAGGAGCTCTCTCTTTGGAGGCTCTAAAGACTAAAGAGGCCTAAATATGACAAAAAGCTACTGGACCCTGCAGAGGGGTTTCTGAGAAATAGCTTGTTCTATCTCTGATGTTGGAGAGGGTGACCCTCCTGTCATTAAACCAAATTATATGCATCTCATCTTCTTGCTAGTGAAGAAAGCAACTCTACCTGTTTAGGAGCACGTTCTGGAATTTCACTTAGTGGAAGTGTCCATCTCTCGCATCCTGGTGAGGTCCCATCAGCAGCAGGACAGTTCATTCATCAGGCTAGCCCTTAGACACCCCTTTGTTAGGATTTGTCCTGATCTGTGGTGATGCTTTAATAGTTAATTGGAAAACTTCATTTTGAAAGCCTGTGCCACAAGCTGAAGTGTGATGCAGTCCTCGCTAAAGACTTTTGCTTCTTTTCCACTATGCAAAATAACAAAAAAGACTAATCTTAAAACTGCTCTTAATGAGTATAACCAAAATATTAACAGTAGTAAACAAGAATACATTTGCTCATAACTTGTCATATCAGTGTAATAAATTAAGCCAGAAACACATTAACATTTGACAGCTTAAACAATGCAGGAAAAAATACAAACCTCACAGGGACTATGTGAAGCATGTTGGCAGTTTAACAGACATTTTGAGATGTAGATACATATATCAACCTTTCTGAATTTAGTCTTGATAACTCCTTTTCCTCTGTGTGCCAAAACACTGCCGTGTGAAGACTAATGAGTTCCAGATTTGTTTATCTTTGGTGGCTAAGGCAGATTCATGAGCCCCTTGAACCTATTTTACAGCGGCCATGTGATACCAGCGTGCAACACCAGAGGCAGAAACGTCTCTTTTATGCTGATGGATATACGGCGTGTTAAAAGATCTTACAAGAAAGATGTGCTTGGCCATCTGATACAAGGGACCATGTCAAATCTGTTTTGGATGATCTATATGAGTGAATTGTCCTGCCTGTTAGCTTTCATATGTGTTTTATGTTTATGTTCAGAGGTGTAATAACAAATGCTTGGAATAAATCTTGCACATGAAATAGGGATTATTATGTCTAACAGCAAGACTTCATGTCGTGCACTCACCAGATTTTTGTACGGGTGATTGTTTTTTCCAAACTTTTTTTTCATGTTGTGTGAGCTCTCAAATAAACATCATAGCTCAGGAAGACCCTAGGCCACCTAAGTGAAACCTCTTCCTTTTGCTTTTCCCCTAGTTGAACTTTACTTTCATATGCGTCTCTTTAGTATTTTGCTTTTCCATTAATCAGTGATTTTTTTGTTTTAATGTTTATGTTTGTTAAGATCTCTGGCTGTTACTGGTGAAAGCAGGGGTTATGAATATGCATCTTTATCACAGTTAATATAGAACATTTTGTGTAGACTTTAGTGAGAGCAGAGCATTTTCCTGCTGGAGGTCCGAGGTGGTGATTTCTTTTTGGACTAATCTTTGCTCAGTTCTGAAGAGGTTTGGATCTATCAACCCCTCAAACCCATGACTGTTTTTTATCTCTTGACAAGACAAAGTTGATGCAAAGGCACCTTAACTTAAAATAGAGGACGCTATATGAGCATCCCTAGATGATGATCAGTTGCTGTGGTGGACCTGCTTATCCTGCTGTGGCACCAGAGGTCTGGCCAGGGACAGGAGGGGCAGCCAAGGCATGTGCCCAGTGATAACTGCAGGTAGCAGAGAGTAACTTTAAACAACTCTGATAAACACTTGACTTTCTGCCTTCAGATTTCTTGTTCATTATTAGCAGTGTAACAGAAGCTCTAATGTACCCATTCCTTAGTTACAGTCCAAAAATAAACTTTCTTCCTTGAATTTAAATGTGGTGTATATGTTTAAGTAACTTTGTTGGGTTTTTTTCCTGTTTTAGCAGATGCATTTGGACTAACTACTCCTGCAGAGTAAATCCTTCTTTAGCAGAGACTGCTTTGTATCCTCCTGTTTCTTCTAAGCAATATTTTTTCATAGTTCTTGTCTGGTGGGGCCAGGTCATATTTTTAAATAAGCAACCAGAATAGTCAGTAATGCATCCTTTCTGCCCTAAGTTATGATTTGAGATTGGTAAAATCCAAATTCAGCCAGAATCAAAAAAGACTTTCTGTAGAAGTACAATGGTACGTGACTGTGTCCCATGCAGGAGGAGATGCAATGTGTGTATATCCTTGTAGTGTGTGATTTGGGAAAGAAGAGAAAGGATAAAGAAAGGTTTGTTAGAAATAGGGAATATTTTTTAGGTTATTTCTAAGAAAATTTCACTTGCTCCTTCAATAGTTAATAAGGAATCTAAAGAAAAAATTCTGTGTGTATAGGAATATTTTTTTAGGTTATTTGTAAGAAAAGTTTACTTCCTCCTTCAATATTTAATAAGTAATCTAACACCTGGACTCTGGTTTTCTAGGAACTGGCCTTTCGCTCTTTCAGACAGTGACATTAAACCAAGGTCATCATTTACTGCATAGAAAAGAGAGGTAACAAAGACTTTGGGGTTTCACTGCTCACGGATGTCTCTGCTGTTTACTGTGTGCAGCACACTCCTGCGACAGCCCGACAGAGCCTGGAGTCCCCATGTGCTATGCATTGTATGAACACACGGTGAGAGACAGTTCCTGGCCTGAAACATTTACAATTTAAATAGATGTGGCAGGTGAGAAGTGGATAGCGGGGAATTTTCTGTTATTATCAATGGACATCTGACTTGGTGAGAGGAGAAAGCGATTCAGCCGTAGGCAGGAATTTTGCCCACTCCCAGTGGTTGCTGAGCCTCTGCTCACAGGTCATGCTGCTCTCTCCAGCTCTCTATTTCATGGCTGTAAAAACAACCGTCTAAGTATGATTTTTCTGAACAGAAGAAAAATATAAAAAGCAAAAATTAAAAAGCTATCTCACATAAGAACAGTAGTCCATTTCTGTACCACGAGTGATGACTGTTCTTGTTCCAGTAAAAGCCAGACCTCTTCATAACATACCTTATAACCTGTTAATTATAATTTCCTTCTCTAACATTTGGATCACACTACTAAATATTTTTAAATATCTATATATGTGTTTTTTAAGCTGCTGGGTTTGGGTTACACCTTTTCCATATGCCCAACCCACACAATCCCATCAACACTTTCACACACCAGTCAAACACTCTATATTTGTGTGAAACTCACTGAAGGAAAAAAATTCCTATTACTACTACTACTAATACAAATTCATTTCTCACAACTATTAGTATTTTCCTGAGTGCCGCTGAATGAATTTACTGCAATTGTATGTCTAACTTTTTGTTGTGTTGATTTTTGATTTATATTCATAATTACTCCAGTCCCATCACCACACGCCTTGTTTTTTCGTTTTTGCTCAACAAAGGTCCCTTTACAAAACTTAATCACTTTCTGTATGAGCATTCCCAGAATACATTTTATATTCTGTTGTTACTGGGAATGATGTCCTGAAAGTTGATATACATTGCAACAGCAGGTGTTAAGACGGGCAAGTAGGGAACAAAAGCTCTTAGTGCATGAAAAAGTCTAATAATAGACAATTTGTTCACCTGGCACTGGCTGCATAAGCATTTGAGATGAGCTCATTGTTATTTGGCGATGAGCTTTCTGCTGGTTGCATGGATGAAAATATGGAAAATCCAGGTTGTGGAAACAAAGGTTTGCTAATATTAGAACAGCATTAAATGGTGCATGATAGAGCTGGGGAGGTCGCAGGGCAAGCTGTGGGTTTTAAAACAGTGAAACACTTCCATAACTAGGAAAGCAATCAATAAAGACACAGTTGTGTATATTGTTGTAATAAAATTACATGTGTAAACATTTTCAATAGCTCCACAACTGGGCAAGCTGTTCAGAGCAGGTTTGCACTCAGAAGTGTAGTTGAAGCGTTTTCTAGACTCGTTGAAAACGCATCCATTAGTTAGGGAAGCTCACCATGAAAAGCAGAGTTAAGCAATCTGGTCAAAATTGAATCATCAATCTGTAAAGGCAAATTCTCCGCAGTGGTCCTGCCAGGGCTGCCGGGGCCAAGGGGCAGCACCGGGAGGACCGTTATGTCCCAAGCATGAGGTAAGTGGGGCTGTGTGTCCGGACCCAGAGCAGTCAGTGTGAGGAAGAGGATGCTAATTCCTGTGAGCTGTTGGTGTTGTGAGCATTCAAGGAGCTTTCTCTTCAAGGAGGGGAGCAGGCCTGATCTGGGGTAGCCTGGAGGAGAGAAGTGATGGACTCTGTGCTTGCCTGTGGTTCCCATTTATTCCCCGGAAAATACAGTGGAAGCAGTGCTTCGATTATAAAAGGGCAGTGCCACAGGTGAGTGTCCCTAAATCATCTTCTCCTTAGCGTGTACCATACCCCTAGAAAGAGGGCCATATGTGCTCCCCCAGAACAGACAGTAAAATGGGCATCCTTAACCCTGAGGTGCCTTTTCATGTTCTAACCTTCTAAAACTGAGGAAATTGCATTAATTATACCATTAATTGTCACGGGTCTGGGTTTGGAAAGCAAAAATCTCTCTGATCTTTTTGATTTTCTTTGATTTCCATAGGAAATGCCAGAGGGCCCTGTTCCTCGAAGCCGTGCACACAGTGATTTCCCTGGATCCCACGGACGTTAAGGATGAGGAGACAATAAATGCCATTGGATCTCTTTCCTTAGGCAGGCTGTGGAGATGAATCCTGCATCAGCGGTTGCAACTGGTGAGCTCCCTCTTGGCTTCAGTTCTACTAAAACTTCACTTTATCTTCACAAAGTCGGGTTGACATTCTAGTTTAGCTGTTAATCAAATGTCTCAGTTTCTCAAGACTGTGAGTGCAGTTTCCAGGAAACAGTAATCTTACGGTCTTTACAATTGCCATGTCAATGAGGCCCCACACCATGCAGTGAGTTGGGCTCCCTTTCCAAACCATAACTCTTAGGCCATGTTTTGAGCCAAAAGCCACCTCCTTATTCAACTTAAACTATAATATTGACAGTTGTATTGCTGTCAAGCAGGACTTATTTCATATCAGTGATATTCATCAGCATCAGATCTGGTATTGCAAACGTTTATGGCAAAGTTAAGCTTATCCAGCAAGAGGTCAACATGATCCTATACCACCCCCTCCTAAAAATCCTAATTGGAATACTGGAAACCGATGACTAATAAATGCTTCACAAGTAAGCAATGGTTTAAAAATTAAGTGCCTAATAACTCACACTTGAAATAGTGAATGTGCTGGAGAAGTTTGTAAACATTTAGTAATTAGTTCATGCACTGTTTGACCAGAGCAGTTGTGCAGTGATGGCCTTTGTGCCAGTGTGCAGGTCTGTTTGGCCCGTATACGTATCACTGAAAAGTTGAGGACCAAAGAATTAGTTTCTTCATATCAGTTGTTTTTGTTCTCCATTCATATTTTTTTTCTTTTGAAATGTCAGCTGGAATTTAGCACGTAAGTCTTTAGGTATCTAAAGGGAGGCCACAACACTGAGCACAGATCAGATTCCTTTTGCTTGCAAAACTCCCCCTTTCACATTCCAGCCTGACAAAGTTTTGTTGCAGTTACTCAGTACATAGATAACTAAATGCTTTAAATACTAATTAAAATAGATGATGTTTAACTGTTGGCCTATGCCATTTGTTTATGATGGAAGACAGCAGCGAAGCAGAATCATCTATTATCATTATCAGGAGTGTTTCTTCTCTTCTTATCCAAGCAATACGTATGTCCGGGCACTGACTTGGTTCTTGTAAACAGCCTTGTTTCCAACAGAACTTCTCCCTCCACCTTTCCACTGTCTTATCTTTCAATTTTCCCTGACTCTACCTTAAAACAATACGTTCCAAGTTCCCTGCGTTTTTCTTGTGCTTGAAACTTTATATTGGAATTGTTTCTGGCTAGAATGCTTGCAGCCCTGTTCTCTGTATGCAGAAATGCGTTCCCATTAATCAAAGGAATAGCTGAGTAGCGTGGTACAATCCACATTCTCATTTTGGAAAATTAAAAGGCAGTATCTTTATTAAAAGGCAGTTCTGCTAAATGTTTTCTGATGGAGGGGAGAATTGGGACACACTATGTTGTCTGGTGACTTTGCCAAAAATATGACACCAAGAGACACAATAAATGAATGTATAAATAGTAATTGTTCTGAAAGGGGCAGTCATAAATCACAAAGTGAGTTGCAGAACATTTCTTTCTTGGTGATACTTGAAATGTGATCTACCTTGAAATAGAAAATCAAATTTTCTCTTTTGGTTGTGTTGAAATGACATAGGAACTGGATGATATAGGAACTGGAAACCCAGTTTCCCTGAAGCAGAATCCTATGCAAAATATGAAGCTTTGCAGTAAACATTAGACCAAGTTTCTCAAAGAGGAGGGGTTTGTTGAAGAGTTCAAACCAGCAATTTGTTGGAGTAAGAGATTATTAATCATACAACACTTAGGGTTAGCAAAGTTCTGGCCTTGAATCAGCGATGCACTACAACAAATTGAATCACTCTAATAAGAACAGATAAGTTGCCCTATGAAGTTCTGCAGAGGATCTCAAAAGAACCTTTTCCATCGCAAAACAGCCTGTGTTATAATGAAAAACAATCCTATTGTTGTGATCATTTATCAGCAAAATTTGACCTGTCTCATGCTATCTGTGTAGATATTCTTCCTGGGGTTCATCTACTGTGCTTTTGGGTGGAGAAATTACCTCCAGACTACCTCTTCCCTTTTTTTTTTTTTTTCCCTGAACAACATCTGCATTAGTATGTGCACAACCTGGAAGCAGAACTGCTGAAAAGCTAGGTTCTGAAAAGTTTATAGGATGGCTGAGTGCTGGACCTTATCATCTGGGGTCCTGTGGACATGCCCCTGCACACCTAAACCAACTCTGTTTTAGTTATTACACCAGTTACAGGATTCATAGGGCACTTTAAAGCCTGGGTCCTCTGTGTTTCCAGAAGTCCTCTAGCCACCTCCCTCTTCTCTTCCAGGGGTCTCTTCGCGACCAAATTTCTGCTGTGCCTACAAGCAGTGGTGTGTACGTTGACATCACGAGCTATAATTTGTTGCAATTGCGTTTGAAAGTAGACCCTTGATAAGATTTGGAAAGAGGAGCAGCTCAATTATGCAGCTATGTGGTCTTATTTTATTTGCTTTGGTTTCACAGTCTGCCTCTTGTCCTGCTTGTTGTTTGTCACACTCCCTTGTGCTCTGGTTTAGATCAAATGAGCTCTTCTACGCTTTCTGTTCATATAGCTTAGGATAGAAAGACAGCCCAGGAAAAAAGCCTGGGGCCTCGAAAACCACAAATTTGCTTCGAGAAAGACAGTTTTGGAAAGGCAGGGGGAGAAGAGACTTGGCAGTCACAAGGAGGCTAGAGCCAAGGGGGATGTTCCAGGACTCGATGCACCTCACCGGCCCTTTCATCGAGTTGCAAGCAAAAATCCAAATGTTTCTGAGCAGGGACACTGCCCATCAGCTGCCAGCCCATGCAGAGGCTATTCAAAGACTACTGTATTTTTTGTATCCCTATAAATTTGTAGTGGCCAGACGATAGCTTCTTTCCTTGTTTTCAAGTATTATTCTGGCATAGCAATGTGTCTTTTGCTCTGTGTACCTGAGCCACAACTACATGATGTAGGCAGTCAAGATGCTCAGGCAGCCTTGACGTTCATACACTATTGATGCTCTTTCTGTTTTTGTAACTCATTCTCATGCTACACGGTGATTTCCTCAGCAGCAGCAAAGGCACTAATCTGTTTGCCAGACTGACCGATGCAAGGCAGAAATTTCTGAAGCTCAGTAGCAAGAGTCGAATCGGTTGGTAATTTAGGAGTTAGGAGTATGTTTCTTCAGTATAGCCTGCAGGTCAGCTATTACCTGCTAGTAAATATGTAATAAATAACTACTAACAGTGTCAGCTTCCTCCTACTTATTCTCTCATACTGTATTCTGTGTCTGTTTGTTGCACAGGAAAAATTACCTGGTTGGAAAGGCACAAGCCACAGCCAGCTCTCCCTGCTGATGCCTGTATAAGTCTGTGTGGAACTGGTGCCTTGGGTTGTCCAAGATACCTGTGGGCCTGCAGGTAAATCCCTGCTGCTGTAAGAGAACTTCCAGTCAATCTTGCTGTGTCTCTTGTCTCATGCATATCTATGTGGCTGACCTGGTCCCTAGCCAGGGATCATTCTCCAGCTGAGAATTTGGCTTTCCAGTAGCACTCTGGCCTTTTATGAGAGCAAGTAGTTAGGCACAATTGCCTTCTTTCTCCTGTATTTCCTTTGGTTTATCCACCTTGCTAAAACTGGCTAAAAGATACCTGTCAGAAGATTGACGCAATAAATTTCATGCTATATCTCCAGTAAGTGAAGTACTTTTTTTGCCCATTATTCATCTAGCTCCTGGAGCTGGACAGATAGTTTGTATTAATAAAATATACACTAATATCAAAACATTTTTCAAGCCAAATCTATTAATTAATTTTTCCATTATCTGCTTGGCTCTACCAATGAATAAATGAAAAGAATCAGAGAAGATGGAGACGTGACATGATCTGTTATGTAAATCACCCTGTACATCCCAAACCATCTTCGGGGGCAGTGCTAACTAATTTATGACAGGTCACCCAATAGCTATTAATAAGTTATTAAATTTATATAAAATTAATCCAGTAATATTTCTTGAATTAACAATGCCTGACTCATGACTTAAATCAGCCTGTTTATTTTTGGCAAAAGGGGTCAAAAATCATGGCCAGTTTCAAGCTCTGTGCTCAGAAAAATTGTATTTTTCCTTTCATGCAGGTAGATGTTGAACCCCTCCTTAATAGCTGGTGAAGATTCAGTGTTGCTTGTTTCACAGTCCCTTGCACAGTCCGTTTCCTCCTCTAAAGAGACGAGCCACTTTGTGCCCTCCTGCTGTGGCTGTCGAAGGTATTGTAGATCTCAGTTTGCTCTGGGACATCCCAGTGACATTAAAACTTCTCACATGTCCTGGCTTCAGGGTTTAACTAACTGCATCAGTACGACTCCGGCGTATACTGAGTTTTCAGAGGCATGAATGCAGGTTTGAAAAACTAACATCATGGGTCCTTGCTAAAGATGTATGTAATTATTAAAATGCATTTTCCCTGTGCCAGTGGAGGATGGCTCATAGACGTGTGCTCTCAATGCATGTTAGATCCGGGGTATGTTCTCTCCATACCCTCTGAAGCCTCCGTTTTTCCTCCTCGTTATGTTAATGGGCGGCTGTGCGCTGTGTACTCTGCTTGCCTCCGCTTGAATTTTGCATTGAGCTTTCAATTAGCAGGTTTCGAACTGATTATTCTGGCAGTGCTTTCCCCTCCAGAAATCCAACTCTTATTGCACATCAATTTTTAAAATGGTGTTATTGATACTTCAGGAGTTGTCAGGGATCCACTCTGGTGTACCTAAGGAAAAGGGGAAGAAACTCGCCTGGCATTAGGATAAAACTGCTTCCCATAACCATCGAGTTGTGTGCACAGGGGATGGCAGGCTCCTGCTGGAAGGCCTTTGCAGCTCCTAACCAGAAAATCTGATGAGAAAGACTGGTAGTGTAAGACTCAATTCAAGCACAGGGGATATTTTGGTGACATTTGGTTTTTTTTAAAATGCATGAATATTGGGTGGGCTCTCGCATCCCCAACTTTGAATCATTTGAAGTTTGCCAACCCTTGTGTCTTTCATTAGACAAGGATATTTACATTCTTTCCCATCCATTTTTGTTCCTTTTGTCACCACAGCTTTGCTGCCTTCAAGGAAACAATATATCGTAGAGAGGCTGCTTTGCCCTTAGGAACTGTACGGTGGGTTCCTTAGCTCTGATGCTGTTCTCCTGGCAATGTAGCCTGAAACTCAGCCACTACCTATCTGTAATCCAACCTATTTTTCCTAAGCAAAGCTGTGGTGACAAACCCTTTATTTGTCAAGAGAATTACCTCTTATCTGTGACAGTATTGGTCACACTGAAATTTCCTCCTCTGAGTGCAGATACAGGCCTGCTGCCTTGGTGGTGCAGTCTGAAAAAGACGTGGTCAGTTCAGAAAGGAGTTCAGCTAATATTTCAGACAACAACTATCTAAAAATGTTTGGAGCCTTTTTATTCGCTATACTTAATTTTGTTTAATGGCATTGTTATTCCAAGCTGTCACTGTACATGTATGTATTGGGTTTTGTAGTGGTTAAGCTATTAGTGTTCTGTTACTGGTACAGCAATATTGCAAATGCTGGTGTTATTCACAGAAATGCAGTTGCCTAGTGTTAATTTGCAGACTAAACTTCATCTGATGAGAACACTTGCAGGGAGTGAGGTGTAACTGGTTTTGGTACTCAGGGCACTATTTGTATGCAAGATTCTGATTTTTCCATTTCAGATACACCTGACAAATAATTAGGTAAAATTAAAACAGCTTAAAGATGGCTAAAGAAGTACTCAAGTTGGAAGACTGAATGGGCTTGTGGGTGCATACTTAGGCCTCTCCAACTTTTATGCAACTATTCTCCATCACTTTGAATGAGTTGCAAGTGCCGGCATCACAGTGTAGTGCTGGAGGACTGGGCTTACTCCAGTTAAAAAACCCTGGCTGGAGAAGGGCGGGAGCTGCCAACAGCACATTCTGCCGACGCCCGCTGGCTCTGGAGCCTGTCCCCAGCCCCATCGGTGTGAAACAGCCCAAATATTACTGACCCTTCCGGGCATGATGTAAAAAACCATCTGTATGCAACAGCTTTGGAGGAGGCCTGATGGCATGGGATTTGGAGCTGGATGGAGGGGGATATATTCTGCCACTTGATTTATTGGCTGGTCAGATTAATTTGCTTTGTTGTGCAGGAGGATCATTATGTTGCCAGGTGTTTATTCCAATTGGACTGTGAATCTAGCTAATTGCCAGGGCACCTAGAGCTTGTGAATAACCTTTTATGAAAACAAAACTAAAACTTAATCTAAATGTACAAAACAACAAGAAGCATCTTGCAAAATAATCCTCTTTAAAAGCTACTCACTGAAAGCCACAAAGCAGAACAAGAATTTAGGACAGGGCTTGTGGACCCAGCAGCACGTCCTGAAGCAGAGCTTCTGCCCTCGGTGCACAGGTAGGACTTGTCTCAGAGCTGTATCCAGAGAGGATGCTCATCTTCAGTATTCTTGTCTCTGCATGAGTACATGGCAATCTGAGACCAGGGATCTCCCTCCTCTTCCTCTGCTTCCCGCAGTGGGAGTTCAGTAATTCGCCTGGCAGGGAGGGGAGGGAAGCAGAGCCAGGAGCAGCCGGAGGGATGGGGTCACTCCGCAGGCCCTGCTGCCTGTCCAGCATGAGCACAGGCCCTGTGCAACCCAGCGTGTAGGGGCCAGGACTGGGATGAGGGGATCCCAGATTTTGTTATCAGCTCTTCCAACACCTGGATTGCCTGACCTTCTTGTTTAGCATCTCTTCATCCACCTGCTCTCCCTGTGTGAGCCATGTGGGATGGAGGCCACTTCTGATGGCCAGCACAAGATGGCTTTGCATCACCTGGTGCATCATCCACCTGGGGACCTCCTCATTTGCTCACCTGAAGCACTGTGGAAAATCTTACACTTCTATTTATTTTTACTGTTATTCTTACAGCTTGGTGCCTTTTTTTTTTTTTTTTCTTCCCACATTACTAGTGCAATTGCTAAACGTTTGAAAGCTGCTGGGCACATCTGAGGGATATGTCCTACTCCGTCTCTTAGGAAGTGATAACTTTCCTCTGGCTTTTTAGCAACGATGCAATAAATTATTACCCCACCACAGAATTTAATTGCACAGTTAAATACATCTTTTACAATGCTTTTAGCGTGCCCCGCTAAATTCTCCACTTTTTCATCAAATCTCTGTAGGCCATCGTTACATTTTCAGAGACCTGTATGGGTTTCGTTCCTGTTAAACGTGTCCGTAAATCACAGCAGAGAAAAAAAAAAAAAACAACACCAAACCTGACACATTTCCCTAGAAATTTTTGCTGCAGCCTGAGCTCCTAACCTTGTGGCTTCGTGTTCAATAGGTCAGCCGAGACACCATTTGTCATTGCTCTTTAATTACCGTGGAACCTCTAATCCAGGCCACAAATTCCTCCCTGCCCATACTTCTTTTTACTTCAGAATGCGTATCTAATAGCAACCAAGGACTTTTCCTATTTTCTCACTTGGAATCTGTTTTGGGAGCTTGGAATTGCTATCTAACTGAATCAGTAACATCTGTGACTGCAGGGCAGCTTGAGTGGGAATAGTTAGAGGGTTAGACAGATTTCCTGCATTTTAAGGCTCTTTTCCTCTGAAGAGACTGCTTTGGGACAATCCAATTGCATTTAATGCCGCTTCTTTCCTTTTTCTCTTTTTTTCTTTTGTTGTTGTTTAACCCCATCTTTTCTCCCCCCTTTCTTCCTCTCTCCCTTCCCTCCAAGTTGTTTAGGTTTCAGAAGTAAAAACTATTTTAAGGAGCCACGCCAGCAGTTTGAAAAGTTTCAGTTTCAAACACATGAAAAAGAAAAGTCTGAAGGGATTCCTAGAACTGTATTGCAGCTTGCAGGTATGGCTTTGATTTTCCTTTTGGCAGGCTTTTGCCATTCAGTCTTTCATTGCCCTTCCAAGAAACACTGCTGGGTGCCTAAAGACCGGTATGCTTCTTACACTTGGCAGGAGAAGATAACAGTAATGCTACAGTATGTGCTTTGAAAGATTAAAAGCAACATTTATTCCTTACAGTACTTTCAAACTTCCTCAAGTTAATTTAAAATCTATTTTAGAGGATGTTGAACTACTAATACTGGATTTTTTATTTTTATTTAAAAAAAAAAAAAATCTGCGCACACCATACCTGCTATTTAAACCAAATAAGTGGTGGATTAAAGTCAGCACAATTCTTTAAAGTGCATTAACTGCTTTGAGCAGTCCTTTTCTTCCCTTGGAAGGAATACCCTGTGTCTCTGTGACTGGTCTCTTATGATATCTCTGTAAAAGTTCTGGCAAGAAATGACCATACTTTGAGAGCAAACTTTAATTTTTCAGAAACTTTTTGCTCCTCCCTCCCCTTTTTGGTGGTAACTGACCTCATTGCTAGTCAAGTAGACAACAAAAGTGGCCTTTCCCCGCCTTGTGGGGTGGCTGATAAATTATTCATAGGACTAATGAGGATTTTGAATTTTCAGGCAAACTGTGATGGCATTTTTAAAGGCTTGCATCACTTCGGCAACATTTCTCCCACACCTGCATGCTTCAGGCAATCAGGTGTTTAAAATTACTGGCGCAGAGCTTTGCCCCTTCTCCTCCTGCAAGTGCTTTGCTCAACAAGGGAGTCCTGTGGCTATTTTGTCTGTTTGTCTGTGTGAGGATTTTTCTGTGCTAATTAGTGTGAGGGGAAAGGGGAATCAGGGAGGGCTGTGTTAATTAGCAAAAGGGATCACATACCTTGCCTTATATTAATTTTGAAATGACAAGATACAGGTGCACTTTTAGTGGCGTTTGAATGTCTGTTAGCATTTAAGGTCCTTTCATTTTTATTTTTTTTTCTTCTTATGGATTGATCTTACTTTAGCGGGAGTGTATCAGGAAAAAAAATCTTAAAGTAAGGAAGCTCCTGCTGAAATGAAGAGCTACATGATGTGAAAGGGCTGATTATGTTTATATTACATGTTCTCCTGTGAAAAAACCAAGCCTCCCAGCTAGTAGGGGAAGAAAGGTCACTGGAACTGAAGAAACAACTGACTCAATGTCTTAATTCTGAAGGAAATGAGCCTTTTGGAGATGAGAGGGATTTTCTGATCAAGTTCAGTGGAAGGCATGCAACTATGAAAATAAACTTTTCCTGTTATGTTGGAGAATAAAGCAGCGAATCAGAAGGACTAGGGATTGAAAGGCAACAAGAAAAAAATTTACATTTAGTTTTGTTTTTATGTTTAAATGCTCTGTAGGTGATTGGCAGTGCTGTATCATTCTCCCAGATGATCATCCACAGCATCCTTAAGAAAAATTTGAGAGCAGAAGATTAACAATAAATGAAATCCTCCTTGTATGTGGCAATCATCCATTAAGAAATGGCATCCCATCACCTTACCATCACTGATCTACCTGACGGCATTTGGTTCTGAGGCTCTCATCTCCTTTCATGCCTATTGCACATGAACATTTGAACGTGAAGGAGACGGTAGAAGGTGTGCTGTCTGAAAAGCCCTGTACAGGGAATTTGATACATATGTATTGCCCTTTGAATATGGACCTGAGTCTATATTTGAGCCCAAATTTGCCTTCAGTCCACACTTTGTGGAGCTGAGTTTGTGTTGGCTTTTGCTGAATGTAAAGATTAGAGCCTTTGTCATTGCTGGTCCATACCCCAGGGAACATCCCAGATTGTTGGCCCAGTTCACCTTCCTAGGACACTTCTGTCTGTCTTACTTGCCCTGACATGTTTGCCTCAAGAGTGCAAAATCCTTCCCATTTATCAGTAACCACAAGGGAAAGTATGACCTATGGGCAGCATGAAGCTGAGATGCTTACACAACACTGTGGATTTCTACAGCTAAGGTACAGATATCGAATTGAGTTTGACTATAAACAGCAAAATATTATCTTAAACATAGCTTATTTTTTTAAATTGGCATCATAGGATTACTGTGGAGATAGTCTTTGTGGTCATGGATATGTACACAGGAAAGCATGTGTGGTGGTGTTAGTCTTTATCGCAGGTTGTTTTGGTGAAGGCCATGATAGCTCTTGTGGGGCTGCCAAGGCTTTAGAAATGTGCTGAGGAATCTAAATACTCATATAAACTGCAATGGCATTGTAAAGTGTGAGCACTGTAAATCTTTACAGATTATTGGTCACTTGAAACATATATACTTGAGAGCTCCGGTGCATATGCCAGTCATTCAGTCATTCTTGGACAACAGTTTTGCTCTGAAAGAAAACCAGCTGAGTAACTACAGCTACTTCACACCATAGCAGTAGGCACAGATCATGCTTAGTGCTCTGCTTACAACAAAAGTAACCATTTTGAAAAAGCAGATCACCATGGAAGTTGATCAGAAATGCAACAGAGGATTGGTTTTAATGGCTTTGGAGGGAATATTAAGATTTATTCCTGTAAAGACTTACTCAGCATGTTGCACAAACTCCTCTTAGCGCACTAATAAGTCAATGTGTTACCAAATGCTTAGCTATTATAATTACAGCCACATGTTGTCCTTTTTACAAATAGGTCTGGCTTAATTGCATCATTTTTCAGCAGGATTTATGTGGTCCTGTTTAATCTAAAATTAGTACATGCACAAATGAAGTGCAAACTATTTTCCATCACTGAACTGTGAAATGTTCTCCAGAATAGAGATATACCAACATGTTCCTAAAAAGATGCAATAAGCAGTCAGGCAACTTTGTGGTTTTTGTGTGTGTCTGCACCTATACAATTTTGTTAAAAGTGAGGAAAAAAATATATTAAAAAATACATTAACTGCAAAATTAACAAAAAAGTCAGTTAAATGATCTAAATCAAGCAGACTTTTTTGACTATCACTGGTAAAACAAAGGATGGAGGAAATCATAAATCCATCTTGATATTGCTAGCTTTCAGCGTTTATTAAAGATACTAAGAGCTAATGTGTCTTGTACACTGCATCAATCTATCACATATAAATATATCACATTTATAAGATGCTCTATAGGCAAAGATTGTGTTGGCCTAAATTCTAAGTTACTGTGGCTAAAACTCCATATTACCTACGTAGGTCTGAGGGCCTAAGGATATGTACAGGACATAGCAGTCATAGAAGTTTGGGTTATCTGAAATGAAGTCAGATATACCAATTGCAATACCTACATATTGATTTGAAGTTTGGAACATATGGGATTTCCAAGAATGTTGGAACCCAGACATTAAAATAAAAATGCACGATGAAACCCCAACTTGACCCAAAAAAGCTAATGCTGGAAGGAGATGAAATCCTCTTGCAATTTGTATCTCATAGGGAAAAATTACTTTGACTTAGTAGAGTGGAGATCTTGACATGCAGAATGGAGATTCACTTAGTGCTATGAGGAAGTCTGTTGATTTTTAGTGAGTAAATCAAAAAGCCAAAAAAGGTGCCCATATTATTTAAGCACTAATACAGACGTGCTAAGGCTTGTTCTACCTCTAAACATGGGAGTTTCTCTACCTTTTTGTTTGTTTGTTTGTTTGTTGATGTCATCTTGGTGAAAATACGTGTAGCTGCAACATAGATAAATGCTACTCAGATTTCTGTGATATATGATTTGGGTACAAAGTAGGATAAAGGCTCTATTAGTAAAAATATGCAAATATTGAAAATAGTCCTTGGTTTAAATTTCATATTCCTGATTTTTACGGCTTGAAAGTATTTTTCTTTCTATGTCTCAATGGGCCAAAATTTCAAAGACTTGAAGTAGAGTGCCTAGTAAATTGTACAGTATGATTTTAGCCATGAGAAGTGCTCATCGATGCAGATAGGAATGGGTTAACATCCTTACAAACAGTAGCTTGCAGACCATTGCCATTTCTCTCTGCTTCTGCATGTCACCACAGTAATTCACACTCTGAAACCTTAAGGCTATATCTGGTGCTGCAAACAGAAGCTTCAGCCGAGCTGTCTCTTAAATAGTGCTGGTCCTCATGAGCAGAGTGATCCTTGGTGGTCCTCACTTGTCTGTTTCTGTGTTTGGATTAAAGTGAAGCTTATGGTGCATCTTATCCCAAAGCTGAAAGATCTGATAAACTGGTAGTGGTCAGCTGGACTTTTTAATCTGGATCCTTTGGGATAACAATGGGTGTGCACCCAAAATAGAGGCCATGGTTTCGCCAGTGGTTCATGATTGTCCTAATATTTGAACCAGAGTACCAGCCTTGACTCTCCCTGCCACCTTCTGCACATTCACAACTTCTGCTTTTCCTAGGAATGTTTATTTTGTAAATTAAAGGCAAATGCCCAGGCTGAGGGGTTTGCTACCATTTGTAAATCGGGAGCTGAGCATTTACCTGGCTCTTCTCATGTAGGCTTTTCCAAATGTACTTTTACGAAAGTACTTAAGCACCATTAGCTTCGCTTGATAAGAACAAAGCGTGATGCAGGAGTAGGATGAGGGCATCACAATCACACTTGGAAAAATCATATGTGGAAAAGGAGGCACTGAGGAATATTAGAGAACACTTTCCTAAGAGGTGAGACATCCTCCGTGGATGTGGCACCACTCTCAGAGAATCAGGTTTGACATAAAGATTTTTCTGGTGCAAAGGAGATTTGGACCACTTTGGCCTCTTCTGCAGGACAAGTGAATCTTGCACAGAGCAGGAAACTGTCCTTGGAGCATATTTCTTGGGCCTTCCAAAATAATGGTCTACTGAACAAAAACGAGGGAAGAAGGATACTCTGCCATCTACTAAGTTAATAACTTACAAGGTTCTGTGATTTTTGGTTACTGCCACAACTGAATAAGTGTTTTTGGTGCTGTACATATGGTTTTGAACACTTCCAGGTAAACAGCTTGTGACTCTTCTGATTTTGTGGTAAAGTATCGTTTCTCTGTAGCGTGTTCCTCTCCACACAGAGTGACCTTAGCCTGTCTGCATGCCAGGGGAGCAATCTCCATCTGTTGAACACTTGTCAGATGAACTACTGACCTACACAGATCTAACACCCTGCAACACCTGCAAGCTGCTCAACCATGGCCACCGGGCCACTGAGTGACATGGAGCAAGATGCACTCACAACAGCTTGGAAGAAACTGGGTCGCTTTTTTATAGACTTTACAATAAAATATGAATCAAAACTCCTTCTGATAGCGGTAAAGCTGGAAGCAATTTCAAGCCTTTCTTAGGCAGAAAGGCTGCTCTTGGCTTCCCAGAAATGAACAGTGAAACATTAGCCTGTCATCCACTGAACACTTTAACCACATTAAAGGAGGCACCTGGACTTGAAAGATCGAAGTTCTGCTTGGTTTTCTCAAGTTGGATATTCTGGTATTTCTGGTGCATCTTGAATATGTAGAAGCAGCAGAACTTGTCTTGGGGAACAGAGGCATCAGCACGGAGAGGGGACAGATGGTGTATGTTACTGAGACCAAACTATGGTTCGATGTTCCTGCAAGGTAGGAGCGGTTTTAAATGAGCCAGTGACAAAAAGTTGGAAAATGAATGCTTCAACTACAGGATTGTTCTGATGCCAAGAGGCATGAGGTGGTCCTCTGCCCTGTCAAGCTGCCTTGGGCATGGGAAATCTTGTGGGGAGACCTGTTTAGCTCCAGAAGACTTGAGAGTAGCCAGTGGAGACATCCTCACGTGCTTTGCTTAATAAGCCATTTTAAACAGAAGTGCAAGTGTCAGTTTAGGTAAATTCCATGTTTTTCCATGGGGAATGTCTTTTCCCAACCCACCCTGCTAGTGGATGATATTCCCTGGTTTGTGAGAGTTCATAAACCTTTCAGAAAACTTCTGTTTGATTTTTCAGGCTTTATTATGGTATGTTGAGATGTTTTTATTTGCCACATAATTGTTCCTAGTGTAATTGTTTTTGCAGTTAGAAAAGAATATAGATTAAAGGATAGTTTCAGTTTTGAGTTTACTGGGTTGCAGAAAATTTTTTAAAACCCAGAATCTAGGGGGAGTGTTTCTTTATCACCAATTCCTGTAGGCTGTCTGCAGCTAGTCTGGGCTGAGAATGAGCTTGAAAAGGATACTTATATGCTTCTGGAATATAAATTAATCCCTAACTTCTCCAAGTCAAATTCATGATACCCTTTTTTTATCTTGTCAGAACAAGGGAAGACATCAGTTAAATTGTCACAAATAAACCCTAAACTGTTGTGAAACAGCATCTGATTTCTTAGATTAATCTGAAAGGTATGCTTTCAGCTTTCAAAAACCTCTCCTTAACCTCGGTTCCACAAATAGCTTTATGCTGAGATGAAGTGTAGACAAATACACAATAGAACCTAAATATCACTTTCTAATAGGAACTGCTGAGGGGTGTGTGCTATATCCTCTCATAGCAACCATAGGCCACATCTCAGATTTGGAGGCTGAATGGATCCTATGCAATGGTTTCCATGGTTGCACAGGGTTTCATGTACCCAATAACATTAATATTCCAGTCCTTAATAGAATAACTTGTACAAAGCCGATTTATTCCTCTTTATTTCCTATCTTAAATTATTACTGTGCAAATGATTGTGTAAAGTTATAACATAAAAGTTGTTATGTTAAAACTTAAAATGTTGTTGAGATTGTTTCAGCATGACCTCAAGCCTACAGTACTTACGTAAGCAAATTTTCAGGTGCCTCCTGAGTCAACACTGTAGGATTTGGCTGGTAGAATAATGATGTTTTTTTCTTTACGAGCTTGTTATTACCATTGATCTTAACAGAAGTTTGATTGCCTCTTCTTGGCTGGCAAAGTTAAGTACACTGATAATGGCTGACCATTTTTGGAAGAAGACAGTGTGAGGCTGAGAACTTAGAGGTGGGATCTCAGTTGTGACAATGTGACTTACATTTTAAGCCCAGTAAGTTATGGTGGATCAATGAAAAAAAAAAAATTTAAGGGTGTGCCTCCTTTTGTGTTTTAATACTGAGTTGGAGGTGATTATTGTCCTTGCCTTTGTTGTCACCTAGGGGTTTCAAAGACTCGTCCCTGTTGGAAGTTGTCCACTGCTTCATTTTTTATGTCCTTCTGAAAAATCTCAGCTGTTAACTGGGGTAGCTGTTACGAGAAGAGCACTCCAGAACTACACCTTAGCCAACAGTCAAAGAAAACTCCTTGATAAACATCGATGTGCCTGGGTAGCTCCAGCTGACTGGGACTTTCATACAACTTAAACCCACAAGTGCTTAGGCTGTATGAATGATTCCTTTCAAAGTGCCAATGACTTACAGGTGCTGCCCTAGTTCTGGGACAAGCCACGGCTGAATGAGGGAAAGGATCATGGGGAAACCTTGCTGTGGGGAAGCGGCATCATGTACCTGTCTGTTTGATTTACGGGAGAAAGAAATGTTCTGGCAGTCCTATTTGATGTTTCAAGCCTCAGTGGGTATATCCAACCCTACTCAAGCATGGGGTGTAAGTATCCATTCCAGTACTGCAGAATAAAATATGCAGAGGTCTTGAGAGAGATCTTCAGAAATACCACAGAGACCTTAAAGAAACTGTCTAAATGTGTGTGACTTTGATATTTATAGTGGTTAGTTGCTACTGAGATGTAATCAGCGCTGACTTCTGGCCTCTGCTCTACAACTGAAAGCCTGTGAGTGTGTAGAGTTCTCTAAACCTTCCAGTGATTTATCTGAAGTGTTTGTTATCTGGCTCACAGATGTGTATTAAAGTACTGTTTACAAAGAAGATTTCAATGTGCAAAAAGGTTAAATTCTTAGCTTGTGTAAACTGTTGTTTTCCCACAGAAGTCAACAAAATTGCCTTGTGATGTTCCCCAGCAGAGGATCTGGTCTCTAACGAACGTTCAATCTATTGTTCTTGGCTGTGTCCATGAATATTTCAGAGTGTGCTGAAGCTGGGCTCTAAATGCATTCATTCATAGACCACTGTATAAATGATCAAAGGAGAGGCTTCTTGATCTTGTATGTAATAAATCCTCTGCTTTCAGGTTTACTGAACTGGAGACTATCATAGAAATACTTGTTCCTCACGTACAGATCAGGAAGCCAGAGTCAAGTATTACTCACGTTGCACAAATGCCTCTGGAAGTCCATGAATTGCTTTGGCACGTCTGACAGAGCAGACAGAAGCATCTCAGCCTTCGTTTACTGCGGAGTTAAGCTAGGTAGGTACAGTCTGCCTGCATGGATCATGTCTTTGGAGACATTGCTTACTGCTTTATGACCAATAGTGGCAGAGGAGAAGGGGCATTTACCTGAATATCTGAGAAATACAAGCAGGAGGAAAGGTAACTGATTTAAAAACAACCAGTATGTGTTGTGATAAGCTTATTTTTGGATTTCAAACCATTTCATAGAGAAACTTTGCCTAGGTTTTTAACAGGGGTTTCTCTTAGTTTGCAATTCATCTAGTTTTGTTTTGCATCTTGCAGGTTTCTTTACAGAACAGTGGTAAATCCTTGGAGCAATATTGATGTGAAAGTGATTTTTGGGTCATGAAAGAAGTACAGAATTCTCCTTAGACAGAAGAGTCTTTTGCCAGCCACCCAAGTAGTTAAACTTACATAAGAATTGTTTAAGAGCAACATTTTCTAAGGTTGGTTACAATCTGAAGATATTAGAGAAATTTGTACAAGGAAGACTAATAGTGAAAGTAAAGATCAGAACTTTTTTATCCTTTCTAGGCTTCTTAAGGGAATGTTAATTCTTTCTTCAATAATGTATGGGACTGGTAGTGCTCAAATCTGATCTCAGTCAAATGAGCACTTTAAAATATTGTAGCAGGGGGATTTGCTTATCTCATGTACATCAGTCTGGATATCCCCCATGGTATACTGGCTGAAATTTTTCAGATCAAAACCATCTTCATCAAGGACTCCCATGACGCATATCTTCCTTGCAAAGGGCAGAGAAACAGTGACAGGTAGAAAATACGGTCTTGTGAGGCAATATTTCCTAAGATAAATACTTTTCTTTCAGGATAAAATATTTTCACTCCAAATATGAACTTCTTTCAAATTGTTTTTTTTTTTTTTTCTTTTTTTCTGTAGAATTGCTCACCTTGTACAGATAATGGTATGGTTCACCAGAAACCCTAAACATGTGCCTGAAGGTACATACCCACATGCTTCCAAAGACTCTCTATAGGACATCTATATGCATCTCTATGATACATAAGCTTATTTTCATACTTTTGTTTGTATTTAGACCTATATTGCCTCTCTTCCTCCTTCTATTAGGGTTATCCAGAACTGCTATTATTGTCTAAATAAGAGTGGTCAGAGTGATCCATCACAAGACGCTTTAGCAGCAGTTGAAATGTAACTTCTTTAAATGTGAAATAAAGCCCTTTGTGAAGTTTCCTTTAGTCATCCAAACCAAGCTACATTGCCCTAGTAATAGGGCCTGCCATCCAGGGTCAAAAGAAATATGTAGTATGAAGACTAACAGTGTAGATTTCCTGGGTGTGAGTCTGTGATCGCAGTACCAAAGCTCCCCATCACCTGAGATGGATGACAACCCCATTCAGTTAGAAATCACAGACAAAAACCAGTCGTCTTCAATTGGTGAGAGCAGGTATTGGCAGTTTGACATATATTTAACAATTCTTTAGAAAAGCAGTAAGGTCTTGCCAGCCACATGTGAGCTATACTGAATTACTGGCCAGCGTTGTGCTGCTTGGCAGGAATTGGGATGTTGTGGTTTCCTGGTACCTGAACTCAACTTTTTATGATCAACAGTCTGAAGTGCCTTGCCATGACTAAATGACATAAAAAGGAAAGAGTGGTCTATCACAACCCCTGTTCATTATTAGCTATACAAAGTAACTGTGATTGCCTGCCTGAATTGAAATTATGTTATTTATAAAAAGTAGAGAGGGTAGATTGCTAACTTTTTTTTTTTTTTTTTTTGCCTGTTAGCTGGATTTTCATTGGAAGTAGCTATGGCCACTTTTGAACACAGACAAAATAACTTGTGAATTCTGAAAACCCTGTGGGTTGTCACCCCTGTGGAAAGTGTATGAATCTTTCCCATTAAGAATTCAAGTTGTCTGGATGAATGAGCACAAACTGGGATTTTTAAGTTTTCAAGGGTTTATCATTCATGCCATGTCTTTCTACAATTAACTGACATAACTAATAAAAACTAGTTGCCAAAATCTGGCATATTAGTGATTGGATTGCTATGTGCCTCTATGCTAACCTATGTATCACCCTCTTCATGCAGTTGTTCAAGAGGTTAACAGAGAATCCTGCCCTTTTGAATGGGACTATTGCCAGGAGCATCAACTGGGACAAGATTATTGACTGTCTGAGGCAAAGCTTAGAAGATAATTGTTGTGTTTAACTGTTAATTCCATAGCATTATCCCAGTAACTTGTCGATGCATCTAAGAGATGCTTGATGTCTATATATATATACACCCACACGTGTACACACACTTGCCTTTGGGAATTCACATGCTCTTGCTGATATGTATGCAAAAGATTCACTGGGCTTTCTTATTTGTAAACAATGTTTGGATTTATGTCCTGATAAAGGGAGCTATTACAAATGCAACGTGAAGCTGCATTTATGTCTGTGTTCATCTTAGAAGCTTCGCAGTTCATCCTTGTGCCATGGTTCAAGACGCTGAAGATGCAGAAATGCCAAAGAACAAAGTAACATTATGTGTTGCTTACCTCCCACTATGGGGATAGTTGAACTGTTGGGAGAACCATATGCAGACCGCTACATCCTTCACTCGGCAGGATTTGTATCATCTGAGAATTGCTACCTGCCATCCCATGTGTCTCACGCTGGAAGACAGGTCTATGAAGTAATGGAGCCTGGCTGTCTGCAGTCAGGACTGCTGTACTACTTCCAAAGCAAGCTTGCCAGTCAGCAAATGCTGCATTAATCTTTTAGGGAGTGTTTGTTTTACTTGTTTTGCTAGGCTGAGTTTCAAGCAACTGATAATGTGTTCATGAGCAGCTCTGCTGTTGCAGTCCATTTTTCAAAACCAAGTGTGAAGACCAGTGCTCCTAAGGTTGGGTGAAACACGGGTGTGAAGGGTTATATATGATGTTGCTTCCATGTGTGAGCGTATGGTGCTTTCGAGTGCATGTTAATATATCTGTGCAGGTACGTTTGGGACAGTGGAGCTAAGGTTCTTTGAAGTCTGATGAGTGTTTTTAAAAATATACCTTGGACGTGGTCCTTCTCTGTTGGCACTAATTCTGCTAGTGGAGTCACCTCACTGCAAATGAGATGTACGTTTGTGTAGTAATTGTCAAACCTTCAGAGTGCTAAAGGATAAACTCTGAATGCTTCTGAGGATTAGATGAGACACACGCTTTATTGCTCACAGGCTTTTAAGTATTGAAATGCTGGGAATTTGGGGAGGTAAATGACAGTGTGTCTGGCTTGTTCCCACTTGTACCTGCAGCGTTTCTGCTCCTTCGAGCTGTATCACTGAAGTTACAGTTCACACAGACACTTAAAGCTTCATCCTTCAAAGTATTTCTGCATTTAGTTCCTCCAAGAAAAAGGAATTTATATACCCAAGGACCTTTTAAGATGTGAAAAATTCAACTGTGGTTCTGGAGCTTCACAGGTGTGCAGGACCTTTAAATAGGAGGCATTTTTTCTGGATTTTTTTGGGGGGTTTCGAAGAAATTCTGTGACGTTTGTTGACTTTCAAAGTAAAATCTAACATTTCCACAAGTCAAGAGAATTTTAGCATCCAGGATGAGAACAGAAGGATGCACCGCGACCTCAAGGTCTTTTAGCCTGCTTGTGTACTCTGAAAGAATGGGACTGGGCAGTCAGTCTGTTATAAAATTATGATATTTATGGTGTCAGGATAACACAAATCCAGTGGATGTTTCATATGCACATACTTCCCCTGGAAGCTTCTGCTGAGAAGAAATCTTCTGCTTAAAATCTATTCTGCTACGAATAGTCCAAAGGTAGTACTACACACAGCAGTATTTTTTGAAGTGTATTTTTGATGAAAATATATATCCTCTGCTTAAATTTAAGGTGGAAATGTTGTTAGAGAAGGCTTCAGGTGTGAAGAGAAGGGGAATAGTTCAGTTTTCTGGCTTGTAATTTTTAAGAAATTTTCCTCTCCTTTACTGTTACCCTAATCTTGCATCTTTCCCTAGTCATAATAAAGATGATTAAAGAGGAAGAAATGAAAAAAAAAAAAAAAAAAGTTTTGAAATCCACCGGTTTGGGGGCTGGTTGCACACATTCTTTTTTTTGTTGTTGTTTCTTTATGGTTTTGAATTATGTTTCTACTCTAAAGGTCAAATTGCCTGGTTAACATACTGGTCTGGAAGGACCCAAGGCTCGTGCAGACCTGGCATGCAGCAAGCAGGCTGGCTAAATGGGGAAAGCTGGCGCTCTTCCTTGCCTGCTGCAGACGCAAGCGCCGTGAGAATTCCCTTGATACAGGAAAGTGTTGTGGTATTAGACTCAACATTTATTGGCGTGGTAACAGGATAGTTCCTCCAGGCTCAAATAAACATTATAAAACCTCCCTTCCCCAAATCAACTGATTAAATTGGATGTAAAAGAGGGTTTAGCATCTTGTATTTTGCTGTGTAACTCTTTGTGAAGACTAATGCAAATCCTTAGGATCAGCCTTCAGCTGTAATATAACTGTTTATCATAGGGTTGGGCTTTCTAGGACAGTCGTGCCCTATTATTTAAGATACTCTACAGCCTGCTGACAACCTGAATGCTGTCCAGGTCTTGGTGATGGAAGGTGCCCAGCATGGATGGGTCACAGCGTGGGGTATGTTGTGTCTCACAACATGTGAGTTTAACTATGGGATGCAATGCAATGCCTACAAAATACAAGCACAATTTCTCTTGCAAAACTTCTCCTCATAATCTTCCTAAGCAAGGTTTGATTCTTTTGTACATATTCTAGAAAAAATAACAAAACAAAACAAAACAAATTTTTTGGAAAACCAGAAGATTTTCATATATTTTGCAATTTCTGTTGTGAGAGGAAGCAGACTTCAATCTGGTTGCTAAGAACAGCCCAATGTATATCTGAGGGTGAAAAAATAACCATGTCACTTCTTTGGAACGTGATCTGAAGTTCACTGAAGTGAATGAAACGGCTCCTGTTGGTTTTAAATGGATCCAGCCTTTACACGGTGAACAGAAGACGTATGTCTCATCTACTTAAATGTGAAAATTTTATTGGTAATTTATGTTGATAGAAAGAGCACATGGTAACTTTCTTCCTGCATTTGCATAACAGGAGGCAAAAGCCTCAAGTGTGCAGTTCAAAAACATCAAGGATGCAGTTGCCATGATGATAGTGACACAAATGAAGATTAGGCTGTTTTAAGAATATTTGATGAAAGACAAAGCATTAAGCACCGGTTTCCCATTAGGTAATGGTTTCCCATTGCCATCCCACCCAAAAATGACAGCTTACCATTCCTGGTGAGCGGTGTCATCTTTAAGCTTGCAAAAGGGGGGATGGTTTGTACTGAAACACCTATGTTGATGTCTTCTGCTTTTTATTCAAGTGATGATTGTACTCTCTCTAAAATGAAGTTATCAAGGAGCCCATTGCAGATGGGCCAGGCAGGGTGTTGCAGTCTGTGGAGGTGACAGTCTCCTGGTACTGCTCAATAATGGAACAACTAACATTTGGAAGTGTGGGAATGAGTTGTCTACACCAGCTCACAATGCATAACAGCTATTGCTCCCGTATGGTAGGGTATGATGCCTGAGGTTACCTGGGCTGGAATTAACAGAGGACTAATGGGAGAAGAGAGCAGATGACTACCTAAAATGATCTGTGATGTATCTTGTATTTTTAAGATACCTCTGTGTCAATGTGCTTGCAAACAAGCCTTGTTTACCACCATCATTTTGTAGAAGAGATTTTTCAGGACTCAAGTGAGTTATTTTTATCTGATAGTCAAGAACCTCCTAATCTCTGATGCTCAAATAAGTATGGCTTTTTTTTTTTTTTTAAGATGACACAGCATTCAGAATATTTGAAAGCCATGCAGAAGAATATTGCATCGTAGGAAATTGTGCAGGAGGAAGATGACTGAAGCCACTCATCTGTAATAACATGAAGTTTCATATGTCCAATTCCTGTTTTACGTGAATGACTTCATTAAAATCAACAGAGTTGCTCTGGATTTTCACCAGTATTAAAACAGGTGAGAACAAAAGCAAAAAGACCAGTTGACTTTTTTTCTTATTTTCTTTAGGTATGTTGATTAAATTTGTTTCTTTGGAACACTTAAATACAGAAAATTAGTAGAGATGTCAAGACACTGCAAAAAAGCAACACTGAAAGAGAATGTTTATGAATTGATGAGCTGAGAGTTAAGCTGTTAGCAGCAAAGTGGGATCAGTCAGTGGTCAGATAGCTCCACATTCTTCAGACGTCTTCAGGACTGATGCCTCATGTTACACAAGTCAGAGGAAGCCTGGAACTACGTAACTTGTCAAAGAAACTTGCACCATCGCAAGGCATCAGCTCTGCTCTCCAATCTCCAGACAATTAACTTACGTGTGCTGTTAGTACTTTGTTTCTCTCACTTCTCCCGCGTACGTATGAAACTGTCAAGCTGAATTACACTTTGTAAGGTGACAGGGAAAAGATCTAACATTTATTTTTCCCTTTTACAGATTTTTACAGTGTGGGGAAGCTATTTTTCACAGCCTAAAAACCAACCAAACAAAACAAGTCCTGCTACTCCTGACACTGACCTCTTTCAGGTGAATAAGAAGAGCATCTAACATTGTTTGCAATCATTATTACCATTTTTTTAAAATCTCTGCTTTCATAAACAGGTCTTGGGAGAGGCATAAGAACAAATAATGCTTATTGGAATCTCAATTTTTACACTAAAGCACACCAAACAAGAGCACAAAAGTGGGAATTTAGGCCCAGGGAGAACTCTAGCATCACATTCTCAATCCCACTTCAGACCATTTTAAGGGAGTTAAAACATTATGCAGCCTCACTGCAGAGAACAGCGTTCCCCGTCTGCATGTACTTGAGACCTTCTCTATGATCCTTTGAAAAGGGGCCAAAATCACTGATTTTCTTGGTGTTTCACGAAATTTGTTCTGTGTGGACACCAGGGCTTTCCAGCAAGGTAAGCATTTTTCTCTTTGATAATGGACAAGCTATATATTTCAAAGACTTGAATAAGTTCCTGGGTGCATGTTCACCATGGCAGACAATTGTGCTTGCTCCTGCCTCTCTGCAGAGTAAGAGATTTGCAGTTTCTGTGCTGAACCAGTCAAACCCCACATCTCACATCATTCACTAGAAAATGGTGAGCTGTATGTGATGCTGTAGTTTCTGTTCCCTGCCAGCACTTTGACACATCTGGCAGGGAAGTTCACTGTATGAAGTGTTTTCTACCTTAGCAAGATCTTTTCATGACGTTGCTTGAAAAATCCAGGTTTGCCAATTCCTTTGTTGTATAATAAGCTACGCAACTTGTTCCACACATTTATTGCCTGACTTCTTCCTGTAGTTTTGAAATGTTCTTGTATTCTACGATTTGGTAAACAAGTCCCTGCTAAACTCAGAGCATAAAGCTTGCTCAAGGTACTTGCATTCCTTGAAAGTAGCCAGGTGGGCATTTTCTACACAAATGAGAATTATTCATCGAATTTATTCCATCTGGGGGTTGTACATGTGCATGTATTCTTTGCTAAGTGTTTTAGCAAATATGAAAATCCCAGGTATGTTAAGGGGATCAACAAAATTCATGCCAGTAATAAATGAATATTTGTGGAGAGTGAATTTAAGTATTCTGTGTAAAGCTGATAATGCTTAAGATTATATGCTTCAGCTAAATGGTTAAATTCTGCCCTAAGATCAGTTTGTCCAGAAAGTAGAAAAGAACTGAGAGTATACTTGTAGTGAAGAACATACAACCATATCAGAGGATTATTTGGGAAATAATAATAGGCAGTTGAAGTCTTGGAGGCATTCAAGACACTTCCTTGCTTCCAATAGCAATTGTTTATGGGAAGAAATAAAGCTAAACCTATTCTTTTTTTCAAGTAGTTCTAGTAACTCGTAAGATTCATGTCAGACTCCAAGTAGAAAATGATCACCAATTATATTCCAAAGAATAACAATAAAAGCTTGATAAGACAAAAACAATACTGAAGTTCTTTCAGTGAGTTCAGTAGCTTTAATTGCTATGCTGCTTTTTTTTTTTTTTTTTTTTTTAAGGATCTTTTTAAAACTCTGAGACTATTTTCTCTTCTGTAGAAGTATTGCAACTCATCTACAGTGGGTTTTTTTTTTGCTTGGTCTTGTTCTTGGCTTTCTCAAACTCACATTTTAGCTGTGTGCCTCTGGCTATGAACCCTGTGGATTTCTTTTATACATGAGAGCTTGTTTTCAGTAATCCATAAGCCTCAAAATCCACCACAGTGGGGTGACACCCCCCATACCCCCCACTTTTAACGTCAAAGAGAAAAGCATCTTTGTGCTCTTGTATTGCTGAGAAGTCACAGCAGCTTCGCTTCTGACTCATCAGCCTTGGACAGAAGCAGGCAGCCTTTTCCTCCTTGGGTTGTTGGGGTTTTTTTTGTCTATCTTTCAAACCAGGAGGCAGGAATTTCTCCTAAGAAAGAGATAACATTCTTCATAAGCTTATGTCCTGTGGAGAGTCTGTGGCTTCCTAAGGGTCCCATGTTATCCTCGTTATCTGATAGAGGATGGCAGTACTGGGATGTAGAGGCATAAAACCTTGCTGGGGCGGGCCGATTAAGAAAGCTTTTCATTCCCACTGGAGTTGGAGTCCAAGAGAGATGAACTAAACGGCACATGATCTGCTTAGAGTTCTACTCAATGGAGTGGGCTTTATTTTATCAGCAGTACGATGGGAAGGAATATATTGTTAAGCTGGTTTTCTACTCGCTGCTTTGATTCATGGTGGCAGGTCAAAAATGTTATGGCTCACCTGGTAGTTTGAAACATCTTTCATCAGATTTTAGCCTTGAAAGTTGGACTCCACATCCTTTCAAGTACAAGCTTTTCATCAGAGGACTAGAAATGGTTACTTGTGCCAGTCAGACTCCAGGCAGTCCTGTTTAAGCTCTAAAATAAGGACTTGCAGAGCCTTTGGATCTGCTTTTCAAGCTTTTAAATCTGCAGGGCAGAACCTGGGAAAGGAAAATTCCTCCTATTCCAAAAGTGCAGACACACTTGCTTAGCATCAGAGGACCTCTTCCAGTCCCAAACAGCAGGCACATTTGCTGGTGAAGTGGTCAGATCCTGATAGGGACCCTCTGGTCACAGCAAAGTAAAACCCTGCTTCATGCTTCCATGAGGATCTGACAGTTTTTTCTAAATAAGAAACCTCCTCTGTCCAGGTTCACTGTTCTGCATGGACTTGCCATGGTGAAAGGAGCTTTGTTTGCAGGCTGCTGAATTTGGGTTCTTCCTTTAAAAATCTCCATTGCTGATTACTAGCCAGAGTTTCAAAAATAGACACTCTACTGTGGGATTTTGGGGGGAAGTAAAGCCTGTATCTTATCCGTAACTGTGTAATGGTGTCTGATAATTCAGATTTTCTTTAAAACTCTTTTTAAAAGGACCCTTGTGATTTTGTGAGGAGGAATCCTAACAGGGCAGAGGGAAGGAGAGGAAGGGGATTAGAGATTTGGGAAGACTGTGGCATAAGCTTTCCCTTTTGTGACCTGCAGGCACATTAAAACCAGCTGGTTTTGTATTAAAAAGGTGGGTTTTTTAATGTAAAAGATATACATGAAAATCTAATACATTTATTCTGCCAATTCTAAACAGCACCCCCTAAATACTTCTCAAACACAGGAACGACTGGAGTTTTTCTCTTGCCATCTCAGCTGGGTGACAACCCATGTGGTAAGGAGACTTGTTTGAGCACAGCCATTCCCCCTCGTACGGGTGAGGACTTCCCAAGGTTTGACGTCCTGCCCCACCAGAAGCTTTGGCTATGTTGTACACTCTTTAGGATTTTTCTGTCTCCATACCCTCATGTGGATGCCAGTCATGAAGCCACTTCTCTTGCCCACCTCCGTCTGGCAGAATAAAGCTGAGGGACTGGGTCCCCGTGGTAGGCGTTAGTGAAACACCGATGAACCAGTGGGACTGATGATGCTAAATCCAGAGTCCAGGGCAATATTTTAAGTGGGAGCAGCCAACATGATCAATAGAGAAAGCGGGCAATGCTGGACCTCAGTTCCTCCCTTGCTCCCCTCCCCTCATATTTATAGGTTTCTAATTTCCGCTGGATAATGAATATCGCTCTTCATTATAATTATGTTAAAAGGTACCAGCATGATGATTCAGAAACCCTTGAAGATATAGTCATATTTTCAGCAACAGATGGATTTAACACTGCAGATGGAGTGTTAAGAGTGCAGGTAATAACAAACTCAGCAATGTACTGTACTGAAATATAATTGGAAAGTATTAATCATATATTGGTTACTTCAGCTTCACTAAGTAGATGTTTAATTTTCATCAATCTTTTTACCAGATTCCCGGAAAGATTTCTGTGTAGACAGAATGTGGCTTCTAGGTGAAACGATTGCCGAAGTTATTAATGACTAAGGCCTTGATCTCGCAGGCATGTGCCCATGGCTTACCCAGGCATGCAGAATAAAAATCATTTGTGTTAATAAGGCTGTCAGACGGGGCCCCATTCATATGGCCTAAGTTTCAGATGGTGACTAGTCAGTAGTGAAACCAAGACCCCTCTCAAGTTGGGGGCTGCTGGAAACCTGCCAAGCGGAACGACTGGCTGCAGGATTTGGGGCAGAACGCAGGGAATTTCAAAAGCCCCATTTATAGATCTGAACCAGCAGGACTGGAAGTTAGCATGTAGACAAAACTGGGAAGGGATGGGATTTTTTTGCCTTTTTTTATTATTTTCTCTTAGAACAGACCTTTTGAAATTATCCGCATACAGAGAAATGTCTGCTGCTATTTCCACAAACGCCATCATCTTACTGTTCTTTAAATGTGCCTCTTCTTAGAGGTTGTATTTGAAGCCTGGGTAATTCAGGGGAGTTTTTGCTCTGAGTAGGCCACTCAGGACCAGGGCAATGAGTGATGCCTGGTTGCATACCGTGACTCTGATTCTTTAATTAATGCTATTTATAACTAGGATTTAATTTGTAGCATCAGAAAGTTGCCCATGCTCTGACCTGGGGATGCAGGGACTGAGGATTTGCCATAGGGCAAAATTCCAGCTGAAGCAGGGAATCTTCATCTATCTTACAGCAGGAATAGAAAACGTGATTTTTGATGAAAACAGAAACATTTTTCTTTTGAATATGTTTCTGTGGATGGTTTGTGCTCACAGTCTTCTCCGTGGGTTTGGGCATCTGTCAATCTGCATCTCCATTGATCTCCTTACAAGCTTTCCTTTCCCTAGTGGGACTTCATAGCCATAGTGTGCCACGATGACTAGGACTGATCAGGCTTGTAAACAACAATATAAGCATTCAATACCTAAATTTTAAGTCTCATGAAATGCTTTGGCTGAATGTTTTGATCTTTTACTGAATTACTTAGTTTTCTAGCTATCTGTGGACCCTGAAAATGTAATGAAAAACCGGAATTCTCTCCAGAAAGTTGGATCTCACTTGATGGTACAATATCTTTATCTTGGCTGATGGGAAAAAAGATCAGGTAATAAAATTCAAGGTGACCAGAAATAAAATTGAGCATGACTAGAAACCACAGGTGAACATGCTTGATAACGCAAAATTAGTGTGCTGTCTACTTTCTGATAAGTGTTTGCACACCAGAGAGGTACAAACAAGTACTGATCAGTTGACCATGACATTCAAACTATGGCCTGTGAGTTTAAATGACTCTAAATATGATGTTTCTTTAAGGGTAGCAGTCGAGATGACTTGTTTGTAACACAGGTCCCACATTGCTGTTGTGGGAAGGGGGCAGCTTGTTGCTAGAATGTGAAGACAAACAGTATTTTTGCTTAATTTTCACTTACACTTGGAAATAATCTCTCCCCTATCTTCCCTTCCTTTTCTGTCCAGATCATGTGGGTGACCCGCGAGCCCCAGAGCTGCAGCAGGGACTGCAGGCAGGGGTGGGTGTTTGGATGGAGGATCAGCCAGGATCCCCTCTGAGTACCTCCATGCTATGGATACTGAAGGTGTTGGCACAGAGCTGACGTATGTGGCTGCCCAGGCTTCAACGCACGGGGTGATACAAAGGACAAGTGTTGTGGTGCATCAGTTTTCCCAGCTGGATGCAATCTGGAGATCCTTCTCCTGTGTGTATACTGACAGGGTAGACTTTTCATCTTTCTGACAATGTTTGAACCTTTTTTCTCTCTTTTTTTTTTTTTTCCTCCTTATTTATGAGAGTTAATTGAATCAAAAGTGATTTAAATTGTCAGGTGTCTTAGTTTTGATTTAAATAGTATGTTTTAAAACTTGTTCTACATTTGTAGCACGGAGTTATGTTACCCGGGAGAGGTTCAGGCTCAGTGTTCACCAGCAGAGCAGGACATTTGGTACTTGTTTGTGAGGAACAGGCGGATAATGCATTGCATATACACATAATAATGTAACTTAATACACATTAGGAAGCTGTCAAGGCCTGCAGAGAAGATACTAGGAGGCAATAGATCCCCTTTAAGAGATCATCTCGAGGGGATTGAGCAAGGCAGTGTAACTTAAATCACTGGGACGCAAGAAAGCTGCAGAGCCTCTGTTATCTCCCCATTGACATTGGGACTTCTAGCTGTCCCTGTTTGCCCTGCATCATCTTAGGACATGCTGCTTGATCTTTCCAATTACTGTGATGATTTTTTTTCATTTGAGATTAGTGACAAAGTGCTTTGCGACAAAAATTGTAATTCAAGCAAAATCACAAACAACTAGCTTTATGAAGGCATTTTATTTTTTAGCTCAAGCTGTGTGAAATTCGCTAGATGTGTCAAAAAATAAATGTAAATATCTTGTATTTTAAAACTTGATAAATTATTAACAAAGGAAAAATGCCCCGAGTTAATCAATCTGATGGGTTTGTCACCATTTGTCCCTCAAGGATTTAGAAATAGTGGATCATGCTTTAATGCTGGTCTGCTCTCTTCATTTGGGAGAGAGAAAACAAACATTCCTGCGTCTCAGCTCCTCGTCAGTGTCTGAACTTGAATGAATCAGCTATTGAGCTGAAGGAAATGAAATATAAATTGACATGAAGAAAACGTTCTCCCTGCAGCTGCAGAAGCAGCTATAGTTGTCTTTTGACAGCTGAATTTTATCCCTTCAAAGACCAGTATTTTATGTCACATCGTCCTATGAAATAGCTGGACTTTCTAGAAAAGTTTGGCCTAAAGGTACTTCTTTAATATTATATTGTTAGATTTATTAAAGTAAGTTTAATGAAAGATTGTCTTAATTTCAGCTGTGACTTTTAGCAGACATTTATAAAGAAAAATCCGAATTCAAGCTACTCCTTTTAAATGTTGGTCCTGTTTCTTCTTTTTTCATTATCACGAACACAGCATTTGGTAGTCTCACAGAATAACTTAAATATATGAAGAGTATATATTTTTTATTTTAAGTCTTGTAACTCAGTAGTCTGTGTTGCAGAAATGCTTCTCTCTGTGGGTCAGATGGTTAGATTTACTCCCTTTGGCTTTGCTGGGTTTCGTGCACAACTGTGCAATGACTTACTGCACAGACATCTTAAACAAATACTAAATATTCTGGTTTAGGGAGTGATTGTGGACCATTTAGATTTGCAGGACTGTACCCTAGACCCCTTTGGCTGCTGTGCTGAATTACCTGGAATAAATTCCTTCAACTTGCGTTGCCCTGTTATCTTTGTTGTCTTAAGTGGAACCTTTGTTTTAAATGTTATAATTTTGGGGGGCAATTTCTTTGTCATGCAACTTTCCTGACTTTACTTTTAAACTGTGCTTACATACACAGGGGAACATGACACAGTTTTTCCCTGCTTCTCTTCTCATGTATGCTTGGAGAAATGAAAGAGCATTAAAAGACAATCGTCTTGTAAAATGCATTCATTATTCAGGGGGAAAATAAAAAGAAACAACTTGTTTGTATTTTGGAGATGTCTTATCCAGACCTGTTATCATTCAGTTCTCTACCACAGCAACTAGTTTACTGTTGTACAGGTATCAAACTTATCATCAAACTTAGGTTATTGTTCAAGCCATTGGCATGGGGAAGAGCTCTACTTCAACACAATATTCTCTTTCATGTTCAAATCCTGTTTTTCTCCTTCTCCACCTGCTTTTAGGGGGTTTTCTCCACGTGTGATGGCAACGTCTTCTGTGATAGGAAAGAGATTTCCTTGCTGCTTTGCTCTTTCTCCCAGCAGCACAGTTATCATCCCATAGGCAGACTGGACTTTTTAATGACTGCCAGTGTTGTACTACCCATCTGATACTGCTCCTAGTAGGTATGTCTTCTGTAAGTAGATACCTCCTAGTTGCTGTTAAATAATATATATCTGTCTTGAGATCAGCTGCATCGAGCATTTGTGGAAGTTGAGTCTTTGCCTCTTGGATCCTCTGCAACATATTCCGTGAGATCCCTTTGGTTTTCTTTGAGCTATTTAAAAAAAAAAAAAAAAAAAATTCTTAAAGGTGCAGTTGATTTTGGGCATAACAAAAAGTCACTTTGGTACAGCATTGAAACCTGCTCAATTTGTAGGATTGAATGCTACATGCAAACATCTTTCCTTACATAACTGATATTTCTTATTTTAATACAGTACATTTTTGAAGCTGAACTTTGAAGCTGATCCCTCTATAATGCTCGGTGGCACTCCCTAACTAAACAGAAGCCTTTTGTTATTTTTAAAGGGTTTGTACACTGTCAGATGAACAGATGCTAACATGCACCTGTAGTCTGTCTCCACTGGGAACCATATTTACCGACACTGTTTAGAACTGTTCGGAAAATTTTTGAACCAACTTCACGGTGAAAGAATAGGTTTTCATGTAAAAAAGCTTTAGTGAAAAGCATCTGCTTTGTATGTCTAGTTTGGGGGTTTTTTTGCTAGAACTAAAAATTGATGTATATCTTTTGACTTGAGAATTTCTGTTCAAAATATCAACTTTCTGCGGAAAAAGGAGATGGAGAAGATTTATCTGAGGACTTGTCAAAATTCTGTCCAGACATGGTGATGACAACTTCTGTGTTTTAGCTACTTATCATAATTTGTTGATGTTTTAGATACTCTTGTTTGATATTTGTATTCATGTGGCTGAAGTAAATGGCTTAATTGGGGTTTATTCCTGATTTTGCCGTTGATTTCCTTTGCAGTCTTGAACTTTAATTTTCCAAGATGTTGATCAATTTTGTGTACTTTTTTTTAGAAGCTGGTGGATGAGGGTAAAGGAGTGGGGTGAGCAAGGCAACTTGGAGACCCCTTAGCCTTAACTCTGAGGTGCTTATTGCCAATGGCTCCAGTCAGTCATTATTTTCCAGCATGAATTAGGTATCAGCTGTTGCAGAGGGATCATCTGAGCATGCAAGATCCAGAAAGACAAAGTCAACCCAAAACAAACATAGAGAAAAGTGATGGTATGATCAGAAGAACAGAGGGTCTATCATTAGAGTGGATTAAGAGTCTGGCTTATTGAACTCCGCAAAACAAAGCCTGAGAGGGAGATAGGGTTACCTCTAAGTATCCTGAGGGAATAAACAGGGAGGGTAAATAAAACCTAAACTATTTAGGCTAATAGGCAATATTGGCACAAGACCAGACAGACTTAAACCACTATCAGAAAATACAGGCTAGCAATTAAAGGACAGTGTCTGTCCAGTAGGAAAAAGTCTCAAATGGAGGCAAGAAACTTCAGAATTGGAGCATAGTCTGTCTGTGAAAGGGGATTTATGTCCTGACTGTTCATGACTGAAGGGGACAGTCAGATCTCTGTGTGCTCCCTTCAAAACTTTAGCTGTGATTATCCTGCCCACAACCAATGAACCATCCCCAACCCACTGGTTTCTAACCTTGTTTCCAGCTCTTGAACTGGTTTGTTCCTTCTGAGTCTGATTTCTGGACCGGTGCCTTCTGCTTCTCCCTAGGGCATCGTCCCTGTGTGGGCACCTTCGCTCTGTCTCCAACAGAGGGACAAGGGGAGTGACATGTTGTTGTCTTGATGAAGCTCTTCATCCACCTTTAGCACCTCATACTGCTCTCCCAGTTTTTAACCCGAATGCTGCATCCCTGCCCATTGATAACCAGTGGCCCAAGACTCCTGTGAGTACCTTCTGTAACATGATTTTGCTTTCATATTTAACCTAAATTACCGTCTGTGTTTATTTTTTGTTTAAATCTGTGTTTAAGCTGGTGTTATTTTGGACCAGACTGCAGTGGCAGGACTTATCCTGGGTTGAATCAAAATCACACTGTTTCCCCAGTTGTAAACCCCATCACTTAGCAGGCGGAGACTGTCACACTGTCACAAACTGGGTTGCATGGGAGCCAGCAGCAACACTTTGCTTCTCTAGAGATGAGTCATGCTATTTCAAACTATTTGGCTAATCAGTAAACTGAGATCTGCTGTTTTACAGACAATATATAATATTTGTTTTGCCTTTGTGTGCTACTTTACATTTTGGATCCTTTGCCATTAGGATTTGAAGCATATAGACTGCATCTAATCCAATTTATCCTGTTCATCTTGGCAATGCTTGCAATGCTGACAGCTTAAAGAAAACACTTAATTTGACTAAGTGTTTTCAGTTTACTTCTCAAAATATTTGAAATCATTAAAGCCAGAGTACCCTTGCACTGCAATACACAGTTCTGACCTACTTTAGCAAGTTAATTATAATTTGTGTGATGCTGTGGTCTTGCTTATGCTGCAGGCTGAAGTAGTTTACCTGGTTAAGACTGGGCTCAATGTTTGAAAATAATTCTTCTGGCTTGATGCTTTTTAATGTGACTTTTAAAGAAGCTCTTAGAGCAGAAACGAGGAATACTGGGGATCTGTGTGACATGTTGTCTCTCCCGCCACGCTGCGCTGGGCAGGGCACAAGGGGGGCTGAGGTCTGAGCTCCCCGTGCAGATGCTCTCCTGCTGTAAGGCTCTTCGAGTCCGTGTATTCATAGTTATTTGTATTCATTGCTACCTGCCAGAGGTGAGGCACAGCGGAGGGATGTAGAGCAGCCCTGGAAGTGCCCTGATGAGCACAGGTGATTATGAACGGTGGTTCAGTAGCACTGGAGCGTGCCAGTGCTGATGGGGTCACAGGCTGCATCCTTATCCTCCACACAATATGCTCATAGCTGAGGACTTGTCACAAACCTCTCTGTGATGGCATCTCACCCTTCCCCTGCTGCAACCAACAGGAAGAAATGTAATCTAGGTTTGCTGTAATTGCCAAACACAGATCCCAGACACTGAGCAGGATGAAAGAGAAGAGAGAAAGCATAAATGAGAATTGAAATGGACCAAACGGATTTATCAGTGCAAGCAGTAACGTTATACTAGCGTGAGACAAGTGTAGTTGTAAATGTCATCAGAGATACCGCTGAGGCAGCATAAGCATCAGTACATGCTAATAAGCAGAAAATATATCCTGAGCTCCTCAGTGGTTTTACACCTTGGCTACCTCACGCCAGTGCAGGTTTAGCTGCTGCACCTGAAGTTTTGGGAGACGTCAATAAGCTCCCAAAATTCTGAGTGTTTTATAATCTGGTTTGTCATTTGTTTACTGTAGTTTATGATTCAAAAATTCTGAAACACGTACCTAATCTCAATTTCTTATAAAAATTGCATTAAAGAATCCTGTTATGAATGGCTGACTTTGAACTGCTGGATAGAACCAGGTGATTCAATATTGTGGTTTGGTAGCACTGGAGCATCTGTCTGTGATGACGAGGCAGCCTGAAATTGCCAGTCATCAAAGGGCAGGTGATACGATCGTGCTACAACAACACAGAGATAGCTTGCTTTGGCACATCAACATCATATAATTTTCCTTTGCGATGTTTGGGGGTTTTTTGTCTTTTCAAATGATTTGCTCAAGGCTTCACTTTCAGAGACCTGTGCTGGCATGTTGCAATACCGCAGAGAAGGGAAGGTCCGGAGCTGCAGTAGGAGTAAGGAACTTGGAAAATGCAACTGGTGCGGAAGAGCGAACAAGGTCACTGGTGACAAGGCTCTGCTCCATCTGTGCAGGCACACTCGTGAGCAGAAGCATTCCAGCAACGTGGCATTTTGTCACATTATTCCTTTCCTTTTAAATTTCAATAGCTAGTTATTTGCCTGCCTTTGGTTAGGAGACAAAGCCCCTCTTTGTGTAGCCACACAACGCAGCTATCTCATGTAACGGAGAAATGAAATGCATATTTCTCCAATAAGACAGGAATGGTGCTTGTCTGGGGAAGAAGGAAGCATTGTCTGGCCACAGGAGCAGAAGAAAGTGGTGTTGCCCAGTGCCTCTGACAGTCAGTCCCAAAAGGTGGAAGAAACTGCAATTCGTGGTGTCTTCTGATAACATTGACATTAAAACCTCCCATGTCCCCATTACATCGTTCATGGAATAGGGACAAAAATTACTCTGCTGTTTTGTGCAATTCAGCAGAGCATTTTAACCTGGACTTTTTTTTTTTAAAGTACACAAGAAGATCCTCGGTCATCTGCACAGAGCAATATATATGCTAAAGCATTTTGTAACATTGGGTCTGAGTAATCTGTAAAGGATCTGGAGAAGTTTAAGTGAGGATCATTAAAATTACTGAGTAAGAAGCTCTTTTAACCCAGCTTTTTTTTTTCTTTAATTCATTTTTCAAGGAAGTGGGAATTGTTTCATTAAATGTTCATATTTTTCCTTATCTTTTTTAAGGTGTGGCAGAGAATAAAAGACTTGTTAAAAAAATAGTGAAGTAAAAGAAAACTAATGCTGGAGCAAAGGCAAACCTTTGAGATATCCACTCAGAAATTCATTCATCCAGTATCAGCACCCCAATAAGAGTAATACTAATGTGCATTGTGAGTATGAAGAGCTATTCAGAGTATAAATTGGTGACATAGTCAGGGGACAGTTTAACCTCTGGCATTAGCTAGAACTGGGCAGCAATATAAGCCAGTGCAGTAGTGCTAATTAATGCACCCTGAGGGGACACAACGACGCATTGGCCCTGTACACCTGAGACATACTTCTGCCGGCTCTGAGGTGACAATTAGTGTTCTCTCATAAAAATAACCCATGTTAAAAAAATAAAAAAGGCAAAATTCCAAGTAATATAGATAAAACAAGATTTAGACATAAAATAATAAAGTGGAGTCAGTAATGCATCTCTCTAGTTCATTAATACAAGGCAGGATGAGTTTTGCTGTAGCTGCTGTTATTGAAAGGCAGAAGCTTTGTTCCCAGACTGGGCAGCAGCATCTTTGCCAACCTCGCTCGCCCTGCCTGGGCTGAGAGCTGACAGCACTCACACCCTCATTTCGGGGCAATCCCCTGTGGGGAGCAAGGATGAACATCTCAGGGGCACCACCTCTGCAGCTAGCATGGGGGTATCTGGGACAGGATCTCTGCCTACACTGATGGTAGACACAAATTCATTTTGGACTTAAGAAACCAGGAAAAGATTTCTTTCCTGTTCTGCTACTGGTTTAATATTAGCAGTGCATTGTCCTTTGCAGGTTTTTAGTCTCTATTAATTCAATTTTAAAAAAAAAATCACAACTTGGAAGTCCTCAAGCTGAAAACCACTGCATAGAAAATCAAGCTGTTATGGAAGTTTGGCAAGTTCTTGGCTTCATCAGATGACCCATTCTTGATAACTGAGGCAAGGAAATAATTTGTTCAGACTAGTTAGAATTATGTTAATCTGGGTTTGTCTCAGTAGATGCTTTTGGGGTGAATGGGGGGATGTTAAGCATGTATCCATTTGAAATATCTCAATGTTTCTGATGAAGAAGACCCCAAGGACCTTAACTTCACATCAGAGACAAGCCCTCAGTACAGCTTGCTAGAAAAATCTCTTCCCACAGCTGGCTACGAGAAGATCAACGCTGGGATTGATATCAGTGAGTACATACCCTACAATATGTTACTATTCCTCTAAAATATGTATTTTAACCGCATTTAATATGGTAATAGAGCATGGTTATATGGAGTACTACTTGATAACTGCCTTCATGGTAGGAGAGAGGAACCATTTGGCAAATCAGGCCAGACCAAATGGCATTCACTTGGTTAATCACCAGCTATTAAAATAGCATCAAATCATAGCAACCTATTTGTTTATCATTCAGTGCACAATTTTCTGCACAGTATATTCATAACTGCTGTACCCAAGCTAATTTTAAATGAGCCAACAAAGCCATTTTCCAGCACTCTCCTGGGAAATAGATCTGTGGACTGATCGATCTCTCTGCTTCTGGGGCCAAGCTCCCCCCAAAATCAGAGCTGATGACATTGGTGTTTAACTTTGAAATAAGCTGATTTTGGATTTGGACTAATTTTTAAAGCTCTGTGTGGCTTTATTCTCTTGCATTACTCCAAAATTAATTCAACTTCTAGTGCCTCCAGGTAGGTTATATCCACCATGTTCTCTCCAAGCATGAAAGTTCAGGTACCATTGCAGATCACTTTGTGATTTCTATTAGACAAACCTTCGATAGCTCCTTGGTGGTTCCTTTCTTTATCACCATGAATTCAACAAACGATGAAATGCCTTTTTCTTCAACTCAGGAACATAACAGTAACTTCCATCTTAGTCTTCAAAATGTTGATTTTCTGTTTCTGAGGGCTAATACCTTGCTGCTGGGGTAGTAGCCCTTTACAGTTATGGAAAGCAGAACAGTAGAGCTGTTGTCTGTGCAGTGATTAAATGATTGTTAGTGGTGAGGGAAAAAAATGGATGAAGGTGTGGTAGTGATGAGTATACAATGAATTCTTCTCTTGTTTGTCTTGCAGTAGAGCTTAGAAGCCTTAGTGATGAAGTTCTGGTCTCAGCAAAAGCTGAGGAATGAGTGGTACCTGCCCAAAATATCTTTTTCATACAAATAAATAAATGGAGAGTTCAAAATTTCTCCTCTGGCACTGTTGGTGTCCTAATCTAGCCTCCTCACCTTCCACATAACTGCAGAGAAATGAGGAGAAATTCTGGCTCTGAAGGCAGATCTAGTCTTGCACAAATTCCCGCTGTGTCCACACTCTCGTGTCAGTGAATAGGAGGTCTGTGCTTAGTTTTAGGGATGCGATGGGACACAATGAAACCTCAGAGCCATCTTAAGGCTAGCTGAATCGTTGGCTTGGCATTTCATTCTGCACGTCAGTTGATTGGTCACTTTATCACCAGTTATGAAGTGAAATTAGATAATCTTGATGCCATATGGTATACAGTATTTATAGTTTAGTATGTTTTCCATATATGTGCACTAAAGCCTGCTTCAGGGATTTGTTATGGTCCTTGTGTTTACAGGATTTGGGTCTTGGGTGAAAGAAGAAATTGACAGTTGCCAGTGTTTGATTTAATCTGCTACACTGGAGGCCACATGGGTGATCCCTAATTAAAGTCAATTTACACTTTCTGTTCTTCGCCAAGGAGGCTGTCGGGGCTCTGCAGGACCAGACCCCGTATCCACCCAGCTCCGCTACCTCTGGTAGTGATCAGGAGGGGGTGACCCCAGGGGATGGGGGAGAAGCCTGTGGGAGGCTGGGGATGCTTAACCTCCATCTCAGCTCTCCTCCCAAATGACCAGGAGCACACAATGTCTCCTCCAGGTCTCTGACACAGGTAGACTTAACCCTGAAACATCTCTCCAAGGATTATTGTCTGCATTAGGTTTAACTTCAGATTTCTTGCTTTCCATCAAAATGCTTCATTCCCCTTGAAATGTTGATAAATAAGGAGCTACAGGATTAATTATGTGGGACATTAGTCACTCAATATGTGTCATTATTTCATTATTTTCTGAAAACAAGCCTAAGTGAGCACCACAGAAGGGTCTTAGAGATCTGCCTTTGGAGCTGACTTAAATGTGATAAAACAGGAGAGTATTTTCAACCCCAAATATTAGATGCCTGGTACAGGTACGTGCACTGGGGACCTTAGGGAGTTGTATGGTGTGAATACCCTTCATACAATTTCTTGACTGTTTCTCATCAAAAAAGATCCCCATACATATCTTCAGCCCCAGAAAAAAGTAGTAGCAAAGCTGTGCTAAGCTCTAGAGCACACAATATTGGCCTGATTGAGACTCACATTCCACATCCCGTTCTTCATCTCTGCCTCTACTGCCATGCCTTGGTCACTCTAAGTTGTAATGACAGACACAACATAAATCGGCTGAAGCTGGACCAACAATTTTTTAAAAGGTGTTAAGTAATAATAATAATTAACAACAAACCCTGAGAGAGGAGAAGCAATGTTCAATTGCCCTGTAAGAACCCAGTGAGCACTTGAACAAAGAGGAGTTAATAAATGTTACAGTCAGGTTTTTTTGGATAGGATTCTTGCAGAATATGATTTCATAATCCGCTGTCTCTAGTGAACAGCAAGACCTCTGTAAACACTCAATATTCAAATAGAAAATTGTTTCTTGTAGGCTTCCATGGCACAAAATAAAAGCTCTGTAAATCTGGGCCTCCATATGTGGTTCTCAGCTGGTGTAAGTCCCTGAATGAATTACATGTGAACAGAGAAATTAATGCTACACACATGGTGGCCAAACTTGAAAGCAAAAATTGCAACTGAGAATATACTGCAGCGGATTGTGAAATATTTGAAGATAAATGGAAGCTTGAGTCCTTGTTGATATAATGCATCATTGATGCATTTCAAGGGATACATAACTATCACAGTGAGTACAATACTGAGATCACATTTGGGAGAGTGCGAGGACTCGCTCTTTAAAATCAAAGACTGAATTTAAGCAGAATGCAAGATAAAAAGGCAAATATGCAATATTGACTCTTTAGCATAATTTTGAACAAAAATTGGGTAAAAATACTTGCTGTTTTTTAAAAATCCCACAACTTACCGTTGCAGTAAATGTATATCCTATCCAGGTTTTGCAATGTTTGTGCTCTAAAGACGCTTTTGTTAATGAGTCAACGCTAATGATGAATTACCCAAGAGTTTTGGTACTTTTGAAACAGTTGCAATCTTTTTGTTGTTGTTTTTTCCCCCTTCTCTTCTCAACAGAAGAGAAGGGAAGAATGTGCATGTTACAGTGAATTCTAAATGAGGACTGTGCCTCCCCTGTTTGTAAAAAGCCAAGCAAAGCAGTAAAAATAATAAATAAAACAAATGAAACCCTCTTTAATCCATTCATGAGCTTGAGTGTTTCAAGTAGGCCATAATATTAAGACAAAGAGTTCTGAAAGAGATGGATCAGAGGAAAGTGCTATTGCTTAAACAATGTCAGCCTATTTAATTGAATTACGTATTTGTCAGCACTGTATTTTCCCATGTCCAGGATTCTTACTGTTGATTCAAGGCTTAAGGCCTAAATAGAAAGGACAACAACTGCCGTGTATTTTGATCCTGAACAAGCTGTGTCCTTTGAAATGCCAGCACTCGGCGTTTGGAAGAATACTGGAGTGCTGTGCTGCAACAGAGGGCACCGGCAAAAGAGGTAATGAAAATATGTTACCACCATGGATTTGACCTTGCCACAGCATACTGAGGGAACTTGACTGAGAATTTTTAAGCCTGATGTTATTCCTGTGGCAATTTATTAGTATTTATCACAAGGGCAACTGGGACTGGGGTAGTACACCAACAACAGGGGCAGAACCCAGGAACTCTCGACTCTTTGAACGCATTTCCAAGGCTTTTTTTGATGTATAAAATCTATAGTTTAGTCATGGGCAGTTGTAAATGTTCATTGCCTGATGATCAAAATTTGAACTGTTTTCCTTATTGATTTGTTGCACAAAATAATTGTTTGTGTTTCCCTTCCCTCAATGACTGTCTTATGCCTCATACTCCACACAGGGCCAGAGGGAGCCACTGGGACTTGGGCAACAACAGCTCAGGCTGGAGCAGAAGATAAGTAAATCTTGCAAGCTTTAGGCCAGATTATCTGCTCAGTTTTTGTAGAGAGCTTCCCACTCCAGCATGCCTCTCTGTCCCAGCCACCTTGCTACTACTGCCATACATGTAAAACAGAAATCTCCTCTGTACCCATACCGCTTTGCTTATAGATTATTCTGAGGACAAGTGGTCTGTGGTTATGAAGAGCATGATTGGTCCTTTGCCCAACAACTTGAGTTGTCTTTGCAAAAACGGGAGCGTGCTCCCACAGGAGTGTCAATCATAAACCATACCGTAGCTGGAGCAATTGTTGGCAGGGCACCCAGACTTCAATAGAGATGGCATTAGAAGGATGCTTGAAAATGGTCCCTCCATGCAACTGTCCACGTTACAAAACTCTGACGAGTCACTTTTTAAAATTCAACCAAATGCTCCGTGAATCTTACTGAGTGATATTTGCCCAACCTATTGTGCGCAGATCCACAACCACCTTTCATTTACAGCAAGAGTATGTAGCCTAGGTACCTCCTTTTCCATTGTGTTGTGCTCCAAATGCCCACAAAATTCCATAGTTTTTTAGAGGCTGGAAAAGCTCTTCCCTGATTGGTACATGAGTGACATAGATTGATGCCTGCTTCTGCCAGTGGCACAAAATAAGTTGATTTCAATGCTGCAGGACCGCGCTTTCAATATCCTGAATGCTGAGTGCAAAATCTGACTGGTTTTCGACTAAATTGTACTTCAGTTTTGCTTGAAGGATCATGAAAAATTATGAACATGGGCACCACGTTCCTTGATTCACACCATACATGAATTGGGCTAAATAAGGCACAGTTTTATCTGCCAAAATTGTTAAGTATGGAATGCAGTAGAATGTGTTTGATTTTTTTTTTTTTTTTTAAGCTTTCGTTTTGGGACTGGATGTTTTACTTGAAGAAATGCCTTAGTGAAATACAGGTTACCAGGCTCAACAGAGCAATAGTCGGGAGAAATTCTGTACTTTATGTCCATGCAGGGGTCTGACTATCTTAGCTGATATATCTTAAAAATCTACGGTCCTTCAAAGTACACTTGTCCCTGCTAACAAGCCCACCCATCCCTCTGCCACTTGTATCAGCTTTTTCCAATGAATTTTTCTGTCACTAGAAGTGTCTTTGTTTTGCCTGAAGTTCAAGGTGAGATGGTATTTCTTTCAGATGGCTCTAGCTCTCCCAAGCTGTGTTGAGACATGGTTTTCCCTCCTGCTGAACATGCAATTTTAGCAGCATTAATTGTAGGTAATTTTTTAAGAAGAACAATTTAAATAGGTTCCATAAATAGGAATGTTATGACCCAAGGAAACGACTTACCCAGGTGGAAGGGTCTGCTGCCAGTGTATTTATCAACCCAGCTCCACAAAGAAAAGTGCAGCAAAACTCTGGAGTTTTAACCTGCCCATATACAGAGTGGTTTAATTTTGTAAGTCCAGTTCCACAGAGATGGGGACCACAAAACCAGCTCACGGGATTGTTTCAGTCTACCTAAAAAGCCTGTGTGGTCCTGCTACCTCTGCGCTAGAGTCAGCATTTATCCTCCCAACAGGTTTTGGGAAGAGAAGTGCCACCACCTCCATTCAGGGAGAAAGAAGTGGGATGTAAAGAGGTTGAACACTTGTGTGAGCTGGCTCAGGGTTGGTACACTAAAACTGAAATTTCAGAGCACTGGCCTCATCACTAGTTTAACCTTCTGCAATAGAGCAAACAGGCTGTGTGGCAACCGTGAATATTTGAAGGAGATTTTGTAAAATCAGACTGAAAATCTTTTGCCAACTGGCTAACTGAATTCAAAAGAAAAGTGTTTCTGTGGAATCTAAAGATTTCATTTTCCATCTTGTCTGATTATTTTGTGATTATTTTAGCTTAAATATGATTTCAGATAACACCTGAGATACTTTATTTTAAACATTCTTTTTTTTAAATACCACTATTTCACACACTGCTTTTTTTTTTTTTTTTTTCCCCCCAAGTTTGGGGGGATATGTGTTTATTTTGATTGAAGCACTACTGCTTTTTTTCTTTTTTTTTTTTTTTTTTGCACATCATGCAGTTCAAATGCATTTTAAACAGTCTCTGCTCATGTCCAAGCTCTGGTTCTGACGCATGCGAAGAGCACGACTGGTCTGAACCCACTGCACGTTAAAGGGATGAATATTAACTTTTGGGTTTTTTTCACAGTGACGCTTTAATTGAAATATTAAATATTTAATGAGCTATTTCTATCCAAAAGGGAGGGGGAGGAAAAAAAAATCCTGCGGTTCATTCCCAAGCAAAACTCATGCTGGTGTCTGGTACACCGTCAGCAGGGAGCTGACAGCGATCAGTGTTAACACAGCCTGCGCACAGGACATCCTTGGGCGGTGGTGGTCTGCACCCCCAGCTGTGCTCCCAGCCCTCAGGACCTTACCCACACCCCTTAACATATAGCCTGTGTCAGGTACTTCAATTGGAAAACGTCTCTGGCTGTGGCTCTTTATATGAGTCCTTATTCCCTCAGTGTATTTGGGTAAAAATGGCATTTCTAATTGAGCAAGGCCCTCTTGGTAATGAAGAGCAGCAGCGCTGTTGAGATCACTCCTTCGTGTTTCTCTTCCTGTTCAGAAGACTAAACTAATTTATTTATGAAATCAAAGCAACCCACCAGATTAGCCATATAACTAGCTAGCTGCGTTGTTTAGATTCACTTGTTTGCTATCTCATGACATCCAAGTGAACAAGCTATATGTCAATGAAAGCGTTGGCGCTCTATCGTATATTATAGACTAGTTTGAAGTGCAAAAAAAAAAAAAAAGATCCTGCAATGGGACTACAAGCGGTAATTTATTTTTTTTTTTCCAGCGAGCATATGCTGCGAGTGGGAAAGGACCGTATAATGTAAACGGAGGTTTCATTAGCGATGATACGTGGCAGTCCCTGTGTAAAGGAAGAGAAAGCAAATCTGGGAGCACCTGTAGGCTTTGCAGGCTTGTACCCGTGAGGAGGAGGCATGTGCAGGGATGGACTGAGGGCAACGGTAGGATCTGCTCTTCCCCCTTAGCCTCCCCTCGGGCCTCCCTGTAAATGCAGCATGTTTGCCAGGCTCAGGCAGTTTGGATGCAGAATGAATCCCTCTGTGCATCTGGCCTCCAGAAACTAGTTTTTTGCAGACAATAGGCATGTGCTCGTTTCCCCTGGAAGTTTTAGTATTTCTATCAGAAGGGCAGAGTGTCTGCTGGGAAATACTTTAGGCCACATGTCTCCCACGTACCTACCACTCTGGTTTAAAAGTTCTTGTTTAACTTTTCCAGAAGTCTTGACGGTTGGCCTGGCTGTGTTTTCTCCCCCCCTGACACTTTTCTTGCAACAGGGAGGGGAAGTCTCCCCGCGTGTTTTGGGACTGACCACCCTGAATGCTGAAGACCTTGCCGTGCCCACGGGCACGCTGAGCATCTCCATCCTCACCCTCCCTCCAGCTCGGGGGCTGATACTAAATGGACCCTGTGGTGGAGATGCTGAGCTCAGCAGTGCTTCATCGGGACCCGCAGATTCACAGCTTTTTCCCTGGCTGAACTCAAACGAGGGCTGAGTAATGGCACTTTTGGTTTCCCTCTTCTGCCTTTTATCGTCGGGCTGCTTTTCGCTGCATCAGGGCTCGGGGGATGATAGACGGCGGCGCAGGGGGGGATGCGGGCTCGGCGGGGCGGGGCGGGGGCTAGCACCCCGTAACCAGGTTTTGGGTTCGTTACAGCCCGGTTCGGCTGTGCAAGGCAGGTTTAGGCCGTGCTGGGGGTGGAGGGGGGGAAGGCAGGGGCGGGCGGGATGCGCGGGGTGCGGATGGCCTCTGCTGGGAGCCGCCGCTCACTGCAGCCGCCCGGCCGCGCCGTGCCGAGCCAGCCGGGATTCACCTCCAGGAGGGAGAGGGGAGGCCAGGGAAGAGTGGCTTGTGCACAGACCTCTGCGTAAAAAACCCTCCTTTTCGCCAAATCCCTTTGCTTTATTCCCCACCCCCCCCGCGGAGACCCCGCGGGAGTTGCTGCTCCGCAGAGCCCAACAGGATTTCGGTGCCCTCGCAGCCCGGGTGCCTCGAAGGCAGCCACCCACCCACCCACCCACCCACCCAAAGGTATCTGCCAGCACCACTGCCGGCAGACTCTGCTCAGGAACCAGATGCAGCAGGGGAGGGGGCAAGTTAAAAAAAAAAAATAAAAAAATCTCCCTTCCGCAGCTTGGCATCTGTGCGGCACACGTGCCAAGCGATGAGGGATGCGGGAGTAGGGGGAGAGGAAGCAGCAGCGGGGGCTGGGGGCTATTTGGCACCCCCACAGCCCACAAACGGTTTGGGTTTGAGCTGAGAAACAAGCGACGTGCGCTCATGCGAAGGGTGTGTTTTTCTGAAATTTGAAAAAAACCCTGTTGAAACAAAAAAAAACCCCACCAAACGCTCGCCAGTCGACTCTGCAGGCTGAGTTCAGTGGAGTCAAAATCCTCCTAATAAAGGGGGGCCTTTCTGCATACAGGCTACATGGGGTGTGGTTTCAAGGAGGAGCCCCCACCTCTTACCTATTGCGGAGGTGTTGAAGGTGTCCTGGGACCGTTCGGCACCGCCAGCTCGCACAGCTAACCAGCCCACTTGATTGTTTAATGTCCAAGCCTGTACGAGGTGCTTGAAGCAAGATATAAAGCAGGTGTTAGAAGCCTCTGGAAAGTTTGTTGTCAATTACTGTGATTTCCTCTTCCCAACAAAGACTTAAAAGCTGAATGGATCTTTTCAGTTATGTAAATGCCCTTTTCCATAAATACTTATTTTGCAGCAGAACACCCCCCCCCCCCAAAAAAAAAAAAAAATGCCTGTAGGGGCTGGTGTGTCTCGCTAGGGACTGATCTAATCCTGCTCACGTTGGTGAGGTCGCAGAGGTACCCGGGCTGGCAGCGGCCTGGGTCAGCTCTGAGCATGGGTGTCCGAGGCTGTGGGTGTGGGTGCTCCTGGGGTGGTTTGTGGGGCATTTCTGCACACCCCCTCCATGCACACTCTGCTCTCTGGTGGGCAGCGGGACTGGGACAGGATGTGTTTTTCAATTATGCAAAATCTGAATTGAATAGGAATTGTCTCACTTCTGCAGATTTATCAGGAGAAAACCTTCCGCCTGCCCTCAAATTTGAGATGAATATATTTGCACCAAGGCCATGAAGACTAATCCATTGCTTTTTGTTTCTGAAGAGCCAGAGGTTTATTCAGCTTCCAGACTGAGCTAAAACTCTGTTGCAGGCATGGCTGGATGTGAGTTTTTTCTCTTCATTGCAAAGACTGTGTGCTGGGGAATAGCAATGCAGTGGGTGAGACTGGGGGGACTGGGCTTAAGCTTCTCTCCCAAAGTGATGGATGTCTGGTGGCTTTAGTAGATGACGATGCCAACCACTGACAACGTGTTTTCAGGGAGGGAAATCTAAGGGAAACTGTGGGGTGTGCTGCTTTTACATAGCACCTTAAACATCTTTGGAGAACAACAAAATGGTAAAGGTTTTACTTCTGTATCTCGTTTGTTGCCCAGGGTGTCTTTTAGTGGATTAAGCTAATTATTTTGAGGAATGTTTTTTCTTTAATGCAGTCTTCGTAATTCAAAAAGCATTCAAATATATATATATTTTTTTTTTTACCCAGTGCATCCAAATACCTGAAGTTTAGCAAACTCTGGATGCATTTACCTGCATACACTTGAGCTGGTGACTACCCCAGTTAAGCCTGTTCCATGGACAGCTTGATCCCACGTTTCCTCATTACCTTGTCCCAAAATGGGTTGAAGACTTGCACATGGGTAGGAAGCTACACCAGGTCTCCAGGAGTATTGTTTCAAATCTTCCTGTGGTCACTGACTTCCTAGGTTACTTGTTAAATTTGGTTTGCACCCTCCTGTGTTTTCCTACAGCATCGAAGGTTTGGCAAGCTGGGGCCACTGACGGAGTGTGAAGCACTTGGATGCTGTGGTGACAAGGGCTGCGTTTGTGCCTGATTTAGGGAGAGCTCTAGCCCTGCAAAGCAGACGTGTTGAAGAACACGTCGTGTATGACTCTCTTTTAATTGCCCCCAAATTTACTGAAGAAATTGCTAGTATCTCACTAGCGATCGAGGCCTCCCATGGGGACTGCTCCAAGGCGTGCCGGGCTTGGCTCGCTCTCTGGTCCGTAAGTTAGCCAGGGAATGAATTCCAGATCCCTGCTGTGCTGCTTCTGCTCTTGCATTTGCAGGAATCGCAGCAAAAATAAAGGATCCGCTGAGGGCTGCTAAACATGGATTTGACCCTTTGGGAGGTGTCCGAGCTACAAGTCACTGCAAGGTGGGAGACCATGGAAGAGAAATATGAAAATCCTCTCCCTAGGAGAGCATGGAGATGGGGGACACCAGCAGAGGGGCAGCAACTGCTCTGGCTGCCAACATCAGGCTGTGAGTTATATGGGTTTGCATCGGGTCTCGCCAGGCAGGTCTGGGCAGTGGCATCGCAGCAGCAACAAGGATTCCTTTCAGTGGAAGCAAGGTGGGCTTTCTTGGGACACCCAATTTGTAGTATTTAAAGATCACAACTGATGTCTTAAATTCCATGGAGAGTTGAGGTGCCTTTTTTGGAAATAAGAAGATCGCTATGTTTTCAGTTTTTAGAGAATCCAGGGTTTTCACTTTAATTTCCCCCTCTTTCCTGTAGGACTGATGCTGCTGTACATGCATAATGACACAGAAAGCCTAGAGGATAGTTTTACCATGCAGCTGACAGATGGCAAGCGCACAGTCCAAGGGACACTTTACATCTACATCATGCCAGTCAACGATGAAATCCCTCATCTTTCCAGGTTAGCTATCTAAGTGACATTCAGTGCGTAAAGACTTACAAAGGAAAAAAAGGGAAAAAAAAAAAAAAAAAAGAAAGAAATGGAAGCAACCCATCTCCCCACCAGTGTCTCCAAGCCCACCCACAGTACAGAGGAGACCTTGCTTTCATTGCGTGTGTTATTCCTGAAAGCTGTGCATGCTGCTGCCTTGTGCAGGACCGTGACAAGCCACACAATACCATCCAGCAAAAACCATTCATGCAGAAATAGCTGGTTTGTGGTCTCCAGGCGGAGGTTTGTTTGTATTTAAGTTAGTGGCAAAACTCTGGTTGTCCTCAATTAGTCCAGAGTTGCTCCTTTTTCACACTCTATGTCTCTCCTGCTTCCTTTATTCCCTTCTGTATGTTTTCTCCATTCCTTTTAATGTATTTTTAACAGTGAATCTTGTTGGGAAGAACATGGTGTGGGTGTTTTTTAATATTTAAGGTCCAAAGCCAGTTGAAGGCAGTGTTAATGCTTGCATTCCTGTTAAGAGAGCAGGAGTGCCATCTCTGGGAATAAGGCTTCAAACAAAAAGGGGGGAGCTACACGGAGAGTAATATTAATTCATTGTCTCTCTTTGTGAGTGGTAAAGTCCTTCTGACACCCTTTCAACGTCTTTTTGTCTCTCCTAAGGTTTTTGAATGGCATGGCAAATCTAAACCCCGTCATGAGCATGCAGGTATTAGCTTTTGTTTATTGGTTTGAGGAACACACTAAGAAACCTGGTCTGTTGGCATATTGTGAGACTGGGATGTGGGAGATGTGGTTTCACTCATTTCATGTCCATAACGTGTGTTTTGGCCTAATTAAGGCTTCTACTCTTAAGAATTCACAAGCTGGGGAAAAAAAAAAAAAATCCTGTGGAGTTGCTGAATTCCTCCAGAATGCCAGATCCAGTCTAGAAAAAGATTCAAATATTGATTTTGCTCCTTGCCTTGTGTAGACCCTTTAAAAGATCTCCATGGGCCAGAGGGTGAAAAAGCATCAGGAAGGCCAATACTTCAGTGCCCTCTCTGCATGGTGATGGTAACAGCATTTTCTTGACTCACAAAAAGAGTTTGTAGAGCTAAAAATAATTTCTATTCTCATCCCACAAGTACTTTTGGGACTCAAAAATTAATTTCTTTTGTCTCAGAGAAGAAAATTAAGCACAAACTTGTATCCTGGTCCAGCTCTTCCCACTAGTAGTGTTTGAATCCCCATTTTCAGGGAAAGAGAAACCTGTTTGATCACAAAATACCTGGTGAACTCTTAGTTGCAAGGAGAAGTACAAGCTTTCTTTTTGAGGCGTAAATCAGTGAGCGTATGAAATCCCAAGCTGTTCTGCCTGGGTGCCTGGGAACCCTTTGCTGGGGTCCTTTTTTTTTCAGGATTAAAGCAGAAAAGTCCAGTGTGGTTGCCTCTCTCTGGAGCAGAGCAGCAACCTGTGGTGCATGCAGGGGGTAATCGACACTCGAAACAGCTTTGGCTCTGTTCCCAGAGCGTCACAAGCGTATTTTGAAAAATTTCATAGAAGTAGTAAACAACGAGAAGTTATAAAATGGACACATGTCCCTGCTTCCTACCAGGGTTTCCTTAGGGGCTGGCAGGCAGGGAGCCATCGAGCCCCTTTGCTCAGAGAGAATGCTGCCAGCCTTCCCCTTCTCTCTCCAGCCAGGTCCTCTCCTTGCAAGGCTCGGGTCTGTTAGCATGTCTTCTCCTTCATCCTACTCTTCTCTGACTGTTGCCTTGATCTGTTTTTTTTCTGCTTCACATCTTTCCTGACTTTCCCCATTTCTTGCAATTTCTCTCTAGTCTATCTGAGGACAGTTTCTTGCTGCTATTTCTGTTTTCATGCACGTGAAATGGCTTTCCTGGGTCCGTATGTTCGCTCCTTCCTAGTGCAAGCAACCCCGTGGTGACACCCCTTATTTAGTCTTTTAATTTCCATGTTATTTTCTAGTCTGTCAGAGGTGAGCTTTGTATCTCAAACCTTGTTTATGTGTTCCCAGTCCGTGTTACAAATTAAGCCCTTTTGTAAGGGAAGGAAATGTGTCAGTATTACCATTTTCCACCAAGCCATGGAGCTGGGAGTGTGCTCTTCTGCTCAGAGTCATTAATCTGACCTCTAGTTTCATCAAAGTCTGTGAGGCTGAAGGACAACGTAAGAAAAAATCATGTGTATGTATATGGCAAAGTTTTCTGTCCCAGTCCTGCAGGAGCAGATTTGTTGAAATGTTTTTCAAAAATTCTATCTGCTTGATGCTAAGAAGAGCCTGTTCATGCTTAATAAATTGGAGAAATTGCTCAAAAGTACTTCATCCATCTGAAAGCGCGAGCCCTGTACTGCTGCCAAGAGAAGTGAGACCTGTGGTGTCATGCCGAGTAAGTGATGGTCACACGAATTAGAAAATCTTAGGTACAGATCCCTCACTACCACAGTTTTCCCTGAGATGTGAAAATATAACAGGGAAAATACTAAGCAGCGTTCAGTCTTTCCAGCCAGATCTGCCTCTTTTGGCCATGATCACAGGCCACGTACCAAGCGGTGTAAGAGAGACCAAAATAACATCTTTAAACAATCTGAGCTCCCTCTTCCACCACTTTGAAATTAGAAGTAACTCAGAAATGAGGAGCCTGAGGAGGAGCTGCTGCCCGTCTCCCTGTTCTGGGTGCTGTGCACACACATCAGTGCCGTTCCTGCTGCAGGTCATGTAGACGAGCCAATGTCCTTTCTCGTGACGCATGCATGTATTTTCATTATCCTTACCCAGCTTCTTTATTGCTATTTTTAGCTGAATTTTTGCCCAGCTTCTTTCCTTATTGCTTTTCCAACACCAGCCTGGAGAATTCTCGGTTCCCAGGCACTTCAGCTTTCATCCTGAGGAGCAGGGGTGACACTGGAAGCATTGGGACATAAATTATGCTTTAAGTTTAGACAAGGGGCTATGTGAAGTTAGTAACCTCTGTGCAACATGGAGACGTGCTGAGCTCAAGGAAGTCTGTCTCAAATCATTAAATTCCCCTTGCTAAATGGGTAGCGACTGCTGCTGGTTTGTTTTTTCACCGGTGTCTCCCTTCCAGTTTCTTTTTAAAAATTTTTTCTCCCTAGGAGTATGGGTTTAGAAGTTGCAATAAGTGAGAAAAGCCATTTCCAGTGCTGGGTCAGCAGCAGACACCAAAGATGCTCCAGGGGATGAGCTCCACTGAAGTGTCCCCATGTGCCCAGGTCTGCAGCTGAAGCCAGTGGTAACTTTAGGACTTTTCTTTTTTGCTTTTCCTAGGGATGAGTGAAATCCCCAGCCAGTTCCTGCAGCGGCAGACTTGTTCTGGAAACGGTTTAATTCATGATTTGATTTGGTTGATAGGGTAAGCAGCAAGACCAAACGCAGGTTTTTATTTGAAACTTTCTCCTGCATTTAGGTGGCTCTGGTAGGTCCCCTGCAGGATTTCTTTCTCAGTTCCTCCTTGCTTCTGTTTCACAGATGCCTGCAGCCTCTGCCCCTACCCCACCTGGAGCTAACACAACACACCTCTGTAACACCAGGGCAAGCCAGAAGCCATCCTTCAGCAGTGCCCTGCCACATCCCAGCCCTGCCAGGGAATAACTCAGAGCAAAAGCTTTGCCTTTTGAGCTCAGACCCTAGAAACTACTTCTTGCTACACATCTCCCTCCACTATCCCTCTCTGTAATGACACATTTTAGCTGACTTTTATATTGGTTCTCTAAGCCACTGTGCTGTCTTCTTCCTTTTATAATTAAGCAACTCAAGAAATCCTTTGAGGTCAATAAATTCTGAGGAGGCTTACATAAAACAGAATATAAAGTGGAGAGCCCTGCCATCAGAAGCCAGTAAAAGTCAGCCTCTTTGTGCGACACCTCTGCAAATGGCATTATGTCATTGCCTAATATTAGTAAGAAACAGTAAGATTATGTTTTTTGTTCAGAGCTATAAAAAGTAATGAGTCTCACATAATCTACTGAAGGGAAGGGGAGGGTGGAAAGCACAAGAGGGGAGGAAGGTGACTGTAAAAGTGAACTTCCATGCTTTTTGGGCATCCTGAGTGCATTAGGAAATCGAGCTCATAACACCCAAATAGACTTCAACATGCTCTGTCCTGTGGATTTAATTTACTTTGTTTTGCTTTGCTTGCTGGGAACACACACACAAAACCTTCCAGGAGTCAGGTGGTCTTGGTTTGGGAATTACAACATAATAATCAGAAGCTGGAAAATATTATGGGGTGGGTGAGGATGGTGTTATTCATCCTGGGTCACAGTACAGTGCTGCGAGTGTCTCGGATGCTGCTGATCCCAGCTCGCTGAAGCCCACGGTATTATTCTTAATCTTCACAAACAGGGTGACATATTTCCAGCGCTAAATATTTACTTTCTCACCGTAGGAATGTAAGTGCCCAACCAACAGATCTGTGGAGTCATTCATTTCGCAAGAGGAAGGAAGAGATCCTCTAAGGGAGGCTTTGTGCTACGGACCTGAATACGCAGGTTGTGTGGGAGTTAAATACGAGCTGTGAGGGCTGGGGATGGAGCAGACTGCTTCCTCGCTGTAAGCCAACATGTTCGTGAGCAATAATCTGCAATAAGGACTGGGCTTTACACGGAGAGCCGAGCGCTGCAGGCAATGGCTCCTTGGCTTTTTGTTCTGCTTGGTCCTAGCGAAGGTGGAAGCACATCAAAACGGGGTGGGAAGAGACCCCTGCAGACTGTGCTCAGCAAATACCAGTACTACATCTCCACACTGGGGCGAGGAAGGGGGAAATATTTTAGCAGTGATATTCTGCAACCAAAGGAGAGGAAGGCTTTTTTTTCACACACCATAACTGTTCACTAATGCATGCATGAACTAACTGTCCTTTCTGTCAAGTGCCTTCATTAGTATTCTTTTTCTTTCTGTACTGGAGTTAGACTGAAAGAGAGATTATAGCAAAAGTTGGCTGGCTATCAGTTGGTCCAATTTTATGTGTTTTAAAATGTGTGCTTTTTATAGGGCTAAAAATTGGTCCGGAGCCTCTGTGTAAGCAGCAACTACTAGGGCTGGTGGCTGTTAGCTCTGTCTTTGGATCCCCAGTTGATTCTCATGTGCTGTGGGATGTTAATCCCAAATATGTGCAAGTCCCTCGAACACCACTGAGCTTTTCTGGAGCTCCTCAGTGCTGATGAGCAGGGAATAGCACAAGAGCCATCAGCGACAGCTAGTGTCGGGATGCAAAATAATCAATATTAATGCATGGAAGCGCATATCCAAAATACCAACAGATACAGTGGCAGTCCTAGAAGGTGCTTCAACCTGGTGGGTTATAAGTGGTTCAGTGTTGGAAAAGATGCAGTTTTTAATGCATTAAGCAATGTCCTGTCGATGTCCGCTCCTCTATGCTCTAATGACACCAAAATTCTTTTGTCCTTGGGGTATTGCAGTCCTGCTCCCCCTGTGTATGTCTCAAGTGATCCCTCTCTATGTATTTCCAAGAGATCACTTGCCTTCCTGGTATGTCATAATTTTTCTTCCCTTGCAACTGGTGGCAAATAAAAATGGTCAATAGAGAACAACTTGCTTAGGGCCGTCAGACCTGCTCTTGCCCTTTTTTTTATTTCTGAAATTTTATCTAAGAAGTTAGAACTTCTGGCTTTACCCAGAGTAGCAAGGTATGGGGCCACATAGCAGGCGCATGTGGGACCAGCACCTCTGATAATGTCAGCAAGGGCTGCCAACCCTCCAGAAATCCTCTGTAGGCCACAGCATACGTACGGTGCATGGCTTTATAGCCCACGCGCCGCCGATCCAAGGCTTTCTGGAGTGAGGCAGTGCTGCACAGTTGCTCTCCACATGTGCCGCAGGTTTGGCACGTCTCCGAAGCGTTGGACCCTGCTTGTACGTGCTGCTCCGAACGCACCCGCTGCAGACAGCTGGGAAGCCCCCGCCAGCCAGATGGTCGAAAAGCTCCCTGCACCTGAATCCTTAAAAGCATTTGTTCTCCAAAAAATTGTTTGTTCTCCAAAAAGGGTTTAGCCGAGATGGGGGCAGCCCTAGCTCTGTGCGGGGGGCTGGTGCGTGAAACAGCACCGCGTCCCTTTGCCCGTCCGCTGTGAACATTACCGTGTCACCTGGGGTGTGAAGCTGCTGCTTGTGGTGTCTAGACTTGTGATTACTGAAAATTAATTAAACTGAAGGAAATTAGGCTGGAAGGGGAGTAGGCTCCTGGGAGGGGAAAATGGAAGAGTAAATAGGATACTGGTGTTAACCCTTTCCAGCTACTGAAATAAAAAGGGCTCTTAAATGCTCTCAAGGCCACTTGAATACGTATAGATAGTGAGTTGGTGTGATTTCAGGAGCTCTGCTCCTTACACGCTCAGACCCCGTGGAGGCAGGGTCTGTAGCCCAGGCACAATGAGCCCATCAGAAACGGGCAGCCCATTCTCCCTCTGCCCCTGTCTTTTAAATAAGCCGCTTTATTGCTAGCCAGACCTGAAATAACTTGCAGATCAGCAGTAGGTTTGAAATGAGCTGGTCTGAGTGTGAATGAGGTCAGGGGAACGGAGATGCTCGGATGTAATCCAATAATAAATCAGAGCTTTGTGGGGACGGGAGGCTGGATGGGCGGCAGGGGGAAGTGGTTGCTGGTGGACCGCTCTCTTCTTGCTTTTGCATAGCCTCTTACCTGCTCTTCTGTCTCTTAAAGTCTCTCTTATATAGCTTTTCAGCATGGTATGTGAGTGCTTTGTGCCTTCCCCTTGGCATACAGCCACCGTCTGGCTAGCGAGCAAGTACAAACTGTAACACCTGGGTGTCAGCTATGAACATTAGGGTGTGCTACAATGGACCCATCTGTAGTACTTGGCACATGCCGAAGATTTTTATATGTGGTTGGCTGAAAAGCAGGATCAGAGAGAGAGAGGAGGGTGAGCAGGGGAAGAGGGCTCCGCTGGGCACGCGGAGAACATCATTTTGGCAAAGGTGCCAATAGGTTTCCATGGGCTTGTCTGCTTCTTTGCTCAGCTCATGCATTCAATAAAAATATCCAGGTTGTTTCTAAGAAAAGCAGGAGTAGATTTCCCCAAAGAGCAAGCTTAGAAGCCTCGTTCTTTGTCTCTGGAGAACAAACCTAATGCTGTAACTAGATTTAATAAGAATACACTGAATAGCAATAGATCTAATAAAACCCTGATTTAATAATAACTAGTTTTATTGTTGTTCTATGTGAACTGAGTCCTGTTGACTGACCCCCTGAGCACCACAGGGTTTCTAGCTGGATTTGGAAGTGGGGAGCACTCTGGTTTTCCAGCCTATGGCAGCTTTGGCAGCGTTGTGTCCTGGAATGGATTTCAGTTGGGAGGGTATGGACAAGGGCTGCCTTGGGTATTTCCACACTGATACCTCAAGCCTAAAGAGTCATGAAAGTTTCCAGTTTTACTCAATGGATGAAGAAAATGTCTATGTATCCATGAGAAATCCCAGCAAAGGTAGGGAATGAGTTTACTGCAGTAAAAGGAGCCGTAGCTTATTGCATCAGGTTCACCTAAGTGAAAACTGCAGTGCGCTGAAAGAAGAGGAAACTTTTTTTTTTTTTCTCCCTTTTATGTGGTACTGATGTGTTTTAAAATGCATGGGCAAAGTTTGTAGTTTATTTCCTCCAAAGGGGCCAAGTCCTCCTGGCATTCTTATGAACAAGCTCATTAGAATAAAATCCATTATGCGCATAACTAATGACACAAATTTACAAATCTGTTGACAATTATGACCACATCCCTCATTGCATTTGCTTGTAGCTCACTGAAGTGACCAGGCGAAGGAGTTCAATCCAGAAGTTTTACAGCTCATGAGCTCCAAGTGCAGCCATGTGAGATTATTTCCCAACTGGATTACAAAGCTGTCATTAGGCAGGGCAACTCGGGAGGACCAGGGCACGAGACCGTAAACTGTCCTCAGGAGACTTGAAGTCATTTTGAAGGCAGAGCAAGATATTCCTGGCTGCAGAGACCATTATATTTTTTTAATTTTTTTTTTTTTTTTTTTTTTTAGCTGTGTCGGGGACGGGAGGGGGGGAACACATGCGCATGCACACAAACGAGGGCTGTTCCAAGTAGTGCCTGGCGTCCTCTGGAAATGAATAGAAATCAAATTGAGACGCTGGTGTCCTCAGAGTGTTAAATATTTCCAAGTTCTTGCCAGGCGGGTGTAATTTATTGAATGTAGGTTTTGTGAAATAGTGCTCCTGTCAGGGGGAGATTGGCACCAGAGAAATGAAGGCAGCTAATTCTCAGGGGGTCCTCCCTGGCAAAAACCCTCTATTGAGTCCTCATGCTACTTGTGCTCATAACTGCCGAAAAACCAGGAGTGCCATCTGCAAACTGTGATTCATAAACACTCTGTCAGTCTGCCATCTACCCTGACATCATAAAATAACAAGAAGCAGCATTGTAATAAAGAGAGGAGGTTTGCAGTCGACCAATTAAATGCATCTAATTTATTTCTGTTACAGCTGAGGCTTTATTTATTAGTAAACAGCTGCATTTGTTACACTTTTTTTCCTTTTTTTTTTTTTTTTCTCTTTACTAGGAGTGTGCCAACTGGCACTTTTGATAATCCATTAATCCTAAATAATCATCTGGGTACTTCATGGTTGGTAGGGGGAAAAAAAAAAAAGCAAAAAAGGTTATTAAAAGTTAAAATGTAACCTTGCAAGGAGGCTGGAGAGCGTTTCTCCACCATGGGTTTTCATGAGTTATGACGAGCTTAAGTTTGCAGGCCAAGTCCTACGCTCAATTTACACCTGCAAGTAACTGGCGTGGCAGCCAGCTGAAAGGGCTATAAATCCCAGAGCAGGATCCGGCCCTGTGGATAATTTTTTTTTTTTAAGGACAGCCTGTTTGTGGTACAAGTAGAGCATTTTGCGTGTTTGGTTTACTTGCCTCCTCCTTTCTCAGCGCTAACTTGATTCTCAGCAAAGCTAAAAATCTGCTAATTGGTTGTCAAAGTCTAATTAGCTGATATTACCAAAAAAAAAAAAAAAAAAAAAGAGACGATAAGTTTGCCTTTTATAATTGGAGCTGAACTCCCCCCCTTCCCCTCCCCTTGAACCCCCTGGTGTGTGTTAATTGAGCTCCAGGACTTTTCAGTGTATTTTAATGCTCTCTCCTTTTCAGTGCCCTGGAAAGCTTTGCAGTTAATGAGACAATAATATGTACAATCAAGTAAAAATGTAGTAAAAAACTAGGCAAAGCCGTATGGAATCGGGATGGTGTGAAGGTGTGCGGATGCATGGAGGGAGGAAGTGGTTCACCAGCCTCCCTAAAGCAGCATCATACGGTTAATAATGTCCCATAATTTTTAATTTGCTTTCCTGGGCATTTCCTTTCACTTACGAGGAGGAATGCTTTTTGGCTTGAGGATGTGTTTTACCAGTTAAGGGAAGAAGGCTGTACTCTGAGTCAAACGAACATGATGAGGCTCCTCAAGAGGCCAAACTAGGTGAAACACTGGTGTCCACTATATCTTAGTCTCTCTGCGTTGGTGTATACAAGTATAAATACAAAATCTCCGCTGTAGCCAGAAGCCAAGCCCACCTTGAGGTGTGTATGGGCTCTCATACCTTCAGCCTCTCCTGTACCATCCTTCCCGTAGGACCCCAGTACCTCCCGGTGGTGGTTAAACACTGTTGGGAACATCTGTCTGTCCTCCTCGTCCCGTGGCCACCTCTGGGGGAGCAGCGCGTGCCACACTGTGCCTTGATTTGGTAGCTCGATTTTAAAGCCTATCTCTTGTTATATATTTAAAAAAACAATGTTATAAAGAAGTGAGCACAGGTGGGTGCTCTATATATGGGTGCTCTTTTTCAATATGTATAATAACGTTGAGTTTACTTACTCAGTCATGTTTTCCTCTTTCTCCTCCTCCCATCTTCCTCCTCCACACCTGCTTTCAATCAGTCCCCTCTGCCCCGCCTGTCATCCTATCCTCTCTGCTGCTTTTACCACAAACCCACTAACGTTATATTTCAAGTCAAACTTTCAAGCCCACGACATTTAAGCAAGTGAATCAAAAAATCCAAGTGGCTTCACCAGCCTCTCCAGGCAGGGAGCCGGCACGGCCCTGAGGAGCGCACAGAGGATGTCGGCAGCTGCTTGAGCTGTCGAGGTGCAGCCGGTCACGAGGTTTCACCCATCCTAGCAGTTGGAGTCTGTTTTTTCCTTTAAATCTGAAAGTGGAGTGTTGGTTTTTTTTTTCCTAAAACCTAAAAAAAGAACATATTAAGGCCAAATGTTGCTGCTAGATGAACAACTTCAGATGTACGTGTCTTCTTGTTGTATGTCGCATACGTTTAGCAGTACATACCCTGACCACAATGGGTATCAGGCTGAGAAAAAGAAACAGAAAAGCAGTGAACCAGGCTACCTATAAGATCAGATGTTCATTTATTTATTCTTTTGATTATCAATGTAAACTCAGCGACTTTTTAGGTAGGTTATTTTAAATAGTACCTACTTCATGATAACCAAACCAGTCGATGGCTGATATCCCAGTTCAGCAGTGTACTCAGAACAGTGTGGCTTGAGTATGGGCTTGAAAGCTTCATCCTCGCACTCATAATTAGGGACATAAGGAGACTGTTTTTCCCCCAGCATTAAGCAATGGGAGTGGGTAACCTGCTGCTCAAAGGAGTAATCAGGAAGGTTGTCTCCATGTCATGGGTTTTGGGGTGCTCTCCCATCATTGCATCTCTCTGGAGCAGATCTGATGGGGTTAGAAAAGGTCAGGCACCAATCCTTGAATGGCTCTTGATGTTTTTAAGTTTGCCAGACTTCTGTTTACAGATGTCATTAATGGGGCAAAGCAGCACGGTGGCAGACAGGAACAGAAAGCTTTTCTAAAAGGCACGGCCGAGGTGAACGTTGCTGAACATGTAAACATTTGGAGTATCGAAAGGCATCCAAGATGCTATGGGAAACTTGGCCCTTTGTTACACGTAGGCAAAAAAGAAACTGGTTAAATACACGTGCCTGTTTCACTGTTGCCTCCTTATTTTATCTTACTTGTTTGGATTTCCTGTAAAGAAAATGAGTTGACATGGGCTTGACTGTGGGCTTCTGTAACCCTTGAGCAAAGTGTGCAGCAGGCTGATGGCCTGTGTCCCTGGCTGTTTCCTCCAGTGCTGTCCCAGCCTTTCTCTTTCTAGGTCCTCTCCTCTGCACTCCTCCTTGATCTCAGATCACTTTTGGAAACAATCTGAGAACAAGTGCTGGTTTAATGAGATCTCATATAAATTTAGTCTCCTTCAAAGATGCAACCAAAAAGTAAGAGCACCCAACAACTTCTCCAACACAGCACAAATAATTTGTCTGATGACAAATGCTCCAAGACTGGTGAGTTTTGATGATGTTCATCACGCCAGGGAAAGGGCTAGTAATTTTCTTTTTTTCTCAACCGCAATTAATATTTTTGCTATATGAGGGTAAGCTGACTAATTGTATTTATATTTTGAATTACTAGCGTGTCCTTAGACTAATTTCCTCAGACAATAGTCACTTCTTGAATGCATCAAGTCTCACTCACAGTTGTCGTTTGCCATGCTAGCTGCAGCAGAGAAGTGGTGTTAAAAGGGTTAGTAGCAAAGGTGACCCATCAAATGGGGTGGAAAGCATGGAAAATGGTGCAGGTTTTGTTGTGGAAACAACTTTTTAAACCCCCAAAATCCTAACAAGCACTATTCTCAAATGTTGCTGGCAGCCTTCTCCATTTAATAGGAACCTGTTGTTTCTGAAATTCAGTTGGCAATGTAATAAGAGGGCAAGAAACAGGAAAAATGGTTCTGCAGCATCCAGGCTAAAAACACCTCTTTTGTATGTCATCAGCAGATTGACTGACAATGGTGAAAGCTGATTAATATTATTCTCTTGCTTTTGCAACTTCCTCAGATAAATTCTTGTCTTTGCTTCTGCCTTCGGCAGGTCAACCATTGGGCTGCCACACTGATTCAGATACGTTTTTAAAAACAGGGAGGGTTATGATAGAAAAGGGTGAAGTGGATATGACTAGGTAATTCATCGCTACTCCTTTTCTGAGAAGACCAGTTTTTCAGTTTTCCAGCAGCCTCAATTTTCTGGAGCTAGTCCTTTGTAAATGTGAAAATTTCCCCGGTCCTTGGGTGATAGGGTGGAGTTCTTAAATAAATCTAACAGAGCCAGAACCTCTGTTGCGGAGGTTACAGCATCACTATCGGCTGAAAACACAGCATTTGCGCTTAATGCTTAGTTCATTAACACGTTCTGTCCATTGGCTCATTTGGATCTATTAACATAATTGTTCTTTCTAAACAACTGGGTCATTCTCTTTCCCCAAACAGAAAATCAAAGCTGGCTTCAATATTTTGAACAAATCATGCAGCCAGATAAATACATGTGCTCCTCTATAAACTCACCCGAGCTGAGATTAGATAAAAATGTTGTGATTCCACTTAGCATCGGCCTTGAAGTGAGACTCACTGTGGGGCATTTTTGAAACAAATGAGATGATAGATAGCTCTGCAGCTTTTTCTGTTGTAATGTCCTGTCTGCCTCCAAAACCTAAAGCAAAAATATTTTCCCAAGCTATTTTGATAAAATTCTTCTCCTTCCACTGAACTGAAGGGCTGACTTTTATCCTTTTCTCTCCTTCTGGTCTGGGATGTAATAAGGAGTATTCCCCTTTTTCATTTCTCTCCCGTTGGTTTCCCCTTTTACTCATTTCATTTTTTTAGGTGACATTGTTCTACTCGCCAAACCTGTAACTTTAACAGAGGGTGACAGGGTGACCTTGACGACAGATGTTCCTGTGGCAACAGATGGCACTAGCAAACCCGAGAAGCTGCTGTATGCCGTCTCCCTGCCACCTGTGCCTGGTCAGATTGAGTACATCAATTATCCCGGCGTGCCCATTTCCAGTTACAGCCAGTTGGATGTGGTGGCCCAGAAGGTCTCCGACGTCCACGACAATAGCCATGGGGCCAGTAAGGAGTCACTCAGGTAAGAAGACCTCCCCTTTGCACACCAGTGTGCTGAAAAGCCCTCAGACAGTGAAGGGTTAAGCTTGCCTCCCTTTCTCCCCATACTAGTCAGTGCAATATTCAACAGCTGATGTGGTTGTGGGGAAGAGATGGCTGCAAACACTAACACAATGTAATTTTATCATTAAATACTTCATTAACTGTAATAGTGAAGTTGTACAACCAAAGGCAATAGGAGTCTCACAGGCTTAATATTGGGGTGTACCCAGGTAGGCTTTCATGATCAATTATCAAGTGAAATCAAACGATTTAGGTACATATAAAGAGTCTACCGTGTTTCTCAAGGATGCCAGTGGTGGAAAAGGAAAAGCAAAAATTCCCCACCTACGACTGTTGTTGCTTTCTGGGCAGTTCATTCTCCTGAAGGGGGAAAAAAAAAAATAAAATAATCGTAACATTGTCTGAAATGATCAGGAGAACTTAATCCAGATGGTGGTGTCATTTCTAAGAAAAAGCATATGTTGGCCATTATGATACTTAAATATAATGGTTTTACATTCCTCTAGTGGGCACAAAAGGCACACAACAGAGTTGGCGGGGTTTTTTAATCTTCTGAATGGTGGCGGTGGTGGTGGAGTGGTGGGAGATTTTATCTTCCAAATGGTGCATTTCCCAAAAGATATGGCAAATTCAATTGAGGAGAGCCTGCTGTAAAAGCTGTGCTCCTGTGGAATGTAAATTTGTGCCTTCCTCTAACCAGTAACAGTGGAGAGGCTTAATTTACTGCCCCCTTTGGTTTAGCATCATTTTATATATATTCTTCTGCCTTTCGCGTTTTTCTTTTTTTTTTTTTTCTTGCTTTAACATGTTTTTCTTTCTGATTTGCTTTAAAAGTTATTTACGCTCCCTTTGCAGCAAAGTGGGCACTATAACTAATTTTATTCTTACCATGATTAACTATGAATAATTTCCTAAGAAATGAGTCAAATTAACAAGGGGAAGAAGGAATCAATAAATCATGAAAGCAGCCTATTTCTAAGTGGGGTTAAAACCACCATTAAATAAATCACGGACTCTAAATGATGACCCGCTTGGATATGGAGGGAAGGAAAAATGTCCATTTAAATTGCAGTGAAAGAAAAAAGTGTGGGACAGCATCTGTGGCGGCCCCCATACCGTTCAAGGAGGGGGGCACGGGAGAGGGAAGGAACTTCAGGGAAGGACCCTGGGACACGGCAGAGAGGAGAGATGTGGTTTCCCTGTGTTGGTTGCTACAGCCCAGCTGCCGGGAGGCAGCCAAGCAGGGATCAGGAAAGCTCTGGCTTTTGGATGTGGAGGCATAAATGTTGTTTAATAGCACCTTCTGCCTCCATCTCTGCTCTGCACGGGAGCTCAGGAATTCAGGGGCTGACCCAACCACACTCGAAATACCTGAAATGTTTTCACTCTGCTTTGATTTTTACTTTTTCCCATTGACTTTCATAGGCTTAGTCACAATTTAAACTACTTGGAGACAATTTCAGAATCAGGCCCACCATGCTTCTTGGCCGTTTTTCATTATAGCCTTCTAATCTTGCATTAAGGATCATACTTTGCCTGATGGCACACTGAGTGCATTAATGTTACCTTTACCTAGGGCTACATTTTCATCGTTCTTGTTTATTGAGACTTGTGAGTCTAAATTTTACACAAGGACTGCCATCACTTTTGCAAAAGAGTGGTTCATCCATCTTTACACCAGTATGTAAAGACATCTTCAAACTGTAGAAAATTAGGCAGACTTTTCTCCTCAAGTTTTCTATGGCAAAGAAGGGGTCAAAATGCTTATTCCTTACTTAAAAGAAAAAAAAAAAAAAAAGGGAAAGAGAAGCAATTCTACTTGTAACCTCCCATTTGCAATTCTTTTTATGATCTTTTCCCCTCCCTGAACACATGTATGAAATGGCACCAGCACCCTGCTTGCTGGGAAGGGGTACCTATTACCTTGCATTACGGGCCAAAGATTGCCAGCTGGTTTAAATCAGTCTATCTCCGTTTGCTGAAATGATGCCATAGCCATTTAAACTGTGGCTTATAAAGTTAGTTCATAAAGTTTCCGAGAGGGTCTCCTTCCTAATGTACTTTGTGGTCATGGGAGCTCATCTCTTTTTTTTTTTTTTGTGGGGTCTCGGAGTATCCCGTCAATCCAAGGTGATGTGGTGTCTTAGGACCTATTTGTCCTTTGTCTCTTTTGACCATCTGGCTGCTTTGGGCAGGGTTTGATGCAGATCTTTTGGCAAAGATTTGCATGAGGACCACGAGGCTCCCTGCTCACAACACCCCTAACCACTGGCGAGAGCAGGTACTTCAGGACTTCCTCCAAAAAGAAGGGTGAACCAATGGAGCCTCGTGCCTTCATCCCTTCCTCCAGGGAAGCACATGAGCATCTTCACCCTGGCATCCTCCATAGTGGCCTGAGCAAGTGAATCATGCTTATCTAGTGCTTCTGCACTGTTTTTTAATATTGGTCTTGCTCTTTAATAATAGATGCTACTGAACAGAGTAGTGCTTACAGAGCAACCAAGAATGAAGCCTGTTTTTCCCTAAGCGCTGTATAAACACAGCCGAGTACATATCCCCAGGGCAGAGACACAAGTGCTGGGAGGACTGGATCCATGCAATGGCCATGGAGCTTATTTCTGTTTCCTGCTGCCTGGGGGGACTTAGAGGTGGGGGACATGGAGGATGGGCAGGGAGCAGAGGAGCAGCAGCGGACCCATGGCGAGCGAGCTGGAGGTCCAAGGAAGGGATTTCAAAGGGCAGAACTGGATAGATAGGCCAGTTGTCCCAGGAGGGTGCTATCTCTGCCTCCCTCCTCTTCATGTTTCCTTCCAAAAAAGGTATTTATGGGCAAGAATGGGACTGCTTGGCCCAAGGATGTCAGTGGTCAAGTTGTCTCTGAGGAACCTGCAACCTTGACCTCTCTCAAACATGAGGCAGGTGCCTGTGAAAGGGAGGGTGTAGGAGGAAGCTGAAGGAGAGGGCACTCGCTGCTGGCCTCTGCCACAGGGATGTAAAGTGGGTCCAGCAGCTCTGTGGGGAAGGACTGGGCTTGAGGGAAAGAGATGGAGGACTTGCCTTTCAGACATGAAGGAGTTAAAACACAGGGATTAAAAAAAAAAAAAAAAATCCTTAAAAAAAAACCCCACCACACTCACACACTCTCACAAAACCCTGCACCCTAAATTAATTTCTGCTGGTAATCTATATCGGGTTAAATAACGCCTCATTATTCTGCAACACAGCTGAGGCTTCTCAAAATGTTTATCTTGTTTTGTAACTGGTACCTTCTGGCATATTCCAGTGCCAACTCTCCTAGCTCTTGCTATATTTCATTCTCACTATTTTTGGAATGGAGCTGCTGGTTCCAGGTGATTTAATAAATTGCTTTTTTTTGTGTTCCTTTTAACTTACCCATCTGCTCAACACATGCGTAACTTGCAATCTGTCGGCAGTTTGCAGAAAGACAAACTGTCAGAGCTGCATGCATTTGACAACTTTGTTCCCAATTAGATTAGTGGTAATTTTAACAGATTTCAGGGCAATCGAAAAAAGGGATGACATGTTATTAAAGCATCAATTTTGACAGACCCAAGCACATACAATTTCAGTGTAAATTATTTTAAATGCTTTAATTAAAGCTATGAAAGATTTACCCTTTTAAGCGGTAAGTGATTGCAAGACAAATATAAAGGGAAAGTGGATAACAGAGTTTCCTAAATGGTTTATGCTGCGCATGGCAGTCCACAAGTCACCACCACCATAATCTATGACTGTAATGTTGGAGGCATAGTTAATTATTCATAGCCTCATCTCTGGAGCAGACGTGATTAAGAACATGAGGAGCATTCAGAGATCTAAGCAGTACCTATGAAATTCAGAGTTCAAGTCCCTCTTAGATCAGATGCTGTTAGGAAACAGTTTGGGGGTATCTGACATTGAGGATATTTTTATAAATACGCTTTCATTTCTGCCCCAGTTCTGCTCTGGTTTAGAAGGCCAAAGCCCAGTGGTCAGAGTGATTGTAGATTTAGAGCAGTCGGGGATTTGCTGTACTTGAGGACACTTTACAGGCGCTACAAGCCCTGGAAAGAAAAAAAAAAAAAAGAAAAAAAGAAAAAATACAACATTCATTATTTAAACAGAATACAGCACTCTAAATTCGTCACTCCAGGAGCACTCTGCCACATGTGTAGCCCATTTAACCATTTAAATGATTTTGAAAATTATGGCCCTCTTCCAGCAACCTTTGTTCAGGCAAGGCTGACCTTGGCTTCATGGCGAGAGGGCTGGGCTTGGGCCCTCTTACCCAGCCCCTGGGTCCCAGCTGGAGGACCATTGGCCTCCCCGCAGTCACACCTTCATCATACACTCAAACATTGGTCTGAGCTGGAGCTGAAACCTTCCAGGACGATCGCTCCAAGGGGTTTGTTTGTTTTCTGTGTGGCTGGCTGTGCAGTGCAGAGCTGTCTCATTTTCAGATTGTTAAATGTGCATATTGCTTTAGTGTATAAACTACTGGTCCCACAACCTGCACTGAAAGTTTATTTCCTTTTTAATTCAGGGACTGCAGGACTTCCTGATGCTATTTAGAGTATAAAGCGTCAAGCAGACTGCTCCCACCCTTCCCTGTTTCTTAAAACTGTGTTTGCGTGCATCTGTTTTGGGTTTTTTCTTGTTTCCTTTGGGGATGGGTATGACTTCTGAAAAACTTGAAAGTTTTTATTTGGAGGTTGCTGACCCAAAGTGTGGCATTACTGAAATGCAGTGGAAGTGAGAAAAGCACTGCAGGAAGCTGGTCATAGCCGGAGGTCTTGTGCCTTTTCCAGCTGTTTGACTGCTGGAATATGCAGTGATTTGTAACTGGCACAATGAGTCAAGCAAAAAATATGAAGTCCTCGATGGAAGTGTCTCACCACCTTTGGGACTGGTTTTGATCTGCATGCACATACTGCCAGTCTGTTCTTTGCTTTGCAGGTCTGTGAACCCAACTTTAAAGGGTTTCACAGTTGGAACAGTCCTAAATTCTCTCAAGTCCCTTCCTCTAGTGCTCTTCTCAGCTGGTGTGAATCAGTGAGGCTCCATTTAATTCAATCAACCTACTCAGATGTGCACTGGTTTAAGATCCACCTTATTGTGTGTCAGTTGATGAGCGCTGGCCTCTTGGGATGTCTGAGTTTGCCATGAAAAATCACCTTCCTTCGGAAAAAAAAAGTGAAGGAGATGGCACATCAGAGATCAGAGTGTAAGAACAAGATCCTCCTGGTCAGCCCCCAAATCAATGATGTTAGAAAGCCAACAAGAGGATGGGGCCAAAGTGATCGGTAATGGGCAAGCAGGTAAACATGGGCAACAGGAGCAGGTTATTTCAATGCTGGTATCAGACCACCCATGCTCATACGTATCAAAATGCCTGCATGGTGGACAACGGCATGGCAATCCTGCCCAGAGGTCCTTCACCAGGTAGCCCTGCACAGCCTCTCAAAAAACCTTTTTGTGTATGTTTTCTCCTTGCCCTGGTATATCCATTTGCATGTGAAAGAGACTGTTGTACATCTGGACCAAATTAATAGGATTAAAATACTCCGCTGGCACAAGGGAGGTTCTAGGAAGATCAGAAACTTTTATTTCATTGGCATGGAGTCAATCATGGTTTTCTTGTCAACAGACCAAGTAGCCAGCAGGAGCTGTAATGCAGGTGAGTCACTAACTGTCTACACTGGTCTTCTGATGTTCCATCAAATAGTATTGAATGACAAGAATAGCATGTAAAGGCTAAGAGTTAGTAAGAAGGTTGGAGAGAGCAGTCTCTTGAATCTTGTGGTTTTGTCCTCGCTCATTAGAGCTTCCCCTTCCAAAGGAGCTCTGATCGTTTTGGTTTAGAACACGATACACCAGAGAAAGCAGAGAAATTTTCGTGACAGGTTAGAGTCATGATAAAGGCTCAAAAACTTTACGTCTGAAAAATCTTCCCATTTTTAGTAAACTTAACTGAAGATTGCCTACTCATTAGAGTTTCTGAGATCAAATCACTGGTAAAGACAGTCTCCGTAAACGAAGCAGAGACCTAAAATTGCTCATTTAATCAAGTCACATACAAAACAGAGCAAAAAACCTTGCTTGCATGCATACTGAGCTTTGCTGCCTAATCTATTTTATAATGTTTTGCAATTAACAGGCCAATGTTCATCAGCTGATAAATAATTAACAGCTGTTGTTGTTTTTAGGTCATGACGTAAAAGGCTTACATAGGACAAAAACTAGCTTGTGTTGTTTGCCAAAACTCTGACCAAACATACATTTACAGCTCACAAAAAGAAATTTCTCTGAAAAATTGCACTTCGTGGTATCTCCAAGGGAGTCCTCTTTATGAGTCTGTCAAACTTATTAGAAAAAAGTATTAACCTGCTCTTTTTGTCAGCCAGGTACTGGAAATCTAAGATGAAGGCTTCTCTTTTTTTCCTGGCATTAGTCAGACAAATCAAGAATTCAAGTGTGAACACAAAGGGGTTTTTATGATTCACCTACAGCTCCCTAGTATCCATAGTTTTCCTGATACCACACACGGGATTGTTTGATCTTTGCTTAAAGTCCTCAGATCTGAGTGGAGAGACATCTGAATTTGGTGAGATGTAACCACCCCTAGTGGGTTTAAACAAATTGAGTGGTCTCGTTGTTATTCATCTGAAATAACTAAAAATTGACTTGCTGTAAACTCTGGTTACAAACGGGAGATGCAGAAAACGGATCGTTTGGGAACACCCTTTGAACACATCTTGCTGACTGTCTCGTCAGCTTGCAACTCTTTTATTTGCTTACTTGCATCTGTTTCGAGTGAGGGGAGGGTCTGCACGAGCCATGAATGCCAACACGAGGAAAACCTGCAGCTGAATTTGCGCTGGAGGGGAGCTCAGTGGCTTCCTCCAGAGCTTTTCTGATTTATTTATTTTTATACTGCATATTCATCAAGCAATTGCAAACGCACTTGGCTGATAGAGGGGGATGACTCCTGATTACAGCACACACAGTCTTCTATGATTAAGCAAGTTCATACCATGCTCATGCAAAAGTTCAGTCTCCCACAAGCTTTACTCCTGTTGTAAAGGTTTCTAATGTACCAGGGAAGCATGTTTCTTGATTATGAGTTTTATTCACTAGTTTCACACAGTTTTTCAGATATCCTAGCTTCAGGCCAAGGAGCATCAGAAAGAAAAGGGTCAAAAACTTGAACATGTCTCCAAATTAAAATTGTGAAGCTATCGTAGACAGTTGAGGATAGATGTGATGTATTTGTGTCAGTGAGTATCACTGAAGAGGTTTTCTGTAACATTTTGTACTATTTGGAGTTTCCTAAGTGTTGCAGGCTTCATGCCCAGGTATATCGGTTTGCTGTAATATAGCCAAGTGACCAAGGTGTGAAAAACTAAGGCCAGGTCAGTATCTGCCAGGATGGGATGCAGTCTCCCAGCCAACTGGGGATGGTTGGAAGTGCTAATTGCTGCTATGAGAGAGCTGAATGTACCTGTGGATTCTTCTCCTTTCATTTTTAAAAATAGGAGCTCAATTGTAAATGTGTGGTTTAACCACAAACTCTTCCCAGTTCTCCCTTCTGCATACTGACATGTCCTGTCTCACTTGGGCTCAACTTCATCTCCCTGTTGTGTATCTTTCAGGTTATCTTGACTCAGCATTGGGACTTCATCCTGGTATTGGCATGATTGCATATGGTGAAAAATAGAGATGTTTGTTTTCTGTACCTTGCCAGCACTGAAACCACTTACTCTCAGTTGTATATAAATATTGAAAGAGCTGAAGATATGTCTTGGCCGATTTGATACCCCAGGGTAAAGATTTTGCTCTGGACTCATGCTGCTTCTTGCAGGTGAGGTGGCAATGCCCAGTGTAAGCGGTATCGTATAAATACAGAGAGACCTGGAAGGATGAGAGGATCACCCTCCTCTCTGTCGATGGGAGGGAACCTTGGGCTGGTGGCAGCAGAGCCATTTCATCTCTGGTCTGGTGTTAGTCCAGTTTGTGCTAGGCTGGACCATAGGTCACAGCAAAACAAGGATTCAGCTTCCCAGTTAGAGCACTCTAACTATCCTGATCAGACATCAGAGGTTCATGGTGAACATGTTTACTAATGTATGTAGAGGGGACTTCTTCACAGGTGGTTGTTTGAAGGAGCAAAGAAACACTCCTTTGGTGTATTACACCAGGACTGTTTGGTTCAAGAGGAGCAAGAGTTCTTTGTGACTCCTCCTCCCAACCATGGTGCTAAAATCAGGATCATTGGTGGCTTCTGTTACAAAACTCTGGACTGGCCACTGCAGTAACGTGATCAGAACCTGTATCACCAGCACTTGCAGTGCCCTCAGAATTATCAGGAAGGCTGAATGTGCAGTCAAGAGTGGCTTAGATGAGAAATTACCTGAGATCCTTAGCCAGGGGTGGCATGTGTATGAACACAAAATCTGTAAGGTTTTGTCTCTTATCTCTTTTTGGTAGCAACTTAGTTTTTCATTATTTCTCCCCCTGCATCTTTCAGACTTCCCTGAAACAGATTGTGCATCATCTTGCAACAGCAGTCCTCTGTCCTTTAGAAAGGACAGATTTTAAAACTGGGATAGCTCTCTCCACCCTGGTGGGATGCATACCAGCCTACTGGCAATGGGGTCCCATTGCTCTCCCCAAATGTTTGTTAACCCTCCTGGTATGTATGCAAGCCCTCCACTTCATCCACCGAAGGAAACCCTGTGCCTTTAAATGCCCTCCCCATGGCGGGTGCACACTTTTCTGCTTATTCTGAACTGACAGGTTTAACATGTCGTCTGCCTGGTCACCGGAGAGAGGCACCTCTGGCAAAAGTTCAGAAGTCAGTGTTTTGGAAAGATTGGTTTGACCAGCTCTCAAGTGAGAGCAAATCCCAGACCAAAGGCGGTCAGATCTTCAACAACATTTAACTGCTGTGGTGCTGTAGCTTACTGACTCCATTTTAACCTGGAGCATTCATCGTGTTTAAACCTTCAAGTTTTATTTATTGTTTCTTTTCTGCTCTGTTGGCAGGGGGAACCTGGGGTGAAGACAGGTTGTTTTGACTTAATTCTAATTAATTCATTAGCTTGCGTATGTTTCTGGCCCAAGACTACAGGACAGACTAGCAATTTTGGATGTTGCCTTGATATCTAGACATCTGTAATATATAGCATTGCAGTGAGAACATATATTCCCTTATTGCCTCTTCAGGGCTTGTTATTGAAGGGATCTTAAGATTTACTGCACCTTGCTTTGTAAAACTGCCAGTTCACAAACTTTTTTGCATCCTTTGGTATTTACACTGAAGGGCAAAAATTACTTAAGAAACAAACAACCAAACAAAAAAGAGCATGCAAACAGTTAATAGTAAGTGGTGCCCAAATTACATAGTTCTTAAACTCATGGCCTACTTTACTAATCAGTTGTCATAAGATGTCAGATGGGGACCCATCACTGAAGAATTGCAGAATGCAGCCAGTGAAGCAACTAATTAGTTGGACAGTGGCATGGAGGTGTGTGTCCCCAAGGAGCTGAAATGATCAGAGCAGGTGAAGGAAGTTTGGGCAGATCAGTATCTCCGTAGTATAAAACCCAACACTTGGCTGAATCACAGGATACCAAGGGTGAGGGTACTACAGGTTCTCCGTCAGGGACCGTGCTCGGCAAGGGACTGCAGTACTGCTGTTTCCAGAAAGAAAGGCGAGTCAGCTGAACGCTTGAAGGAACATGACCTGAGATGTGCAGGAATTAGAATAGTTGAGCAGTTTCTGGGTTTCATTCGGGAGAGCTGTAGCTGGCTGGCTTGCTCACCGATGGCTTGTTACTCACTCCCGAAGCCTTTGTTCCCCAGCCACTGCAGGACCTGGTGTTGGTTATTCCCTGTAGGCACCAGACATGCCTACCATCACAAGTAAGTGATGGTCATTGAGCCAGCAGAGCAGAGGATCCACTGATTTCTGCTGCAGCTGGGGACAAAAGGCAGCAGTAAGGGACCCTCAGACATCTGGAACAAACATAAGAACCTCTCTTGTGAGCTAAAAGACGCGAAAGACTAAAGCTGATAAACTTCTGTAGGTGGCCCATATACTCCTTCAACACAATTTAAGTTGTTTTAAGAGTGCTGCATGGCTTTCTTCCCTCTTCCCTTCATCCCATCCTTATACAGGTGCACCCTGCTGCACTCATGGAGTTTTGTCTCCCTATACAAACTCCATAGGTGCAGGAGCAAAACAAAACCTCTCCAAAACTTCTCCAAAGGGAGGGCCCCACCACCCTGCAGGACCTGAGAGAGGGTCAGTTTGGGACAACAGGAACCCCTTCACATCAGCAAGTCACTCGCTTTCACAGAAAAAGTGAGGATCTCATTCCCAGCCTCTTCTCTTTGGGTAGATGGAAAACTCAAAGCCAGGTATTTCACTTGGGATCTTTGTGCATTCCTCAGTAGAAAATCTTCTCTTCAGCGCTTCGATTTTCAAAATATTATTGCACAATGTTGAAGCAGTTGCACAAGATGATAAGAACCGTTGTATTAAGTTTTAATAAGTAATATTAAACTGTATTGTCATACAGATTAAGGATAGCTATGTCACAGGAGTTCTCAGGAGAGGTGTTTCCAGACCTGGAGGTCACTTCTGGAACCTTATTCTTGTAACTGCTCAATTCAGTGCGGTGGACAACTTCCACCTAATGGGACAATTCAATGTTCAGCCGGGCTGAGCAGTTTCAGGACTGGCCCTACCTGAGGGTGGGGATGCTGACAGAGGACAACGGATCTCCTGTGACTGTATGGCAAAGGCTGGTGGATGGGCTTGGAGGACACCTTGGAGATGTAGCATGCACCACATGCCCTGGCAGAAATGCATTCAGCAAACCCACGCAGATGCTCTCTGGAGGTGTAAAAGGGCACCAGTTCTTTTCATCCTGTTGAATTCAGGCAAGGTACTTGCTCAAGGGACAGATTCTCGGTTCCAAAAAAGCTGTTTTGACCTTTGAGCTGCCAAATTCCTTCCTCCATTACCTCCCATTTTTCTTTCCAGTATAGCACAGCTACTCTGAGTCACTGTTTATCTAATTTAATTAACATTTACCAGTGCCTGCAACCTAAAACACTGTCTTAAAACATTTGCTTGAAAAGCCTCCTTGTCCCAGAGCTGTCATTTTTTAGCATGATGGATAATGGATAGAAATAATTATCCTGAACAAGGTTAGACAGCTTAAATGATTTGAGTTTCAAGGAATTAGTAAGCTTAGCTAAACATCTTATTTTTCAAGACACATTAGTAATAAAAACACATCAATGACCACAACGGAATGTAGAATCTGTGCCCTGCTAAAACGTACGTGGTCCCTCACAGGTAGCTGTGTCCGCAATGCCTTCACTCAGGGGGATTTATATCAGTGCATCATCTGTTACATCATCAATCCCTGCGCTGAAAGGACTTCAGGTAACTTTGAATCCCAGATAAGATGCTTCCAGGACTGTGAGTGCTGATGTCCAGTTTATCTGGACCAAGTGGGAGAACAGTGTATGCATGGGTCCTCAGGAGGACCTGGGTCCATAAAAAGCCAGTGGTGCAGCCACAGCCCCTGCAACAGCCCTGGAAAAGGCCAGAAGAAATCAGAAGGAAAGACTTGGTGCAAATGGAGTGAGCTATTTCAGGTTTACAAAGGTATAACAGAGGGTAGAATTGGGCTCGCTGCCTCTGCATTATTTCCCCAGCCTATAATTTTTGGGGAAAATAAAAGTTTTGAATTAACCGTTGACCTTTACTTTGAAGAAAAACAGAACTTCGGCATGAAATTGCTGAAAAATGAGAGTAACAATTTGTAATTGCTTAATTTCGCTCCTAGAAACCCAGGTGCAGCCAGGCTTCTGCGGTGCTCTGCGCTGCGCAGAAGTGGGCTCTCCTCCAGGGAGTCTCAATCCAAGGCAGACAAAGAAAACACGGAGAAAAACAGGCACCTGGAGGAGAAGTGCCAAGCCACACGCAACAGGACACGGGAGATGCCCCCTCCCTGCCCTGCGCGTTGCACTGTGACACCTTTCAAATAATAATAAACCTCCTCCACCCAGCAAGATGCTCAGACCTGATGTTGTTCCCCTCGGTGTGGAGCAGAGGGTCACATCCTGCTGCCCGCTGGCCATGGTGAGAGCTCTCAAGTGCTGTCCAGCCAGCCCTGGGAACAGAGCCTGGGTTCCAGGTTCCTGCAGTCTAAATCATTAAATGCATCAATATGATAGAGATTTCCACTTAAGGTAGATTTTCTTTTTCTTTTTTTTTTTTTTTAATTTTTAATTCTTGTTCGCCAAGTTTTATATTTCAGGGGCCTTTAGGCAAATTAAATAAAAATCTTCACCCCCAAAAATGTCCCTTTTCGCTTCTGAAAGCAAATTAAAATTTTCTTTTTAAAGACGGAGAGTTTGCAGACCCACTTGACAAAATCCAAAAGTTTCACTTCGACCCTCACTTTTTACATTTTTAAATTTGTTTTTTAAAGATCTCTGCATTGGTGTAGAACGATTTAAAATTCCTCTGGCAAAGTGCAGTTTTATTGCTCCAGAGCTAGCATAAAGCTGAATGGGTGGCTGTATTTCAAGCGAGGAGCTGGGGGAGAGTGCAGCTTGCAAATGGCAATAGAGCTCAGAAATTGAACTCTAGCCTTTCTATTCAGTGCTCTTTTTATTATTAAGTCACAGAATAAGTAAAATGTTACAGGGACACTTTAAATCTACACTTGTTTGTACAGCATGTGATGAATATGTGATGGGGAAAGAAAATGAAAAATGTGGGGATGCTGAAAATAAGGAAAAGATTGGATGTTGAAGAATCAAGTATGGTAAATTATGGGATACAGTTAAATCTGTAATTCTAACCTGAAATAGAGGAACACGGCTTTGGTGCACTCTCATGGTTGTGGGGTGTCTTTGGGGGTAGGTGCCCTCTGCTTGGTGGCTCAGAGGATGGGACATCTCTGTGGCACAGCAGGAGGCAGTGATGGTCAGAAGGTGCCTCAGCTATAGCAAAAAAAAATATGTTATTTTAATTGCTGAAGGTGCTTTTTGTTGTGATTTTTTTTTTTTTCAGCTTGAAATAAAATGATCCAGAACTGAATTGCACAAAACCTTTTATCGCGCTGGTGAAAATGCTGGCCCAGGTGACAAAGAGGGGCAGGAGTGTGGAGCCATCATTCACGCCAGCATCAAGGTAGGATGTGAAAGATGTTTGGGGGGAGGATGCCTGCAGGCTGTCATTAGCACCTCCCAATGATATGAAGCCTAAATGTCTGGCTATGCCTCGAATTTAGACTAATGAGCTTTGCTTTGTTTTTAAGGGCCAAGAAGTTTCCCCTTGAGCTGGCTACGGTTCACCTGCAGGACTACAGTTTAGATCCTGGTACTACAATGGTTTTATTCTGCCTCATTATGGCTCTTGTGGCCATCATTTTAAAAAGACACATACTGGATACAGCTTGGAGCAGAGATCTGTACGTTCTCTGACCCTGCACGTGAGCTGGGCTGGGGGAAGACTCTTCTCCACAGCCATTCCCAGAGGCTGTAGATCCCTGGGGAGCTTTCTGCGGGATGCTTCTCATTACCAACACTAATCATGGCCATGGAGGAATGGGAGGACAGAAACACATCCATGCTGTCCTACTGCCTGTTTCTTCCAACGTGGGACAGTGCAGGTGACCCTCCAGCAGCATTTACCCATTGTGAGGAGCCAGCCTTGATGAGTGTCCTGGGTAAGGATCCCTGTCCATACAGGTGTTAGCGTCACCCACCATGGAGAAAGAAAGAAGAAGCAGGGGAGAGCGGCCGCTTTTCCAGGCAAGGACAGTGACCAACCACCCCTAACACTGGCACCACGGAGGCTGTCATTTTAAGAGTCCTTAGTTGTGCTTTTATCACTCTGGATAGAAGATACAATGCAAATATTGCTCCTATTCCTATGCCCTTTGAGTGAGGTGGAAAAGAAACCTCCTGAAACAAAAAATGTTTCCTGTGCTCTGGGCTAACTGGGGCCATGGACTGATTTCTGTTTCTCACCAGTGCCAAACCAGTTCCCTGGTGACCACCGCTGGCCTTCATGCTCCAATACTCACCTGCCTCTTCATCCTGGCCTCACGACTGTCCTTCTTACTGTAGTGATTGCCCTGGTAGGAGGAGGTGTGAATCCCTACACCAAACGTGCTGGGGAAGAGTGGAAAGAGCTGGTCTTCCCGCTGTAGTTTCTAGCCTTGTTTTAAATGTGGTTTAAATTTCACAAATCCATTGCAACTATTTTTTGCCCTTCTTCTAGCCTGAGAAAATAACACAGCGTTAAATATGATTTCCTGATGGTGTTTTTAACATGCAATAGCAGAACCAGTGTGAACACTAAGGAGCTTTTGTCTGTGTTTTCCGTGCCCCAAACGAGGAGCAAGTGACCTATGAGCTACCCCATAATTTCTAGTGTTGTGAATAACCACAGTTTGTGTTTTCTGTAGCTCAGAGATGGGTGGGTCAGATGGAAGAGGTCGCTGAGGCGGACAGTCCCGTGATAAAGAAATGCCCCCGTGGAGGCAGCTGTTTACCCACCTCAAAGTGAGTTAGATGAAGATGGATTTGGATGGGGCAGTGGCTTGAGACACGATGATGAAAAAATGACATGGAGAGTTGTTGAGGCTGGGGACTATGGTGTAAAGGCAAATGTGCCATGGATGAAATCATGCTGCTTAAAAGGTAATGCCAAAGGTATTACTGGACTCTTGCTCCGGCTCTTGTGGCATCCAGGATTGTTGCAGCTGCGGTCAGGCTGTGGCGGGAGAGGAGCAGCAATAAGAAAACCCCATCCAAGGGATGGGGAAAGCAAGGTGTACACAAGACCCGTGGGTGGCAGAGGTACTCATCCACAAACCTGCCCCGTGGAGCAAGAGGACAGCCAGCTCTGTATTTTTGCCAAGAGCAGAAATCAAGGGAAAGGAACCGTAACACACGATGGGTATCTGCTCCTTGGGCTTTCCTTTCAGTAGCACAGTTGGGTTTTTGATGCAATTTGTTTCTCATGCTTGTGGATGTGTAATATGAGGCAGAGCACTCATTATTGGGGAGCCACAATCGATAGATGAATAAAATGGTTGGGTGCCAATGTTAGCATTGGCCCTGCGTAACCATCATGTTGGTAACCTGCATTAATTGCTCATGGCAAAACCAGTGGGTTGGTTTTCCTTAGCAACTACTTCGTAATTAAAGAGCGAGTCCAACAAAAGCAGTAGTAAAGTATAATTATGTAGTTACTTTTTTACAGTTACCAGGTCATTCTTGGATATATATATATATAATTAACATGTTGCTGCTGTGTGCTGGGCGGCTGCGAGAAGCTTGGCTTTGGAGCATGAAGTACTTGCTGTTTCCTTCATTGCTGGTGTTTTAGGAGGTGTAACACCCCCTGCTCATCCTTCTCAATTGTGAGGAAGTGTTTCTTTTCCCCCTGCCTTTTGGCCATGGTGCTCTAGTCAGTTCTTGGCACGCCTCTCTCACCTCCACCCATCTGATGGCATCTTTGCTTCTTGCCTGCCCCGTGTCTGTGTGACTGAAGCATTTCTGGTTGTCCTGCAGGGATTTTAACTAAGCATCGTGGCAGAAAGTGCTCTTAACACATCAGGTAGCACTGGAGAAGATGGGTGTGAGCACAGAAAACTGCTGCTAATAGAGCAGTATTTTTTAAAGATGAAATGCAGAATGGATGCCGCGGATCTTCTTTGGTCATGTGCTGACTCTTCTGCATTGTGCATAATGCGTGCAGCAGATTGTTGGGGTTTTTTTAATTGAAGAAAAAGGAAATGTCTGTGCAAACTTAAATCTTCCATGTGCAAATCTCAGGTTTGCTATCGGAAAATCGGGTGGGGGCAATCAAAATGCAGCGCTGTGTTCTGGGTTGGTTTGGGATCGCACTGATGTGCCAAAGTCCAGCAGCCTCAGCTGGATGCCCTGATCCAGGATCATCACAGGACCCCCTTGTATGTCCCATCAAACATAAACAGTTGTGACTTGATTTTTCTTCTGTTAAAAAAAAAAAAAAGGCAGTATTTCATCATTTGGCTGAAAACAAATGCCAGTTAATGTTCTTTATGTCTATTAAATAGGAAATCAGTGAAGAAGAATGAGAGTGTGAAAAATGCTCTTTAATAATTTGGGATTTTGTTGATAATGACATAGATCTTTGCCCCAAAATTTGAAATTCAAGTAACTAGCCAACTTATGCAATATTTAGAAAACGTGTGATCTTCTGATTATTCCAGTGGAAAATGTTTAGGAATTCACAGAGCAGTCTCTGTGGTGAGTTTAGATGTAGGGATTCACTGAAGCATCTGCTTAGGTCCCGTTGATGCTGTAAGACCTAAATCCCGTTCCTAAATAGCAGTGTTTTCTGAGGTGAGGATTCCGGTTGGAAAAGTGCCTCCCTGTTGGGTGTGTTTCAAGCCTTTCTCACCACTCGCCCTGCAGTGGAATGGATGTCCAGGGGGAGGGAATCATTTCCCCAGCCATCTCCTGTTCCCTGCAGCTGGATCCAGTCCTGGCTGGGAGTTGGGCACAGCCCTCATGGTTTAGGAGGTGGTTCCCATAAACCCAGAACAAGGCTAATTTCAGGCTATTAGAGTTTTGTCTCTCAAAGCCTTGGTTCCTCCCTTCTGATCCCTGCTTAAACCCTGGCAGGTGAGTTTGTGGCTGCCTAATGTGAGTTTACTCCTTGTGCAAATCTGGAGTATTGCTGAATCTTGCAGAACTGCTCCATCGTTTCACCATCAGGGTATGTTGGGTAGGACACTTACCACTGTCTTCGCTGCTGTGTTTTTAGTGATTTTTCAAAGGACAGTTGACTTTTCCTAAATTTAAAATGTATTTCTATGGAAACTGTGAGGCTAGAAGAATGATTTGAAAAAGTTTAATACCTAACGGCAGCCAAGATAATGGCAATAGGCAGACGTATGATGGTGTATGGGATATCCCCATCACCCTAAACAGTTGAGCTCAGGTGTAGGCAGGTGGACCAGAGGATAAACCCAGTATTCATCGCTCAGCCTGCATGCCCTCTGCATCCCTTGCACGGTGCTTAGCCCCCTGTCCTGCTCCCTGAGACCACGGGCAGTCACGGCTGCTGGGAAGCAACTGGGCAAACTGGAACTTGGGAAATTGAAATGGGATGTGATAAAAGCCCTCGGAGGAGTAAAGCCTGCGCAGCTCACTTGGTGCAAACTGCAGCGTGCCCTTGTCTGGGTGCGGAGGCCAGCGGTGGTGCAGCACTTCCACAGCAGTGCCTGCATGGAGGCTATTTCCGACTCCCATAAAAATCTTTATGTCTCTGTGATCAGGATTCGGTGATGCAAATTTGCTGTGTCAAAGGAAGATGCCGCTGTAAATGAATTAGTACAAGAAAAACTTCTTATTTAAGAAGTGCTGACTCTGCACTCTCCCCTATGCCCTCGCTTTTAAAATGGAAGTCTGGGTTTGCTGCTTGCTATGATCTATATTTAGATACTTGTAAATGAAGTTTTGCAGTCACATGGCTGCATTCTTGTACGGCTTCATGAGGCTGTTTTTTTCACATTACGGAGATTTATACGTTTGCGTTTACATATTGCAGGTGTTTCCATAAAAGCTTGGGGTAGCCACATTAAGGAGGATGGCCTGAAAGAAAACGGAGAAGTGTTCAAAATCATACTGAGCACACCTAAAAACATTGTCCTGGGGCAAAAGAGTGAAGTCACTGCAGAAATGAGGGAGTCGCAGACAGGTAAGATTGATGGATGTAGGCTTTTAGGAGGCACCTCCTCCAAGCAGAAGGTCGAGTCGTGCAAGGGGACAGTGTCCCTTTCGGGATGTATCTTGTGCAATGCTCCCAGTAAGCTGCCGAGCCCCTAGCAGAATATTTCAAAATGTCAGAGAGTGCTGCAGTGCTGAGCTCATGCTATGTAAATGATAGCTCGATGAATTATGTGCTGTACACACTACACACAAATCCTGTCCCAACCAGCCCTGGAAGAGGAGATAGTATTCTTGCTGGTGTGTCCTCTGCTCCAGGAACTTTGCCAGGAGGATACACCATAATTCATGCTCTGCTGATGCTTTATAAAAGTTGCAGCCTGTGCCTTGGCTGCTGTGCTGCTGACCCCAGCATCCATGTCACCCACCGGCCCCTCCGAGCCTGGCGGCTGCCCGCATCACCCTGTGCCTATCCTGGGGAGGCTCGTGTGTAAGCTAGCCCTCGGGCTGGCACAGCCCGTGCACGCAGGCAGCCCTGCCTTGCCTGGGCTCAGCACAGCATTAGACAAAAGGTCAGGGCTCTCCCTGCTTTCAGCCGACACCCAGAGCTGGTTTAACCCCGGCTTTTCCCTCCTGACTGCAGAAGCCTACAGCTTGGCACTGAAAACTAGGTGGTAATTCATGGGGCTTCTCCTTAGCCTGAAGAACCCCTCCAGTCTCCGCTGGGTATCAGCTACCGAAAGCCAAGGATTATCAGCACTTAATTTAACCTGGTTTGGGACTCACCATAAAGCTGTAATGTGGCACCTTCCACGAGGTTTCCCAGAGGGAAGGGGCAGGCTGACAGTAGGGGCTCATAGGGGAATTTCCCAGTGAACTAAAATACTTCCGAAATACTGAGGGAGGATGGTGGAAATTTGAGGCAGAACGGTGAGAAGGAGTTTTTGGCTGCAGGGGAAGAGTATTTTCCATCCTTTTTTTCCGTGGTGTGCTGCAAGCTTGGCCCGAGGAGGACCCCGGTACAAACCCCATCCACCGGACAGGGCGAGACACGGTGCGATGTGGGGCGAGGAGGGCGACCAGGTGGGTCATGAGGGCCAGGAGCAGGTGGGTGCCCAGGCCAGCACGCCCGCAGGTGCCAGCCTGACTTTTTTGGAGTCTTCTGCTTTTTTGGAAGCTTGCTGAGGAACCAAAAATCTCCAATTTCCTGCTGCCACAGAGAAGGCTGCGTGCTGGCCCAAATGTGGGTCAAGAGTGACACCCTGTGGACAAGTTACTCTTTTTCGTAGCTCCAGGATTTCTTTCCTGCTGCTCTCTTTCTTGCCTCTGGCTTTACCCCCCGCCCCCCAAGGCTTTCCTGCACAACTCCCCTCACCCCCCAGCGGCTGCGCGCAAACCCCGCGCTGCGGAGGGAGCAGCGTTTTTCCTCAACCCCTTCAAAGCGCGGGGCTGAAGAGCGGGGCCCCAAATCCCCCCCTTCCACACCCCGCCCCTCCCCCCCCCCTTTTTTTTTCTTTTTTTTTTTTTTTTTTTTTGGTTGGTTGGTTGGGTTTGTTTTTTTTCTTTTTCCCCTTCTTATCCTTGGTTCCACCCGCGCGGTTCGGCCGTCGCTCCCCGCGGAGGCTCAGCCCGGCTCCGCCGCCGCGCAGCTCAGCAGCTGGAGCCGGGCTGCACTCCCGGGGCTCGTAAATCTACCGGCTGCTCGCAAAATTTGGCAACTATGAACCCAGGCTGGCTGTTAGAACTGGGAGAGAAACTGCGTGGGCTTCCCCGCAGCCCCCCCCCCCCCCCCCCAAGCCTTCCCTGTCCTCCGCACCCCCCCTCCCCACCGCACGCACATGAAAACTCCTCAAAAAACAAAAAAAAAATGAAGACTGCTTCTCTTCTGGTCACTATGATGTCCCCTTAACAATCTTGGACCTGTTGGGGTTGCACTGACCTGATGCTCTTGGTGTTATCCCCAAGGACCAAAATCTGGTGTCCCAGAACAGGCTGATTGACACCAGCTGACGACCTGGAGAGAATACAACTCTATTTTAAGCAACAAATAATTCAGTTTTATACTGGTGAGAAATTCCTCATCACTTGTTTAATTATGTGGGTCTAAAAGAAACCATGTTTTGGCACACCTGAGTGCTGGGACTGGGAAAGACGGGGGTGTCAAAATCCTTCCAAGAGTTTATGTCCTTTCTTACCCCCGGCAGTTTAACCCTGCCAAGTCTGCACAGACCTATATATATATATATACACACATATATCCAACAGCAGACTGGATGGAGATTCCTTAATACCCACAAAAGGAGCAAATATAAAGGCAGTATTTTTTTCCAATGGCATTTATATGCCACCATTAACTCTACTTTAACTGGTACAGTTTAGGGTTGTCAGAAAACATAACTTCAGCTGCACGAACTACCAGATGGTTTTGCTGAGAGGGTTTGCCTGGACAGCCCACCAAGATCCTCTGCCTTTTCCACTGGATGCAAAATTGCAAATCGTAGAATTATACAATTGTTTGGGTTGGAAGGGACCTTAAAGACCATCCAGTCCCACCCCCCTGCCCTGGACAGAGGCACCTCCCACCAGCCCAGGTTGCCCAAAGCCCCGTCCAACCTGGCCTTGAACCCTTCCAGGGAGGGGGCAGCCACAGCTTCTCTGGGCAGCCTGTGCCAGGGCCTCACCCCCCTCACAGGGAACAATTTCTGCCTTAGATCTAATCTAAATCTCCCCTCTGTCAGTTTAAAGCTGTGACCCCTTGTTCTATCACTACATACCCCTGGAAGTCCCTCTGCAGCTTTCCTGTAGGTCCCCTTTAGGTATTGGAAGGCTGCTATAAAGTCTCCCCAGAGCCTTCTCTTCTCCAGCTGAACCCCCCAACTCTCCCAGCCTGTCCTCACAGGGGGGGGCTCCAGCCCCCCCAGCATCTCCGTGGCCTCCTCTGGACCCACTCGAGCAGGTCCATGTCCTTCTGCTGTTGGTGCCCCCAGAGCTGGACCCAGCCCTGCAGGGGGGTCTCACGAGAGCAGAGCAGAGGGGGAGAATCCCCCCCTCGCCCTGTGCCCACCCTGCTCTGGGTGCAGCCCAGCACACGGGTGGCTCTCTGGGCTGCAAGCACACACTGCCTGCTCATGTTGAGCTTCTTGTCAAACACCATCCCCAAGCCCTTCTCTGCAGGGCTGCTTTCAAACCATTGTCCACCCAGCCTGTGTTTGTGCTTGGGATTGCTCTAACCCATGCTCAGGACCTTGCTCTTGGCCTTGTTGAACTTGATGAGGTTCACCCAGGAATCTGAAAGAGGAAGAGGTATCTATGCCCTTATGCCATTTCCAGCAATCTAGGCCTGAGCATGCATCCTTGTCAGATGAAAAGAAAGAGATCAGGTTTCTTAGTCCAGTCTCTGGGACTTTGTAGAAGAATATTAGGTCAAAAAATTTGAGGAGGGCATGCTATTTTTCCAACCATACTCATGACCTACTACTCTATCCTTTAAAATTAGGAGGCTGCACCTGAACAGGCATCAGAAGTTCTCAGAAGGCACTGTGGGAAAAAAAAAAAAATAGAAAAACTTTTAAAAGCCTGCATCATCCTGGGAACTTTTTAATGAAAAGCAGAAGTGGGAAGATCCATCAGGTAAGGAGTTTTGGGCGAGGAGCTGCTGGTTGCTGAAGAGTAGGTTACTTGACGTCACCAGGCTAACAATGAAGGTTGTGGCAGTGCTACGGGGCTGTGGAAAATGGGGTTAGGGACCCCAGTGTGAGCACAGGAAGCTGTGTGCCATCTCCAAGATGTGGCAAAGCTGAAAAATTCCCTCTTCTTCTTTAAGAGTAAAGGCCAAGTCCTGGTGGGAAATATTTCATCCCAAATCCCGCTTTCTCAGATCAGATTAGGCCACTCTGCCTACAGAAAGGTGTCGTCTCGTGTCCCTTTTGGTCTTATTGCATGGTGGGACTATACAGCTGTGTCCATGGAGCAGGTGATATAGGTTACCCCAGAAATGGCTGCAAGTCACAGGAAATTCATTGCTCATAATCTTCATCCTTGTGTTGGATGGTCGTGCTGAAGATGTGCGGCCCCAAGTCAGTCTTGCACCAAGGGCTTGGGGTGGGGTGCGGGGAGCTTCACCACTTGCTGTGCAAGAGCTCAGCGACTGTAGCTATTGGCAGAGTTAGAAACAGGGTCAGGCCATAACAGTCCATTTTGGAATTTAAATTTGGTCCATTTGAAGTAAATAACTGTTTGCCTAGTTTTCAAAAGATCATTTACTTTTTTGGAAAATAAGAGTATGCTTTTGGAAAGTGCACAGGCATCTTTCAGGATGAAGGGCTCCGTGTGCAACAATCAAGTTTTTACCTTTTAATTAAGAAAGCTTTATAAAGAATTTCAATTCAGAATTGCTAAACAAAGAAACTATACAAGCCCCAGATGAGATCTAAACAGTTTCCAAAAAACGTTAAAAAAGAGAAAAATACTGGGCCACATGTTTTTTCTTATGTCTCTTGAGTCCATTTATTCCAGACATTTGACATGCAATTCAAATTTCCAATAGTTTTAGGTAACCATGTCCAATTTAGAAACCGCAGCCTTCAGCTAAGCCTACCTACCTCCCAAATCAGTCCGGAAAACCAGAGCACTTGCTGATACTCTGCATTTTCAGATTTGCAGAGCTTTGTTATGTGTGTGCCATATATACTTGGGTTGAGTTTTCTGGCTCCGTGCAATCCATTTAGATATATTTCATAGACCTGTAGTCAGTGGTCACAGTCCTATAAATTATAGTTCCTAATGGAGAGCTTGTTTGTGCTTTCAAAGAGTAAAACCACTATAAAATTGATCTCCTCTTCTGACATGCCTTTGATGGCGGTTGTCGTATGGCAGTTTGGATGAGACAGGAGCAAAGGCCTCCCGGTGAATGAAGAACTAATGAGGTTTATTTCTGGCTCTGAGACTTGGGTGGATATCTTAACCTTTTTGTGTCTGAGTGTTTGTATCTCAAAAGTGGAGATTAAAAAGGGTCTTCATGATGGTCAAAGCCAAACCGCGGTGGAAAATCTGAGTTCAGATATGGGCAAATAATGTCCTGCTACGTCCCCTTCACTAATTCTCTGCAGAAACCTCCTTGGTGAGGATTTAATGACATTTGGGAGTAGGCAGGTAAGGCAGGGGGTGCTTTAGGTGCTGGTTTCCGTGGCACCCTTCTCACCTTACTCCCTAAAACCTGGGTCATCCAGCGAACCCCACAGACCCCAGCACCACAGTCGAGCTTGTACGGTACCATTCCTGCAGAGGCTGGCATTGAGCATCCTCTGTTCCAGGGTCCCAAGGTAATACTAGATGGTCAAGTATTACTTCCAAGAGAGCTTGGCTGAACAAAAATTATGGAGCAGATTCTCTGCTGCTAAACCGCAAAGTCAGAGGAGACTTCATCAACCTTCATCAGCAAATCCTGTTGGGCTGGTAAGTGGCCGTCACTATATCCTGTAATCTCTCATTCATCTCATCTATTTTTATCTTTCCAGTTCTCTTTCCAGTGGAGCGCTCATGCACAGTCACAAACTCTGCTACTCGGGGAAAAATAGTATTTGAATCAAATTTATTGCTGTTAATTTCTTTCAAATGAATCATGAATCAGAGCGGGCAGCTAACAGTGGCAGAACGTCTGTTCATTCACAGTGTAAAGGCAGACTCTGACACCAGTGGTCAGGGAAGAGGCCAAGAGTTGAGCTGGTCCCTGGGAGGGCTTAGGGACATGGGAAAGAAAAAAAGGAGAGTTAACTTCTACTATCCCTTATGATTTTCCTGAGCATCTCCCCCATTCTTCATGCAGAGGTGACCTGAGCAGAATCAATACCCTTCCTTAAAAATAAAAAGGAATAAAAGGATAGAATGAATCCAGACATCCTCAGCTGATGCCTGGTTTGGGGTGATATTTATGTCCTTCAAAACCAGCAGTGCCAATTGCCACAGCCCCGTTGACTCAGGAGGACTTGTCCTGATTTAAGGTCAGTGTCTGCAGAATGCAATGCATTTTGAGCAGAAGACAAGTGGCCGGATTATGGTCCCCCAGTGGGAACACAACAACAGACTTTCTTTAGCCTCTTTTTCTATATATATGATGGCTGAGAAGCAAAGAGAAAAACGCTGAGTCTGCTAAAAACTGTTCAGATTCTTGTGGGTGCTTTGGAGGAGCCGGTATACAATTATGAGGCCATTCTCTCTGCTGGCAAATTAACAGCTTAGAAATATTACAAGGGGGGGGGGGGGGGGGGGAGAGAAAAAAGACATGGAAATTCTGTTAATGAAACAGAACAATGAAAATCAAAGCTAAAGATGGAAGGAACTGAGTGGGCCCCATCCACTTCATTGCCTGCTAGGCTGGATTTCTGCCTATAGTAATTTATGCCATAGCCTTGGAAGTGAAAACAGATTTCATTTACTACTGAACAGTACTACTCTGTGTAGACAGGGTTCATGGCCTCACAACATTTCTGAGAAGGTATTGTGGGATTATTGCTCCCACTTTGCAGATGGGAACGGTAAATGCTGCTCGAATTCTTAAATTTAGGCTCTGGCGACAAGGAATCTGAATCAGGACTCGAGTGTCTGAGGGCTGTCCTTTGTCTCCTGCTGTCATGTTGCTCTGGCCACCATAGGAAGTGGTTGAGATTGTAGAGGTCTAGTGGTCATGTGTGCAAGGCTCTGCATGAAGATCATTCCTCGCCTCCTTGAGGATAAATCCCTCAAGGGTTTGGTGGCAGAGCTGAACATAAGACGCTCCTCTGATAGGCAAAAATCAACTTTCAGCTTTAGCTACATCTTAAGGGAGAAAAGTAATCTGAAACTTTTGGCTTGCTTTTCTTTTTCACTGGTCTGATTATTACCAAAGAGAGCCCAAAGCCACAGCCTGCCCGTTCAACTAACATCAAGATGGTGGATGGCAAGTCCCCGCTCGCTCACATCGCCACCACTGCCACAGGCACAACTTTCCTCAGAGAGCTTTGGCCGTGAGAAATGCACACATTCTGCAATGTAGCAGAAAGCAAAGTAGCAGAAAGCAGGTAAAATTAGCATTTGGAGAAAAGTTCCTATGGAAAAAACTATACGTTCCCTGGGAGCCAAATGAAAAAAAAAAAAAAAAAAGAAACCAACCAACCCTCAAACTCAAGCTTGCAGAGTCTGCTGTAATTTATGATATACCATATGAATCTAACTATAGAACTTCATTTAAAAATTTTATAAAGACTGTAAATCTACGGTGAAATGTTCTAGGGACAATCTGCTGGCAGAAACCCACACTCTGCAGACTGACCTGTGGGAGAACCAGTTTGTCAAGGGCTTGATCCGAAGCCCGCTGAAGACAATGGAAATACTCTCATTGACGTCAGTGGCCTTTAGATCAAAAAGCCCCCAAAGCCCAGCATGGAAAAACGAGTAGTAAGGAAGAGCAAACTGCTCTAATCAATAGATGCTGCTGTATGAAGGTCTTTAACAATAGCTTAATGGGACATGATGAGCTGCTTTGGACACTTTTATTTTGTATTGCTTGTATCTTATAATCTTTCTCCTGAAACTTTTAATGGAATTTATCTCACTGGAGAATTTGTGAGAACATCTGCTGCAAATGATGGGTAAAGACATAAGCTGTTGTGGGTGGGGTGAGCCTCAGGAGGTTCACAGTTTGGGTTTGGCTTCTGCTTCAGATTCTTATCTGAACTATACAGATCTCCTGTGGCTGCAAAAATTGGACTGGAAATCACAAGAGTACGAGACTTCTTGTGAGATTTCCAGCACTTTTCTTATGGTTTTGACTGAACACCAGATGTGGAAAAAATATTTAACAAACCTGGATGCTGTTTTTTCATGTCTGGTTCTAAAAAGGGATGAAGGTTCAGGAATCTAATTTTATCCTTTCCAGTTTCGCTCCTTGGTAAGATTCAGTTGTAATTTAAAAAAAAAAAAAAAAAATGCAATTTAAACCCAAAATGTAGCTATTGCAACCAGTCCCCGAAGAATCGTTCAAGTAGATGAAATTCTAAACATTACATTGACCATGAACAAAATTAAAACCGTATGCTTTTGGCAAGTGGAGTGCAAAGAATGAACAGGGTGAGTGGTGACCATTAGGAAACATCCACTAATATTCTTTTCCTTCAAAGATTATTTTTATTTGCTTTCCGTGCAAGCGTATTTGCATTTTTGACCCTTTCCTGCCTGCTTCCACCAAACAACCAAGCTCTTAGGCTTTGCCTAGCGCAGATATTTTTAAGAATACTTGAGCCATTGTTCTTGCCATGTGGAAATTTTAAATTTTACGCCTGACTGCAAAATTTTCTGTTCATCTAACAGATTTTGCAGGCTGCTGACACAAGTCTGCGCTACCTTTTGAGTGTAACACCAGTACCGGGATGCTGAGTCACTGACCCAACGGCAAGTATTTCTAATCCATACATTCTATATGTTCTTTGTGGACAACTCAGAGCTAGAAAGGAGGATCACTTTATTAGGTAGTTTAATTGTGTCACCTACTCGCACTTGCTTTTAAACTGGTGGTCTTTCATCAGGGAGGGAAAGTAAAGGGTTTTTTGAAGCCAAATAGTGAAGATACATTAAGGGAGCTTTTAAGTCACAGGAAGATTTCACACACATATAGGCATCTTTGGGTGATGAAAAGTGACCTGAAATAAAGTAAATAATGTTATCTCAGAGGATTTGGATCACAAATGTTGCGAACAAGCTGAAAAACAGAAAATCAAACAAATCAAACAAGGTGCTTACTGCGCTCACTCGAATAGTTTATTACTCGTGATTGCCTCTGAAATTTTTGGTTTCAGTTTGGGACGGCAAGTTTGTCCCTGTGGAGTATGTAAAGGCCAGGCTGAATGGAAACTGAGCTGGCATATCTTTTAAATTCCTCATTTGGTGTGTAGTCTCACATACAAATGAAATGCCACCGATTAAAAGGCAAAATATTATCTCAACCAGAAGCTGTGGAGCAGTGAACCATAACTCCAGCCCCTGAGGAGACTGTCTAGAACTCACTATGTCTTGTCACTTCACTGAATTTTTGGCAATATTGGGATGTTTTCTTCAAAGATCTAGAGCCAAGCCTCCTGTGAACCTCCACTGTCATTTAACAAACAGCATATGAACGAATTAATAATGGCTAGAAACATCTCCAAAGTGTGGACACCGATGCTGGAGAATGACAGGGAAGAAAAACCCCAGGGTTTGTTTTTAATCTTATTAATTTGTGAGGAAGGCGGGGCTCTGGTGAGCTTTGAAAGATTTTATAGATGTCTCTTTGGGCCCAGAGAAGGAGTGGTTTGCTGAGCAAGATGTGCCAAGACCCTGTCAGTGCCTCTGCTCCCGCTGGAGATGGGGCTCCCAGCCCTGGCGGGCGCAGGGCAGGTTTTGTGCTGGGGGACGCAGCTTCCTCAGGAGCTGGTTTCTGTGTGTGCGTGGGGAAATGAAATCATGCTGCTTCTTCCTAGAGGTCTAGGAAATGTCCACTGGGATGGACCCTCAAAGAAAAATTTTTTTTTTTTTTTTTGAAATGCAACTTGGGAGAGCGCTGAAAAAAGCTGCAGAAAAGGGTGAGGAGAGGAGGGAAGAGCCCTCCCACTGCTCTCCCCACGTTTTGCTCACAGGGCTGTACCTCCAGCCCATGTGGAAATAGTTACCTCCAAATAACACGTCCTGTGGGACTATTTCTAGTCATTTCACAGAAGCCTTATTAAAAAATAGAGACTTTATTAACCTGAGATTCAGGGACTTGAATTCATGATAGAGGCTGTAAACTCTCAGCCTACGGTTCAGTTTTACAAGGACGATTTGAGGGCTGGAAAAGGAAATCTTGTGGAGAGAGGCTTAAGGAGCTCAATTTGGTGAACTTAGCAAAAAAGCAGATCACGCAGTGACCTGACTCTGTGTAGTAAATGCCTTTGGAGGAAAAATACCACATACAAAAGGGCTTTATAGCCTAATGGGGGAAAACATAACGAGATGCAATGGCTGGAAATTTAAGACAGGCAAAATTGAGAGATTGGGAAGGGAGAGGGGGCTGACTGCTGGGACAGGCTGTTGAAGGGGGCTGGGGATTTGTCATCCTGTTGCATCTTGAAATCAGAACTGGAGGCCAGCCCAGATGACTTGGTGAAACGTATAGTAGTAGGCTCTATTAGGAAGTGAATGTGTGAAATTATTTTCTTGGGGATTTATATTGAGCGTTAAACTAGATGATCTGAATTGTCCCTTTCAGACTTAAAAATGAAGGAAAGATGCCAGAAAAGGAGCTAGATACCCAAATTCTACCAATTTGCAATTGCTGGGGCCCCTGGGCCCCTTTGGAAATGCTGTAAGGGAAAGGAGAAATGGTCTATTCTGAGCACTGGGCTTTGGAGGGACAGACAGAATGATGCATGCCATCACATGCCACTAGCACAAACCCATTCGTAGCTGGTTTTCCTTCTTGCCCCCCCCCCAGCAGGCTTTTCTTTTTTGTATTTATTTTTTTGAAACTAAAAATACATCCTCAGAGGCATTAGTCACTCTGCCCACATATTAATAAATTGCATAATGATGCCACCAAGCATCCAAAAACCTTTCAAACTGTTATATATTATTTCTTTCAATAATATTCTAAAAGGCCAGTGAGGCTTAATGGAGCCACATGGTATTGTATTTAATCCAGAAATCTGGAACTGTCTAAAATCTCATATATAAATTAAGATAATATACAATATGTTTTTTCATTTAATTTGGTTCTCCCCATTTGGGTAGGCTATAACTCCATAGGGCTGTGTCTTTTGCAAGAGACTTTTGTCTACCGAGTCTTAGATTTGTAATGTTGCTCTCGCTTTTAATTGCTCAGGGCTGTTCTCTGCAATAACTCAGCCAGTCCTTTGCCAGCCAAAGGAAAGTTTAATGGAACCACAGTTTAACTGGGCAAAGTTTAAAAATTATGCAAGTTACAAGAGGTTTCCTGGGACTTTTTCTTAGGGCCTCTCCTTTCACGTTGCTGCTGAGAACGTCACTGCTGTGCAGTGGAGGTGGGGAGCTCTGCAGAGCATTGAACTCTGGCCTGACGGTGTCTCCTTCTTGACTCTCCTCGGACTCAGCTGGGTATCTGTCATTTGCACACAAGAATTTTTAGGAGATTGGGAGCTCCTGAGTGAAGAAACCCAAATCCAAATATTTCCTAAGCTGGAGAAACATAAGGGCTTTTAGATGTGTGTTTTGGGCATCAGGCTCGCTTTCGCAAGTGTCACCTCTGAACAGGTCCACCTCATCTGTAGTGTCTGCAGAAGGTTTTCACATACTCTGGCAAGTCCTGGCAGATGTCACAGGCTATAATATTCAAAGAGGTCAATAAATGCTACCTTTTCCTCCTCCTTTCTTTTCATCCTGCGCTCCCTTCATGCTTTCAGCTCTGGCTATCACTGCACCAGGGTGGAACAAGCCTATGGAACGGGAACTGTGTAGGTCCAGACCACATTTCATGTAACTTTTTCATTATAACATTAATATTATAATTTACAAACACAGTGACCCAAAAAATGCACGCCCGTTTGCTGTTTTTAGAGCCGAAGTGCTCCAAAAGATGGAGGGAGAAAAATTTGTGGTTTTGGGTATGTTCTGCTCTGCAGTTTTGACATCCTGCAGCAAAAGAAAGCCAGGTGTGGAACAAACTGAGTGAGATGATTTCTTGTGGGGTCAATGAGGTAGATGCAATGGAGGTGCTGAAATCTGGGGCATACTTTTCGTTTGAGAGAATGTGTAGGAGAATTAAACACATTCTGGAAAGTAAGAGGCCTGTGCATTACAAGTGAACAGCTTTGAATCATATGAGCCCAGGTTTTTGGCTGATCACGTGAATAAGACCTCTTTCATGCTTAAATACTTCTGTTCGTCATTTCTGTTTGGGTGGTTTGGTGTTTTTTTTTTTCAGTTGGCTTTGAATTTTCCTTGGCTTCATCAAGGCTAGACCTGACCTTGTACAGAAACATTCTCAAGGCTATGATCTGCTTTTGACAAACTTCTGGGAGGAGCAGGGTATATGGAGGCTCCTTGCTCTTCCCATGTCCACTGAACTGGTCCAGTTTTGGAAAGCTGTGCAATAGATGCTCGTTATATTTACAACTCCCTTTATTTTCTTCCACTCCCTTCCTGATGCCCCACTCGGCACAAGTGCAGTCTACAGCCTTCTCACTGCTCCATGGAGTATGGGCAAAGCTGCTTGTCTTGTGTGTACTAATGCCTCTCCAAACCAGGCTCTGCATTGCTGCTGCTGCTGCACAGATATAAAACTGAAACTACAAAAGCATCTCTAGGTGCTTTATTTAACACCAGATTTGTTAGACTGAGAGTTTCCCTCCTATAAATATCTGGGTGATATAACCAGACCTGTGTTGGTCTTCTTACAAACTCCAGCATGGAGGGCAGCTCAGTTCACAGAAGGATGGAGGGAGGAAGATTATTCATGACATCATGAAACTTACTTCATAAGCAGCAGCTGTGAAGAGAAAACCAGAAGCAAGCACGGGCCCTCGAGATCACCACAGCCCCGCTGTCTCTGCCCAGGAGGCACTAAGCTGTGTTACACCTTCCCCAACACCTCTGTCCTCTCCTGGGTCCTTCAGGACCCACAGTGAAAGTCCGGTTTTGCTCCTGGGGCAGTAATCCAGCACTTGTAAAACGTTATTGTAGGGAGCAAGTGAAAATTTACTCATTTTTGAGCAGGAGGGCAAGATAATTTTCTTGGCAGTCCAGTAATTTGCTCGGGTTTTATTGGTGTTGTCACACACCAGCTTCTCCAAGGTGCTGGGGCATGCCTATATTGCATCCTTCTTCCCATCAGTTCCAACAATAAAACCCTCATGTTTTTTGATCTCTGACTTTCATGCTTGCTGACACACTCTGGAAAATTTAAGAAGGGTGCAAGGAATGGGTTAGTCACACTTGTTAATATTTATCCCGTTACAGAAGGAGCAGGGCTGACCTCAGAGCTTGGGCTTTGGAGAATAGTTATGAGAATGATTCCACCCAGCTGAAATGAAATCTGCATGCAAAGCTCGTTTGGTCCCTGGAAAGAGCTAGAAGGAAATAAAGGTCTTAAATTATATATTTCCGCAGTTAACGTTTTGTCCTGTTTACAGAATCTCACCAGAATACTGGGGGTTTTGTTTTGTTCATATGTTTTTCATAAGGATAAATATCCATGCAGTTTAAACATTTCCATTAGATTCAGACAAGAAGGAGGATGTGAGGCTATTTTTTCTTTAATTGTTGATCTCTTCCTTTTTTTTTTTTTTTTTTTTTTTTTCACGGCTATTTCTTAAAACACTCTTCAGAAATAAAAAGTCAGGTAAATCAAAGAGACGGGTAAAAGTGATTCTCTTTAATTATTCTTAGAGCAATTTTGAGTAATGTAGGCTAAATTAAAAAAATATACAAGCAAGATATTTTGGCTGGGAAGTATGTGTAATGTATGAACAGCAGGAAAAAAAAAAAAAAAAGCCTTCCTTTCTAAATAGAAAATCTTTGAAAGTAACAGGGGGAAACTGATGGGAAGGGCTGAAGTCCATATATTCCCACCTCCTCCGCCTTGTGCTCTCTTAAAGGTGAGCTGCAAAATGCAAAAGAGAAATGTGTTAAATTCAGATGACTCGCTCGGGTGTCAGGAAGTGGCTCGAACAACCACATGAAGTTAACTAACACATTTCCAGTTTTTTTGTTCATCCCCCCCCCTCCCTCCCCTGCTCTTCCCGTGAAATCTGTTTTTTTGCTGCTGTGGTTTCTGCCTCCAGGCAGGAGCGCAGCCACTTGTCCACCCGAGCAGCACCCCGAGGCCCCCCCAGGGCTTGCAGGGAGCCAAGACTTTCTGGGAGGATTTTCCAGAAAGTATGAAAGGAGGAGAATTTTAGAAAATGTATTCCTGATCTAAACACCCTGGCTACAGCAGAAACAAGACAAGCTGTGAGGAATTGTGTGGTGAGCTTGCATTGCTTTGCTGTTCATCTTTTGTCTGGTCAATCCATCTTATTATCATCCACCTGCTCTGCTGTAGGTCTTCTTCAGCAACATGGTTCCTGGCATCCATGGTGTTGAGTACTGTGGCCACAGTAACCCAAAATGTGAGTAATGCTGTGTTTGCCAGTGACTGCTTTCAGTTGTAGGCACGGAGAGAAGCAGTTGGATGTGGGGAAATGCTTTTCGAGCTGCAAGTGGCAGAATTTGGTTTGCAATTGGATGTGTGAGATGAGAATAAGTCTCATTTAACACATTTTGAAAATGGATTAGGTCACTGAAAGAAAATTCTGAAAGGCAAGACACCCTGATTCATCAGAATTGGTGCCACCACCCGTTGCAATGTCTCTTATCCCATGCACCAAGTGCCCTGCAGATCCCACACCGCAGTGGCTGCGTCGGAGCACAGGCACAGATATGTGGCTGTTTCTCATTAGCTTCCACTTTTCCCTCTGGAAATGTTCCCCGTGCCTTTCTCCCCCTGCTTGGCAGCAGGTGTGCTAGGGAGAAGTTTTAAATCTAAATGGAACGGAGTTATCTGATTTGCAGTTAAGTAGATTTTTCATTTAAAATGGCAACACAAAGAGTCCTGTGCGTTACCTTGCATCAATATGATACATGCACACACACGCCATGCATTCATGTCTCAGATATAAAATACTCTATTATTGCAATGCTGCGTATGTGTCCACATAGAGTTAATTCATGTACTACAGCACGCTTGTCAAAGGACACTCCTCAATGGCATACAACAATTTTTTAATTAGTGATTAATTTGTAAAACTCTGTTACAAGTCTCTCTTCTGGTTTATGCTCTCTTTAGCTACAGTGTGAGTGAATTCTGCAGCAATTCCTGAATTTAGTTTCCTGTCCTTTAGTAATACACAAGATCTCCAATTTTTTTTTTTTTTTTTTTTTTTTTTTTTAAAGAATAAACTCAACTACACATCTGAGACTCTTTAACCAAGGAAAGCCAAAATGGTGTATGAAAACAACGGCTCTTCTCCCTCTCTTAGGGCCACTTTGGTTCTGTTTTCTACTCTTAACAAATTTATCCGAACTGTTCACTCTCTGTTACGGCCAGAGAAACACTCTGGATTTGGAAATAACTCTGTAGCTTAGACTCTGGAAGAGAAGGTAAGTAAATTGAAAGAAAAAGAGAAAGGGAATACTAATTTGCATTTCTCCTTTGGGATAAAGATTTAATGAATTTAAGAAGGAGGTTCTGCTCCTACTTAGCGTTGAACTTGATGAAGTTGCCCAACTTATCACGGCTCAGTGGAGGAGGCGCAACATTTGATAAAACCATAATAGGAGAAACTCAAGAAGCAATCCCCTTGCAGGGAGAGGGGAGATCTCATGCAGGAGATTGCTACTCCTGTTCTTTAGCTCTTTCATTTTTCTTTCTGCTGTAAGCAGTTGTCAGCGATGGAGAAGTTAATACAGCAGAGTGGGGACTTTGGGCCAAAGGCATGAGATACCTGTCCTGAGGCATTTGTGGAGGTGTTTAGGATACGTGTCTCCCATGTCCTGCTGCGGCAGGAGCAGCGGTGGCCCCAGGGCTGACCAACGGCGGCTCCTGGCTTCCCCCTCAGAGCCAGCGGTTGGTGACACAGAAACACCCCAGCCACAGGACACGGTGACGGCGTGGCTGGCTCTGGGAAGGTTTGGCAAAGCACAGCCATGAGCCCCAGGCTGACGTGCCCAGGGATCTGCACGCTGCGATGTTTGTGGTACCTTCAGCATCGTAAACCTGCTATCCTGCATTCCCTGTTTCATAAAGTCAGAAAAAAAAAAAAAAAACAAGAACCTGATTTTTTTCCCTTCTCCTTTCTTTTTCAGGGTGTAGTAACAATTTCCCCTTCACGTCCTGCTCTGGTAGCCCAGTGGAAAGATGATGATCTTGTACTGCACTATCTTACCTGAACGTTGGGTGATAAGTGGATGCTGCAGGAGAAGAGAAGGATGGGATCTAATTTAGCTAAGGGAGAAGAGTTTGCATGAAGGACTGATGCCAAAATGTATTCCTGCACACAGCAGCAGGATGCAGGGAAGGGTCAAGGCAGCTGTTGGAGTTACTGCATCATCCTGCATCCTTCCTGAAAACCTGCCTTCCCCAAGAAAATCCTGATCATCTGACATGGCCAGGCTGATGGCAATGGCCACAACTGCTGCAAGTAGACTTATTTTTCATCACCATTTATCTCATCTGTTCTGTGCACCTTTCTTGTGGGTGGTGCAGGGCTGATTTCTCTGGTTTTATTTATTCCTCTATTAATACAGCACAGCCATGCCATGGTTTCCCTTTGGCAGGAGGCACCGCATGTTTACAACACATCACAGTGCACCAAGCACCTCCAAAATATCCATTCCTATTAGACCCGGTTGCCTTCTCTTTGCAGCCTTTCCCTCCTATCACATTTAACACCCCCCCCACCCCCCCACCCCCCCAAATTATCAGTTATTGGAAGTTTTAGAACTTTGTAAAATGCAGTGGCTTCATTTAGGCAGCAAAGCTGTGTATTGAAATATGAATTAGTAGTGTGTGTATCGGCAGGATAGACCATCTGCTGTGCTCAGCACCCGGGTTTGAAGCTGGTTGGCTGGCAGGACAGCATGTGTTTACAGAAAACCCTAACAGTTGTAAAGGAGCCATTTAGGTTTATCGTGTCAATTCCTGTACAACTCCATGAGGAGAGATTCCTTTCACAAACTCGTATAAAAAAGACAGATAGACTAGTTTTGACCTCTCTCAAAACATTTGACGGTTGAGCTTGTTGAAAGGATAAAATATCTAGAACAGAAAAAAAAAAAAAACAATCTTGTCATTTCCCCCTCTTAAGCATTAGACTCCTTGAATGCAACATCCATTCATAGCTTAGTTCTTGCATTATAATTTAACTGCCTTTTATTTTCCTTCTGAGATACAAACGCAGGAGCATGATTTTCATACCATATTATGTGAGCCATTGTGAAAAAGCTGTCCAGAGTAATGGCTCCATTTCAACATGATGCATATGCCAAGATACAGAGATCATTTTTTTTTTTCCCCCCTCAAAAATCAAATGAGGATGGGATTAAAAATGTTATGTTTTGCCTGTATGAGCAATATTCCTCTAATCAACTGTTCCAAATATATTGCCTCTTTGTAGCTTCTCTGTAATACATATTGTCCAAGGGAAGGCACGTGGTAGCACACCAAAGGAGTTTATAGTGTCGCATAAGCATCCCTCTTACCATGGCTATCACTTGCAAAGCACCAATATTCCAAGGACAGGGCATAATAAAGCCAGATTGGCCCTAGGGATACTTCTGGACTGAGCACTCGGTTACTTTCTCATGCATGGAGGAATTAGTAAAAAAACAACCTCTTCAGTAAATGTGCTGAAACCCTTGCTACTGTTTAGCAGGCATCTATATTGTACATATAATCCATGTGCATATGGAGTAAAAAGGGAACGTTCTTCTATGTAAAGCTGAGGCTGAGACCAAGCCCCCAGCTCGTGGTGTCCCGTGCGTGACTCTGACTGGCTGTTGGACTGAGAAGATAAATTAAGAAACAGCCAGATTTGACTAATCTCCGAGATAACTCATTCCATGTGCAAAAGACAAAAAAAAAAAAAAAAAAAAAAGTATCTTAATTTATAGGTCTTAAGATTTCAATCATTTTTTTTTTAAAGAAAAATGCTTCTTCCTTTTGATGGAAAAACTGATGAAGCAAAATCGAAGCTGGCAAGATGAGAGATGGCAGGCTGGGGGAGAAAGATTCCTCTTGCAAACATATGCTGGCCAGCCACCTGTGGTATTAAGGCCCCACATATGGATGCTTTAGGACTGGTAGCACACAGGGGATCAAAAACTGCATAAAAAGTGAGTGTAACTAATAATCTAAATAGAAACATAGTACGTCGGTAGTTCATGAAGAGCCCTATGGCTTATATGAGGTAGTCAAGCTTGGGTAAGGGCAGGAGACTGGTGGGATGAAGAGAAAATTGCCCTTATATAGCTCAGGTGTTGTGCTCATTAAAATCATCTGTCTGGATCATGCCTTGGGTTCTCAGATGAAGAATTACTTTTGAGTATCATAGAAGTTTAGATAACTTTTGCTTACAGTCTTGTGTATCTCTATATATATGTGTGTGTATGCATATGTGTGTCCATATATATATATATGTAAGTCCAAATTAATACACATTTATCAGAGGAACATTCCCAATACTGTAATAGGAGATTTTTGCAGAAACAAAATCCATATATTAAATTTCATAAATACGGATAGGGAGTTAAAGCGGCCACCCTCTAAATGGGATTTGATCCTTGGTGCAGCAAACACACAAAAAAGGGACTTGAGAGTCAGGGGAGAGGCAGTGATTGGGTTTAGAGGAGTCCAAAGAGGCTGAAGCTCAGCAGAGCAAGTTCAAGCTGACCAACAGCTGCCTGTGTGTGTGGCAGTCAGGGATCTGGTGCTCAGCAGTGGAGGAGCAGAACAGGGTGAACCAGGACTGTCAGACTCCATCTCCAGGAAGGCAGCAGATTAATGCAAAAACATGAGCACAGGCTCTCTCCTGGAGATTGCATTTCACATTTAGGGACATTGGGGAGTGGAGGGTGTCTCCAGCTGAATTGCACAGGGTCACTGCAGAGGAGTTAAGTGCCCAGGACCCGATCTGGGGAGCGATGCATCACCTGCCACGTGCTTTGGTGACCATAGGATGCTGTAGGCAGCCCTGGCCCCCTCTAAACGCAGCTCTGAGAGCAGAGCTCTGGAGAGCCATCGGGAAGAGAGGTTGGTGACCCAATGCCAGGGCCACCTCTCAAGGCCACCTTTGGGTGCCAGCCTTGGTTGTTTGCATTAAGATGCTTTCAGGGCAGACCACAGAACCTTGTTTCAGAAGAAATGTCCTGGCCCTGGAAGTCTGCTATAAAAGAGCCACTTTGAGGAGGTAAATACCTGATTCAGTTTCAACGAGATGCCATGGATGGGTCATCTGTAGCCAAGCCTAAGGCTGAATCCTACTTGACATTTACAAATGTTGCAATGCAAAATTCCATTTTCATATTTAATGCATGTGCTTCCAGTTTCTTGTTATGATTTTGTTCTTGATTTGGTTTGTAATCCAAGGTAACACACAGCTGCTTTAGCCGTGGACTAGAAACGCAGTGGCTTTGCTTGTTGCATTTCTGTGTGCTATCGGTCTTATTATCGGTTCTTTTGGGGTGGTACTCTTCTAATCTGCTTATTTCTGTTAGGTGGTGGAGTATGGTTTAGAGAAAAGCCTGACAACACCTATGGTAGCAGCATATTTCAGACTTTTTCCGAGCATCCCTCGTGAACGCCTGTGGCTGGGATTGGTGCACTTCCCCGCAAGGAACAGAGCGGTGCAGCCACTCCACGTCATCTCGCTGCCTATTTTCGGGCTGTGTGCTGTGCCCTCCTGGGTCAAAGCGAAAACGGGAGAGGATCCCAAGCCAAAGCGTGTGGAAGATGACTCACCGGGTTATTTTCTACATTTCAAATATAACCCTTGCGTTTTTGCCAATATATCAATACAATCAGGCTCTCCCTCCTGCAGCAGATTCATGCATTTGTATTTATATATTCTGCATAATGCTTCGGTCAATACATTTAACCATTTTTTATGTTTTGTTTGTTTTGGTTTTTTCTCTTTTTTTTTCCCCCCCCAAACAGGTGCTGAAAAAACAAAATTGCAACCCACCCAGTGCAATTCCTGTAAATACAACATACCAAGGGTTCCACTGGCAACATCTTTGGTAAGGATGATCCTTCCTATTTCAGGACTTACTAGAACTGGTCAGAATGGCTCTGGAGTGCTGGGCACCCATGACCTGTTTGATTTTGGGGAAGGAAAAAGCAGCTCAGCTGAGTTGTGTTTTTACACAGAGAGAGGGCAAATGGATGACAAAAGCAATGCAACCAGGGCTGGGAAGAAGGGTATTTTTGCTCCTCTCCCTTGTAAACTGGTGATGCTCTGCAAAACCCAGCCCAGCTCTGATCTGCATGTCCTGCTGTCTATTTTGGGAGGGAAGAAGGGAATGGGCTCAGGTCTGGGAGGGCTGAGTTGAGGCTGTTGTTACTGGGGAAAATGTGAATGCAGAGCTCACAGTAAGGAAACAAGATTGATACCCCAATGGAAAACTTCACCATCAAAGCATCTCATCTCAGGGATCATTTTATTCTCAGGAAGTGGGACATAAATACAGAGTTAATTGTGACCGGAACCTGTAGCAATAACCTGTTTATGAGAAAACTCTAGTCCTAGTCTAGAAGAGCTCTAATCTTACCCTGCCATCTAAAATTTGTTGCTTTATTAAGATTACATTCTTGGCTGAAAAAAAAGAAGTGAGTTAGTTTGATATGTTTATTGCCCTTTGTCAGGATGGCAATAATTTTTTCTGCTTTGAAAATAGATGTTCCTGCTTATATGGCTGTATATTTATCCTCTCTTTTAGCTTTTTCATTACTGTTGCCTTTAATCATTTAATGAGGAGTGTTCAGGTTCCTGATGATTTAAAATTATGACTCGCAGAGACACTGGCAATATCTTTGCTGGAGTAACGTTGATCCTCTAACTTTAAGACTTTAAATTCAAACCACATGTTTTTGCCACTAACTCCGAAAACAACCCCTGGAGTTGTGTGACTGTCACTAGAATATAAACCATAGCTATTCTGCAAACAAAAGCCGCAGTATTTAAATTGCGGTTACGGTCAGAAAAGTGACTATTTTAATCATTGCTCTGGTTTACTCGGGAGATCTGCTCCCTCTGCACATTCCAAATATCTCTGCAGATTTTTATAGACTGAAAGGAGATTTTACTGCTTTCCACTCCTCTTAGCCCCACAGAGGCCAGCCAACGCAGGGCGAGTGAGCCAGATTTGTTCCAGACTCACACATCAGCGGGAGTGTGAGCTGAATTCCCGCGGCAGGACCTGTCGAACGGATGATGTGCCCGCCAGGACGAGCAGCCACGCTTTCAGGCCTTCTGAGAGCTCACAGGGAGCAGGGCGGTTAGGGGGGGCAAAGAAAAAAAAAATTACAGAACCAAAACCACAGTGTTTTTCCTATAAACTGGATTGTTTTGAAAAGAAAAAAAAAAAAAAGTCCCTGAAAGGCCTCTCAGGCTGGAAGGGCTTTTTTGAGTGCAGCTACCTGGATGCCACCCTACTCCAGGGGCAGGGGCTCTGAGCAAAGGAAAAAAAATACATTCTTTTAAGAATGGCATTAGGTGCAGAACTAGGAAATTGAAAATAAGAGGATGCAAAAGTCTCAAGGGGATTTTATTTTCCTGCTGCTTTTGAGGAGATAATTCAGTTCCTTTAACATCTCCCTTATGTGGACACTTTCTTAAAGCCTTCTGGGTGCTGAGCTTCAACCTCTTTGGACTCCTCTAAACTCAATCACTGCCTCTCCCCTGACTCTCAAGCCCCTTTTTTTTGTGTGTTTGCTGCATCAAGGATCAAATCCCATTTAGAGGGTGGCTGCTCTAACTCCCTATCTGTATTTGTTTCTGCAAAAGTCTCCTATTACAGTATTGGGAATGTTCCTCTGATATATGTGTATTCAGAATAAATGTTGGTAGGAGAAGACCTAATTCATTTTAGATGGTTTTATTAGGCGTCTCTTAACAAATCCCAGAGTATGTAAATGAAATATAACTATACGTACATATTCATCAGTCTGTTCTTGGAATTAAATATGAGCGCTGTGACATTTGGTTTTAAGGAATGACTAATTAACATGTGTGCAGGATGTTCTCATCTTCCTGCTTTGGAGTCCCAGAGTCAGGGAAAAGCAGACAAAACATATTTCCACTCTTCCTATCATAGTTTGCAAAGCAGAAAGCTGTTCACGACAGCCAAGAACTTCTCAGGCTTTTTTGTACCTGTTGGGTGCTGACACAGGGCCCCTTCTTGAGTGTTTAGTGTTGTTAAATGTCATCTCATCTGTGCCGGGGCCAAGATCACATTAAAAAAAAAGAGCTTTGCATCTGACCTGGCTTTTAATAATTGCACCAACAAGTTGCATAGCATGGTAAAGAGCAGGACAACTTCTGGAGTACAGCCACTGTTGCTGGTAATTTATCTCCACGACGGGAGCTGTAAAACTGGGCTGAGCCCTAAGATGCTCCCCATCCTCGCTGTCCCGGAGATGCTTTCTAGGAAAACCTGGGCTGGATCCTGCAGGGCTGTTTGGTGTTTGGCTGCGTCAATGCCACGCTCGGCTTAACTGTGCTGCTGGTGAAAACCCAGAGAAAAACCCACTTTTGTTTTCAGTGGGGCTGGCTCGAGTCGCTTTTGTGCGAGAGCAACGTGTGTGCAAGGCACGCACTTTTTTCAGCAGAAAAAAAATATATTAAAAAAAAACCCACCGTAATTTCTTTCCAAGGGTACTGGGGGAGGGCAGGCGCACCACGCCGCCCCGTCTGAGCACCCTGGAGAAGTTGACCAGAACAAATCTCAGCAGGAACACACAAACCTCTATTATACCTTTTAAAAACCTCCCCATTGAATGCAACCGGGCAGATGGGAAGAGCCCTTTTATTTCCTTTTTTCTTTCTCCGCCTGAGTTCATTCTCTCCCTTTGGGGGAGCCAGGTTCAAAGACATGCCAAATGCATCAAAACCTTCCCAATAAAGTCCCTTTCACCTCCCAGCGGAGTGGGGCTGGGCCGGGAGCGTGCTGGGAGCGCTGGGTCCGTCGGTGACTTTCAGGACTGTGTGTGGCAAATCGTGTGCACAGCTCCCAAAACAATACCCTGAATCGGACGTCTAATTCCCTGGAAATTAAATCCCTCAGCTGGTCAGGGAAAACAGAAGCCAAAGAGATTAAACAGTGTAGCAGGGAGAATCTTTGGGGCTTGGGGGGGGGAGTGTGTGTGTGTCTGTTTTTGTGGGTTTGTTTTATTTATTTAGCAGAGGGGTAACAAAGTAGTGGTTTAGTGTTGCTCCCATCCCCATTTTAATTTGAAAGATGAATCTCCCCCTTCTCCTCCTAATACTCCCCGATCCTCGCTGCTATGAGGGAACAGCTACTTGTGCTGGTTCTGTGCTAATCACCCAACAGGTGAGCTCGGTCCTGGCAAGCACAGCCCCATCTCGGGCTTCAGAATTAATTTCTGTGGCCATGGGGTGAGCGAAGGGGGATGCTGCGGGTACAAACCCCATCCCCACAACCCCAGGCATCCCGCTCAGGCCCCCGCTAGCACCCACAGCTCCCAGCATCTCCCCAGCGTTGCACCGGCTGCCGCAGCTTTTGCTCGGTCCTGGGTTATTTGTCTCGATGCAAACTCAGCCGGGACTGGAGCTGTTTGGGTGTCAGGGAGTCCAGAAATGGGGCTGAGACATTCTCATTGATTTTTTTGCTACCGGTTTATTAAATATGAGAAGGTCCAGGCATGGATGCTCTGGTGCAGTTCAGAGAATGGCTAGATGCTGGATAAAAGCACAGTCTCTGCTCCTTAGGAAGTGATCTTTCCCTGTAGGGCTGCTTTTTAACTGCTACAAGTCAAAACTTAGCGGGCCTAGCAGTGGCATTTTTTTTTTCCCCTTAAAAAAAAGCAGTTTCCTATGTATTTTTACTGACAAAAGCCTGAAGCTTCCTTTATATGCTTTATTTTCTTTCTCCTCTGAAACGATCATTAGACAAAAGCAGTTTTGCTGCTGGTTAATCAAGAGAGTGATGTGGCCCTGCATTTTAATCCTAAACCAATTAGCAGGATTTGACATCATGCCATTAGACTGCTTGAAACAAAAATCAAGGACAGCGTAATGCAGCTAGAAAAGAACAATAACCGTCAGTGCTGCCCTGTCAAAGGGGAAGGAAGAAATTTGGCTGTGTGTGTAATTTCCAAGCAATCCCCCTTCCCTCAAACCTGAGCATTCAAATGAGGGAGCTAAATAATAATGAGAGGGGAAAACGTTGAATCTCTAATCACATTACTCTAAACTGCACTGGTTTTTAAAAGTAGAAATCGCTATTCTTGCTCCTCAGACGACAATCAGCTGGCATTTTTAAATCCTGAGTTCTGTTTTAGGATTTCTGTAGCGGGTGTTTCGTGCTTTGCTTTGCAGGCAGGTTGCACGCACTCCGGGAACGGCAGCGTCTCTGCTGCAGATGTACAGCGAGGGACCCTGGTGTGAACACCCCAGCAGCCCTAAGAAACAACTTCCCAGGCACGTAAATATTTCTTTGTCCAAACCACCCAAAGAGAATTAACGAACGAAGCACCTTTTAGCAACTGTACTTTTTGAGGGCAGAAATTCACCTTACGGCTGATCCCGCAGCGGCGGTGCAGCCCGAGCCGGTGGCAGGGGCTGGAGCCAGGCTGGCAGGCGTTATCCCAGTCACGGCTGCTGCCTGCAGGCAGAAATAAGCCTGGCGAAGATGTGTGATGAGAACAAAAACGCAGGCAGGCCCCGGGGTGCGGTATTTGAGGGATGAATGCCTAAAGCACATCGGGGACTCCGCGCCTTGCCGTGCTCTCGAGGCTGGCAGCGGAGAGCTGGAGCAGGCGTGAAACCCAGCGTCTCATAAAGCAGCATATGGACAGAGCACAAATGGATGGGGTTTTATGTCCTGTGCAATATTTTCATTGATATTTATTTTGATTTAATTTGGCTAACGTGCAGGAAAAATGAAAACGCGCCGTGCTCCTCAACATCTGATGAGGAGCTGAATGCTTTTTAAAATTAGTATTCCCACATAGGCAGCGATCTTTAGGGTCTGCCCAGCAACTGTGCTGGAGAATCATGAGTCACTCCATGTAAATCACAGGATGACCCTCAGAGCACCGGATTTTTTAAAAAATGTTGAATTGTTTCTGTTAACATTATGGTTTCTAGTCTTTCTGCTTCAGCCTTTTGTCCATAACTTAATTCTCCTTTTAATCAAAGTACAGTCTCCCACACTCTCAAACCTTTTCAAAGAGAGGAAGTTTAAAATAAAATTAATAAAATGTAATGAGAGTCATGATAAAATGGTGAAAGATGGCAATAGTCCTTATCCCTGCTTTGAGAGAAGAGAGGCTGAAGCAGAGCCAGGGAGGACAGGAGCGATGGTTGCTAACTGTGGTGTGAGGTTGGAGACTGGGGTGCAAATCTCCACCAAAGACTTCCAGGGCTAACGCGGGCAAGTCACGTAAATCTTCCTCTCTCATAGCTGCCACCTGCAATATGGGATAAAAAGTGTCCATTTCCTCCACAGGGATCTGTAGAAATAAATGCCTTAAAAGTGGTGAGGGGCGGCAGTGATGGCAGGGCCATGTGCAGGCTGGAGAGGAACAAAAATAATTCCCCAAAGATGTTAAAGACAGATAAATCCTCTGCCTTCCTGCCGAAGCAGCGCTCCCAAAGCTTAATAAATCTCAATTTGGGAAGGGAAATAAAACTGTGAGGGGAAGTTAGGGTGGGTAAGATGAGCAGGGGCTGAAGAGTACCTGGGGCATCCCACCCAAACCCCCCCTTTGCCCCACAGGGCATCCCCCCAGGGCTGCCTCCTGCTGCAAAACGGGGATTTTAATATCCCAGTTCCCTCGCCTGCTAAAAAAGGAACAAAAAGTGCATTTGCCTCCTCAAGGGTGTTGTGAGACAAAGTTGGTAAGTGTTGAAAAGAAACCCAAACTGCAGGAGAAAGCTGGCTTTGTTGCCTTCGGACACAGTCCACCGCAGACCTTGCTCAAATTTTGCTGTAACATCTCTTGAATGAAAACGTGTTCTCCCCCAAAAAAAAGCATCAAACATGTCCTGACTTGAAATGGCTGCCAGGGTAGTGAAAAGAGCCACAGATTATAGATCCTCAGGGCTCTTGAGGCAGCAAAATGTTTGTTCTGTGGATTTGGGCCGGATCCAATGAATCCAAAAAGTGCTCAGAGTGACTGTTTAACCCATCCTGTCGGGAAGAAAAGAAAAAAAAAAAAAAAGAAAAAAAAAGCTAAACAAACCAAAAAAATCAAAACAGGAAACAACAGCAAGAAAACCTCTTTATATTAAAATAATAATAATATTGAGACACTGGCCAGGAAAAAGGAAATTCAGAAGGTCAAAGGCTAAACCACAACTTGAATCTTAAACTGAACTGGAAAGAAAAGGAAAGAAAATTAAATTCAATTGGTCAGACCTTGTAAAGTGGACTTGGGGCTTAAAAAAGGAAAGTGCCTCCAAGGAGAACAGCAGCACCAAACTTCTGAATCTTCAGAGTTGGCAAGGGCGTCTGAAGATAGCGTGCAAAAAGGTAAGGTTTTGTATAAAACTGATTACTGGTTCCATATTTCTTCTACCCTGTATCTCACCAAGATCTACAAAAGTAAAAGCCATATTTGCATTTTTAGAACTTTTATTGATATCACAATGTACATTTTGTGATCACATCTAGAGGAAAATAACAATTTTTTAAATGGAAATATTTTAATTAGAAGTTGTTCTAATCTAGAAAAAAATCTGAGAACACTAAAAAGAAATAAAATTTCTCTAAACCAAAACTAGGATAAAATTATCACAGAAGGAAGCAGAGTAAGGAGTGTAGCCACAGTCTGATACAACTGAAGAATCAAATACTGAAAATAATGAAAGAAATGGCAGCTTTAACAGAATGGTAGTTTTCTGCTGTATTCCCGGCAACCAAATATATCAGTCACTGTCTGAGATAGTGATAGGATGCATAAAAAACACTGCAACCGCTTGGTGGTTTCCAGGTGCATATTATATACATATACAGACAGAGGTTTTATCCTTAATGAAAAACAAGACTCGCCTCTTTGAGATCTTCAGTTTTGCTTGTTTAATTCCTAGCCTCAGAAAACAACCCTTTAATTAAAAAAAAAAAATTGTCCATTTTTGTTTTTCAGCTCCAAAGTCTTAGACTTGCGTTAACTTGATGTGCATCCATCTTAATTCGAGCTGATCCATTTCAATCTTGGCAGCGTATTGATAGCAAACAGGAATGAAACATCATTCGGCAAACTCTGCCATACCAACAAAACCAGGGACAAAACAGAAAACCTGGGGTCTTCTCCTGGCATCACTTCCTGGGCTGCAGCTCAGTCTTTGTATGTATACGATTTTATTTTATTTTTTATAGCCAAGCAGTTATCATCATAATTGTACTTGTAATTTCAAGGGTGCATTATCATACTAATGGATGATGAGTGCTCAACAGTCACAAGAAACATTAATTAAAAAAGAAGTTCTCCTGTCCTAGCAGGGAGAGTGTTCCCTAATCCCCATTATGGAAATTGGTTAAGCCAAGAGAATATTTCCTTTATAGTTTCAGCTCCTCAGAAAGCCTTTGATGTCCTAAGCCAAAGCAACTACCCATCAGGAACTGAGAGATGTACTTTGGTCCCCCATGCCAGCTTTTTACTTATGTCTGTCCTTTAATTTCCCCCATAATATGGGGGAAAGTCTTAGCCAACATCTTCATTTTCATTCATTAGTGAAATCGTGGTAATAATACCACTTTGCACTTAGCTCTCTCCTAGGCACTTTGGAGGTGTCTGTCACTGTGGTGTGTATATATATGGAGAGCCCTCCATCCAAAAATGACCAGTCAGTAAAGTTTCTGAATATAAAAAAGGTCAAAGCTCTACAGAACTCCATTATTATCACTTAAAACTCTGCAAAAGCATTAAAATTATGAGTGTCGGAAAAGTGTAAAATGTAGCTGACTGCCTTGATATCTCTGGGGCTGCTGGTGAGCTCTGCTCTCCATCTCCGCCCTGGGCTTAGCAGTCGTTCTTCTCACTCGGTCTTGCTTTTTTTCCCTCAGATAGGAGGTCATTTTGTGCTGTGCCAGAAGGTTCTCTGCGCATCCACTATTACACTGTCCTTCACAGCGTTAATCTTCATAGGTAAGCTGCATCCCTAAATAGTTGGAAAAGCAATAAAATAATCACACGAAAAAATTACCGCAGCTTCTATGTTCTAGAAGGGGGGGGAAAAAATGTCCTGAAAAGCTCTCTTTATTAATATGAGATAGCAAATATTTTTTCCTGTTTATTAAATCATATGAAAGGTTAATTATGGTTAGCGACTGTGGGTAGAAAACAATTCTTGGAAGATGCTTTTGTAACAACAGGTTGGCAGTATGCAGAAGCCATCTGCTTCCTGCAAATGTTAAGGTACAATCTCAAACTTGTGAGGTTAAAAATTACAGATTGCAGAGTAGTTTGGTAGAAGGAAAATCCATGTTGTGTTGATGTAAAGTTGCTCAGTCTCCTTGACACACAGCCTGGAAGGAATGCCAAGTTCCCTAAAGGACAGTATTTGGCTGGAGAGGACCCTCGCTAGGGGTATTCTGTACTCACACTGGCTGTCTACAAAGCTAATTAAGCCTTTTTTGTACTGTGATTCATCTTTTTTAATACAGAAATTGGTTTCAAATCCTGACCCATGAAGAGGAGCGGATTGTGGATATAATATTTTGCTTTCAAGGGGGGAATTCAGCTTCTTCCACGAAGGAGAATAAAACTTTGCCGTCATTATCAAGGTGAAGCGCTCCTGAAACTATGTGTAGACTTAACTGCGACTGCAAACTCTTCATGGTAAGGACTATCTGTTTGAAAAGGAAGAGCTATCGCTCTCATTTTATATAGTGAGCCGGGCAGAAAGATATGATTTGTCCAAGAGCACACAGGGAGGTTGTGGCTAATGGAATTAAACCCAGATTTTTCAGATCACAATGAAGTGCCTTAACCACAAAACCATTCTTCCTCTCTGTGGGTCGGCTACTGTAACTTCAGCATTTGGGATGGGTTTTCAAATGTGTTTATCTTCTTCCAAGGATCAGGTTTAATTCTGCTAAATTTTCCACTTCCATGGAAAACATCACCCACTTTTTAGGTGAAGCTCTAGAGATAACATTCCCTCACTTCACCTGCTCCCCAGCAATGAAACAAAAGTTGAACCACCTGTAAGAGGAGGGATGGGGAACTGCCATCACCAGGTCTTTCCCATTCACTTTTCAGCCAAACGGGGAGAAACTCTTGGGGTTTTTTTCCCGAGACTCTGATCTGGAGCGATGTCATGCAACCTTCAGCCCCTTTCCTGCTTTCCTAATTTACTCACAACCCCTCCCCATGCTCGGCTGCTGGCTGGCTGCTAAAAGGCTGCTGTGTAAAAGGGCTCGTTTCCAAATGTTGCCAGCAATGGAGTCACCAACTTGTTTACTGTGCAATAAAATGATCCAGGGCCTCATTTCTAGTGCCTCTACCCAGAGCAATTTTGTCAAGGCTATGCATGTGTACAGGGGTCTCTCCTCCAACGCTGCCTTATTTTTTAACAGATACTATCCAGCTAGACAACTTCTTATTTAAAGCACCCTGTAAAGTGATTTTATCTTCTCCCTTTGCACTGGAGCTGGTGATCCACTCCATTATCGACACCTCCTGCCAAGAACAGTGGCCTGCCATTAAAAGCCTTGCGGGTGGAGGAGAAAAGGGCTGACCCCTTGGGCAATGCTGCAGATCACCTTGCCATTAACTCCCAGTCTTTTATTGCAGCCTTGCTCCCCAGTGCTCGCAGCATCACTGCCCTTACCAGGATCATTAGCAGCAGGACCTGCACTAATCTGCATCTTCCCCTTCTGCTGCCATCAGTGCTGCTGTCTCACTGCATGCACCAGCCTGAGCACGGGGCTTCTGGTGGGCTGCACTTGATGGGATCTTCTATTTCTGGGCTGGAACCACGGATGGGAAAGAAGGAGCCAGCTCTGCTCATCTGCCTGTCATTTTGTCAACAGGCCTGGACCTTTCTTTTTTTAATTCCTATTCTGATCTCTTCAAGGAAATTGAAGATCGTTATGGGTAATACCAGTAACGCTTTTATCAGGCTTCCAGGAGTGCCCTGTGGGAGTTGGCTGCGTGTGAGGGACTGAGGCACATAGAAATTAGGGATGAGATTTTTTCAATCTCACCAAAGGGATTTGGATGCCCAGCATCCATTAAAATGAGTAACAATTCCTGTCCCGCCCTAAATGGCCGGAGCCCAAATTGCTCCACGAGATGGAAACCATCTTGGTTAATGCATGGACACTTAAGCCCTCAGCATCTGACTTCACTTATATTTTATTTCCAGCAAACTTAGTTGATCATGTCCAATGACACACTTGTACACCCCCCCCACACCCATTACCCGCTCCCCAACAGCTCATCGGCCACCGCTTGCCAGCTTCGCTATCAGAGGAAGGTGATGAAGGTAGCTAATTTGTTTGCAAGTTGGTGAATGATGTAAAAGGTTCCTCGTCCATCATAATAAAGGCTCTCAAAAAAACCCGAGACAAATGGTTCTTCCTCTCGTTTTGCCTGCGCTATACAGGGACATTTGAAACTGAGGAAAAGTTCAGCGTAGCCATATGTACGGAGGGATGCACACAAATCACAGCTGCTGCTAATTGGATCCAGAAATCTAATTGGTCCCTCATGGTTGGCCGGTGTTACATATAGGGTCATCGCGGCGGTAATGTGGGGTCCGTGGGGGCTTGCTCTGCTCGACTTGGCAGCCCAGTGACAGGGGCCCATGCTGGCAGCGTGGCCTGGGCCGTGCCGGGGTGCTGCTCTCCGGAGCCGGGGTGCAGAGCTGCCCTGAGCAGCTTGGGCTGCTTTGGCTTTCCCTGACCTGCCAAGGGGGCTAAGCTGCCCTGAGCATCCGCACCGGTCACTCACGAAGCAGAGCGGGCATCCAGGGCCCTGCCCAACTTGAGGGGGGAGATGAGGACATAAAATAACACAAAATACTATAATATAAAATCACTCCAGGTGGTCGCTCAGATTAATGCCTCATCCAGAAAGCATCCCTACACCAAACCATTTAGAAATATTTCTTAAATTGCCAGAAATAGGATGTTTCCCACACAGCCTTCCTGCCCGAATTGCATTGCAACCTGCTTGTCTGTGCTATGGACTATTGGTCTTTTTTTAACCCTTTTTAGGACCACTATCATACCATCCACCTCCACGCGTGAGCCAAACTAGACTCTCTGGACTTGGATGCTCCCAAGCTATGTGGAGCCAGGGGGCCTGGGAAAGTGGGAAAGAAAGTCCCAAAGTTTGGTCTCAGGACCATTTTAGTCCTGGAGAAGGCTCTGTCTTCTTATATTATGCAAATCTCCTCAGCCAATCGTAATTTTAATAAAGTTGATTAATCATTGTGCTGCGGACAAGGACAGTTATTCTCTGACTTATGCTATGGCATTTATTGAAGCTGTATCCTAAGTGAATTACTGCAGGGATCATTAAATTTTGACTTAAATTGGACATAGTAAGCTCATTTAAAAAAATAAAAAGCTTAGCAAGTTATATATAAACTAGAGGAAAAATGAATCTCCTCAAACTGTCTCCCATCTCTTTTTCAAGCAGGAATCTAAAGGGCAGATTTGCAAAGGGGAGTTTTTAATTTGCAGGGTAAATATTCACGGGGGCACTTTGAAGCTGCATTTGTGCAAATCCTAATTGAATTGTGGGCTCAAAATTTGGAGCTTTATCCTCAGTTCAGCTCAACAGGACCCCAGATTTAGGGTTGGCAGTAGAAATATTTCTCCCCTACAGCGGGAAGGGGAAAGCTGCTGCGCTGTCCCTGCATAGTGCCGTAGGGCTCAGTGGGAAGTGGGTGCTGCTCCATGAGCAGGTAAATGTTGATTTTGGGGTCAAACAGGGTCAATTGACTGGTTGTCAGCATGTGCTCACTGCCTTTGTGGTAGCATCAGCCAGAGCCATGCCCCGCACGGTGGGAACTGGTGGGGAGCAGAGACCCAGAGAAGAGACAGGAAAATTTCATGGAATTATGCTAAAAAGTCACATAAAAAACCCCCATCATTTGTTGATGGCTTTAGGGCTTGAGGACTTCTTTGCTGGGGGGGGTTTAGAGGAAGTTCTCTTCTGTGTCTCTAGCACTTGAAAAGAGTTCAATGTTTGTTGGTTTGGTTCCCTGTGTATAAAACTGTTGACGTTACTCCTTGGTGCCAAGAAAAATCACAGGAACAACCACGGGGCTTTATTACACCAGGGGATGGATTGGAAGAAGGTTTCTAAGCCCCTGTCCCGTGTGCCGCTATTTGAGACCCCATCCTCCTGACAGCAGAGCTAGGCAGGTCATAAACCACTCAATTTGGGGTTGCAGGGGAGCAGGTACAACCCTACTGAGTCCCTCAGGGCGGGACTGTAAAACCCCAAACCCTGAAGCCTGTCCATGGCACCATTCAATATTCAACTATTAAATAAAACAGGACCGCACCTGTGCCTATGGATATGTTTCCAGTAAGGGGGAAAGACTATAAGAAAAATAAGGTGATAAAGTAGGTTGGGTTTTTTTTAAAGTAGCAATATTCAGATCCGTCTCGATATCCAACTTGTACATTCAAGTCACTCTGATTCATCCCACCCTACACATCCCAGTCACACCCTCCTGGGGGAAGGGGTGAGCTCAGAGGGTAAAGGGATTACAACTACATGCGCCGCAGCAGCCAGCTCCCCATTTTCCATGCCTCTCTGTATTTTAATTAAAAATCTTAATTAATTTTTCACTTTGTGTCAAAATTTCTTTCAGCGTGACTATCAATGATGGACATAGCCCTTGGGAAATGGAGCATTTTGCTAGAAAAAGGAAAGATGCTTGCTTTTTTTTTTTTTTTAAATGACCGTTATGCAGCAAACTCTAAAGGACTGCAGTTTATGCCCCTTCGTGCAGACTTGCTTGGTCATGGCAGAATCAAGCTGCCAATCTAATAAGAGATATCAAGGCAGCTACTAATCTTTAACAAAAAAAAAAAAAAAAAAGTGCTATGCTTCAGATCTTTATAATAATACACAATAAATGCAGAACCAGCATATGCATGCCCCCCCAAAAAAGAAGGAAAATAATGTAAAATTTTCCACACGTCTGTGTTTTGTGTTTTCTGGTAGAGGGTTCAGCAGCCAGAGGGTTCAGGCCTTCCTCTGTAACCCCAAAGTGTTTTTTCTCTCGATGGAAATTTCTATTGCATCGCCATCTCGTGGTTTTCTGCAAAAATTGCTGGCACTGCAGAACGCCTGCCTCGCTCCGCCGGTGCTTAATTGCACGATGGCACCTATTAAAAGGTAATACCCACTGGACATGAGGTGGATGGGTAATTGTAATTAATATTGCGTAGCCGGGCCTGTAACAGTGAAGCTGGGGAGGGAGAGATGGTGGGAGTTCGATTACAACTTGTGCACTTGCAGGGTTCAGTGCTGCCTTTGGCATTGCTGTCCACGTGTGGGCCCCGTCCGTGGCCACGTTGCTCACTCTCCGGTGTTACACCGACCTGGAAGCGCTGGAGGTCATTGCCTGATGGATTTTGCTTTTGAAAATACACAGGTGGGTATGGGTCAGATCCAGATCTGTGGAAAGGACCAGGAGCAAACCCTCCTCCAAGTGATGAAAGACACCTGGGCCGTTATTTAGAGTAGGATATACGGCATGCCTATGTCTATGCAATTCTTTTTTTAAAAAAATTTGATTGGTTTTCACATCAGTTTACTTCTTTGATTAGTTTGTTGTTTACTAAAACCGTGACGGGCAAAAAACAGATTTATGATGTTTATTACAATGTCATCATGACACTGGTACTGGTTTGAGTATGGTCACTTACTTCAACCTACATTACTGTTTCTGCTTACACAAAGGTGTATTGTTTGTGAAAACTACAATGATGTTTAGTCCTCTGGACACACCTTGCACCTACAATTTATAAAAGTCTGTCAAAAACTCTGCTCTCAAATTCATTTTAACATGTCCCAGCAGTGTTCATCCCCAGGTAAAAAAACCTCCAGGCCTTAATTCAGCATGGTGAGGCAGGGCTGTGCAAGAGCCCTGCTGTGCAAGTCATGCGCAAGGAGGAATTGTTGCAAGATTGTGAACACAGGGATTGCAAGGAGGGATGGCTGCAAGGTTACAAGCACAGGGCTGCAGAAGTGATCATCAGGCTGAAAATCTCAACTCCAGGCATGCCAGCAGCAGCTCTCCGGTCCAGCCCACCTTGTTGCTCTGGTCAAATTTTCCCCATCGTGGTTTCATCCTGCTGGAAACGGAGTTAGACTTTGCAGGAGGCTGCATGTGTGCTCCTGGTTTTCCTCAGCAAGGCAAGGAAAAGCGGGAATGTTGAAACTCAGCCGGCAGTTGGGAAATTGCCCCCCTTTAATACAAGCCAGACCCGTGGAAACCCTCCAGGTCTCAGAAGCCCTCATCGGCCCAATCAGGACTTTGATGATGAAAAGCAGAATAAAAGTGAACAGGAAGAAAGTGAGTTTAAACAAGCCCAAACAAGAAACAGCAGATTTTGAGAAGGTGAAGTGAGCAGCTACGGGCAGCCCCAGCTGGTTTAGCCACCCCAGGAAAAGCCAAGAAACCATGGAAAATGCCATGTTGTGGTGCACAGCACAGAGATCCCCAGGTCTCTCTGTAGCCATGTGCGCATGACCATGAGCACTTGGACAAGGGATGCCAACCTGTAAGTTAGTGAGAAATTTTGCCGGTGAAGAGTCCTAGTGAAGCCAATGTTTTGCTCAGCCTTGGGGCTTTCCGATGACAGCAGTCCCATTTTCCTGGGAAAAATCCCGCTGAAGACGTTGGTTGGGGGCCTCCCACTTCACATCTCCAGGACACATTGGCTCTGCTGCCCCATCCCCCTCCTTGCTGGGTCTCCTCCACACCCCCTGTTTACAGCCAGTTGGAGTAAAACACACGGTCCTCTCCCGCCTTGTCTCCCCTCACCCTGCTAAGCCTCAAACAGGGATTTCCTTTACTCCTGGCATGGTGCCACGGGCTTCACACTCCTCCAGCCCGAGGAACATCAGGAACTGCAGAGGTCAGATGGGCAAGCTGCTGCGTGAGACATTGCTGTCACATTTGGGACCAACTCTTAGGGCAGAGGAAGGGCTGTTTTGGTAGGGGCAGCCATCTGGTTGTGGGGAGGACAGCCTACAGCGGGACCTGGAGAGGAACAAGTAGGGTTTGGCACACAGCACCTTTGGAGGTAGGTCATCTATATTATTATTAGGTATTTTAAAACATTTGCAAGAGGCAGTTCCCAGCTTACATTTCACTCCACCATGGAGCGAGTTTAGAAACAAATGAGAAGCCTGTTAATTTGGATCTCACTGAAATGAATGGCTTCCTTTATACCAGTTGCCTCTCAGAAAAGTTGAGATTTAATTAATCCCTTGCTGGAAATAATGTACAGTATTACCCTAATCTCTAATGCAGGATGTCAATGTAATGCTCAGCATAAAGATTGAGGCTTGTTAAAAGTACAGCTGGAAACACAACCATGCCCCCACCGGTCTGGTGCGAGCAGCTCTGCCGGCTGCTGACTGGCTCGCTGCTAGGGTAGATGAAATGTTTGCTGCTGGTTGTATGTGGGACTGTATTTTTGTGCTGAAGCTTTGCTACAAGCCAAGAGAGTCGTACAGCAGTGGGAGTCCTAGCTTTCCCATTCTCCATTTTAGTCCTGGCCAGTCCAGCTCTTGGTATGACATTTACACATTGAAGGGCAGCAAAGCCACCCGAGGAGGACAAGTCTTTCCAGGTGTTGATGGGAAATGGGTTCATGTGGTCTTCCTTTCATTTAGCCTTGCCAGAAACCTGCAGAGAAGACTTCAGGCACTGGCTCCCACCTCTTGGCACCGCCCTGGGGGGCGGGTGCCCACGTCAAGCTGCTGGAGCTGCCCAGAGGGGAAGAGGGGCAGCTCTCACTCGGGACTATTCGAGCAGGATGGCCGGCACGTGTGTGCTCAGCCAGCTTTGCGCTGTAAGAGGATGGCCTCTTTTTTTAGAGCAATCAACTGAGCTGCAGGAGCCTGTGTCTTTTGGGTCATTTCGGTAGCATTGAGTATTCCTGATATAGCCCATCCCCAGCATCCCCCAAGCTCCTGCTGCCAGCTCTCCCCTCGGCTCTCACACACACACGGGTGTCTGTTGCCAAGCTCTGCCCTGGCCCCATCTGCTCCACTCTTCATCCGCATGTCCTGGAAACCACTCTTCTTCCTCACCCCTTGCCTTAGGCTATATATAAAGGGCTAATCCCAAAGCTAGTGGTGTCAAAGAAAGGTCTGCCACTGACTACAGGAGACTGCAAGGACCATAGCTGCTCACTTCAGGGCGTATTTTCAGCAGATGCTTAAATAACCAGAGGAAAACAGCACAGGATCATCACTGGGACACTCCAAATTTTGTAAGTGAGCCTACGTGTGATTTCTTTTCCCCAGGAGGATGCAAAATGTGAGGGGTTTGGATAGGTTGATGCTCACCGGTGTCCTTTGATGGGGCTTATCTTCATTTGCATTTTCGTAGGTGAGATGTGAAACGCTGGTTGGGTTTTGAATGAAAACTGCAGCAATTTCAGTGCAGAATATTGAGACATGTGCTCTGGGTCGTCACGCACAGAATCCAACTGGAGAGGATCAAAGGAAAAAGGCCTATTTTTGGTTTTACATCTACTAATTACTCTGAACAAATGAGCAATGCATCTGAGAAGTAATCTTTTTTCAGGTTTCCATCTGGTAAGAGTCTTGTAGGTGCCGTAACTTCAGAATAATTTCAAGCCTGTACTTTTCACTGAAGACTCTGAAGTTGGAGTCAACCAGTGAGTGGAAGAAGGCAGATTTGCTTTTGTGTCGCTCATGGCCATTCAGAAAACTGCTAAAGCAACATGCCTCAGGGCTGTGAACACCTACATCTGGTAATGCTGGACGCGGTGAGTGTTATAATTGATGCAGAATCCCCTTTGCGCAGCTTTCATAAGAAAGAATGTTTCAGAGGATCGATCCTCTGTTCCTCATTTATCATTTTTTGTTGGTAGGTGACCTTCCTCTTCAAGCCTCATCTCATGTCGGGAGAAGGTTTGTCCTGGCATTTTGAGGACAGAGTGTACTTCCACACAGTAACACCAGAGCTGGCTCCTACTCCAGGGCTTTCTGCTCTGCCTTCCCGAGGGGTATACGGACAATACCCTAGGGAGGTGTAGAGAGGGCACGTCTTGGTTCTCCTAGGGCTAGTCCTGATGACTGGCTGCAGTTCAGAGACGCTGTTTCCCAAGCACTGTCTCTGCAGTTGGTGGAGGGAGGTGGGTGCCCTCAGTGGGTGCTTGGATCTTTAGCCTTCCATGTCCTGACGGATGTTTTGTCATCGCAGTGTACCGCATCGTCCTTGTAGGTGAGTCATGATTTACTGAACATCAGATCAGAGGGGTTTTTCCTCCTGTTATCCATGTCCTGCTGCCCAGGCAGCATTGCATTATGCTTGGGAGCAATGTCAGTACAGGCAAGCCAGGGCTCAGGCCAGGGACCTCCACAGGGCCACGTACCACAGGGTACGTTGAGATTGTGCATCCTGGGACCCAGTGCCTTCCTCTCTGCAGCTTCTCTCAAAGTGAGGCGAACTGGTGTTGCCTACACTTCACCTTTCTAGGTTTTTGTCTTCTGAAGACCTGGTAAAGACCTTAAGGCCAAATTTGAAGGGATATATGGAGGAATTGAAAATAGAAAAGCTGACCTTGACTTCTCAGAAAGAAGTCAAGTATTCCTCAGGGCTTTGCTCAGTTTTAAGAGGTACAAAGTTGCATGGCCAGGGCACAGCCTGACCACATCACCACACATACCACTTCTGCAGCCCTTGGTGCGGTGGCAGACAATGACATGTCAAGTAACATGGATAGGGCAGACACTTGGTTTTGCAGAAGGTATTTGAAATCTGTATTTTTATGCAAAGAAAGAACGGAAGACAACAGAAAGAACATAAGAAGGAATGAAAAAATGAATGAACAAGTGAAAAAAAGAAGGAAAGAAAAAAAAGTTAAAGGGACCCAACTCAAAGAGTTGTTTCCTTTTTAGAACCTGTGAAGTTATACCAAAGTGAGAGTTCCCTTTGCCTCTACATCCTGTTCTGCGGTGATAATAAAATGCCACAGTGGAGAATGGGGAGGGTTGTGGGGATGTGGAGAAGCATGAAGGAGTCAGAATTACATGCTGGATTTACTATTATTTGAGTTCTACATGAAGCGTAGAGCGTTGCTATATTATATCCGAGGAGTGCGACAGTACTCAAAGACTAAAAATCTCCACCACCTTTCAACGATAGATGAATTAGTACAGCTCTGCAGGCTGGTTCCTTGGGAGGCCAGTGGTGATTCTGGGGTGAATTTCCCAGCTTCTGTGAAACTGAGGTTTCACATCGTTCGTGAGCGAGTTCCACCCACTGAATCGTAGTGTCATGGACCTGCAGAAAGGAGTGGGAGCAGAACAGGAGACTTCAGATCTGTTGCTTTTTAGACACTGGTTATTGCAGAGTATTCTGTGCATCATTCTGAATTTAGGCTTGTTTTTGTATGAAAGCAATTGGCTGGCAAGATTGCTTAAGTATTCCTAGTAGAGCTGTGTTGGGGGAAAAAAAAAAAAAAAGATTTTTTTCATGGAAAATTTTGACTTTATAACTCAAAACTTGAAAATTTTAACTGAAAACTGCGGGAGACTTCCCCAGTGTGGCTTCCTGTTTTCCAACCAAAAAAAAAAAAAAAAAAAAAAAGCATAGATGGAAATGGAAAGTTTCTGTTTTCATTTAGAAAGAAAGTTTTCTACCAGTTCAAATACCTAGTAGTCTCTAGCCTGGCCTCTCTGCCAGTCTCTGGCTTTCCTCTTGTTCATGGATCAGTGTTTTCCAGGGGGCAGAGGAAGTTTTGCATAGCTGAAAAATGGTTCATACTTGGCCACAGCTGCTTCTGAGAACAGACCATGTCACTGGAGTATTTGCAGTCACTTTGCCACAGATCTCCAGCCTAGGCACTGATGGAGAGGAGACACCAGTGGCTACTGAAACATAAAAATCTGTTACCAGGCTGTGATCAATAACAATCTGATTTCCAATGAGAAGGTGTTTTTTAGGTTGAGAAACATGGAAATATAAACTCTTTAACCCTCTGCTGTTGACAGATTTGTTCCAGAGTGGTGATGTGGCTGGTGGTGGCTGAATTGGCTCACCATGGGCCCCTCTCAGAGACGGGGTCCCCTTGCCTTAACAAGCCATTTGCTTTTTCAGGAGGGTTTGGGGCTGGGAGTAAGGACAGTGCAGAGACTGCATCAGAAAAGCTCACCCTGATTTCAGGGCAGAAGAATTGATGGATTCGGTGTGGGTGCCTGATGCTGCAAAGAGCAACACACCCATCTGTACTCTCACCAGAAACACGAGCCAGGTGCAGAGTGGGGATCCTAAGGGGCCCCACGCAGTGGCCTTCCACCTCCTGGCGGTGCCACAACCACCCATGTGTGGTATCACCATGGGCAAGGCACTTCCAGTGACCTTCAGAGAAAGAATTACATTTGCAGGGGATAAGCTCTTCCCCACATATCCCATCTCTGGCTAAAGCCTAGCCTGTTAAATTAAACCCATTTTGTTAAGGGTTTTAAATGCTGCTTGCCCATATGCAGAATTATGTCTTTAAAGATTAAAAAATCCAATATAAACAAAATAAATCCAGGGAGCTGAATGCATGAATCATTATTTTAGTACATATTGTCCATTCTAATCTGCAGTCCAATTGTGAAGTCATTCAAAATGCTGCTTCTCAGTAATTAGCAGGAATCTAACTCAGAGCCAATTTCTGATTAAATGTGCTTAAAATCAATAAAACATCATGAGTGATTAGAGTCACGTGTGATTAGCCCTGTCGAACAAAGCAGAATAAGTTATGGCCTCACTTTAACTTGTCAAAAAACAGAACTGGGGGTGGGAATGAGGAGGAACAGCTGATATTTCAATAAAGGGTTTTTCCAGTTCTCTGCCTTTCTCTTCGCTCCTTTAGAAAAGTGAAAGGATCGGTTTGTTGTCTGAAAATTACAGGCTGAAGGGGAAAGTTTGGGGCGGCTTTGGCTTCTCTTGTGGGTTTGTTTAAGGATATGCTGGGAATGGCATTTTTTTAATCCCGCAGCTCAGCTGCAGGAGGGCTACCTGCTTCTCCTGCTGTCACCTTTTCTCCAGTTCAGTCCTGACTATTTGCAGAAGGAAATACTTGTAAGACCTTTTTTTTTTCCTTTTTTTTTTTTTTTTCTTCTTCCTGGAAGAGGCACAAAGATCTATTGTCTCTCCCTGCGAAAGGGAGCAATGCAGTGTCATATCCCCTCTCAGTAACAGAAATAAAGAGCAGCAGCAACTCACAACCAGGAATTGATTCAGAATATGAGAGGGTGAAGCTGGTGGTGAGATGGTTCCTCTTCATCCACTGCCATGGGTCTGGGCAACTTGCAACGCTCCCGCCCTGGGGTCCCCTGAACGCACACCACCACCCCTCCATCTCTTTGGGGTCCAGCACTAGGTGCTGCTGATGGAAAGTGGCTTTTTGGGCAAGCAGCTTTTGGCAGCATCCTCCCTACCACGGCAGCTCGGGGCCGGGGGGCGGAGGCGTGCCAGCACCCGGCTGAGAGGGAGACGGCTGCGATCTCACGTTGGGTGCGTGGGGGCTGCGTGGGGTGGGAGAGCTTCTCTGGAGCTCGGCGCTTGGCAGGGCTCACCAGCAAAGCTTCCCTTGACGTCAGGAGATGGAGAACAACAGTCATTTATAGCTACAGCTTCTTCACTTACAGCTGTGTGACCACATCCCTGCTGGTTGGACCCTCAGATGAAAATCCAGCTGTCTTGCTTGGTGCTGCCTCCAGATCCGGCCCTAAGAGTGATGCTGCTGGGGCTGCTTTCTTCCTACCTCAGTAAGCAGAACAAAAAACCCACATCCACATCGTGCACATGGTGGTGGGTGAAGAGGGGAGGCTCGGGAAGCATTGTCCCAAGTGTATTTCTGCTGGCAAGACTGTGTTTGATTGTATTGTTTTGTGGTCTATTCCAGAGGACATTGTTTATTTCAAGAGTACATCCACATGCTTGTTTCCTGCTCTCAGCAAGGCTCTGGCCTTCCACCCAGTGAAGCTCAGGAATTTTTGGCAAAATCTGATTTTTATTTTTTTTTTTCCTTTGTGTGTGTAATCCTGACATGTTCCCTCCTGCACGCAGAAGTTGTACATGGAGTTGCTTGGAACCACTCCTTCTCACGAGACTCTTCATTTCTTTGTCTCTTGGGATACGAGCTTGTCACTCCATGTCACACCTGGGAGATGCAGGGAACCATCGGGGAAGGCTGTATTTAACCTGGCCAAAGGACCTGTAAGCACAGGGAACCTTCTAAGATGAGTCCTGCTGTGGGCAACCCCACCATCTCCAAGCACCACTCTGAGCTTTGGGTTGGGGTCTCTTCCAAATGAAAAGGCCTTACAGGCCTCCAGCCGAAATGAGAAGGAAAAGAAAGTTCATTAAATGGTATTTCTGAGTCAAAATTAGCAGTCCAGAGTCAGCGAGGGTAGGCTAGGTGTTATAACATGCTATTGGTGTGTCAGTGCTGCCAACATGGGGATGTCACTTCTCACCGAAAGGCAGCACACACCAACAGGGACGATGCACCTGGTTTGCCCTATATAAATGTTCTCTCTTTTATAGGTTTTTGTACTGCTGTTCTTGCAAGCTGCTCATCTTTAATGGAAAAAAAAAAAAAAAAAAACCAAACAAAAAACCATAGAGAAACAGAGGAGCAGATCCTCAGCAGATGTCCGTGGTGGTAACTGGGATGCCCCCAAATTACACCAGCTGAGCCCCAGGGTCTGCTGTGCTCCAAGAGATAAATCACCCTGCACTGACCTCCTGGATCCATCAGCAACACGGGACCATCTGCGCTCCTCCTCCGTGCCACGGCACATGTGGGGAGATCTGCTGCTCAAGGTGGTTGGAGTCAGGACCATCGAACACACGATGCTGAATAAAACCCAGAGCTGAATGTGGGAACTACATAAATCAGCTAATTATTCCTCTCCCCGTGCCCCCTGTGCATAGTTTGGTGTCTGAGTTGGGGTTTTTTGCTTTTCTCCGAAGCAGCTGGAGATGGGATGTTGAACATGGTATGTTATTGCTCCTAATGGTATTAAAGAAAAACATCTCAAGTGCTGGCTGGCATGTTTTCATTATATGTGAGGGTAAAATGAGTGCCAGATTTGGAGTGGGGAAGACTTTTTTTCTCCAGATCAGATTAGCAGGATCTGTTGGGGGAGTGAAGTGGGGAAGCAAGGCGTTGGGGGCAGGGGGACCACTGGATATAATCTGTCTCTCAGAATTAATTTGGCATTTTCACTGAACAAATTCCTGCTACAGAAGACCAGAGCCCTTGGTGGTTCCTTTTCTCTCTTCCTTTGGTGTTACTATTTGTGGCTTTATTTATTTGTACTAAAAGCCTTAAGCTCGTTATGGCATTTTTGTGAAGTGTTTTTGTGGCTTGTGTTGAGTGAGTGTGTGCAGAGCAGTTGTTCCCTGGACCATTTTGGATTAATGTTTGTCATATGATTGCCTGTGATTTCATGACCTCTGTGGCTGAAGTGAGCCCTGTGGGTTTTTTTATGTATGTGCAATTTAGCTTTTAATTAAGGCCTTGTTATCCAGGGAGTTGCAGCTTAGTTGGCTCGCATGCCCCAAGGTTCTCCTGGCTTGATACTGGAGTAAGGTAGCCCATATTTGGAAATATTCAGCTCGTTTCTCTTGTTTCAGTTTTCCAAGCTGTTTGAATTAATCTTCAGCCTTCTTTTCCAATGTTTACTGAAGAACAGCAGTTTTTTTTAACACTCCCTTTTATCACACAGTGTGATCAGCTGAGCTCAGACAATGCGTATTCATGCTGGGGTCTGTTGCTCATTTAGCAGTCTACAAACTACTAACGAAGTGCAGATGAAGATCCTTCCTTCACGGATGAACCCTGGACGGGGATGCATCGAGGAGCTGTGTCGTGCAATTCGTATCAGCTGGTTGCAGGCATCACGGGCCAGAGACATTGCTCTGGGTGTTAGTAGGACTACTCATTCCTAAGAGGTTTTATGTACCTCGGTCACCCTCATAGCTTATCATGTCGGCATAATTAATTCAGATGGGTTTTACTTGTACTTATTTCCTCTTGTCCTTCTTTTCTGTGCTAACACGGTTCATCACATCCCTGTATTTAGCTCTTAAAATACATTTTATACATGGGCATAAGGTCTGCCTTTTTGCAGGAAAGGGAGCAATTTTTTGTGGCTGTGGGGTTTGGGTGCTCAGCTGTATCATATGCACAGGATTGATTTTCAGAGCTGATTTCCTTTTCATGCATGATCTCTCTCAGCTGTCTCTAGAATACAATTTGGAAGTTTTGATGGACACCTGGCTGCAGATTAATACCAGATGACCACAGCAGATAGGTACCAGACCTTCATCCTGCCCCTTCGGATAGACCTGGTTCCCCTTCTTCCTCCTGCCCTTCCCCAAAACGGGGGATTTACTTGACATAAAGTTCCTAAGATGCCACCATGCTCAGCTGTCTTACTAATATAACCTAAAGGTTGCTACTAACAGGTTTTCATGCATCTCTTTTGGAGATGTTTAGCATAAGGGGAACTCAGGTTGAATTTTATGGCAGTGGTTTGGGATGCAATTCTCGGTAATCCTATGCCATCTCTACGATGAAATAATAGAGGTGCCTCAAACATCACAATTTCAGGGCAAATTTTGAGAATGAGAAGGACTTGAGATGTTTGTAGCCAGTGCTTTTATTGATAAAACTCACATTTCTAAAATCACAATCCAGATCTCAGCTCAGATTTGGTACATTTTACAATGTCCATGTATGTTAGGTGGGCTCCAGCATGTCCATCCTGGTCCAATTTTAACAGCTTAGTGTCTCATTCTTAGAGAGCACTTCTTACCACTCCCTTTGTTTTAAACCTATTGATTTCTGCTTCCCATTTTTTCCAAACTCAGTGGTGAGATGTTGAGCTGGGTACTACAGTAGTCCAATAATCTTTAGAAATCATTCTGGGGTGTTTAATATTCTCACGGTGGCCAAACTCTGAGTTCAGTCAGTCGTAATCATCACACTGGAGCACGGTCAAGATGTGAAGTTTGGCCTAGACCCTGTGGCCATCTGGCTGCAGGGAAACCAGCTGCCTCTCCAGCTAAAAATGCCCTTCATCCATCACGATAAATCCCCTTCTCTACCAACAAACCTTCATTCTGCAGCTTACCTCCCTGCACGTAAATGACTGTACTCTTCAAATAGGGTTGTTGATGGTTGTTTAGGTTTCACACGGCCTCTTGGAGAAAACTCACACCAGATACCTTGGCAATAATTGTGAGTAGACTTTCCAGACCTTGCCAAAATTCACCACCAGGTACATGCACGTTAGTGGCATCACCTGGGAAGGAAAGTGCTTGTAAATCATTTGAGCCAAGGGGTCTAGAAAGGCACCTGTGAAGGTACATGATCCTCCCAAAGAAAAGGCACATTCAGAGCATTTTAAAAACTGATTTCAGTGATACAGTACAGGACTCATGTCTCCTGACGTTGACTTCTTCATCGGTTGTTAATTGAGCGAAAGAGATGCTTGCGATGCAGGAATTACTTGCCGCTAAGTTCAGATGCCTTGAGTAGGTCAGATAAATCATGCTTTAGTCATTCATTTCTCCCCGTTGATGCTAAAGGAATCCAGACCACTAGCTCCAATGTAGACATCAACCCTGGAGACATCTAACATCCATGGAGACGTGAATCTCAGCTGGGTTGTCTCTGCCTCTAAGCTTGAATATGAAAAAAGGGAAGCCAGGGCTGAAGGCAAAGGCAGCAGTTAGACACATAAAACAGATGCAAAATGTCAAGAAAGGTAAAAGCTATGAGATGGCCCATAGTCCCAGAGAGCTAAAGGCACCTATATAAAAATGAAGTAGCAAAATAAGAGAGCAGCAGAGAAAAATGCAGGGTTGGACCAGTGCAGGAAGATGAAAATTTCCTTTCAACACTGAAAGTAACAGTTTCTAAAATCCACCTTCTCTGTCCCTCCCAAAATGTAAATGCTAGTAGTTACCCCTGTGAAAATCTGGAGCAGTTTTGTGGTAGTAAGTAGCAGATTCTTGGCTACTGGAGCCTCAATGTGGCAGATGGGTTTTTTGGAAAATGACACTTGCGGAGCCCAGCTGGTAACCACAGCTGAGATCTCCCTATCAGAGATCTTAGAAGTCAACGGCTGTATCGGCTTTGATTTCACTGGAAACAGTGGCTGGGCTGCTGGAAATTACACCCAGGTGTGAGGTGGAGAGGTCAGACTTGGCCAGCGGTGCCCAGGATGATAACTGACCCATTTCAGGCAATTCCCCCTGTTTACCATGAGGAACACCTTCATTAACTGCGATATTGCCGGAACCTTTGGCAAATAATTTGGCCTTTTTAGATGAGCTATTAAAAATTTCCTCCCCTGGGTTTGGGCAATATTTAAGTCTATTTTGGCCAAGGGCTGGGCATCTCTTTCTGTTGCTGCCCAAGGCACCTTGCTTCTGAAAGGCCAATCTGCCACCAGCCTGCGGCTAAACCCAGCCAGAAACATGCATTTTCCACCCCCCAGTAGGAAAGCTTGGAATTTAGAAACAGTTCCCTTCTGAATCACACAAGAAACTTGGAATATTAAAAGATTTTATTGAATATAATGATAGTAGAGTGTTTTATCTCACATGTGGCAAAATGAAAATCAGTCAACAATTTCCCTCCAAAGTAAACAACGCAGCATATGGGGAACTCTGTTGGTGCTGTTGTTGTTGTTGAAATCTTCATGCTCCCAGAAAATTTTGAAGAAGTGTTATCTTCAGATGGAGCGGGGCGGGGGTGGGGGGGGGAAGCGTGTAGCATGTCTGACCAGTTGTAGTTCTTTCAGAAACATCAGCTGGGTTTTGACTTTATCTGTGATGAGGGCTGGATATTGTTTCCCCAGCATAAATTATTTTGTCGGGTGGGTTTTTTTTTGGACCAGGACTCCCTGTACCCAATAATAAATGAAAGGACCTCCAAGTGTTTTCAGTGTTACCTGCAAACTGGCTTTTGTATTTGAACCTTTCCCGAGATGAAGAAAACGCAGCTTTCTTTGTACCATCTGATCTGAATGCTATTTAACCCTCCTTTTCCAATAGTTTCTGTGTCCTCAAACTTTGTCTCTAAAACTTACTTTTTGCGCCCATGCCATATGCACACCCACCTGGATGTGTTATGTGCTATGTTATGTTTTATGCTGTGTTAAGTGCTATGCACACACACCTAACCATGATGTGTTATAAGTAGAGATAGCTGTGGATTTTCCATCCTGTCATTTTCCAACAGAAAAAGTAGATTCAAAAACATCAAATTTTGCTGTTGAAAAATAGAAATCCTTTCCCCCTGTATGTACAGCCCCCAAATAAAGCCTTCATTGGGAAAATTGAAGTGAAATATTTCATTTGGGGACGGATTGATTGTAATCAAAATATATATAATGTTTCAACTAAATGTTTTCGTTTTCATCATTTCAACCGAGCGTTGAACTGCTTTTGCCCGTAGTGAAACCAGGGAACATGAGAGCCATGGTTCAGTCTTGTACCTTCTTATGGGAGATGACCTCTCCCTCCACATGGTGTGCAGTGGTCATCACAGCATTACAAGTGATGGGAAGTGGCATTTGGCCAAGGCCATAGACCTATGGAAAAAGGGAAAATCCTGACTTCAAGACTGGGATTTAATGTTTGACATGGTGGCTTCCAGAGAAAGGGGCAGTGCTGGGCTGCTCCTGAAGGGATGTTTGCGTCCATGAAATATTTCCCATCACGTGCAGGGAGCACTGGAGAAGGTCTTCAGCTTGCCAAACTTGCCTTTGTGAGTAGTTTTATGGTGCAAGGGCCTTCCTGCTGCTCTTTCTGCTTTAGGAAAGACCAAAGCAAGGCTTAGCAGTGACTTTGGTGCTGATCAGGCAGGGTCAGTGGAAGGGATGGAGTCAAGCAGCCAATTAAGTTTGTTGGTATTTGGCTGGTTTCAATTTATATTGATCTCTACAAACAAGGGAGGGTCATACTTGTTATTTTTAAAAAAATAATTATAGAAATCTTTGCTATCCTGTCAGCAGTTAGAAGTGGACAGCACTGGTGGTTTCGGTTTGCTTTCAAAGCCCTAAAGTGCTTTTAAACAAGAGTGATCTTATTACAGCCTATAAGAGTTCACAGTCATCCTCTGGTCAGTTCTCCTCTCTTCATCTCCCTAAAAATTATTAGTAGTTTGTTCTTTCTGTTGTACTTCTCTATCATTTCCTTTGCAGCACCCCAGGGGGATGGAACATTCCTGTACACGAGGCTCTAAGTGCAAAATGATGTGACCAAGAAGAGGAGAAAGTGAAGTAACTCTGGCTGTACTTTAGTCAGACTGATGAGTGGGACACCAGGAGACACCAACACTGGAGAGAACATTTTAATGTGCAACATTAAAAAAAAAAAAAAAAAAAAAGAAAAAGGTAAAATACAACTAACAGACAGGCTATACTCAGGGGTCGGCTTACATGATGTAGGATTTGGGAATTATATCTGTCCTATGAAAGTAAACAGTTTTAAAACCATTTTTTCCCACAGTTGCATTTTCCAAGACAAAACACCCTATGAACTTCACTGGAGAGGTTCTTCGAAGGTTAAGTCATAGTGCCATGGATAGAGCATAATCTTGAAAGTCAAGAAATACGGGTTCTCCTCCCAGCTCCATGGTGATTTTGCTGCAAGACCATGGACAAGTAACTTCATCTCCACTTACCGTGGTTGTGCATTCACAGAATCACAGAATCATCTCGGTTGGAAAAGCCCCTGAAGCTCCTCCAGCCCAACCATGACCCTCACCCTGAGCGTTCCCAACTCCACCAGATCCCTCAGCACTGGCTCAGCCTGACTCTTCAACCCCTCCAGGGATCCCGGGGACTCCCCCCTGCCCTGGGCAGCCCATTCCAACGCCCAACGGCCCCTTCTGCAAATAAATTCTTCCTAATATCTAGTCTAAAACTTCTCTGGTGCAACTTGAGGCCATTACCTCTTGGCCTATCGCTTATTAACTGGTTAAAGAGACTCATCCCCAGTTGGGATGAGTCAGTGCCTAGTACAGGGGTAAGATCACTTCCCTGTCCTCCTTTAACCCATCTTAGCCTTCCATCCAGCTTCATAGTCCTCCAGACCAGCCAGTGAGCCGCTAACCTATGCCAGACAAGGTATGGATGTCGAAGCTTCTGTCCTGCGTAATGGGTTTGTTTGGATTCAGGTTAGACCAGTTTTATGTAGCTGGGTGTGCACATGGCTCCTAAGACCATGGGATCTGAGCTCTCTTCTGGGATTGTGTGACTCTCCTTCTTTGCTACATCTTGGTTTTTTTGCAAATTAGAGTGCATGCTAAGTATGTGCTAATACACAGGCTGAATGACAATATACTATCAGAGATGATTTCCCTCCTTTCTCACCGTTCATTATGGGATTTAGAAACCGTACACTAAGGCAAGAGTTATGTAGATTGTTTAGTTTTCACAAAGGAGATTAGTTGATTGGTTTGGGGGAGTGCGGTGTTTGTTTTGTTGGGGTTTTTCCCTATAAATAATTTTCTTTTTGCATCTAGGCATACTGGAAAAGGAAAATTATATATTCCATAACTATAGCCTTGGTTATGATCTAGTTATGTCCTCTGCAAATTGCCTCAGCTTTCAGAAATGTCTATTATAGAGAAAACATACCATAACAGCTGTTCTGCAGTATTTAAAGGGCAGAAGCACCTAAACTATTGCTCCCCTGACTTCTGTTTCCAATGAGTGAAAAAATATCTTACAGACAGAATATTGCTGATCACCAAACACAGTGCAGAATTGTTGCTTGTTTCCTATTCTCTAACAGGGATGTACCAAAAATAGAAACAGCTGCATCTTTCAATTGAGTGAAATTTGAATAATGTTGCTGTGCTTGAAATAAAATGGGAAAGCTGTGTGGAGTGAGGGGTTTGATCTGGTAGGTGCAAATGAGACCAAATTTCAGAATTCTGTGACAGATATAATTCTAGATTTTCCATGACCCAAAACTCAAGAATATTTGAATCTGGGGTTTTAGTTTCTTCTTATAAAGACAGTAACGTTGACACAGAGGTTCACAGCAGACTGCTCAGGGAGTGGTCTCACCAGTAGATGCTGGTGACGGACAGATGTAGCAGACCAGTGATTGTCAGATGACCTCAGTGAGATTTTAGACCAAGAAAGTAAAAGAGCTGTTTTGCCTCCTTAACTCTGTTCATTTGAATGATTTCACAGGTTCTATTATAATTTACTGCAACTGGTAGAATTTTTCCAAGAGTTAAAAGTTTTAAAGTGCCAGCCATTCAAGAACACCAGAAAGCCGTAATTCTGAGGGATTATACACCTATTTTATATAGGAATATACAAGAAAGTAGCCCCAAAATCCAGGACCCTCCATGATGTTGTCTTCTGTTGTCTTTGCCTATAAGACTGAACCTGCAGATGTTACTTAGCATGGATGTTGGACCAGCTACAGGTCTCCGGCAGGCAGCAAAACTATTATTCAGTAGACAAATACTTCTGAAGCAGTCAAACAGAAAGCAATTTCTGCATTCATGAAGTGGATAAACTAAGTGGTTTAGGTCTTGCAGTAGTACCTAAGTATCTTCAAAGACTCAGGTTCTGATGTGGGGCTGATGCTGTGATCGCCCAACACGGGGCCGTTACACCAGTGCTCGCTGCGGTGCTCCACAGGAGACAACAGTACGAATGGGAAACGGGGTTGCAGTCCTATTGCAGTGCTGTGTTGGGGTGAGTTTGTTCCTCCAGGTCTCTCTAGAACTGTCTGAAAGGCTTTGGAGGATCCTTCTTACTTGGTGTGTTGTCAGCTCATGGGATCACACCTTTGTTGCTCCCATCCTCCTCTTCCTCTCAGTCTCTGTGGGTCCCCGAGGCCTCCCAAAGGCTGTCCCTCTGCGACGTTTACATCTTTCACATACTTGGGCTCATTTGTCACGTCCCCTGGTTTACTCATTGCATGGTGATGCATATTTACTAATTCTAACATTTCCTCGTTAGTCATTCCCTCCAGGCCCATTAATCACTATAAATTCCCAAACGAGAGGCTGCAGTACATCGTTCCTTCCAACAGACAGCTGACACGTAGTAATTAGGCAGCTGAACATAAAAATAATGAGGCTGAGGCTCCCACAGATCTCCTTCCCCCTCTCGACACCTCGGGGGCAGCCTCTCTGCAGCGCACACGGCCCCACATGCCACTGCTCGCACTGTGGCTGCACAAGCTGCTCCCCAACACGGATGTGCCTGTTTCCCTCTCCTTACCCCCTAAACCTGCTGTCTGAGCCCTTGAAGGCATACCCGAGCATTTAGCTTCATGACTTCTGGCAGTATTTTCCCGCGCATCGCATCAACCTAGACACTGAATTATTTAATCTCTCTGCCTCCCCTGTTTCCCCATCATGCGGGGACCGGTCCAGCTCCCGTTGTTCATCTCTACCTGCTGCTCCAGAAAATCCTTGTGCCAAGTGGTCCTGCCAGTTTGCCGCAGACTCTAACTCAGAGCACACTCTTGGAAATAATGCATCTTTTCACAATGGCTTTACACCCTGAAATAAATAGCATGATTCAGGCACTGGTTCGACTGCCATGTGCAAGGCAGAAATGGTCTGAGGGACCAAAAGGCTCTTTGTGTCCAGCCTAATTTTCCTATTTTCTTGTATTCTCCCTCCTCTACACAGTTAGGGAACAATTCCTCAGTCTTTTTTCTTTTTTTTTTCTTATTTTTGGCCAGAATGCTTTGTGGTGATGACTTTTTTTTTTTTTTTTCCCCCGCAGAAATACCCTGGAAACGGAGTGCCCATGGAGAGGGACACAGCACCATCCACTACAAATTGCACTGTTACGTCCAGCATCACTGGCCAAACTGGAGTTAATGGGAGGTAGGAAGAAACTTCCCCTGTAGCTCTTTTTTTCCTCCTGCTCCTTTCTGAAGCAATGTGTCTTGGCTGCATTTGGCTTAAATAGACCCTTGATCTGCTTTGTTTATGGTAATTTCTTTATTCCTGTGAGAGAGAGGGAAGGCAGCACCGAACTGATATTGTTCTGGGACTGCAGATGGGCAGATGGTTTGAAAAAATGATTGCAAGATTTCACTTGCACTCTGGGCCTGTCTTTCACATTTGGGTGCAAAGACCAAGTTTTGTCTTCTGTCACGGGGAGCCTAATTTAGATTGCCTAAAACTTGAAATCAGTTTGAAGACAAATCCCCAAGGTCAACGACTCCACAGATTTGGAGGTTAAGGAATTGAGGTTAAGAACTGACAAACGAGGATGTCAAGGCAAGATTATGGAAATTAGGATCTGTAGCAAATTCTCTCTTGTTTCCCCTTTGTAACCTCCTAATGACATTAACGCCTGTCTTTGACAGTCCCTTCTCAAAGGGGAACTTACTTGAGCGTTAAAGACGCTTTTATGAGTCCCAGAGACACACACAGGAAAACATGTGGACAAATCTGCTAAGACCCAGATATGGGGCACTGTCCTTAATAGCCCTGCGCAAACTTAAAAGAAATGACCTGAAATAAGGAAGAGAGAAAAACACAGTTGGCGTGTTTTGTGGGTCCTCACCACCGCATCCCCATCCCAGTCCCTGTGCTGAAAGCAAACGTCCTTTTTTATCCCCGTGATGCTGAATGCACTCCATTAAAAATTCAGTCTCACATTTCCCCAGCGAGCTGGAGCACTTCTACTGTCCCTTCTCACAGCTGCAAAGCTGCGATTCACAGAGATTAAAGCCAAGATCATAAACCAGTACCTATTAACACTGACTGCCCAGCTCAAGCCACCCATCTCCTGAGTCCTGTGAGTAAGTTAGCATTTTGTGTAATGGGTTTTTTGTTGTTGCTAATGCAAGTCACTGCTCGAAAGTCACTGAACTCATTTACTCCAGGAAGAGTTTCTGGACACCTGGTCCATGGCCAGAAATTTTTGCTGTAAGTACCTCACTCATCTTCACTGAGGAACAGTGTATAAAGCACGGGCTGGATTTATTTCTGCAGGGTGGTTGTTCTTTGACTAAAACACAAGACTCATTTTCCTGCAAGGTTCGGCCTCATCTCATGCACTACAACTTGGTTGCTGCAAGTGAGGTCGGTGTAGCACCAGACTTTTTGTCCCTCTTTTCTCTTGATCTTTCCCACAGCGACTACACGGAGACCTGAGCAAGAACAGCTGAATGGATAGGATACATTTAATGGAGATGCCTTTGCCTCCCCATTAATTTGGTGGACTAAGCCACAGGGCTCACTCCTTCTCCCCTTCTTGTCCGTAGGACTTTTCTACTGGTGTCAGTGAGACCAGGCCCATTTCTTTCCTGTTATTAGATGACAGAAAGCAAGGTGAGTGTGCTCCTTTTCTTTTAATATATTAGCCAGTGACGGCTAATGAAAAGCTGAAAGATATTTTTTAACTGTAAAGCAAGTAAGATATAGCCCATATGAGCAGCAAAGTATCCATTAAACATGGATAAATAATACATATGGCTGTTGAGACGCAACTTATTCACCTGTCTAAAAGACCTGCCATCCTATTGATCTCAGATGTATGAATTTATGGCCTTGTTATAAATTTTCTGATGCCTCAACTCCCTAACATTGAAGCATTTATTCAAAGTAGCTATAGCTTTACAAATAGATTTTTTTTTTTTCAGAAATAGAGTTTTTCCATCTGTTTGTTCCATTTTCCCATCTGTTCCTCCAGCCTCATAGTCTTGTTCAACCTGTTTATGAAGATTGCCTTTAAGTGAATATATATATATATTTTATTTTTTTTCCCATTCCAGGACGATGTTTCTTTCACAGTGGTTTGATTTGTTCTTAAACCACTTCTCTGAACTAATACTCTGGGCACTTTTTTTTTGCTAATCCGTTCACCTTTCCAATATGCATTTTAATCCATCGATGTGACCGCACACTTTAAGGCCACGAGGAGTTCTTGTCTGAGGCACACTAATCACTGTGGCAGGGCTCGACTGTGACCTGTAGCTATATCCCAGTCAGAAACCCATCCCTGTGGATGTCCTGTGGATGGCATTATGGTGTCCATCTGTGTACCACAAAGCGCGGTGACATCAGGGCATTTCTAGTAGTGCTGCTCTTGGTCAACAGGTTGAGTCTATGCATTTTTTGTTACACTAAAATAGGACTCGCTGCTACCAGAAGCAGCAGGGTAGTAGACAGCCCAGCTATTGCTCTCTGCCATGATATTATGCTCTCCACTACAATGCCATTCAGTCATCTGCTCAGAAGCCTTTTCTGTACTCATTTAGTGTGACCCAGGTCTTGCTCAGTGGCTAGACGTCTTTTAAAAGAGAGTTTTCAGGCAATTCAGAAACACAAGCAGCTCATGATAAGAAGCAGATCAATTTAAAACGAAGAATAAATTGCCAATAAACTGCCTGTTATGATTAGAGGCCTGCCCTGATTATGGTCTCGCAGCACCTCCCAAGGGTTCCCTTTACTGAAGAACCTCTAGTAGCTTCTGAGTAGTTACTAGATAGAGATTAAAGTACCCAAGGTAGTCCCCAGCCTGTGTTTGACCAATCTAGAAAAAATTTTCAGGAATCACCAGCCAGTATTTTATTATAGTTAGATCAGAAGCCAGACTGGATTTATCTCTGTAATTGTCGGAGACGCAAGTAAGAGCCCTTCAAGAAGCTACCATTTCTGCTACAAAGAGAGCACAAATTTGCGCCTTTCCAGGCCACCCAAAAAAATGATCTTTGAATTGTCAAAATAACCCTTTATGCAGAGGAATCAAGAGCTTGGATGATATCCAAAAATGTGTTAATCTACACTTTTTAAATTTCTCTTTTTATGTAAGGACGGGGGGAACTAATAATAAGCTTGTAAATCATGTGGTTAAGTTTAAAGAAAAATGCTTTGGGAAAGTTTTCTAGCCTTCTGCAAGACATTTTGTTTTTATTCCTTCTGTCTCCACAAGACTTTTGCCTTCTACCGTTTGCCAGCAGGAGGAAGACTGGAAAAATTCTACTGTTCCTGTCATCGCAAGGGACAATTGTGGAGTGGTTTTATTGTTACCCTTCTCCTTCTGGTAGAATGAGATCAGACCCTCCATTTAGCTAAAGACAAGGCATCCTCTTTTTCATTCCAGATGTCCTAAGCTATTTGTAAACAATGAGATCTTTTGTCATATTCAACATGAAGTTCAACACTGCGTGTTTGTGAGCCTTTGAAGACTTCTGTGCCCCACCTTTCAGGTAAAAGGGCTCACAGAAAATCTTTGGGGAAAAAAACACCCCGATTCCTGGTTTCCATGCAGGAGGACTTCCCCAGAAGGACTCATAGCAAGCACTGGCCTCCCAGACTAAATCCAATATCTACTTCTTGTAAAGGTTTATACTTAACAAGGCGTGTGTGTGATGGGGGAGAGCAGCCTTTTGCAGGTCTCGGCGGTGGCTTTATTGTAGGGTGGTCTTCTGGCCACTTGAAGCTAAGCAGAAATAGCTATAAATTTACTTCCAAGGGCAACTGTTTGGGCCATGGGATTTTAAGCACAAGAGGCCAGTCCTGCATGTTTGATAGCAAGCTCAAGGCTTTACCTTTCACCTCAGCATAGTTTGACAGAAAGTTTATCCGTTACCAACCTGTGTTGGTTTGGTTCCTTTTGTCCCCAGAAGACAAATGCTCTGTGTTCACAGCTGTATCCCCCCATACAAGCATTTCCTTCCACTAAACAAAAGCCTGCTAAATAAGAATGTCTTTCCCTTTGGGTAATGATGCATTCCCCCCTGCTCATGGTATGCGATATTCCCTTAGTTCACTTATTTTGTTACTTTTTACAGTTCAGTTTCCATACGCCGCTACTCATGTGTGGTGCCAATGCTGTTGGTGATGAATTCCTTGCAGAGCTGACTTGAGCAATGTCTCTCTGAAGTAATCATTTTCTGTCTCCCCGGCGTTTAGCTGAGTACATAGTCTCCAAGACCTTTCACCAAGCATCCATCAGCAATAAGATCAAGCTAAGCAAGACACTTCCCTGTTCCAGAGTCTGAGCAAATCACATGCCTAAGTTGTAACTAATTATTTCTATTGGCTGATTGTTTTTTAATGCGCCTGTTTTACAGGTAAACAGATTTATCTTAGGAAGGCAAAGGTAATAATGAGGTTGGGTTTTATTCATTGCCTTCCTTCAGAGACTGAAAAGCTGGATGCTGAAATAGGTGTAATTTAGCTGTACAGGGAAGTCACTTGATTTTCATACCCAGGCAGGATTGCTGGAAAAGGTTGGGGAAAGCATGAAAAAACTGTGGAGGCTCCTAACAGGACTCCATAAATGGATTACATTAGCCGTGTGGTCTCCAGCCTCCAACTCCTCATGAATATCCCCATTTAAAATTGAACATTTTCTAATTGGCAAACTCCCTGGAGCAGCTGATTTCCAGTGCAAGGAGCCCACCCCATAGACCCCATATTCGGAGAGCTCAAGTACATCAGCCATTTGTGACATTCAACTCAGCCTTAGGATCCTAGGTGAAAATCTGAGCATGGGCATCTTGCAGAGAGCTCAGCAAATGCTTTGGCAACCGTGATGCTGTTTGTACTTTCCTTGTATTGCAGAAGCACTCAGGGCTGTCTCAGAGCACACAGCCCATGGATCAAGGAGATCCAAAAAAACCAATGCTTGACCTAAAATACTTAAGACTGAAAACCCAAAAGGGTGGATGGAAGTACAGGAGATAGAAAAGCACTGCTCACTGGTACAATTCAGCTGCAGTCAGGGGATTGCAGGAATGGGAACAGACCCTGAAAAGCTCTTTCAGGCTTACAAAATAAGGAAAGGGAAGAATTCCACCAAGTCAAAATTCTTCAAGGGAATGTATGTGTGTGCTGTAAGGTAAAGCCATGGGCAGATAGCACTGGCTGGGGGATGTCCTCACCCATGGCACTCCTGCACATTTTTTGGAACTTGTTCTTAAAGAAATTCGGAAAACAAAAAGCTAGGGCTAGAGTTATTCAGGAGTGGCAGTGTCTGCCTTCAGTTTAGCACGGCCAGCCTTGGAGACCTGAACCACTGTGAGTACCATCAACCACTGTCCGTACAGTCCTCCATGGGGTGAAAGTTTGGGTCCCCGACTCCTGGAGTTTGCTGCTTTGGAAGGACCCTTCTCCTTTTTCTTTCCACCACTGCAAAAAAAAAGAAAAAAGCTGTTTTCAGTGGAAATTTTACCAGGGCCAGGTTTTCCTGCCTGTTCCCCCCTGAGCTGGGAGAAGGAGGAAGACCTTTACCTGCTGTTCGCTTCTGGGCAGGGGGCACCACGAAGGAAACGGGACCCAGCCGTCTGGCGATGGCTTTTTCAACTGGATTTCAGTTTGCCTGCCGGGCTGGGGTTGCAGCTGGCTGGCCTGATCTCCTTCCCTCCCACCGGCTCTCACTGAGAGCAGAACATGCCTTCTCCTGCTGATTTCTGCTTGCCATATTGATTGCAGCAGGGTATAATGGAGACAAGTCAGGCAGAAAGCCAGCCACCCTTGGGAATGATTAAAGAGCAAGCAGAGAAGGATAGATGTGAAGAAAAACAGGCTGACGCTTAGGACCTGGTGGATTTAGAGCAAATTATGCCCCTTTCTCCACCTCACCCCAGTTCGGTGCCTGGGACAGTGCAGCAGCACCTTTTTTTTCAGCTCTGCCCAAAAGAAGCATCTTACCGACCCCCGTGTACACAGGGAACAAAATCCCCAGAACGTGTACAATATCCCTATTGTGCATGGATTTGCAGACTGATTATTCAGAGCGTAGCCAAGGAAAGGTAAGGCTATGACCCATTGTTTTCGTGCGATCAATTGAATACTGTCATTTGCATTTAAAACGCTCCGAATTCGCACTGTCAATATGCCAAACAGCTGCTCGGGCTTTTCAGCATTCCATGGTGACAATCACACTATCGTACATCATTGGCACCAGGATTTGCAATACTCTCAGTGTCAAAATTTTGTGGGTTTTTTTTTTTTTTTTTAAGGGAAAAAAAAATATATATCCCCCCCCAAAATACCCAAACCTGTGAAAAATCCTCTTTTAAAATGGTGGTGTTCAATACTGCTAAGCAGGCCTTCACAGATGCCAACATATCAAAATTCATCTCTTTTCTTCCTCTCCTACAATTAAAAGGTACTTAAGAAAGAGGCTGTTCCTGATAGATCCACCTTCTGTTTTCTCCTTTGTATGCGTATTATTCATTAGCAGTCTAATAAGAGTTTCAAAATGCTCTGTGCCTCTGCCAGCAGGGCATATGTATGTAGACATGTGCTTGTGACAGATAAGTACATAAACAGCATATTGGCACCAGAAAGACATCTGTGCCTAGAAAAACGCTTGTGATATGTACATAAATGACATTTTAGCTCTAGTCAAGTCCTTGTGGCTTTGAGAGGAATATGTGACTGTACGCTTCTCTGTGAATACTGAAAAGGTGCATCTTAGGAAGGAGAGTATTTTAGAGGTTTATGGAGAGTCGGAGGAAGAGCTGGGATACGGGAACAGCCGGGGTTGCAGCCCTGGCTCTGCCAGGTTGCAACAGACGGCGGCAGAGTCTTGCCAGGGGGATGGTGGGCGGTTGCCGCCGGCAGTGCCGTGAGCACGGCCCCCTTGGGGGGAAGCACCCGGCACCCCCGAAATCTGATTCGATACGTCCGTATGGGGTCTGCCGTGTGGGGTGGCACGGGGTTGGCAAAGGCAACGCAGCTCCTGGCTGTGAAGGGAATAAAATCTTGGCCCGAAGACCAAGAAGTCAGGGGGCGATCCAGGGTCTGGAGGCACGGGGGGTGCTCCCTGCGGCACTTTCTGCTACCTGCATGTAATTATCTGGCTGACAGATCTGAGTGCCATCCCTCCAACACAACTGTTTGCTACAGAAGGAAAGGGACGTTGTTGCCCGTTACAGAAGGGGACCAAGCGTCGTGTCTTCTGGGATCCCTCCTGGATTGCATAACGGGTCGCTTTGTAGGTCTACTCACACCGCTTGGATTAGGTTTGTAATGCCTCAGTTTACCCATTCATGGTGACAGTTGCCTGCTTTATGGCTTTAATTAGTGCTGGAAACGTTGTTGTGGACAGGAGGCTATAGGGAGTCCTAGGAAAATCTGGAGAATATTTGCATCTAGTCTTAGGTAGAGGATAGAGAAGATGCAAAATTGGAGGCACTTTAGTATTCAACACACACGCACAGCAGTAAATATGGACTTGGCTCCCTGATTTTGGGGCTTGGAGTCAGACTCCCAGAGATATCTGAGCCCTGAGCTCCCATGGAAGCATTTATGTCTCGGTGAAATCACACAAGTGAGGAGTTTAAGCTTAAGGACTGGGTTCAAGCATGGCTTTCCTGAGTTTGATCTGGGCAGCATGGGTGCCCCAGCACTCTCCGTTCCTTGCCTTCTGCAATTACAAATCTCCTGTGGATTTCTTTCGATCCAGTAAAGCAAATCCTAAAAGAAAACGAGTGTCCAGAGCTGCCATTGCCTCTGACTTCATTAGCACTCACGTGGGCTGGGTCATGAAACGGCAGCTACACCTGTGTGGAAGCCCTCTGAGACATGGCCTTAACATGCACATCGGGGTGGTCACTGCTGTTTACCAGATTGCCCGTGGTGCAGATGCCATCACTCATTTGGGTTTGACATAAGGAGGAAAGAAGCAGCAAAATATTCCTTGATGTAAATCAGGATGGGTGCTTGGACTTCACTGGAGCCGGTCAGTTGACATGACCTGAGCACGTGGCTCCCTGGGTGGGTGGGGGTCTCACACCTCCAACGTGGTGGATGGAACCACAGTGGTGGATGAGCTGTTACTTGCCTGGAAAAAAAAGTATTTGGGGGGAAAATTGTCTCCAGTCATTCTCATTTTGCATGTGATTTTTCCTACATATGTTTCTAATCATTAAGAAATTCTGTAGCTTAAATAATGCTCTGAAAGTACGGTAACTGTTGGACTACATTCTGTTGTAACCTTATTGAATTTCACTTCTCTGGAAAAAATAATGGGATACTATATCTTGAAAAACAAATGGTAATTGCATTTTTAACAGAATGTTTCTCTTTGTGTTTCAAAACCTTCTGCACACAGTTAGACATCTAGCCAGGGAAGAAGGTACAAAGCATATGGGCCAATTTCTGTCTGTTGGCTGTTCAAGATGCCTTAATATTCAAGCAGTGATGTGTGTATGTCCATGCAATATGGCACAATTTATCTACACGGTATCCACGAGCTCAGGTGAGGTGGTCAAAAAGTTGTGTGCTGGGGTCAGAAGAGGTATTCAAGGAAGAACTGGGGAAGGTGGGTTCACATCCTGCTCCCTATTAGATGTGTGGGTGTACATCCTTATATTAATTCACATTTTGGCCATTTGGACCACAGAAAACCCGTCTTCTTGTGTTCGTGGTGCTGGCCAGAGGCACGGGTTCATCTTCCAGGTGCCCAGGATCTTACGGCTCAGGCTCTTGTTGAGACTGCAAAACCAGGAGTTGTCCAACACCTTCGTACTGCCCATGCTCCGCAGAGATACGACTTCCTCAGCGCTTTGGGGCTTTGCACATCACCACGTGCTGAGAACTGATTCAATTAAAGCCTGGGACCCAAAATAGCATCATCGCAACACAGTTTGGTAACACTCTGGTGTTATTGTCTACCAAGGTTAGGAGAGCCCTGGTAATACTGGAATGCTCTTCCCTAATTTTTACTAAATCTGGCATGTTAAGAACTTTGTGAAGAGATGTATTTGGACATGTGAAGCTTCAAGGCAAAGTAATAGGCTTGAGGTTTCTGACTGACAAGACACATGTGAGTACATGCAAAATGTGCTCCTCCTGCTAAAAATAACATTTCTCCTGTCAACCACGATGCATCCACCCCCACAACACCACCCAGAAGAACACATTAACACCTTGGCTTTGCACGTAGCCCGATTCACAGCAGCCACAAGTGGTAGAGGGATCTGCACTCTGTGTGCATGCTGACAAATCATATGGCATAGCGAAGAACAGGGGAGTGAAACTGGGCTAGCAGAAGTTGACGCCTTATCATCACAGTCCCTTTGAGCATGCTGTAGGCTGACACCTCCACCAACCGAGTCATCTCCCCGATGCCAGGATGAAGAGCACGAGCCCACTATCCTGATTTAGCCTTTGGTAAGCGAGGCTCGGCTTGCCACACCAGGAAGGCTGGAATAGGTGCGTTGATGCAAACGGGTACAGGACCATCACGGGTGCAGCAGCATGGGGACAAGCAAAGCGTGTCCAACCACAGCTGCTCACAGCTGTGCTACTTTAACATGTAAAATATACTTTATAGATCAGTGATGTGAGATGTTTTTCCCATTGCCGCTCCCCGCTTCGTGCCTAATACCATCTAGAAACCTGCAAATAATATTTCAAGGCAAGAAGCGTTGGGTTGCAGGGAGGTATTACCCTTAAAAAGGACTCCTGCAAAAACTAAGGTGCAGGTCTGTCATACAGCCTGTGTGTGCTTCTGCTGGCACTGCAGTCACCAAGGTGTTGAAGACATGGACAGCAAAGCTTTTAAAGGTGGTGTAAGACTAGAGAACACCAAACTTTTTTTCCAATAATTATTTCCTATGAAAATTTGCCTTTTTTTTCCTGAAAAATTAAACCTTTCTGAAAAAAATGTTGAAGACAATAAAAATTTACCATTCTTCTGAACTTCTCACCATGTCTTCTAGGCAAATAATCTGAAAAATCATTATTAATAGGTTTGCTTCAGTATAAATTTAGATTGTTTGCAAATTAAATCTCTAAAAAAAAGAAAAAGAGCTGGAGACAAGTTGTAGTTAAAATATTGGCAGACAAGGCGAGGTTGAGTCACGGTCACAGAGGTCACTGTTGGTCCACCGCAGCCTTCCCCTGGGACAGTGTGAAGCCTTATTCAAAGGAGATTTTTTTTTAAAATCCAGGAGATATAAATGCGTAAGTTCCGATCTGTCCTTTAGCTGGGAAGTGCATGAGCCTATGCTTTCACTCTTGAAATTAAGCTCCTTTAACTCTCATTTAAGTGGCTCTTGCGGTGTTCCTCTTGTCCGCACTTCACCTGATGACTCTGGGAAAGCCAGGCAGGCTTTGGTGGGTGCTGAAGGCACCCGGGCCCTTTGCAGATGGTGCTTAGCACATAACAAGATCAGCAACTTGTATGGTGTCCATCACCTCAGATGCCTTACTGGTTTTTAAATCATGCAATGCCCACCATATGTAATTGGCCAAGTAAGCTGCTTTCACCTAACCTCAAATGTTTGTAATGCTTATAATCCCAGCTAGGTGTCTGTATAAAGGAGCTCCTTGTTAAGGGCAGAAGGGAGGAATATTCTTCTATAAGAAAATCAGGGAGTTGACAGATGTAATGCTAAACGTTTGCAAGATTGCTTTTGGTTGGCCAAACGTTTTGGGGTTGTTTTTGGAGATCCTGGTGTTTTAACTTAGTTATTCAGCAGGTGCTCTGGCAGTAGCTGAACACAAGAAAGTAGCTCGCCCATGACAAATCCTGGCCCCAGTAAGCTATCAGCATCTTAGCTTGGTTTGTTTTCTTTCCAGTCCTTTCTTACTCCGGTTTTAGCAAATGTAACACCAGCATCAAGTCCCTTCCTGGGATGAAAACCTGGAAGTTCTGTAACCAAGATGAAGCTTCAGTTTCGGCCTGATTTAGTTTCTCTCTTGGAAAAGCTGAATGGTCGGGTGTTCTTGGTGGTTCTGGTCATGGTTTTTTTGGTTCTTAACCTCATGAAAAAGAGACAACCCAGGAATTTCCCTCCAGGGCCACAGATCTTTCCTCTCATGGGAACCTTTGTGGACTTTAGGCAGCCCCTCCACCTTGCACTGCAGAAGGTAAGAGCTCCATGGACATTTCTCCTATTAACAATAATTTACCTTTTCAGTGACTTTTGTCACCAAACCTGTAAAGCAAGGGCAGCCTCTGAAGAACTAGCTATATAACCACATATGATAGATGGCCCTTCTTGGTTCTATCTCTTAACTATTACCTCCTCTTCCATGGGAGTAGGAAGGTCCAATGGAAAAGAAACCCGTAGTGGAGGAAGACCTAAATGCTCCTCCTCTTTCTTCCCATCTGATCATGATCTTTTTCTGCTGGAGCCCAGGAAGTTGGGCCAGTTGGAAAATGTTGTGAAAGAAATAAACTGGGCTGTGAAGTTCACCTCTGGAAATTGTCTTGTCGTTATATCTGCTCAGGGGCCAATGATGTGCCCCATTACATCTCAGAGAAACATTTAAAACCCTGAGTTGGCCATTCCTGTGGCTTCTTCTGTGTTTCAAAAAGAGGCAGTGATTGCTCTGGAAAGGTTTCCAGAGCTTTGACTCCCTCCAAAGCCAACAAACGTGAGATATTTTATACATGCTGAGCATGCTTCTCTGAAAAAGTGGAAAGAAAATTTCTGACATGCTGGTTGTAAATATCCTTTCTGGTGACTGTTTGTCTCTCATTTTCACTTAGCAGACTGATGCCAGTCTATCTACCCTGGATTTTCAGAGGCCACTAGCATGGGTATCCCCAAGGGGAACCCTTGGGGGATGGCTGAGGCAGGGTGCTCAGGATATTTTGTCAATACACGCAATTATTATTAACAAAATTAATTGTGTTCATTTACATGCACACAATGACTGAGACACCCATTTAGCCCCAGACTGGTTTCACATGTCACTACAGCAGTTCAACATGACCATGCGTGTCCTTTTATGTAGGCTCATACTAAGAAGCAGCTCCTTGGCAGAGTGGGGCCTGAGAGATGATATGATTGCCCTTTGCTCTTATACATCAGGGAGTTGAATACTGCTCAGGAGACACCAGTGCTAGCAAAGTCCATGCAAGAAGAACGGCTATAATTTGGCCATAAATGCCAAATTCAGAAGGAAGCTTCTAGACATCAGTAGTTGGAGCCACTTTCTAAATGGGATAGCTGGAGCAAGAAGCCACACTACTTTAGACAAGAAGTTGCTGAAAGGGATTATTTGTGGTACTTTGCCCTCAGCAGCAAGAGCCTGGGTGTCATGACCCAGGGTGGTGCCTTCACCCCTTGTACCCTTCCTGTGAACAAGCAGAGCAAGACAAAACAAGTCATGTCCTTGATACAAGTTGAATTGATGCAAAGGCTTGGTGAAACCCAGGTCATACCGATAGAAGTAAACCATCTCACTACGACTCTCTACCCTTTTTTATGCTGTCTCCAGGCTTCATGGACTAGTTTAGATTCGATGGGACCTGTGGACTTGGGTTTGGGTTTTTCTAAAGTCCCCTTGCTCCAGGCAGGACTAAATTCAAAGTTAGATGCCATTGCTTGAGGTCTTGTCCGGGTGAGTTTTGAAAATCTCCACCTTCTTGCCCTCAGAGGGCGATGAACTCTCTTTCAGCTTACTGATCAGTGTGGGAACATCTCCAGCATGCAGTTTGGAAGTGTGACTTTTGTGGTGGTCAACGGATACCAGATGGTGAGAGAAGCTCTCATCCACCAGGCTGAAATATTTTCAGACAGGCGAAATATTCCACTCTTCCAAGAAATATTTAGAGGCTTTGGTAAGCACAGCTATCAGGAATTTGGTACAAATTTTTCATCTATTTGCAATTATAAAAAATAGAGTGAAAGAAACAAGTTGGATTCAGTCTTTGCTACCTGCACAGAAGGCGGCAAGAACTGAATTCAGTCTAATAATCTCACAGGTGTACATTTTAATCTCTCTTGGATTTAGGGATGATGATGGGATCAAAGTCAGGTCTTGATGAAAGAGGAGAAATAAAAGCAAGCTGCCCAGCAATCGATACACTTGAAGAGTTTTCCCCTCGGTTTTAATTTCTCCTTTAGTTTTTCTCCCCCGGTTGCATATAGCTCCAGAGACGGGGTATGGTGCTCCTGCCTGCAGCTCTGCCAACAGCGTGATAGTACTTATAGTATTTTGGCTTACACCTTTTTTTCCCACGCAAAGTGACAAAGTAGCAGATTAAAGCAAATCCATAAAGCTAGATCTTTAGCATAAGCCAATTACTCTTGAATTTTAATTCCCAGGCAAAGCTATAGTTTTTTCCATGTCTATGGGGTGTATTTGCTTTGGTTTGGGGTATTTGTTCAAGATGAATGGTCATTTCTGAATCCTATCACTCATATGTGACCCGGAGCAAGGTTTGCTTGCTTGGTTTTAATACCTACAGGGCTCATATCATCAAATGGGCACATAGGGAGGCAACAGAGGAAGTTTGCTTCAGCAACACTGAAAAACATTGCTGTAAATTTTGAGGAAAAAGTGCAAGAGGAAAGCCGGTACCTTGTGGAGACAATTGAGGAGGAGAAAGGAGGGCAGTTAAGGTATAGCACCATGCCCAAAGCTTCCAGCTAAACCAATGATGAGAATTAAAACTCTTACCCCGACACAGCTCCTAACATGCAAAACATTTCTTCAGTAGCTCAAATCTCTATCTTATACTTCCAGACTGTGCCTTTTAGCACTTATTTTAGACCTCAGGCCTACTATTTTAGTCCTCCCTTAATTAATATTAAGCAAATATGTACTAGGGGTTTATTAAAACTTACATGTTTATATGGCTGAGAAAGACTCTCCTGTATTCTACAAAGGAATAAACGCAGCTCTCCTGCTATCAGGCATGTACACTCAGAGGCTTAGTTAACCTCTGCTTGTCCTTGGTTTTGCAAAGTATTTTAAAACTTGTTTAGTCAGGCTTTCCTTTTGTATCATGCACAGATGAAGCGTGTGCCTTGCTCTTTTATGGTCCAGCTTTTAAGAACTGCCAGAGGGATATTAGTAAGAATAATTTGTATGTTGGTACATGGGTGATGTTGCACTTCAGCTTTAAATAGAAGCAGATGGGGTTTAGCTAATTCTATGGAGCTATATATAGTAAACAAGAAAGATCTAAACAGGAATTGTGAAATTATATACTGAACTTGCTCCATTTTAATTGCTGTTGCACTGAACAGGCCAAATACTTCATGTTGCCAATTGATTATAGTCCTTTATAGTCCTAATCAATAAACTAATTAAGCTGCTGGTTTGGGCCTTTCTTCCCATTAGTAATGACAAATAGTGATCATGTCCATCACTCTAATATCTGAGCACCAGCCCAGTTTAATTACTTTCTTGAAGAGTGGAGACATCAGCAGTCCTGTGCAGAGTGCCTTGCATTTCAAAGTGATGCTCCCCAGTGTCCTGACAGCAACTCAGGGCTGGACTGGATTCATTACTGATACAAGTCTCTCATATCATGGCCAGTAGCTCTCCAGGCTGCCCAAATGTGACCTAGGAGATGATGGCCTCTGCTCGATCGCTCTCCCAGGGAATGCAGATGTGACAATGTCACACCACACTTTGCTCTTAGAGGAGCTGATGTGCATCACATCTATGGGCCACATGAGCTATTGCTGGATTTTACAGGTGGGCACAGAGACTTGCAATCCTCTCCCTCTCCCCTCTCTCCTCCATCTCACTTGATTTCTCTGGGGTGGACAGTTAAAGGCCGTTGCAACGATATTTTTTCAGTGTGGTTAGTTCTGAGCTCCCTGCCCCGGGCTAAGCTTTGAGGGACCCTCTCCTGGTGTTTAAAACTGGCACCAAAAGCATGTTGGGGCATGCAAATCTGACAGCCATAGCGTGGCATGCTCCTGGAAAATGGCTCAAACCCTGCCTCAGCAGCTCTGTGCTAATGTTGGTGTGCCAGCAGCTTGGGCTGGAGACAGGAGGGGGTGTCCTCAGAGAAGGGATGTCATGACACACAATGTCCAACCTCCAGCGGGATGCTGGAGGCAATGGGGGTGGTGAGGACCCCAGGACAGGAGGTGAAACCTTAGCATCACCATTGGTGAAAAGTAGGTGAGGTCTCACTCCAATTTCACAGCTGTTGATCTGGTAGAGAACGTGGTTTTGACTGAGACTTTAAAGAAAAAAAAAAAGAAAGCTGTCTTTCATTTTGTTTCCTCCAGGACAACCATTTGACCCTCATTACAAAATTAACAGTGCTGTTTCGAACATCATCTGTTCCATAACTTTTGGGAACCGCTTTGACTACCATGACAACCGTTTCCAGGAATTACTGCACTCGCTGGCTGAAATGATGCTGCTCATCGGAAGTTTCTGGGGCCAGGTAAAGCCAGTTGGATGCTTTTCTAGCTTCAGCTGCATGTAAGTGCTCAGAAACCAGAGTTTCTAAGGCACTGACGTAATCTGCTTTTCCCCGTAGAAAAGAGTCATGTTATAAGGGAAATGACCATGAGTATTGTTTTACATTAGACTGGGTTTACACAAAATCCACCAGGAAAGCAAAGAAGCAAGTTAAAAATATTGAGGCGCATGGAAAAAAAAAACCAACAAAACACTACAGGATTGTAAAACCAGTCTTATGACTGACATAACCAAAAAAACCCAATGGAAAAACCTGAAAGACCTCTATGTTTCTGAAAAAAGAAGAGCCAATTAGTAGCACTCTCTGTGAAAAATCCCATCAGACAAAAATGTCTGAGAGTTCAGGTTTATAACCAAAACAGGTGGATTTGGGGACACAGCTTCAACACGGTCACGCACCACAGGTCAGGTCTGATCTCTGTCCCTTCCAGAGACCCAGCACTAAGGGGCTTCTCTGCATCCACACTGATTTCTGACTCCAGCAGCCACCTCACATTAGATGACAGATTTAGCCACTCACCATTACGGAACTTTATCAGCAGAAAACTTCTGGCCAATTCTTATCTTGTTTGTACTTGTTTACCTCTGTAACTAGATTGACCTTTGTAGCAAAACTGATTTTTTTTTCCCTGGTAGCACGCAGAGCTAATAGATTGTCCTATCATCTCACCTATGATACCTGCTCTTTTTTTAACTCAAGAAATGCTCTTTTGTTCTGTTTGATTTCTCACCAGCTGTATAACGCTTTTCCTTTGGTCATCAGATGGCTGCCAGGACCCTTTAGGAAAATCTTCAGGCACTGGGAGAAACTTGAATATTTTGTGAAAGGAATGATCGCAAAGCACAAGGAGGATTTGGACCAGCCCGAGGCCGGAGATTATATTGACTGTTACCTGAAGGAAATAGAAAAAGTAAGAGGGAAATACCTAAAACCACCTAAACTTTAACCCATAAAATGAGCAGACAAGACTCAAGGCTGTTTTGTCAGAGGAGCTCATGCCTCCTGAGTTGCCTTCCCTCTACCTCTTTCACACCAAACATTTTAGCAACAGCAGAAGTCTGATCACTTTGAAAACACACCTTTTTTTTTTTTTTTTTTTTTTTTTTCCCCTTTGGAAGTATTTACACTTTGTCTTCTTCCATTTTTCATTCTGTCACATGGCATAGCAGGACTCTCAGGGAATGTGTTCACATTTCTATGAAAGCTCATAGGCCTATGTTTTCTATTGTGAAATTTCACATTTTAAAATGTTACCGACATTCAAGAGTTCCTCTACAGCAAACAGGGTGTCTTTCAAAGCAGGCCATAGGGCTTGAAATTCAATGAAAGTAAGGGGTAGAAATTTCCAAGTCCAGGAGTAGTGGATAATAAACTAGCAGCAGGACTTCAGTTATGTACAGGTGGGTTTGGATTGGCTTTTTGAAAGTGTTCACTCCTTAATAAGATTTTACATTGACATGATTTTTCCCCAAGTTTAAGGGTGACACCAACTTGTGTTTCCACGAGGAAAACCTGCTGTGCTCCACTCTGGACCTCTTCTTAACTGGGACTGAAACAACAGCGACCGCCCTTCGCTGGGCTCTGCTCTACATGGCCACGTACCCCCACATTCAGGGTAGGGCCACTGACGGGTCCTTGGCTTAGCCCAAAACCAGATAAGTGTAACTCAGAAAACAGAGTTATTTCCAGCTCTACCACATGTTGGACATGCCTGTGCCCCAGGTTTCTTATTGGGAACCGTTTGAACACACATATTTTATTTGTTTTTTACTTTCCTCAGAGAAAGTGCAGCTTGAAATCAAGAGGGTGATGGGTCGGTGCCACCAGCCCATGATGGCCGACAAGGAGAACATGCCGTACACCAGCGCGGTGCTGAGCCAGGTCCTGTGGATGGGCAACGTTGTGCCACTGGGAGTGCCCAGGATGTCCACCAGCAGCACCACCCTGGCCGGCTTCCACCTGCCCAAAGTACGTGAGACCACCAGCCTTTCCCTCATCCCACCAGAGCAGGGTCCTCGTGGCCCAAAATCTGAATCTCACCTGGAGGGGGAACAACCAGCAGGATCTTATGGAGATACCAAAATTATATAGAAAATACAAGCCTTCCTGACAGACGCTGTAGGGCTGTTTATGGGTCTCACCTCCTTATGGAGAAGAATTTTGAGACCCTATGGCTTTGGTGTTATTTTTCAATTTTAAAAGGTTTGTTCCTTAAATTTTATAAAATATATCCTCCACACATTATGGGAATCGTGAGCCAAGAAACACAGGAAAGCAAACAGTTTGGGTTTGTTAACTCCACAGAGTATTAAAAATCATCTATTAAAAGCAGGACTTGATAAAAGCCAGGTAATAGGTATTGGTGTGTACACACTGTTCTGCAATTATGAAAGCAAATAGGAGATTTTTAGATATAACTAGTCTTTTCCTCGTATATGACTGGTTGCGTCAAGGAAAAATAAAAATAAAAAATTCTGCTTCACACTGATTAGAATATTCTTCTTTTTCTGATGAAGGATGTGGAGATAGATCGGGTTTTTTTAAAACAAGCACAACAAAGCGGATCGATTGAAAATTATTTGATTAAATTGCTTCAAATTCCTATGGGAACACAGTGTTACCAACTTAAAGTTGGTTTATATTAACACCACCAGTGGCTGCTGCACAAGGTACGGCTCAACACTGTGCTGATATATAGAGGCACACACAAGTGAACAATCCTGTAGGCTTCCACCCTCATTTAATTACATAGCTTAGGAGAAAAAACATTTTGCTGTTAAAAAAAAAAATATATATGTATTTTACATTGTGCATGGAGCTTATAATAAATAACTCTAACAACATGTCTGCTCTTCTCCATCGTGGAATGGCCCATTTTCTCCACCTCTTGCCGGGTACCACCCTGATGACCAGCCTGACTTTGATAATGTTTGACAAAAATGTGTGGGAGACTCCAGACACCTTTAATCCTGAACATTTCCTGGGAAATGGCCAGTACAGGAGGCAGGAGGCTTTTCTGCCCTTCTCTGCAGGTATGATGATGGATGGGGAGATGGTTTTCCTTTTTATGGTTTGTTCGTTGTTCTTTTTTCCCCAAGACACCCCCTCCAGGCTGGGGGGTACTGCTCCTTGTCCAGCTTTCAGACCATCCCTGCAGTGAAAATCCCTGTAACAGTTAATACTGACGGCTCGGAGCACAAGGGAAATCAATTTGTTATCGCAGGATGAAAAAATAACTCTTTTTCCTCTTGTGCAAGCTGTGCAAAAGGGTTTGTGGGTTTTTTTTTGGTTTGGTGGGTTTTGGTTTTTTGTTTTTTGGGGTTTTTTTTTTCTGAGTTTCCCCTCTTCCTCTATCCAAACAGCCGTCGCAGTTTGCTCAGCAATAAACTTCTGGGGAAGGTTTCTGCAAAATGTGTGGGTGAACATTGCCACCTAACCTTTCGAGGAAGAAAAGCTCCCGCAGCCTGTGCAAGGCTGTGTGTGTGAGAGGAGCCTCAGAGGTGGTGGAAGCTCACTCGGGACTCCGTGGGATTAATTTTGTCCCTTTTCCAGGCAAGCGGGCTTGTCCTGGGGAGCAGCTCGTCAGGACCGAGCTCTTCATCTTCTTCACAGCCCTCTTGCAGAGGTTCACCTTCCGGGCACCGGTGCCTGCTGCCCTGACCTTCAGCATCACACTCAGCCTCACGCGCTGCCCCAAGCCCTTCCAGATCTGTGCGCTGCCTCGCGACTGAGGCCAGCGCAGGACCACCCCGTGCCCCCCTGTTTCAGCCCTCCAAAAGCCAGAAAGTGTCCCTTTTCCCATCCGCCCCATAGATTTTGGGCTGAAATGGTGTGCCACAGGTGTCTAGCACCCACCAAAATGCAGGTGGCAGTGGGAAGGGCAGGAGGGCCACATCCTGCAACGAGGACATCCCTTGCAGCTCTTCCCTTCACCTCCTGCCTCCTCCCCTCTATCAGTTTGACAAAATGCATGAATCTAAAAGGCTTATTACTTAATTTCCACCATTAGCAACTCCCAGGAAGGTGTCTGCCAGCTGCAAAACCATGGGCACAGTTAGGGCCACGTTGGCTCTTCCATAGGTGATAGGTTGACCACCCAGAGACCCCCTAAATCCCAACACTGCAGCACCCTGTATGGTCATGGGCTGCATCTTCTGAGGTGTCCCTGGTCAGTGGGGGCAACTGGCCTCAGACATTCAAGCTCTGGATTCATACCTCAGCACCAATTTGGATTTCCAAGTGGCCACAGCCAATCCTGAGCCTCAGGTGGACTTGGGGTCAATGTGGTGTGTGCTCCCTGCACCAGCACGCTGCAGTTTTGTGATGGAAATATCTAAGTAGAGATCTCTGCAGGAGAAGCGTGCATTTTTTTATCTCGTAAGTATATGGAGATTTTAATTAGGAGGCTACAGGGTGGTAGAATGAGCTTCTACCAAAGGCCAGTCCTAGCAGAATGGCACAAGGAGCTGTGCTTCCAGCAGGTCTTGAATGGCTGTAAAAATACAGTATTGCAATTGTGTGAGCAGGGAAGATTGATCCAAAAAGGTTTGCGCTTGTAAAATACAAAACCGGGAAAAAAAAATAAACAGAAAAGATAATTGAAAAAAAAAAAAACCTAACTGCATGGGGTTACTCAGGAGCAGTTTAACTGAAGCCCAAGAGAACGAGAGGCAGGAGGATGTGTTGGAAGGGTTGTGCCGGCGGCGGCTTGCCACTGGCCACCAGGAAGGAAATGTCGGCGCGGAGGCTTTGCGGTGGGAAGTCCCGAGCTCACCACTTCCCCTCTGTTTCTGGCAAAGATTTGTGGCCACGTATGACGGGCATGTCTGTGGCATGGGGCCAAGGAGGTGGGTCGGGGACATCACCCTCTGTGACAGAGACACTGCTTTTGCCCATACAGGGGTCTCTTTAGAAAAAAGTTCATTAAATACGCAACTTGTAGAGAATTTTTCCGTTTATGTGACCAAGCATTAATGTTTAGAAATGCTCTCCTGTGTGCTTTTGTTTGGAATATAGTCACGGCAAAGACTAGGGTTTTTTCCTTTTTTTTTTTTTTTTTCTTCTTCTCACCTTTCAGAAGTGACTTCCATGGGCACCCACATAGGATACTGAATAGTTAACAGGAAAAGAGGATTAAATCAAGTTTCATTTCCACTGGCTTTAGCCTCCATCTCTGGCAATAACTGCCTTTGCTGCATTACAAAGCAATCACCGTGCAGTGGCAGATTTATGCCACATGGGAGAGTCCTTTGCACATCACATCCCTGCCATGCTGGGCACACAGGGATTTTGTCAATGAGCTGTCCTAACTGATCACTTTAATCCTATTGCATTTTTAATTAATGTTTCACAGTTACAGGCTCCCATGTTTGGTTTTTTTTTTTAATTTCTAAAAGAGAAAACATAAAAGATCTGTAGACTTTCTTTTCACCTATGAAGTTTTCAAAGCCATTCAGAACTAGGCACTGGTTCCTCTCAATTTTTTTTTTTCATTCTGGTATAGGTCTGACCTCTGGTATGTGGTTACAACTTGTATTATTTGCACTTGCTTAGCAAATAAATGTTGATCTCTTCCTTCTTCCATTTCAGACTTGTCTTTCCGTGTTATTTTAGGATTTCCTTCTTTATTCATGGAGAGAATAAATGATTGAAGTCTTCTTTTTCTTTTTTTTTTTTTTTTTTTTTTTGTTTCTTTTCAATCAGTTGGGACAAAAAACCCCTCATTTCTAAATGTAATGATCCCATACCATAAAGGCAGGAGGCATGAATTTGTTTATTTTTTGAGCAAACATCTCAAGTGAGTGAAGGGGAACACGTGCATCTCCACAGACTCATGCCTAAGTGTTCTTAAAAGCCAAAGGTGAAAAGACAGATTCTCCTCAATAAAGTCCACAATAAAACAGTGATTTAACTTTTCAAGTTTCTCAAGTGTAAATGTTTTTCAGAGGCTTTGATCTCACTCCAGCAGTGCTGCTGCATCTCTGTGCCTTGTCTTTGGCACTGGACAACCCCAGTGGCTACAACTGATGTCCCCAAAAGAGAGAAAATGAACCCAAATCATCCCCTGGAGCACGAGGTGGCAGCTGACCACTGCAAACGGCCGCAGCAGAGCAGCATGATGCAACGGCAAACTGCTGCTGCAAATGCCCCTGTTTCTTTCACAACAGAACACACACATGCGTCAAAATTCAGTGTGGTGTACGTGCAGGATCTGTCTCAGAGATGCTCTTAGATGGGAAAATTCAGCACAGCCTGTTACCAGGTACCACCAAAGGCAGAGCTGGGCATCTGCTTTGGCTTTCTAGCACTTGCCTTAGCTTTGTCGGGGTTTGAGCACAGCTTCAGCGAGGGCTGTGGGCTGAAAGGTCAAAGCAGGTTGGAAGGGATGGCTGGAGGGTTTGGGGCAGGGCCAATCTCATGGCCAGAGCAGGTTGCTCTGTTTGAACTTGCCCATGAGAGATCAGAAAAGTACGGTGCTTAGAAACCGCTGCAGATTCTGGGTGGCTGTTTCCTTCCAGCCCACATTACCCTGACAGAACAAAACCTCCATTCATGAGTCAGATGGTTTGTGCAATCTTATCTCGGATGTCCCTGCTGACCTGGGGCTCAGCCTGGGACTCTGTACCAGCGAACGAGCTTCTGTAAACAAGAAAGCACAAGGCGCTCGGAGCGGCTGGAGCCTCCTCGGCACTGTGAAGCCGACACCAGGACGCAGAACGGTGAGGGCACCACGGGGAGGAGAGAGCAGGGCTCACGCTGAGCCATGGGCTCATGGGAACGGCACACTGAGACTGCCAAAAGGTTTTAATCCTGGCCCCTAAAGCTTGTTTCTGTCCTTTAGACAAGGACGTGGATCACTGGGGTATTGTAAAACAACAGTGGGAGGCAGGAGGGAAAAGGGAAAGCTGGGGTGTTTTCGTTTGTGTTCAGGTTTGGGTTTTTTTTTAATGAGAGTGGAGGAAATGCTTGATTTTAATCAAGAAGGGGTTTAATCAAACAGTCCTTACTGAAACCTGGGAAAGCAGGAGTCTGAACGCAGCCACCCAGCCAGGTCACCAGAAGCCGGTCCATGCTGTCTTGTGTTTGTGCCCACAGCTGCACCAGCACATTGCCCATCTCCCCCCTGTCCCTGGGGGTTCTGGTGGAGCCCCGTGAGCTCGACCTGCCCTGACCTGCTGCGAGACACGTCCCTGTGGACCCCCACCATCCACCCATGCTGCGCTTCCTCTGGGAGAGCATCTCCTTCCAGATGCTCCTTGTCTTCCTCACTGTTTTCCTGCTCGTCGCTGACTACATGAAGAACAGAAGGCCTAAGAATTATCCTCCCAGCCCCTTCTCCCTCCCCTTCGTGGGGCACATCCATCTGATGAACTTCAGAGACCCCCAACTAGTGATGCAGAAGGTATAGGGGTGGTGGGCACCACGGGGAAAGGGACTGAGAGGGATTGCGGCTACACAGTGTCGCAGCGCAGGGAGGGGGTTAACCCAAACGTGGATGAAGTTTGCCCGGGTATGAGGAGGGGGACAAGTGTCGAGTGATCCTTTGGGCAAAGGGCACAAGAAAATACCACGGGTGCAGTCACAGCAGCAGGAGCCCTGCAGGACTGACTGTGGACTGGAGGGGTGTTTGGGAAGGGAGTGCAACCAAAGCTGAAAAAACACAGACTGCAAAATCAAACTGGGAGAGTTTTACTTGATTTATGGCCAATCAACACAAATTCCTAATCAGTGATTTGGGAAAATAGGAAAGAAAAAAGATAGTATCCGGTCAAGCAGGCACTTGTGCACACACTCTGTCTCCCCTCTTGACTTCCCTCATTTTCATCTGCGCTCCCTGCCATGGCTGTCCCTGTCCCGGCAGACACGTTCATTACAAATGAAACCCCTTTTATTTATTTCCCATCCCTCCCAGCTTAATGAAAAATATGGGGACATCTTCAGCACGCGGGTGGGCAGCACATGGTTTGTGTTTGTAAATGGGCTGCGGCTGGTTAAGGAAGTTCTTGTAAACCAAGGGGAAAACTTCATGGATCGCCCTGACATTCCTATCGACAGGGAAATCTTCAGCACCATTGGTGAGTTATCCCTCAGGACACGTATCTCAGCTGTAAGGTAAAAACGTTGACCCTGCAGAGGTCTGAGACAGCTGGAGATAAGACAGAGACCTGAAGCTTTCTCCCCTTGGAGGAGGGATCTGCCTTGGCTCACGGTGGGGTGTTTCTGCCAGGACTGATCTCCTCCAACGGACACCTGTGGAAGCAGCAGAGGAGGTTCACCTTGACCACCCTTCGAAACTTCGGCTTGGGGAAGAGGAGCCTGGAGGACCGCATCCAGGAGGAGAGCCGATACCTCGTGGATGTGTTCGGAGAGGAGCAGGGTGTGTGCCACAGCCCTCATGAACTGTGCTGAAGGCAGAAACCAGTACAGCCCATTAGAATTTCACCCATGATTCACTGCATGCTGAAAAATAACTCTCAAGTGATGCTAGCACCCTGCCAGCATCCTAGCTCCATTTTACGGGTGTTTTTCCTTCAAACTTACATGTGAATGCAGCTAGGTAACACTCAAAGTATTATTTATAGTTCACCTTCAGCCTACTGCTTTCTTGGACATCTCTGGAAAATCCCATGTGCATGTAAACACCAATGGTTCCAATGAATTCCAGTGACATCTGCTCTCCTGCAGACCTTGATTTCCAAAGCACACAAACATCTCTGTAATCTGGTTGAAATGGAACCACTGGGAGGACACAGGAGAGTGACACTCATTTAACTCGCATTTGTTGAATATTTTATCTCTGACAACTGTGTTTTCTTCTTTTCTGTGAAGGCTGGAAAATAATTGATCATTCCCTTTTCCTTCTCCAGGGAATCCTTTCAACCCTCACTTTAAAGTCAGTAATGCTGTTTCAAACATCATCTGCTCCATCATCTTTGGCAATCGGTTTGAATACCATGATGAGGAGTTTCAAAAATTTCTGCAGCTGTTAGACGAGACTGTTGCTCTCCATGGGGCCATCACGAGCCAGGTACAGCCTTCTTGCTACCAACATGGTCAGTGTGCAGTTTTGCAGGGCCATAGTTTCTTCTCTGGAGTCAATCTCGTAACTTGTAGCAGTTTTATTACCAAAATTTATTGTCATTCCCACATCCTTTGCACAGGGTAGATTTGCCTGTAATTTCTTTCTGCCTTATTTTCAAGCTGTGCAATTCTCATGTTGCTCTTTCTCAACCAACATCACCTTTCTGCCCTCGGACTGCCAACCTGCCTTCTGTAATGCCAGGCAATGCATGAGTCACTCCGTGATAGGAGTATCAATCCCTTACAATGCTGTTCTGGAGCTGAGCTATTTCCACCAACTCCAGCAGTTTAGTGAGTGTGGCACTGCAGGTCCCTCAAGTTCTGATAACAGAAGGGTTTTTTCAGTCCTTTATTCAATTTGTTTCTCCTTTTTTTGTCCAAAGCTGTACAGCTCTTTCCCATCTATATTGAAATACTTCCCTGGAGCCCACCAAACCATTTTTAAAAACGGGAAGTTGTTGAAAAGTTTTGTGAAAGAGAAGATCGACAAACACAAGGAGGACTGGAAGCCCTTAGAGAGCCGGGACTTCATTGACAGCTACCTGCAGGAGATAGCCAAGGTCAGCAACGTGGAACAAACCCTTCTGCAGAGGGGCTTAGAAATGAGGAGGGATGAGAAGCAAGCCCAAATTCTCCATGTGAGCTGCCTGCATGGCCATTTATGAGTTTAGGATGGGCATCAGGTTCAAGACACCCATCAGTAAGATGGAGGTGCAGGGCGACAGCAGATTCTGCCAAGATCCTGGGCTAAATCTGGTGTCAGGGCACCAAGACGTGGGCTAAGTCTGGTGTCAGGGCAGCCCTCGCTGTTTGCATGGCACTAACACACCTTTTTGTGAAGGATAACGGCAGCGGCAGCTTCCAGGAGGATAACCTGGTGGCGTGCACGCTTGACCTGATGCTTGCTGGGACCGAGACCACTTCCACAACCATCCGCTGGGCTCTGCTGTATATGGCCATGTATCCGGAAATTCAAGGTACAATTAGCAAAAGGGCGGTGTTTTTCCTTGCTTTTAGCCCTCTCTTTTTTGAGAGAAAAATTGGGAATCCCCGGCGCTCACACCAAAGAGATGCAAACGGTGACAGGTGCCCCAGGTCAGTCCTTGGGTGACCCTCACAGTAACCACCTTGTGTTGTTCCAAGGCTTTTTTTTTTTTTTGAACCTTGGCTGACCCCTGCTCTTTCCCACCAGCCCGTGTACAAGCTGAGATCGATGCGGTCATCGGGCAGACACGCCAGCCAGCCCTGGAGGACAAGAGCAAGATGCCCTACACCAACGCTGTGATCCACGAAGTGCAGAGGAAAAGCAACATCATCCCTTTCAACGTGCCACGAATGTCAGTGAAGGACACGGTCGTGGATGGCTTCTACATACCAAAGGTAACCCCACTGCTGAGCGCTGAGACTTTAGCGAGACACTCCCAGTTCCCCAGGCATGATTTGCCAGGCCAAGTCCCTCCTGTGCAGACAGGAAGGGAAGAGCCACAGCGTCTGTGCCCTGTCCAGAGTTCACTCCTGGCAAGCACGTGTTTTCTCCGTCATGATGAATGGTGCAGAGCACTGCAGGGCAACACACCCTCCGAGCACACCCTCCAGGCACAGGTCCCATCTCACACAACTTTTACAGGAACTTTGGCCCAAAGTTACAGCAGATAAAAATGATGACGGAAAAACATGTATATGATCATTGCACCTCCAGAGAATTAGGAGAAACTGGCTGTGCAGGGGGGCATTGGACAAATAATCGCAGCAGAATTTGACTATGGATGTTCTTCACAGAGAGGAGACTGGATAAAAATGCCTCTCCTGCCATTAGTGACAGAGAAAATGAAATTTATTTTTCTTTTTGTCCTCTTAGGGCACTACTTTGCTCACAAATTTAACCTCTGTGATGTTTGACAAGAATGAGTGGGAAACCCCTGACACTTTTAACCCTGGGCATTTCCTGAAGGACGGTCAGTTCTGGAAAAGGGAGTATTTCATACCATTTTCTATAGGTAAGATTTGCTGGATTTTGCTGCTTCTGTGCTGAGGCACTGGGCTGGGGCTTCCAACTGCACAGTGGAGGCACAGAGGAAAATAGTAATGGAAAGGGCATCTGTTGGCTGCTCCCTGGGAAGTGCTACGGAAGCAGTGCTCCTGTGGCCACTGCAAAGCACCACAGGCACACTGAGCCCCTTGTCTCTCCTCACACACACAGAAGGGAGGTTGGGATGAACAAGAGACCACAGGGATGCCAGAGACCCTAGAAACACCTTTTTTGAGGCAAGAGCATGGCTCTGTGCTCCTGCTCCCCCACAGCTTTCACTAAGGGCTTCACTGTTGCCACCACAGGGAACCCCAGCCAACTGCTTCCCCTTGCTTTTAGCATCCCCATTTCCCATACCAGCATCACACATCTCTGGTAGCTGTCTCTGGTGTAGCTCAAGCAAACTACCTCTCCCAGTATGGACACATCCAGACCGTGTGTATCAGCACAGCTTGCCCAAGCAGGGTAGGATACAACATGTGTGCCTCTGGTTACACCCACACACCCTCACAAAGTCATGCAATTGCGGGGGCAGCCCCTGCTCTAACGCCAGTGCTGTTACTGGGGAGCTGTTTGGGCTGCAAAACTCATGCTGGGAAGGAGGTAACACAGCTGAACCGTGGTCCTGAGGGAAGGCAGAGGGTTTTTCAGCAGTGAAAGCAGCTGGGATGCCACAGATGGCTGTCTCCACAGGGAAGCGTGCCTGCCTGGGCGAGGCACTGGCCCGCTCCGAGCTCTTCCTCTTCTTCACGGCTCTGCTCCAGAAATTCACCTTCCAGGCACCCCCAGACACCACACTCAGCCTCAAGTTCAAGCTGGGCATCACGATGTCCCCCCAGCCATACAAGATCTGCGCCGTGCCTCGGTAGGGAAGCCTTGGCCACCATCTTTTCAAGGACAATCCTTTGGCAATGATGCTGCAAAGGAGCCCTCAGAGCCCCCCTGGACAGTGGCAATGACTGCTCCAGGAAGAGGCTGGGTGGCTGGTGTGTTTCTTTTAAAACAATTATAAAATAATTTCTTTTACAAGCAGACTTTGCACTCTGTATCACATGAGAAAGGTGATCAGCCTGGGATCTGCCAGGGCTTGCCATACAGCACCGTAAATGAATGAGGGGCTTGGGGCTTTCCTAATTGTATGATGGATGGCCATGCTTCACAGTGGCAAGAGAATGGGCAACACTTTAGAAATTGCAGTGTTCAGACTGAGTACTGTAGAAAAGCAGTATCAGCCCTTGTTTTATAACATTAATGCAAGTATTAATCACTAACATTTTTTGATTTTATTATCCTTGACATGTAATCTGTTAAAAAAAAGAAGAAGTCACTCTGTAACATCTCTCTCATACGCATCAATAAATCCTTACTGAAACATTTTTGTCACAAAGTGTTCTGCAGAGTGAAGACCAATGGAGGTGATTTCCAGCACTGGCTGTAGCCTTCAGCCATGCCCCATGTTTTGGGGGCAAAGGCAGCCACACAGCACCCAACCCATATTGCTGAGCACGGCTCTCCGGTGGCAGAGAGGTTGGCACTGTAACAAAGGCAATTCCTCTAGAACTGATGAAAATAAATGACCCTGACAATACAAGTAAACTAGCAGGGAAACCATCAAGGCCTGTGGCTGGGTCCTGGAATGCCACAGCAGTTAAATGCTCTCTACTCTGACAGCTCTCTCTGCAAAACTTCTGCACTTGTAGCTGCAGAAGTCGTGGGTCCTGCCTCTTAGACTATTTTAAATCCTCCCTGTTTACCTGCCCAGCATCACTGAGTGGCTGCTGTGCCCGGGGGAGGCAGAGGGGTGAGCTCCCGCAACAGAAGATGCAGGGTTAAGCCTGCTGCACTCCACAGTCTAATGACTAAAAGGCTCCCTTGGAAAATACCAGCAACAAATTACTATTATTTTAAACCATCACATGCAAGGTGAAACAGCTGGGATGGACAAGTGATAGGTAACACCTGTAAATGCATCAGCCCAGTACCAGCTGCACCGTGGGACCCTGGCGAGGCCCCCACCAGGCACGGGGAGCTGCGGCAGGCAGGTATGGGCACAACACCACACCCACAGCACACACCTTCCACTCCCGCTCACCTACTGGGCACGCACAGAGAAAGCAATCTTTTCCTGTTCATTTTCAATTTTTCCTGGATACTTTCTGTGTGTTCTTAGAGGAAGCAAAATTTTCCCAGCATCTCTTCCAAGTATTAAGTCATCTCCCGAAGGAATTAAAAGCATCTTTCTCCACACAAGTATTAATGTCCAGGTTGGATTTAAATCCTTTTATTTTAATCTGTATTTTCTTCTCCTCCAAGCACGGAGGGGAGTAAGCGTGGAAGGCTGGGCTGGCCCTGCAGACCAGCCCACAAAAGGGCAGAAACACCCTGTGGCCCCACAGCTGCACATCTGGACCAAGCAGAGCCGTAACAATATAAATCAAACTTTACAGCAGGTGAACACAGCTTCTGGCAAGGCTCCTTCCAGCACAGGGCTTGTGGTTCTGCCCTGTCCTCTGATTTTCTGTGCCAGGCACAGCTGGGTAGAAACATGAGGTTGGACTAAGATGCTGTTTCTGGCACTTAAGGCTCTTGTTCCACAGATCCATAAGGTGGAGATGTAACACATGGTGGGAACCAAACCAACCTATTTATAAAATGCAGGAGACTTGACCACATTCTCACTAGAAGTAGGATGAGATATCCCCAAGCCCAGCTCACCACCCCTCCTCTCCCCATGCCAGCTGCCCTCCTGACCTGCTCCTGGCAAGGGGCTCCCACACCTTCCCTTCACAGCAGAAACAAGGAAGTTCATGTGACTTTCTAGACCTTATGTTCTTTCTTTTCCTGCCTTGGGAGAAGCAGAAGGGGAAGGCTGAAAGTGGGCTGCGTGCCTGGAATCAACTGGGAACAGGAGAGGAGAGCAGTGACAAGTTTGTTGTGTGCAACACTATTCCCAAAGCACTTCCACTTTGCAGGTGTCATCTGACTCCCTTTTTTTCCACTCCTTGGCTCAGATTCCTGTTTCCTTTCCCAGGCTGCTGCTATATCCAAAAGTTTCCTCCCTGTCCTCCCTGGGTCTCCACTGGGTTAGTTGTACTCTGAGCAAGAGAGCACATTTCACAGTGTTTTGCAGGAGGCCTTGGATATTTCGCCCCCTCCACTGAAAGCATCTCTCACACACAGCTGAGCTCACCTCCTCCCTTTCTTTGTGCTTGGGGCTGTACTCCCACACTTGTCTTCCAGCAACACCCCTCGCCTAAACATACCAACTTCTACTGCAGTGCTTGGCTCTTAAGGAGCTACCAGAAAACCTGTAAGCAAAGAGGGTCCCAGGCCCAGGCTCCACACAGGCAGTCTGCGTTTGACTGAAGCTTCTCATGACCAAAGACCTGGGAACAGAGCTCCCCTGCACACACCACCCCTCGCTCACTCCTCCCACGCTCAGGAAGGCAGCAGCGGCTGGGCTGCCGGTGCGCGTCCTGTGACAGCTCACAGACGGGCTGAAAACATCCTGCAGCTTGGCTCAGGCTTCCTGCACAGCCCAGAGCCTCTTCCCTTCTCCCTCACAAACACACCTGCGGGTTTTGTTCAACAGCATCTGAAAACGCTTTTACATCCAGCCTCAGAAAGAAGAAAAAATGGTTCTTCTGTATCTGGCTGTTCACTTCACAATCAGTGAAGGGCCCTTCCATGCTGAGGTATCACACAGCTCCCTAACCTCACAGGGGTAGCAGCCCAAGGCAATAAAAACTACTTACCAATGCTGGGAGAGTGAAGCCAAGAATTATGGTTCAGAAAAGGGAAAACCTGTGGTGAAAACAGGTTTGAAACAGGGCACCTGACGGAAACTGATGACGCCTCCTCCCAGTTGATCTTTACTCCAGAGGCCTGAACAGCTGCCTGCTTTCATTCCCAACCTCACTTCTGGGTCGAGGTTAGTGCTCAGGGAACGAGAAAACTGCCAGCAAGACCAAGAACTGGATGAATAACCTGCAGAGCAGACCAAAGAGGGCACTCACTTTTCTTTTCCAAATATTAACAAGCACGGTGATGTGTACCTGGTCCTCTGCATCCTCTTAGGTGGGGCTGAGTGGGCAGAGGTCCTAACTTATTGCAGTAGCCATAATCATTACCGAAGCCACTCGACAGCTCATTTGCGGTGGATTTTATAGTCTTTCCACATCACCAGGTCCCTTGCCCAGCTCCCAGAGGACTGCCAGCAGACTGAGTAGAGGTAACCAGCTCTGGGTGGGAGCAGAACTGTGAGCAAAAATGAACTGAAGAGAGGAGGGGAAGGTAACACAACTCCGATTTGTGGTCGTCACAGCAACACATACTCATTACACAGACGTGTTACATCTCCTGTAACATGACATTTTAGATGGTGTAATTATATCAATGTGCAGACCCAGCTCACATGTTGCCCAGAAATATGGATACTTACATCAGCTAGGGACCATTAAACACACTGCTTGGAATAAGGACACCAAAGAATTAATTTTAAAAATCTTTATGTGAATATAAAAGAACTCTTTCCAAAGAAAAATAAAACCAAAAGTTTAAAAATTAGTGCAATTTTTCAAGTTCTATGCAACACAGTGTTTACATTTGTTTTAAACAGAAGATGTAGACACCGATACACTGAAAACCTTAACTGTAGCTTGACTAGAGAGGGAAGGGAAAAAAAGCAAAAAAGTTAAGAAAGTTACTTTACTAGACATTACCAACTGTTAAACAATTCTTTTCATTTCCTAATTCCTAAACCATTTATGGCTACCTAAATAAAACATCAGTATTGCTTATATTACTTATTTCCAAGTAAGTACATATTGTAGAAAATAGAATACCCATATATATATATTTTTAATGAACAAAAAAAATCAGTTAGGTGAAAATTTATTTTCAGTGAATGTTTCTTAATCCACTATAATACAGTCGTTGCAAAAGAATCTTCTCAAAACTGCTGCCTGATCCATCTCGAGTAAAAGAACCTACTAGTCCAAAATTTGTATTATTGCTACAAAACACTTCTCTTTCATAGTGGTTATTCTTAATCTTATATAAAAAAATATTAACAAATGATATGTCAATTAGAACATATTTTTGTTTCTTTGGATCTATATTACCCGTTTTACTGGAAACTGGCTCAAGTTACTGATCATGCTGATTAACTTCAGCAATATTCAGTGATTTCATCTCGTAACTGGAATCTGTTCCTAACTGTGCTGTCTGGGCACGATACGAATTCGGTCTGCAGCAGAGACAAGTAGCCTCTTTCTTCATCCTGCCTCGGCAGTGGTGCACATTGCATCAAAGGACATTGCACTGACATTGTTCTGCTACTACGTGTTGCATACAGCTCAGCCATAACACAGCAACACTATTAGTAGCTTTTCTTCTTTGACATGAATTAAGTTAGCATTAAAATGATATTTATTCTAATGATCCTTTCTGCACAGCCAGATGAGCTGAAGAGAATACAACACCATGGCTTATAATCAAATATTTATTTCTACTGACCAGTTCCTCATTCATAGGACGTAACCCAAGTTTAACCAGTTATAAAACAGCCACTCTTAAACAGGTTCTCAATCCCAAAGAAACGCTTAAGTTATAGTCACAGGCTTAACTTTTAACAGTTTGGAAAATAAGTAACATTCCACCTAATACCTGAAAACCTGATTCATTTTTGGCAACCCCAAGACTACTGGGGATGACCTTGCCCTGCAAAAGGCTGATCCCTGTCTGTAGTTCCATAACTAAATTCTTCTATCACTAGTCGGAAGACAAACTTCCAGTTAAATGATAGAGAGGTTCTTGGTAATTTTTGGTCCCAGGGTCTGCAGTTTTGAGAAGTGTACAAAGACATTTGCTCCAAGTTTTTCACTATTCAGCACCTGATATGACTACTGACACAGCTCTACTACTGTGAGAAGCACAACAAATGCATCAAGCCCACTACTAACTAGATGAGTATATGAAAGACGTCCATGAAAGTTTCCATGCTGTAAAAACAAGGGTTAAGAGACCCATTCAACACCACCAGTGACAGTTTCACATTTCACTAGAACACACCAAAGTACCAGGCTTTAGAAATGTAAGCAACTTGCTAAGACTTAGTTTCCTGTTCTGCTGCTCACCACCATCTCCCACACCACTAGCAGATTAAACAAGCAATTGTACCTTAAAAATACAAACCCCAATAATATCACTGCAGCAATAAAAAGACATCAAAACCCAAGAGGTAGTCCAAAGCAGCATAGAGTCCTGAAGAACACAACCTGACAGACAAAACTGTCCAACAGCAGTTTGCCTGGCATATTCTCTGCTCACACCACATTTAGCATGAGACTGGCTTTTAAATACCTTGTGTAGACAGAAGTTTTGAAAGAGGAAATCTCTGTTCAATGCCTAAATGTATAGCACTGTAAAACTATCACCACAACTAAGGAGCAACGCTGAGTATTAAAAATGAATGCTTCCCTTTTCTCTAGCATTGCATGCAATGCCCAGTAAGAATTTGAGATGCTGGGGAAGGAAAAAAAATCAAAGAACAAGCCATACTGTGGGGCATGCAAAATAGAAGACTACTCGAATTTTGCAATTCAAAAGTTAAATTCTGCAAAGCTGAACCCTGCTCTCACATCCAAGATGGTGAAGACAGACATGCTTTCATTCACGCATATGGCTGCGTTTTATATTAGATCACGGACTGGTACAGCACCCTCAAGAATTTAGTTTAAGTGTATTCATTTTATTTTAATGGCTGCCATAATTTTGTTTTATTTAACTACAGGTATAATGAACTCGTTCTAGGCAGTTTGCAAAGAAGAAGGGGCATTACCAAGTCTCCTAAAAATACTGTTCACAACAAAAATAAGACATTTGGTAAATAAAGTGACACAAATTTTGTGAAAGATAGCAACTTCCCCCACAAAAATTCCAGGTATCAATCCCCATTTCATCTTCCTTGATCTAGATACTGCAAAACTATTATAGTTTATGTACTTTTTCTCACTGCCAACAATCTTTGCTGCCAACAACTAGCAAAGCTATCTTTCATTCATCTGCCTAGCACAGTTAGTTCAGAATAACTGAAGTGAAACTACACTTAAAAAAATAGGAAAATTAATTTCTATGCATAGGGTTGTATGAATAGCTGGAAATAAATAGGGTTCCTTCCCACCTATTCCCCTTCCTGCAAATAAATGCAGTGTACCGATACGCCAGACTTTTAAAACATAGCCCAGACTTACGAATTATTATAATAGCTTTTTTTTTTTTTTTAAAGACAGGAAAAGACAGCTTATTTGGTTTTAGAATTCAACATCTTAAAGACAGGTTTTGCTTAATGTATATGCACACAAACGTGATCTTTTATTTTTTAAATAAACTGAGTAATTCTGCTTCTCACTTGCGGTGACAAAACAAATCCTGTCTTCTGCTATATAACATCAGCTGTAGTATAACTTTTTTCTTTTTCTGTAAGTGCAAGTATTTTCTTGCTTTTAAAATTGTAATCTGTATTCTAAAAAAAAAAAAAAAAGAATTTTTTGAAACATGGTACCAATCTTTTAAACTTTAGAAGAGCCCAGCAAAAATGCCCAATATTGCCAGTTTCCTGAAGTACATTTTTGCATAACATTTTCCCATTACAAAAGTCAACGTTCTAGCTCAAAACTGTTAAATAAAGTTTTAAATATATAGTGCCAATTTTTATATTTACAATATATTCTGAAGGCAAATATAAATCTTTTAAGTTGTGCTTGTAAATACATACTGCAGTTAGTAAATCTACTTCTACTTGGAAAACTATGTGCTACCTTCCAGACACACCACCGATCACCTTAACCACTTCTCGACAGGTTCTGATGTTGAATTCGCAGTTGCCCACCATTCTAACCTCCTCTTTCATAAAGTAGGTAAAGTGGAAGCTATAAAACACTTAAGGACACTTTAGCATGTAAGTTTTCCTCATGGTCCTTGTGGTTTAGTCAGATGTTGCACCTGGTACTTTAACAGTGAGGTTTCTCCTGGTGTTGGTGACGTGACGTTGTTGAGCCAGGAACGAGCGTCCAGGACCGTCTCTGCAGGCCCCACTACTGCCAACCAGTCTTGATTCCATACCCAGCTTCTGAAGAGTTAGGCTCTGCAAATAAGTTAAACGACATTTACATCATAGCAAAAACAGAAGAAAAAATAATGACCAACTTTCATATACAAAACTTGCTTAGTATGCACACAGAATTTCTTTTACTTTGTTTCTTATATACCCTCTTACTGCCATAAAAGATATGAACCAAGGCTGAAGTAAGATTCATTCACATTCATACAAAATGTGCTTATTTTAGCTTACTGTACATTTGTTCCTTTATTAAACCATTTAATTTCACTTCCCTTTTCTGGATGTCCCATTCCAGGCTTTATGAAATTCTAAACATTGCTTCCTATGAACAACATTCTCCAGTCCTTTTCACAGCAATCAACATTCTAACCACCTTTGCAACACTGCTGCAGGATGAGAAGATAGCTCCAGCTCTCTTTCATGAATATTGTGCTAAAGACACCAAACATCTAAAGCAGGAGTCTGGAAAACTTTTGATCCACAGCCTCCCTTTGTCTCAAGTCCAAAAACTTCCACAACAAATGCTACTGAACATTCAGGAATTTTGCCTGCTAAATCTAGATGGAAGTCATGGTCCATGCCAAATTTTAGGTCTCCTGTACCAAAGCACAGAAGACAAGCAGAAAACATGTAACAAAATTTTACAAAATAGTAGTTAAATATGGCTAAAACCAAAAAACCTGCGATGTAAGATTTAACTGTCACGTTTAGCAAAATGTGTTTTTCTGATTGCTGAGATACCAAACAAATGAACTTTTGACCCACCTTGTTATACCATGCAGTTACAATTAGCTTTTCCTCATAATCATGTAACTTAGCAAGTTTGCATTCAGCCTGCAAGGGGACAGTAAAGAAGACAATCTCAATTAAAACAAAAAAAAAAATCTACGTAAATTTACTGCAGTCCATTGAGTGAAGTAAAAACATGCAGCAGAAATGCTTAAATCTGCAAAATAATCAGAAGGCTTAGAAGTGCAAATAAGGATACTTCCATAAATAACTATGAGAGAAGTTACAGACTACTTCAGGGAAGAGGCTGAACTTTACACAAGATGCAGTTCAACTTAAAAACATACTCTGAGGGTGTGTGTGGGAGAGAAATGCATGAAATGCTAGGGTGTATCAGAAACTCTATAAATAATTTTGTAATTTTTTCACCTGAAAGTCAATACAAGAATGTACCTCTAGTGGTTGAATATTCTTATCATGTTACTGAATTGGTATTATACAGTATACTTACCGTCTACATACACAGAGAAGAAATCTGAGGCCACAGCATTTATAAAGTCAGACCTTTCAGACTACTAACCCTTGCTGAGGACTTTTGCATTTGCTCATGTTAACTATTACCACCAATATTGCTATAAAACTAAATGCAGCATTTCCCAATTTCTTTTGGTACTCAGACCACCATCCACAATCTTTCTGGGATATCAGCCAAGCAGATTTTACTGAACTAACAGGTTTTATTCTTCTACATAGTTTCAAGAATTCCAGTATATGAAACCACTGATATCAGGGGTTTAGCAATTTAAACAAGTCACTACTCAAATAACTAGTCCCTCACACAAACTAAGTTACATTACTACCAAAAAAGGTCAGACTTTGCAGTCCTGTACAAGTTACCGTAAAACAACAAAACTGTGTCTTATGAAGTATTTTACCTACAGCTTTCCAGAAGATTTAGAAAGAATCCAAATTAGCGTTTCAGTTGTACACTGAAAAACACTGTTGAAGAGAAAACTGCTCTGACAGCCTTATACTAGGACACAAGCTTAATTAAACCAAACAAAATCTCATGGTTTGATAGTCTGTGCAGTCTCTTACTGAATGCAACAGTGAAGGGTACTGGAACATCAGGAAACAGTAACTTGAGTGTCTAATACCAGAGACAGCAGAACATATCAGAAGTTATATTCTGATACTAATCAGAATATTCTGATTCTAAACATACTCAAATGTTTACCTCTAGTGCTTCAATTTTTTTGTCCTTCTCCGTTATCAGTTTCCTAAGCAACATAATTTCAGCTGATGCTGGATTTAGCTTGGGGTCTAAGGTTTTTATCACCTGTAGAAGGCAAATCAAAAGCATTACAAGTTAGGTTTGATTGTTGACAGCTCTACATCTCATTTGCTCACAGCAGAAGTACAAAAACAGACTGAGCACTAATCAGACAATTATGATGAAAATTAGGCTGTTACACTGTACAACAGAAGATATCAAAGGGTACAAATGAATCATTAATGTATCTCATGCTTTAACCTGAACCCCATTCCCTCATACACTTGACTGACTGCAGTTGAGCAATTTGACTAAAAATGCAACGTGTAGCTCCTAATTGTAATGGTGGGGGGGGGGCACTCAATCTGTTTAACTATGAGGGAGGAATGTATATGTTCCAAAATATGTCACTCACATTTCTTGCTTTCTCGAGGTACATTTTATATCTTTCTTCCATTGCTTTCATATCCTCATCTTTTTTTCGCAAAGCTGCTTCTAACTCTCCAATCTTCTGGGCTATTTACAGAAATTATCAACAAAAAACATTAAAAAAAGAAACAGACATGATCTTTCAAAGCTTCTGTGTTCTCTTGATTTAACCATCCCCCAAGTAAACTTTCTACCCACTACACATTTCCTAAGTTCTTATTTTTGTTTCAGTTGTACCATAAGGTCCCACCTGACTCTGAATTCCCATTTTGCAGAGTATTGTTCAGCAAAACTAAGCCCCCGGGAACCTCTCCCTGACCACCACTGTAGGCAAAAAAACCCCACCCTTGTTTGAGGTTTAAGGCTAAGCTGTAGCACAAAGCCTTATCCAGACAAGTATCCCATAGCCTAGTTGCTACTGGAATAACTTCAGAAGAAACTTAACTCATTTAAAAACAAACCACAAAACAACTTACGGTTCTGACTAACATCAGGCTGGAGTTTTGCAAGATCAGCCTCTTTCTTCTCTAACTCATCATGAACTTCATTCAACTTTTCCCTAAAAATAAAAGGCTGGGCTAAGGATTAAGCTCACAAATAATTCCATGCACAGTTTTAACAGTTGAAAGCCAAAACATGATAGTGGAAGTGTTTTAACAACTATTTTAAACTCTGGCAATTCTTTTGAGTTTAAATAGAACTATTAGTATGTATTTTTGAAGAATCTTAAGAGTTGTGACTTCTTAATTGAGTGTCATTTATCTAAAACTAGAAACAAAAAAGAAAATGAAAAAACCACCCCTCCAGCATCTCCTTAACAGAAACTATACCTGCTGAAAGGATGACATTATTTCAGAAGAATTAAATATGTTTTGAAGTCAGTAAGAGTGATGGTTTTAGCAGTCTGTTGTAGAACTAGAACAGTTAAAATGCTATTGGTGATAAAGAGACAGTTAAGTGGATACTAGTATTATAACATTATCGTGATCAGAGTAGTCAAAACTAGAACGTTAATACTCAGCTCACTACATGCATGATTCTCAAATCAGTGGCTTAGAAAAACAAGACATCCCTACATAGATTTAGGCAGTTTCTGTGCTACAACAGTCACATTATTTAGCATAAATAAGCTATTGTGGATGCATGTGCCTTACTTACATATGTGCTGCCAATTTCTGTTTCAGGTTGCTAGACTGTGAAAGGAAAGAGTTAAAATTCAGTTATACTTCAGTATTGCATGGCGTGCAATGTTAAAGTGCTCTTACAAGCCAGCCAAAAATACTTAGCACACCTAAATAAGTCAGATCAAATGCTAAGAAAGGAAACTGCATTTTTTTCATGCATTTCTGTAAATACAATCATTTTCTTTGCATCGTAAAGATACCAACGCCAGCATCTTTTTTCTTTAAAGCTATCCTTCTCACTATACCACCATTTAATGATAAAACTAGAGATTTTTAAAAGTAAAGTAAAAGGCAGAAGAGTTACAGTTCCTTAAAGAAGACGGGTGTTTGCTCAATTTGGGGGCAGAGGGAGGGGGTTGTTGGGTGATCTGATGGGGCTTCAGAGCTCTGCCTCTTACTACTGCATAAACCAATGCATTTCAAACTAACTTTACCAAACAAACAAAAGCACCAAACCACAACCCTGCCTTCTTAGTAATCAGCACTAGACACACTGAAAAAGAAGCAGCACATCTGAAGGACTTAGTGTTACACTGAAGGATTTTTAACAAAAGTGGCAAGATGTCTTCAAGGTCAAGGAGCCTGAACTTTCACTTACTCCTTCAGTCTTGGATCCCTGCTCCTGTAAAGTCTTCTGTAGGTCTTCAATTTGCTGCTGTAACTCCCCAATACGCTCTTCATTTAGCCTTTTAGAAAGAAAAGAACACTATTACCCACCTAAATAGATCACAACAGACAGACTGACTGTTTCATGTCTGGATGATAACTTTTTAGAGGGTCTACCCCGGAGGACTTAAGCCTCAAAGAAACTGATTTTAAATGCTTAGTTTGATTTGAACTTCTGCTGAAACAAACACATGGACACTTTATTAAAAATTTTATAACAAAAGACCTAGAATAATTTTAAGTTTTGAGAAAACTACCCAAAACCTCTCATACCCTAGTAAACTGCTTTCAGCATTAACTGATATAGAAATTCAGACCACATCCCAGTGTTACAACATGATTAAAGTTCTAGAAATAGAGTTTACATCCATTCTTGATCTATCAAGAATCACACAGAGCTTAGAAGTGTCCTATAAGCGACACCTTCTTCAGAGTACGCTACACACAGATCTACCACATTTTACAACACCACGTTTACTTTCCTTCTTGCTTGCTTTATAACCCTTTGTTAATGATTACACTGGTGAAAGAAAAAGGAGAATTGGCTTCCTGCACAATGCTGCGTTACAGATGCAAGCCACAAGGCCACCCTGAAGGTCCAGAAATCACTTTTTGCTCTGTTTTAAGATGGAGTTTCACCCATCACCTTTTCTCAGTTTCTAGTTCGTTCACTGTCCGATGCTTTTGCTCCAGCTGTTCCTGGAGCTCTGTAATACGTTCATTTTCAGACCCTTCCTGTTGTAATAGAAGCATCTTATTTTCATGCTGCAGTCGAATAAACATTTCTCTGAATCAAAAACAACAAAAAGTCACTGTTAATAAGAAAAAGGTGACTAAGAGTAGGAAGTAATATTCCTATTCATTCCCCCAACCTTGAAGTGAGCAAAACAAGTTCTGCTTAAGGGTATAGTTGGGGTAACAATGCAATTTTTTTAATAAAAAGTAACTTACAATTTTTAAGGATCACAATAGTTTAAGAGATATGAACAAAATTTTAAATTAAGTCACTCCAAACCCAGATTTTATTGTGCCGTTATGCTTCACTCTGCCAGACTCCAGAAGTAATATTCTAGCCTTCAGCTGTTCTTAGTTGTTGTGTATTAACTATTTATTCTGTCTGCCAGTGGCAAGAATTGTTTTGCTCCTTAAAGAGGATGTTTCAGGCCAAACTTTACATACAGCAATCTGATACGCTTTTAAGAAAGAATGCAAAGTAATTATAGTATGGGGAAATAATTATTAACAACTACATGGGGATCCAAACAAGCATCGTGGAGGGAAAGCAAGAAGCGGGATACAGTCATGTTGCCAAAAATACTGAACTTTCACAAAAACAATATTATGCCCTACCCATGAAAACCCCAAAACAACGTAAATTTTTCTGTCTTACCTATATTCCACTGGGAGAATTTCAGCAGCAAGATTCTCATGGCTTTTAACACGAGATGCACCTGAAATTGCACGGGAAGTTTAATTTAACAAACTTGAAGAAATCACTAATATGCATAAAAAACCCTCTGAAAATAAAGCAATACCTGTTTGACTCAGGTGATCCTGCTGCATCTGGGAATACCGGAGCTCTTCATTTGTCTCTTTTAATGCATCACACTGTACTATCAGTCTCTAAGAAATACATTTGAGGTGGAATTAAGTCACACTACACCACTTTAAGACCAAACAACATTAATCAGGAATAGCACTGACACACACACACATTAAGAGATATTTTATGTTTTATATGTGTATACACACATAAGATGCTAAACTTCATTTTTACAGTAGCACTGCTTATGGGAAGGTTTTCCTCAAGCAGAGCATTTGTGAGATTTAGTAGGTGCTCTTGTTGAAGAGACTTACCTCTTTTTCTTTGATTAAAGCTTCATGTTTTTCTTCAAGTCGCTTCATTTCAAACGCTAGCTTATCAGCTCTTTTTGATTCTTCAGACAGTTTGTTATGAAGCTCCTGGACCTTTTCATAAAAAAAGACTATAGTCAGCACATAAATATTGCAAGATGCTACCTTTAAAAGCTATGTTAAAACCTTCATTATTGCCTAGTTCAGCCAAAAGAAACAGCCAGTCCTCCAAAGCCTGGGGTAGAGAAGACAGGACGGGGGCCTGCGCTTGAGGAGTATTTTGTTGTGGGTTTTTTGTTTGTTTTTTTGTTTTTTGGGTTTTTTTTCTTCAAGTATTTAAATCCTGCATCTCTTAATTACTACTGAAATAAGTGAAATAAAACTTCTGCAGTTTAAAATAAATTTCCATGAGGAAAGTTAATAATATTGCATACAAGTGATCTCAGCAATAGCTGAACAACCTCTCCCAGGCACCTAAGTTACCTCAGTTAAAGTGAAGAAGAAACGCCTGCAAACTATGGACAACCAATCAGTTGAGAGGGCAACTACAGTTAAGCTTGCTAGTTTAATAAACACAGAAAACCAGAAAGTGAATGTCAGGGTACAAAGGAGTTTTCACAAATAAGAAATTTTACCCGTTAAGCCTATGGGCTGTTAAATTAAGCTGTTCCATTTTTTTCGCTGAAACATAATTAAAATAATTTTATTAAGACTACTGAGGAAAAAGTAACTTCTTAAGTAGAGATGCAGCCTCACCTGTCTTTTGTAGGTTTCTAGCTGGGCACGTGCTGCATTGGCTTTCTTCAGTTCATCCTCCAGACTGACTGTATTGTGCATGTACATCATGTTGGTTTCCTGCAGAGATTTGACTTGTCTGCGGAAGTCATTCAGATCCTGTAGCTTTTTACGATACACTTCAACAGTTGATTCCAGCTTACTTGCCTTGTCTGCAGTAGTCCTTGAAGTATAAACATGAATTAGAAGAAAGAGCATGTTTCTTCAAGATTTAAAAAAAAAAATAAAATATCAGATTCTTCTTTCATGCATAGTCAAGCTATTTTCAAAGAGAGATGCGACGTGCCTAACAGCACAGTTAAATCTTACTGCTCTATTTTCAAATGTATAATCAATGCAAACTTGCATAATGCAAATATTGCTTATAAAAATTAAAATCACCACAGGGTTTTAAGTGGAGTAAGACTGACAGTGGTATGCCAGAAGTACAAGCAAGGGTTAGTATGTCAAATATCTCTAGGGAATTCTGTGAGGTGCAATGTAAATGAACCACAACATTCTGTGCTAAATAGTCACCTCAAAGCACTGGTACCTGGTAAGGAAAAACACAGATGTTCTCATTGCGTGACCATATATAATTAGAAGGCAATGAAAATGAAAATAGTATTAAAATTAGAATTAACAGAAATTACCAAGAATTACCAGCTGATCATTAACAAAAATCTACGTGGTAAGAAAAATATTTGGATCATAAATTAAAATTAATTTGTATATATCCATGCTTAATATATGACATACCACTAGAAGCTAGTACAAGAAAACTATGGAGGAATATCTACAGTCAAGATTTGTTGCAGATGTTATTTAAGAACCACTGTAAGTTAAACACCTGAAACCATTTTTCTTTCCATGTTTTATTCATACTACTTTATGAACAGCAGACCTGGTTCTGCAGTATGATTTGCTTTGGATATTTTGGGGGCAGTCTGGCATTTAGATTAGTTTACACACCCTGGAATGTTATGTAAATTCTCATTGTTACTGTGTATTTCATCTTCATTTTATTTATCATGTTGCTAACCTAAATCTAGCCTGGAACGCTGACACCAAAAGTTATGTCAAAGTTCTAGCTGCATAGATGCTTTTCTACATCAGAAAAGGCAGCCTCTTGACAACACAAACGTCCCCTTAGTAAGAATGCACAAACACACCCCCTTAAGAACTTCTTGATTCTTGAGAACTTCAAACTTCCATCCCACATGAAGAATAATTTCTGTATTTATTAATCCTGCTTCACAGAAAAATGTGATGTTATCCTTATGCAAACAGAAAGCTTGCACTCTCTCTCTGCTTTATCAAGGGCTCTTTTCCAACGTGTATTTCAGATCTCATTCAGGTAAGATCTATCTGCAGAAGCAACGCCTGAGAAAAAAAATCTTGTTAAATACAAAGCCTCGGATGTAGTCATTAAATCCTCTTAACGTGTGTGTGGGGAACACTCTCTATTACATACCTAAGAATATCATTTTCATCTTTCAAGGCTCTAGATTCTTCTGCCAAAGAGGTTAGTTCATTGTTTCTATGTTGCAATTCAATCAGTTGTTTTTCTAGGTCTTCACAATGGACACGATAATCATCTTTTGCAGCTTCAAGCCTACCAGATCAAAACCAGGAACTCTGTTAAGAACTCATCATTATTACACATTTTTCATTTAGTACTAAAACTACTAAAAATAAATAAGACAAAGGAAACCTACTGATTTAAGTAGCCAGAAAAATGGCACTGTAAGCATGGAATATTTTATTGTCTACCTGTTAAGTCATAACAGATTGTATACCGCAAATTTACCATATCAAACAAAAACTAATTTTTTTCCCCTCATAGGGATCAAAGGGAGAAAGATGAATATGTAAGAGAAATGAGTACAGTACAAAGATACAGTGGTTTTGGGAAGGGGTTTGGGGGTTGGGCTTGTTTTGTTTACACATGAACCATTTTGGCCCTTATCTTCTGCCCTCCATCATTTTCTCTGAAGTGTCAAATGGCCACAACATGGCAATTATAAAATAATATTTTCTAGAACAAGTAACAGTTTATTTTCCTTTTTAAAGAACTGTCTTTAAAATCTGTCTATACAGTACTATAAAGCTTTTCTAGCAAAAGAAATAGCAATGGAAAATCCATTGCATCCAATCTTTAAGACCACCAGAAATTCTCAGGATATATCTGACACGAGAAGCAAAGGATTTTTCAGAGAAATCATTTCATACCTGAAGTTTTCTTCTTGCAGTTGTTCCAGCTGCAACTGTGCATGAAAGTACTTTTTTGCAACCATAGTATTTGGATCATCAAGAGAGTCATCTAATTGCTCTAGCCTGTCATTCATAATCTCATTTTCTGACATCAAGCTGTTTTTTTCATCCTGGAGGGCAGCCACCTAGTGTAGATAAAACAGCATCAACATTGTAAGACCTGTCCAACTGGAAAGAACTAAAGCAAGACAGCAGTGCATCACCAAATTAGTTGATGAAAAAGGTTGAGCGTTTAGAAATTTTAGAATGTAATTTACATAGCATACTTGAGCATACAGATGCTTTAGTGTATGACAGTTACGAAGCACTAAAGGAAAAGTCCCTCAAAAAAAAAAAAAAGACAAATTTTTGTAACTGAAACCACGGTAAAGGCAGACAATGTGATATGGAGAGAAACCGGTACTTTTGCTAAAAGGGATACCACAGACGCCGTACAAAAAAAACTTTTAAGTATTGGTGTAAAGGTACTCTCCATCTTGCTTGTACTTAACAATAAAAAGCAGGATGGCACCGGCTAGCACACTAACACAATCCTGCCGTGCGCTCAGCAGTGAATGGTTGCGCAAGAAGCGGTTTCAGGCGCCATAAGCTAGTAAGCACACACGCAAAAGAAAAAACCTAGACAGCTTCATATAGAGCATGCATTTTTTGCAACAATCAAACCAGTTGGATATTAAAAGTGTTCACAGCTAAGCAAATGAGAATACAACACTTTATTGGAACAGTAAGTATATTAACAGCCATAAAATGGGGAAGGATTAAGAGGATAGAACCTTTAAAGTTTTTCTAGTGAAAGCTGTTGTGTTAATTTTAACATCCTGTCAAACATAAGAGCACGTAGCATGTGTTAGTTAAACTGGCATTTAAACAGGAACAATATGCTTTTTGGGTTATGTTTTCCTGAATCATAAAGAAAACCTACCTTTCTTATACTCTTGGAAAATATCAAGGAAGACTGAGACCTTACAAGTGAATTTATTAAGAATTAGTTTAAACGAGAAGCGTCAGTCAATATTATGGCTTCAAATAAATAAAATTAAGAAAACATTTCATGGTGACATTATTAAACATCAGATATAACCTAGAGTATGCAATATTAAGAAATTGTTTGTTTGTGATCATAATTTATAAGTCTATCAGTCAAACAGATGAAAGAAACAAACCAGTAATTAATCTCCCACTTCCACTAGGTGCTGCCTTTCTAGATTCACTCCTTTTTACATACCAGATGTCACTTCACTATATACATGCACACAGAACACCTGTGAGAGCATATCAGAGCCTTGCTCAGCATAATGCTTCCTGTTCAAGGCTCAGCCACTCCTTAAACATTGCACAACATTCACACTTCTGGAATGTTAAAAACATACCCATTTTAGATTCTAAACAACTAACAACCACCCAACCAAAATAAAAAAACCTATCACACAACTCAGAGCAAGTTTTTTATCTTTTCTCAGTTCCTTTCTGATAGCTTTTTATTCTGCTATTTCAGCATAACAGAAGGGGTGTCAAAGTCAACACAAGTTTCGAACAGACAGTTTTAAAACACATCCCAGTATTAAAGAGCTATGGTGTCGTTAACTCATCTGCTTATACTCAGCAGTACCTTTCCTTCAAACACCTTTCATGCCTTCACCTGGCCCACGCCATGTTATGAGCAACTGGCCTTGTGCAACCAATAATTAATAGAGAAATCTTGAAATAGAAGTTTGTGGGAGAGAGGAGAAAGCCTGGGACTTCTCTAGTATGGAGGCAGAAAGTACAATAAAATTGTTATCCCAGCACCCCTAGAAGCGTTTGAACGGTGAACACACTTTTTGAAGTTTAACTGTAATCTGTGAGTTCAGCTGTCAAATCAATCCTCTTGCCCACTTAAAAGAAATCATTTTCTCCTGAAGATTCTGCTCACAAGCATCTTTAAATCTTTGCTTTCACTAGGAAGCCTTACTACTGCCTCAAGAAAAAAAGAAATTAAATATCAATTCAATTCTAACAGCAGCTTCCTGGGCATGACAATTAGCTATGAGCTACTTTATATATATATATTTAAAGTATTCTACCTGTTTAGTCATCATTACCTGCAAGAAATGTAAAACTGGCCTCTGGTTTTGTGGGAGTTTTTTGTTTTTTCCTCAGAGGCTGACACAGCCAGTATAGCACACTGGCTCCTATAAACAGATTCCACCCAAATGTTCTCTTTGTACAGAATCAAATCCGAGATGAACTGCCTTACCAGACAAACCTCCTCCTATTCTCAGATTATAGTGCCATACAAGAGGAATCACACCTAGGGCTAACAAATGGATTTATGATTTTGTTTAAAAAATTGATTGAAATGCAAGTTCCTGTTTATTGTTATGAAGACCCCTCTCCTTTTTCTAAAGAATGACTTGATGAACTTATATACCCATTCAAAACAAAAGTAGGCCTATTTTCAGTGTGGTTTGAAAACGTCAGCAAGGATCTATTAAGTTTCCATTATTTTTATTTCCTGAAATATCCTTCATGTTGCAACTCTGTAGGAGAAAGTTGGTAAATTTTAGCCTTTCATCAACTCCTATTGAAAAAAGCGTCATTAAATCTAATGACTGATTATTACATGAACTGAATTTTTTGGACACAGCTCAAAAGACTAGAGGAAGCAGTGACTAAGAATTAAACGGGCAAATTTTTAAAGCCATAACATTGTTTTGATGGCTACCTGTTACTAAGGGTAAGCAAAGCTAGCAGACCAAACCACGTTCAAGTTAACAGTTGGCACAGGACCTCAGCTTACATTTCCACCAGAAAACTGTTTTCAGTGATTGCATTTTGGAGTACAGTATGATTACTTTCACACACACACAAAAATAGCTAAGAACTCTCACAGAAACTTAAATAAATATAAAATTCACTTTGGCCTTCAGAATTTCTGCATCTTAACAGCAGCACCACTACGTATTAAAGAAATAAAAGTGATGTGCTGTTTCTTACCTGTAAATCTAGCTCTTGACATCTTTGTGCCAACTCTTCTTTTTCTGCTAGTGCTTCCTGAAGATCTTCCAAAGCTTTTTTAAGCTTTTAAGAAATAAGATAGTCAATTATTCTAGCCCATATCCAAAGTACTCACAGTTCTAGCTTCCAACTGCTTGTATCAATTGTTTAAGAAGGATGTTAGGTGCACACATTGACACAGAAACCTATATATACACACTGTTAGATCAGGATCTGTATTCATTTCACCTGCATTTTAAATAACTACCACATGTAATAATTATTGAAAGTCAGAGCAACATCCAAATTCAACACAACAACTTAGGCTAAAAGCATAACAAAACCAAACACAGGAACATTTGTGTTGTCACAATTTCAGAATCCCTGCCTGTTAAATCAAACGCCCTTCATCTCAGAACACTGATGCTCCTTTATGGGCAGCTACTTTTAAAGACAACTTCATTTTACTGCAACACCTTGTAGTGCTCAGGTTATCACGAATTTCATGACCCCTTAAAAATAACCTGAACTGTTTAGCCTGACATGGCTGAGCCTTGATGTACCCCTAGCTCATCTTGCAATCTAGGTTTGCACGGCCAGTTTTACCCCATCCAGGAAGATGACAGAGCAGTCACTGCATATTTTTTTAAGAGGCTATAAAATAGCACATAACTTTTCATTTAATTAGCACTGAAAAACAGCATTACTTTATTGTATACCCTCTGATTACATCAGTATGCTGCTCTGCCCTTTGTGAACCACTCTGTTTTAATCAGATCAGCTCTGAGTGGAAAACAGACCGAGCAGTTTGTGCAGACAGAAGCGCAATTGATTGTTGAGGTTATTTTTTTTTAACTTTTAGAATTGGAAAGGAAGAGCAGCCCTCCTCTTCATTTGAGGGATGACAAGATACCAACTTATTTTTCAGGCTTGAACCACAACAGCGAGAAATATCAGGCAGTTACCTGCTGTTCCATTTCACTTGATGCATCGCTTGTGGAAGGACCTGGTATTTCCTTGCTCATGAGCTACAGAAAGAAACCACAGGAAAAGAAGCTTAAATTACAGGTTAAATATCTGCAGATTCACTGTCCACTGAGTACTAGTTGTATTTTCCACCACGTCCTCGCATGCCTTCAATGTATCAAAACAGATTAATAATAATTAAAAAAAACAGCTCACGGCTGGTAAAGGATTTGAAGAAATCCAGAGTAAGATGACTTTTTTTTACCTCCCCCCTCCCCAAATTAACCAAGTTAGCAATAACATCTTATGGGATGAATCTGATCTGTTGAAGTTATTGCTACCCCATAGACAATTTAAAATGGAGTGAACCAGAGGATAGGATTTCACTCAATTAATTTAATATTTATAACACTTCTCTGTGTCACATTAATTGCCATTAAGTAAACAACAGGAACATGAACATAGCTCTCACTGATCTCCAGTAAAAAGATGTACACAGTGTATTTGTCAATAATTCAAGGGCTTTACTTCTGACTCAGGAATTACAGTATTATTTCTAGACCTTCTCAGAAAGAAGGTTTGATTAGTCAGAATACAACAAACAATAGGTTTATGGATTTATTTCTCCCAACAGGACACTTACAGCTTTAGAGATGATACAGGCAATTAAAATCTAAGTTTTAAAGCCTCCTACCTACTCCACTATTACCTTGATGAGGGTGCAATTACTTCTAAGTCAGCACTTAGTCTTTGCATCTCTCCCTACACTCTGCTTCACAGTCCTGAAGCTCACAGATACGTGTGACTCTGGAGGTATGCTGTGAGCTGGATCACCAAGATGATCCAACTAAAACCAGATTAAGATAGCAAGGGGAGCACATCATGACAATAATAGAAGAGATGCAGCTGGGAGTTTGTAGATCACATGCTGGAATGGTCTGTCAGAACAACACAGCCTCACAATCAGCTTAACTTTGGATCCAAGACTACAACATTGGGACAGAAATTTCAGAACCTGACTCCAGTATAACAGCTGGTTGGCAACTAGATACATTTCTTGTGTGAAACAGGAAATCTTAAGCATTTATTGTCTCCACAAACTGTATGTTTGGGCATACAAGACTAAAATCAAAACTCCTTGTTTGGGATTTGGGGCCTGTTGGTCTTGATCGTCTCAGATAATTTAGAGAAGTACTTACGCTCTTTCCTGACCTTTGTTTGGATGAAAGAATTCACAAGGATTAAAAAAAAAAAAAAAAAGGCTATTCGGACTTCAGCTGACAGCATTAGGCCATGAATTATCACTTACCTCTTGAATGGCAGTCATGACAACATGCTGAACAGACTCTTCAAGGGTCATGATATTTTGTATGTGTTCTGCAAAAAAGAATTTGTAGTGACTTATGACAATAGTCATCTTACTGGCTTAAGTAACATGACATACCATTTGCAGAAAGATCCAAAAGAAACTATTCCCTACAGAGGTTCTTCCAAACAGGTAGCACTCGTTTTATACAGAGGACTACCGTTAACTAACATTATTATCCAGTAATATGGTAGATAATTATAAAAGACTGTAAGCTCTCAAGTGAACAAATTTATAGTATGTGTAATAGTGAAAGAAGATTTAAAGACATCTGTAATCATATGGTTCTTTTTTCATATATACATCTATGTGTGTATATACATAAGCTTTTCCAAAGAGTTATCAAGCTTGCAACTGAGTTAATAAATAAAATTTAATGGAAAAAAAGTAATTGCTAGCATCTTCATACCCTGTGCAACCCAATGGCTTACTTCCCAAACAATCGGATGCATTTCAGACTACTTAAGAATCACACCTATTCTACTAACCAAATCCTGCTGAGGATTCCTTAGCCATCAGACCATCGAGCATTAGCTCTGGTAAGGGGAGAGAAAACTCAACTAATGCAGTCTTGAGCCTCTGCAGTCAAACAAAAACCGTAAGTTTTTAATATAATTTGCTTGATTTGCATTTGAGTAGCACAGTTTAGGTCTTGTACATATTTTAACAAGTATGAATAATCCACACACACTTCAGACTACTTTTTTTAAACCTACCATGAGCAACATCTGAGTTTTATTCACAGAAGTTTCCCATAGATTTTCTGCTTTTAAGTGAACTCCAGTTTCAGCATAGGCGTGCAACACATTAACAATACAGACTTTCTGATACATAAAAAAGAAAAGTTTCTGCATTTCTTCCACCTTAACAATCACCTGAGGCAGTCTGCTGTTTGTTGAACAGATTAAGGCAGTGCATACCTTGTTTCCTTTCACAATTGACTGCACAACCTAAAATAAGCTGTAGAAGCCTGCCCAGTTCAGTGGGATCCGAGTTCTCAGATATCCGGTTTAAGTCTGGAATAAGCTCTTCTGAAATCTGCTGACCCAAGAACTGAAAAGAAAGGAGAGAAAGTAAACTCCTACTTTTGTACAACATGAAAACCTGGTATCATGTAAGAAATCTGGACTCAGTAAGCCATTCAGAGAAAACAGTCTACTAAAAAGCTTGCTGCTGTAAAACTTATGGGAGAGAAAGATTTTAAACTTTAAATTTGGAGCTAAACACTAAAAATATCCATTTAGGAGTACATAGATACCAGTATAGGATTAGGAAATCTGAAGAGGCCTAGATAAAACAGATGTTCTTTCCTCATTTGTTACAGGGCTTTACCCACAGGGCCTCTCTTGCACCAGCAAAGACCGTCCCAAATGTCTGTCTCCATCCCTCAGCGTGGAGGGGTGTTTGGGGGAAGGGGTACTCAATCCACTGCTAGCCAATGACTTTTACCATACTTGGCACCTCAGATTTTACTCTGAATGGGCTTAAATTTAACCTGAAGTAGGCAGCATTAAAAAAATATATGCAAAACACCTAGCAATTATTTAGTGCGGTGAAGTTATGCACTTCAGTAAGAGCTCTATAAACTTGTTCTGGCAAAACCACAAGCTTTAGAAGTCTATTAACTGGGGGTTTAGTTAACTGACCACTTACGCAAGAAAAAGCAACAGCAGTAAGTTAAAAGTTCTTGGGCTAGACCTCAAATATGAGAGAATTAATTTATTCTACCAACATAATAAAAAAAGGAATTACAAATTCTTCCAAATCCAGTTGCTCCCCATTCCTTCAAAAAAAGCTGCTCATAAGCCTAAAGAAGTTCTACCTCTGGGCTTGCCAGAAAGCCTCAGTCTTGGCAACATAGAAGGGCTTGGCACTCAATATCGTAACTAAGCCCAGGTGAGACCAGGAAGCCACAAGATAATCTGGCAAGCTTTTCTATACCATACCCATGACCTAACTGTAATCAAGCTCCACACAAAATTCAGCAATTTTTTTTTTCTGTACTCAAACTACAGCACCCTTTTATGGCTACTGTACTCATTCTGCATGAGAACTATAATCCTCACTATGTCCAGGAGGATCCGTAATTTATCTCCCAGCTTCCAAGCAAGTATCGTAAAATCTAGACTAGGCTTGCTGAATCGGTTCAGTTGGGTACCAAAGGATTAAAACTTCACTAGACAAGAGCAAATATGAAGGCACACACAAAAGTCAACCGGATTCTGCACCTCAGTCCTGATGACATTCACCTGGGCAATGACAGAGACTTGGTTTCTAGACTATACTCCAAAAGTCTGATCTAAAATACATCTGCTCAAATTAATTTTATATTCGCTCAGACCTCCCACTTAACCAGATAATTATCACATACTGTCTGCCAAAGGAGTCCTTAAAATACTTTGCCAAGAAAAAAAAAAGCTAGGTAAAGGAAGACAATAATCGTAATGTTTAATGATTAGAACAACAAAAAATTGATGCTTTTTCCATACCTCATGATAGTAGTCCATAATTCCTTGCAGTATCTTCTTCAGATTACTGGACTAATTGTACATGAAAGATAAGGTTAGACGATTTTAATAAAATTCATAATTTTGATGAAATTAACAATTTATAAAAAGATGTTTACATAGCAGCTCTACGAGAGAACCCCATAATGACAGGGGAAGAGAAACATCACAACAGAAAATCCCCCTGCTCCCCGTGAGCTTTATTCTGTAGTTTATGGACTGCTAGATACTCTCAGGACAGACATGATATCCAACCCCACAAACCTTCACTAACTTCGGTTTTCAATACCTTTATTCTCCAGTTGTCACCAACATCATCTTTAATGCGATTTAGCCAAGATGCATCAAACCAAGCAACGTCTCTGAAACAAAATTAAATTATTCAATATCAGACTTCAATAAATAAGATACCAGATTCCCAGCATTATATCATCAGATGTTTGAGTACAGTGTCTAATGAGGCACGAATTCATAGAGACTGCAAGTTAGACCTATGCTGCAGGAAATTTCCATCCTGCTGGCTGCATTAAGACACCACCTTCAAGGACAGCAAAAATTTCTGTACATCCTTGAGCTAGCTACAGCTAGGAACACAAGGACGTGGAGGCCTTTGTCATGCTGACTTCTTATACCTGCCCAAGAGATCATAATGATGTAAAGAAACATCCTCTTTGGACTACTGCTGACATTAAGTTGGGTACCTACTCTTGTACGTTTGCTTTTTCCAAAATTTGCTACAATTTGTCAAAGGCACCTATAAAGAAAAACAAAACATTTTAAACTACTGGAATGTCATAGTTTTTGTATGTCTTTGGTTCCTCTGGGCAGAAGTATATTCATTTTGCCAGCACAGATAAGGATAAATAAATTATTTTGGTTTCAGGGTTTTTTTGGGGTGGTGGTAGTAGTGTTTAAGTAATTTCTTAGTAATCAAAAACACAGTTTAAGGAGCAGACAGCAATTAAGACTTCTCCTTTATTGCCTGAGCCAACAATACAGTTGCAGTGATACTTGTAGCATGATACTCTCTCAATAAAAGACTCATGTTACAACCCTCTGAAGTAACAGTAAATTTTAAAACTAGTGTGTCACTTGATCCAGTACCATCTGGCATCACACCAATACAACAGGAATGATTTTGCTTTTGATTAGCAAACTGTTATTTTCTAATAATAAAACTGACACTGAAATTTCACAATTCCTTTTTTCCACGCAAATGGTAAATTATCATTATATCCTAGAACTTAAATCTAAATCAGTTGAGCAATCCCAAGGGGAAGAGAGCATAAAGACATGCCTGCTGAACCTTCAGTTCCTCATTCCAAAGAGAACATACTGCCTGGAGCATGGATATCCATGGAAATAGTGGTGATAGGAAACGAAATAATATCACTCTTGTCCAGTTACCCTTAAGTATGAATTTAATACTGCAGTGTTAGAGTATCTCTTCATCACCTTCTCCATTCTATCACATTATTCTTCAACTATATCATTCCCGAAACAATACAAAAGCATATTTATCTTCACCTATAAACTGTCCACTCTAAGTTTCTGTCTACTTTAAAAGCAACTATGCATGTCAAACAAAACCATTAAGAAATTAAACACCTCTTCTTTAAACTTAAGCATCAACTTACATTTGGTGAAGTACCTGTGCCATGGCAACCCCATTAGTCAAGTCCTGAACATCTCTGCAAGGTGCAGCGGTATTGAACGTCTGCAACTAAAACAGGGAAAAAACATTGTGTTTCTCGCTCGATAGACAGGATGACATGAAATCAGTTACCATTTTCCTTTTCCTCGTCAACGTACAGCATATAGCAAGATGTCTTTCAACTTGAGGCAGATGAAATTGTTTTTGAACTATGACTTTAAGCCAACCCAATTATCTCAATACTTGTGACTACTGATTATGACTAGTAGCTTGAAAAGTTAGTATTACCACACTTTGCTTTTTCATGCTAGTCCTTCTATTTTAAATCAGATTATGGAATACGAACTTGGGAAACTAAAGTCATATTTAACCATCCCTCAAATTACGTTGCAGTGCTTAGTTCTGGACACATTAACTATCTAAACACAAAATGGCATCAGAACAAGGCGAAAAAAAAAAAATCTGGTCTTTTACTACAAGCATTTAGTAATAGAAGTCATAATGCCAGCAGAGACCCCTGAAATTATTTGGGGGTTAAGAATGGAAGGGAGAAAATTATACAAAAACATTGGAAAACACAGTTGTCTGAGACTTACTGCACACATTACAGATATGAAGGTAGCTGAAGGAGACTGAACCATTTAAAGTCCTGTGAGCTGGCAACCTATTTCCTTGCAATTCAGGAATTCCACAACTACTCTAAAGATGGCCCTATTTAAAAATGCAACTTCAAAATGCAGCTATAAACCCAAGAAACTTTACTATAACCTGAAGTTATACATGTTTCCCTGGTAATCATATTTTATTCATCTATTATTGCTGGTATTTCTATTTAATATATATACACATATTTTTCAAGCATCATACAACCAAGTGTTTAAACACAGAGCTGGATGCAGTTTTACTCCATCTAAATATTTCTAAAGATTAAGCAACAAGGACCCAGTTTTCACTCTCCTCTATTACAAAACCAGATTATAGATGGAAGCATTTTACAATAAGTTGCCTGATCTATTCTATATGAATTTGCAATCTTTCCAGATTCTAACTGGTGCTTCCAGGCACAAGTACAAATACAGTCCCTTTGTAGCAGGGCTACACAAACAAGATGGAACTCCCATTCTAAAGAAAAATAATAATAATCTAAGAGCTCAAGTGTTTTGCAGCTAGCTTCTCTGAAAGCAACTCAAATGACATGAATACCTTCAACATGTTTACATCCCTACAGAGCACTGCCACAGACACCCAGCTGACAGCTCTATACATAAGAACCCCATCACCAACCTGATGTATAATACTGGTTTATTATACATCCATAGGCAGCTCTTCTGCTGTCCTGCTAAATTCTGCCTGCTTCACATATAAAGCCTTAAAACACCCAGGTACCGAGGTTCTCAGATCACTCCACAGCCTATAAAAATTTTGCGAACTCTGCAAAATGCTTCATCAGGCTCCAGGAGTTCATGTCTTGGAGAACCCCTGGAGCACAAACAGCATGTTTCTATTTAACACTCCTCCATGAAGTTTTCTTCCATGAATGGGGCTGAGGCACCCCTTGCAGCCACAAAGTCAGCATCCAGACATTCCACAAGGTATCCTCTCTGGTCAGAGTTTGGCACCTGCTACTTCACCTCATCTCCCCCACTTCTTGAGCAGATGGTGACCAGACTCTTCCTCCAGTTGCCTTTTCCGGGAGCTGAAGTCTGTACTGACCTCAACCATACCCATCTTCCCCTACTACGTCTTTCCCAGGACAACAGCCCTCATCTATACAGCCAATTCTCACACACAAGCTCTTCCATACTTCCCATGAGAATCTCTTTTTTTTTCCTCTTACTCTTTTGGTTTTCCTACATTTAAGATCTGTAGGATGGGATTACCTCAATGTTATAAACGTTTCTCCTTATCCATCATCTGGGGGAGTCCGTGCCTTTTAGTACACCACATTTCTCTGCTTTGAACATTGTGTATTTTTTTAAAACTAGCCCAAGCTTATACCTAACAATTTGACAGAATTAGCTATTATGATTGCAACATTTTATTCCCCAAAAACCAATCAGCTCAGAGCTAACAATTCCAGGCAAGAGAGCTGTTTCCACACATCAGTCCATTACATAGTTACTCAGGAAAACAAGAGCTCATCAGCAATTCTTTTAAGTTCAGCCTTCTTTATGATGATGAATAAAACAGAAAGGAGAAAGTTCCCTGTTAATACTATTAAAAGATGTATATGTGGAACATAATGGAAGCAAGACTAGATCCTTATAATCTCTGTCCGCTGTGAAAATTGACTTCTTAAACTTAACTCCATTTACAATCCCCTAAATTACCTGTCTGTCTGTGACAGGGCTCTCCCAAACATCCCGTGAAACACAAGCTTCTTCAGAGATGAATGACCTTGTCAAGTGTGTTGGGGAAGCAGAGCTATTTGGACCAGTGTTGGAAAAGGACAGGTTCAAGCTGTGAGAACCTGAGGCAGTTGTCATCCACTCTATAGTGACCATATACTCTGTATATTTGTTTGCTTGCTTCAAAAAAGAGAGTAATCAAGCCAAGAAGAAAAAAATATGCAGAACAGGTTTTTTTTTTTTAATTTGTTTTTCAATTTAAAGAGTGTTTTTTTTAAATCCTGTATTACGGCAAGCGGGAAGTCAGTAATCCCTGGTAGGTTACATAAAAGATTAAGCAGAACACCACAAACCGAAGCAGCTGTGATTGACAGCACTGGTTTATAATACTACAGCAGCCTTAATGCAAGGCAAGAACAGGCACATAAGCTTACGAGCTAAGACTGAGCATGCCAGAATTCAGAGTTTTATGGCAGAATATCATGATGCTGCCATTTGGATATAGCCAAAGAATTTTCTAAGTACAGGTACTACCATTTCGCCCAAGCCTGTCAGAACAGGTAAACAAAGCCTTAGAAAACGCTGTGACAGGCAACATTGCTTTATGTATGCCAGTATCTCCCAGAATAGAAACAGCTAATTAAAATTAAGCAAAAAGCAGGACTGAGAGTCTTCGTTTCTCCATGTATTTAAAAGTTACGTAAGTGCCTAGAAATAATATGAGAGTAGAAGTATTAATTATGGGTTCTCCAAATCCCATGCCAACCCAATCATTTCCTCAAAACAGATTTTTACTGTACTTGCAAAACCCATGAAAGTAGGAGGCACGGGGAAAAGGTTGGTAGAAGCAGCCATAGACTTCAAGACTGTAGCAGTAGGTTTTTTTTTTTCCCCCAAGTGTGATTAGTTTTACTAAATATAGTTTCAAGGACATGCTGCACACCATTTCATGAATCTAGCTTAAATGCACCCTGCCACTTGCTGCTAGAAGAGAAGCCAGTATTTTTCTCATACAGCTATTGTGTTCACACTACACATCTGAGAATTTAATTTGGTAGTATGTAACACTTAATGCCTTTTCTCTCGATTTGTTGAAGGCTCTACTATCAAACAGGTGTAGATGAAACAAGAGTGTTCACACAAACGAGTAGAAATCAACCTATGCCACGCTTGGGAAGGTATGCCCTCAGTTCCATCCAGGTGATGTAGGGTTGAAGGTCTCTATTTTATACCCAGATTATACACACTAGGGACAGAAGTTACACATAGTCAAAGAGATTTTAAAGTAACAACAAACATTCCCATTCTTAATCCCAGAATACTAATAATTCAGCTACTGGACAGAGTTACTATCACCAGTGCTGGCAGTGCCAGACAGGGGTACATCTATCATGGAAAACGCTGTTTAAGGTGTCATCATACATCTAGTCTCTAGTTTGGAGACAAAGACAGAAGCAGCTTCAGAGCGGTCCAGTACTAAAAAACATTAAACTAACCTTTTCTCCACTAAAAACCCAACCTACTGTAGTGGCACCAACACAGAAGATGCTACTACATTGCTAAACCTACTGCTGCTACTGTTATCACTCCACTCCTACCCAGAGGTGGAAAATACTGAGGTTTACTTCACATACACAAACACAAGTTTGTCTTTCCGACTTAGAAAATTGTTTCTGCAGCAGACTTGTGAGTTCAATCTTAACAGATATTACTCAAGTCATTTTGCCTTGGAAGCTCATAGACATTTCCCCTATAATTTAATCTAACTCCATTATGTTTTTCCTGTAACATCTTCAAAACTTTAAATTCAATGACGCCTGGGTTGCAGAACCAATAGATAACATTTTAATTTGAATTTCCTCTTTCTGTTCTGGACAATGCATGTTTTCTAATGTAGAATTTGCTAAAATTAAAAAACAAAAACAAAACAAATAAAAACCCTATAAGATCTGGCAGCAGAACACAGAAAATCATGAGACTCTCTTTGCTATGAGTAAATAAACTGAGAAACCTTTAGAACCAAAGAATTACAGAACCCATTTCTCTTGATACACACAGCACTTCATTCTCCCCTCCCCAGATCACTTTTTTTTAATTATTCAGGCTGAAGTTCAAGCTGAAACGATGTCTGAAACATATTTTAGTGTTAACAATCAGTTTCTACTAAGTTGCAAACTAGGTCTGAGAAATAGTTAAATCTAAACACGCATCTGGCAATGCATCTGCTGAGTGCTGTATAGAAAACCTGACCAGAGTTGGATGTTCATTTACATTAACGACAGTACACGAGGCTCGCTCAGTTTAAGGCTAGTTAAAAGCTCATTCAGCATTCCCTTCAAAATTCATGATGTAATTACAGCTATACACTGTGAGGATACTGAAAATGAGCACTAAGCTTAAAATATTTTAAACAGGAATTGTAAAAATTGGAAGAGACTTCAGCACTGCTTGACAGTATTTTGAGACAGAGTTCAGAAATGTATTGATTTATTTTGTAATCATGATGGATTTATTGCTACCTGACTACTGAAAAGAAAATACAAAGTTAGAGCCAAAAGGAAAAAAGAAAAGTATGCATAGATTAAATGATGAAATCCAACTGCAGAGGGATAAGCCTAAGACAACTGAAATTCTAAAGACCAACAAAACACTGCAAGGATACAAGGTCACTAGAAGGAAAATGGAGGGAGGAAAAGAAACGAAGTTGTTTTTCAGTTAATATTGCACTTTCATTAAAAGTTCTGTACTGTCATTTACAGAAAGTAAAAGGAACACTTACTCTGGTAGCTGTTGCTATCGCTGTTGGCAGCTTCATTCCTAGATCTCCACAATCTAAAACACTCCCTTCTTCCCCTGATTTACACTTCACACAGGCAAAACACCTGCTATTTCTAGAGAAACCCTTCACACCAGGTAACTGTGGCCTCCTCTGCCAAGATTTCATGCAAAAATTCTATTTAGTACAGCTCACTTTGACCAAAAACATTGCATCAGCAAGACCAGAACGACAGACAAGGAAGCAAAAGAAACTTAAGAACAAGGGATAAAAAGAAAGCAAGCTTGATGAACCGAACAAATATGGTTAGACTTGACGATCTTAAAAAGGTCTTTTCCAACCTAAATGATTCCATGATTCGTGCTTCCTGCACAAGCAACACCACATATTTAGGTGTGCTGCGCCTGAGCAATAAATGGTTTGACCAACTGAAAGCTGGTATAAAAGGTTCTGAGGTTTCTGCTCCTGTCAACTCAGTAACAAATATATGCAATTAATTTGGATTAATTACGGAGCGATCTCCACACTGAAGCCGCTGCTGGAGAACCACTACTTGCGCCTACAGGATATTCAGACGACCACATCCACACTTCAAGGGTGTTCGCAAGAACATTTTACGGCTTGTAAAAACACTTGTTTATGGTGCAGGCCCCATCACTGCAGCCGCGCCGGTGCCCGAACCGCCTCCGGCTCCTGCCCACTCGCCGCCCGGGCGGCTCTCCCGCCCCTCCGAGCACCGGCCAAGCGCCCCAGGGCCGGGCGGGGAGGCCGCCCACCTGCCCCAGAGCCGAGGGGCGCCGAGCACCGCCTTGCCCAGCCTGCGGCCGCGGCCCCCGTCCCCGCAGCAGCGGTGCGGGGCCAACAGGCACCCTCGTACCGCTCCCGCCGCCGCGCCCCGGGGCTCTGACAGGAAAAGTCCCTCATCCTCCCCCCGCCACCTCCGGAGGCCCCTCAGGGGCAGCGAGGACCCGCCACCGGCGGGCAGGGAGGGAGGCAGGGAGGCGCCGGCGCGGCGCGCAGGCCGGAGGGACCCCCCGCGCCACTCACCCAGAGGATGAGGCTGTCACAGAGCAGGAGATCCGCCGGCTTCGCCTCCATGGCGGCGGCCTCCCCTCCCCGCCGCCGGCTGCGTAAGGCGCCGCAGCGCCGAGCGCGGTGACGTCAGAGAACAGCCCGCGCCGCGCCGAGAGGCGCCCACCACCACTGAGGGACGGGGGGCGTGGCCAGGACCGACACGTCAGCTCCCGCCCAAGCCCGCCGCTGCCCGGAGTGGCGGCGCGTGCGACCAATCGCAGGGGAGGAGGTGTAGCTGTTCGCGCCAATCACGGCGGGGCATTCGTGAGAGGCGGGAAGGTGCTGCGCGGTGGCGGCTCCCCGCAGCGGCCCGCCCTGCGGCCTTCGCGTCGCGGAGCGTGGGCCGGGCGGGAGCGGGTCACCTGCCCCGGCGTGGAGCGTGGGCCCGGGAGTCAGCGGGTGCAGCTGCCGCCTTCCCTCCGCGGCCGCGAGCCCGCACCGGGGGCGCCGCTCCCTCCTGACATGGCGGCCGGGGCCTTTTCCCGCCCTGGCGGCCTGTTGCCTGCTCAGCCGCTGCCGTAGGCCGGACTGGCCGTGGAGGTCGCGGGCATGGTTCAGACTTACCTGCGCCTAAGGTGTAGGTAGGTCAGTGTACCTGTACCAGACATAAATGCTGCTTTCAGAACAGGTCACAGAATTACCAAAAACCACTACCGTTAAATGAGGGAAAAACACCGATTCCTTCTTTTGGGGATGTGAAGGATGGAAAGTGCTTAAGCACGAGGCTGATGAGCAACTGTTTTAACCCTTCTCCTAGAGATGGGGCACCACACCCCCATCCAACAGCGCAGGTGGGAGTGTGAAGGCCTACAGCAGTTTTACCTCCTTTTAATTTATATTGTAATTTTTTTCTCTCAGCCACAGAGGCTGTTGTTAGCACGCACAAAACCCACCAGAGCCCAGTGTCTGACAGGTGGCAGTCTTCATGCCACTATCAAGGGGGGATGAAGGTGGCCTGACAGCTCGAGGGGCAGCTGCTGACCTGCTCCTCACCAGCAAGTCTTTCATCCACCTGGCCGTGTGTGGGGCTCGTTGCCAAGCCTCCACAGGCGGCCCCGTAATGACTGCCTGCACAGCATGTCCAACACCACCAGACAGACACCGTGCACATTCTTTTCATCTTACATATTTCACTACGTGATACCTAAAGCGTAGGAGTGCTTCTTTGATTATTTTTTTTATTTCAGAAAAAAACACACCAAAATTCTTTCACTTGCTTTCCTCTACTGTATTTGTTTCATAGGAAAAACTGAACTTATTTGATTAGATCTTGGGTATGGTTCAGGATCTTCCTTGCCTCAGACTCCAGAGAAAAACTGAAGTACCTTACACCAGGACGACGCAATTACTCTGTCCCTCTGCTGTTTCAGCACAAGAACTTCAGTAACTTTTCCCTCCCACAGCCTCTTAATAATGGATTTGAACTGTTATTTTTTGTTAGATGATTCTGTTTTATGACGATTCTTACATTGCCTGTTAGTACTAGAATGCACAGGATGGCATTAAACACACCAGTGTTTAGGTCAGCCTAAGAGTCAACCAAATAATTTGAATAATAGCTGTTATAGGCATCGTATTCTCCTCTTGTTTGGTTATTCTACTTTAAGATACATTCATTAATTTTCTGTTACTGATTCTACTTTGACTCACAGAGGTTAAAACTGTGGTGGGTGATGTGGACAGTATTTACATGACTATTTCCCCTCGTACTGCTGTCCAGAATTGATAAAGACTTGAGAGCGGACTTGGATTTCTGGAGCCCCTTTGACTGTTTCCTTCACCAAAGGTTCTTAAAGAGAATTGGTTGCCATGGAAGATTATCATAAATCCTTATTAAAAATAGAATAAGGAATTAAAGGGTTTTACAGCAAAATCCCACAGAGTTCTGTGCTGGGATTTGTACTCTTGAGCATGTTCATTTTAATTATTTAAAATTTTTGTTCTTTTATCATTTCTATTAGCTTTTGTTATATTTTTTTTTACCACTCTTCATTTGCTTACTGTTTCTCCTTTCTATAATTTTATGTCCTTTCCCTTCTCAGGAAGTATCACTTTCTAGCATCTGTGACTTCCTACCAACCTTTCCCAAGTTTCCTACAACCCATTTCACAGAAACATGTAACTCTGCATTTCAACAGCTTGATTGCATATGATGTTTCTCTGCAGATTCAACCTCTCACACACTTTCTTTCTTTATAGTTTCTACAGGCAACTCCTTTTTTCCTGGGTTTGTGCTACGTAAGCCAGGGAGCAGCAAAAGCCATCTGCTTTCCAGGAAGCATAGAGCCAAGAGCAAGAACGTGGCCAGCAGGACAGAGACATCACTAGCCAGGACCCCATCCCACAGTGTCCGAGCAAGGCAGGTCCAGGCATGTTTGACCGTGAGTTCAGATGATCAGGCAAGTTGATGGCGATGAGGCAAGTACAAAGTAAAGCCCAGAAGGCACCCCACCAGTCAGCGTCAGGCCCAGCGAGGGTGACCAGGGTCAGGCACAGTCCCATGATCACTGGGCAGCTGCAGAGTGACCAGACAGTTCTGACATCAAGCTGGGAATTCACTCCACATGTCACAGTCCACATCAGTGGAGTCCACGGCCAGGCACAGGCATGACTGTGACTCAGCTGAAGGCCTAGGGCTGAGCTTAAATAGAGTGGCCCATGGGTAGAGGGTGTGGATGAAGGCACCAAGTGAGGCCATTAAGGTCTATTTGTGCACTCAGGGCCCTGATAGCATACTCTGTTTCAGTGAGGTCATCTTCCATACATGCGAAAAATACTACAGAGAACAGTTTTCCACTAGAGGGCTAGTACCCCTGTTTTGGGGTTGCTCCTCATTCAAAAGCATCTAGAAATTATTCTTCATAAGGGCTGACTATGCTGGAAAGGTGTTACAGAGTGTCGACAGTGCTGGGAGCTTGGTTGAGACCTGTGGGAGAGGCACTTGTTTGAAAGACGAGGCAGGCGGCAGAGGTTTGGTAATCTGGGATTATGTCAGAAGAGATTGGCTCAACCATGCGTGCCTGGCTGCTTCATCCACGTCAGAATGACTGAGTGCTCACCCGGTTAAACCAGTATTAGCACACAGCAAGGCTCTTTCTGAGGAACATGACACTTACAGCATACTGAATTCTACAGAGAAATAAAAAACACATACATACGGAAATCTGTGCAGCTATTTTACCTCTTTCAAATTGCAGCTGCACAGGAGCACGTCAGGAACGCCACAGCACTGGCAAGATGTGCTTAGAGTTCAGATGTGGGGCAGAAGTAGTAAGGAAGGGAAGCTATGTAAGTTTATATAGAGTAAGGTGGTTTGGGTTTTTGGGGTTTAAGCCCGGTTGGAAATTTCTCCATGAGCTGCAGCTCACATATATGTCTGTCAGCAAATTCTGATTTTGTGCCAATCAAAGATCATGACCTACATTAACATTCTAGAAACAGGGAAGACTAGCCTGGCACTCACACCAGGGCTGTGGTTCAGTCTCCTCATGTCTAATGTCTGCTGTTACTACATTTTAAACTCAGGTAAAATTCTCACAATAGGAATTTATTTAAAATGTGTTCACTCTTTTTGGTAGTGCATCCTTTGCATTCTTGACAAAGCATCTCTCAGTAAGGGTTGTCTACCTTTCTTAACAAGAAAGAATGGTATTTGCTAGAATAATTTAAAATGCTAGGCTTAAAAATAAAATCCGATTCCTAAATTGGTTGGGGTTTTTATTTTCAGTGGGACTTGCATTATTATATCCAGTAATATGAAAAATACTTAGGTCAGGCATTACTTGGTAGCTTGCTCAAGAAAGCTGCATATCCAGACACTTGAGTTTTCCCATACCTTGTGTGGCAGACATACATGTCTCTTGTAGTTTAAAAATATTCTTCTTATTGTTGGAAAATCCTCATTTACAGGACTGCATCTAAAAGGGATTTTCTAAGAATTTGGGAACAAAGATGTCAGAATGTAAAAATACCAAACAGTGACACTTGGTGGTTAGTTATGTAACTTGCACATTTCTTGCCATTAGAATACAGGAGATGAAAAATGATCCTCAGCTTTTCAGTCCTATTTAGTGGCCTGACTGATACGGTTTATGGAAATCTGTACTTCCTGATCACCTTTCAGAAGCTTTAGAAGCATCAAATAAACCTCAGGATGTGGTGCCAAGGTGTATTTGTATTTTTCAGATGCAGAAACTAGAAACTAACCGACTGCCAAACTAAGTGCAGTTAACTGTTACACAGTACAAACTGATTTGATACCTGCTGTATTCCCTGGGCCACATGTCCCTTCACGTCCTGTCATAATCTATCTTCCTGACACAGACACTCCCCTTCGAATCAAGCTCTGTGTCTACTGGAAGTTATTATACTTCCATGAAAAAGGCATTGGCTATCTGTTTATTCTCCAAATGTGGCCAATTTAGATGTTATTATAATCAAATAAAGATTATTCAGCATAACTGAACACCTAAACATCATAAAATTATGAAGAAAAAAATCCACATCATGAGTGTAATGTGAACTTGCGTTATTTGACAGGCTGAAGATTATCAGTACCTTGCTGGTCTCATGGAGGTCTGTGTTTCCTGATTGCACAAAAGAGGGACCAGGCTTCCAAAACCAGCAGGTCGCTGGCAGTCAGCACTGTCTTGTGATTAGTGTTGTACGCCCGGGGCCTGACGGCTCCTTGGAAAGTCACCCGAGAGACCTGTGTCAGCTCTAAGAGTCATACCCATTCCCTGCTTACTCCATTCGGGTGTAAAAACAGGGTGGAATGGCTTATTTCATTATTGCTTTCCAATTTTGACATGAATTGCATTTTGCAAGAGTAATAACTCCCAGAGCAGGGAGTGCTTGAGGTACAGAGAAAACTTCCCCAGAATCTGAAAAGATGCTGTTTGAGCACATGATACTGCCTTACCTCCATACTGCTATCTGAGAAAAACAGCTCAAGGAGATGGAAAGACAGAATAAAACTGCAAATAGTAAAAAAAGAGAGTCCTGATGGGGCAGCTGGCTGTTTCATAGTGCTTCTGTCTGTGCTCTTGTATGATTTCTGGTGAGGGCAGGAGGTACCACTACTGGTGATCTAGGTAAGGGGAGGAGAAAGATATATAGGCTATGGTTGTATTGCACAGTTAGCCAACAAGCCTGACTCCTGTTCTGTGCTGTGTTTGAAGGCGATCTCGTTGCTTTTTCTCTGAAACACTGTGCTGTGTTTGAAGCAGATCCCAATGCTTTTTCTCTGAAGATGCGCTAAGGTACTTTCCAGGTCAGTTATGCCCTGGGGGAAATAGGAGCAATGTCATGATGGTGAATGTAGAATTTTTCACTATGTAACTGAAGTATCTATTTGGTAAAATACTCTGAAATATTTTGTCTGGCTCTTCTAGGAGATGAAAGTCATTACAATCTATTAGTTATCAAAATAGTAGGAATTCTGGATGTTTTATATCTTAATTCTGAAAATTAATACCTTGCATAAGATTATATTCATTGACGGAGTCTGGTATTCAGGCTTTTCTGAAAGGTGGAAATATTTTCACATGGAATAAACATCTTTCAAGTATTGTCACATTAGATGGAAATACTTTCATTACTTGAGGCCCTTCTTGGAAGTCACTCAACTATGAGAACACTTGTTTTTAATAGAAGACTATTTAAGCCAGTGGGATTCCTGGAATTCCTGAGCCATTTATGCTTTTCTTTACACTTTTCTTAGTACATCTTAATTCAAGGAACCTTGTCTTTGATCCCCACAGACTTATTGGTGGTAATAGCTATCACATCAAAACCATGAAGGCTTGAACTGGCATTCCTAGTCTGTTTTACAATGAATTAAATTTTGACTGGAGTAATTTCTGGGGTCCTTGGCTACAGACTTTCAGGTATAGTTCTCTTAGCCCATGTGATACAGTGAGTCTGTATATAAAGTACAAATGCATCTACACCTGTTACACTGAATAACAATATTTAGACTATTAGAGTAATTTCAGAAAAAAATAGCAAGTACTTTTACAAATATCAATTAAGGTTTATCCTGTGTCAGTGAAGTAAGCATTGATAAACTGAAACAGATGTTACTTTAACAATATTGCTAACATGAGCTATGCAGGTCACGTTTTATTACAGAGAATAGTAAATTACAATAGAACTCTATTGTTAATCTCATGTGTAAGATAAATAAACAAAACCTGGTAGGATCCCCGTAGACACTTTTTAATCTTTTATTAGAGAAAGAGGAGAAGGGGAAAGGAGATGACTGGACAGAGAGGCTGCTTGCGCTTGGTTTGAAGCAATTAATTTACTTGCCCTAGCACTCTTCAGAGCCCCAGGCTCTGCAGAGATGTGGCTTCTTTTTAAATTATATATATATGAGTGTTTCTGACCAGTCCACTGTCTCTAAATTCACCTGGGGAAAGGAAATTCACTCTGCAGGGTTAAAAAGCAAAAGCCAAGATAGACTATATGAGGACTGCCTTGGCTGGTCACTCCTTAAGGGATGAGAAAAGATGAATGGAGAGAGTGATGGATTATCTCTGCTTTATAAAGGAGGGGGTAGAGAAAAGAAGGAAATAATGCCAGAGGCCCAGAAGTCATAATATCTTGTTAAATTCCATAAAAAGCTATACTGGAAACAAAGCTGGACAGAGGTGGAAAACTAACTACCTACATTTGTAAAAAGAGTGTGACCAGATCTTTGAAATTGTACCTTTTGGCTTCATACAGCAGGACAATAAATAGTTAACAGCTTTAAGGAATGATCTGCCTCGATTACCTCAGGGAAACCTCTCAGAATTGGGAACTTTTAGGAACAGGGACTCAAACAGGATAAAATATTTACACTACAACATCTTTATTCCTCAGCAAGCCCTCACTTTGTCACTGTAACCTTCTCTCCTAGTGTGCTCTCTCACTGCCTCAGTTGTTTCCCTAACATTTGTCCGTCTCATATCTATGCTTTTCTATTTCTGGTTTTTTGTTTACCTTCTCACAGATATCTGCACTTCTATTTTAGTACTCTTATCTTTTTTTTCAGTGAACAAGGTCACAAGTGAAAATGGACTTTGGCAATTCCAGTATTAGCTCATTGACGTGAACTGACATCACGGAACTGTTTGCACTGTCATGGTGGCAGCTCCTGGCTTTACAAGTTCACATGTATTAAATTTCTCAGATACCATTTCACAATTTGTGCCTGCACAAAAAATTCAATACTGGGATATGAACTATGAGAGAGACGTATCTGTCACAAACAAATCCACATTCAAACTTTTAAATCCTGTTTTCACGGGTGCATTGAAAAGGCAGAGCAATGCTGTGACTTCTAAGGCACCGGTTTGACAGGTGGTTTTGTGTCCCAGCGAGACCATTTGGTTTGTGATTCCAATCCTGAGAATATCCTTGCACTCATTTAATATTGTGCACTAAACACCTCCAGTTTTCACCACAGTCTGGGATTATGCCATGAGTAAAGTCACAAGCGTGGTTTTTTCAGGATCAGGGAAATCACAATATTAATTTCCAAAAAGAAATAGTCCTTTTAGATTGATCTGTGCCAGGGAACTGGTAGGTGGTCTTGCACAGAGAAACTAATTCTGGTAACAGCTCTAATCTCTCTAAACACAAATTAATTTTCAAAACTTTGTACCATTGTACCTATTATACACCATTATCTTATTATTCAGAAACATTATCATCAGTGTAGAAGATTCACTAAATAAAATGTTAAACACTTATTCATTATTTTTAAGTGGAAAATTAACAGCTAAGTTTTTAGACTATTCCTTTTTCAACATCTGTAAGTTGGTGGGAAAAAATACTAAAAGACATGTTTTTAAATGGAGTATTTAAATAGTATTGTCTAGTTGAAAAGTCTGAGTTCAACAACAGAAACCCTAGGTGAAAATGTCTTAGCTATCACTTGCTTTTAAATAGCACAGAAATGTCTAAAACCCAGCCACAGCTAAACAGAGTGGGATAGCTAAGGTATGTAAAGCATGAGATGAATTGTTCTGATACTCACCACAACATTTATATATTAAATAAGCAAGTTAGCATGCACCTGTCAAAATCGAGTTCAGTTTTCCCATCATTTTTTTATCAATGTCATTTTTCTTTTTTTTCCCATTGAAAATAAGCTTCAATTTGCCTAAAAATTTTCAACACATTTTCTTTCATATTTTAAGGTCCTCTTGATGCAGCATATTCCAAAAAGTGAAAGCCAACTCCTACAGCAGAGGGGCTGGGACTCTTTTTAACAGATTGCTTTCTCTAAGCAGTGCCAGGGAGGTTACAATTATTTTTATTGGCATTTCTAGCATAATTACATTTTCCACTTGGATCCCTTTTTAAGATACAAGTTACGATTGTCTGATTTTACTAGCCATTGACCTATATTTCCATTTAAAGAGATTTCTCTCTTGCTTTTCTGATGCTCTCCCCTGACAGCTGGTCCAACATGTTTTGCTCTTGTGTAGGAGCCAGGTTCACAGCGGTCCCATCGCTTAGCTCCTCACTTCAGCAGTGCTGTGAAGCCTGCCTGTGTAGCCAGCAGCCACCCCTCTTACATCCCACAGTGGAATTAGGTAACAGCTGGGACACAATGAGAGTGCATAATGCAAAACTCCACCTCAGCCAAAAACCCCCTGGTTTGGGTCAAATGCCATAGGCCCTGCCCCACAACACTGCCAGGGAGTGTTAGATCACATCTTCATACTTCTCCATCCCATCTTCATACTTCTTAGGCCAAATTTTTGGTCAGGTAGGCTTTTGTGGAGTAGAAGAGGAAACTTATTTGTAAAATTTGGAATTAATAATGCAATAATAGGAGTGATTGGCATGAACAGACCTGTTGGCTTTAATGGGACTATGCAAAATAACTCAGGCACATAAGTGTCTGCCAGCTCAAACTCCAAAGCCAGAGTAACAAGCTTATCAGTAAACACTATTACTTGCACTGTAGTTGTGCTCTAAGGCCTCAACCAAAGATCTAGCACCAGAAATGCCCAACCTACAATTAGACAAAATAGATCCAGGATTGCAACTTCCAGGCATGTACAGGGACCAGAAAAGTTAGCAAGGCAGTAGGAATGGCTGGCCTTGGGCAATCAGGTTTTTATGGATTGAACATATAGATTCATAGAAGTCTAGGAGATTTTCTTGTGTCTGTTATCTTTTTCAAAATATTCTGGTGCTATGTGAAGGGAACCTTGCTATTGTTTAACAGTCTTTCTCTGGCAGGCAGGTATGGTCAAATTCAATGAGTTTAGCCTCATAAAATCTGTTTCCCTGTTAGGGACTGGACTGCAGATTCCTGCTGTCCCGCACCTAGCTGTGCCTGGGGGTGGGGGGAAGTGCTTTGAACTGAGCAATAATAGGTTTAGAGTGACATCAAAAATTGAATGAAAATCCTGCTTATTGAAACAATGCAGAAGTTAGCATCCAGTTTCCAAGACTAGCCTGTTTGTTTGGTAGGGGCTTTAGTGACTGCAAAAGAGCCATAGCACTATGCATACGGCCCCTGGCAAGGAGGAGGAGATCTCCTGGGCTCATTTCACCTTTACTAAACATGTATAATCTTTTTTGCTATTATTTAGTTAGAGGGTGGTTCACCACTGTATTAAAACCATTCAAATCCCTTTTTGAGTTAGTACCAATCAAATGCTCGAGTGACCTAACTAAAATAGATTTAATGTGTTCAAACCAGTTTTCCAGTGTATAAACATTCCTGTCTAACAATCACAGGAATAACTGACATCTTTGTTAGCAGCCTTTATGAATTTAACATGCTGAGCAGAGTAGCTGGGAAAAGATGGGAGAGAAGGAACTATGCTCAGATATTTGGGGAGCCCATCGGGGTGAGGCATTTTACTAGAACAGCCTGGAGAGGATGCCACTGCTTACACTGTGACAGTTCTCTGGATAAAGAAACGGCTCCAGCTTCTGCATCTGTCAGTCTGGCACCTTTAATAAGTAATTAAATCACACTGTAGATTTGTATACAGACTTGGATAAATAATAAATGACAGCTATCACACTGGCATGTGAGCACGCATGCATATCCAGGGCAGGAAATCACATACAGTATTTCATTTGTTGCCAATTTATCTGTAACAAAGTGAGGAAGATGCCCTGGGGACTGGTGACTAACAAGGAGCATTGTTTATGCTACAAATCCCATCCGGTTATTAGTCTTTGAAAAGTGCTTTGTTTAGCTTATCTGTGCTTCAGCAGCAGTGCCAGGGGCATTATTTTTGTTCTCAGTGTATTTCTATTCCAATATTACTGACTCCCACTCCACCCCTCTGTAAGAGGTTAGGTGTTACCTGAGGGCTGAAAATTAGGCATGTGCTTCAATGCCTTGTCAAATCAGGATCAGGATGGTTAACACTGCACAAAACCAAGCCCTTAACATGTTTCCTTATTAATTTTGCTGCATTAAATTGGGGAATGTCTTTACAGAAAACAAGCCTTTCTTAAGGACCGTAGAGCATGACAAAGATTAAATACCCTATGAAGTACATATGGCCATCAATTAAAATAATTTTTAGCGTGTTAGACTTTCTGCTTAAATGCTACGCTTTTCTTGCTAATTGGACAATACTGTGTTACACAATCTAATTCTGCAGTTATGCAATTCCACATTATCACAAGTGTCTGGCAAGTTTTAAGCCTCTTTCACAACAGTACCGATAAGCCGCTACTCCATCAGATGATCACAATACCTGTAGGGTGCCCTTGATCAAGTTAATATTTAAAAATAGTAATGCAATTTTTTTATTAGGTTCAGGTGTCTTTTCAGTTATGTTGAACATCTTTTGGGGAGAGAAGATTGATTTAGATATTTTGGAAAGGGTGGGCTGTTGTTTTTTTCCCAGGTGTCCTCTGCTTTTTTAGCAGATTTTCTTTATTTGATGGGGAAAAACCCCAAACGTGACGTTTCTTTCATAACTATAATTCAGAAAACTTGACAGACCCTTGCCATTGGGCAATTAAGTTAATAATTGACAAAGATGCATAGCTGGCTTTAATGAATGATTCCACACCAATGCTGTCAGCTGGTGTAACTTACTCAGCTCCTCTCACGCACTTCTGGAAAGAGGAATGGTAAGCCCAACTTTGTGTAGATCTTCTGAACCACGGTAGGGAGCACTCATTAGAATGATTATGAATAAATAATCAAAGTATTTATTTATACTTTTAATCAAGATTACTTTGAGAAAATTTGCATGAATCAATTTTTTTCCTTTATGTCATATTTTTAATTTGCTTGTGATTAGGTTAAGTATGTATTGTCAAATAATGAGCTGTCCAGTGTATCCTCGCTGATCTTAATTGGCCTTGTAATTGAGACATGGAGCAGCTGCTCACCTATCAAAGGGATCTGACCAAGAGGTCACAGTATCATGCCTTCTTAACAAGTTTAAACCTCAAAGCAAGGTCTATTTTACTTACTTACTTTACTGCTTACATGTTCATGGAGAAATGAATAAACGTTCATTAGCACCTGAATCTGCTAAGCACTTTTTAAACTTTAATTCCTTCTCTTCAAACATGCTGCTGAGAATGGTCTCATCACTGATGCTTTAAAACTAAATTTTCTTGTGGTAAAACTGAAAGATCTTGTGAGCTGAGCTGTGCCACAGAGATAAAGGTTCATACCCAGGAGCTTCTGGCTTCATAATCAACAATCTGATCGCTACTTCACACCTTTCTTTTGTGTGCAAGTATTAAAAACGTATCAAATCTAGTGGTTGTTTTAATACAATAGGCTTGATTTTGCAAAGTTCTGCTAGAATTATTTTTTTTAAATGCTCAGCTTTCATTTTAATCCAAAAGATGTGTTCAGATTTGAAAAGATCTGTTTTTTCTCAAAAATCTGACTGTCCCACAGGGAACTTCTGGGCTTCAACAGTTTCAAAGGCTGGTCCCCGATGAGGTACCTACATGGAGAATTCTTTTGCAGATCTGACCCTAAAAGCGAGCAACACCTGTGGTGCTCACTGAGAAAAACAATATAAACATTAGGAGCTGATTTTAGAAAGACTTAAAACTGTATTTTAAAAATAAACACATAAACTTCCCATGGTCTTTGCTAACCAGCAAATTTTAAATTTGACATGAAGCATCATTAGCCATCACAACCCCTATCACATTAATGTGAGTCTTCAAAAGCCCTTTCTGTCACATGTGAGCATGTATGTCACAGTACCTCACCTTTCTGTCTTCTCCCTAGTTCGTGAAAGGGGGGGTGTTAATTTTCCCTCAGTACTTTTTACATAGGGAGACACTTCATGTCCGTTATTTAATTCGGGGGCGTGGCCTGGTGAAAACTGCCAATGGTGTCCACTGGTGTGGTGGTGAGGGTTTGCTCACCAGTCATGGGGTGGAATCTCTTTGGTCAGTGTCTACACCAGCATTCCCTGTGGGGGTGAAGGCTTTCACCACTGAGAATGATTTAAAAGGTGACCAGTGTCACTCCTTGAGAATGCTGAACCCTGCCCAGTTCTTTCCATGAACGCTCCTGTGCTCTAGAGAGGGTGCTGGGTCCCCCAGCTTTACACCATGATGGGGTCTTCCTTGCAGATGGTGAGAGTTGAGCCATAACCCATGTTTAATCTGCTGTTGGCTAGTGGTAGGCATCCCCAGTACTTGGCCTGGGTGATTTAGGTATAACCCTGACATTCTCAGTCTCCCTCTGGGATGTATAAAGTGCTCAGGAGTTTAACCCCGTACTAGGGAATTCTTGCTGGGGGAGATACCCAAAACATAGGTAATGTGGCACTTCGAGGTGGCAGAGTTTAAGGCTTCCTCTGGATCTTTGGATTCTAAGGCTGTTTTTCAGAATAACTTGCTTCTGAACTTTGGGGTTTGTTTTTTTTGGGTTTTTTTTGTTTGTTTGTTTTTGTTTTTGTTTTTTTTTGTTTGTTTTTTGTTTTTTTTTCCTCCAAGTGAAGTAAATTGACTTCTCCTGGACTATACATTTTCCCATTCCATTCTGGCTGTAGCATGATTCCTAAGAATATACGGGTTAGAAACACCAATGTTTTAGTATTTTTAAAGATAATCCTAGACAAAAGCTAGCATTAGGTGTTCAAAATAGCATTAAGAAAATAGTACAGAAAATCTTGACTTGGGTATCTTTTCTAGAAAACAATTTCCATAGTCCCCTTTTTATTCATTAAAGCTGCTTTACAGTATCAGTATGGCATTATCCAGGCCTGGGCTTTTCAAAGGTGAGATAGCTACCAAGATCCAAGTACAAGGCTAAGAAATAGTCCTTTTCATGGGCAGTCTCAAAGATTCCAGATTCAAATGTTAAGAGGAATGACAATTTTAGTTATGCTGTTTGTAATTACATTTGAATTACTGTATGAGAGGAAGCTCCCTAAAAATCTGTCATTTTAGGCAAAGTCACACTAAATATTTTATTTTGTTAAGACTGTTTAATGCCATCAAAAACTGAAAGCCTCATGACACAAAATACTGCCATAATCGCTACTTCAATCTCTAATTCAATCTGCTAGTTCAAATGTTCAAAGGCTGGCTCAAGATTTTGGAAGGGATAAATTAATTCTGGCAGACTTATAGCTATGTCAGATATCTGTCTTCTCTTTCTATCAGATCCAGCTGGGCGGTCCCCTTATAACCAGGATAAAGCCAACTCGAACACCATTTTGAGTGCTTGGACTCAATAGATCAGAAATTTAATTATGTGCACATGATCTATTAAAAATAAATGAAAGATTTGGCATGTTTTTCTTAGCCTATCTACTCAGGACAAGGCTAAGCCACCCACATCTTTGCTGAAGGTGACTCCAAGTCTCTCTTTCCCCCAAATGCTCTATTACTGTCAGAATGGCCATACCAGGACAAAGCAGAGCCATCTTGCTCTCTCGGCAGCAATCGATGCCTACAGAAATTCTTCTGTAGAAATGTAGGAGCATTAAAGATGCTTCCCCAGAACACTCTTCCATTCTCTAGCAATTTATAGTTCAGGAACTTCTTCAGTCAGAGGTACTACCTTTGCATTTAATAGTACTTGGTGCCCAGTACCTGCTGAACTCAGAAATTCCTAGCACGTCTGTTGCTTAACAGTCTATATATACAGTTGTATATATACTGTATATTTTTTTCGTCTGAACTTACCACTTTCTAGTCATACTGCAAGAGCTGGTTGAGCTCCCCACCTTGCTTTATTCAGTAGGAGAGAGAATACAAGAAAATAAAAAATGCTGTTTCACTGCAAAAATACTGGGTTTGAGTGATTTTTCTTCACCGCATACATGCACTCTTCACCTAGTGTTGTTAGTACAGGATCATTACCTAGTTCTTTGCTCTAATTCATAGTCCTAACTCTAACTCAAATGCTCTGAGCTTGAGCATTTTCAAGGTCTCAATGGGAGCCTGCACTCAGCTGACGAGTTTCCAGCCCCTTCACGTGGTAGCCTGCCTCAGCAGCCAGAACTGCTATCACACACACGGCAGCACCCCAACATTCCATTTTCCTATTTTCTGAACAGCACAAACTCTGTTTCTGCAGACTCGCTCATGTAAGTCAGCAGAAGATGAGTCATCTGGAAAAAAACTATAATCATTTGTCCCCTAGGAGTCATATAGTGAGTTAATTATTGTACAACACATTCTAATACAAAATACACAAGCGGTTTCAACTTCTTGAGGTTGAAAAGGGCAGGAGAGCTTTTCAAAATTTCCATCAGTTATGGTCTGGGAATGCTGGGTTTCCCCTGACTCGGTATCTATTGCATAATCAGAAACACATTTGGTTCCCTTTGTTGTATGAGACAAAGCTAAAGAAATGTGTGTGTTATTACTTTGCAAAAATAAAGAGTAGATACCTAAGCAGCTTATGTCATGTATGCAGTGTTTATAAACACAACTGCTCTAGGGCTGTTCCTCAGCTGATGAAAACTATTACAGCTTCTGTCAGCTGAAATAATCATCTTCTGAAGCTGCAAATACCCCATCAGTACTGCCTGGGAAGTCAAAATACAGGAATGTGATGTGCCACAGGAATTTTAGGTAGCATTGTGTTAAAACTGCTTGCCTGGAGTTCACCTGTCAGTGTACTGGACTTGAATCGACCGTTGTTGTGTTGTGGTTATTCATATCCAGTCATGCCAGCTTTGTTGGGCTATTGTGTGGTTGTTATCTCGGCAGGAGATAATCTTATCAGTGCACAGAGAGGAAAATCTGAACACAATGTAAATGCCTTCAGCATCTGAAATTTTTCTGTGGAGAATCAGAAACAAATACATTCGTAACTTCACAAACAGTAAAGCAGAAGGACTTTTTCCAGTAGCTACGGCACGTTGTTTTAAAACCTCCAGTTCTTATTTACAGATCCTCACTACAGGAAGGAAGGGATGGTATTAAAGGTGCTGATTTAAAATTAGAAATTTGGTGAACTTGTCATTTGAGACACGGCTCTGGCAAGAGACCCGGTTTCCTGATCACTCATTTGGCAGACCTACATGACAAGTTCTCCCTTCTTTCTTGGGATTATTACATTAGAAAAATTAATGACTTAAAAAGAAATCTTTCTCTGCTGTCAAACGAGCTTGAATCTTCACAGTCACTTGGATCTTCCAGTATTTGACTTGCAAAATATAGAACCTATTGCATTTTCTCTTTATAAAAACTTCTATAAATAGGTCAAATAGTTGGAATTGTATCCATTAATCTGTCATGTAGACAGGTGCCAATCAGGTATCTGAAAAACCAGTAAGCAATCCAAACTGGGCAACAAGGGACAGGAAGCACACAGCGATACTGGAATCCCGAAGTATGCCATCCTCTTGACGGGATGCTTACTTCAGTTACAGACAGATAATACCCAATCCATATAATGCTGGACCTCTGTGGTCATTAACAAACATGTGAACGTCATCATTTTTCGATCAAAATACAAAATAAAACTGTAACTGAACCTTGCTAAACCTGAGTAGGCAGTGGAGGATAGTAATTAACCTTCAAGACTCTGCCTTACAGTGAAGGAACTTCCTCAGAAGCTTTCTCCCAATTTCAGAAGTGTCCCTCTGTTTCCAGGACTGATGGAAACGTTGAAATAACTTTATCTCAAGAAAGAAAGGACACTAACCACATTATTATTACATTCGCTTCAAAGGCTGATCTCATTGTGGTTATGGCAATCGAACATGGTCAAATGTTAAGTTTCTCCATGGTGTGCTAAGATGAAGTAGGCAGGTCCATCATCCATTACAGAATGGGCAATGCACCATAATAAAGGCAGCAAAAACTTTCAGTGTGGTAAGGAACCAAGTAAGAACAGTTACTTTATCTCTCACTGTATCCACCAATCCTGACAGACATAAATATATTGACAAATAGACTTTTACTGCTTAGAGGCAATGATTTAGGAGCAAAGACTGGAAGACCAATGTACATCCTTCAGCCTTTCCCCTCCAGAAGTATGATAATACACTTTGGATTTCAAAATGCCTCTTTAGCATTTCAGAGGCTTAGAATTCTTATCTTCCCGCTCTAAAACCCAAGCTCAATATTATTCTTAATTATAGACTTTCTTAAGCAAAGGGCAGGATTATTTGGAAGCAGTTTATTTACTTAAAAAGAGGAAGTCTTTTTGTTACATAGACTATGGTACACACTAAGGATACCACTCTGCCACCCAAGGAAGGCAGAGAACACATTTTTTTTTCAGTACATTTAAGTGATAGATGTGACTACAAAGGAGGGGGGAAAAGATCCAGAGGCGACTGAGGCAGAATTCAGGTGCTGTCCATCCAATAACAACAGCTAGACAAGGCAGTGGTGCCAACTCGACTGGCTTTCAAAACGTAAATATTATCCAGTGGTGTGTGGATACATCACCAGAAGCAGAAACGTGGCATCATGATCTTACCTCTGACACTGGTCCCTCTGTAGGATTACACAAAGCACTTCATTTCTTTGTGCCTGATTTTCATTACCTGCTGAGGTAACCATTAGTTATGTGTGACATCTACACTTAGTTTCTATGACTCTCTGCTAATCATAGTAAATTATTATTAATGAAGTGAATATGTCAGTCAAAACAGTAATTTATTGAAGACTCTCTACTACTTCTCTTCCAGGAATCACTCCAAATTTGGCAACCTAGTAATCACAGTGACTTCAGCTGCCCCATCTGTCTCCAGACAGTTACCCTCCCAGTAGAAACCAACTGTGGACATTTATTCTGTGGTAAGTGCAGTGCTATACAGGTCACTAATAAAGCAGGCTCTTTACAGAAACCCCAGGTCCTGTGTAAGAACCAGGACCAAGCCCTTCTCCCTGGAATTACTGTAAGTGCTCTCACTAGCAGCAAGAGAAGTCCCATCTTTATATCCCCCCAAAAAATCAGTAACGGTATTTTTATTTGCTCATTGCTTTCACATCTACAAAGCGCCACTTGTGAAATGCCCAAGAAGTCATAAGATGACAAGAAGTAACAGATCATCTCACAGGACAATGTTAAATTACAACACAAACACATGGAATTGATAAAATGCACCAGAAAATCACGCAATTTGTGCTCAACTATGCAAAAAACCCAAACCTGTTATAAAAATCAACAGTCTAATAATCATACAGTTTGTAACTGTGAAAGCTCAAGATGGAACAAGCATGAAGTCCTGTCTTCAGGCAAGAACTCACTTCTGGGAAGACAGCTTGTCTTTTTAATCAACAGCATAAAAATCCAGCTATCCCTTAAAATTAATTCTGATTGTATTTATATTGGTGAAAATTGGGAGTAAGACACACTGGGCTTAGTTCTGATTCTGTTCCACAGACTTGCCTCCCATGCGAAACATTTGCCTAAAATAAAGCAGAAGTGATCTAGAGCAAGAAGGCATAATTACATTGGTTTATTGGTAGTCCTGTAAAAGCTCTCTAAACAAAGAAAATAAAATTAGTGGAAGTTACACACTAAACAATTCAAAAAGTGAGTTTTTAGTCATGTATAAACCTTCTTTTAATGTGTTTATTGTTTTTTAAGTAAATCCATGTGCTCATACAGGGGAAAAGTATTCCAAGACATCTCAGCATGATGCATGCTCAGTAACTGTTTATTCCAGCCCAGGGGCTGTCTTAACAGGAAGGGGACAGACCCAGATTTAGAGGGTCCTTCTGTCGAGCCTGCCCGTGGTGTGGTCTGTCCTCCCCCAGTGCATCTACAGTCACTGGATAATCTAAGTAAAACCATAATTCTCTGGATAAACGTGTCTGCTAAATGCCTTCTTTGAGGCTGCTAAACCATATGGTTAGGATTACAAAATTTAAATAAATTTTCAAAGGGAATACAAGGATGAAGCACAGACTAGTGGAAGGAGTTCTGTTCATAACTACATTTATAGAGGGGATTTCAGGCATTTTAAGGCCCACGCTGTGCACTGCTAGAGCCAGCGTGAGCTCCGTACCCGCTCTCGCAGGCACTGGGATGAGGCCACCAGCGTAACGGGACTGAACGCTGTTTCTCTCAGCCCTCTGAGGTGCATCGTCCACTGAATTCGCAGGTGAAGTTTACAACCTCCCTGCCCCAGCTGCTGATCAGGTTCCTCGCTGAACGCTGTCACCCCCACAGCAGGGTGGGCAGCAGAGGCCTGGAGTTCGTGATCTGATGAGTCTGAAACGGCCCCTGACGGTCCTTGGGGGCCACTGTGCAGCATGAGACGGGTGATGTCTGGCAGAGGGGCAGGCAGGCGGCTGCAGGCAGTGCTACCTGGTGCTGCAAGCAGCCAGACACTCCAGAAGACACTGGGCAGAACCAGAAAGCTCCTTCCTACTGCTCTGGCATTTCACAGACACTTTAAAGCAACCTGGGTGCTATTTACAAGCCATTTGCACATTTTTTCACCACCTAAGAGTGTTATGAAAAGACCCAAGCATAAATGAGAACAAGGGACTGTGCTGTTAACACCGGTGCAATACAAGCACATTTTTATCTTTAGAAGTGTCATTTTTCTCTAGATTGAAACAATGATCATGCAGCACAACTCACCACCACTGCCACTACCTCCATCCTCCGAAACCACAACAAATCAGCTAGGGACGCTTTGTGAGGCTCATCTACCCTGTGAGAGACACCATTTAATAATTTAGGTTGTTTCATGTTTTTTGTAACACTGTTTTATAACATACAGGAAAAGGATGCTTTGAATATAACTCACTCCAGGACAAACAGTAAGCATATGGCCTCAAAACATGTTTCAAATAATGTTACAGTAGTTATAGTTTCAAGTACAAAGACAGACATAACAACAAAGATCACCAACTTTCCTCTTTCTCTGGCCTGGTTAATTTTCCCTTTTCCATCTGTGAATATGACTTGATTTTTATTTTATTTTGAGATCTGCAGAGGACACATACCCTATACAAGCCTGGTATATACTGTTATCGTTAGCTGTATATATTTAGCTAGGCTTTACTTTCCTCAAGTACATCATCATTTACACTCCGAAGCATTGATTCCAGTGCAATGCATTATGTATGTTATGACTATGTTTATATAGTAGAAGCTGCCTCTGTAATGTCTGTTTTCCACGTCTTAAACCAATAAAACTTTACATTGGGCTTATCAAAACCATTCTGTGTAGATCTAAGTCTGTTGTGACTGAAATCAGTAATAAAACTTCTCTTGATGCCCTGTGGAACAGAGCTAAGGCAACACTGAGCTCTCTTAATAAATTCCGCTCTGGTAGAAGTTTTATTTAAAAAATGTGGTCAACCCAGCGCTTTTAAAGAAGATTAATGTGGATTTATAAAAAATGTCTGATTTTATTATTAGTAGTAATTCATACAGTTTGTCCTGAAGTTTTCCTTTTCAGCTTCAGTTTAAACCATATGTTCAGGAAGTTCAACTGAAAAGCGATCCTTGAGCAATATTATTTTTTTCTAATTAACAATAACCGCAGAGGTATTTTAGAGAAACCTACAGATCCCTCAGAAGGTTGTGTAGCTGGCTAGATTAAAACAGGATTTTGCCTATTTTATGAAAAATGCACCAAAGCAACAAACAGGTCAACTGCAGACGAGTTCGTCGTTTCCTATTCTACTGAACAAAGGATTTTGCATGCAGCAAATCTTAATTTCCAAAGGGTTCTTTTTTGAAAGCCACTGAAGAACTGTGAGATCCATCAGTGCCCTGCCATCGCCACCAGGACTGAGCACGGGCACAGCAATACAGCCGTGTGGATCACCCAGCGGGTCAAAGTGGTTCCTGAAATCAGGTGTGATGTTGGTCAAACGCCAAAGCTCAGGCTGCCAGGCTGAGTTTATACATAGTGCATGGGATTTAGCCCTGAAGAGAGCCCTGTGCCCAGCCAACGGCTCTGTACATGCAGATAAAATAGGAGAGACATAAAGAAAAACCCTGCACTTAAATGAAAATGAAAGTAAGAAGCACAAGTTGGAGCAAGGTTCATAGAAAATATCTTTGGGCCAAATTTAACATCCCTAGTCCTAGTATATAACTGATAGCATCATGAACATTTTTATACTTGATTTCCAACATACTTTCTCCAATATTTCCCTTTTCAGTAACAACAGACAAAGTCTGGGTGCAGAAAAACCCTGCACTGAGGGCTCCTGAAGACTTTTTGTTATAATACTGCTTACAAGAAACTACTTGCTGGTTATTTTTAAGAACAAAGAGCATTGTTCAATTCAATAAAACAGTTCCATCAAAATGGCAACGCAGCATTCTGCTTCTGTTTTCACTGGGGTCCTTGTCAAATTTGATCAGTTTAAATGTTGAGAGATTATTTTTTTCCTGACCTGTCACACCGCACACTGCGCCTGGGAGCTGAAAGTCAAGCTGTGCTGCTTCTGATTAGATGCTGTTTACGCTTTGCTGTTTTTGCTGTCAGTGCCAGCACTGCCGTTGATGTATGTCAGCCACTGCTGTCAGTTATACGTGTCGTCTGATCTTACTGTCCTCAGACTCTGCCCTCCTCCACACCTGAGACCTTAGTATAAGAAGAGGTGGTGCTGTACTTGGAAATTAGTTAGCAGTTGTCTGGGTAAGAAGGATCAAAAAGAATACAACAACTTGCTCTTCCACACAGTTCCAGAAGGGTAACCGAGTTGAAATACCATAAGGGAGGGGAGCAGACAGACAAAGCAGCCCCGTGTACAACAGTTCATCGCCCAGCTCCGTGGTGTGCCACCGGGAGCATCCCCAGGCCCTCCCTTGGCTGCACACCTTGGTTGATTTGGGATAAAGGGACCTCATCATCTGTAAAAGCCCCGCTAGCTCCGGAGGGTGCCTGTATTCCTGAGTGCTTCAACCACAGTCAGGGGAGCTGCAGGAGTAAGACGCTAGGCACAGGAGAAAAAACGGAGTCAAAGTCTCCCTTAGAGGGTCCCTGTTCCTCCGTGCATACCAGTGTAGAAGAGTGAAGGCTCCATTTTTGCACAGTCACTTCGCAGAGTAAAACCACATATTAAAATGAAAGCAAAGAATTACATTTATTTTCACAGTCAGTTGTAGGAAGAGGGGTCATTAATCGTGCTAACTTCCTTGTAAACATTAAATATTCTCAAATATATTTCATGGGGTTTTTGTTTTGTTTTTTTTTTTCCCGGTAGGTTCCTGTCTGATCACATACTGGAAGCACAGTCCTTGGTTAGCAGCAATAACCTGCCCTCTCTGCAGACAAAAGGCAAGACTCACCTCCATCTGCATTATGAGACATACGAAATTACAAGCTTGAGCTCCTAGGATCAACTTTATTTATCCTCTAATTTTTGTAGCATTTCAAAACCTACTTAGACTTGAATGACCCTGCAGCCATTCGCATTTATCATTTGACACGTCATATCAGGCAACTCTGTGCAATATTAAACAGGCCGCCAGCATTTTACTTCTCTGTAGTTCACTGAATCTCTGGGATATCCATAAAAAGCAATATGGAAGTTCCTAATCTTATCTGACCCTGGTCAAAGGTGCCTGTTGTACTGGAAGGATGGATGCAGGTTATAAAAAGGAAATGTTCTTGCTATTGTGGAACTGCTGGCGCTGGACAAAGGTCCAGTTGTGAGAGAGAGACTGTGGGGAGACACCTACTACAGAACACTGTCCTTTACACCAGAGAGTAAAATACACCGTGCTGATGCTGATCTTCTTTTCTTATGAAGGTGGTTCTTCTGGATAATGTCTGTGACAAGCGACAAGATGAGCCAAGTAAACAAATTGTACATGACATTAGAGACTACAACAAACGTTTCTCGGGGCAACCTCGACCCGTAAGTATTTATAAATCTACATTTCCCCAGCTAGTAGTGCATAACACATCGAGGACTGAGGGACCCAGCACTGAAAACTCATTTGTATCATTATGTGAATTACCTTTCCGTGCACTTATTGGCGATACCCTCATGGAAGTGTTACCCTCCACTGCTGGGTCAGGCACCTTTTGGTAAAGGTGCTTCTCGGAGCTCCGAGTCCTCCTGCAGCCATCCTGGCAGGGAGGAGAAAGCTGTCTGGGATGAAATACAGGAAGCAAAGCAGAACTAGAGATGGTCAGGCTGGAACTTTCAAGTATGAACTCAGATTTGAACTCCAGGATTTTAAGTTACCTCTAAAATTTCAAATCAGATTCCAGCTTAGAAAGCAGCTGGTTTTCTTCCCCACAGGTATTGCCAAATTCAAACAGTCCACACCAGCTCTGCACTTCCTTAAAGCTGGAATTCCAGCTGGTACAGAGACGTGACAGGCAGTGGAAATGCTGGGAAAGATGAGGGCTGAAGGCACAAGTGAGGCCCGTTCTTGACAGGGTGTAGAGTATCACCAGAGCAAACCTTCTCCTGTCACATCCTGGTGGCAGCCTGAAGGGACTGTGGAGTCTGTTTCAATCTACGGACTAAACTAAGCACTGTGGAGGAGAATATTTTTTTCAACCCAACAAACTAGCATTAATGAAGAGGAATAATCCTACAGTCCTATGGTTCCTGTCCACACAAAGGTGAGACTTGAGGCCACATTTTCACACATTCATAGCCACACTTGATGCCAGAGTTTAAAGACAAGGCATATACTCAGTGCAGCCATTAAGGCCCAGTTTCCAAAAGCATTCAATGTCAAGAATAATACTTTCTTTTCAAAGTGCTGGGGCAGCAGGGATTCCTTTTAGAAGTGTGCCTCTAGATACCACAAAATAATTGAACAGCGTAGGTGGATTTGGACAGCACAGAACATTTCTGCATTCAAAAGATCTGAGTCTAAAAGTGCTAAAGAGACACACTGAGCTGAAAGAACTGCATGCATCAGAAGGCACAATAACGTAACTCACCTGAATCTTTAGTTTGCAGATTACCTTTATGAAATGCCGTTACTCCTGACTCTTGCCTTGCGAGGAATCTTCACCCGGGGTGGTCTCATATGGATTTTTTTCCTAAGAGTTGCTGTTTGCTCCTTTGGAACAATCATATGCTTCTCTTCTCCACTTGACACGAAGCCTGGGCCTCTCTGTAGGACACTTGGAACAGCTGATGACATGGTGGTTGTTTCCCTTCTTTTAATTTGCATGATAAACATCTGTCAGCAAATTGCATCTAACAGGGTAAATATGGCAAGGTCTGCAGTTCAGAGCACACTGTCAGAGCCCTGACTGACTTAAACTTGGATTCCTTGGTCAAACCTCATCAAGCAAGGACAGGCTTCGCTTTGATTTGGGGCAGCCTATGATGGATTTGCCATTCTGCTGCTGACAAAGGCTGAAGCAGGACCTGGCAATACCTGCATGGCCAAGCGATTCGATGCGCAGGCGCTCAGGCAGCTACTTTTACGCTGTGTACTCGCTAGGCTTTCACGCTGCATTTTTCTGTAACTTCTCTTCATACAAAGTGTCTGAGTTGAAAATGCCTAAATCTACGAACTTAAAATTACAATGCCAGTCAACTTGCAGTTGAAGAGTTTTAGAACTCTTGAGCTTTAGCATTTTACCTCTTGGCTCCATTTGATTAAAATCTTAATTTGAGAATGTAGCAAACTGGACAATTTGCTAAGTCTTGTACAACACAAGGAATGTGAGAAGAGTATCACTACAAAACCTTGTATCAGTGCTTTGTGTTACCACAGCTGACTACACGTCCACTAGAATACGGATATTTTTACAGCTCTGCTATGAGTACAGTCCTGGTTTTAAAATGGCTAATATGAAACTGGTAGTAACACTGGCTTGGACCAAAAAATGCAACTATAAGATAGAAGTATGACAAGAAAAGAAAAGCATTAAAAAATCATGCAAGAAATGTGAACAAATCTCTGTGTAACTTCCACGTAAGCCTGTGCAAGGTACACAGCTTCCTTGACCTCTGCCCATCTAAGCCTTAACAAAGCCAGCACCACGGTTTGTTTCCTTTCTAGACTCCATACGCTCCTTGTGATTTCCTTCTAAGTCTTGGTACCAGTTCAGCCCGAGAGATCAAGGCCAATCTTATGATGATGATATAAATAGCAGGAAGTTTATGGGAAGTTTGCTGAAGTTGGGGGTGGGTGGGTGCGTGTCTGTGTTGAACTGCAAAGAGTTAAAAAATGCTGGTACAGTGCCAGACAACCCTACACATCTGTCCTGTGTAATCTGTACATTTGCTATGTATTTGGAGTCAGTGGACTTCATTTTTACATATGAATTGTATATTAAAATATATTAAAGTGTATGAATATTTATTGTTTACAATACCCTGGTCTCCAACTGTTTTTTCCTTCCACATATTTTCAGCTGACATATTTTACTGTGGCCTTGAATTGTAAGCTATGATATACCATTATGTTGCAGTCGTTTTCTTGCTTGTTATACTCTTTGTTATGATGTTTCTTCATTTTATTCCCATCAACTTTCATTGTCTTTAATTATGTCCCTGAACTTGTAAAGCTGTTTCTCTTAACAATGGGTACTTTGGAAATGACAACAATTGCTTTTCCATGAACTACAAGGCAGGAAGCGCATTGTTTCTTTAAAAAAATTACCAGATGTTTTTGAGTGCTGACTACCAACATAAAAAAACCCAGAAACTATTTTTTTTCCAAGTTCTCTAAGTGTAATTTTGTTATTGTGTAACTTCTGTTTGCATTTAACTGGGAATTACAGCTTATGCCAATACTAAAGAATGGAATTTCTCTCAAGCGAAGTGTATAAAGCTGGAGTCCATCTCTGTGAATACCGACCCTGTGGAAAGCAACTGGAGGTTGTTTCTCTTGCATAAGACAGGCTCACCAAGAGGGTGGCAGCTTGAGGAAAAGAAGGGTTCTCATGACTTGACTCGAAAGGGTTGTAGTTGACCTGAATATCCTCTTCTGTCACCCACTTCTTAATCCTCTCCTTCAGCTGGGGACCCTGGTTTTGCTTTTGAAACAGAACAGTATCTTTTACGAAGAAGTAACAGACAAATGGCATAGAAAGTCAGAATTTCTGAGAGCATTTCACTGAAGGCACTGGCAGTGTTTGGATCTTGCAAGATCAAAACAATTTGTACCGTCAGAGGTGACACATTTCGGCTGTACACAACCAGGGTCCATACTCTCCCCTTCGCTATGTCACGACCTGTCGTTGCGAGCCTGGCAGTACCTTGTAGGACTAACCAGAGCAGCCTTCAAAATCACCCGGGAACACATAAAAGCCTTTTGTTGACCAGACTTGGCCAGCAGGCAGCCAGGAAGGTTTCTGAGCCTTGACAAATGCAAGTCTAAGGAAGGAAAACCCTTTCTCTCTCCCCTGCGTTCCCTGTACCTGCTGTGGCCGAGTTCAGCTCTGAGCTGGCCGGCTGCGTAGACACCCAAGCTCTGAGTTGGGTCTGGCTTAAGCAATGTGATGAGAACGGACAGGGAGAGTGGGGCCGTTTCAGGGCTGACTCCCCGCGAGGCAGCTGGCAGGACAGAAGGAATGCACCTGCATTATGAACATATTTTCAGCAACTGCATCTGCTCAGCCTAGTCTTTCAATGTCAACAGTGGGCCGTTTCACATCTGCACAGCGATTAATGCACACCGAGGGCGAGTTATTTCCAAAAGACAAAATGGCACAAATTATTGATAGCAAAACAACTGCGCTGCAAAAACAGAGACTGAAAAAAGACAGCAGGAAACAGAAGAAAACAGAGAGAAAAAGCCTGCACAGCTGCAAAAGTGATTCTCAAGTATCAGTCACTGAAGAAGTACTGTAATCAGAGTAAAAACAAAGAAAAACCCAACCAACCAAAACTTTCCAATGGAAATCCTGTTTGAGTCTTAGCTGTAGCAGACAGTAAAATTAAGAGGACCATGTGGGATGTCAGGTGTAGTTACCTGTGAAAAACACCACAAAGGGCAGCGCTTTGGGTCCACCCGAGTGAGTTACCTTGTTCCTTGTGCCGTTCCTGCTTGTGGCCTGTCAAAATACCGGCACTGGGGAACGCATGGCTGGTTGTCTTGTCTTCTCTGACTGGAGCAAATGATTATTTCTTGTCCCTGGGGTGCAGGGATTATTGAGAGAAAATACCCAGTGTTTCACAGTGAAGTGAATGCGGTTTATTTCTCGTTAAAAATTAAAATGTACATTTTAAATTAGAAAAGCGTATTTTTTCCATTCACAGTACAGGAAGAAGAAATTACCCTCACGGTAAATATCTGGAATATTTGTTATCCCTGCTCTTCCCAGGTTACGTGACTCTGGATTAGCAGCTGTTCATGATGGAGCGATACTCTCGCTGATGTTCCACAAGCTTCAAAAATACTTTGTATTTCTTGTCATAATATCTGTAGGAGAAAGTTAATTTCAACAAAGCCGGAGATGTTAAGATTTCAACCCCCTGTAACATATGTGTGTCCTGCCTTCGCCTAGCATCAAAGCAGCTTTGACTCGTTCCTAACTACAACTTTTACCAGGACCAGAGTCCCGCACGCAGCCGCCGCGCAGTTTCCACCCAAACAAGTGATCTGCAGTGGAGTTCCACATTGTGTTTACGCTATCGCCAGCTTTGATGTTCAGCCGCTCCGTCCTCCGCCGCGGGAGCGGGCAGGAGGCGCCGGGGCTCCGCGGCCGCTCCGGGGGAGCCCGGGGCCGCCCGGCCATGGCGGACCCCGCCCGCCGCCAGGGGGCGCCCGCGCCCCGCCGCCGGGGGAGCCGCCGCCGGGGGAGCAGCCGCCGCGGGCCCGGCCCGGCCTCAGCCCGGGCCCCGGGGCCCTGCGGGGCCGCGCAGCGCGCTGGGCAGGCGGCGGTGAAGCTCCGCACGGGGCAGTGCAGCCCCGGTCGCTGGAGCCGCTCCCCTGGCGCTGCCGGCGGGGTTGGCTTTGGCGGGAAAGCCGCGGGGCCTACAGGCCGCGCCCCAGGCCTCGGCCAGCCGGCGGAGGTGGGTGCCCATGTCGCCCTGAAAAAGCCTGGGCCATAAACACTCCGCATTCAAGCAGGGCTAGAAGGACTCTGCCCTTCATTTTCAGCAAATTCTCGCAGAGGAACGCACAAAGTCAGAATTACCGTTTATGCTCGTGGTTCGGCTGCACGACTTTCCCAATTTTCCCCATTTTCGCCATGGCCTCCTAGTAAAAGACAAACACAAACTGGAAAAGCCTGTTTTGATTTAAAATACTTTTTGACAAGAACAAGATGTTTCAAAACCAATCGGAACATTACTGATGTATTTTGTTTCGACTGAGCAGGCCAGATGGCATAAAAATATGTTCAATCCCATTATATAGTAGTCATGAGAACAAAGTACTGCGGACCCCTCAGTAAACCAAAATCTGTTCCTCTTTCTTACTGGGAGTCCAAGGCAGAACAGACTTATCTTTTATTATTTACACTAACCAAAGGAAATGTTAAACACTGCATCCCCGGAGGGGAGAATTCTCAAATAAAATGATACTGTACATGAGATCCCTTCATCATATTCTTAAAGTATCGATTCCCTGCAGCGAGGGAGGGCTCGAGCACGCTCCAGAAGCTAAAGGTAACTCGCCAAGTTGTGCCGTGGAGCCCAGGGCTGCCCTCCCATGCCAGCAGAAAGGTGAGAGACCGATTTTGAACCACTCTGCTTTTGGCCAAAACAAAGCCAGAGGAAGGGATCTCACAGAATCCCCTGCACAGTCCCATGTCTCTGGGACAGTGTCACTTGTGGAAGGGAAAGGACCGAATAATTTGGTTCCATTCCTGATCTCTGTGAGATTCTGTTTTTCTGTGGATTCTCCTGAGCAATCCTGCTGGAATGAGACGCTAATCACTACTGTTAATAGAGGATGAAGCTCTCAAGCAAGGGTGGAGGCAGCAGGCACAGGCTATTTTCAGTGGAAGTTATTTCACAAGGAGCATTACAGCAATAGCTTTCAGATGGAACAGTGTTAAACGTAAAAGATCTGACTAAACCTCTATCAGTGTTCACAGTTTCTAAGCAGGACCCTAAATCTGTGTTAATGTTAGTGCCTGAAGCACAGCACTGGGAGAGCATCGGAATGACCCCTGGAGAACAGTCTGTGCTGCTGCTGGAAACCATCTAGTCAACTACTATGGCTACATTTTTAAAAGGGTTGGATGATTTTACAGGCTGTAATATCTGCTGTTGTAAAATCTTTGCTTTCCACTAATCCAGGATTTTACAGCTGAGGATCTCCTAGAACTTTACAACAAAGATGAGCAATGTAAGCACAGTTTCAACAGCTCAGGACAGGCAGGGAGGCTCTGAGGATAAGCCAGACGACCGGCAGACCTTCCATCTCCTGGTTTCTCACTTCCCCCGTGATAAAGAAATACAATCGTGACCTAGACGCCAGGATGTACGTGGGCTGCCTGGGAAGCCAGCAGGTACTCTTTCTCCCACGCACAGCAGTGTTTGCTCAGCTAGGCACAATGTCCATGGGATACCACCGGTGTGCCAGAGCAGCGGGCAGCCCCCAGCCTGCCTGGGGGGCTGAACCTGCAGTATTTATTGCCTGGCATGTTCTGGGCCTGTTTGCTTCACCCTTCAGCATCAACACGTCCTTTTATACTGCCTGTCCAACTGTGCTACTGGGATGTGGAGCGCCTACTTTCTACATTTGTCAACTTTAGGGGGTTAATACTGGATTAAATTGCGGTTCTACCAAAGTAAATGGCACTGCCAGTGATGGTGTGGTCAGGATTTTACTCTGCTAAGGCTTCTGATAAAACAGCAGGGAGTATTCCTGTGCACTCGTATGTCCATGCTCCTTCATACATGCAGAAGTTGATTGAACTTTGATTCCCCAAGAAACACCCTTGAAATAACACTTTCAGTGAGATAGTGTGTTCTTTTCTCTGGGACATGTGAACCTGCTGGCACAGAGAGGCTGCACACCAGCCAGATTAAAATACAGGCATGGAAAGGTTGGTATCTTTCCCAGTAAGAGAAATGGGTATTTATTCCCTGTTCTTTAACAGGTGATTCTAGCTCAAGCATTGTTCCTGTTTACAACAGTCTATCTTTTACAACTCCCTTACATGGCCAGCTGAATTTAGCAGCTACCCAAGAAAATGAATGGACAGACAGAAAAAAACCCCAAAAACCTCAAAGTAAAGGACAATTCCCTCTGTTACAATCAATACTGCTTTTCCAGATAGCGTTGTGTCTTACAGAAATTGTCAGGCGAAGGCAAAGCCCCTTGAAGCACTCTCAGTAATGGAAAGAGTTCACCTTGCTTTCTGCTCGCTGCCTCACACCTCCTTTGGAATTGCCCTGGAGATACTGCACAAAAATAAACTTAAGATGTCTAATGGGTCTAAACATCTCAGACAAATCCACTTTTTTTTTCACAGGTGCAAAAAAAATGAAAAGGAGGGGCAAACTTTGCCGTTGACCCCCTCCATGCACAGGCAGTGCCTGCCTGCTGCTGCCCCGTTCTGGACAGCGTTAAGGGAACAGGCCACAAACCACACCGTTCCCAGGACACGTTCTTCTTCTGCCATAAGTACATGTTCTGCTTTACTCTGGGGCCTCTTACAACTTCCAGTGCTGAAAAATGCGTTACTGCTTCTTTGGGAAATAAGCCAGCCCTTTTGAGATAAACATATCTTCAGACAGGTTTTATTTTTACGCTGTTACTCATCTAACTCCAGGTCTCCTCGGGCTGGTTCAAGAGAGCCCAGACAGCGGCGCCGACTCTACCAGGCAGGGAAGGTGTGAGGGGGGCTGGCTGGGCACATCTGTCCCGCCGGCTGCTGCAGCCCCAGCCCATGCTCAGGCTCCCCCTGGCACATCCCTTCACTCCCCACGGTGCCTCCACCACCCCCCTGGGGTCTGACACCTCACGGGGCACCTGCGACACGGCAGCCTTCAGCCCCAGCGCCTCGCAGGGGTGGTCTTTGAAGGGTGAAACTGAGTCTCCAGAGGGCTGAGGAAAGCCTCCTGTGCTCCCTGCGAGGTCTCCCCAGACATGAAACCCCTGGCACAGAGGCCCATCCCCTGCCAGGCAGCTGGGGAAGGAGCCACCACGTCCACGGGGCCCGGAGCACGACAGGCTGGAGAGGTCCCTGAATTAAAACTGGTCCCTCAAGGCCTGATCTAAACTAGGGATCTGGGCCTGGCTGCTGCTTCACCCATCTATCCACCTTTAGCTAAGGAGGAAGATGCCAAAGCAGTCTCCCATTTATCAGCTAAAACACTTCCGTATTTTTAAATCTACTGAAAATACATAGGTCTTTGAGAATCCACCGCATTAAGGTCTCACAGCATTTACCACAGTAATGTGGAATAATGTTAAAAAAATACACAGCCAGCAATTTTCAACCACTCACTCATTCTACGTTGCTCAAAATATCCTAAATGAATTCTCTCTCTTAATTTGCATTTCAGTTGTGTGTTTTTTTGGTTTTTAAAGTCAGTTTGGTCATTGTTAGTTTGAACAAAAACTTTACTCCCAGAGGAGAGTCTTTTCAACAATTTTCTGGGGACAAAGAGGAACAGAACATTGAAAATATGAATTTATAATGAAATCGGAAACAAAGGAACATTAGAATCACATTACTGAATCAGATCAACCTTGTGCACTGTTCTGTCTCCAACAAAGCCTTAAATATAGCAAAGTGATAATACTGCTGTTCAGAAATAGTTTGTTTGAGGGTTGACATCCAAATCCATAATTCCAGTCACCAAGAATTTCACAATCTTAATTTGAATGACGCTCTATCTTCTTTGTTTGCCAGTCTAGACAGTACAATGAATACAGTGATTTAAACACAATGAATTCTCTCTTAAAACAAAATATTTTGTGAAATTGCTTTTTAATCATTTCTTTTCTCTCTTTCCATAAAGGCTATGCTATAAATAAACCCTGAAAGTTCGCATTTGATCATCATTTCTAAAGGCTGGGCAAGAGGCAAGTGAAGGGTTTACACAGAAAAAAAAGAGAGGCACTGTGGAGCAGAAATAAAGGGATGCATTCATGATTTCTAACCTTTTGTTAGAGTGTCAAAGCTGAGACAGATACAAGCCAGTAAACACTCTGCTTACCATGGAGAGAGTTAGTCAAATGGGGTTACCCTGCCCGGGACAGAAGGAACCCAGGCCCAGGGAACCAGATTCTCCAAGGCCCACTGAGGTTTCAGAACAAGGTGCCATTTTGCTGCCGGCAGGGTGACCCAGCTGGGAAGGTCAGTAGTCACTCAAATTCCTTCGGTACTGAGGGCTGAATTCTGCTCTTCAGCGTGATCTGGGGCGAGGGATATGTTTAAGACACCAGGGTAGCCTCAACAGGCAGTAGATCCCTGAGGGAAACCCTGTTTAGAACCCAAGGAAAACCCTGTCTCCTAGAGAAACCCGGTTTTGACACAGCATCCGAAAGCTGGACATTTCAACAGATGTCCATTCAATAACAGAAAAGGTTTTTAACACCGTGTGGCAGGCGCCGTGCAGCAAGCGAGTCCATCATGTCGGGAGGCACCGGGAAAAGCACATCAGCCTGGCACCAGGAGCCCACTTAGACTGCGAGCCCAGTCTGCTCCGATTCCCCACCCAATGACCCCGCACGGGCTGTCTCAGAGCACAGCATGATCCTGCTCACCCCACGGGAGGAGCCCATCTCCCTGGGGACTATGGAGGGGGCCAAGGAAGATGAGCCCACTTGTGAATAGTCCCTAAGTCCGATTTTCAGTAGTGACTCAAGGACTGAGGTGGATGAATATTACTGAAAATTAAGGGGATGTAGGCCCTTAGAAGCACACATCAAATGAGAAAGCAGATTTAGGGACTCCAGCCTTAGGTAAGGAGTCAAGTAGCAAAATCCCATTGAAATTAATGAGCTGGGGCATCAATCCCCTTAAGAATTTGGGCTTTTGCTTTATTTAGGTACTTTAAAAATTGTATCTGAAGTTAAATGGATGATGAGCACAAATGCAATTTCCCAGATGTTTCCTCCCCACTTACTCATTTTGATAATCCCAAGAAATGTTTGGACATTTACCTAGCATAGTTACTAACCTAAGAGTGAAAACAACCACATATTATCTGAAGTTTTACCGTACAATTTCGGTGGCTGGAAGCATTTGCCCGGACGTACAAAAGCATGCAGCATTGCTCACCAAATTGTGCGGGTATGCCAAGCTCCAGTTACAGCAGCGGTGTGCCAGCTGCTTGGAGGAATGATCCTCAGACAATATGAAAACCAAGAGGGGTACTCAGATGCAAATCAAGCAAGTTTTCTCTGGGAATGCTGCTGGTTTATGGTTTGTCCAGTGACAGCCATGTTCTGTTGCACCAAGAATGGCTGGTTTACGAATGATGGGAAAAATAACTCTGCTGTAAACCAGTTTTGGATGGTAACTTGTAACTAATTCAGGAATCTCAGAACAAGCTGGAAGGAGATGCACAGCTTACTCCTTCCCAAGCTGAAGTTGTTAATCCACCTCATCTTAGTACTTATGCAAAAGGAGGAAATTGTATTAGTTTTTATTGTGCCAATACAAGCCAAGTGATCAAATGCTGCCATTCTCACAGCCAAACGTGGTGAGAGATCTGTACAGGCAAACGTGCTTCTTCACGTATTCCTAAGAATGACACGAGTGTATGCAGGGAAGGTCAGTCTCAATTTCTGACCCACACAGAGCTTTGAAATGAGAATTTTGCCTTCATCACCCTGAAGACATTGCTCAGACTCCCGCTCAGGCCAGTCTTGACTCTCTGGTCAGCTTTTGTACAGCTCTACTGTCACAGATCCAGCATCAGAGGTAAATATTTTAAAAATTGCATCATTCACTATAGACTGAAATGTAGGAACATCCTTCCTCATCAGATTTGTTCTGATTTGCTGAATCCAGCAGGTGTAAGTAACTTCAAAGTACACTTCTACATCCTCATAACAAATACAGTAAATAAAGTTGTATGTAATAATTTTTACTGTTCAACAGTGAAGAACCTCTCTGTCACTCATAGCTATTCCACACACAAGCTGCGGCTAACAGTTGCTAACATAATTTTAAGAAGTCCAGTCACAGATATATTTTAATTTGAGGGGAATAAATAGATTTCTTGAAATGCTGATGTTCAAGAAATACTTTTATACTTTTCTAAGAACTGTAAGCAAGGCTGCTATTTTCTTACAGGCTTGTATTTAGGGATTGCTTACTCAATAGTGTGGAGATGCAAAATTCATCTTATCTGTGCTTACAGGAGCTCCATTAATGTATTTATGTAACAGAGCCCTAGCAGAACATTACTTTTTAGTGGTATATGACTGCATGAAGAAAGCATGTGATGGACCATATACAATATTTTTCTAGTGGTTTTTTTTCTGCCCTTAAATTTGTTTGAGTTATAGGGGCAGATCTTGGCAGCATGCACAAAGCCCAAAATCTGTAACTCAATTCTCTGTGGTATTCTGAATGGAGCGAGCCAAGTTTTAAAACACATTGTGGATAAATATTAGAGCTGAGCAAAAATTTCACACCTAAGACCAAAGTGTGAAAATTTGGCTTTCATTCATTTAGTGAAAAGGTGGAAAATTTCACACAAGCTTGTATTTTCCTTTTGGTCTGTTCCAACATAGATTTCTGTGTTCGTATCAAACCTCAGAGAGAGAGATTCTGTCTGTCTGTGTCTGTAAGAGAAGGAGGGAGAAGAGGACAGGAGGATGGAGGTCCAAGCCAGCAGGACACCAGCTCAGGACTTGAGTTCAAGTCTGTCTTCCAGGAAAAGTCACTGGCCCTTTGAATCTCACTAGCCATACTTTCAATAACAGCACTGGCTCATTTTACAGGAATATTTTATGCATTTGCTTCTTGAAGACTGTTACAGTGGTAGAGGGAAATGGGGAAAGTAGCTAAGAAGCAGCCCAACATTATTGTACCCTGAAACCATCCAACTTCGGTTGACAGAGGCCAACTGGATGGATCCTCAGTAATAAGACAAGGTAGTTTTCTGCTTCAAGCACTGAACCAGAAAGTTTGCAGCAGATTCCTTGAGTTATTTGGGATGTGTAAATTTACTCTTCTAGTTCTCCGTCACCTCTCTCTGAAATAGGCTGTGCCCTTTGTTTTCCCCCAAGGTTTGGTTTGGCTTCGTTAAAGTACATCTCACTTGGCCTGTCCTGCACTGTAGGAACGTGGTTTTCACTCAGAATCAGAGACAAGAAAAAATGGAAAAGAGATCACGTAACAGAGAGACAAGTGCAGATAAGGCCACGGCACCACTTCTCCCTCCAGAGCACCTACATTTACTCTGTCTCAGTGAGCACACTGAGCGTCAGACAGGCTGTGGCCACTGTAGCTGTGTCACACAGAGCCTGTGCCCCGGCCAGGCTGCCCAGCCGACACACAAAGCCATAAGAGGAGCAGCAGTGGCAATGCAGCTGCTGTAAAGGGTGGCTTGTCGTGCTAGCGATGATATTAATTACTTATTCCGTGGGCCAAATTTAGAATGGGATGAGGGTCAGCTATGACTGCCACATCATCTATCAGCTGGAAACTATGTTTGGGTCTAAGCTCCAGCCACACTGCTGCTAAATATAGCTTGGTTTGTTGTTGATTTGACTCCGCACTCCCCCGAGTTGCCTTTGACTATCAAATAATTAAGCAGTTTGCTTTGTGAGGGCTCCATCGCTGGCACCTCTTAGTGCCCAAAGCTGCTTGGACGCAAACTTGACAGCTTAGTGGGAGTTTCAGCTTACCCAGGCAATGGAAAGATCCCAAGTGTTCAGCTCCAGTTTCAGTTTCACACATCGCTGGCGCGGGGTGCCATGAATCGACAGGCTGTGGGCAACATCGAAGCAGCCTGCACCAGAGCTGGGGCACGGCTCAGCCGCGCGGGCCCTGACAGGAGCTCGTGTAGTTTATTCACGAAGCGTATGTTGACTTTACGATGTCTGTGTATGAAGATCCAAGGTAGCTTTTACACGGCTAGTGCAGATACTGGGAAGATGCAGTCCCAGCAGCGCAGGGCTCTGCCCTGCTTCCCACAACCCGGGGCAGGCTCTGCCTCCGCGCCGCTCCCACGCCGTGGGTGGCGATGCCACGGCTGGCAGCTTCCTGACCAAAGCGGGGGCTCCCCGACTACACCACCAGCTGGCACAGACAGTACATTTCCCTCATCCCCTCCTGAGGTGGAATAAATTTGTTAACCACACACAGCATCGCTGTTACAATGGACTAAGAAGGTTTGTTCATATAAACCGCATGAAAATCTATTGATTTAACCCACTTCTTAGGCTGGGAAATGTTATGCTGACAGGCAGCTCAGTTTAACAGAAAGCAAGCTCACCTGGGAGTTGAGAGCAGTTTCCTACATCAGATCCTGATGCAGGGCATTGTACTACAGCTATAAGCTAAGTCAGCCCTCTCCTTACTCATCGCTGCTGGTGATGGAGTAAACGAAGCTTGGGAGCGCTGCTCCTCTGCACAACCTGGAACAAGTTATTTTGTTTCTCTGGTTCCCTTCTGTCCTAAAGCTTTTGCCCTCAATTTTAGGTGGTAAAACCTTTGGGGCAGGCAGGGCAGGTGTGTGATTCCACACTAACTTGCGCAACAAAAGAAATGAACTGGACAGAAAGCAGAAGGAGTCATTTGGACAGGGCAGGATAGAACAGAGAAGCTGAAGAACAAGCATCCGCACAGGATATCCTGACACTCAGCTGTATACTTGACACAATATTTAGTTGAACTGCACCACTTCCTTTAAGGTGCAAAATTCAGATTTATTCAGCTGATTTCTTTTCACATTCACACTGAACGTACAGCTTTCCTTGCGTTTAGTCATTGAGTTCAAACTTTTATTTGCCATCTGGCAATGGATTGGGGTTTACTGGGGGGAGGGGATAGGAAAGGGGGCTTTTTTTTCAAGGTTTGTTTTTTTTTTTTCATCTGTATTTGCTTTATGAGCTATGGCTAAGGCATCATTTACACATGGGGAACTGGATCGGGTTCTCTCAATTCTTTCCATATGTTCACTTACGCTGTCAAAACATTTTTTCAATCTAATTAATCTGCACACGTCTCCCTGTTCATTTCCCCACTCGGTGGGTTTTAGAATTTTGGGGGTATCTAGTTGGGATTTTATCATAAAAGCAACTCCAGCCTACACTTTGCTTCAGGGTTACTCCATCAAGAAAATTAAATCTATTTGCAACATTTCACTCTTCCCCTTCTATTTATTCTTTCCCTATTTCTAGTACTGGCTGAAGAGACCTTCCTCTTCCCCTCATCTTTCAAATATATTCTTTGCCGTGCACCAGTGAGTACCTGAGGTTAATGAGGGGAATCCCTGCTGTGAGTTTTGATTTGGGATTATTTTTTATCTAGTTAATCTGATGTGTGGTTTATTATAAAAAAACTATTACCTCAGAAATATGCTTACATTTTCCCCAATCTGGATTGCATTTGGGAAATTACCCTGGACAGGGACTCATAAAAAACAAGAGACTTTTAAAAAAAAGTCTTTCACTACTGTAAACCAGTAGAAGGTTGAGATGTTAAAACAGGGAATAAACCTACATTAAAATATGAAGAGAGCCTTTCTAGTAACTTTACAGACATCCCATCACCAACAAAAAATTAAACTATCTCTGAAGAGAAAAGTAAAAGTATTGTAGATATTCAACATGCGGTGGGCAGAGAGGAAAACCTAGAAGAAATGAGAAATCTGTTAAGAATTTAGAACTGCACTGCGTAGCCGTTTCTCCTTGTGAAGCACAGTACAGAGAAGATAGTTCTCTATGGCAGAAGGCATTTGGTTTCCTTGCCATGACTGCTACAGACACAGAGTTAGCAACCTTTTCTAGCACACCAGAAAGTATTTTTCTTTGCCAAATTAGAGGCTACAAGTGACTAAACTGAGTGAGAGCTGAAGCAAGGCACACTGATCATTGCAGGGGGGTTGGACTAGATGACCTTTAAATGTCCCTTCCAGCCCAAACTGTTCTGTGATATGACTCTATGATCATCTGATGATATTGTCCTGTTTTTGTTAAAAACGGGGCACCCTCTCTTCTCTAGGTCTGACAATCAGAGGCAGTCAGGGATGAGAAGCTACTGCTCTCATTTGCTCTTCTGCCATTAAAACTGGCCTTTAAGAAGAGTGCTGTTTCTAAAAAAATACTTTAAATGCTAGATACATACTGCTACAAAATTTTTGAAAGCTCTTGATTCCTTAAAAACCTGGGAAGCCTGGTCTGAGGGATGGGACAGCCAGTCTGTTGTCAAATGTGCTCTAACAGCAGCAAGGGAGAATCTCAGCCTGAACTGTGGGATTCCTGTGGACACAGAATTCAGAGAGATTTATATGAGAAAACTGTAACAGTCACATCAGAATAGGTGTTCTCTGCTCCCCTTGCTCCTAAAAAAAGTTTGGCTTGTATCTCTTGGAGACCATTGGGGAATTGTAAATACAGTTCTCTTTAGCATTAAAACTTCTCTGTAAGAACCTCTTTACACACACAACCTCTCTGTGTACTCCAGTTCCATTTGTTGCATAGAAAAACCTGGAGACATCAACTTACATAAATTGAGAAGAAACTATTCCTGTTGGTAAATGTCAGAAGTTATACTTGTCACTACTCTAGCTATCTGTCAGGCCTGACATATTTCCGTACAAAACCAAAACCAAGGGTTATTAAACCCCACCTGCCTCAGAGCCATGAAAGAGCCTTTGATTACAGTACTATAAGATAACCCCTTTTAATGAGCAAATCTAAACCTGCCACCCAGCACTGCCAGCAGGAATTTTTAAAGGTATCTGAAGCATCTTTTTCCTTAGGAGATCTTCTAAGAAAGCATTTGTATTCATTTGGCAAATAGAAAAAGAGCACATTTTATAATTGACTGTGCCCAAAACAATAGCTGGTTTTGTCTGAAAACACACCAGTTAGAATTAAAAGTGCAGTTAGCATGTGAGTGAGTCATCAAGTGGTAGCAGAGTTGGGCTGGCTCACAGCCTGAGATCTAATATAGTACCAGCCTGCCCCAGGGGCTACCTTTAAAGCTGAGATCTTGCAGAGGACAGCACGCTACACAGTCTCCACCTTCCCACCTCCAAATTTTGGCTAGGTGGGAGGCTTGGTGAGCTTGTTTATAAGCTGTCCTTTTTATCTCCTGGAAAGGCGAGCAGCACGGAATCCCTCCACAGGGATGTGGTCCCCTTACAACACCCAGCCAGTCACCATTCCTACTTTTATTTTGCTGTCCTATCCTATTTCCCATTGTTTAAGAACCCCGCAGTGAGCTGCACCTTGTGGCTCCTATTTCCGAGCCAACCTTGCCCCTCTACTCAGTCCGGTGAGAAATTTCTAACCTACTGCTCCTGAAGCACTTACGGAAGAAAGCTCTTCCCAGCACAGTTTCTGTGTAAGGAGGGCAGTTGGATACATCAGCTCCTGAATTTTAATCTTGGACAAGTCACACAAGCCTTCTGCACCTCAGTTTCTTATATATTCCGTGGGAATCAATAACACCACTAGATTAATATCAAATACATAGGAGGGAAACCTAGCCAATGTGAGACACAAATGAAGAAAAAACACTTTGTGCTTCACGATTCAGCTGATCCTAAGAATGGAGCCAATTCCTGCCGCTGAGGATCTGTCCTTTTATTTAAAGACAGCAAGCTGAGAGAAGAGATGAATAGCAGAGACTCAAATGGCTCATGGAGCTTTTCACTTGTAGGTCACCAATCAGAACCTCAGCGAGGTCAGTGAGTGTTTGCGAGTTATCGTGGTATGCAAGCTTTTTATAGTGTGCTTTGCAAAGTGGATTTATTGGTTTCAAATTAATTTCTATTGTATGCAGTTTTCACAACATGAAACCCTCCATTGTTACAGCTCAGTCCCTGTTAACCCTTTGCAAAGCTACACGTGGGAAGCTCCTACCACCACCTGAACAGCTTGCCTTTTAAAATCGTACTTGAAGAAGTGTCCTAACTGTGAACTGAGCCTGGGTGACCTCAAAGAGCCTTTCCTAGCCCTGGGTAGGGGCACAGCCATGAGAGGAAAGTTGTACTGCAGCTGCACATACTGTTCCTCACTCGTGCATAAATCGGGAAAGGCAGAGCCCAGCTCTGCAGGCTTGTTCTTTACTCCCCACAGTGACTCTGCAGCCCTCACTGGGTCTGCTGATGGAGAAAGATAAGTGTGTGTGCTGGCAGCATCACAGGCCTATTCTTTGCAGAAAGTACTTTCTGAAAGAAAAAACAAAGCAGAAGAAGCAAAAGTGAACAACTATATCATTATCTAATGTGCTGAGATCTCAGCAGAGATCATTTCAAAGATCCATATTGTTTACAGCAGCTGATGAGTCTAACAAGTGCTGAAGCTGTGCTCTCGCTTAAAGTGCTAACATATTTACAGTTTTCAATCCTGTCCTTCGCGCTTATCTGTCATTTCAAGATGAATGCTCCTTTTGTACAGCTAATTACTTGCACGAATACTCCACTAGCTCAAAATCCCAGATTTGTTTCGCTTTTCCATTAGCAGCAATTTTGTACTTTGGAAATTGCTTAATACAGCAAATCTTAAAAAAAAAAAGCTCCTTTTTGTTCAAAGGTATTTCTTTGGCTGTGACAAGTCTGGAATGGGGGGAGGGAAATTAAATTACTTTTATCTGATGAAAGTCTTAATTTTACTAGACAACTTTTCTAAACACACTCACCCCATTGTCCTGCTCTGGCTTGGTTATTGGTATTAGTATAATTTGTGAAGATCTATATAAACTCAGACAGGATCAGTAACAGATCTAGTTAAATCACTTGGTAGGAAGCAGTTTTCTCATGTTCAACAATCTTTCCTCTCTATACAGTATGTCAAAAATTCAGTAGGATGCCATCCTGCCCCATCCTCTTCCAGCAAATGGTAGGTCCATGTGCAACTGAAAAGCTGTCAGTCATTTGATTTTTACAGGAATAGAAGGAATGTGGGCCGTTCTACAGTTCAGTAACTTAATTAAAAAAAATACAACCCAGACACGGATCCAGTTATAACAAGGAGGTCTTACCCTGTTGAATGTTTTACGTTACATTCACTGGGTTACCAACCTGTCACAAACCAGTTTCAGATGCAAATCAAAAAAAGGCTCAGCAATGCGAGATGCATCTGTTGTTTCTGCTAACCCTGATCCCACTGCAGTCAAAAAAAAAAAAAAAAGATAACATCTGATTTTCAGAAGTCTCCAGCAAATGTCTGCAACTGCAGTTTAGAAAGCTCCATGCCTGAGCAAAGAGAGCACCCAGTCTCTCAGTTGCCTGTGAGATACAGCATTAGATGTCCAAAGTTACAAGACTGTGAATGAAAATGCTGATCTTGAATTAGCCTGTGTTGTTCTTAAGGAACGGCCAATACAAACCGTGAGTGAATTTGTGCTTTAAAGGATGTGGTCTCCCACTCCTGCCCAAATATTTTCTAAAAACAAGAATTCTGCATATGAAGTGCTTTTCATTGTAGATGTTATAACACAACCTTTAGAAGTCATGAATGTTGTAAGTATTAAAAACGGACATAAACTTCAGAATTGTATTCATGTCATACTATACAGGCCATCTTTCTTACTATATACATAACAATGAAAATTACCACACATAATAAACTGGCTGCAGTTCTAAAATAAGATTTTGTTTTCCTGTTCAGAAATCAAAAGATGTTCCAGTTATGTGGAACGGAGTTGTCAGCCTACTGGCCTTTCCATTCTTACTTATTTTAATCCACCAGAGCAACACTATTAGCATCATCACAGATTTTCTTTGCATTTTTCATTCTATCACCTTTAACATAACTAAAAAGCAGCCTCTGAGGTACTTAAACATCCCCAGATCTGCTTCACAAATCAGCTGGATGAAGAACAAAGTTAAACAACTTGCCCAAAGTCACAGACAGAGTCAGTTGGGAATAAAACCCATGTACTTTGACTCTCGAGTTAGGCAATATGTGTTGTCTTCTCATTGCAAAGTTCTGCTTTTATTTATACCGAGCTAAACTCAGAATAACTTGATACTAGTGTAGTTTATGTTAGATTTGAACTAACACTGCTGATGAGAGTGTCACCCCATATACGTGTTATCTCCCATTACCAAGCTGCTAGAAAAAACTACTTTGGCAAATACAGCTTTTTTTTACCTCCGTCACTAAGAAATACTGCACTACATTTTATGTGGTGTTTGTTTGATCTGTAGAACCAGGCAATTCAGTTCTTATCTGAAGGACATTGAACAAGCCTGCTGATGTGAGGTGTCTAACATTTCTGGATATTCATATCTGTTCATACTTGAGGAGTTACAATACAAACAGGGATGCTGATAAGCAAAGAAAAGCCCTTCTTCCTTAACCCTTACTGCTAATGCTGCGGAAAAAATACAGCATGCATGGGTGGAATACGTGCAAAACGCCCTCCAACCCTCAATCTTATTATGTGCTGCAAATATAAGGTAATATCTATCCACAGTAGGTATTTTCCTGCTTTCTGAAGTCACCAGTAAAAGAATGGCAAATGCTGTTATTCGGAGAAATTGAGAAAGTTCCAAAACATAACCAAAAATGTGGATGGGAGGAAAATTAGGCAGGGAAGTAGGAAGGCAGCTAAATGAAATGCTCGTGTGAAACAGATCCTGTGTAATTAGCCACTAGGGGGAACAAGAGTCATGCTGCTTAATTAAGGTGCAGTCCCTTTTAGCAGTGGGCATGAGGGTTATCCTTGCCCAGGAGTGTCTCAACACTTTCCCTGTGAGCTTTGGAGTAGGAGAAAGCTTTTCTGACCTTTGTGTTTCACTTTCCCCTTTCAGGTCTGTATAGGCCTTGGCACAAGTAACGAACAAGACCTGAAGAATTCATACACCTTTTGTATTCTCTAGCTGCAATTAATTATTTTAGCACCAGAAGCACCCGGTAAAAATATTTAAACAAAAACCTGGGAGCAGAAGGAAGGACATAAGGACCGAAAAAAGAAAAAGAGCAAAAAAGGCAAAGCTGTATTTTTCAGACAGTGTACACTTTGGTGTTGGCTCTTTTAAAGTGGATGGGAAGAAAAATCACATGCAGCTCATAAGCAAACTGTGTGAGAAATGTGGAGCAATGCTCTGCTGATACTGTTAGACTGAGGTAGTGGTTGGGAGGGGTGGCAAGGGACCTGCATCCCCACTCGTGCCTGCTACCTGCACAACTGAAGCCGTGTGAGAAAAATGAATGATGCAGGGAGTAAAGGCCCCTCTTGGGCCACTTTTTCTCTGCTGCTGAGGACACAGAACTATTCAACAGCATGACTGGGACTGGATCACAGACAAACAATCTCTTCTATTACCATAAAAATGACAAACAAGTCATAGTTACAGCCTGTAAACACAGGACAAATTAAATAGAGTTCTAAGGGGTACACTGTAACTGGAAGCAGGAACCTACTCCTATTAGAGCCAGCTCAGCCTAAGGAGTATCAGATGTTACTCAGGCCTTAGAAGGCCTGAGACATAAACTATGTGTGTAAGAGAAAAAGAAGTCAAATGACTCATGGCAGAGTTTGTTTTAACATAAATGACTTTTTCTGTCTTTTTGCTTTTAAAGACTTGCCATTTTCAGATCCTGAACAGCTAACCCAGGCAGCTGGCTTCCTTAGCTGGTGTCCTTCATTTTGTGTATAAAATGTTGGCATTTACAAACTTGTATTCCTCTAGCTAAGGGAGGGCAGTTTATTTTAGCACTGTGATCAATGCCATCGTAAATCTTTCTCTTCCAGTTCAAGAACACTGGCACAACCCAAGCAGTGCTGTGTGGATATGATACACCCATAAAACAGAGGAGACACCACAACACTTTCCTGAGGTCCTGTAAGCCTTGTGAGTAGACCTGAGGGAGCAGCACTGAACGAGCCACAAGCCATCCCTTCCTCTGTGCTTTTTATTATGTGAGGACACAGGGAAGGGACTGCAATATGGGAAGAGCAGAGAAAGAGAGAGAGAGAGAGAGAGAGAGAGAGAGAGAAGGAAAGGAGTAAGATGAAATGGGAGAGAAAAGAAGAATCAACATGAGAAAAGAAGAAAAAGTGGAAATGTAAACAAGAGACACAGACTAGAAGGCAGCAAGAATACAAGAGAAAACAATAAACAATATCAGAGTGAGAATAGGGAGAGGGAGATGGTGGGGATATTGGGGGTTGAGTGCCAAAAAAGAAAAGCCCCATTCTCCACCACACCTATCTTCCCTCTCTAATGTTCCTTTTATTCTCTTTCCATGCCAGTCCTCTGATTCTTCTTTGGGATGAGTGGAACTTCCACGTCCAGAAAACCACAAGTTTGGCATTTTGTGTCTAATGGCAAATATGCTGGCTATCCAGTGCTTCCACAGGGGCAAAGTTATACAGAGCAAATGGAAAGCAAAGCTTGCTTAGGCTCCCTTCCATGCAATGCAAGAATCATCCCTTAGATGGGACTATTGCAAAATTAAACAACCTTACAACCACGACCAGTAAATAATGAGTAATGTGCTTGTATATACAAAGCTTTTATACCGACCAGTCAAAGAAAGTGAGGATAGCTCATCACAAAAAGACCCCATTTATCAGAAGGGCTTCAAACAGCTTAGCATCTTTAGGGCCATTACTCATCTCTTTCACCTAAGCTAAGTGCCAGCTTCCATCCTGGAGGCTAACACATACCCAATTTATCTGCTGTAAGATACTCGAGCACTGCTTCCCCCAGTCTAGTCTAAAGACAGAGGATTCAATATCTAAACCACTTAAAGCAATCAGTGATTTCAAGACAACAGATAGGGAAACACTAGTCTGGGAAAATTAGGCAAAAATTAAGTCTTACCAGACATTCTGAAAGCAAAAGGAGTCTGGCACAAGGCTGCTAGACTCAGCAATATTTTGCTGAACAAATCCAAGGTGTTTAATTTGGTTCTGAGCTACAGGGCTGGGCAACGAAGGGACCTTCCAAATGTGACACATTATCATCCTCCACCCCACAGTTTTGGGAGGGAGAGGTTGGGCTTGGTGATGGTACAGCCCTCCACACATAGTCTCGTTGTGGAGAGATTCTTCAGAAGAAAAAAATACTGACTAGAAATTGATTTATTTTCCAGAATGTTTTCCCCTGGAGGCAAACTTCCGGAGATCCAGAAGTGACATGGTTAGATCTAACCATTCCCCACTCTGCTTAGCGAGGAGCGCATTGCCACGTTCCTTGACTCTGTTTCTTGATGAAACAATGTGCTCCCATCAGAGCTTCCACACCCCTACTCCTCCCTACATTTGTACCTGGGAAAGGACTATCTGGAAGCTGTGTAGAAAACAGCAACTTGGAGCAGGTGCTGACACAAACAGGCTTTACATAGGTCAAAATACATGTATGCACTGAAGGCTAGTAACGCTGTGGTGAATGCAGCCCCTAGGAATACTACACATTGAGTACATCCCCTATAAATTACTCTTAGCTGAACAGTGCACTTGTGAAAGATGACAATCCAACTCACTTTTGTTGCTTATACACACTTAAAAGGCACAGCAAGATATGGGCATGGCTGTTCTCCTTATTCATACTCTTCTAGTGTTTTTCAACCCTCATCTAGAGGAGTATCTTTGTGCAAAAATCTGCAACTTATGCTTTTCCATGCCCACTTGGTGGTTAGCCTTTCTGCCTAGATTTCCCTCAAGAGTGACAATTATGGTCTTGCTAATAATTACGTGAACACTTGTCCCAGTAAAAACAAAACAGAGCCATGAAGCAATCTTGTATGGATTCTCCCTACATGTCACTGTCCAATTTCTAGTATCGAACTCTGCCTCAGAAATGTTTAAGCACAGTGGGTGTGAAACGTTGCTTCAAACCAAGAAAGCAAGCAAGGGTGGGCAATGGTTGTTATATGTCTATATCTAAGAAACTAAGGATACAAGAACCTATGTCTTAGCTGAATAAAGAAAGGAGAATAAGAACTGGATTCCAATTCTGAGGCTGAGGAAAGCCAGTATGCTAATAAAGCAACTGCCTTCTATTGCTAATAAAACTAGTAAAGGTTATGGGATCTCTACCATTTCAGATCCGTGATTATATGAAAGGGAATAGCGAAAAAATATCTTTACTGTTAACCACAATAAAATGAAATGCATTGGAAACATCTAGATAGCAAACAGTCTTGTTCATCTATACAGATAGGGCAAATTTTGGGAAACAAACCCCTCTAGGCATCTTTAAGAGAAAGGACAACATAGTACGTGTAAGTTATAGAACTTCTTCAAATATAGGGTGGCAAAAGTTTGTCCCGGTGATATGAACTACTGTCATTAAATCCCACAACTAAGTGATACTAATGTCCTTCAAAAAATTATTGTGAAAAAACCTCGAGCATTTCAGACAGCTCACACTGTGACTCTACATGCTTGTGCTTTGCCACAGAACAGTCTGATCCCCTGCGCTGACATAGCAAGAGTGCAAATCCCAGATGGAAAATTAATCTCACAATGTAGCCAGATTGAGTTTCCAATTCTCCAGTGCATAACTTGAAGGTTGTTCTGCTCAGCTACTGAAGAGGTGAGGGCAGAGAGACTTTAACTTGTTTGACATCCCGATCATCATTTAAGCAAGACACACACTGAAAAGGACCTTCTTGACTACTGACAGTTACAAAGGATCCATGGTATCCTCCTTTGTACTCATCCTTCCTATAAAATATTGCTATCACACTTTTCCCTGCTTAAATGGCCTGGACAGAAGGGGAGTCCAAGGTCCAAATGACTTCAGCTATGTCTCTGAGTATGTGGGTAAAATCTGTCCTTAAAATAGAAAGGAGATGGGTCACAGTACATTTTAAAGAAAGTATCTATCCTCTATAAAGACACATTTATGGTTTCCTCATATCTATTGTTTTCCTCAAGAAAAGACAGGGCCAGCAAGCTAGAAAAACTGTAAGGTTGTGATATTATTAAACTTTGTCTACAAACTGATCTTAAGTCTTGGTCTGCTTGGAAAAAAAAAAAAAAAAATCAACTAATTGCATATCTCCTTAGACAAAGTCCACCATGGACATTTCATGGTTTGTTACAAAAACATGCAGCAGCAGAACCTGAACTATTCTAGGCAGCATATTTTCTCCTGCTTGCCAGGTCTTGGGTTTACTGGCAGATGAGAAGAATACCGTTGGTTTAGTAAGAGTCTCAACTTCTGCAGATTAACAAAACATTAGATCTTATTCTTTGCCAATATCAGCTGATGTGAGTTTATTAAAAGCTAAAAGGCATGACAATATACGTTTTGAGCCTACAGACAGAAGAGAATATATTTACATACATACAGTAATCAGGTACGTGCACACAAGATAGAGAGCTCAGGTGAAGTCAATGGAGCTATGGCAATGTGCAAAGCTGGCTACACCTCCAACATAAAGACTGGGGAATAAATAGATTTCTTTGGTCATAAGAGCATCTGAGAGATCTTTATTGCCTCTTCAGTCCATCCTCATAAACGTGAAAAATAAGTAATAAAATCTTTATCACCACTCTCAGAGAGATTTAATAAATGGGTAAGTCACACTGATATCCCAACACAGAGTGCCCCACCTCCTTCCACTGATGCCCAAATAAAGGCCATTCATTTGATTTCATTCACGTGCTATTTCATTAAATATTTTCAGAAAAATAATATGGCCACATCTTTAAGTAGGGGATTTCTGTGATTGTTGCCTCCAACATTAGTACTTCTGTGCCAAATACTCAGCTAATGTAAATGGGTAGTTTTGTTATAGCCAATACATTACACTGACTTACTGCAGCTGCCTTTCCTTGTCATTAAAGAGTTACAGAGAAATTCCAAATCTGAACATTTGGGTACTGGATGACATTTAAAATGGAGCATGCTAAGTTTCCACAAAAGGACAGCACTTAACAAAAGACACTGCCTTTGTATCCTATTACCTATAGCATCCACAGCTTGTTTCTGAATGGGGAACAATATGAACCAAGCGCAAGAGCTCTAACAGTCTTTATCATTTCAAGATGTGTCATCTACCAGTGAACTGTGTGTCAGATTCCTGTTTGGGCTCTGATCCAGTAAAGTACTTCAGCACATGGGCAGTCCTGCTTGTCTTCAGCTGAGCTTCTTGCCTACTTGAAAGTTAGATGATGTACCTAAGTGCTTGATTGGATCAGGGCGCTGGAGTAAACTGGTGTCACTCCTCTGAAATCCTGGAGCAATACTGATTTACATTAACTGAGAATTTTGCATTATCATTATGGACTACAATCATCTGTCATTTCAGTAGCTATATGACCTGCTGCAACAAACTTTGACATTTTCTTAGACAAGTTTTTACCTGTAATAATTTCAAGTGATATAAAAAGACTACAAATCACCTAACGCGACAATGAACCAAACGCTACCGTACAGCATGTACTGATCTGATAATACATCAAATGTATGACAACATATACCATTAGACATTGCACTACACCCAGAACATTTAGCAGCAACAGAATTCTTTCTCTCAACTCCAATAGAAAAGGCAGCCAGCAGGATGATATCAAATGATGGCAGCTCTGCTTCTCATAAAAGGACCTTGGGGACTCCAAGGAGATTTGTGTATCTGCACTTCAGCAGCATAGCAATGTGGAAATGTTAAAGTTAGTAAAGCAAACAGTCCTCAAATGAGAAGGGCAACAGATGTCAAGCAGTATCACATGTCAGTAAACAGCAACAAGACAGAGGGTACTTTTCTTAGCACTTTTGTGAAAGCATCATGCCATCAGCCACAGCCACATCTCAGCTGTTTGACTCTGAGCGGTGGTGTTTGTATGGGTGCTTTAACTCCCACCAAGAGAGGATTTCCAACCACATGGAAATACTGTCCCCTGAAGTCAGCTGAAAGAAAGTAAAAATGCTTCTGTACATTTATTGTGGCTTGAAAAGTGAAAAAAATAAAATAAAATCACACTCTCGAACTGATTGAAAGCTCATTCTGTGCTTGGCAGAGACAGACAAGCATTTATATTTCTCAACTTTAATACAGAAGGATCATCCTTAGGGCAAAAGAGTAGTTGTGATTCATCCGCTTTTTACCCTTACTGCAAAGACTTCTGACAGTAAGGCCAAAATATGCTAACTAAAAAGGCACTCTTTGTACCATAAACACTAGGCCACAAGGAACTGGACAGTGGCCATCAAATCACTGCCTTTTAATTTCTCTCTCTCATCTATATTTCTCTAAAGATTTCTGGTAAGAAGGCAGCTGACTCTATACAAGAGCCAGAGGCATTGCCAGTATCTTGGTGGTTTCATGCATGCCGTATTGAAACTAACTTTATTACACAAGCAAAAAAACCCCAGCCTTTCAATTAGGCAAAGATGTATTTCAGTGTCAAAACACCAAGGGAAGATGCAAAGGAACAGAGTTCTACTGCTGAGTCCAGGTCTGGTTAGCTGCCACTACACTCCACAGCCATCAAACATCTCAGCTGCTTGCATGGAAAACAGTTTGGTTCTCAGCAAGCAAGAGTCCACATCATGAACTGTCCGTGACATCCCCTGATAACTTCACTGCCAGTCTTAAGTGAGAGAACAACAAATGCACGGTGAAGATTCCGCTCTTTGCATCGTTAGAATGCTGTCTCTAACAGTAGATGTATAAGCTAGGCGCTAACATTTTTTTAAGGAGCACATGTCCTGTCAATTGAGACTGATCATACACAATCCAGGAAGGAATTTTAAAAAATTTCACTTAGACAAAGAGGCCATGGCCAGCCAATACACTACTCAGAAAAGCAAGAGCTGTCAGCTAGCCTTGCCCAGGGAGGGTCTCCACTAAACCCTGGGCCCAAACTCTACATGTACAAATTTGGAGCTTTTGAAGAAAAGGAAAGCAGGAGCACAGCACCTTAACATACTCCATACACCTACAGCATGGTGCCTTAGAACAACCGTCTCCTTCCTCTGCCTTTCCAAAATCCTCTGATTAAGGGAACAGGAATAAAAAAAAATTCCCAACACGGCAGGAAGGCCTTTACTAAAAGGTGCATTAATTGGGTAAGGCAAGCCAACGAAATGATTAATTTGCTGCTCTCCTTCAATATTATGTTTACACAAGTTGATTATAGCACTTAATTACTAATTCACCCTGCTCAAAACCAAGAGTGCTTTAAATTTTTAATGAGATGAGGGAAGGCAACATTCCCTAACTCAACAGGGAGAAGTCATTTTATTTCCTCTTTTGATTTCCCAAGTTATTACCATTTCTAAGGAAAAAAACTATCCCCTCCCTAATCTTTCACTCGGTTCTTGCTTTTGAAAATATGGAAATCAACAAGACGCTTGTATTAATTTCAATCCATGACCTGACAGGTAATGCTTTGGAAGAGGAATAGAGGATCAGACCATCAACTGAAGCACGTCCATTGAAATAAGTGGAACAAAATTACACCAGAGACTTCCTGATCCAGAAATGGAAATAGCCTAGTCCCCTCCAGTTCTGTCAGCAGAAATGTTGAATATGTCCCAGTACTATTTATGGGCGTTCTTATGAAATGCTGTCTATTCACAATTGCCAGTTGGTCCATTACCAAGGTTGTGGACTAACTGTTGCACTCAAGAACTTCTTTACATTCATGATAATCTGTAATGTTTTCATTGTAAGAGGCGAATACACTCCACATCGCATGTTCTTCCTGGCTGATCTTTATAAAACTTGTGTTATCCGTTATTTGATTTTATCCTCTATGGGTTTTGTTATTTGATTTTTATCCTCTACGCTATACCATCCAACAACTGCCTCAGACAACTGAGAGGAGATGTCCATTAAATTAAGCATAACCAAGCAACGCACATACAAAACTCTTCCAAGTTCCTTTAGTACAGAGTTGTAAGTGAATCGTTTCCCCTGCACCATCATAACTTCAAACCCCTGTCTGCAGTGTATCTCCCTCATAGATATGGACTCTGTGCCTGTTATCTTGAAGGTGAGCCAGGTGACCACCATCCACACAGCTTCTAGGGCTGCTTCCAGGGATGCAAATTGTACCTAAAGTGTACAATTCACTTGCTCAACTGCTACTGCTGCTAAATAATTCACAGCCAACCCTCATTAGGTAATTACCTAACACCTCTTTCTATAGAATCGGACTAATTTTTATATGCCTCCAATCTGCTTTATAAAAACAATGACAAAGCTTTTCTCTATCTTTTTGCAGGATATACCACCAACTTGCATAACAACCAAAACTAACAAAGAAAAGATGACACTACACTTAAAAGTCAATTTTATAACTGAAAAATCCTGTAGTCGTGTAGACTTAATTTCTAGCTCAATATTTTACACCAAAGACGATTACAGAAAGATGATTACAGAAAGTTACCGGTGACATGTATTACAGTAAATCATAAGAGGTTTCTTCTCTTCTGTATCGGCCAATAACAATGACCCACATTAAGATAGCAAACCCAAAATAAATCTGGTAATCTGGTTTCATACAGGTAATTTTATTAATTGCTTTAATATGCAATTAAGGAATTGTTAGTGGGCTGCAGGATTTTATAAGGCAATAATCCTGTTCCCTGGTGTACAGCTTTGTCCCAAAGAGTAAGCTATCCAAAAAAAAAAAAAAAAAAGAGCTGGATGACTGCCAAATCAAACAGCACCTTCTTCCCATTTTCAATTACATACAAGTGAGGCAGAGTAACGAGGATATACTGGAAACTTTGACATTTATTTATTGAACATTTTTACTGAGAAGGAATTGCTGGCTTGCTAAACCGGAAACTATATTTTTACTACAGAAACAATCACATAGAAAACCAGGATCCTGCTCCTCAGCATGAAAGAAATGGCTAGAACCAATAAATTGACCCATCTAAGCCAGCAACGTTATTTCATTCAATGCAGAACATATTTCAAAAATCCCCAAACCAAAAAAACAGTGCATATTTCAAAAATCCGTATGTTATACTATTGTACACAGCACTATCTTCTGTCACCCAGCCAGGCTGTGTTATAGCTCATCGGCACAATAATCAAGACACAACAAAACCATGAAAAGAAAAAGGGGCATTTGTAGGGGCAAATTAAAAGATAACCCAAATTGCAGGAAGAAATTGAGAAGTTTTGCTCCCCTGTCCAGAGATTCTAGAGACAAAATAACCAAAAGGTGAAATGGGGAAGAACTCACCATACTGCAGGGTCCTTCTTTATTTTTGGATAGACCCAATTGTTTTAATTCAGTTTTACCACAGAGGAGAAAAATGTAGGGAGAGTAAATGAAGAGGAAAATAGGGAAATGAACATTCTTTGAAGCAACAACATATGGTGACCAGGCATGAGAGATGGAGGTTATAAATCTTTCCTTGATAGAATTACCTAAAGATGAAATTGCTGCTTCAAGAGGCTTGAGTTTTTAAAACCACACGAGAATCTAGCAAATTAACCTGCCTGGTTACAAATTTTGCAATAATCTTCATTTCCAATGCTTCTTTGTAAAGGCTCAGCATAACTGAGAATTTTGGTATTGATACAGATGTGGTCAATAGAAAGCATGAAAACCTCCACTCCACAAATCACTCAGAATATGAATAAAAAGATATGAAAATTAAGAATTAGAACAAAACGCTGCAGCCTGCAGATGGTCACTGCTGTAATATAGAAAGGGAAAAGAGACAGGAGGTACGTCGGTGCTCGTTTCTTTCTGAGAAGAAACTTATTTAGGGATACCAAGGGATAGAGGAAAAGCTCTTTAGTGTTCCAGCCACTCTGACCAACTGCCCAAGAAAGTGAAGGGTGAGAACCCTGTTGTTTCACGTCCACTTCTGACTGAGTTGGTCATACAGTGGTATGTAAGCAAGCTGCCTGTCCTTGGAAAAAACATCCTCCAATGTGCCTCTGAAGCAGATACTTCCCCATTTCCAAATCCCAGTCATGGAATGCCACAGGACTAAGCATCAGAATAGTACAGCAGCATGGAAGTAACAGCAACCACCACAGCCACATACTTTACCCCTAAGGAAATACCAGCCAATTCCAAAGCATTTCTTAGCCGTTAAGCTAAATAAAGACTAACTCTAATTACTAGATCAGTTTACCATAGAGTTGGGTCTTCCCTAGATGACCCATCTCTTCTTTCCTCTACTGAAAAGTGATGCCCTGGATCTTGTCTGTGTGTCCAGCTTTTCCGAGTGAAGAGCAGGCTGCCGGAGCAGTGGCTCTGACTTGGCTGCCCCATGCCCCAAACCCCTACATTGACAGAATGCACAAGTGGGTCAACTCTGACACATAATGCACGTTACAACCCCAACACATCAAATTTGGCTTGCAGACACATTAACAGCTCACCAGCACCCCGAAGCATCGCTCACCGTGCATGTACCACACAGCACACACGCATATCCTTCCACAGGAGATTCCCTGGCAGAAGCCTGGCAGCACTACTTGTTGCTTATCACTAGTGGGTTTTACGTGTCTGTTCAGCTGCCAGCCCTTTTGTCAGCAGTGTGTTCAAGCTGGACTAAGATTATCAGAAGTGATTTTGAGGGATCCTGGCTTTGGGTGCTATTTTCAAGCTGTCCTAAAGATGCCTGAGTTTTAGAAAATGGAGAACAGCCAACCCATAAAAACCAGATAGCTTTTAAGCATTTTTATTTTGATACTGAGTGGAAATGTCCGACAATCATTCTGAGAAATATGACCAGTCACTGGGACAAATACAGTAAAGATTCCCCTTCAAACAACCACAGACAGAAGGAGAGAGGTTATTGGTAAAAAACCCGACATTTTCTCCTACTATTAGACAGAGCAAACAATGAGCTTTGGAAAGCACAATAATTAAGCACAAACAATCTGTTAGAGGAGAGGTAATAACCTCTATTATTTGCAAAGACTAGAACGATGCTGAATGTTTGCAGCAGCACCTCTAAGAAAGGTGTGTTTTGGAAGATGTGTTAGAGAAATAAATGTAAGAGAAGGCTATTGAATTGTAATGCTACATATGTATTTATGCCTCCCCACTCCCAAAAAGACATTTATTCAGTTTCTTGCTTCTTGATCCCATGTAGCTGAATTCTTTTAAAAATAGTTTTACATAATCTAACATATTTGCCGCGTGGTACAATTGATATTGCCATAGGTGGCACCTCTTCAACAACAACTTTCTGAACACACACCAAGCCAGAACACTTAGCGGGTGGTTTCTTCACACCGCAGTGATGTTGTGGCATCCTGGACAGGACTCGGGGCCTCACCTGGCTCCCAGTGATCACCACAGGCAATAGGATGGAAAAAAACATACTACAAATGCCCAGTGGGATGTATAATAGCAGTAGTTTCCAAACTACTTTCCCCTTTTCTGTTTTAGAGATATTCCAGGGAAGCCCATGGGCTTGACCTGTAACTCAGTGAAACAAAAGGAAACTCTCCTGCTGACTAGCAAAACCCCTGGAACCAGACCTTACACAAACAGCTGCTGAAGCACTGAAAAAGGCAGCGGCTGCGTTTGGGAAATCAGACTCCTTATGTGGTGCTGAGGCACTGGATTACAATTTGTAGTTATTCTTTTTCTTTATGTACTGGTATTAATTTACTTGATTCAAGCAGAAATTGGAAGGGAGCACAAGGAGTCATGAAGTCCAGCTCCTGACAGTCACAGGTAAGCCCTTAGGAGACGTTTACTTCACGAAGACCCACAGAACCTGCACTGTACTTAGGACAAGCCAAAAACCATTCCCATAACCAAAGAGGCAGGTACCTCCTAACATATCGTAACAGTAAAAGAGCAAACACTTAAAAAACCTGTTACATGGCCGTTTCAAAGGATCTGGTTTCACTGAAAAAGATTTCTGAAGGAGTGTGCTACGTAGGCTGACATATATGTACACATGTATAAAATATACGTATCTGCTCTGACATTACTGGACATGCTTCTGAAATATTTTTATATCTAAGGGCAGGGTTAAAAACCAAAGGTAAATAAATACACCAAAATTATATAAAAACACATCACAGAAAGTTTCACGGCATTAGATTTTTTCTAACGGTTATGAAGACAGACTAAATAAAATCTACATAGCACTGTAGAATTCACATTTGGGAATTTTACATTTGGAAAAATGCCAAACACTGTCCAGTTCCTCAGCTAATGTTGAACTGGCTATTGATTCCAGTGGAACTGCATCAGTTTAACTAGGTTGAGAAGCTGACCTCCCTATTCAGAAAATACATTCAGATAAGCTTTTGTGCAAAATTTCATCTACAAATATCTGCTTGATGTTATAAAGAAAAGTGTATCTAGGGACCCTCCTGATAAATAATTCTGTCCAACTGGATGGAGTGTAGTCTTTAATGTCTTTGTATAGGATGAGAAGAGGACACATCTTAAACTAGTGGAACTGCCAGGTGGGAAAACAGATATGATCTGGGGCATTCAGACCCTTCTTTGGGCTTCCACATACTACTGCTTTTATATTTATTTAATTAATTAAATTTTTATATTTATTGCATTTATATAAATGCAGCTAAGTCATGCTTTGGCTGATCCACTGAACATAAAAGCCTTACTGCTAGTTTTACAATGGTTATTGGATTGAAATAACATGAATAAACATGAAGTTCCATCCTCATTATTAACTCTGCATTCACTGTGGGCAAGACAAGAGGTATAGGTGTGTCATTTTTTAACTGCATAAATAGTGCTATGTTGGTTCTTATGTTTAACATTCTTCAATATGAAGGAAGGAAAGTAGGACAAATACAACCGAGGTGAAAGAGTGACCTTCTTGCAGGATCAGAGCCTTGCCAAATTCCCTTTTTTTCTATAAAATCACATGGCCTAACTTAAGAGACAGCAGCTTCTACCTGCATGTCCCTACAGTCAAAAGACAAATGAATCTTCAATATACTTAAATAACATATGGAGTTAAAAAGTGATGCTAGCTGGCTCTTGCCCGGCTGTGCAGAAAGTACAAACTTTTCCACTTGAATTAAAGTCTGTGCGTGGTGTCAAATGTCAAAGTGTAAAACACATTAAAACTGGGAAAAAGAAAAAAAAAAAAATCAGGTACTGCATATACCTGTATAGATGCAAAATCTCCAGAAGCACAAGCTCCAAGAATAGCAGCACCCACCAAAACAGACTCCACTTCTTTGGACAGGACAACAGGCTTGCCTATACAAGAAAAAGCCATGCCTCTGTTAGGAAGAATATAGCAGCACCACACTAGCGGCACAATAAATAATTAAAGCAAAAAAGGCAAAGAAAAAAGGAATCAAAAAGGACTTGAAAACCATGTTCACAACTCCATTCAGGGCTACAGTCTACTGCAGATTACTGTAAATCTCTCTGCTATGTGGTTCAGGCTCCAAGAAAAATGCAGACTGTAAATAAAACCATTTCAGCAAAATATTAATGCAGAAGATAAAGCATACAAAGAACAAACCCCCAGACCTTTGACACTGGCTCTTTATCTCAAAGGGCTTGGTATAAACCTGTTACCCACACCCTCCAAACCCACATGCCTATTAAAAGTTGACCTCGAGGGGAAAACAGGGTGGTATCCTTTTTGTTTCTTTTGCAACGAACAAAATAAAAAAGATTGTTTGTGTTTGTTTTTAAATATATAGCCAACAAAGCCAGTCTGGTTTTGCTGGAAGACATGAAAATATGACTAGTAAACTTTCACAAGCTAAGTATGAAATAATAAGAGAAAACTTGTCTTCCAAATTGTGCAAGATACTCGAAAACAAGATTAAAACACTGGAAAAACAAACAAACAAACAAACAAAAACTCAATATATATTCTGAAGTAGAATGAAAAATTATTGTTTCATCACCCATGGGTACTATCATTAACATATTTTCCCTCAGTTCACACAGAGTTTTCCAAGACCTGTACTACTAGTGTAAAAACAGCAGGAAAAAGACTAATAAACAAAGAAAAATTGGCCTGCTTACTTAATTCTCCTTAAAAATGTAAAACAATAGCACAACTCTACTTTTCTAGCTGCCCTTTAGATGCTTATCTTCACTAAGCCAAAAGATGTAATATTCCTACACTATTTGGCATGTGTTTAAATTTCCATTACAGAGATAATTTCATTCAGTGAATGATGATGCAAACCCAGTGGTGGGAGGAAGGCTTCTTTCTGTGACTAGTCTCAATGATATTATGCCCCCAAAAATGCTGCTCCTGAGAGCCAGCTGTAAGATTAGAAGGAGCTGAAACTTGGAGGAAGATCTAAAGGGAGCCATGAACAACAACTACAGAGGAAAAGGCAAACGCACACTTTTCAGAATGAGAAATAAAATTATTAACATAAGAAACGCTTATTGATAAAAAGCAAATTCACCTTGCACCCCAGGCAGCCAGTTACATTACGCCAGCTTGGCACTGTTCCACTCCTTACAACCATCTTTCAGTGAGTGACATAAAAGCGCCACAGTGGTCTTTACACCATTTCTTCCTACAGTTAGCACAGGCAGAGTAACGGTGAAGGTGGATGCAGCGAGACCTTGTTTGCTGGAATGACTATTAACAGCCAACAAGTGTTAATTACAGCATCCCTTGAACTTCTCCGGCCAAACAAATCCACCTTAAAAACATTAATGTAGGATCAAGCCACCTGAGCCTTCCTCCAAGATGGACCACAGCTCAGAACTTGGGTCAACTTGGAACAGAAAATCTAAAACTCAAGCTTACAGCTACACAGCTGTTTGCCAGGCGTGGAAGCAGTAAGCAATTTTCAGCGTGCTCTAAAATTTACTGCACATTTTCTGCATCATCAGAATGAATACAGAATTCTTACCAGGCAAACAAAAAGATCAAGATACTTTTTAAGTGGCCTGCGAAATTATCTATTGGATGTCTGCATGGCTGAGTCATGGGCATTTGCAGCTAACAATAATATATTCAGATTTTTTTCTTTTCGGGAAAGAATGGGGGATTGATCCTGGAATGTTAGTTATTTTATCTGATAGGCTCTAATGAGTTCAACATAACCAAGAGCATTTCAGTTAGATGAACTCTGACATCCCTTGTCAGTCACTGATTTTACAAATGGGGGAGAACTCCAGACTGCAAAAAGGCCTTTTTGTACTGAATTGTACTTGGCCATTAGTTACAGTCAAAGAACTTCTGATTACATTTTAATCAGAATACCTTTTCACAGAACTTTTATTTTACACATCATGAACTAGCATCCCAACTCTACACGTAGCTGAAATCAATCTAAAACATTTGAGTTATATAAGGAAAGTCATGGACTTGACATCATTTTTCACAAACAGAAAGCATCACTTTGACTACAAAATTCAGTGAATTTTATGGTCAATCAGCATTATGCTTTTTGCTTCTCCGCTTCTGTTTTATCTCAGGTAAGTATATAAAGCATATTTTCATCTTCTTTCCTGCATCAAGGTTATTAAGTGTGGTTTGATGTTAGGGCAAGTCAGATCTCCAGACCAAATGCCCCAAATCTGAGCCCTAAACTTTATTCATGACAGCTCAACTGATCTTAATTTGACATATACCCAAAACACACACTGTTCAAAGTTTCTCTGAAGTCCTTTACACTAAATTTTGTTATTTTTTCCACATTTTTTAAAGCATATTCAACTGACTCACAGGTGTGCTAAGATGTCCAACACACACAGGCTTAAGGGAGACCAAAAATACCACACAAGCCTGAGACCTCCTCCTGTAATCAACCACATACCCAGGACCTTCCACCTTGGGAATTCTACAAAACCAAATGTAACACCGTGCAGGAGCAAGGATCCAGAAATTGTCCCCTAGACCATACTAATGATACAGAAATGGAAGCAATTCAGAAAAAAAATGTTCTGTGTAATGGATACAATGCCCAGCATGAGCAGGAAGGGTCACAAGTCCAACAGAATTCAAACAGGATGAAGCTAATACAGGTTTTAGTAAAACACATCTTATGCAAAAAATGCTCACAAAATGTAGTGGGCATTGTCCTCATTTAACTAACGCCTTGTAATCTGACTGAATGGAATAATTTCTATAGAACATTTTGAATAATTTTACAAAATCTGATAGTGAGAAGTATCTCTGACATGCAATTTATACATATTGGTTTTAAAAATTCCCTACAAAGTTCTTATATTTATTCTATTGCGCTTTCTTAAAAAACCTGTAAATCTAAGGCCCACAGATAAGTCATTAGGCTGGAGGTTTCTTCTGAAATCTGTTTTCTAACAATACGAAGTATGGAGCTTTGTTTGCACTGCATCTCTGCGTTATTCAAATGTCTTTAAATTTCAGGAAATTCAATCTTGCAGGAAGTAACATTTCATTACAGACTTTTTGGCCAACCAGCAAAATACAGTTCTATATAAAGAAGGTATTTATTTTTCCAAAGACAAAGTATTTAACCACCTAAAATAGTTTACCCTCCTTTCCCTGCACTTCCTCTAACTTACCAGTAATGTCAGCATGCATCTGCACGAAGAGAGGGTTCTTGCTCAGCCCACCACACAGAAACAGCGTGTTGATATGATGCCCTGCAGCCTGCATAGTTTCCAAAATATGTCTTGTTCCTAACTTCAGAAAGAAGGGAAAAAAAAAACAGAAAACAGATGAGCATAGGAGAGCAGGCACAGCAACAGATCTTAAAGCACAATTTGCTAAACAGAATGATACTAACCCCCTACGAGTAGTAACCTGAGGGCTGGGAACGGACCTGAAGGGGTACAGCCTCTGCTTAGCTTCCAGTCAGTAACAGGCATTGTAATTAAGAACGAGAAAAATCAAACAAATGGCAACAAAGAATTGGGAAGTACATGGGCACAGCATATTGCAGGAAGCATCCTGGGGCTGGCTGAAGAAGTGCAGATGTACCAGCACACGGCAACCCAGGGAAATGGGGCTTACGGGGAGGTACTGACAAGGGTGAAGACAGGGGTTATGAGAAGACCCAGAAATGGGCACGGGGAAAGACTGGCGGCAGCGATAAGCAGCTGTTTGTGAGCAAGTGCAGCAGAGTACAAAAAACATTTCCCGATCCAGAACTAAAACCTACATGGCAAAGATATCCCCACCAAAAACTTCTACTTTGTATAACAGCATCCGAAAATCACTCTCAATCAAGAGACTTCAACTGTGAAGCCAAATAGCAAAACAGAACAAAAAGAGGAGCAAATAAAACCCTGTATTTTCTGTCTTTTCAGCAAAAAGGAAAACCTGAAGAATTTCGTATTGGCTTTGCTATTTCTCTTGGCCTTTGCCCTATGCAAAATGAAATGTTCCATTTCATGCCTGGATTAATTGAAACATCTAAAATGTAGGCATATTTTTAAACTTTTCATTTACAGTCTCCATTCTGAGAAACTCAAATTAGAATAATAGCTCAGTGTTCCTCTCTGCAAATGATGAAAGCAAATGCTTTGCCATTTTAAAAAAATCTTTTTTTTTGTTTGCTTTGCCATTTAAAAAAATCTTTTCTCTTTTTGTTTGCTTTGCTTGCCTCCAACTACTCACTAAAGTCAACCTTCTTCCTCTTTCCTCTTGCAAAAACATTTTCCATTTCTTTGACAAACTCTTTGTCCAAAAATAATTCCCAGCTCTTTATAATACCTTGGAAGTTAATTTTGAAGCTCAGACTTGACAAAACGCTGAATTCAAGCCAAAATTTTGCCCAGGCTGACTCTTTGTAGGGAGATTCCCCACAAAACACAAGCTGGCCAAAGTCTCAGGAATCGTCATTTAAGTTTTCTTTATGCTGTGCAGCAAGTTCATTAAGAGGTCTGCAGCCTGCAATAAACCCCTCTTCAAGTAAAACCTACTGAAAATTGAAGCTAGCAGAGTTTCACCAGACTGGAGACGTTCACTGTGAATGACTGGCACCACTCTGGATAGGCCTTCAAATGTATTTTGGTTTTTCAGGCAAGCGGTTATGAGGAACTTTAGCAGCCGCAACACCAGCTGACTAAATCCATCGCTTCCCTATTGACACAGAGGGCTAATTTCCAAATCACACAACCACAATTTTAATTATGGAAAAATAAACTGCTCTAAAAAGAGTCTGTCTCCTCAGAACGGGCTTGACGGCCACAATTATATCTCTGATCATGTTCTCATCCGTCTAACTGTTGCATCGCGTTTTGCAGTGAATAGTTAAAAGGATATTCTCTTTCACTACTTCTGAAATTCAAATTTATTAACAACTTCTCTCACAACATACACACGTCAAAGACCCTGAGAAAGAACGTGCTGTGAAAATTATTTTGTGTTTACCTGCCTGGAAAATTGTATTCACATTGCAATTTAAATTAAAGCCAGACTTATTTCACTGTGGGTGGGGGGGAACTAATTTAATCCTGGATTGGAGAAAAATGCAAATTGAGGGGCTTCAAATGCAAATTTTCTATAAAGAGAAAAAAGCGTCTCCTGCTGAAAAGAAAACTAGAGATTAACATTCTGTGGGCAGGCCTACACTTTTTACAAGATTTTTATTTAGGTTTAAAGTCTATCTTGCACCCATTGAAGACAACTAATGGTACAGGATTGGGGTTGTCCTGAATGAGAACTGTTTCCTTCAACAAAAGTGAAGCTAAAATCGGGAGTGATGGAGTATGGGAGGAAAATTAAATTTCCTAGGTATCACATTAGCAGTTAGTAAATATATCAAGTCACAAACAAGTTTGCTCTGTCTACTTTTTAGTTACTGTTTCAATAGCATTTTAAGAATTTCCTTTAACTTACAGGGAAAACTATGGTTTGGCCTTTTTACGTTAAACCTCACGACCAGCGCAAATCACTGTCAAAAAGGTAAGCAGATGCTGAATTTAATGTTTAACACAGTATTTGTGTTTTACAGTAAAATTTGAGTTGTATCATATAATGAGATAATAGGTGACTTTCCCAGGATTTCCAGCAGAGAACGTTTCCACTTCGTTAGCACAATATAATAATGGAGCACCTGTTCGATACTGGAAAGTTTCTTTCAGGGGGCCGTATCAGCCGCTGGCATTGTTTAAATTCTCCTATTTCTTATTTAAATAGTGGGATTATACTGAAGCATCAGGTATAACCAAGCTACATTCATCTTAAAAAGGATCAAAACGCACAACAATGAATTCCAGGCTGGGGTTAAGTTCTCGTTATTTGCTGAAGAAGGAGGGTTAACACATATGATGTACAATTCACAGTAGATTTACAGCAGCCGCCCACCCTCTATATCCCAGATGGCTGACCCAGCCTAGCAAAGTTGTTGTTTAACCAGTAGAGGAGTTTGGAAGTTTTCCAACTGAACAGAGTTTTGTCAGGAAAACTCCCCAATTCATCAAACTGTTAATGTTTTGCAAAAACACCTCAAGTTCAACAAACTTTTTTTTAAAAAAAAAAAAAAAAAATCACAAAAAGGATGGCAAAGGAATGCTGATTTCAGTCACCAAATGCCTGGGGATAGCACGCCCCATTGAAAATACTCTGCACCAAGGTTTCAAAACAGCTTCTTTGACCCAGGTTCTCACTTCAAAATAGAACTTCTTGTGAACTGGAAATCCTGGGTTCAAGACAAATTTAGGGCAGAAACAAAAGTATTCCAATAAAATGACCCATCTCTGCATGTTAGCAAGCATCGAGGACATTTCATAAAGACAGTCTCCCTGTGTGCTTTTACAAAAACACAGCCACGGGCTGGAAGATCTACACAGGAGGCAACTGCTTGCCTTGCAGTAGGGAAACTGAGGGAGGAATGAGGTCTGGTCGGCAGTGTTATGAACTGACCCTCTCCAACTCGCTGTGGTACAGGGTTCTGACTCATCTAACAGGCAAGCAGGGGAAATCCACGGATTTAGGAACAATCTGAAGCTGAGGCATTTTAGGGGAGCACAAGTTCCTCCATACAATTGCCAAAGCTGGCTTTTTCCCCACTCTCAGCTTTCTCTAGACAGCCCGTGATGTTAACACTGTCCCATAGAGTATCAGCCTCTTTCCTCTCATCTGCACTAGAGGCAAAAGCTCCATTTACAGAACTGCCATAAGGAGAAAACTTTTTAGGGGAACATTCTCTCCACAGTCTGCAGACTATCCTACAGTAGGGACTAGTCACCAATGTGGGTAAACAATATCTTGCCCCTTTAAGAAGTCCATTAAGTGAATTCATCTATTATTAGAAATCTGTTTAGCAGAAGGGAATGATCAGTCTGCCACAGAACATGAGACAATTCATTTATTCTTTTATGCACTTAGAATGGCTTACAGCAATGGCTTGAATCGTCGCCAAGTAGATAAGGGCAAGTTCATCCAGACCCCGAGACAATGTTAGTCCAACAACCTGTGCAAAGATCAAAAAGAGAATGTACAAATCCAGCCAAAGTAAAACTCTTATTTTCTATGGTTTCTTGTTGTAACAAGTTTTAAGTGCTAATTCTAAGCCTTACTTTTGTGAGCTGTACACATAATGTTATGTTAAACATGTTATTCCTGATCTGGGGAAGAACTACATAAATTGTTCTTGCCCTTGCAAAGAAATAAAGAACAAACAGCATATTGTATGGGATTAGAGATAGATTAACTCTGACAGTTTTATATTATGACTCAGATACTGCTCGTGAATGTATTTAATGTAATAATATGAAAATGATATTACATAAAAATAACTTTTTAAAAGCATTCCTCCCCCTCCCTTCTAAGCACCCTAACACTGAAACACAATCAATAATTAAAGACTATATCTTAACCTCCTTTACTCTGTCATAAATCAATACTGCACTGTAGTTACTCTAGAATAATGTCAGCACAGGCAAGACCTGAATGCAGTCATAATTGTGGCAGAAAAAATATGTTGCTATTATCAGTATTTGCATACAGCCATCACATAAAGAAAATTTTGATTTTGCTGCAGCTTGTAATTCTTTCAAAAAATAATGCAGGTATTATTATGACCAAAAAAATATATGTCTTTTTTTTTTTAGTGTCTCCCTCGTTTGTAGTTTAAAATGTGTTGGAGTACTTACACCTACTCTCTCCTATCTCAGCCTTCAATACAGCAGATTTTGGTGCTGGTGAGTAGCTTGAGATGCTCACTGCAAGGACAATATGCCATTTTGATGTACATTTTTATATTAACCACCAGGTATTTTGATATCATCAGATTATACCCTCATGACATCCTTGTGTTAAAGTTCTGCACAATAACATCCTGGCTTGCGACCTACCTAGCCAATCTACCACATGAAGTTCATTGAAAAGAAACAGCCAGACATTTAGAGCTGGGTGAAAATCTCCCCAGCGGAGGTTCTTTGGTGAGTTTTCAAATGCTGCTCTTTCTGGTTCTGGACTGCAATGCTCTGAAAATTTCTTTGTACACAGCGCAATATTTCATTCCCTTTAAGTTCCCCAAAGTAGCCATTTTAAAACCACAAGCCAGAATCAGATCAGGTTTACCTTTGAACAAAGATGTATGAAGTACCATGGTTGCACATTTCCAATCATGAGGGCATCTATGCCCATTTTTAACAAAAAGCAGAGGAGCTTTTCAGTTTCTGTTGAAATTTACTACCCGACAACTCTAATACAGCACATTTATTGATCATTTGTCTGTTTAAATGAAGCAATCTCTCCTCAGAATATTTCATTCCTTTCCCAGATAGGCATACTCAAATTTGCGTTGAAATTCTTTGCAGCAGATAGGCAAAATTTGGTAGGCAGGTGAGTTAACAACAGCAAGCACTGCTAATCACGAAATGTGACTCCTAGGTAAGATACTGGGAGACACACAACACTCCTCGTATTTTTACAAAATAAATGTGGCTGTAGTGATATCTGAACTATTATGATATCTAGTTTTCTACCGAAACATTAGCACACTTTGAAATGCAGCAAGAAACCCAAATCCTATGGGATAGTTTAAATAGCTAAGGAGGAGTACGCTCAAAATTCAAAAAAGATTTTCCAAGATTTTTTTTTTTTTTTTTTTTTTTTTACCCTGTATTGACCTTTTTGCAAAGACAGGCTGTTTCTTACCATGCCCTTTAGTGTCAGATCTGTTAAGGGAGATCTGTTACCATGGAAATCTGGCCAAACATGTAAATCAACAGTGAGGAAACCCACAGGCAAAGATTTCTTAATCAGATCCAGGTGACTGTTCAAGTATGTATATATACTGTGAGCACTAGAAGAAAAACAAGTTGGAAAAAGAGGGGGGGGAGGTTATTCATCAAACATAAAACAGTTGTACTACCATCTAATGCAGAAAACCCATCAAAGAACGGCAAATCCCAAATCTAAAACAAAGGGGGAGAAAGGCAAAACTGAGTGCTTGCCAAGCCCGTGGCACTGCAGAGTGGGGGCAGAGGGGATGTCTGTCCATCCAACAGGCCAGCTGAATTCCTCAGTTTCACAGGACGAGGGGCCATAACAGCACCTTGTGATCCTGAGTCTGGACATTGACTCCTCCGGGTCCCTAGATGAGCCAGAACTGTTTGATATTTTGGGGGCTGGTGATGCTGACAGAAAGGTGCTGACACTGTGAAAGAGAAAGCTGGAGAAAGGAAAGCTAAGAGAGAGGAATAAGGAAGATTCCAAACAGAAATGAAAATCAAATTCCTTTATGAATGTTTAGAGATTTGTTTGATTAATCAATAGCACTGGACTTAGAGCTTTCCTTTTTTAAACCATAATTATTTCAGTATGTGTTATGATTAAAATGCAGCACTAAGGGTGGAGGAGAGAAAGCAAGTGGCTGCTATTTTAGGGAGGAGCCGAACATGGGCCTAAATATGATTGTATCTAAGATCAGATACTACACCCAACTCCACAACATCCCACAGACTTTTTCCTGGACCAAGAGTAATCTTAGGACTGATGGTGAATTCTTCAGTGCTTTGGCTTGCAATGACTCTAGTGACATTCCATTTAAAAAATGTTGCAATTATGCTCAGAATATTTTTTCCAACACTCATACTATCATAAACAGATTCATATATATTTTTCAGCTCCTCAGAAATTTCCAAGTGGGACATTTAATTCTAGACATGTGGGTCAATAATAGCATCTAACCCTAATTACAATTGATTAGTCATTGTCTCATCCACTGTAGACCCAAACAGTGATATTCATTTAGCCTCTACATGTATATTCAATCACACACTAATGAGATCCCTAAGGGAATTTGGCATATGCTTTACTAGTTTGACTTCTGACCTGCTAGCAGCTGTATATTTATACTCTGCATTCAACCATTCAGCTGCATGTTTTTCCAATTATACCTTACCATGTGTACGCTATCAGAGGATATCATTCAAAATGAAGTACACTTGGAAGACATTAAAATAACTAATTCACATCATTATTCACGTACTTTAAAATGTACTTTATGTGTCTTCCTGGACCTGAATTATGATAATTTTGAGGTCACAATCATTTTTTCCCCCTTGTTGTAAAAGTGGCCCTGTTTTCTATATCCCTAAAGACTGCACTATGAGAAGTACATGCTAAGGACAAAGTCATTTTATTACCAGTCTAAATCATGGCTTGACTCTTAGGAAGGAAAAGAAAGGAAAGCTTCACTCAACCACAGACCTACCAGACATCCCAGCTTCTATCTGATCTCCATCCTGCTTGATTCGTCTCACAAGGATTAGCCATTCCTGCAGCTCTGACAGAATATAAGGACTGGACAAAGGAGGCTGAAGTTCAGCCAAATATGCTTAAAGCCCACATAACTGTGGAATTACACTTTTTTTTTCACACCTTTTAGGTTTTTTTTTTCCTCCATATAGATATGGGTTCAAGGCAGTATATTTGGACTGAGTGACTGGCAAAATCCTTCCAACACCTGCCAGTTCTAGTTTCTACCATGTTTGTGTTACACATAGTATTACACCGTCAGCTCTCTGGAGTTTTTTCTTTCCAGTCCTGTGAGAAGGTATCAGTAGCAGCTGGATGGGACTTGCAGAGTTGAGCACAAGCTACTGCTATTAAAAAGGAACTATGTTGAAAGTGGAGAATAAGAAATCAGTGCAAGTTTGCCCAGGGTTATGTTCATATTAGGGACATAACTTCAGAAAGCAACAAGAGGTTGGTATTTAATCTGTTCAGAAATCCTAGATATCTTTCAGGAAAAAAAAAATCTAGAAAGTTTAGATTTCTAAATCTAAAAAAAAAAAAAAGTCTCTAAAAGATTGCCAAATGTGATTATTTTATTCTGCTTGGAAGATCCCAGAATTGCTGATAGATAATGTGTGTGTGACTTCACCACTTTTTTTTTTTTTTTTTTTTTTTTTTTTTTTTTTTAAATCAGGAGCCATCTCTTTAGATGAGGAAATAGCATTGAGAAGTGAAGGAAAGGAAATTCTGTCCTAAAACAGGAAGGACCAAAGGGCATATAATATTTGCTGTCAGTTAGGAACTGTGATTCTAGGAAACAGAAGTATTAAACTTCAAAGCATAAATTATCATATTATTTCTTTTTTTTAATTTCCTACTCTAGCCTACCTATACTGGATTTTACCGTATCAGTGATGGCTAGAGGTCAGACCTACACAATATATAGACCGAAGACCAAATGTGCTATCTACAAAGCAATTCCTGCCACTCACTGAACTGCATGAAAAAAAACAAGTTTTGTTGCTCACGGAGTATGCCAATTAGTTAAACCAAATGCTAAATTTACAGCTGTCCAGACAATCCTCATGTAATTCAACCCTCCTCGCTTCCAGTAAAAGGGAAAAGAGAACGTAGGAATAGTACTGGGAGGGTTGCACAAAACTGGTCTTCAGCTCAAGTGGTCAGTAGGGGCTGGTTTCTGGCAAGTCTGTCTAAGCCACTTGTGCCCTAACAAGTTACCACAAATTACTGAAACAGTGATAAACGCAGCTTGCAAACTCCTGCTCCTGGTATAGGGATGGGAACAGAAATCTGCACAGTGAGGCTTCTGAGAGCAGCTGCTCAGCAGGCAGTGCCATTGCTGAACCTGCTGATTAGCAGCGTTAGGAGCCTGGGAGAAAGGAAAGACAGGTTTAGGAAGGTAGAAGTAGGTGACAGGCAGCAGCAAGTAAGAGGCACGGATTTGTGACCTCAGATGTTGTTTTCAATCATTCAGACACGCATGCGCTTTTTGGCACTGCAGAACCAGTTTAATTCTTCACAGTGTTGCACCTCGCATGGGAAGCAAAGGCAATATGCAACTGCACACCTAAGGATGGAATTCTCGTTTTGTTTTCTTTTGACGACCATTCGCAATGGCTGAACAGATAGAAATTCCTACACTGACACAGAGAATATACTGAACATTATAAACCAGATTCTCTGACATATTCTGCTGAGATTTCCAGGCAAATACTTTGTCATCATCACCACCAACAATCCCCCAAGACAAGACGCTATGTTCTTACTAAGTATATGACTTAAAATAAGTAAACATATAATCCAAAGTTTGGGCCAACACTGTTCACTAAAAAAATGCCTCACTCCTGTATAGCTACTGCTACTAGCCCCTATGAATAAGGCTGAAACTTGTGTTCCACATGTAGAAAGAAATGAAGAAATAAGGAGAAAAATTCAGTTTGAAATGCAAAATTTCTGATTTTTGTTTGTTCAGATTAAATTATTTAAATTTAACAGATATTTGAGAAGGACAGGGAGAAAGAGGATAGAGGGAATTAATAAGAGACTTGTTTACTAAATTTATAGCTATCCAAACATTTAATTAGGAGAGTAGTATCTGGAAAGCATTATAAAAATACCATTGAGCAAATTAACTTTACAAAATACCATCCTTTTTATAAAATAACTTAACCCTTTTTTATCAATGCTATCCTCCACAGTTTTACTAACTGCAGGAGACTCAGATCCAAAGTTGGGACACCCTACATTTGGATAACATGGAGTTCTATTCCCGATACTCTGTCTTTAGTGTCCTGTTCATATCACAATCCAAGCTTTTAGCACCATGAAATTAGTTGTGGTCAGTCAGTTCAGTATCAGACCTCGTAGAGACAAGCAGGCTACTCTATACTCATTTTTCCAACACACAAAAACCGGTTTATCCTGGCATTATAGACTAAACTAATTGTTTTATACTTGCACTTCATATTGAGGTACTGGGAAAATGACCTGGAAGCCAAAATTTTGAGAAAACCCCCGGATCAATCCTTATTTCAAACATACACAGATGCATTTATTTCCTGATTTCCTTTTATAAAGAACAACAAAGAGAATTCTAGGAAGCATGAATCTATTTCATACTGAATGGAGTCCAATACTTTTCTGGGAATCGTGGTCAAGTTCTTACAAACAAGTAAGGCATTGAGCACTACAAAGCATGGCAGGGTCATCCAGAGAAACCAGGTAGCCTTATCCCCCCCAGGGAGGACTGAAAATAACTATATAACTGCATGTGCTTAATACATCTATCAGGACAAAACCTCGCCTTTTAGACCAGAGTGATAAACTGAAGATAAAATGCCAAGTTTCCTGGTTTCTTTTCTTTAATCTAAAGAGGAAAAAGAAATTTAAAAAGAGAATCAAATTTTCATCCAGTGTGCCTAATTGTTCAAGCTAAGATCTCTCTGGGAGTGACATGAACATTTTAAAAGGAATCTAAGCCAGAATAGCTTGAGAAAGTCCAGATCTGGCAGAAGTGTCTGGACTGTCTTCATCCACTTCTAAAGCAGACCAAACTAAAATTCCACATCGCACACGGCCTCCTGCTCAAGGAATCTTGGAGTTACATCCAATTCACTCCTACATCTTGAGTTTTGTCTGAAAATTCATCCTGGGTTTCTCTGCTCTATTTGTGCTGCCATGCAGAAGGTTTTTATACAGTGGCTATACCTTCCTTTAGATGTCTGTTCCAATAATATTGAATAATATATTCCTAATTAAGCTATATCTCATCCTTGGAGCTTAATAGTGTCATCTACAAATTAAGACACATCATTAGCCCAAGGCATAAAGGTCTGCTGAACAGGGCTGACGCTACAGTATCAAGAAATACACTGGGCAGGATATAAAAGAACTTGAAAAGCAGAAAGTTAATATCACCACTTGGATACGCTGACGGTATGTGAGGGGAGTTTAAAGCTTTCATCTTTGATCAATCTCCTGGCAAGCCTTTGTAAATACTTCCAACCCACTATCAGACTGTTAATTCCCCTGTTTCAGAATGAGGATACAGCAGCGCACTGCTGGGAATACAGCGTATCATCAATTTGTAAGGCAGGTATGCGATAAAGGAATAAGAACAGTGACCTGGCTGCAGCTTTTGACTGTAATTCTGGGAAGGCGACATGGTCTCGGATCACATGATCTATCTGAAAAAGAGGAAAGTAACATTTTTGGGACTATTACATCTTAAAAAATCAGTCCTGGAAAAGGGTAATGCAGTGTCATAACTTTCAAAAGACAAGAGAGCTTCTAAATTACTCATGAGGTGTTAAGTCCTAGGGCTAGTGAAGCCAATGGCAAAACTCCCACTGACATTACTGGATTCAGGATTTGGCTTAAAAACAGTAACAGAAAACAACCACCATTGCACCAAAAATAGGCAAAATACTAAGCATGCAACCCTCAGTCAGAAGAGCAAGCTGAAAGGATGACTTTTTTCCTGTCCAGCACTACCTGAGAGCATGTCCTCTAGTCTCTCCCACTCTCTTGCATGCATACCCTCACCGGAATTCTACCAGGAACATCTTCTTGGCCCAAACCCTTCTACACCACACTGTTACAATAAAACACCAGGTGTGTTGTCATCCTGATAGATGCTCCATATGTTCATTGCAGGAAACAAAATGTATAACCTGAAAAGCAATTATTGCTATAAAAAGAGATCAATATAGGCTCTGTCTTATACTAAATTTATAAATCAGCTTGTCCTTTCACTCCAGACCGGTTACCATTATTCACAAAACAAAGGATCAGATAGAGTAACGTGGGCTTTTAAAGCAATAATTCATCAGGTTTTGTGATCTCTTGATAATATCCCATCAAAGGTGACGGTAAAAGCTAAGGAGGCAAAACTAGAACTACTCAAGGGCACTGAATATATTTGGTAATACCTATTGGCAGCAAACCACACTGGGTGTTTATTTTTTAACAGAATGAGTCTAGTCCTTAACCAGTGTAGCAAAACATATAACAAAGCATCCACCTCTGATCATAGCAATAAAAATAATGCATGCCTGTTCTTTCTGAGATTTGCATCAAAGACAAAAGCTCAAACGTGCATGCATTAGAAACCAAGCTCAGGCCTGAATTTTGCAATCTTGCGTAATCTCTTTAGAACATAGGAGCAGCTCATAAATTCAGAAGGAAATCTATAAATAAGTATCACATATGCATGTGTTAAGAAAACACTTTACACAAAAATGTTACAGAAATTATAAAGTTAGATATTTAAATGCCCTTAATTCAAGACATGGCCACATGAGAGTTGCAACTAGAAACCCTGTTCTGCTATTTTTTATTTTACAGTTTGTAATGATGTCATGCCATCCTTTGTCTCTGTTGTGCAATATCTTTCTTCCTATAAATTTTGAAAATCCAGTGTAAAAGCCCATCTAATACAGAAACAAACAAGCTTTTTCAAAACAAGCAGAGTTCTTAATTGGACCCTGTCTGAACCAGTTTTCAAAATCCAACAGACTTTTTTCGCAGCTGTATCAATAAATAATTAATTAGAGATTTTTAAAGGGAAGTGTATCAGTTTCACTTTCAAGAAGTTCAACAGACTGTTCAAATTTCATGAAAAGAATTCACCTTTGGGCATAGATCAAGCAATGAAAAGAATCCCAAAACATGTCAATTTTTTTTTAATTTTAGAAAGCTTGAAGTATGAGAAAGCAGGATCTTAAAAAGACTACAGATTTAGAATTACAAAGATAACGAATGCAACCTATCCTCCGAACAGTGCACATACACTGTTTCTTCCTATGGCTCCCTGTGTGTTTTCTGTACATACAACCTCAAGAAAACCACATGAGATATTCTAAGAATGTTTTAATAAGACAGCTTCCCTAATATACCTACAAGTACTTAGAGCTGACTTTTGCTATGGGCCCTAACAAGACCATACATTTTTTCCAGCAATTTCTTTAATGACTCAGGAATGTCTTGTTCTCTGCTACTAGAATGGAAAGGGGTTTTAAAATCACCTTTCTGAAATGCCCTAACTCTCATGGTACATTTTAAATGTGGAACCACCCTGAGCCAGCCAAGAAAATACACTGACTTGCCGTAACCTCTCTAGAGACTTGCCGTAACCTTTCTAGAGCTTAGTTAAGTGTCTTTACATGCTTTGGATTAAGCACATAGAGACTTCTCTCAAAAGAATTCTTACAAAGAAACACACAAAATTTGCCATTTTCTTTTTAAAATGGTGGGGTTACAAGCAGTTAATTTAATTTTACTTCTGGTTGTAGCAGCTACGTATAAAATGGGACTGTTTGGTTCTAACCCCATCTTGACCTGCAAAATTTAAAGCACACACATCCCACCTGCTGCGAGAGCGCTCTAGGGATGGGTTGGGAATGGGATGGGAAGCAGAGGTGGCAGGAGAGGAAGAGGGATGACTCTTCCATGAATCCGTGACACTATACAGAGAGGAATGTCAGATTCACGTGGCCAAGGAGAGAGCACAGGAGGAAACACCAATTCATGGCTCAGCACTTAGGGTGTGTCTGGGCTTCCTGATCCAGGATTATTTGTTTCTCATTCAGTGACTGTTCCATATGGAATGTATAAATGCAGTGATGCCCCAATCTACTACTTCCTGGACAGGTACTCTGATCACCAGGCTTTAAAAAAGATGGGTGGTGCTAGGTCTGAGTAAGAGCACAATTACACCTGCAATTTGTGAAAGACTGAACCCACCTGTATGTTTGGTGAGCTTACAGAGGATTCCACAGGACTGGGCCCGCCTCCTGTAGTTTCTCCAGAGGAGCTTGGCACCTCACCCCAAAGGGCACTCAGTATTTCTACAGACTGACCAGGGAGACACCCAGGGAGCTTTAGAAGCTTCCAGGGTTAAGCAGCCACTAAGGTCTTGCTGACACTTTTGGACTCTAAGCCTCAATACTGTTTTATATATCTAGTCTTTTTTTAAATTGGACATCAGTGTTTAGAGTTCTGACTGCTTCCCTTCAAATAAGGAAATTATTTTTAGAGAATCCAGTCTGGTTTTTATTTTTATTGATAAATTAAATTAACCTAATATAGTTAGACTTTCTGCACTCACGGAAAGAATTGAGGTGACAATATACACAGTATCTATCTAGACAGGATAACATGCTAATATATTAATATTCTGTCCATACAGTATATCTTTCATTTATGCCCATCAATGAGCACAACTGTTCTATATCCAAGTCTATCTTGGCCTCCCGATAAAGAATGAATGCCTATTTGCCTGTAAAATAATAACAATAATTATCACCATCATTATAAAAGGAAGACATGCCCTTAGTGCTCTGCCCCATATATAATCCCCCATCCCATATATAATCCCCCATCCCTTACTATTGTAAGTGACATCAACTAATAGTTTATAGCAGTGTGGTATCTCCCATGATCTTACAGAGGTGTTTCAGACAGAGCTCTGCCTGAATCGACAGTGAAGGTATCCTGAGTGACAGCAGTTATGGCAGACCTCCCATCTTGGAGTCTGTTTGTCTCTCCAAACACTTACCAGTTTTCCTGTAGCACTTTGACCTCCCTCATTCAACCACAATCCAGGTACCATTGCAGAGAAATAAGGTCCCCAAACACCAGGCACAAAAATGGGTGTTTCACTGATCTGGAAAGGCAAGAGACAGCTCTAATGAATCAAACTACTTGCCAACGTAGCTATTTCACAATTAATGTTTATCAGGTATTGGAGTCCAACAGTGAAAACGATTCCTGCTCCTCCATTGGAATCACCAACATGAGTGGAGATAGATAGGTACAGATTTACTCTAAGGAGAATGTGGAGAAATGTGTCCCCCATTTGCATCATTTTTAGGTGACATGCCACAGCTGCAGCTACTGATTGCACAACTGCTCCACTCACTCCCATTTATAGAGCAGCTCTGTCTAGCTACGCAGAAAGTGAGAAATTTCAGGAACAGAAGCAAGGAGATAGAAACTGCCTTGTTGCTCCAGAAAAACACTGTACTGAGAATGGACAGTCGGATACAACACTCTGCTTGCCTGTCAACAGAAAAAGCTAATGTAATCAGCAACCAGCGTTTACAGAGCACTCATCCTGTGTGTTTTCAGAGTTAAGAATCGAGAGGGAATCCTGCTGACAGTGAGATCCCCTGAGATTTGATGTCAGCTCCCGAGGCTTGCAGTGGATCCCCCAAGCTCCAGTGTTCTCTCAGCACTGCCAGGAATTAGGTGCCTTGGGTGGGAGCTGCAAGCCTGGGCTGGGAGAAAGGGGATTTGCTTGTATTAGCAAACAGGAAATATTTGGCCGGGTAAACATTGTATTCTGCCCCTTACTTAGGCTTAGCTTTACAGAAACCACTCCTTCCTTCGCACCTGTGAAGCCTTTCATGATGGCAGATATGTAAGCATTATCTCCCAGAAACTGAACAGGAGTGTATTCTACCACTTGCACACAAACATACCACCCACATACACAGTGACATCCTGCTCCTGTGCAATATTACAGTGGTTAGACCACTCAGGATGTGGGAGACACTGCTTCACTTCCTTTCGCTGCTTCAGAAGATGCAAATTAGTAGTTTATAAGGGTGGAGGGCATTTTCCTTCCTCTTATAAAACTGTTCCACTTTCAATAGACTAGATCGACTTTCTAGAGTTTCCTTCTGGCTCAGAGAGCAAGCCCAAGGAGGTACAGCACCTAGTCTAGCGAGCAAGGCACAGCATATGACAGGGAGTGGGGCAGGTGAACGTGAGTCCTGGTACTTGCTACTAAGACTCGTTATGTATTCTGCACTGGTTGAACACCTATAATTCTTGCAGTGGGGGCTGGAGAACACAGGTCATCCATCCCCTGGCAGGCTACCTGCTTCTCTTGGAAGCATGATTCATGTTTTCTCTTCCAGGAGCAGCGGAGGTATATACATTGAGGTATATGCAGCCACGATTCCACTGGGAAAAGAGAACATCAGTGCAGCCCTACACCATCACATAATGCATGTATGCACTTCCCACTAGTTGTTGTTAATGGGATGGCTAAATCTGCAACTGTTGTTCTCTAGAAGATGGGAAGCACTCCAAGAGGGGGAAACAAGAGAATTCTCTAACAAAATAAGCCTGTATGTCTGCAATGCTGGAACAACAAAAAAGAGAGGTCTTACTTAGTCAATGGGATGATGGGTTTTGTATTTAGACCTTGTTCTTCATTAGCAAAATTCTATGCCCATTGAAGGATTTGTAAGGTTTGCTATTGATTTCAATAAGGCCCGGTCTTCATGTCAAAATACTTTTGAGGAGGAGTAATTAAAATTTCAGGCCTGTTCCTATTAAACTTGGTACACATTCTCCCTATATTTAAACAGGCCAAACTTTAAAGGCAGTTTTTGCTAGCAACTAGGGAATATGCTCCAAGATGCAGTTTACTGGCATTTGTGCAGCACACATGTTTAGTAAATACACCAGCAGGGAGGTTTCTGCAGAAACAATACTCTGCTCAAGCCATAAACTTTACATTACAGCTGATTCTTGTCATGAAGTTAAGTAGGAAAACAAACCAAGAAAAACTAGTTTTTCAAAATGCATCCCTCCAGTGTCAAGCAATCCTGATTTCTCTTAGGGACGCATCTAAGGAATATGAGAATCTTGCTCAGTTCTCCACTCTCAGTTCTAATGCACTGACTTACTTTAGCTAAAGATGTATGCGTGCACATGTGTCTGTGTGCCTGCGTAAGATTTTGGCTGGCTAAACCCATTAAAAAGCAAGAATAGCTGCACTGAATTTAAAAAGGCATTTATGACTCCAAGTGGATGAAGCTACGTCAAAAACATTGCAAAGACATTTGGTTTTGTTTTGTTTTCTCTTAAAACTACAAATTAATACAGCTTTGAGTTTTCAACACCTCTATGGGGCAAGCCTTCTTTTACAATTTCAGTAACAAAATGAAGGGCAACAGAAAGCAATTCCTAAAATAACCTGCTTTTTAGACCAATTCCACATCACTGACCTTACAGAGAACACAGCAGAAAGTCAAAACTCCCAGCTAGTTTCTGCTCCGAACTAGCGATGGAAGCGTGCTGGAACCCAAAGGTCCCGTCTCACTCCCATCCCACAGCTGTGGACACAACACGTGTCTCTACAGGTGGAAAGGAACGTTTAGGGCAGAAGGCAGCCTGGGTTTTTGAAGTCTCATCTCAAAATATTTTTGACGCAGCAAACTTTGAAGTACTCTGTACCGTGATTTCTGAAGGAAGAATCTAGCTACACCAGAGGCATCAAGCTTAAAATTCAACTTCTGTGTAGTCTGAAGAAACCAAATAGTCTAAGGCTATTAAAGGCACAAAGATGCACAAAATCAGGGGAAGTTCTAAACATCTGTAAGGACAATATTTGAAAATAGTTTAAAGTAGTTTAAACAACAGTTTAAAAGAAAACCCAAACCCCAACCTTTCTTCTATCATTAGTCCACAGTTTACCAAATTATGCTAGAAGTCTGATAACACTAAGAGTTTTAGATTGATTAAAAGACCAAACTCTCCCTGGAGTCAGTACTTCTGGCCTGGTATTCTGGACATCCACAGGAATTTACCAGGACAGGATATTTCCGTGCTGGCTCTTCTCAAAATACACTGAGACTTTCCTATCATCTTACAACTGAAGTACCGTTTGTACACATTCCAGCAAACTTTCAACACATAAAGAGAGCAAACGAGGCAGTTGCGTATCGCCACACTGATGAACACAGCCAGTGTGGTACTAGGTTAGCATTTTGTCTACTGTGGGAACTTTTAACTGGAATAAAGAACATTGGCTATCATGCTGGGCTTTACTGATACTGCACATGGCATCATCAGATTTCCTGTTTCCTCCTTCCACTTAAAGAGCTGAAGTCACATTTTGCAGCCTTTGGGTTTTGATGCATGTGGAAAAGCGAGAACATTGGGAAATAACATACTCCCCAAAAGAGACACGCAGTCTTTGAGAAGCAACAGGGTGAACATTCTTCTGTAGATATATGCATAAGAAATAGCAAATGGTTTCCATTTCTCCTCCTCGAAATATCTGGATGATGCTTAAGTTTTTCAAGCCATGCAGCAGCTGGCATTTGTATTTTCGTAAGAAAAAGTCCAAATTCTGTTTGAGCATACATACCAACCAATCCCACTAAGACACATGACCAGACATAAGCGTAAGGTTGGAGAAATAGTGCAAAGTTTGCTGCCGAACCCAGAAGATAAGCACAATTTGCCAGACTCAGAGCTATTTTTGTTACACTAAATACCACGTCCTTTTCATAGCTTTCTATTGCCTTCAGACATTCTTATGATGATATAGGAGGATCAATGTGGTGTTGTTATTTTTTTTTTCCTTTAATGAGCTTAAGAAAATCCTTAATCTTTTTAATAGAAAAACAACATCTGTTTTACATTTATGGGCAATTGATTTTTATTTTTAAAGCAAATAAGAGATGTCATCCTTTGAAAGTTAAAATATGGATTCAATGGGAGCCTTGGATTTTCTGCCTTTTATTTAACTTAAATTCATCCTGTGACACGCTCCTATTGTGAGCCATATGAACATTTATTTTTTTTTACATATAGTGAAACTGAAACACAGAGAGGATATCCTCTGCTAGACATTACAATGATCTCTGCACAACAATTATTGCAGCAGGAATATGAAGATGGGAAATGAGAGAATCTAAACCTATTCACGCTTTGAGTCATAAGCAGCATCTATAAATATTTCAGTTGCACATATTCACACAGAGACTATTGCCCTCATCTATGGTGATGCTTACTTACAGTAGTAGTATGCTCGGATAAGAAATTCCACCTCACAGCTGTTCCATCTGTGGATGGGGAAGAAACCTTCTGTGCAGGAAAATGCCACCTTTCCATGTCTCCCTAGCACACACATTCCTGCTTGCTCAGCCCATCATTTCAGATGAGATGAGTGTTAAGCAGTTCCAAGATTCCTGCTCATTTGAAGGGGAATAAAAAGAGTTCAACACCTTCTGAAATGAAGAAGAAGGGGGAAAAGTTCTGTCTGGGAGGATTTAACCTGTGTGCTTTATAATAGACCATGCTAATATGTAAGATATGTAAACATTATAGAGCAATCAGAAACAAATGAAATTATGAATTCAGTTTAACAATATTCAGCTGTGGTGCAACTGCCAGAAGGCACTTTTTGTTATGAATAGATCATTTGGATGAGTTACAGACCAGATTTCAACCCTGGCGTGTGCTAGGGAAATCAATGTCAAACTATCCAAGATCAGAAGGTATCAGCAGTACATCTGGCAGCCCACAGAAATGAAAAATGTCTTTAAAATATCTAATGCTATATAGAACTAAGCTAAAGTATAAGAAGACCTGCTTAAATGGCACTAATATGAGATCTGTAGTGCATTTAGTTTAGTTTAGCCCTTGCCACTTGCCTTTCCCTCTAAAACAAAAACAAGCAAAAAAAAATAATCCCCCCCTATTGTAAAAGTCTACGTGGAAAAAAGCACTACTTACCACTTACAGGCTAACTTACAGCTCATGTTAGAGAATCAGAGGAGTCAGTGCCTTTAATCCAAAGCAAGTTCAGCTTTCAGGACTGTCATTTGGTACAAGGAGTGAAACAGAACACAGACCTTCACAGACAAGAATCACCTAGGCATACAGCCATCCCATAAAATGAGCAAAATGCAATGTGAGATTTATTTTACTTAGCTTTGTTTTGCTAGACTAGCCATAATGATCAGGCACATGCTTGTGTTTCCTCCTCAGTTTTATGTAAATGTTACGGCAATCAGAGACAAGATAAAATAAAACACACCACACTGGTGAGAGCAGTTTTATGGAAGCATGAATTTCAGCAGAATTTTCTTCCTTAGTTGACACCATCTGTTGCTGGTGTAGGCTTACACAAATTCCTTACAATAACACTATCAGAGAATTTGGCTATTACCTGAACAAGTAAATCTTTATATTAACAAGGTATATTGTATCTTCTTCCATTTCATTTCTGCTTCCTAATATTGGGCCTCTGCTATCTGGCAGCATTCTAGTATCATTATCAGATTCTCTATTTACTTGCAGTATGCCACAGAGAGAGAAAATAAAATTTCCGTGGAACTATTCTTGACTTACACTCACTTACATGAAAGCAAAATTAAGCCTTCATTCTACTGTCCAACTTTTTTTAGAATAACCATTTGATAATGAGAAGCTAGGTCAGAAAATTTGTTTGAAAATCACCTCACTTATCAGCTTCTATAGCCAGAAATTCAGAATAACAGCTGCTTTTGTTAGGCTAACACAGGTATGAAAAAAGATCTAAGATATTAATGGAGAGTAGGGAAAGAAACAAGGAAAAGCACCATATCAGTCACCAACTAATAAATGCTCTTTACAGTTCTGGACTTTGATCACTGACAAGTCAAATACTTTCATTAACTTCTCTGCTGACTTTTAACTTTCAAAGTTTCTGACTGACTGTGGATTGAGAATACTGACATTCATTCAATTCAGGGGTTTTACACTGATGCATAAAATCCTGTATTAAGAAAACTGTATCATTTTGCTTCTGCTGACAGATGGGTCTTATATAGCTATTCGACCACAACTCTCTGACAAAGAATGAAAGAGATTCATAAAAAAAAAAAAAGGAGAGAATTCAAAGAGAAACCCAAGAATGTTTCATTTCTAGGTTTCTGGTTCAAACCTAGGTCATAGCAATAGCTACTGAATGTGTGATTTAATAACGGCACTTTCTGGTGGTATATATATTAACTGGGTGGACTTGGGGCATGCAATTGTACTTTCAGTGAATTGATGTCTACTCTAAAATTGCCATTCTGGAAATTATTTCTCAAGCACTAAATGGGTTTAAAACTAAGCTTCCCCGTAACTGTGAAGGCAATTCTCTATGTTAAGCCTATGGTGAGTACAGTCAACTTCTTAAAATATATTTATTATTAGCGGTAATTACATATTAAACACCTAACAGCATTCAAGCTTTAGCCTGATAGAAAATATATTTAAGAAAATAAGGTCTTGGAACACAAGAAATGTACTTTAGAACACAAAGGAAATTAAAATTTATTAATATTCCAATTCCTATAGGTCATATACCACCAGTAATTTATTTGATTATATTTTAAGCTTATGTTCCCTGGTCATCATCAGTTTGCTATGCAGCCGCCCAGCTTGTGGTGGCAAGTCACATAGCTCTCTTCCATGTGACAGGCTGGCATCCCTTGGGCCATCCACAGTGACAGACATGCTCTGCAATTATATTAAGACTAGGCTCCCAAAATTTTTATACAGAGATAGATTTATCCCACTGGAAGCATGGAAGTTACTTGAGCACCACCACCACAGATACAGAACGTGGACTTCAGGAGTCTGCCTGAGCACATCCATCCACAGATGATTTTGGTAATCTGTTTACATGCAGTTGAAGAATTCTGGTTTATGTGATGAAATCACTTTCATAAATGCCTTGCTCAATATGCACTCCGCCATTTGTTGCCAAGGCTGTGTCAAGGGTTTACCAAACTCAGAGACCTGAAAAGTTACTAAACCTTAGGGACTCCCACTGAGTTTATAAGAATGGCAACAGAATGAATCAAAGAAAAACAAAACTGTCCAGCCATGTCTATCAAGGTGGTGCAACATAACAAAAAAAAAATATTCAAAGACATCAGGCAATATTTTTGCAGTGTAAGATACTGCAAGATAAGATTTCTGACTGTGGAGCCAGGCAAGGTTAAAAGAGACAGACAGAAAGGTAGATACCATCCAAACCAGAAAAAAATCATGCGAGAGAATCAAAGGGTTCTGGGCACTGCCCAGAGCATAAACTTATGGCAAGAGAGTGGCCTGTGGTAGGACATTTGAAACAGAAACCTGTATTCAGTATTTTTTTTTCCCCCAAGTAGGTTTCTTTTGTGTTGGCTTTAGTAAAGACATGTTTTTATGTCACCCGTGTCCCCTCGCTGCCTTTAGTCTCATGGGAGGTAAGCGTTACAGGCGACTGCTCGCAGGACTGGAGCTCTGGCAGAGGCATAGGTGCCTATTCAGTTCTCAGGGCCTGAGACAATTGGCCTGAGGGGTCTCAGAAGAGACTTTACACCCAGAAAGTGTAACTGAGAGGCTGAGAGAGAGGACAGTGATATTTCTTCTCTACACACCACGCTAACATTAAGAGCACGCATCCAGCCCATTTCAGTCCAGCAGCTCAGCAAGGTTCCGAGTGCAGCAGACCCATGAAGGGGATGTATGACAATATTGAAACAAAGACCTTTCTGATTTTGCTGCTTATTCTGCACTTGGTAATATCACAAACTTGTATAACAAAAATCAAACCAATCACAACACCACCCTTAAGCAAAAATGACCAGAATTAGAAACATACAGAGAGTATGCATCAAAATGCAGACCGGGATCTGAAATTTCTGATGATGATTTGGAACTTGTATTCCAGTTCAATCCCTGCTTTAGTTATTTTCCAGACAAAACTTTCAGTACAACCTAAAACTAGGAGACGGAGATGAATTCTTAGGGACTACTGTTACCTCTTATTCCAAATAGTAACCCTTATGACAAGGGCAGAAAAATGTGAATGACACGCATGCAAAACTATTTCTAATTTTCTAAATTTTCCATAAAACATTAACTGGTCTACAAACTATAGACCAAACAAGGTATGTGATTAATGCGCAGTAAAGAAACCACACTTGCACTAGACTGCCTCACGTCTGAAAATATTTCAGGTGAGTTATGCGATGGGACTATATACTGCACAACCTGGCTTTATATCTAACAAGAATTAATTAGAGGAAAACTTCACTGAGATTATTAAACATTTCCACTGTGAGATTTTTATTCAAGGATAAATAAGGAAAGGTATTTGAAAATTTTGTAAATCTTATGATTTTTAATGAAAGCATATGTTGAATTACAATAATATTAGTTATTAAACTTGTACTTAATTTATATTTATGGGTATCAAGAGAAATTCATCTGGACCAGTGCTTCCAGCCCTGGGAGCCAAAGCCCCAACTTGTACAAACCAGCGCATTAGCCATCAACTTCCATGGAGATATGTTGATTTTTACTGTCTGAAGATCTAGCCTACCACTTTTATTTAGACGCTTAAAGAAGTACTCTGATTCTTGAAAAGGCCAAAGACCCACATTTCCCACTGATTTCCTGCCTCAAGAACTTAGAACATGAAGCCAGTTGTTTAGGTATCCAAATGTGAACTTGGGCACTGACCCTTAGGAAGTATGTTTGCCCTAGATTTTTAGTGTCTATAATTAAGAATGCTAGCAAATGTCCATATTGGAGAGACATCTCTTTGAACAAGGGAATACTTAGATACAAAAGAAGAAGGAAATCTACCTATTTCTGCATGTTCATGTTCTCCATTTCCAAAAGCAGGGAACAAGAGCGTTCTTGAAGATAGATCCTGCAGTCAACTCTTTGGCTCCAAGAACATCACGCTAGCTCCTTAGGCACACTTCAGAAACTGAGAACTGGACATGACTTTACTTGATACGTTCCTCAAAAAGGGGGATGACTGCAAACTCAGACGTTTACTGCTTTAAAACTGATCCACCAGCAGAAACTATAAGGTTTCCTCCCTCACCCAGAGGATCCTGGTTTTTAGAACAGTTAAACACATCAATTAAAATAGTTCTTAAAACTGACAACAAAACAAAAAAAATCAGATTTAGCAAAAAAACCCATCCTGTTGTACTCAGCTGTATTTTATTTTACCTTTTAAAATGCAACAGCTCAGGCTCTTGCCAAAAGCAGGGAATGCACAAGGTCACAGGCTGCACTTGTATAAGCAGCTTTTCTGGAGGTCTGCCACCAGAAGCCAGTTTGAAGTTGCATTTCTGAGAAAACCTTCTGACAATGGATGCTATAGGGCTTAACTCACTCATTGTACTCCTTAACAGAGCAATGGATGTCTCTACACAGCGGCCCATTTTTTGATAGCAGTCAGGTCCGGCCTTTTCATCTGAGCTGGCTGTGGGTATTTTATGCTATTTTTCAATATGCTGCATCAGTTTTCAGCCAATGGTATGTATGGTATTAGTATGTCTTAGGGTACAGCCACATGAATAAGTTATTATGGGCAAAACTAGGAGGTCAGTTGCCCAGCAAAACCACCTCTACTCATCATCTTTCTGTGGTGTATCGTGTGACAGATCCCAGGGACCTCGCACATTCCACAGGAAACCAGGGCCAGGAGTGCTACTGCAGAGTTGCTGACATCGTGCAAATGCACACTATAGATTAGTCAGTTAATTTCTTCATCTGCCTGTACTTTATTACTTGATCATACAAAAGGATTTTAAAATTCTGTTCTTTTTTTTTTTTTTTTTATACTAATCTTATCAAAGAAGCCTGCAATGATATCAGCCTGCAAATACTAACCAGCAAAGCCAGACAACTGAGATTTGTTTTAAACAGAATCATATTTTTCACATTATAAAATCCTGCCATTTTCCCAAGGGGAAAATACAGTGAAGGACTGGTACCTCTCTCTCCTACTGTAAACTTTTGACTTCCTCTCTTTGCATTCAAAGCTCCAAATTCAGAAGCAGAATATAAAAAGAGGAAAAAATGAAAACTGTATCAGAAGCAAAATGCTCTTCATTTTGTTCGCCTTACAATTATCAATTTTAAAATGGTGAAATGTTAATAAAATACCACTTCTCTGCCAAAAAGTGGATTTTTATAAATCTCCTTTTCAGCTAGGAAAAGATGTTAGTAAAGTGGTAGACAGCAAGACAGAGAGAGAGAGAGAGAGAAGAAAATTTCAAGCGTGATTAAATCAAATAGGGTGAGTATATATTTAATTTTCACTATATACTGTCTACCTCATCAGGGCAAGGAAACTCAACTGTAAGGAAGCTGAGTTTGACTCACTGCATTTAGGGCTACATTAAACCTTCCCAATCAATTTTCTCCTCGCAAGGACAGACAAGAATGGAGTAGGTGCTCCAGTTCAGAAATGGTACTGAAATCCAAACAATGTATGATACTGAGCCACTGAACTCTCACACGGCTACCAACAATATCCTTGTAGCTCCTTCCCATTGAATAAAACCCTTCTCCCTAATAAAGAGTCTCTCCCCATCTTTCCTGCAGCCCCTTTAAGTCCTGGGAGGCCACTCTAAGGTCTGCCCAGAGGATTCTCTTCTCCAGCTGAACCCCCCAACTCTCTCAGCCTGTCCTCACAGAGGGGGGCTCCAGCCCCCTCATCATCTCCGTGGCCTCCTCTGTCCCCGCTCCAGCAGGTCCGTGTCCTTCTGCTGTTGGTGCCCCCGGAGCTGGACCCAGCCCTGCAGGGGGGTCTCACCAGAGAGGAGCAGAGGGGGAGAATCCCCCCCTCGCCCTGCTGCCCACCCTGCTCTGGGTGCAGCCCAGCACACGGGTGGCTCTCTGGGCTGTGAGTGCACATTGCTGGCTCATAGTCAGTTTTTCATCCGCTAATACCCCCAAGTCCTTCTTCGCAGGGGAAAGGATGCTCTCAATCCACTCATCGCCAGCCTGTACTTGTTCTTGGGATTGCCCCGACCCATGGGCACGACCTTGCACTTGGCCTTGTTGAACTTCATGAGGTTTTCCCAGGCCCACCTCTCCAGGCCATCCAGGCCCCTCTGGATGGCACATCCCTGCCCTCCAGCCTGTCGTCCACACCACTCAGCTTGGTGTCATTGGTGAAGCTGCTGAAGGTACACTTGATCACACTGTCCACATCGCCAGCAAAGATGTTAAACAGCACCAGTCCCAACACCAACCCCTGAGGACACCACTCGTCACTGCTCTGCACTCAGACTTTGAGCTGTTGACCACAAGTCTTTGAGTGCGACCATCCAGCCAATCCCTTATCCACCGAGTGGTCTGTCCATCAAATCCATGTCTGTCCAATTTAGAGACAAGGATGTGGTGTGGGACAGTGTCAAATGCTTTGCACAAGTCCAGGATATTGTCATTATCTCTCTCTATGCCATAATAAAAGGAGTTGTGAGGAGGATTAGAGATATCACAAACACATGATCCATGACCCACTGTTTAAAAGAAGATGATGCACCATGGAAAAAAGGTGCAAGGAAGTGTTAGGAGATGGGATGCATCTCTCAGCCACCTCATCTTATCTTTACCCAGGAGTGCTCTGGTCACAGAAGCTGAGAGGGCCACATCCTAACAACATGTTCTTCAAGTCACGTTGCAACTGTTTGCTGAAATTTGCCTGCTTTTTGCAAAAGATGGGAGCTGTAATAGGACGGGAGTGTTTGGAAGCTGGCCACTTAAAAGCACAAGCTAGAAGAGGAGCATGGCTTAATGGTATCTGTATCAGCAGCATTAAGTAATCACCCTACCATGCTACCTGTAGTCAGCTTGCCAGACAAACAATTAAAGAAGGGAAATATAAACATCAGTGTTCTGGAACAGACACAAACTTCTTGACCTTCTGTGAGACCCACAAAGAGCTAAGAGATTTCTGCCAGCTATCTCCTGACCATTGAGTGCTGACTGACCCACTGTGAGCACCAGACTCGTGTTTGCATTCATGTGGGTAATCCATTAAAAAGTCTGAGTCATATATATGAATCAGGGTCACTAACCTCACATGTGATGGAAGAGAATGGCAGGTTGGGGTTAGGTAGCTCTACCATCTTGGAAGCTGGATCCTGAGACTCCTGTTATAAAGAGGCAAGTCCTGAACACTGTTCAGGTAAAACTGAAACTAATGAACAGTGAATCTGAGCAATAAGATCTATCCTTCAAAATGAGCAGCAGGCAAAAAGACCGAAGTGGTAGAAAAGTGCTCCTGAGCAATGGGCTGTGATCCAACATATAATCTTCTACAAAGATATAAACAAAAAGGTGTTAGAGGGGTAGATGTACTTTTTTCTCTGTAGAAGAATGATGCTGGGTTTTTCACAGAAAGAAAAGTTTTATGAGACTGACCTCTCAGATGATTGAGACACTGGACTCAAGAACTGAGAATTGTCCCCAGACAGGGGCTGGAGCAAGGGGGTCAAGCAGCTTCTGTATCAGTACAAGGATAGGCCAGGAGGGTCTAGAGAGAAGTTTCAGATTAACAGATAGGTCATTCAGAGTCATATATGAGATAGGTCTCCAGGAGATCACAACGGGAGCAGAGAGGAGTCTAAGCAGAGCATCCACTCCTAGAACTGTCCCTGGGTTTGCTCTCCCCAGACACAGCAAAACAATACTGGTGTCTTCAACAGAAAATCTGCACCCCTGTAAGTTTTTATTCCTTGGGTGTGAGGTTAAACTCCTGTGTTTATTCCCGGAAGCAAACTTGGAACTAAGCCTGGGACAACTTCAGAGTTTCAGCTCTGGAAGAAGTTAAATAACAGTGAATTAATGCGTAATCATTCCAGACTCATTCATGTCCACCATTTCTATCTGCCTAAATCAGGGATGCAAGAACTTGAAATGTCTTATCAGGAACCCTGACCAAATGCTCAGCTTTGAAACAAAACCTTTAAAGTAAATGAATTTTGACTGTTCCAAGCTTGAATGTTCATATACATTTACTTCTGCCTTTCACCAGTATCCATTAACACTAAGCATATTTTATGTTTCAGCTTGAGAAATAATACAACAGGCACACAGTAGCATATCATCCTTTTCTTTGTATTCCCAAAGGTCCAGGTTTCTTACATAAATTGGCAAAAAATGACCTTTAATCTGTTAAATTGCTTTCAAGATCCAGAACAGAAAAAAAAAAAAAAAGCCCACATTCATGATGGATTCAGAAGCTTTTTGCTAAGCACTTAAGCACTAGCGGTTCTGCATTGATTTATTTTATTGGTTTATTTATTGAAATGTCTGGATACAGATATACAGATTAACCTCTTTTTTTTTTTCTTTTTTTTTTTTCCCCTTTTCCTCATATTTACTGTGTCGCCTTCCTTGAAATGGGAACTACAAGTGTTTTGATAAATGGACTGAAAGGTTGTCTGGTTACACCATAGCTTCTACTTGTGTCCTCTGCTGAAATGCTATTATGTACCCTTCTAAAGCAATGCTGCTCCATGACTCACAGCAGTTACTTCTGTGCCTCTCATAACAATACCTCACTGGGGATATAGGGCCTCAAATGAGCCAGAACAATTTATACCACCCATTTATTTTTACTTCTCTCCCAATGATAGATACTCACTGTCACAAAATGTCAGTTTATGTGAAGATTATAAATCTTCCAGCACAGACAACTATCTGCAGGTCATTTTAAATATACACTTTATAACACTACTATTTGCTGCTACGGTAAATTAAATTCCTGAAAGCTCATCACAATATGAACTAACTTTTCGCAGTGTTTAAAAAATATAAAATCAAAAAGCCACACCAAAGATCCATATAGTCCACTAAGCTGTTGTTAAGCATGGCCAGTAACAGGTGGTTTAGGGACGAGCACAGGAACAGGGTGAGCATACAATAATTTTTCCCAGAACGTCCTCCCAGCCTCCAAGTAAGTTGAGCTTCAAGCAAATTTCTGTTCTTACCTCCAACCAACACAAGAGACCAAGTCTTCAAAAGTGACTGACTGAGATTGCAAACAAAACACATTTTTTTCATGAACATTAGCAATCTCCTAGTAAAAAGTTTTGTTTGTGCATTAGAAAATTAATATAACGCTGCCTTGTAGATCTATATAAGTCTTTGATAAGAACACTGGAGTTTAAGTTTCTCAGATTTATTCCTTTAGCTCAGAGACCCTCAGCTTCAGTTCTGGTTCCTAAACAAACACACCTCAGATACCACTTGCAGCACTACCTTATTTTATGAGACTGCTGAGACCTCATCTGAATCTGAAAGGTTAGGAACTGTGCATCAGAACAGCTGTGTCACGAGTACTAGCAGATGCCACATCTCACTCACCAGATACAAAACCAACCCCACCTCCAAATAATACTTTAGAAAACCCCACCAAGGCTCCCAGACTTGTGTAGTCCGGGGCAGGCCCAGTCCTTGCCACTGTGGCTAGAAGACAGCAGTGTGATGTGCTGGGCTAGCACGGGAAGAGAGGGTCTACGTAAGAGGTTTCTAGTGCTGACCTTTTCCCAAAGAGCTGATGGCAGAATTATGAATTGTAGGAAGATACATGAGCTATTCTGTCCCACATGCTTTCCTGGAGATTGTATCACAAGATCCTTGTCTTCTCTTGAAAGGTATTTTCATAGTTATCTCTAATACACACACTAAACGGTCTAAATCTTGATAATCCCAATCCAGTCAACTCACTGTATAAGATGTTGACAGTCCTGAAGAACTTGGAGCTTAGTGGCTGATGTGACAGAAATTCAAGGCAAGGGTGGGAAAGAAGTCTCAGGTGTGCCATTTAAACACGAAACTCGAGGGTGTTTTGAATGTAAGTGTTACTCCTAACCTTATCGTTTATGAGTGAAAATTATTCTTCAAAACCTGCAGTTCTTACTGCAATCAATGGGAAATATCAAGGAAAACCAAAATCTTTTCAAATGAGTTCTGGTATATTTATCTATCTTGGATGCTCTTCCATGTATCTTAAGGCCTTTCTTTCCTTATTGCATAATACAGTTAATTTTAGAGATTTATTTTCCTTTTTCACCATCAGTAAGTATTCCTTCTGTATTAATGAAGGCCACTACCAACAATAGTATCATACTTGCAGGTAAAATAAATCTTCTTCTGCAATACCCCTGAGTTACTGGAAGCAGATTTGCATTATATGGGATATGCTATAACCCACTCTTTTAAACCTATTTTTAAACATCTGAATAACTAAATGGGTAAATCCTGAGAACCTTACTTGGTGTTTATTCAGCCTTTACTTACTGAGACAAACTCCCAAGAACAGAGTAAACACTGAGAGAGGACCTCAGGCCTTCACCCACAGTTATAAACAATGAACTCAGCAAAAACTGTGATCCTGGCTGACACTGGGAGAAAAGCAGCAGCTAATGCTTCTCCTCATTTTGCTTCCAGAATGATTATATGAGATTTACTTTTTTCCTAATAAAACTTATCCCATCTAAGATTTTCCCCCACCCACAGCAACAGGAAACTACTGAAATGAAGAACTACTGATTCACGAGAGGCTGAATAAAATTGGAAATGGAAGAAAAAAAAGCCTTAGTAAGAGGCCTGCTGCCCAAATACTGATGAATTTTGCCTGACTGGGGGATTTGTTGATGTTAAGAAATAAAAAGATACTTAGAAATACCACTGCATCTAGACCACATTGGACCATGGAGTCCTTAATACCCAGCACTCACACATCACACCCTTCATCAGCAAGATCTCTGTCTGCACAGCTTCAGTTCTATGCTCATATTGCAAGTGGGTAAACTAAGGAAAGGCAACAATCTGACAGAATCATACAGCAAACCAGCAACACTAAACAAAATCTGGGATTTTGACCCCAAATTCCACACTACTCATTGCAAATACGGCTAATTCCAAAATTTTAAAACTAAAGTTAAGTTGGTTTTCATACAACTATCGTATTCCCTTGAAAATTCTATTTAATTGTTTCAGGGCTCAGAAACAACCTAACTGATGAGCAAGGACATCCCTTATGATATCTCATTTCTTTTGTATTTTAGTTATTCTTTTACAGTTCAGTTAAGTTCTTGTAAGAAAAGGAGCACAAAAGGGAGTCCCTTCTGTTCACCATGAGATCTAGACACACAGAATAAGCAGGCTGTTTAATAAATCATGCATACTCACAAAAAGAAGATGAATAAGGAATCTGGAAAGGCCATTCATTATACATAAATATGCCTGTGATCTGAGAGAAATCCCCTATCCAGATCTCCTCAGAACACTCCAGGAAGACCCAAGTTTGCTCCAAACTGTGGGCTTCAGGCTAATACAATGCTTCTGGGTCTAGAGAGCAGCAATCAGAATTGGTTAGTTTGCAGCCTTGATGAGAGTGTTTTATCTGTCAAATTTGATATCATCACTTCGAAGAATATAGAAAAGGGAAGACAAAAATCTGTTACACTGAAGGGCCAGCACTGCTGCTGGACTTCCATGAACAAAACCAAGAATAACGATACATAAAGAATAAATCAAAATTATATTGCTTTATCCCGTCCCCTACAATGGGGTGATGCTATGCTATGTGAACATCCACAAAGGAAGACAATTTTATAACTTTCCTAGCTACAGAATCTAGAATGCAACCTCCTTGCTACAAGAGAAGAAAAAAAAAAAAAATCACCCAAACCCTATTAAAATATACAATATAAAGGTGCAAGGTGCTAGTTTCTAGAGCTAGATCTACTAGCAGGTAACCTTCGATCCTACAGTGCTTTCAGTAGGGAGGCCCAAATTAGGCAGCCCAGTATTTCCAGCAGCCAGAGCAGATAAATCTTACTAGAGTCAGCATAAGGACGTAAGAAGCTCAGTCTCTTTTGCTCGTTCTTTCTAAGGAAACATATGGGTAAAGGAGTGAGGAACAGGAGAGGAGTCCTATTAGACAGTCAGACCTGAAGGAAGCTCAGTACAGTCTTTTATATCCGTTGTGTTTACATCAAAAAGAATAGAAAATCCAAGGAAGGAAGAAAACAGCTCTCTGTGGTTTACACACTGTTTATCATATAGTGCAATATATTACTGTCTGTAGTGTGTAAACGCTGTCATTTCAGAACACTGCAGAACAGTGCAACACACAAGGCAACATTTCCAACTCTGATGTCATACGCTCCCAAAGCACTGGATAGGTGCAGTCTGTAAGACTAAAGACATAACAAATAAAAACCTACTTAAACCGTGAATTGTCTCAGTCTCCCACCTAATAAACCTGGAGTAACAGTTCCTACTGTCTCACCCCCATACATTCACTGTTGCAAAGGACCCCAAGGCCATCAATGAGAAGACACTGCAGAAAGGCTTTGTATTATAAATCCAACACCCTAACACACAGCTCTGTGTCACACAGGGTAGTTTGCAACTCACCACAGTATGAAAACCACTGCATCTGCTGGAATTTCCAAAACTAGCATTTTCACTGATGCCAGTGAGACGTCTCTAGAACATCAGCCTTCATATAGTCTCCAAGCAGAATATTTTTAAAGTGTTCACTCTGTCCACATCTGTTCTTTTAGTCTTTGAACTCAAATGATCTAGTCACAAAAGGGAAGGAGAGGTGACTGTACAGTTTTCTGGAAATATTACTAACCATAGTCTAGTTTATGCACAATAGACTGAAATGCTTTCAGCTACATTCCCCTGAACAGGTTGATTACCAGCAGAGCAATGGGGTGCAAAACTTGGATGTCTCTTGACGGGCGTACACTAACCAGGAACATCCCATTCTCCCAGTCACCAAGGCATACCTGAGCTTTGAATTATGTCAGGCCAGGAACAAAGGAATCTTGCTCATAACAGAAACTTTTAATAACGCATTTACTGAGAAAGCCTCCCTTTCATCTCTGCCAAGCTTTAGGAAAGGCTGGGAGGCAAGCAGAAATAAACATTATACAGACTCACCACTGCTGGCTCTAAAGTAAACTCTCCAACTTCCTATTTACATTTCAAGATCTTAAGCTTTGTGGTTTACTAGTTCTGCAAGTAAGTGCTTTGGGTTTTGGAGGCTGCCTGCACATGATCTCCCACCACTACTGAAGTCTTCCTAGCTTTTATTAATATAATAAGGAGGTCAGAAAAGCAACAATCTTTTATATACCCTGCTAGCAGAAATATTTTACTTCTTGCCTTTTAAAAACAAAACAAAGCAAGCAAAGCATATGATGCCAAATTAATGCCAGCAAAGGGGATATTACAGGTTGGTTTGTTTCTTTTTCAAACCAAGGATGCTAGAACATGGAAGGAGACAGTCTCATTTAAAAAGGGTGTGGAGGACTCCTTAGAGGGACAAATAGAAGAAGGCAGCAATTTTATGGATATATAACCCTTTTATGGCCATAGGCTGAAAAGGCCCCTAAATAGGCTCCGTGACCTTTTCCTCAGAAGGCTGAATCGGTGTTCACTAAGGACAGGCAACCTGTAACAACAGTCGTGAAGTAAATGTGGTTTTCATTTCATGCAGCCCTCCCTGAATGTAAAACATCTTCATTAGCTGGGAAGTCAGCACTGTGACTGCTGCCAAATGCAATATATAAGCCAGCAGAACTGAACCGAATGAGGACAGAGCAAGGGAGATGTTCCTGCGATACTCAACTTCTCCTGTTTGAAAGACACCATCTCTGTGACTCATGTGCAGAACAGGCCTTACAGAAGAGAAGAATACTAAAAAACCAAGAGGTCAGGAGCTTATCAATTTCATAAAGCTCTCATAGAACATTTCAAAAATTTGTCTAGGCTGCCCTAGCTGCAATAGTTTTGCTTTTGTTTTTATTTTTTCCCTACTGCATTCCTCCCCCTTCCCCCCCACTCTCCTGACCCTCCCAAACCCAGCCTCTTTCCTCTGGTCAGGAGAAGGACAAATTGCTGCCTTTGCTAAACCCTGGGTCACAGCCAGTTGGCACTCAGAAACGTTGCCCTGGGCTTCTGGCCCTGTCCCCTCGGAGACTGCACGTTTCACGTCAAGGATGCATGTGCAGCCGTGACTGAAGAGTGTGAGGCTGAAGTGCTGCACGCAGTCCTCCGACTCACTCTCCAGAAACACATTGCTCAGTGCCATCCCACTAGATTAAATATAGCTGGCAAAGCAAGTACCAGCCTATTTAGTCCTTGCAAGTTTACCCCTCATCACAGATGATTTCAAGCAGCTGAGGAGTCCCTGTGTAGTAATTACTCAAAAGTCTGCTGCTTTAACAACGTGGCATGTTCTGAAGAGGAGACTCTCGTATCAGAGCCAAAATATACTGAATCCACTTGCTGCTCTGGCTCCCACCGAGATTACAGAGATCAGGCTCTGAGAACACTTTGAGCCAGCATGTCTCTGCAGTCTCCACTCCAGGATGTACTGCAAAGGACACGTACTGTGCATGCTTTGGGGGTGGAAACGTGCTTTACACTCTATTTGTGTGAACAAAGCTGGCAGCTTGGGCGGATATTGTGGAGCAAAGAAGCTCTATTGTGTTTGCCAGTCATCACGAGAATCAAATGAACAAATTTAGAATAAGTAAATTGGGCTGAAGTTCCTTTAGCAGAAAACAGGCAAAGACTAGTCAGGCTTGGTTAAAGAGAGCATGGGATATTATTCTTGAAATAATCCATAGTAAACACTGGGACAGCAAAATGACCTGCCCGTTTTGCTGTTTGTGTAGTTGTTCAATCTCTGTTTTTTAGATCATGTAGTAAATCTGAAAAGATAGAAGATAAATTACTTGTCCCTCTTCAGTTAAAAAAAACCTACTAAGTTATAAGCTTCAAATCACATACACATTATCACCTGGGGAAAAAAAGAATTGTCCATCAAGGCAGGTGAATCAGTTCCCAGTAACAAGAATCAGAGTAGTTACTAAAACAGGTGCAAGGAAAAGGCTCCATCTAAACCTGAAAAGATTCCCTGACAATCCCCCCCAAAAAAATTTTGAGTACAGAGACCTGATGAAGAAGGAGGAATGACTGAAGCAGCACACAGACCACATCACCAAATACCGAAAAAAAAAATTTAAAAAAATCAGAGACTCTGGATAGGAAGGAACACAAACCTTGTATATTTGGGACTCAAAGTGCCAGCAAATTCACCCCCCAACCCCTGCCTCGGTAAGCTGAAATCAAGCCAGACAAAATGTTCCCATTAGAAGCTGCCCTGGCTACTTCCTTCAGCTGTGAATCCAAAAAGGTGTTAGAGCAAGAATGACAAATATTTTCATAATGGAAAAACTGTTCCGAGACAAGTGCAGAGCAGAACACCGCTCTCTAAGTGAGCCTAATTCACCACAAAATAGTCAGAAATGAGAGTTTATACACATTTTATGAACTATTTTATGTGGATCTCTCCTGCTTTATTCAATATGCCTATATAGTACAAATCCTGTATGCACACAGGAATAGCAAAAACCCCGTACTGCAGAAAACTAAAGAGAAGATGGAGTGTGGCAAAAGAAGATCCCTGCTGTCTCACAGTGGGCTTCAGTATTTCTAGATCTTGCAGCTCTGCATGCACGTTGTCCTTGTCCTCCATAAAAGTCCCAGCCTGGGGGAAGAGGCACTATACCCTAGTGACTCCAAACCCCTCAGCACTCTCAATATTCCCACTCCAGAACTATCATTTATTTCTGCTTACTATTTTAAATTACTTCGAATTCCTTTCACAACCTCTGGCTACCAAAACCAGGCCCCAGTCTGGTCCCAGTCTTAGGCGTCAACGTAAGTTTACTCAAACCCATACTCTGACAAAAACCTTACAGCCTAATTAAACATTTTACTTTGAGGGGAAAAAAAAAATATCATTTTATGATGTGAATTTAGTGCCCACAAGAAGAGTGCTATGCTATTGTCAGGTATGGGAAACTGCAAGATGTATCTACCAGAAAGAAGCAGCAGTACTTGCTAGATTACTTGCTCCAAGGAATGCTAAGAAATTTCTGTGTACAAGTACCCTTGTTCACATTACTGTTTTGCTGTTTGCTAACTGGCACCTGAGAGTTTACTCAATTCTAGGTGGTTTTACCCATCTGGAAAAGGTCAAGCATGCTTCTGTTCAGGACTGGGACAAGATAATACAGATATCTGTACCTGAAATCCCTCCAATCACATAAAGGCTTCAGAAGAAAACAAAGGATTTTTGAAACCTTTAAGATACCCCATAAACCCATAATACACTGGCAGGAAGACAGGCTTTTAGGGAAACCAGTTACCTTATTGTTAGAAGTTAAGGCATGTCTGTTAGACCCATGCAAACTACTAGTTAGGAATAACATGCAAGCTCTTATTTCAAGGCCTCAAACCTGCTGCTATTTTGCTGTGAAAAACTACTCGCACATTTTGTGTAGTCTCCATGGCTACCTAAGGAAAGTCTCCTAAAAGTTCCAAAACTAAATGTGGGTGCTGGAGCTTACAGACCCTGTCTACAAAGCACGATGACATGCAGCAGCCCACTCGGAAAAGTCAGCCGCTGAGTATCCGTCACTTGAAAGGAATAACCTACGCTGCACAGACAGATCAAAGCTACAGCAAATGAAACCCAGCCCTAAACTAAGGGACAATCCTTCACAAATAAAAGGACAGCTTATTTGCCATTCCAAACGCAAATTCTGCCAATGACTTTTGCTAGGGCAAAGGAGGCAGCAGAGAATCATGTAAAATGAATAACTGTCCAAAAATATTCAGAATACCATCTTTTCTTTTCTTTTTCCTCATGGATAATGGATGAGCCCTGAGGTGGCAGTGACTTTCAGCAACTACCAACTCAGACCTGGACTTGGATCAGTAACCTAATTACAACATGCTTTTTACTTCTTTCATGAGCTATTCAAGTATCTCAACAGAAACACAAAATGCTTTGTGTGTGTCTGATTACCCCAAACTGTCAGTGGTTAATTCCAAAAGCGTATCCTCACTTAAAAATGGTAGTTCTACCACAAATTAAACTATTATAGCCATGAGAAAAATTAGGTTCCACATTTGTACTTTCTAAAATATCAAAGGCATGATTAGCAAAGTCTTTTGTTCAAGATCTCTAGAGTCCTTGAGGTAATGAAAACTGGGTCATGGAGTAGTTTCTCTTAAAGTAAATGCTGTGTTCAAGCAATACCTGCTCCTGTGAGTCATGGAGTATTCGGTCAAGAGAATGGAAATACTGTACCAACACACATACACCAACAGTAGTCCCCCTGCCCTCACCAAAAAAGGAGGGGGGGGGCAGGGGAGAAAGGCATCGCAGATGATTTTGAACAGTTTCCTGTTATGATCCCTTGAAAGAAATCCAACCGTACTTTCACCCTGCTTTCTGTTTTCTGAATTTCTCCTGACAGTTGGCTCTTTCGTTTGCCAGAACCACAACAAAGGACGGCCTTGAGTTTCCACACAGGCCATTTTCTCCCTCTCTCGTCTCTGATCATCTCACAAAGGTATTATTGTTGCTGGCTCACTGGGACTCAGTGCACCTGAGGCAGATCAAAGGCACTTTTTAATGCCCGCCTGACCACACAGGTCTCTCTCCCACTGCATTAAATTAAACTCGATGATTAATCTCTGTAGCCCTGAGGGTCCCTTGGTGCACACGGAGAGAGAAAATATATATTTCTATCAAAACACAAGTATAATATACTTTCATTTTATAGCCCTAATTAAAAAAAGGAACAGCTAATTTCAGCCAAATGCAGCTGCATATAGGTCTCATTAAAACACAAATACAACTGCTCTGTGTGCTCTATGTTCACTTCATGCAGTCTATGCAGGTAATAGATAAAAGAACAGTAAACCGAAGTCTTTTCATGGATTAAATCCAGAGGAGTTTAGAATTTGCTTATTGTCTGCTGGCTAGAGACTGTTATACCTCTGAGCAGATGAGTGAAGGAAGGCAGTTAAGGAAATGATTATAAAATGCTGAGTAGTTACATTTAAATAAAAATCTACTTAAATCTAGCCAAGAACTGCACAAGCATCTATTCCCAAGTTTGCATTCAAGGGATTAAGAGCCTTAAAAGGTTCTACCTTGTCTATGGTGTGCAGTCTGTGTACGACTTTGGGGTTGCTTTAATGACAGAACGGAACGTTGATTAACATTAACATAGACTTTATCACGTCACTTTTGTTATATTTGTGTATGTAATGGAGCCCCCTCTCTCATGGTTGTGGCGTATGTGCACAAAAAGTGCTATGAAAGTGTTTATACTGATATACCATGCTCTAGCTTGGGAAGCAAAACAAACTATAGCTGTGAACTGGGTCTACATTAGAATTTACCAAATAAATACATTAAAAATTAATAAATAACCACACACATGTCCTCTTCCAGGGCTAGTTATACTAAAGGAATAAGTTAGAGCCAGCTGGCCCATTTCCAGCTGCTCAGGATTGCCCTCAGACCTTTTGGGGAAACTGTCTGCAAGCTCCTCAGCTCATGTTGGTCCAGTATTATGTCTTTATTAACCCAACTCATTTTAACGAGTTAAACTCACTCAGCTACATGAAACAGGTTAGGAAGAGTTCACACAAACAGCTTCTTCTGAAAGGGCAGAAACCTCCATCAAAAAACCTGGACATAATAGAAGCAGTGGCAGACTCAAAGGGTGACTTCTTCCCCCAGAGCTGGTATTTGCAGGATGCCCTATCTGCCCTGTGATAGACAAAGAGATACCAGTGTAGTTCTTCAGAGACAGAGTAAGCTAAGAGCGGTGGAGTTTGAGGTTTAAAACTCTTGTTTAGGAAGGATTCGAAATATATTCCAATTGGTCTCCAGGATTTAAACTTTTGTTAAATGCTCTGCTTCACAATACTGGGATTATTCACATCTTTAAATTCAATCATGTGCTAAAATGCTTTGTTGAACTGCAATCTGTGTGACAAGATCACCATTTAGTCATACTCAAGATCACCACGTATTCATGCTGTTACTAGGAAGACAACTTACTGTTAAGGCTGACATTTTATTACCAGTTTTGTTTCTTTTTCTCGACTGGAGCTCTCTCCATGAAACATGTTAGTCCTCTTTAACACCTCTAGCACTCCCATTGCCATTTGCTCGTTTTGGAAAAATCCAAGTTATAATCAGTCTAAATTTAAGACCAAAATGAGTTTTAAATAAAAAATGTGGCAGAAAAGGGTACTTATCTAAATGGAATGCTTTCAGACTCATACATTTTAAAAAGGTATAAATTTCAAAAGCAGACACTAAATTTTAATTGCAATCTCAGAAAAAGCTTTTGTATTAATTCACTGAGAAAAATTAGCGAAGTGAAAATTGCTTATCGGGTGTTTTTTTTCTTTTTAGTCATGATACGTATCATAATTCTATACATCATGGCAACTTTCAGAGGTAGAAGGATTTATATTGATTCAGTGAAGAGGTGGGCGAGAAGGGCTGTGACTGAAGACATGCACTCCTTCTCCAAAGACACTATTCTGTAACACATTAGTGACAGGCTTGTCACGGATAACTCAAGCTCAGTCTTTGGCTCAGATTTCAGGCTGCTCTTTAAGCCACTCTAGCATCGTGGTTTTTACTTTCCATGTAATTTTTCAGTATTGATTTCTACTACTATTAAAGTTCTTGCTTAATAGCAAATGCATGGTAATATATAATTAATATCCAAAGGTAAAGATAGAGTTACCAGAAAAAAATCAAGGGAAAGGGTGAGAAGGACAAAGGTCATTTTTCCCTTCAAAAACATTAGCGTAGTCTGTACAAATTAGGACTACGCATACAACCTACCCCCATGTGGCATGAAGATGTTCCACAGATCATAGCAACTCGGGATGTAATTGGCTGGTTCTCACATGGCAGGTTGTGTCCTTTCACATCTGCTCCAATTACTCCTGTTAAAATAAAATTAAAATTTTGCTTTAAAGAAGATCAAGCCAACCCTCACAAAACAGAGCTTCTCTGCACACAAATAAAAAGTTATTTTATCATATCAGATTAAAATGTATTTTTATTCCAGATACATGAGGACACAAGATGATTTCTTCTCTGTTCATGTGTATCATCACAATTTTTAAATGTTATTTTGACTATAACCTGACCTTTATTCTCTTAGGTAGCACACTACCATGCAGAATAACAGACTGCCCTGTTGTGAAAGGCAGTATGGTAGACTGCAGATATGCTTATTTGTTCACAGTTTATATCATGCATATACTGTATAATGTGTTTTGTCAGGGGTATGAGCTGGAGAAAGGGGTAACTTGGTAGGAGACTGGAAGACTGCCAGCTTTGTTTTCTTGACTGCTGCTGCTGTTCTGTCCATGTCAGACAGAACCATCCAGAGGAAGATTACTCCTTCTCTAAGGAACTGTGCTTGGCTCTGAGGAGCTTCTGTGTGCAGGACAGGACAGGACAGAGGACAAACTCAACAAGTACTCAGCCCACAGCAGAAACATAGAGCCAGGAGATGCCAGAGCTGAGCCAGGAGCTTGTTCACAGAGTGGGGCAGAGCTATAGCCAAGCATCAGCACACACCCCATCCTGCTTAAATCACTTCAGGGGAGTGATCCTGCCCTCTCCTCCTCCTCTCCTTGGCTGCATTCTTGCATCACATTGTGCTTGCACCCAGCAAAATTAAGCAGCCCAACAAGTAATACTCTTTTGTTTGTCTTTTTTTTTTTTTTTTTCTTTTTTTTTTTCTCTTGAACATTACTTTTCAGTGGCAAACTGGTCACCAGACTGCATTGTATCTTTATCTGCAGTACACAGTCTGGTGACCAGTTTACCAACCCTGCTGAAAAAAAAAATATCTTTCTCACCGAAGAAGGAACATGAAAGCATTTACTGGACATTGTGAAAGATGCCAAGTGCTACTGCTGGTTAGTATGCTACCACTTCATTAACACCTTCTTGTTTGGGTCACCATGGCAAGATTCTGTTATCAAATCAGTCTGTTGGGGTTTGTCTTATCATGATTGCCATGGTTATCATGGTATCACGATTGGAAGTTATCTAAATAATCAGAAAAGTAAGGGCTAAAATTTTACAGTCTTCAAAAATCTGTCCCTTTATCCTAGCTGGCTTGTAACTATGTAGTAGAATAACTTGCCATACAGAGTTGATTTGTAAGGAACAACATAAAGCTAAGGTATGTCTTCTTTTTCATTGCTCAAACACAGACATGCATGTGTTCATATTAAGAATTTTGGATATGGTTGTCTAAAAGGCAACTGTACTTACTTGCACTAGGCAACAGTCATAGAATTTCTTAAGAGTTTAAAATATTATTCACACTTCAGAAGGAACAAATCTATTAAACTGAGTTGTCAGCATATGTGGCAATTGTATTTTCATAACAAAATGGAAGAGCCTCATAATTAGATATTTTTAATCACTAAGAAAACATGCATTCTGAAAAAATATGTATTTTAGGCCTTTTTGAAATCAGTGGGATTTTGTTGGTGGCTTTACTAGTGTTCAGAGTTGCGAGTGTCTTCCTTTTTGTGATTAATTGAAATCAGACAGCAAATAAGTCTGGAAAATTCTCATAATAATGAAAGCTTAGATTTTTTATTTGCTAAAAATAATTGAATTGCTGTTGTAAGTCACTTTCACCTTTAATTTAGTTGGAATTTTTCATTCTCTGAGATCTTTTGAAGATTCTCAAGAGAGACTGAGAACAAGAAGTCTGCATGACACACAAACTTAGGAGAGATTTTAGAAAAGCAGGCAGTGCTTAGCATGCGTACTTTTGGATCTCTTCCACAGTGACATAGTATTTTAGATACTGTACAAAAAATTACCCACTTTTGCTGAAACAATGCTGATGTCTTTTTAAGAGGTGCAATGTAAACATAATTTTTATGAGGCCAGTCCCGAAAGACATACACACGTACTCACATTTTTATCTGTAGGCTCTTTTAAACTGGTACAGTAGGTCAAAATGTAAGACATAACTGCTCGGGGTTTAGATTTTTATTTTTCCATAATAGGTATCAGATGGACTGATTCAGGAGTCATAGATGACCTCCACAGACACGCGTATTACATAATTCTTTACCTTATTTTACTCAAAACTTTGAAGCCCTCATAAACTTCAGGAACCTGTCCAGCAAAAAACCACTTTATATCCAGCCAAAAGCAGATCTGAATAGTGCATCAGAAGTTATTAACACCGAAAACAAGATGTCCATCGTGTCATTTTGGTTTAGCCTGCAGGATACAAGAGAGCTGCTTTTGTTACTCTGCTGTTACAGACTACTTTTAAAACAACCAGCAGAATGTGTTCAAGAATAAGAACAATGACACCCACTGGATGTTGTTGTCCCACAAACTAATCTAATGCTTACTAATATACAACTCATATCCTTCAAACAAATTGTAAACCTCAATATTTCATTACAGATTACAGCAAGGTACTTAAACACACACCAGTACCTTTTCAAAACAGAAGTTTTACATCAACTGTAAGAGTTATTTATTTCCAGTATTTTCACATTTTAATTCACTGCTTCAAGTATCTCCTATTTTCTTTTCTTCTGTGCCCTGTTTATCATTATTAAAAGGTTAATATGCTTCAGTGCATTGCCATCCTTAATGTCTTTTGATCAGACACAGTTTCACTTCCTAGTCCTATTATCTGTGTTCTCATTTTGATTTTCTGTTTTTCTTCAGGATTTTCAGCTCTGTATTCTACACACTCTAGGTTAAACCAGACATGAAAAAGAATAAGGTTCTTGTCATTGACAGCTATGGATGAAGGAAAGCTATTCAGTATTTGAGGGGCTGCCACACCGTTCATTTTCTTTATTCTGTTCCATTATCTTTGCACTCTCCCACTCTCCTTTTGCTCCTGCTGCCTCTCTTGCTATCCAAATATTTTCCTTTGTACTGTCTTTTCTACTAGTTTCCCTACCTATTTATTACCCTTCCCAGATTCAAGAAGAATGAGTTCCATCTTAAATCTTCCTCTTTTCCCCAACTCCACTGAGTTACGGTGTGATCAGCATGCAGGTTCTCCCACTGTGTTACTGCCTCATCCCGCTGTACTGCGTCTCTCCCTAACAACAACCTGTACGTTTCTTTTCTCCTGACGATGATTTCAGTAGTCCGCTAGTGTTCGTGGTGCCATCTGGGAAAACATCTTCTGATAAACAGGGCTAACAGAAGCAGACTGTCTCTGTCCACTGCAGTCTTACTCTGTGGGATGCCAGTAGCTATGTATTTCTAATGTTAGAGTTTATTTACAGAAGACTATAGCAAATGAACAGCTCTCTAGTCTTCTTTAAATTCATTGATTTCAGCACATGAAATTTGCTGGGCAAACTTTTTGTGCTCTAAATCCAGTACTAACTTAACAATGCCAATTAAATGCCACTGCTGTTTTCACATGCTCTGTGACAATCCAGTTTTTCAGCCAGTTCATTGTTTCAGGCCACCTTATTATTACATCCTTTTCAAGAACACAAGTCTGCTAGGGCACATAGTTTTAAGCACGTTTTTATGCAATTAGGATACTAATTCACAAATAAAAAGCTAATTTTAAGTCACAACAGTAGGAAAACAATACATCTACGACTATGACACTAAAAAGCCTTCCTTTTTGCAGCTGGATCTCTATCTGATCCTTCTGAGGTAATAAGAAAAGCAATCTACATGATTGCTTAACCTCATCAGAAACAGTTATCGAAAGCAGAGTAAATGGATTTAAACATTTAAAAAGTTCCAGGCCACAATTTCTAGAAAAAATGAGATTTGAAACATCACAAAATATATGAAACAAACCTGATATTTTTGCAGCTAATCATGTTCCATCTAGATCTAGAGAAAAATACTCTGATGAGTAATAGATTTCCATTGAACAGTTTCAATAACACTGAGACTCTCTGAGGTAAGACTTTTTTCTAAACTATCAAGCTAAAAAACCCTCAATTTCCTGATGAAAAAGTTACATTGAATCATTTTGTTATTCACTGTATTTAGGTAAGGCCAAACAGCATAGTAAGAAAATGAAGCCATTGAGCCTCACCAAATATATTTCAACACAGTTGAAACTGGGCATATTGGAATATTGTGCTTGAAAAGACAAAAAAAGTCTAAGCATCAGGCCTCCCACTCCAGCTATGGATAAAAAGTTCAAAGTCACAGAAGGGAATGCTGTGCAGCAGCCAGTTCCCCCTCTACTTTTGTTTGCTAGTTTAGATACACAGTATTTACATATTCTAACCCCCTGGACCAAAAGCAGTGGTTTTGGTATATATCCCACATTGTGCTAGTATAAATGTATGTGAAAAAGTGTCTATTGCATTATTTAAACAAAGCATGAATCACTTCTAAAACTGAGAAGGAAGACTAACTATGAACAATCCTCAGACATGAGACTTCTCACTTAGAATGTTAATTTTTTATTTTTCTTGCCTGTCCCCAAAGTTTTGAGCAACAGAAGCTGCAAACTCTCAGCACGTTGGCATACCAACACAATGGTGTTTCACTTCAGGAATTCGAAGTGAAGCTAGCAGAAGTTAACAAACAGTTTGGAAATCCAGCTGAAAAGAAATGAGGAGTGATAGCCTCTTTCTATAAACAGATATTCAACATTAGCAGTTATTGTGAGGGGGTTTTTATTTTAGTTGTGCTATTTCATAAGAACAGCATCAGAGCAAATTGCTGGATACAAAACAGGTTGTGAGAAAAATGGTTTTCTAAAATTAATTCAATACATTCCTGCTTCCAAGAATAGTAAAGATATGACTGAGTACCTAGTCCTCCAGCATGTGCATCAATGAGAGATGCTGCTACTGCAATCCCTTCAGGGAGACCGAGATCTTTTGCAGCTTCTGGCGTTAGACCTTTTCCAACAGACTCTCCAGGAGACAAGACGTGGTTTCCTGGGCAGACACAAGAAAAACCAAACACCTGTCAATTTACTAAATAGAAAAATAAATGTGTATGTTATTACAAGAACTCCCTTCCTCTCTCTCAAGTTAGTGTGGTATACATAAAACAAAAAAGTGCATCAAAGAACTCCATCTGATTAAGAAATATCTTTCATTATCTGTCTGTATATTAAATACAGCCATGCTAAAGCAGGCTGTCCCATAGCAATTTAAAAGTTCAAAAGTATTCAAAGTCCTATCTAGCCACAGAGAAAGATTTCACCACAAGCAATTAAATTCTGCTTGGCATCTTTCCAACAGATATGAAATACTTATGCAGAAATCCCAAGTTCTTGTGGTAGTTCCTGACTAGGCTGCCTGCAGCCGTTCTCTGTGCATGTGAACGAGATTTAGCTCAGCCCATGCTCACAACTGAAAACTGCACCTGTTGCACAAGGCAGGGGCCATTTTTTCCCCCATTTCCATCCTTTCCAGCAGTTTCTACTAGGAATAAGGTAGCTATAGTAACAGGAACTCTGAAAAAGAAACTGGCTTAAGCAGCAAATTCCTCCTGTTGCAGCTGTATTTCCTCAGAGACTTAAATAATCCCTTTTGAGTCTTCACTGGCCTTAAGTATGAAGAACATTATGGTCATCCCAAACACAGCAGTGCAACCCTTCCCTCTCAGTCCTGTCACCAGGGAGCCTGGTGGCAGGTCCCATCTGCATTTATCTCCGCTACCATAACGCGCATCAAATTTTGTCATGCGAAAAGAGATCGTTTCATTAAATCATGGTGAGAAGAGATTGCTTAGAGCTTTGAAGAACAAATCTAGAGTCATTAAACTTCCAGAATTTAAGGACACTCCCCCCCAACCCAGCCTCCTCTCTGGCTGCTGAGTATAACCACAGCTGAAGCAAGGAGACTGACAGCTCCTGGAACTGCACACACTTCCTTATTTATCTAAAGATTTGGTGGGTGAGAGGCAGTGGAAGGCACAGTGGGAGCTCCTATGTAACTCCCTGCCAATACCATGGCTTTTAGTACATATCTGTAGCATTTACTAAATTTGACACATTTTCTAGGCAGAGTTGACAAAACTCCTTTTAAAAATAAAACAGGCTTCTGTTCACAGTCAATTCTATTGAGAATGTTACACCTAAAGCACGTTCTGATGTGTAGAAAGGAAGTAAAATATCCACCACGACAGAGATTAATTAAGAGGAATAGCATATCATAAAATACCAGGAATACACTAATGCCCATGAGCATAATCATCTAGAAATACAGTTACACTACCTTAATGGTAGATGAAGGTTATGATATTAAATTCATGGGTAGAAAACGGGTCTTCAGTTTTATATATCACTTAAATCTTTGTCTTTGCTGTAAATGATGTTGGTTCTTCACTTTAAGGAAGGTGCCCACTTCCTGACAGATGCAGTGGATGGAGCACTTTGTCATTAGACAGCACACACAACTTCTCGGTACTCGTTTCTCCAAGAGTTTCTCTTCTACTGACCATCACACTGCTGCCTCTGAAACGCTAGGCTGAACCTCATACTGGAAATTTAAAACAAGTATGTATAGTCAAAACTTCTGCACTTGACTTTGGGTTTATATTCAAACATTGGGGGCAGTAAGCAAACCCCACCATTTAGCTTATATGGAAGGAAGCGATGATGTTAAACTATCTCCTCAGAGGAAAAAAATGTCTGTACTTTATTAATTCTTAGTGTAAAGTCAAAACATTGTGCTAGCTTTTCAAGAGGTGATCTTTTGCAGTTTTTCTCCGATAAGTTGGAGAGCAGGATGTTTCTCTTTAAGAGAACTTTCGTATTACCTCTCTGTTTTTTTAAGACATTGGAGAATATTATCAGTAAAGCAAGAAGTTGTGTGTTTCTCATGACACTCAAAGACCCTGCAGGTGAAAGGAAGTTCAGAAGAGTTCATGCAGCTAAACCCACATCTTTTTCTTCAGGATCAGTCACCTGACATGAAATCACACAAATATCTTGTATATAGAGCATGAGGTGAAATTAATCTGAAATAAAACCTCTTTTCAGGCACTCAATTCCATGGCTGGCTTGTTTATATCAGTCATACTGGTCAAACATTTTAGTGTGTAATTATTATGTGGTTAAACTCCATTCTAGAGTTCAGGGCTACTATTAGACAAAATCTTTTCCTACCAGCTCCTCAATTACTGTATTTCTAGTTAATGAGCACTAAGGGAGCAATTTCCGAGATAAAGATAATCCTCTCTCCTACAGCAGCAGTAGAAAATGACCCTATAGAGCCCTCTGGTACTAGTTATATATCAGAATGACCAGCAGCATTGCTATCCCCCATGGGCATAAAGTGTGTGAGAATGGGTTTCTTGTGATTTGAAGATGCAGCATAATAATCTTGTATTTTTTAAAAAATGAATTAAACAGTAGAGTATGCCCCATCTGTTTTAGGAGTCATGGTAAACCTGAACAATTATTCCTTGACTGAAAGCGCTTTCTGACAACCTGGGAAGTGACAGCAGTCAGAAGCCACCCATGACAAGGATTGAGAAGGGGAGTCTCCTAGGTCAGCCAACAGTCAGGGAGTGCAGAAAAGAGGTGACAGCAAGTGGGAGCAGCAAAGAGAGGACACTGACTCTGCCCCTCTACTTCATCCTCCCAGCTTTAGAAATCAGTGAAAGCTCTGCTACACCCATACGATATGTTCACGAGGAGCTTTGAAAAAAAGGAAGAAGCCCGCTCTGCATGGGCACTCTTTCTGTCATCGTGGAAGTTGCCTCCCCACCCACACAAGTGTGAGTAAGTAGGTGTGGAATGGGCAAAGCCTTGGCTGAACCACATGGGTAGAGACCTGGAAAGGGAATTTTAATTCTTGTGGTTTAATCGTCACTGAAAAACTAGAAAACTCAGCTAAGCATCGCTATGCTTGGAATCTGTAAGTAAAAAGCTATTAAATGATAAAATAAAAAAAACACAAAAAGCAATCAAAGAGGAGCCACAATTAGAAAGTAAAGCATTTGAAACAAGTTGTACTGCAGTACTAGACCGGGAGAGACTGAACAGATTCTTACTTGAGCAAAACACTGTGGCTTTAGAAGTCAAGGGACAGCTACTATAAAAATAAAGGTATTCTACAGCTACACACCAGCATTTCAACGGCAGGTGCTGCCACCCTGAAATCCTACATGTCAGGGGAAAGAAGCTGTCAGAGAGGGAGGAAGGGAAGTGAGAGCCGCCTGCGTACAGAGGCGGGCAGTGGGAGTATTACAGAAGGCTGCATAAAAGAGGCAGTGAAAGGACTGAGTCTTCTCAAGGCTCCTGCCAAAGTAAATGTATCGAGTCTTTTGTTTACAGAAGTCTCCTGTGCAAGTCATTTACCTTTGCTATAATGACTTCCAAAATTAGACCTAGCCAAACAAACCCATAATGGCTGAAGCTGGAGAACTTTCTGTTTCACATTCAGAGAGCTGTTTCACTAATGCAATGCCTTAATCCACCACCTTTTCATTTCGGACGAGACAGACTATTTCTAGCTATTTTTTTCCCCTATAAAGCAGCAAGTTTACAAAAGGAAAAAGCTGTCTGAATCTCTTCCTCCTCTTTTATCCTTCTTCGAAGCCTAATGTTAGAATTTGCTATGATCAGGTTTTGTTTAAAGAATTCATGTGGTACCAACGACCCTCTACCTTTTTAGGCGGTTACCACAGCAACCAGCTATTTACCAGACGCAACACACAAGGCAGACAATACATCTTCAGTCAACTTTAGTAATCAAAATTCACTGTACTGGCTTACTAATATTTACCAGAACTAGGTACTTTAGGATGTAGACCTTTTTAAAACCAACAAAAGCAGAGCGCAGCAGGGGGCCCAGCTGACTCAGCTATGATATACTCCCTGAGAACAGCTTTTCATCTATCATGCAGAACGTGGCTGCATTTCATAGGCACTTATATTTGGCTGTATAATTGCATAAAAATTCAAAAGGAAGAAAATCAAAAGGAGATGTCCCTTTTCTTCACTAACTTGGCACAAGCAAACTTGAACTTGGATGTATCAATCCCTTCTGAAAACCCAGCAACCTCAGAAAGTAACCCAACTTAAGGGTACGTCCTGTCTCCAGTTTATAGCCTTCCCCAAACTGGACAATCTAAAGGCTTTTTAATTTAAAAGACAATACACAGACCAGACATCCTGTTAAATAAGTGATATATAACATGCACTGAAGAAGTTATCTAGTTAAACAAAGCTGTGCTAAATAAGGATCAAAGGAAACAGGACCTCAGTAAAAAGAAGCACTGTCCATCCAAATGGATCTCGTAATAAGCAATGTAAGGGATTTTATCCCTCTCAATTATACACAATACTCACATTTAACTGAGATATATATGGCTGATTGTTGTACAATTTTTAACCCAGCTGATTAGCAAAAATAGCACTAAGATGAGAAGGAAGCAGGATAACGATGCAGACTATAAAACCGTAATATTAACTTCTTCTTAGGACTGAATGCATGGTGGTTGAAGAGTGTTAGAAAAAGCCAGATTGGGGCTTTTTTAACCTGGAAATACCCTCCATAAAATTTCCTGGTTGGCAGTTAAAAACTTCAGAATTTTTATTCAGGAAAACCAAAACAAATTGTGATATTATAGGCCAGCTTATTTAAAAGTGAGAAAAACAGTTGGTTAAACAAAATCACTTTGGCTTTCTTCAGTTCAAAATTCATCTCTGTCTATGCGAGCTGCCACAGTAGCTTGAGGCAAATCTAATTTGGGTCCTTTCCATCCCACTCTCCCATACAGCTTATGCCTTTGGCTGAACTACATCTCAACTACCTAACATGTAATTACTTAAGGCAGACATATTAGGTTGCTAAATACTGGCAAAAGCAAGCAACCTATGTGCAGGCAGATCCCGATTCATTAAGCTGAAAAGTAAATTGGTCTGCAGACCATAGGTGCCTACTTCAACAAAGACTACTGCCGCCTTGTCCAAATGAAAGAGAGCTACTTCATGTATAAATGATAAGATTTCCTGGTTAAAGGTCAAAAGAAAAAAGAAAAAGAAGCATTCTGCATCGTTGGATCATTAGGCATGTACATTGATGGACACGACCGAGTTTTCATTACTAGACTTCAGTGAAACAGTGCAGAATGAACATCTCTTGTAATGCATGGCTCACTACTCCCTGTGCTGACAGGCATACGTTATACAATACATACGTTTGGATGTCTTACTAAGTAACTAGATGCAATGGATTTGCCTCCAAACCCAGCTACCTAATCTCATGTTTTTGTGTGCAAGCAATAATTTCAACGGGCTGATAATTTAGATTTCTGGCACTTTACTGTACAATATGCCTAACAGTCTCTCTAAATACAAAGATCATCAATGTAGACGACGTGACTATTGCTATACTTCCAGAGTTGCAAGTAATCAGACTTTGGTGTGGTACAGCACATCACTGATTATACAGGCAAAATAGCTTGTATTAATTATGGATTATTACTTAACAGAATGTGTTTTATTACTGGATGTTTTTTAATAATTCACGATAGCAACTCCTCTGTGAAGAAATAATTATCTCTTTTTTAAAACTGAAAAAAATGACAGACCAAAAATACCCTGATCAGTTATTGAAAGGATACTTCTGAATCTTTCAGCTAAGCTTCTGCTACCTGCACAATCTTATTCCCCACCACATTCACACAGTATCCAGTTTTAACAGCCATACTGAGAAGATACTGATGCATTATAAAGGGTTCAGAAATGAGTCAGGAAAGCAATGACAAGGATTGAGAAGTATGACAGTTCACACAAGTTTTGCTGAAAAACCTCAAGCAGCTCAGTATTTTCCTTTAACATAGAAAATTTCAGCCTGTGCAGGTCAGGCATGTCACTACAGTCTGACAGACAGGAGTAGGAAGTTAAAGTTCAGATGAAAAATATATTCTTTAATTAATGCATTAACTTTGAGAAATGACAGCAAGTAACAATCAACAACCTTTAAGTGCGAAGCAGGCTCTCCATCACAGAAAAGTATAAAATAAAGATTGGTTCTAAGATACACTTTAAACTACTTAAACATTAATTTTAGGGAGTCCAACAGCCTCTGACTAGGAGGAAGTCAGCAAATTCGTTGAAATAGTCCTTCTGGTTTTGTGATCCTGACTCATACAGCAGACATCACTATTTTAAAAGCTATCTCAGCATGAGGCTTAAGCAAAAAACAGATGAAGAACAAATCTGTATCAGAGAAAAAGTCAGGTAAAAAGAAGAAATGACCCAGAACTATTCTGAGAAATGCTTTTTTTAGTTTTCTGGTTTTAAAACTGTATGAAAAATAAGGAAGGAGGAGAATATTTGAGAAATGTAAATATTAAACAATCATAAACAGGCTCAAAGTCTGCACAAAACTTCTCCTATGACTTTAAAAACAAAGAATCAAAGAAAAAACTCCTAGCTCTCCTACTAGAAAGTTCACAAGTCCACAATGTGGCCAGAGTAGAAGAAAATATGATTCCCCAGGCAGACAGATACTGAGAGCAGAACTCTAGAAGTAGACAGCGGGATTTTTTTTTTTTTTTAAAAAAAAAAAGCTCTAAGCTTTTATTATTAGTTGTCTAAGCTATGACAGAGGATGAAAGAACACCACACAGTACTCCTCACCTCTTGCAGCAGAGAGGAGGGACAAGTGGAGAGGTGATAAGCAGGGTGAAGAGGAATGGAAAATGTCACCCAGGAAACACTGTGAAGAAACCTGAGCTACCTGAATTTAGCCCAGCCTATTAAAGAACAGTTATTGGAAAGAGGAACAATAGAAAACAAGGAGAGATTTGCTGACAGGACACTCGACAAATTCAAGAAAGGGAAAAGCAAAGTTCTGCACATGAGGGGAAGGACCCCGTGCGCCAGGACAGCCTGGGGCTGACTGTCCAGAAGGCAGCTTGGCAGAAAAGGACTGTGAGGTCCTGTGGACACCACGTTGAACATGAGACAGGCATGTGCCCTTGCAGCAGCCTCCTGGGCTGCATTAGGAGGAGGGTCACCAGCAGACTAAGGGAGGTGAGCCTTGCTCCCTGCTCAGGAGGCCACAACTGGAGTCTTGCGTTTTATACTGGGCTCCCCAGTGCAGGAGAAATATGGACATACTGGAGCAAGTCCAGCGAAGGACTCCAAAGGTGACAGAGGCATGTCGTACAAGGAGAGACTGAGAGACCTGAGACTTCCAGTCCAGCAAACAGAAGGCTTGGAGGCGTTGGCTTACCAATGTACATAGATATCTGATGGGAGGGAGCAAAGATGATGGAACGAGACACTCAACGGCACCCAGGGACAGTACAAGTGGCAATGCACACAAGCTGAAATGCAGGAAATCACATTTAAACAGAAGAAAAAATGTTTTTACTGGGAAGAGGTGGTCAAGACACTGGAACAGGTTACCCAGGCAGATTTTGGAGTCTCTGTCCTTGGAAATACTCAAAACTCATCTGACACAGCCCTGAGCAACCTGCTGTAGGTGACCCTGCTTTGAGCAGGGGAAGCTGGACTAGATAATTTCCAGAGATCCCTTCTAACCTCAACCATTCATGTGATACAGTGATCTCAAGATGGAAAAAAACATAAAAGAAAATAGAAATCACAGGAACATGTCGCTTTTGAGAAAAATTCTTTCTAACTTCTTACTGCTGAATCACATACTATGAAATAATGCCTCAAGCCTTGAGGAAGGAGACACCCTAGAACCTCTTTGCGCTGTGCCAGTTTCAGCTCCTTTACAGTTGCTACAGCTCTTGGACAGACTGAAATGACAGGAAGCCAGAAAAATGTTAGCATATTTGGAACACTCTCCAGTTGTAAATTCCATGGATTTTGACAGCATGTAAGTGTAAATATCCCCTGATTCATCCTTTTAATTTTGTTTGAAATTATAACGTGTTGTAATTTATTGGGGATAGCAAAAGACCAAAGACAGACAGATAAAGGGACTCCATACTTAAGAGAAGCCTTTTACTTATTATTCTCTACCATTTGCAAAGTACGGTGTTTAAAGCTTGTTGTTACAATCAAGCTTTATGAAGAACTGGCAGCTAAAAGCTGACCTGAAAAAAAAAAAAAATCATCCCTTTCAGCCTTCAAGGAAATAAATCCCTCATATATTCCGGAGCATCTGGCATCAAAGGCCTTGGAAGAGATATAAAACTGGCAGCACTGATGGCTTGACCACTCCCTTCACAGCTGCTGTAGCATAAGTTAATATTGACTGTATTCTCACCCTCTGGACGAATCTTCCTTTTTCAGCCTAAATTTAAATAAATGAGTAGAAGTTCCAAGTATTAAAACTAACTACTTCTGACAAAAGTAAAACCTAAGCAGAGTATTTAAGTGTAACAAGTGAGGTATACAATACCATTATCTTCATTAGCTTTGTATGTGAAAGTAGACACTGGCAGATGCAAGAATATAACCATTCATCTAATAACATGTTCATGAATAAACAGCCTGCTGTTCTGTCACTTCTTTGAATGCCTAAAGGAATGCAGAGCTGGACCTACATCTGAAAACCCAGCACAATGTAAAGCTTGTGCACAGCGCTAGAACAGGGAGGGTGACACTACTGTATTGATGCATGGGAGCAAAGACCACTAACCATAAATGTACTTCAGCGTCAAGACAAACCCTTCATAATTGAAAACACAGTGCCAAAACTTAAAGGCAAAATTTAAAAAAAAAAATCAGAAGTAATCCCACTGGAGACGGATTGAGACAATCTGTGAAAAATGGGAAGCATCCTTCCTGAATGTGACTAAGAAGGATGAGTGGGTAAAAGATTCAGTAGGATTTAAGTAAAGAGATGTATAAGGACAAGAGAGTGTTCTTCCTTACACCACCATCACCTGCAAAGGCAAAATCAAACATGGCAGAATTCTACCAGTCTTACGCAAAAGCACATTAAGCAAAGCTAGAGTTTTAGAGATATGAAAGAGAGAAAAGTGCTGCTTGAAGACAGGCACAAGACTAATCTCCATATTATCCAGTCATATCAAAGTTTAAGGGGAAAAAATCCAGGTATTTTTAAGAAAGAGTTTATCATTTTGTGAACAGGATTGTTGACGATGCTTGTCTGCAAAACCTTATCTGCTGATATCACAATCTGTCCATGCAAGAGTTATTTTCATTAGCATATTCATTTCAAGCACTCAAAGTTCAAGGCAAGCACTGAATTTCCATGAAGCTTGTGAGATTTAAACAATCCAAATAATTTTCTCAGTTTTGCCTCAGATGTTCATAAAGATCTCATACACATGAGCTGCGTATTTATTCACTTTTGAGGATGTGGCTGTAAATTCCTAGTCAGGAAAAGCTGGGAAATGGGTTTACGAAATCCTTATCATGTTGAAGGACTGTACTTCCAAGTATGAAGCTTTCTTTTCAAAAAAATACTTCATTAAAATCAGTGTGCTGCTCCATCACAGGTGAAAGAAGGTGACAAACGCCCCTTTACAAAAGATAGCATTTTAGCCTTCAACATGTGATCTACAAGAACAATAAAACCTATTCTGCAGCACCTGCAATGTTCTCTCAGACAAAGGCACCATCTTCAACCAAAAAAAGACCTGGCATAAAATATTACCATTCAATAAAAAATCATTATTTGGTCCCTTAAGTAGCCCCTGAAGTAGAAGGCTGTGGTGAAAATTTATCAGGCATTTTCCTCCAAATGGAATATATGCTTCAGTACCCTAAAAGGTCTATAGTACATAAAATTTTAACGGAATTGTTAATGTCTTTCTAGGTTTTATAATACCACAAAAGAGATACTCATCATGTGTTTTCACCACAGCAGATAAATGCTAATGCCTGTAGTAACAACACTTTCACAGTGGTTTTGAACACAAACCATCTTCCACTCTCTTGGTGGGCAAATTAAAGGGATCAATAAATTTTGTAGTATCTTCAGATAACACTCTTTACCTTCACAGACGTGATCAGTAAATTCACGGTGTACAGAAGGGACCACAAACAATTATTATGTGGATTCCCTGAAAGGTTACACTGCTCTGAGAAATGTAAAATGTCAAAGGCCTGGGCATTTCCATATGTAAACCCACGCCTTGATGTGGGAAAGGTTTGTGGAAGATTCTAAAGGTCAGATGTGAGGGTCTCCCTTATCAACAAGGTCATGTGTTAAGTTAAACTGAAACTAAAAGAAGTGTACTACCTGGAACGGCAAGCACCACTGATTACAGTAAATATACTTTTAAAGGGCAAGACATTTTAAAAGTGATGTTTAAAAGCGTATTTATCAGAATAAAGAAATATGCACATTCAAGAAGTTTTTCTCAGGTAATTTCCATAAATATTTCCAGTGTTATGAAAGTTAAAGCTACTTCAAAAAAACAAAACCATCTAGGGTCATAACTATTTATATATGGTTCCCTCTGATTAGAAAGAATAGTAATTTCACTAGAGATTAAAAAAAAAACCCACATAGCTTTGCTGCCTATTTTAAACTGGTAAACTATGTATTTACTTTTGTTACAGAATGAAAATTGTGCTAATTTTATCTTGTGACATTTTTGCTTTGTTTAGAAAGAAATGATGATTCAGAGGCTGCTAATCTTTTAGGAGAGATAAGTGAGAAAAATGGTATTATCTCTTTACAAGGGGAACGTGCAGGCACTAAAATACATCCTTGTATTTGAGCTAAACAAACCTTGAGCAGACACACACGGACTTGGACAAGCTTGAGAACAGAAAAGGAAATTCCACTAGAATTACTTCAGACTTGTCAGGGTTTTGGTTTTGTTTTCATTTTAGGAGGAGTTTTTGACCATGTACAATCTCTCTTCAACCTACCCCCACCTAGGCTATCTGGCAATTGTGAGTTCCTTCATCTGCAAGCCAGCTAAGCCTACTGCTTAGAATTCTTTTCTGTCAGCCATAGCACACTATGATGTGCCTCCTGGAAGCACACACTGTTCATCCATATGAGTTACTCAAACAAACTGCCTTCCTTCTAATGGGCTGAAGTTAACGGCAGCTGAGACTGTCACTCATGGGGACAGCACCCTGAAGCAGGATGATGAATACAGCTTGAGCTGAGTGCAAGGTGTGATCCTGTGTAGCATCTGTGGGCTCCTGGGGGGAGGTCTATGCAGTGATGGTGCCTTGCCACCGATGCCAACACCTTGGGCATTGGTAGGAAGGAGCCTTCCACTAGACAAGACCATTCCTGCTCCAGTTTGACCAGTGCTGCTCAAGTGACTGAAAGGCGCTTTCCTGCTAGGTGGATCTACAATGTCCTGATTCATTTAAATAAGGAAATCCGGGCTTATTCAGAGTGCTCTTCTCAAATCCAACAACACCGAGCACTCATTAAACCAAGCAAACTCCCTGAACTTTCATTGAAACCACGTTACCCTTCCCATTTTCCCATGTACGTGTAAGATTAGGGGTGGGAGAAAGAAAAGCACTTCTACAGCACACAACACAGACCTCAGCACCGCTGGGCAGCTTGTGGGCAGGGAGTGAGTTGCTTTGTTTTGGTGTCCTTTTGTCTCCTTCTGAAGCTAAATCCTTCCAAGAGACTCCAACAGGCCCAGTTTAGAAGATAAAGGAATGAATGAGTTTATAGTTTCCATATTCATACAGAGAGCTCCTTACTCCCTCTTCATAGACACACAAATGAAGGTCACTGTCCTGCTTTTTGTGATTTTATCACATTGCTAAATATAACGAATGTAATACCTTCCTTTTTTAAAAGAGTCAAGGTTAGACAAACAGTCATGGAAATAAGCATATATTCTACCTAAGGCCAGGTTTCACATTATTATGCAAAACAAAAAGTGTCTTATACTTTGGATACACCTAAGGTAATCAGCCCAAGAATCTGAAAACCAAAAAGTTTCTCAAGGCGAGTAAAAGTTTGTGCTCTTCAGAAGCTTCAGGTTCTAGCCTACAGTTTGGTGCAGTTCTGGAGGTCAGATTCTGTCTCTGCAATTCCAGCCAAAGGTATTCTATGGTTCACTTCTTGAAAATAAATGCAACTGCCCAGGGAAGTTGACACTTTCCCTATTAACTCTGGAAAACATTTTTGTCTCGCAAGAAATGCCTATCAACAGAAGTTAATTTACTGATTTATTTTGTAAACATTGTGTTTTAACAAAAATGCAAGCCTGATATTGGAAATTAATGATTTTTGCCTTGCTAAATGCTGAGCCATATATAGATTAGTTTTATGAGGGTCACATCACATGACAACAAAAGGCCCTTTTTATTAATGGCTACTTTATCATTTAAAACATGTATGTTTAGTTACTTAAAATGGCAAATTGCTTTGCACTGTCCTTGAAGTGCATTGCATAAATATTGTATTAAAACCTTAGCTTACACTTCATAAATAATTTATTTTTAAAATACTCTTCCATGGGACTACCAGCTGCCGAGATGGTCAATTTTCTGGTAAAAACATGTATTTATTGCAAGTCTTATTTTAACTTGTTGAAGATTTGCTAAAAGCCACGTGTGACAGATGTTTTATGAATTGTATTCAAACTAAAACCTCAGGAAGCTAAAAGCCTAATACTCCTAGTAGGTTTATACCGTTGCAGAGGCAGTTTCAGTTGAAGGAGGAAAAGCTGACATCTATTCAAGGAAGCTTTCAAGTACAATTATCTGAAAACCTGAAAATGACTTATAGTGTATTTTGCGATGATCAGAAAATTTTATAGATTTCATTACATTTCTTTTCACTATGGTCCTCCCTATGCCACTTCCATTTCATGTTCCTGCATTTAAACTGCTGTACAAACTTGTTCAAAGTGCTAGACATTAAAAAAAAAAAAAAAAAATCAAAGGAAATTTTAGATAATTAACTTTGATGAACGAGCATATTTTAATTCATGTCTGGTAATATTCTTGTTAATGACATGTCTGCTTAGGACATCCATTAAAAGTCCATTAACTTAACAGGGAAAGTCTAATAAAGTTATCCTGGAAATTTTCTGGTATATTAACATTATGGACTTTTAATGAATATCTGCTGTAGGAATTGCTATTAGCAAGGCTACCATTCTAATTAAACTTGGGCTCTGAGAGTGAAAAAAACAGTATAAAGATAATAACAAGTAGAAGTAGCACTTTTCTTGAAAATTACTATAAGGGAGATTGGTAAAGGTCACAAAACATGCTATGAGTAACAGCTATAAATGACGACGTTGTGGCTTGGGGTTTTGTAGCCTGGCATCCAATATACCTGTATCAGGTGCTTCCTTCATGTAATCAACTGCTGAGGCTCCCATTTACTTCTCTATTGTTGAGACTGAACAGTACTGAAAGGCTAGCTAGGCCTTTCAGAAGGGTAGAAGATATAAAATTTAAACACAGTTTTTCATGAAAATGCAAAGTAAAAAGAGTAGTTAGGAAAGCTGTAACCTATGGGCATCCAGCCTTGTTATCAACCCATCTGAAGCTTCATTATGTCCTGCTACATTTCTGCTGACATTCACAACAAAACAGCAAAAGATATTTTATATGTATAGAACTTTTTATATAGACACATATATATCTTTTTACATATATATAAAACAAAACAACCCCCAATATACCTATTTTTTCATACTTATCCTTCACCAGATCTTCCAAACCAATCATTTTCCAGAAACTGTCATCCCAACCTCCATCTGGAGTGTACGTCCACTTGCACACTACCGTACAGAGGGACCTAAAAAAGAGATAATATAGGCACAGAATCAGGAAAATGAACACATTTGGTTTTAAACTTGTGACTAGAAGGAACTCTGTGCAAAATAATTTCTTCATTCAGCCGTCAAAAATTCCAAGCATAATGCTAACATTAAAAAAAAAAATTGATTACTGTTTGGAGTGCATGTCTTGAGATACCTTAAAAGGACGTTATGTTTAAGATTCTTCTCTGCTGAAACAACTCCTGGTCTGGCCGCTTCATTGCATAAATCAGTCAAATAACAGGCCATGCATATACCCAGAAGACAGCATAGCACGAACAGCTCTTTAGCAAGCAGCTCAAAGATTCCTGCTTCTCCAGGCTGTACCTAAATAGCAATGTTTTGCACACAGTATGTCCCTAGAAAAACTTCCTATTGCTTATGTTGAAGCCGAATTACAATTTACAGGAGATTATGTGTGCACTGATAATTAGGTTAAATGACACTGCTTCAATCCCTGCAGGTGTAAAATGTCTGTATCGGGTGAATGTGTACAAGCAAACCTGCATCCAACTACCGGAGCTTCTGCATAGCATGTGTTCAAGTACCACCACCATTAGGTCTGTATTTCAGCAGAACCTGATGACAACTCAGTGACATGCTGAAACAGCATTAGCCTTGAAGCAATTGAGTGCAATATTAAGTTCTTGTTTCAAGTCTCATTCCTGATAAACTGATGCTGAACTTTGCTGTGACAGTACAGCATCACGGGGCAGACTACAGGAGCAGAATATAAACAAAAGACAAGAGTACTTGCAGAAGTGTCTATCATAATAGAATGTTTTTCTAACATTCTAACATCAGTCCTAAAAATGACTGATATCCCCAACCTCTCATTCCCCAAAATATGAATAATGATCCTGAAGATTTAGTATTACACAGACTCTTTTCTGTCTGAACACTAAGAATCGTCTCAGAAGATTAGTATTAACTTTTCAAGCACAATTTAACAAACTAAAAGGTATTAAAAGTGCTAAATGCCACTGAAAATTTCAGTTGTCTGTAGTCTTGGGAATACTACCATATATCAAGTGCAAGACATCTCAGATGTATCTCAGGGAAACAAAACATAATAACTGTTCTCAAAGAGGAGCCCCTTTCAGAGATAGATTTTCTGTGATGTCTTACAAGACAGCTTATTTGGGACTAATATTAAGCCAAGGTGTGATTTCCCAGACGTATTCTTTTTATTAGGCTGTTAAAATTTGAATGTATATCTTCAAAGCCAACGGAATTTTACTGAAGCATTTGACTTTTTCTTGCAGTTTCGCATAAGTAAAATCCAAACAAAATTCCTGTCTACAAAAAGTATTTTTTGAGTTAAAGTAAACCCTCCCTTTCATCCAAGGGAACTACCTAGAGACCTAAATAAGGAGAATTAAACTTATTATTGTATTACATATTGTTACATTACCACATGTCTAGGAAAACGAGCACCTGACAATGACCCCGCTGTCTACAGCAAGGTGCAGTTACTGAACAAAGAAGGAAGATTTCTGCCTTCAGCCCTTAAATATAAGACAGCAACATAGCTGATAGTCAGATCCAGTGAGGTGTCCCAAAGAATGTCACACATACCAGCACCTACAACCTGTACCTATAAAACACAATCAAACCCAACCAGATACTCAAAATACTAAGTATTCAGTCAAAGGGGAAGAAAAAACTTCATGTAAAATACTTGCTGCTAGTACAGATCCCATTGCACTTTTCCTACCTAGGCAAAGTAGAGTGTCTTATTTTACAGTAGTAGCAAAAACCATGCAGTAAATAATAAAGGATTTGGTCTTTTTGAAAAAGACACCACTAAGGGAATGGATTCTGCTATTTTGAGGCTTGACAAATATACTTGTCATAGTTTCCCATTCATTTATACAGAAATACCCCACAAACAAAGCAACAGCGAGTGCCTCTCCTCCATTAAAACACAGTAGCAGAAACTAAGAAATCAGCAAACAGGACAGAAATAGAAAAGCTATTTTTATTTACTATTTAAAAATCAAAGTTAAGGTTTCTCCTCACTGATACTGTACACACAATAAAGCCAAAGAAGAACATGAAGAGACTTTCCACACAGCAGGAAAACTATCTGGAACTCTAGTTTCACCATGTTTTGGGGGTTTATGAGAACCAAGGATGTACAAGTGAGGGCAGGATTCTCACGGGGTGGGACAGCTAAAGGCACTGTCCTTGGTGTAAATCCTCTTACGTGACACTGAGCAGAAGATTGGATGATTATATGGACTCCCCGTACTCCCATCTCATCCAGGACAGAAATGTGTATTTTAAATGCATCCTGTTTCATTTCATTCTATTCTTTTTGGAATGGTGATGTTCATTCAAAATCCCACTGTTTAGCAAGGTGCTTTGTTTTGTCTTTGTAATGAGGGAATTTATTAACATTACATATTTTGGGGAAAAAAAAGAAATAGACATAACTATTTATATCCTTATAAATACTGTGGAGATTATTTCAAGGTTACTCTTCAAACAACTTTAACAACCCACCCCCTCCCCATTTTTAAAAAAACATGTTAATAGATCAGACAATTACAATTCAGTGTCTAGTTTGAAAACAGAAAAGCACATGACCTGTAACTACAGCAATGATAATGATATAGGAAATTCCAATTTCCAAGGATTTAAAAGCCAGTCATGGAAATCTAATTAGGACCTTTGACAAAAACTGAGCGAATAAATAAATAAATTCTAGGCTGAAGAAAACACTGGGAAAAAATAAACATTTTCCCCAAATCAGCTCAAACCTCTCATTAAAAGAAAAAAAAAAAAAAAGGGTATTGGAAATAATGCTCATTTCATCACTTTAGGAAAAATTTAGACATAAAGCGTGAAACAATAATGCATCAAGTTTTCCCAAATATGGTAAATACCAAATCATAACAAGTTATCATCAGAACGGAACATGTATTTTTCTAATTAGATCAATGCTATGAACTATTGCCACACTCTGAAAAATGCTCTAAGGATGAGAGCTAAATGTCATGGCTCCTCACTTTCAGAGATCACAAAGCAACTCGCTCTGAGTCTCCACGCTTACCCAAAGAGAAACCGGAGCTGCCTTGCTGGACTCCAAAGAACATATTTTAAACAGGGGCCAATTCTTCCATACAGCCCACGCTGAGGAACACCACATCACGTCTATAGGCCCACCGAAACAGCGTGGATGGAGACAGAACAGCCCTTGCCAGTCCACTGAGTTCCAGTGTATTGGCGCTCTCTTACTGGATCTGGTTGGACTGAACATACTCTAGTATGAAACAGTAATGGGGCTGTGAGCATTTTCATCCTGCTTTTGTGGATTTATAAATGTAAAGTGCTTAGAAAAAAGATAAATAAATGATTTCTGGTTCAATTTTAACACAATATAGACAACATGAACTGTTGGAGGACAGTTCTTCTCAAGTGAATTAACTGGCAGATCTGATATGAAGACCAACCTCAACTCCAGGCTAAAATACTAACCTATTACACTGGCAGCTTTTTATTTTCATGGCCACGAGAACCTCAAAATGCTTGTTGTAAATGCAGTCTGAGCGTTTACACTTCTCTGGAATTTAAGCTCCTCATTCCATCATTGCTGCCACTCAATTGACCCATAAAAAGTAGATGTTTAATTGAACAATATAGCTTTATATAAATCCTTAATATTTATGAGTAAGTAATATACTGCAGAAAGACATTCTGGTCTCTTAGATAACAGTTCAAGAAAAAAGGATTTCTCTGGAATGCCTGTAATGACAGATTAACTTCACTACATGCTTCAAAGGAAGAGGGATGTGTTGAACTCAAATCCCTGCCACTTACCTGATGCAGCGCTCTAAGAATTAAACACAGCTGCTCAATTTGTATATCCTAGAGAGCTGTATGCACATGTAGAGAGAGCAGTTTATTCATGGTTTTTCACCTTTGAATACAAATGGCATAGATATATATTAGCTTTTGGGAAGTCACTTGAAAATTCTCCTCCAGAGCATCATCCTGAGAAAGTGCTAGCATGAACTTGGAAAAACTGTATCCAGAAAGACATTATGGTAAAGAGGAAGGTGAGGAACTAAATCATTATACCTACAAAGAAAGCCTCAACTATTAGAAAATTTTGTATTTCTCAGCAACTCCTAAATTTATGAGATGAAGGCCAAACATTAAACAGAAACAGTACTGATACTCACTGTGGTATAATCCCCTTTTCTGAACTATTTGGCAGTACTGCCTCAATTATTTGGCCATAAACACCAGACTTGCACTAGCTGAAGCTGGATGAACCAGATGGATTGAAGCAAATGTTCCCCTTACTTTACTACCAGGATCAACTGGGTTCAAAGGTGCTGAGTTAACAGGCAATCATCTAGGCAACTGCCTCATCTAATGCAGGACTTGAGAAGACACGGTGCGCAACTCCTCAGTAGCACACGACATTGAGCTAGGCTGAAATACCATGAATTTGAAGATTGTTTTCCTCAAGCATGTTCCCAATACAATGAAATGAAAGATTTCCTTTCTCTGTTCTGAACAAAAAGTTTTGCTTAGAATACTCTTACTGAAGAAAACAACCCTTTTGCATGGAATTTTTTTATTTTATTTAAACCAGATTTTAAACATGAACAGGATTATGTTTAGCGTTTGTTATATTTTCTAGTCTACAAAGAACTATAGGATCCTACTTGCATCCAAGAGCCTCCAGAAAAAAAATCCCCGCCACATTCATTACAAAGTAGATTTGGCTGGGCACAGAATATTACACAATCCTTCCTATTACTGTCTGGCTCTTGAGGTTTTGCACATCTCTTGCTGAGGACTGACTATGGACGTGCTGAAGTCCTGTATGACCAGAATCTCAGTATTCTGAAAAAACCACCAGCATTAGGTCCTCGTGAGTAAACCATGAGGTTCAGGGAGTCTGTAGGGATTGGGCACACATTGATAATTCCTAAATGCTGTCTGGAAGCAATGATTTGGCCCCACTAACCTTCAAAAGGATCCAGGGCAACTAGACTCATGGCCAAAGCAACTCAGGTGCCCAAAGTTAGTTGGTATGTGGCTCCTCCTGCATCGTCTACCCATTCTGAGTATTATCTCTTACTCTGTTGTACTCTTGGAGAGAATGAAATCAGATACACTCATCAAAAAAAGGGAAACACTGTACAGTCTTAGTTAATCTGCATAAAAATGTATCTAAAAGATAAAGGTCACAAAAATCTTCTCCACACCTACTTAAGAGTTGCCAGAGCTTTACACTTTGGTCTGTTCTTTGCTGACACCATCTCCCACACTCCAGAAGGGATAGAGCAAGCAAGGACATGGCTCCCAGCTCTGCAGAGATTCTGCCCTGTCTGGGAGAATACTTGCTATCTTTGACAACGAAACACAGTTTGAGGTGTATTCTGTAACTGCAGCATTCTTCTGGAAGTCATCCTAATTTTGAGTATGGTTTAATATAAAACTCCTATTAACGAGGATAGTTACTAAAAGAAAGGGTTTTTCCCTGAAAAGTGATCCCATAACGTATTTATATATGGTTTTCTATTCAAGAGGGTTGGTACAATACTAGTTAGCCTGGATAATGAGTCAGCTACCAGCTTTAAAGGCAGAGCACTTACTGTCTTGACCATCCTGAAGTGAATGGAAGATTTGCTCTTGATTCCAAAGCAGAGGGATCTGCTTAATTCATTCTAACTGGTCAGAAATTAATTAAAACTCATTAACATGATTAATTTTATAGGCATCATTAACAGCCTAACAGTTTAATCACAAAGTATATTCAGTGTATCACTTCCATGAACAATGTTCTTGCAACGTGGCTGTCATACTGAGAGTGACTTGGTGGGGATGACTAAAACCAAGTGCACCTGCTGAAGACTGTACCAGAGCTAAATCTTACAGAAGCCAGGACAGGGTACAGTTAGGTCCCAAAAGAAATAGCGTGTGGTAGGATAAAGTAACATTCTGTGGTCTGTTGCCCTGATTTTAAAGCTACAAAGAATCAAGAACTGAGAAAGCTGTATGACGTTCTGAAGGCAAGAAGGAGACCTGAAACAATGGAGTGTGACTGTCACAACATCAAACATGTTTTTCCTTTTGTTCTGCAAACTTCAAATTTAAAACAGATTTTTAATTCAAACTGAAAACCAGAGCTTAGGTTCTGTTCAAGTGAACTTCTCCACATACTGACATCTGGACCAAGCTGTCAGTGTCCTCCCAAATTATGCACCCCACAGTCTTGAGGCTTTTTACAAAAATGAGCAATTCACTGCTCTAACACAGTCACAGATCTGCCTGTGGTTTTTGCAAAAATGTTCCAGACAAAAAAATTAAGACAAAGCACACATACTCCCAGCATCCAAGCTTTATGTTAAACAGAATGGGGCACTGGTACTGCAAGAGCCTGAAATACAGCAGAGGTTATCAGAGGGCAGAAAGAAACTCGTAATTATCTCTGCTCCATTATGCCTAATGCCATATACTTTAATACATGACCTTTGAAATAGAACCAGATTATTACATCCACATACACTGCTGGTATTTATACCTGTCACACCAATGCCTCTGCCTGTCTGGTGTATTTGGCTGTTTTGGGGGAATCTGGAAAAGAAGGGGGCAATTTGTCCTAAGGGAACAAATCTCAGATAATAGGAGAAAGAATATGACACCTAGTCATTTAGCTTTGAAACCTCTAAAATGTATGAGATGCTGCCCATGTTAAGCATTTGCTAAAAAGAATCAAAGAGCGGTGGGTTGAGCTCACAGCGGAGTAAGAGCTGCACCTGTTGTCACTCAGTTACTACAGCAGATCTCTCGCACAGATTAGTTTTAAACCACAGGGCCGAGTAAGTCTGGGTGTGCTCTATTTCACATACACTGTCTGCGTTTTAGTCATTTCACCTATTCAACAGCTCTTTAATTGTATGTACACAAACCAAAACATGTCAGGGGCTGTTCCATCCACCCAACTGTGCAAATCCCAAGTTCCTAATATTTACAACACACCATTTTTTATTATTATTGCCTTTGACCCAAAGCCTATGAAATTCCTGCCTGCCCAAACCCATTGTCTTAGTACAGCAGTGCAACATGACTCTTGCCCGAGAAGGGTTTTCTTCTTCTAACAAAACATTAAACATGCCAAAAAAAAAAAAAAAAAAAAAAAAAAGAGACAGGTGGGGAAGCCTGTTTGGGACAACTAGCAGACACATACCAGTTGCACTCAGAGGCCTCAACTTTCAGTCTTTGCATGTCTGAGGACTTAAACCAAGCCAATAAAGATAGCAAGTAATCAGCATTAGCAATTCTACTAGCTTCACCCTTTCTGTGCTCTAGATAACACGTATTTATCATAAATAATAAAAAGTAGTTTGACTGCCATTTAGATTTTTTTCAACAGTTAAATATCACAGCAAAAGCAAAGCTTTCTCTCTACTTTGAAATCTTCACCAAAACTGAAAAGGAAAAAAAAAAAAGATGTACAATATAAATATTTTATACATAAATAAGTATATATAAAAAACTCTAGGGTGAAATTCCTTTCTTCTGTATGATGCAATGAAATGCCAGTATTTGTTAACACTAAGGTCAGAGGCAATTTTGTCATATTTCACAGATGAAATAGGATTAAACTCCAGATCTGACCCTTAAAACCTGAAAGAGTTAATGTTCCAAAAATTATTTGGATTTTCCTTTTTTTAATCTTATTTTAAACATCATCAGTATTGAATTCACCATGAGAAAAACTGAATCTCAGAAAACAGCTCTTCAGTTCCAAAAAATAAAGTTTTAGTAGAAAAGATTTCTTTTTACTAGAAGTGTGTAAATTTGGTAGAAGATACCAATCCCCAGTCACCAACCCAAAGGACAGTGAACCTATAAGATGGATTCACTGAAGCTAATGATGATACTGGTATGTGACTATATAATACCTTTCCAAACCTTTTCAAGCCTGTTGCTGAAAAAAAATATACTGAAGTCCTACATTTGGCCTAAAGATTTCACAGTTTATCTTCAAAAATCCGTGTTCAAAGTATTTGTTTGACAAGATAGACTATTCTTTCAATTTTTTCTGAACACTGCTGACTCAGTGAACTTGTATGGTCCTAACAGACTCCTTCACAATCAACAAGACTAAATTTTGGTTTAAAAATCTGTGAACTTGTATTCAGCAGCTCTGTTGGCCTCACATCTGAAAAGTCAGAAGTCTCACTGGACTAGTGGCACAGCTTTTATTTAAAAATGTTAAACAGGTCTCCCTTCCTCGTCCTAAATCTCCCTGCCAAAGCACAGTCCATGAAAGAGTTACGTACTCTTCGAGGCAATGGGAGGGCTCTTAGGGAACAGCAGCTACACCGCAGCCCTTGAGGGGCTGGTATCCACCAAATCTCTGACTGACAGACACAGGCACTACAGCAGTACTTCAAAACTTATCTATCAGGCAAGGATGTGCATGGGGCTGTAAGGGGTAACGGGGTTTGCCCAGTTTCCACTGAGGTGAAATGGAGAGTTTCTTGTGAGGTATCAGATCAGATTTCATCACTGCTCAGGGATACCCATGCTACAGATCCAAACACAAAAATGGTCTCTGCCTCAAAGGGCAGCTGTCCCCAGGCAGTGGCCACGACTGGTTTTCTCTTGCAGTAAGCAGGAGCTCCAACTCTGGCAAAGGTTGCACCAGGTGAAGAAAAGCACCAGCTAAGCACATTTCACAAATATTGTCTCCATGCCCACTTGCTGGCCAGCCCCATTTCAGTATTCTATAAGTTCTCAATAATATGCAAGAAGAAAAAAAAAAAAACAAAAAACAAAAAACAATTCCTTGTGCAACCATGACATAGCTTCCTCGCAGATTTTTTCCAGGACCTCAACAAGCGGAGGCATTCTAAGGCCGACGTATTACCATGGGCTTTTAGGTCTCTTGTCAGGACACAGCATGTAGAAGCAGGACTCGACTCTTCTGAGCACATACCACCATGCGTGTGTGTTGAAGTCCCACTCACAGCCCTTAGCAACAATCAGTGAGCAGGAAAGAAAGTATTTCTTTATAGAAATCAAAAAGTTTGAATAATTTCTGTAAAGGGGAAAAGGGAATAATTAACTCAAACCTCACCCTAGTATTTGGTGTTCATACTGTAACACTTAGGAGGTTTTCAGCTGGCTTTTTAAATTGCAGAATTTTCTAAGCAAGTATGTTGCTTATTTGAAGGGATAGATTTTATTGTATGAAAAATACAATTCACATTTGCAATTTTCTACACCCACATCTATAATTAATATCCTCTGATTACAGCCACTCCCTGACAAGATTCCATGTTATATTTAAACCCTGGGTGCCAGTTTGAAAGGAAAAAAAAAAAAAAAGAACAATAGGATCATTTTCAAAGACTACATAGCAACACAAGGTTTCAAAGCAGCCAAGGGCTTTAAACTCTGGTAACAACCTACTGACCACCCCAACCAGAGTTAAGAGTGACCTCCAATTGCCACCACAACCAACACAGACGTCTCTTGAGAAATATAAAGTGTAGATGTTTCCTGCACTCCAGAAGAGGTACAAGGCTCATGTTGTATTATATGATAAACCTCAAACTTAATGACAGACTGTTGGGAAAACCACTTGTGACACTCAGCCTCTAAGGATTGACACACATAAATAGAATGCCGTGTTGGATAAGGTACCTTAAAACGTAATTTTTGTACATCTCGCCGGAGTATATGATATATGAGTATCGTAAGAAAACTGGCATGTTTTACTTTTGCATAAATACACACACATATTTATACACATACAGATATTTACTTTGGATTGAGAGAAGGTACCCGTCTGTAATTGTTTGCTGTAATCTATTTAAACCTGTCCTTTAAGAAATACAAATAAATGCTTCAATCACTGCAAATGTCCAAAAAAAGTCATACAACAGATAAATCACACTAACTACAATGAGACGATGTTTCTTTTACTATTTGTAACAACATACAATCAAAAAAAAAAAAAAAAGTGTGTTTCTCTTTAGGAACACACTATCAAAAGATTTAAAGACTTAGACTCTTAAATTCAGTTTTCCTAGAAGTTATGTCATCAGACCTGAAGGGAACCACCCATCTCAAGTGCAACATATCAAGTCAGATTAATCCCTTGAGCCCATCCAGTAATTTCAGTGGATTCATACTGGGGATACATTTAACTAAACATGTTGAGTTGGACCAGAAAGTACAAAATAAGAATATTTTATCCACCCACATACGCCTCACCATGTCATGAGGCAAGGGGAAGCAAACAGTCAGCAGACTGCTTGCTTTTTTATTAATTTCATTCTGTATTATATTACAGACACCCAACCAAGATTCAAGCCCATTGTCTTCAGCATTGTTGAAAAACACATAATGAGACACAGTCCTAGACACAAAAATGTATTGTCTAGACAAATCAGACATAGCATGTGGGACTGGAAATATTAATCCATTCCCTTAAAAGATGGCAAACAGAGGCAAAAGAAATTGAGTGACTTGGCCAAGGGTCAAAGAGTAAACCTCATTCAGACCCCTGAATTGAATCTTGAACTGCAGAGACTCAGTCCTGAGATCCAGGCAGAAAGACACCATTCAGATACTATGATGCTGAACATACCTAAAAATCTTCCTATGCACAGCTACAGTATAAACCTTTAGATATGAGAGTAACAAGAAGAGTGCCCATATATGAAATCAAATCACTGGAAGTTTTAAAAGCTTAATAAGCAGAGGAGAGGTTATAAAAATCATCCAAAAATGACAAGACAAATGAAAAGCAAAACTGGAAATAAAGCCCACATATCTAGCTGCTCCAGCCCAGCAGCCTGCCCTCTGGACATACCTCCTGCCATTATGCAACATCAGCAGTGTTTCAGTTCAATTTATTCAGAAAAACATACTATTTCAAGCTAACCACTCTGCAGTAGGAAGTCAAATACCTATTTTAATTAAGAGCTTGTATTTTAAAAAAACATATCTTCTCCTGTTACCTTCTTCAGGCAGTTAAAACTATTACACAATTAAAACTGAAAGTATCCCTATACAGAGCCAGTATACAGCTTTCCTCTGGAAGTCTGATCTCGAGCAAATTTACCACAGTTCAAAACTTCACCAAACACTCGATGAAGTTAGGCAAAAGATTAAGCAAAGACTACAAGTAACTGAGAAAAAGGAGGTCAGGTTTCAGGCAAGCTCCCTCACCACCATATGGCTTTTGATAGTGGCATTATTCCCTTCAGCAACATAAATTTCTCCTAGTACAGTAACAGCAGCACACCACTCCTCACATCCACATGGGCATCACCTAACACGTCTGTCAGTACCAGCTGGGGCTTCAGTATTGGCCATCACATGGCCACACATATCCCCACATCTCTTAGCTGTATTACAACAGGCTTTATTATTCGACAGGGCTGGCATCAGCAGGGTATAGGAAGATGGCAGTTATTAGCTCCATGATGCTTTAACCTGCTATTGTATGAAAAGTAAATGTGGAACGTGCCCCACCAATATCCATGTTTAGGGAGCACAAAGACTTAGGAAGTGTTTCGGACTCTTCCAGTGGTTTAGAAAGTGTGACATGATGCTGAGGGCAAGGTCTGGCCAGCAGCCATATGGATGCTGCCATTCCATACACTGACTAGTAAAGCAAATCTCTACATGAGCAATGCTACAGTTCATGATGTGGTTTATGCTGGTTTCATATAATTGAGTAGAATTAGAGTGGTGAGAAAAAAGCCACCCTTACAATCCTAACACTGATATTCGGACAGAGAGAACTATTAGTCCAGAAATCTCCCCATAAGTTCACTATAAAGACACATTTTACTAATTCTTGAGTAAATAATGTATCTATCCTTAACATCAAAACTTTTGAGAGGCTAATTTAGCACAGTATTTGAGCATATGTGCGAGTAAAAAGTACTGAAGAAATGTCAGTAGAGTTAATGGGAGTTTTTACCAGCTTAGTCAGACTATGCTGAACTGGAACCTAGGCCGTCAAGCACTTGTGGCCAGACGAAGCCTAAGTGAAACCAGAACAGAAGCAGGAAAATTGCCAAAAACACTGCAATAAAAGAAAGTTTTAATAACTAAATTTTGATGCACACTGATCCTATTTCACATGCTAAACTCCAATATTGAGCCCTCCTCCTTTACTCAGGCAAACCACTTCAAGTCTTACCCGAGTTAGGACAGCAGGATTTGGCTGCCATGTGCACCTGAATCAAAGATGCATGTTAGAGATTCCTACACAGGCAATGAGGTGTGTTGTTACCTCCTGTCACAAAAATCAGTTTGGTCAATGCATACTCTAAAAACCTTAAGTCATTCCCTAATACTAGATACATTTGTTCAAAATTTACAGTCATTAGTATCAATTTTAAAAACCATTTTTGATGGTTAGATTCTGAAGTAAGGCATTTAAATCAAAGGAAAAACAAGATGGTTTGTTCCACATACATCATATGCTGTATTGTATGCTTGTATTTAAATCTTTTAAATGATAGTACCGGTGCACGCACTTCTAGAGTACATTTAATAACAATAATAATGATGTGAGCCCTTTGGAAGTGTATTCATGTAAAAAAGGGTAAATTTTTGAGCAAATCTCAAAAAGCAAGATCAACAGTATTATTTGGATAAATGTGTGATTTCGTAAACCAAAGAAAGAAAACCCCACTAAGTAGAACCACAAGGAGTTCTGAAACGGGTAACAGAAGTGAGTGAAAGCATACATAAATTTCCATAAAGCATGAACGAAAAAACAAACTTATTTACATCATTAGGGAGGGGGATTGGAGGTCAACAGAGAAAATAAGGAAGGCTACAGAGTAGATAAATCAGGTGTCATTATTCCTCAGAATACAGCAATAAAGACATTTCAGACAAAACAAGCAGTTGAAAAAGGGTATGGGTATTGCTGGGACCAAAACCTTAACAGATTAAAAAAAAGAAAAAGAAGAAAAGATTACATTACATGGATATCTGGACTGCTTCTACTCATAATAATGAGAAAAATAATATAAGGGAATATAAACCATCATTAGCTGAGCATTCTTTAAAATAACTATCTCCAGAAGGATGTTAACATGTCAATTCTAGGATTCTTCCCTCTTTTTTACCTCTGAAACAATTACTGCTGCCACTGTAAAAGAAGGGACTGGACAAAATGAACCTCCACTTTGATTTGTTATAATCAAACAAATCAACCCATGGCTTCTAGGAAAAGTGGCTACAAGGAAGACGTTACTCTTCTAATAGCCTGTTATACAAGAACGGTGGACATCAATGGTTTTTACATTCATTTAAATCTTAAAAACAACTTCATCTGGGAATGAAGATCTGCAGCTCTCTCAGAGACAGCTAACCCTCCCAGGTAAGGCAGGCAATGCCCCAGCTTGCCTTACACTAAACACTGTGAAAGGTGACGGTTGAACCAGAAGGGTGGAGTTTACCACTATTCTAAGCTCTAATGAACCCTTTCATGCAGTTCTAACAAGACTAAAATATCTGTCTTTCCCTTTCTTGATACTTGAATTATACTGCAGTACTTGCAGAAAAGACAATTGCTGCAAGCACAAAGAAGAATGGACTAAAAGTCAATTCAACATCCCTATGTTAGCTGTCTGAAAAATAAAGAATGCTTTATTCCCTCTTTAATAGTTTCTTTTTAATGAAAATTTAAAAAAGGAAATAATTTCTACATTTCTGCATTTTACCAAATTTAGTGTGGAATTAAAAAGGTCACGCTTCAGAGAAACTCTATACATTTTTATGTAAGACAAATTAAGAACAAATTTTTAAATGCAATTTTGCAAACTACTATTTATCTATGAGCTTGGTTCTACAAAGACTTAGGTGTGAATAACCTGACCTGAACCAATAGTGTCTTTGACGTCAACTGGAGCATTTATATGTCACTTGTTTGCATAAGCAACTGCAGGATTGTGCTTGACTTACTCTTTAGATTGTCCTTACTAATGCAGCAATTAAGTCAATAATTAGGCTGTACAGCCTCATCCAGCAATATCAGGCTATACATCCTGCAAAATTAAGCCATTTTCCTTAGTATAAAGTGGTTTGCACCTTGACAATAAAAAAAAAAAAAAAAGCACAAAGAAAATTAACTCACTGATGTTCTAAGATGGCTCCAGAGGTGAAAGGCCAGCTTTCACTGCTGCAAGATGCAGACAGAAATCCTCAGGTCTGAATTTAGGTGAGTTCTCCTGTCCTGACTTGCCATGAAGGGTGTGAGAATGAGGAAGAGGGACAGCACAAGACCTGCTGTCCTGCAGTAATCAGAGATATGCAACTCTGGACTGCAGTAATGAAAAACAGAAAGAAAGAAAGAAACCTACATCCAGGTCAAAAAGTAACACAAGTGGCACCTCAAGAGCGGCAGTTACTTAAAGAGAATTTTCTGGAAAAAGGAGTAACATGTCATACCACGGGCTAAATCTGCAGTACTGTGTGAAGACGCTCCTGTTGTATGACAAGTGCTGCCAGTCAGATCTCTCAGCTGGAACAAGACGTTAGATGAAAACTTCTCTGGGTGAACTGACCTTGATTTTTCTAAATAAACAATTTCTTCTGGTGCCAATTAATCTCAATCAATAACCTACAGACTGTTGCAAATCACTATATGTGTCCTACTGAAATCACAAAGTACCTTTTCTGGGCTGTAATTGGACAACAGGTTCAGAGAGAAACAAACAGTGTAAGAACAGTTCCCCAAACATTCATACAACCAACAGCCTGTTCATACCAACACGCTTGGATAGCAAATAAAGGACCCAGACCAGCAAAGCACTTAAGCACGTGCTTTAACTTTAAGCACGTGCCTAAGTGCTTTGCTGGAAGAAGGCCCAAAGAAAAGAATGAACATGGTTAACTGGAAAGCGCTTCAGAATTGGATTGACTGCTTTGTTTTTCCATTAACTCTAGTTGCTAGTAAACACATGTTTGGTCTCAGCATCCTGCCTAATGTATTTAGCCCGTATCACAAAAAGAGTGATCTGGTACAACCAAGCCCTTTACTCGAGGGAGTTCCATGAATTGGAAAGCGAGGGAACTACAAGACATGCCTGGGATTTAGGCTACTTATAAGGCACGAGTGGAAGCAGCACCTTCACCTCTTGCTGACAGGCAAACCCACATGAAGGCCCTGACCATAAACATGCTTTTAAGTAGTTCACCACACAAGCCCACATTGTCCTGATTCTTCCACCTCTTACGTCAAGCTCCACAGAACATCTTTTGGAGACCTCACCGAGAGGGCACAAAACACTGCCACAGGACCAATGGCTCACCTTCCTCTCTCCCACCTGTGAAGGAAAGAAACCCACACTTGGAGAAGATAATTTCCAAACCTGTGTCTTGGGAATGTGACAGTCTGTTTTATTACCTCCACCATGGTCCATTAATAACATTTTTATATGCATCAAATTTATCCCAAAACCAAAATGAAAACAAAATGCCCTAAAATACCTTAAGCAAAATGCTTAAGTTTAAAAAAAGGTTGGAGTCCAAAAATGGAAAGATGATTAGGGAGGTAGGTGAAGTTGGAATGAAACAATAATAAAAAGCCCTAAGAACACATCATATATTCATAGTTCTTGAATCATTAAGGCTCTGCATGACAGCTCTCACAAGCACCAGTATGGCAAACTCACTGACTTTTAAGCAGGAGTGAAAGTGGTTAAGCCCTAGGACAAATAATTTGAAAATCTCAGCACAAGTCTGATCTCAGAGAGTTTAAAGGAATGCAGACTGCCCAAAAACACAGCAGCTGTTTGTTTTTTCTGCCACCTTTCCAAGGTTCATGTCTGGAGTGAGGATAAACAGTTCTGAAAAAAAAATTATGTGGAGTTCAGACTTTAAGAAAATAAAACATCAGACTAGTATTTCTTGCAGAAAGATTAAAAAACCCCAAACCTTAAATTATTCAGCCCTGGAAGTTTTCAGGTAGAGCTCTCAGGAGCAGAGGTAGATGGCTTCAGGCTTCAATATATTAAAATGCTTTCTCTAAACCAGTTTGCATTTTCAAAAGCTTGGCCTGATGTGGTTTTCTTGAGCAATATTCCTCCAAGCAGAGTTTCAAATTTAATAAGGTAAAACTGTATTCCCTATTTTATGCACACATGTGTGCATACACACACACAAAGAGAGGCCCTTTCAGATAAACCAAAAAGTAAACAAGATCGAGGACAAAGCCTTAGAGGTCACCCTGAAGTGATTTCCATCAGCACAGCAGGTATCATAATTACAAGGTAGTTTGTGCTGTTATTTTGGACATCATTCTTTTTACTCTCCCTTCTCCTTTCTCTCCCTATTATTCTCTTTGTGCCAAAGTAAATGAGCATCTATTTAATTAATTAATAAATATGTCTCTTGACAGGCTAGGCAATTAGAAATCTCTGGACTCTGAACATTTTTAGTAGATAAAACTTTCCTTTGATCCACACTTAAATAGACAAAATGCGAAAGATTTCAGAAGAAATTTACTTAAATAGTTTACCAGTGGAGCTAAGTGATGTAAGGAAGGATTGTCTGTGTTGTTACAGACAGGTCAGAAATAGCAGGAAATTTCAGGCACCATGTTGAGATTCAACATCTGTTTATGAACTGTCCTTATACACAAAATGAAGAGTTGCTACAGGACAAAGTATACAAACCCAGGAAGTCCAAAACAAACTGGAATCTCTCCAGAGAGCTCTCCCATTATATTCATACCTGGTGGTACTGGGCCATCAGCATGAAGAATGGTGAACACTGAAAAACTCTGATTTGTCTTTGAGATACGCGGATTTGTCTTTGAGCATCACCCAATGAGAGGTATGAAATATACCATTAAGAGACTATATCACCTGCTCTTTCCAAACCCAGACTGCAGATGCATGCCCACCGAGCTTGGGGGACAGAAGCAGAGAGGCCAAAAACTGCAGGGGATGGGACAAACACAAAGAAAAGGTGTCAACGGGGTATTGTGCTCTTACACATTCCCCATTTTCCCCTCTTTATAGGGAGATGAAAGCATTATGCAGCAGTACCCTCACATACAGATGCTGGTTCAAGGAATTAAGGACATCACACCTACTTTTTCCATTAAGACAGGAAGTGACACTCAATTTTTTTCTTTAAAGTAAAATTATATAATAATACTGCTTTTTTATCAAAAGAGTATTTTATGTACAATATAAAAAATTATAAATTTATAAAATTATAAAACGTAATACATAAAAGAGTATTTTATGTACAATGACAGATCACCATCAGAAACTCCCAAGTAGAGTTTCATGGAGGGAATCTCGGACAATGGAAACCACAGGAAAACAGTTTTCTCTGTATCTGTGGCATGTTCTCCCCCTCTCATCACTTTTAATTAAATATAAAACCACCTTATTGTGCAGATCCAGCCTCAACCCTCAGAAGAATGAGCTCACCTTGGAAGATGAGGTTGGAAGGAGAGGAAAATGTCTTTCAAAGCTGTAAATTTGAAACTACAGACAATGAAAGCTGAGTTATTTCCTTCATCCTAACAATGTGTACTACATATGCATAAATGCAAGTGGGTTTTGGGGGCAAGGAAGGTTTTGAATAACAGGCATATCTCTTTTTGCACATTCTCAGATAAGTTTTGCCCCATCAACTTCTGCAGTATGAAAGGCTTTCCTACTTTCTTTCCTACTTTGACAAACATTCCTTGTGTGTGGGTACTAGAAGCAACTGTTAGGCCACCTTCCAGGGCTTCCCTTCCACTCTTCACAGCCACTGGCATGCAGAGCCTGGGTGTGACGGCAGGAGAGCCACAGCTCTGGGGCTCTGAGCTGACTGCAAACCATCGGGTAACCCAGGGACAGGCTCTCTGAGGAATGCCTGTCGTTTCCAAAGTCCCACTCAGGAGAGTGCAAGGATACATCTATAATGCAGAACACCAGCAAGCTCATAACTCAGGCTGACAAATCTGAGATAGAGCACTTGAACGAAAATAAAGTGGACAAACCAACTTTTAACTTGGATTAGCAGCTCCAGAGGCAATTTAAAGCTGCATGTGAGCAATCTGAGCCAATTATTTTTATATATATATATATAAATATATATAAAATCCAAATATTATCTGAAGCCAGCTGATACTACAAGATAAAATAGAAAACTTCCCCCCTTCACTTTAAAATAAAATTAAGAGCTGTGGTGGAATCTGAAATGTCAACTATCCTATCCACAGGAGAATCAAGTTTCCTATGCACGCAGGGTCTGACAACCAATGAGCATAACTTCAGTCATCTTTGCTGTATCACACTGCAATCATTATTGCTTCATCTGCTTCTCTCAAGTCACTCAGAATCCTACCATCGAAAGTTAATTAAAGAAGGTAGTAAGAAAATAAACAATCTTTCTTGGAATGTCTTTGATTCCCTAAGTACATATAAATTTCATCCACTGACGACTGAATTACAACCTTTCATCTAATGAGCAGCTTAATGGAATGGCACTGGAATAAAGAACAGGGGAAAGAAAAAAACCAAATCCTTGGTGATTTCATATAACACATTATATATTTATATAAATATCAGGCTCACTATCTGGCAACATCAATTTGCAAGATACAGTAAAATTGCTCACTATCTCAGTGTAAGTAGAAGGAAGAGCCAAGCACTTACACCAAATCAATAACCAGATCTTACTTATAGTTAAAGCAGCAGATGGTCTACCACAATGACGAAATGCCAGAACATACATGTAGAAGTGTCTCTTTCCTTAGACACATTCTTGAAAGCACTGTATCATTGATCTAAGATTATTTTTATGGGCAGATGACAGGTCAAGCATAAAATACACTATTTTAAAGGTTATGGAGATGGTAAAATTGGTATCACTGCCACAGACAAAGAATCATTTTCTTTTGAAGTCTTCGTTGTCAGGTTATTTACATTTTACAGTTAAAAGGCTCCCCTCTGGATAATATGAATGCTAAAACAAATAAGAGAAAAAGTCCTATGTAAGCTAATGCTACTTTAAAGAGATAATGTAAATCAACCCTGACACCATCAGTGTCATCCTAAGGCACGATGAGAATTTCCAGTGAAAGTTTTTAACATTAAACAGATTTAGATAGCCAGCCAACAAAAATAAAGCAAACATGTAAGTAAACTGCCTTCCAGGCCAAGACTGTTGCTACAGCCATGTATTACGGAGAAAGGGATAGGAGGAACACTCTAGTGATGAAAAGCATTTGTTTGGAAGAATCAGTCCAGAATAAATAATTTATAGTGTGATCTGTGAAAATGCCTATGGAATAGGACACTTAATTCTCACTTCAAGTTAGAGAGAAAGCTGGATGCCCAGGTAAACATTTTGAAGAACATTACCCTTCAAATTATATGGCTCCTTTCCCACCTATAAAATAATAATGCCACTTTCTTAAGAGCATCATTTTAAAGATGAATTATTAAGCCTCTTTCGTATGCAAGATATCACAGAAGAGTAGAGCTTTTTTTTTTTTAAAAAAAAGGGCAAAACGAAGAAAGAGCTCCTTATGGAATAATAAATTTAAGTGAGCTTTAATACTTTCAAGCACTATATGTACACATACAAAGCACAGACTTCATGCTACATAGCTTTCTTTTCCTTCACTGGATGAGAACACTCCTGGAATGTTATTGTTTTCAGGGGGTGGTTTTTAAGAATTTACTGTGAATACATGCATTATATATGTGCACACTGAAACACTGCTGGGGCTGTAAATGACCCAGGAGTTCATAAACATGGCTATTTTCTTATCTGGTTCAAAATTATGCAAGAAAACAATTGTTACATAGCTCTTGCTGAACAGAAACCCAATCTCACAAGGGACAAGGGCTTTGCATGGGTCTTTCCGTGGCGTTTCACATAAGGAAGAGTTCAAAGAAGATGACAGATTGTTTATAACATGCTTTGTACCATGAGGGTCCAATCCCTGATGGCGTTCACAGAAGCTAATGCAAAAGAAACACACACCCTCTGAACACCCAGCCTATATCTGAAGAGAACCGAGATGACTTAAAAAAAAAAAAAGGAGATGAAGAGAACTGAAAGACAACAAGGTCCTCTGTGGTTTCTGCCCTGCTTCACTACTCCTCCCCCCAGCCCCAGCTCCACTGAAGTACCGTTATCCAGTCCCACCATTAGTTAGCACGTCAGCAAGCTGGATCTCAAAGACTCCTAGTCATCTCTACAAACTTTATTAAGGGGAGATTATTATCTGACTCTCAAAGAAGCTAATAATTACAGTGTTCATATATATATTGCTTCTGCACAGGATCAACAATGAAAGGGTTGTTTAAACACAGCTCCTTTGCTTCGATGGAAAACTTTCTGTGTGTACCACTCATCAGCTCAAGTAAATGTTAATGACCATTATGGAAAAATAAAAGACAGAAACATTTTCTGATGTGCATAGTATATTTATTTAAGAGGCTTCTTATGATGTAGGATGTTGCATTTTGAGACTGAAGAAATAAGACCTTGGATAGCAATGAATATATGAACTTTTTTTTTTTTTTTTTAAGTGCTGGAGAATGTCTTAACTATCACACGGACGCACACACACACACTCTCATATATACACACACTCTCAAACTACCACACTAGGCAAGATCAGAGCTTAACAGCCAACAAAACACACATTCAATCCCTGAGATCACTTTCCTGAAATAGAAAACTACATATGTTTCTCAAATTTCACATCAAGCCACTGCACAGCCCGAACTGCAGGGGAGACCAGAGCCAAGCCTGCCTTTGGGCTTGGGGGAGTAAGAACCTGAAAACAAGATGATTCCTTTCATATCACCACATTTCTCATCCACAATCTAAACTTACAAACACCCCCCTTAAGCAGCATTTCTAGCGGGGGTTGCTTATCAAGCAGCCTTTGCTTTGTCAAATTAAGACATATCGCCCTGGATTAGTGAGACTCCCTGAGTTCAAAATGACTTCATGGTTGGCTCAGAGTTCACTGTCTCTGTGGCAGGTTGCCAGTAATACATCTACTACTGCGCCTGCCCCCAATCCTTTTCTATACTGACCTAGCTGACTTTTTATTTTAGCAGCAAATGAACACAATAGAAAACTAAGGGCTAGATACTGTCACAGCTAATTAACAATCCCAACATCTTTAGAAAAAAAAAAAAAAAAAAAAATCGAAGTAGTAAATATTTGAAGATCTGAATGCAAGTCTCTGAAATGCAATGTCTCAATGTATGTCAAAGCTGTTGGAAAGGGACAATGAGTTTTTCTTCACTGTGCAGATACAGTTAGACACTATGAAGGGCTCCTGTTCTTGTGGAAAACACATTAAGCTTCTTTTGCTAATATTTTGTAAAGGGCATTTGTACAATAACAATAGCTAAAGCTTCCTGTTTGCCTGTGTGCTTCCTGGCTAACATTAACGAGACCTGCTAACAATTTTCTTATTTAGCACACAGAACTCTTTCAGATTACTCTGTAGACTCAAGGACATGTCGTTTTTAAATTAGAAAAATAAAATTTAACAGTAACGGCCTGCATTGCACCTGCCCTTCACAGTCCCGATAACTTTTACAGCTATACGTTTTCTATTTTCTTACACTGGATCAGTCCGTGTCTCACCAGTCTCCAAAGAACACGTTCTGAATTTATTAAAAGCCTGATGGAAGTGGAATTCTCTCATTTGGCAAAGATACCATCACAGGGACACTTGCTTTTGGCTCCATGACAAGAAATTCATGGTACTTTGTTTGTCCAATCCACAAAAACACCATCCCTCCCAACCAGCCCTTCAAGATAATTCTCCCTTCTCCAGAGATTTCTCCAAACAAGTCTGTAAGTCTGAAGTCTTGGGTTTCATTTCATAAACAGGACACAAAACCCGAGTGCAATTCAGGATACTGTCACGGCCACATGGGCTGCAGTGCTAATCAAGAAAGCTTTCTGAAATACTCCCTAGCCCCTTTCTTTCCAGACAGGGGCCTAATTTTTAGATCAGGCATCTTCTGAATTAGGCACAAAATATAAACAAGAAGCCAAATGCCAGAATCCCAGCCAAAGGGTATACATTAGTCATGGCAAGGCTAGGAAGGAAGGGAAGGGCAGCTGGCCCCAAAACTCTGGTGTCTGTGCTGCTCTGGTTACCACATCTCACTAGCCAGGATTGCCCAATCCTTTAAAAAGACACAGGCATCCTTCAGATAATCATTTAACTCACACCCGTTTGTTTTTTCAACAGCGCCTCTAAACATAAGCTCCTCTTCCAGACTTTCTCTCTTTTCAAAGTTTCCAGCCTATCTGGATAAAATATTTGGTGAGGACTCCACTAACCACAGCGATGAAATACCTCACACTGGTAAAAGTAAGCAAGTTCATAAGTGTGTGTATGTATGCATGAGTTTAACAGATGAAGAACAAACACAGAGATGAACAAGAATCAAATCCTCAGTGGTATTCAGCTGCCTAAACACCTCTGAAGATGTAGATTTAATTCACTTCTCCAAATCACACAGGGGACGTAACAGAGCAGACTTGAACCCAGATTCTTGGACCTTCTGAGCTTCAATGTTTTATTACAAACTTCCATCACTGGAACTCTGCAATGGATCAGACTCTACTTCCCTTTATACCTGCGTACTCCGCAGAAACCCTGCTAACATCTGAGGAGTCCTCTGGATTTAAATCAGTGCAACAGAGCCATCTCTAACCCTAATGATAAGCAACGGGAACAGGTTACAAATAAACTTTAAGGACTTAATCCCTGTTTAACATAAAGAGTCAGCTATTTAAGTGTGCAGAAGCCAAGGAAGTAGCCTCTTTCTCATCAATGAAAGAAAAAAAAGGTGACAAAGTATCTTCCTGTTGAAAACATACTGTATATTAAAAAGATACTAGTCTCTCACACGGATACAGCCTAGCATTAGTTATGTGGCTCCCAGAAATGTTTTTTATGAATGACAAACATTTGACTTCCACTTTACTGTCTGTAATTACCATAAGAGTATAAAATTCTTCCTATTATCTAAGATCTGTTGGAAGGAGGTCATTTAGAAAAGATGCCCCGAAAGTACCTCTGTTACACCATTTTCCTTGTTGTGATGGCTAGCAGTTAAAGACTGGACGAACATTTCCACAGGAAAATTATTTGGGTCAACATTTATATGAGATAAAGTCTCTATAGGTAACACATTACTTTCCCCGGCTATTAAAATGTCTAGAGTGTAATAATATAAAAACGTTATTCTGCACAAATATTCAGTTTGTTCCAAGTTTGTTTGGTAATTTTCGGAGGTGTCTTATAGCATGATGTTGGACATTCTCTACCTCAATAATGTCAGCCTGACATTCTTCCTTATGTTTCCAAACCCTCCTCCACAGGTTTAATCTCTCTTTGGTTACAGCTCGTCTTAAACTATGTAAATCCAGCAGGGTCTAGCTAATTTTCCAGTGAGTTGCTTATGACTGAAAGTGGCCCTGAAACAGAACACTGGATCTAAAAACACACAACCTTTGAGAAATTTGTGTGTGAATTCTACCCAATTTAATAGCTCAGTCATATTCTTATCTGCAACGTAACCCTTTACAAGACTTCAGAAATACAATAAAATTGCAGATGTGCATCTCCGATAAGAATTCTCCATCCATAACACAGTAGCCTGTAACTAAACCAGATAGCCATTTAGATTTTATTAAGATAGCTTTATCCAACATACCATATAAAGGAAAAGTTATCAGAAGTTATAGATGGTGGGTGGAAGAGAGCAGTGAGTCACGCTCACCATGAGTAAAAGTGCTGACCCTCTGAAAAGCACTGCTAACGTGTCTGTGAAAAAACAGCTCACTCTTCTTCTCCACAACAGCATTTCTGAAATAAGACAACTGAGTATTCAAGTGGCAAAACCAATACTCAATGCTGCAACCTTGGGGAGCAGAAGCAGGGAAGTTCCAAGGTTTTAGACTTTTTTTAACTGAAGAGCTGTCAGTAACATTTTTTAATGCAGAATAGTCAGTCATCAGATCAATTCAATGGTTTTTCGTCAAACCAAAGGAGAAATAATTTTTAAAAAACTATTTTTAATATGGAATATTACAGGCAACAATCTTCCAAGGACAATGGGAATCAACGATTTGGAACTTACCCTTTGCAATCGATTGGTGAACACTGTTAGGTTGGATATATAGTAATTTTAAAGACAGTAGGTAAAAAATCTCAGAATATGTTTGAGTCTCTTCTTAACAAATCTTTCAGGTGAGAAGCATTTACTGTTTATCGTACATCTACTGGGAAAAAACTGGCAACAAGGCAGTTCAAGCCAGCAGAATTAAAGGTGAAAGACTAACCAGTTCATACTCAGAAACACACATCAAGAACTGCTTTCCAAATGCTTCAAATCCTGATCTCACACACTACTTCACTTTGTGCACTGCACAATCTCACTGAAGCCAAAAAGACTATACATAGTTTTTAAATGTTAAATGCATACAAAATGTTTTAAATATCCCCTAAAAAATTAAAGAAGCAAAAGTAATAGTTTCAATGAGTGCAGAAGTCTTTCCTACAAAACTGCCCTTGGAATTGCATTTATTTTGGTAAAATCCCCACCACCAAAACAAATTTAAAAAAAAAATATCTTTCTTTTATCAGGGCCAAGTTACGTATGATTCACAATGACTAACACTGTGTCTTGCCCTGTGAATAGGCTCCTTTGTGCTCAAAGGGAGAAAAGGTGGTAAGAATCTTATACTTGATACATTCACACTTCCCTAGTATTACGAGCATATGCAGGACCAACTACTTTACTTCACCAAACTACAAGGAAATTCCCAAGCAACAGGTGTGCACAAGGGACAGCAGAGGAAGGGAAAAAAAATTAGGTTTGATCCCAACGAAACATTTCTTGTCCTTATTTTCCTGTTTTTTTCTTCCTCCTTTGTTACCCTATAAAACATTCCATTAGAGCCAAAACAATGAGATTAATTTTGGGGAACACATTAAGACAGCAAAGGAGGATGTACAAGGAACTATTTAATCCGTAATAGAAGACTCTCAATCAAAGGGTGGGGGAAGACTGTCCAGAAAGTCTTTTTCCCACATTCCTTTCTCCCTTACAACATTCACCAACACAATCAAACAGTTTTGGAAAAATCAAAATTTCATTTCTAAGAAAATTAACTTGCCAGTAAAAATTCAGTCAGCTCTACTTTTTAGTATAATCTTCTGTAGGTTTTTCCTTTTTTGTTTTCAAGTCAAACACATCACTTTCCTGCTCTATAATGGAAGATATTCCACAATAGCTCTCAAACACAAAGACTAAGTAAGGAGAAAGAGAACACTCAAATAAAAACAACTGTGTCTGATGTGAAGGTATCTTCCATCCTGAAGAGACTAAAACTATCCGTGAACAGTTTTCATTTTAGACTAATTTTTGCACAGATTGAGCTCCACAAACTGCAATGGAAATAACTGTAAACTGCACTGAGCTGGGAATGTGATTGGTCCATAAGACTTTATTTTAAATAAATAATACTGTAGCTCACTTTTCACAAGGACTTGTTTATCTGCAAAAGCGCTTCACTTGGTACTAGTCACTTTAATCAAGATTTTAAAGGGGTTCTTTCAAAGGAGTTTGTTAAACGGCTCAGCAAGTATTCTAGGATGCTTTTGGGGAGCAATACAGCTGCCGTGTTTTACAGTGAAGTGAACTTTTTAAACAAGATTTTACAAGATACCTCCCACGTGGCAAAGAAGTGTTTTCTTCCAATTCTCAAAAAATTCCATAAATTTGTCAGCAAAAACAGATTTCAAAGAATTATTAGAAGCATATTTCACAGTAACTAGAGCAATCATGTTTACGTTCCAAAATGGAGTACAATACCAATTAACTGACACTTGTAGCAACACACTGTATCTGTGAATTACACTGCTCACGGGAACAAATGTGTTCAGGAATGCACAATGGAAGCAGGAGATAGGTTCAAGATGTTTTGGAGCAGGCTGAATTACAGACAGATGTACACAACAGCATGTCCAGTCGAAATGAATTAAAGCAGAAACATTCAGAAGAAAATAGACGTAGATGACCAAATCATATCGTTAGAATTAACATACCTTGCAGTGACACCTGTGGCTTTCCAAGATAAGAAATCCGGAAGATCAAAGAAGTAGCCTGCCTTCTCCCAGCATGATTCTTGCAAGTTCTAACAAAAAAAATTTTAGAAATGCAGATATTAGAGGCCAGGCATGATCATGTGCTTATTTTAATGCAACTAAAAAGCCTAAAATTTATGTAAAAATGACAATTTCTACAAACCAAATATTCTGATCATCCAGTCTGCTCTACTCACTTTACAGTGATTTACTGCCTGAAGAACTGAGCCTTTCCCCCACCACAGGCTGATCATAAGAAAACTTTCCCATGAAGAGTTTATGGAGGCACATGTTTCAGATCAATAACGTGGGCTCTCTCAGTTGTTCCCTGTCAGCTGCTCAAGGCAGAGCAGTCTCCAAGTCAACAGACAACTTTCTCAAAAAATACTTGCTTGACGAATGCTCTACCTTCTAAAATCAACCACTTAAAATTCAATATTTTTGAATTATAAGTACAAGAAGAAAACAAGTATCTCTGTGAGCACAAGAAAAATGCTTTCAAATCTATTTCAAAATGACTGAAATATGATTGAAAGTATAAAGAACTTGTAAGCTTCCAGTGAAGCTTTTTTTCCACCAGCTGGGTCATTCCAGAGCTCTCAACTGCCTGGAATAACCAGTAACAATCAGCTTTAAAACCACACTACAACCCTACAAGTTGCCATCACAGCATGCACATGAATTGACATGAACAATTAACAGAAGCTTATCTTTGCAAACTCTGCCCCTCTGCAAAACTTCCTTGAAATGCATAACAAGACACAAAGCAGTATGAGTGCCTAAGTTTCCATTTGAAAAGAGATTCGGTGTGATTTCATCAGCTGAGGGAACAGCTGAAGACAGTTACAGGAAAACCCTTCAATTAAAAGTATATCTGCAAGCTCCCAATGGCCACGTGACACTTCCTACCTCCTAAAAAACTTCTACAAGACAGATCATTCGCAGAGAGTTTCCAACATTATATTCTGCAGAGAGTTAATGGTCCAGAATGCAAGAAGTCTATTGGAAGAGGCCAGTCACATCACCTGGGCCAGGCTCTATTCTTTGTTTCTATCTCCAGAGCTCAGTCAGATATCAGCTTATGACAGCAATGCAGATTCTTAAAATTGCTTTTCCACGAAAACAATCTCCACACTTGCCACAGGTATCAGATGATGATGAATGGGAAGAAAGTTTCCCATGAGTGACGTTCCAACGTGACAGAAAGTGTGAGCATCACTGTCCTGCAATACAACAATACCATCCAATGGCCACCTCTGGCCTCAGTGCATTAAAATAACTGAAGAATATCAAAACCAAGCAAAAGCCAGTGCTGCCAACCACAAGGTTCACAAATCAGACTTCCACTGGAAGATAAAATGTCTTTAAAAACCTCCACCATCTTTTTAAATAATCGAAACAGTGGGAAGTTTTCTCACTTAAGAACAGCTGTTTTGCTAGAAATGCAAACCCTAGCTGGGGCCTTTTGGGCATGAAGCCCTGCTAGATGGCACAGCTTCAGCCAGACACAAGTTAGGCCAACATTTGCATCTAGCAGGCTAAGGCAGAGCTGGAGAGATACTTCAGGAGCGCATGAGATGGGAAATTACATGCATCTTCATCTCTACACAAGAAATCTGAGGGATGATTTATTTGTCTTCTTTTAGCATTCAGGTCCCATGTTTTTCATCTACTCTCCTTAAGTTCAGGCTAAGACTCTTGTACAAGATTCCAGAGGCAGATAATTTTTTAGAGAAGTATTAAACGCTAAGAGAGTCTCAGTAGCCTAAGGTTTGCCAACAGCAACTCCAAGTCATCCTCCCCCCTCCCGTCCCAAAAAACCTTGTAAGAACCTGTGGTACACCGTTGAGCAGAAGGCCAAAGTATTTTGGCAAAGGTTCTAGAAGTTTTATCATCATGCTTTTCTTTTCAGAGCTCTTTTTTTTTTTTTTTCCAAATTACGTACTATATTGTCAATAACTAACATGACAATTTATCTGCATTTTAAAAGCTGCCATCAGTTTTCTGGAGTAAAAATTAATTACATGCAGTATCAAGAATATACAAGCTGAATTAAAATTAAAATTTACATTTTAAAAACTGCTCTTTGGCTCTATAACTTCATTCAGATACTATGTGATATCAACCAAAATCTTACAAGTCTAGAAAGTTACTGAAATGGAATTTATGAATTTCAGAAACTAAAATGCAACTGGATAAGTTAAAAAAAAAAAAAAAGTGAAATTTTGTTTAGGTTTGGATCTTGCAAAGAATCTGTCTTCTTTGAATTTTGTTCTTCAAGAGCTTCTAAAACATACTGGATTTCAGCTGAGTTCATACAACCTTTTAACATAAAATGCACAACCTTTGGATGCCTGTTCCTAATCACTCAAGTTTAGCTTACTTCCTAGACATATGTGGCTGCTACTCACAACAAATTTCACTATATATGTGAATGCAGAGGTGCTCCATAGTTTAGTACTAAGGTCATTCAGCCTAATTATTCTGATAATAAAATCCATTAGAGAATCACAGAATCATTTAGGTTGGAAAAGACCTTCAAGATGTTCAAGATTGTTAACATACCTGACAACCTTCAAGAACCAACAGGAGTAGTTTGGCTATTAGTGTTAATCAGAATAGAAATTGGATTAACTGTCCTCTTCAACCAAATCTGTTTCAAAGATACTCCTTGGATCCTTATTCTGTTACTTCAAGAATTCCCAAAAGCCACATGTTAGTGACACTAAAATATGTTGTTTCATGAACATCCAAATGATTCATTCTTTGCCATCTTGATGCTTTGTCATCACGAATTAGTACAGACAAAAAAAAAATCATAGCATGCCCTGATGCTTTTTCCAAACAAATTTAAAAGTCTCCATGTTTTCGACACTCAGTAAAGTTAATTCTAATTTATTTTCACTCACAGTCAGGAATCTGTAACCACATTAAAAGGATTGTGGAAAAGATCCGGGAATGTTCCCAATGCTGTATTCACATCCTGCGACTCACCCTCCAAACTCACTTGTAAAGAAACTAATTCAATCTTTCTATTTTCCAGGGGTACTTATGGAGTCCCCTTTCTTCATCTCTCTCTGATTGTTCTAGGGTTTTTTAACAGCTATACCTCCAAACAGTTCTTTGAGATCCTTACAGAGAATCCCAAATACTTGGGCACAAAGAGTTTAAGAATTATGAAGTACAATGGTTTTTAATCTTTCTAGACAAGAAGGGTCTAGGAGACTGAAGGATCAGGGAACTGATACAGAGCACATGAAAGGCCTCCATTGCCCATTTATCCCTTGACAAGTGAAAAGATTATCATGAAGCCATACTCCACAATTTTGTACTGTGTTAAATGTATTTGTTTACTGCTTCACTGGACTGAAAACAACACACACAGGCAGAATTTCATGTGAGCTCCAGCAGCTGATACAATTTTTCGGAGACACCTAGAGACACATTCTCCTTGGGAAAGCTGAAAGAGCTTTCACATTCAGATTTTACTGGTTTGCTGAGGTAGTTTCTGTACAGAAAACCTCTGATTTCTACTCTTACTGAGTATATAATTTTCTCTTAAGATGAAGTGATCTTCAGACATCTAATGTTTGTGAAAATGCATTTTTTGCCACCAGAAATAAAATGTGTCAGACATCCTGACTTTTTTTATTGTTAATACAGGTTAAATATGAATCAAATTATCTTAAATGCCATTACAGACAGCCTTTGTATCAGATGTCTGTTGGCCACGGGATTAACTAAAGATGGACTAGAAGCAAGACATCTGATTTAGCAAAGGGGATCAGCCTGAATTTCATGGCTACTTATCAGCCAAAACCCACAAATTCAAAAATCATCCCAAAACTGGTGGTTAGAAATCTAGATTAAAACCAGGAGGGACAGATGGAAGCAGAAAAATGTTTTACCATTTAGTGTAAAACAGAAAAGTAATGTGAGCATTCAAGTTCCACATCAGGTCAAAAATCTAAGTTATCTGAAAATCAGGAGAGAGACACATTCACTGAAGAACCATCTGTTTTTCCCAATTCAACCCCAAATTTTTATGTCAATCTCCCAGGCAGGCTGTAATAGTAGGCTATGTAGTGTATCAGTCTCTCCTTTTTACAAATTAGAGAAAACAAATATATACTGTGTGAAAGGAAGGAAGAGAACAACTGAAGAATTAATGTACACACTCATAGGGATATAAGAAATTGGTGTCCCATGCCCTACTCCAACTCAGACAAAGCAAGGACTTGGAACTTGCATCTCCCACACTTGAGATCGGACGCCAAGCCATGTGACAGAGCTATTCTGAGATACCCGTGATAGGCTCTGAGCAGAAATTCTACCCTTGACAGAGCCAAAGCTGCAAACTGATCAATTCTGCAACTGTAAGTTGCATTCTAATTGGTAAAAAATTAACTAAACAGAATTATTAGATTCATCTTGAGGCTGGAACTGGGGCAGGAGGCGTTGGAAAGGAGGGGCTTGGGAAGTAACCTCTTAGAGTAAGGCTACTGCTGAAGGTGGAGAAAACTGTCTTGCTGCAACACACTATCAACCAAGACACTGCCTTGGACACGTGCATGTAATCAAATCCCTGCGGCACCCTGAGCATAGCACCACAAGTCAGGCAAGCAACAGAGTCCAGGTCAGAAAGGGCTACAGAGGGACAGACCAGGCACGTTAAAGGCTGAGTTGGCAGAAGCTGTAACAAGACGAGAAGGACAATCTCTGTGCATGTTGTAAGCCACACCACACTGCAATGTAGCGGAGAGATACAGCTGGGAGACAGACTGAATAGGACATACTTAGAGATGCAGGTGCTTCAAACATCCCAGCTGTTAATCCTTTTTCAAAATGGTACTTCTGCTTGATTAGCAACTGCAAGTAAAAGCCAAACTCAACAGTCCAAAGTACAACTTAAGGACACATATCTGCACCCTGTATGGATTTTGATAACACAGAGCTGTTGAGGCATTTATAAATTATTCTAATCAAGAGTTCAGTTCCAAAGCCAGTAGCTTGGACTCATTCTCACTTAACACGGGATTTATTATTTATTTTAATGGAAAAATATTCAGTCACATTCAACAAAACAAAAAGCCAGCTGCAAAGGCAGCAAGCAACGGAGAAGACATCCATCAACAAAGATGCTGCTGCCAAGCTAATGCCAGTACATCCACTATTATTCTTCCCTCCACAGTCAGGGAAAGAGATGTTTTAATTGTTTCTGCAAATTATCCCATTGCTAGTTACAAGTCACAGGTTTACAGAAGGACAATACTGCATAAAATGGGAGCTGTAACTGAAGATGTGAACCGTAGCATACAAACATCACTGACCACTGTGCCGGAAGAAAAAAATAAATTACTCAAAACCTATTGATTTCAGTTATCAATTGCAGAGGAATGATATGTTAACCAATCAATCTGTGAAGTGATTTTTTTGGTAAAGGGAGGCTTTTCTTTGCTCTTATACACCATATTAAGAGCAGAGCTATGAAGGCACAGTATAGAAAGACTGACTTTCATTTGGAGACAGTTACCAAGCAAATACCTACTCCCAGTCCAGCACCCCCGCCCATTTAGAATAAGCTAGAGCATCTCTGATTTAATGGGACTAATATTTTTTAGAAATAGCTGATTTGTAATGTCATTAGTATGAGGAAAACATAACAAGAATCCTTTCATTTTGGCACAAGACACAATAAAACTTCCAGCCAGAAATTAGAAAAGAAGATTTTTTTTCTTCTGCTACCTCTGGGAAAAAAACAAAAACTAACAGGCTAATTCAAGAGTTGGAAAAGCCTTCACTGCAGTTTTTATGTTGCTCTGTTTAAGCTATGCTCTCACTGCTGTCACGTTGGTTTGCCATGGCATAGACATCCGTACAGTCATGTTGTACTGACACACATTTGCAGCAAAATAATTTCCAAGTGAAGGAGTACGTACCTACGTGTTCAGTTCATATGCACGTATCTACCTGCCAGAACTATCTACACGCTCATCCAAGCAGTGAATATCCAATTTCTTTAGCCAAAGTCAACAAAACAGCACAATCTGCTTTGCAAAGCCACAAAAAATGTACCTGCAACTACAGAAGTAAAAAAGTATTGCAGTAAGGTTTTGCAAGATAATTCTAAACAATGAAGAAATCTAAGGAAGCAACAGCAAAAGAAGTGAATTTAATTGGTTATTTTGAAAGATCCAGTAATCAGGGACTACTTTCCTTTTCAGTGAAGTTTACATTCCAACTTATTGACTTCAGAAAGACTTTGTCAGAATTATCTTTTAGTTAGCTTCTAAATATTTGTGAAAGGATAATGATTCTTTATTTCAACTTCATCTGCAGCTGATGTTCTTAATTCAGCTGACAACATTCAAAAGTCAAATGTGACTGTACCCACGGAAATTAGCTTTTTAAAAAAATTATACACTCATTTTGTTTTACAATACAGATTTAACACTGGACTCTCTTTATCACCACACATGGTCCACACAGGCAGAGAAACATAATGCTCCTTGTAAGCGGACCACAGATGTGCACACTTTAACAAGACTGCCCCATAGGCTATACAGTAGCTGCATTTGGCTGATCATTTACTACAAACAGCTGTCCCCGACATGCAAACTCCACTTGCAGTGATGGCTTTGTCACAGGAACACCTATCTGCAATCACAAACGTCAAGACCACCCAATTAATTTCATACAAACCACTAGGCGCCAGAGGGTAAAATGATTCAGCAGCGATCAAACTAAACTGAATGTAAGCCAATATAATTCACACAAAAGATCTCAAAAGGCCTGCTACGGCCTTCCTAGTTTAGTTTCTTAATTCAAAAGCAAAATGGAATAGAGATGAAAAGTTGGAAGAATAGAATATACCTTGATAGATATTTAGATAGTTAAATATCTAAAGATAGATAAAGACAGAATAATTAAACATCTATTCTGTATACAGTGGGAACATAAGGAGGTGAACTGTTAAAGAGAAAGCGTTCTACAGAAAATGAAGTCAAAAAGAAGCAGATGAGAGTAATCTTTGACTTCGACAAAAACCTGCAAAATCCCTCTGCAAACAAATACAAGTCAAGTGTAAGAAGAAAGCCACAAAAGATAAGGACCAGTATCTACTTCTTGTGCAATGATCTCAGCTAACTCCTCACACCGAGTGAGGTCATCTTCAACTTCAATTCTAGTAACAGGATGATGGAAATGGAAGAGTACAGTTAGGTCACCTGAGCCCTCTCCTCCTTCTCCTCCCTCTTCATTACCTCCTACTGATTCAGAGTAAATTTGCAAAGTCATATTCTTTAGTAATACTTTCAATTGTTTAGATGAAAATTCTTCAAGTAACAGAAATTCAATTCCTTTCTTTGACAGACAGCCTAGTCCCTTGAAGCTTGGTAATACTGCTGAACTGACTGATGTTAGACCCTTCCTCACAGAGGTCAAGTTTTCAGAGACTGCAGTTAGAAGAGCCCAGAGCAAAAAGTGAGAAGACAGGATCCCCTAATGTGGCCTTCCGTAGCCAGGTTAGCACTGTAGAAAGGGATGACAATCTACACAGAATTAATCCAGAGGTATAACAACAGTCCAAAGGGTCATTTAGTATCAATACCTTAACTTACTTCCAAAACTGCTAGTTAGTCTTCTAAATCACCAGTCTCCTAAATGACTCAAACTAATTTAGCTTACAGTCACATTTGTGCAACTTATCTTGTATTAACAAGACTGCAGTTTCATATGACTGAATCCACAGAATATGAAACATGGAAAAGTCAAGGAAAATCTTGAATACTTAGCCATTAGGCAATAAACTCAACAGAAACATTTATATTTATGCCAGCCTAAATAAACTCTGAAGCTCAAGAAAACAATGTTAAGAGTTCCAAAGTCCTGAGGATCCACTGAAGGGAATGTATTTCATTAGGACTAATTTTAAGTTACAATTACATCCTGGTTTTTGTTACAAATACATGAGGTTTGATTAAAAGAAAAGTATCATTTTCCCAATGACATGAAAGTTAACTCGACTGGTTACTTCAAATGGATGTATAAATTGTTCTTAATTATTAGCACCAGGTTATTTTCTCACCACTTCAGACATAAAGCAGTTATTTTCCCCACTGCACCCTCTCTGCAAAACCTAGATCAATGCAAGCAGATACGGAACGTGCACAGCACCAATCCCAGGCAAAGATGTACAGGGGAAAAATAGCAAAAACATTTAATAGCAGAAACACAAAACCCCTGAGGAGTTCAAAAAAAGTTCCAGGGAATTCAATGCAAAAGTCAACAGTGAGTCTTCATATATTAGGGTGTACTCGCTGACCCAGGGCATGACTGTACAAAGCATATGGCTGTGTTTTGTGTTTTGTTTACAGATGGTTTGTTTTGTTTACCCATGTGTTGTACATGTTGTAGCCATGCCAAGCTTTCTGATCAAAAACTTTCCAGAAACGTGATGCCTACCAAAGGGACAAAGGCCCAAAGTAGTTCCTGCATACACCTTGGTTTAGCCAGTTTTGATTATAGCCAGTCGTAAAAGAATGTGACAAATCCACTGCCTGCCTTAAGTTCCTGTGGTACTGTCAGATATATGACAACATTAGGGAGGAATATTAGGAAAGGAATAGGGAAGGAAAGGGAAAAAAACACCCCTCTGGTCCATGGCATGGCAATGTTGACTGGGGAATGATATAGTTCACTGTCTCATATGTTTCTAGAACTAAGAGGCAAATGAAATTTTAGGATCTTGTTTCAGAGAAAAGATACCTGTACACACAAAGTACAGTTAAATGGTAGAATTCATTACCACAAGACACAGTACGTATAAAAAGCGCATGTGGGTTCAGAAAAGATTAGCTAAATTCATAGAGCAAAAAGCTCACTACTAATCAGACAAATAATTAATCAAACTGATTTCAGGCCTGACCCAATACGGTTCTTGCATCAAGCAGCAGGCTGCACCACTTGCAGTCAGATGGCTGGAAATAGTTCTAGAAATACTGGGAGCATTTTCAGAAAAAACCTGAACCAACTGTACATATTTGCAGAGGCTGGCATAAAATTCTGGGAGAGCGTTTTTATAGTATAGCAACAGACTTTTGGGATGCTTTGAGAGGGATCTTATTTTAAAGCAGCTCCTGAGACTGCACGGCTCACTGGAGCAAGCAGGAGGCTTGGTAGGAAAGGTTACTTCATGCATGATACAGAAAACATAAGCAGAGGTGAGGATTTAAGTCTGATGAATAAACTGCTCGGATCTACAGCAACTGAAAGAAGTCTTGCTGGTAGCATATTTGGTGATATTTAGCAGCCAGGAAAGCTGGAGAAACTGAAGGCCACGCTCACAGCCAGGCACACAGTGTGGGCAGACACTGTGTAAAACTTCCCCAGGCAGTTCTGCCAACACATCTCAGCCTTAACATTCAGTGCTCATAGCAATTCCATTTTGGCCCTCTCCTTGGCCACACCAAGGGCCACATTTTTAAAGAGAGTCCAATTTTATGCCCGTGAAGCTCCCATCTAGCCAACTGACTCAACGTGTGGCGTGCACAAACCAGGTACAGTGCAGTCATTTTCAGAATACCAGCTGTCACAATTAAATAGAAGCACAATGGGAATTCCAGTTTCAACTCTACAAAGCTTTCAGATATTCTCAGTTAAAAAGGATAAAATAAAATCTTTCTTTCTGCTTGCTAATCCTGTGATTCTCCCAAGGGATGTGAAAACGAAACTTGCTTTTTGCCAGCTTGTGCATTATCACTAGTTTAAGAAATAATCCTGCAATCAGAATAGAATATTTTTTTTTTGTGGTGTATGAGCTCAATCAAAATCTCACTCTGCCACGCCTCTGGGAACTGTGCAGTATTACCAGGAGGGAAATACACTAAAAACAGAAAATAAAGAGGATACAACTCAAAAAAACATTAAGGAAGCATTAAGTACCATTTTCTAAGTAGTTTTCATGACCATGCCTTTAATACCTGTGTCATAGTTGCTTCATCTATAAAATATTAATAACAAAGAAACTGAAGAGACTTAAGCAATTTGTTATTCGTAGACCACTTGAACGACACTCCACTGAATAACAACATATGTGATACTGGTGTTTTAGCTCTCATTTGGAGAGCACGAGATTTAAAGTAAAATTTGACTCCTTAACAAAAAGTGAAAACACTTGCATTACATGAGGCTGAATTTTAGCTGTCAGAGGCTAACATGAACTTTTGCTACTAGCCTTAAGTCACATAATACACAGGTGCATGATTGTGATTGGTGCTGAAAATAAACTGTCACTCTTCATACAATTCCCTTCACCAGCCTCTTTGCAAGAAGTATGAAAGCAGTAAGCAAAGACTCGATCACATACCTCTCCAAAGCTAAAATGTTTAACACTACATGCCCACATCTCAGCTGATTACAACCGACTTGATAATAAACATTACTGTCCCTTCTCATGAGCTGGTTGAGGTGCTACTGCAGATGTTGCTTAAGATGCCCGAGTTAAGCAGGCTAAGCTTAAGCAGTTTAAGTCTTTACCAGTGCACTCAGGATGCAGAAACTGTCATGTGAGCAGCTCAGCAAGTAGATACTGAGGTAAAAAAACCCCTCTCATAAGGATAATAATCTCTTTAGCTGGTATGTCAGGAGCTGAAAGGGGACATATGAACAAGCCCTGTTTTGTAATGCCCTTCTGCCAGGCTGTCTGCTACTGGCCAGCACGCAGGGTAGGTGTATTCTATTTTCTACCCATTTGCTCATGGAGGGAACAAGCCCTGTAATACTTGCTCTCCCCTTTATACTAGAGCAATTATGTCAGAGGGCTTTGGGGCCATAGCGCAGACTTACACCTCTGGGGGACCACACCAGGAGACCCCATAATCTGGCCTTTCCTGATCAGTCAGGTACTGATATTCCAGACCTCGCAATATAAAAATGTTCTAAACACAATGGATTCATTTAAGGTTTTTACAGCTTTTTATTATTTATAAAATGACTGATATATGATACTCCTAGCTCAGGAAGGAAAGAACTAGTAGACGGATATTCGTATTTCAGTATAGTATCTACAAACAACATTAATTATCTTCTATTATCATTAATCTGTCAGTACCTGCTTCAACCAGTTAATTCCTTTGACTTTCCCCAATCTGCACCTTGTTACTATATGATGTTTCATGTTTGTAAGGACAGGAGACTGGCTGCTTGAAACTGGCAGCAAGTAATTTACATTTGGGCTTTATTAAAATGACAGCAAGTATCACTGCGACCGAATGTAAAAGCCAGACTGGAGGAGGTTATAAAAAATTCAAGTGTCGAGCATTTCTCCTTTTATCTGACAGCTATTATTAAATGGCCATATGTCATTCTGTAACACACAAAATGTAAACACAAGAGACAGCGGTAGAGTTCCACGTTATGAACAGAGCACCCTCCCTCTGCAGATGGTCTGTTTCCTACAGATGGGACAGAACTAAATTGAAGCTGTAGCTGAACAGTTTCTCTACCAGCAGCCAAAGACATCACATGTCACCAGGGTGTTGGGTGCAGCGCCTCAAAGGCAGCACCACCGGCCATGACTCCCGATACTGAGGTTGGGCTGGATTCAAAGTGCTATGAATCCATCCCAGAAGTGGCACCTACACCCTTGTGAGCATGCCCAGCTACAGTAGTTGGAGCAGGAAATACATCTCCGCTACTAAATCCTACGATGCTTCAAGGACGCATTCGTTACCTGCAACTAAATTTGTACACATATCTAACCTTGAAATTAGACAAGAAAGGCATATGAAATGTTTCAATCAGGAAATGCTAAACTTCAGTAAAATCAAAAATATTTCTAAATAACTGAGAGGAAAAAAGAACCTCCAAACATTTTCACCACAACTTAAGGTTGGCCTTACTTTGCAGGCCTTTGGGTTTCACACTAAGGCTGAAGACTTTTGTTTTAGAAATTTCCTTCTCAGAAATTAACGAAGGGCATTAAGCATTAGGAAAAACGCACCACGGTCTTGGATATACTCACTTCTTTTATCCACAGCAATTTAGGTGGCTGCATTTCCACAGACATCACTCCCCCTACGTAGCTCAGAACTCTGTGCTGCGTTGCATTGATGCGCTCAACTTGACTGACTGCACGATGGTCCATCCACATAATAACATTCCTATAGTTTTGTCCTTGGGGAGGGGGAAAAAAAAAAAAATTATTTTAGGTCTGGTTTAACCTCACCTTGGTACTGTAAATTACTAGACTCTAAGCTGCTTCACACTTTCAATTCCACATAGAAAACTCAAACTCTATATGTATTAATAATCCATAGTAGATATCTAAAGATAAAATTCTAGCCCTCTGAGACAACTTTAAGACATGCTGAGCAATGAGAACGCTGACTGAAACCAGTCAGGCTTGTGAGCATTCAATAACTTTGAAACACCATGTTCTTGCAGACTATCTTTCGTTGAAAGAACCCAAATTTCTTGACAAAGTGTACATATTTAGCTAAAAATACAAAAAAGCATTTTGGTGACTAAGAACTAAAAATGTGACAAAATCTCAGCAATTAGGTTATGAACCGAAATTAACTCAGCTAATCAGCTAGCTAGGTAGTTACAGGGATTCTCTTTCCTCCTCAACTGTTATGAGAACTACCCTAATTCCTTTCAGAAATACAGTTTCAGGGAGATAATTTGCTGAAATGCACTCAACTTCAGGACACAGCCTCTCATGTATAATCTTGAAAACACACTCCAAAACAAGGCAGAAGTATGAGGCACACCAGTATTTCTATATTAGAACTTAGAACTGTGAGACTGCCTGAAACCACACCATTGCACACCCATACCAGCGTGACAGTATTCAGTGCATTCTAGTTGTCTTATTTAACACCACTGGGTAAACTCAAAGTTCTTGGGGATCTCAGAGAATAAAAAGCGAGAACTGAATTTGACTCAATAGACCAAAATAGCCCCAGACATCATTAGGCATTGAACAGATTGTAAGAGACTCTCAAACTGAAAAATAAATAATCTCATCTAAATTTAGCGAAGGACGTTTTGGGGGCAAAGCTGGTTTTTTAAGAAGAATAGAAGATGACAAATACATCTGAGAATAGAAAGGGAACATAAACAGAACTGTGATTATGGCTCTTGGAACTACTGATTGGGCACACACCTACTCTTAAGTGGGATTCACTAAAAAAAAAGTGTATCACAGACTTTTTTTGAGACTTCTGAATAATCTACTCAAAAACTAATAAAAAATTTAAAATTTTTAGAAAAAGGTCACAGACTGTTTCTGAAGTTTAGCGCTGTCCTAGACAGAGATAGAACACCAGTGTAATAAAATACATAAGCTGAACCTCTTGCCAGCAGCTCCATGACAGAGTAAGCAGTTAGACTATGCTAACAATAACATTTTTAGCATTCTTTAGCCAGTATAGATGGGCATTTATACACACTGTAAAAGCTGTGATTAGTAAAGTCTGAAGGAGGAGAAAACATACAGAAAAGACAAATGAGCACAGACTTCTCTAAGAAGCAGTCTCTCTGAACCAAGGTGAATGAATTTGATTTTAGGACATGAAACATTTAGCCAAACAATAAGTAATACTCAAATTTATTTTTGCAGTACAATTAAAATAGTAAAACTAGAGAAAAATCCACTTGTAAAAAAGCATTTCTATCATCTCTATGTCCAAGAGTCAGCCCCGTAACTTGGCATTTGGAAGAGATTGTACATTCGCTCACATCAGTGACAACACATGTACAGTAACACCAGTTTTTGTGCTGGAGTCCTACCTTCACGGTTGACTGCCAAAGGTTGGAACTGTTTATCCACAACAACAAGGGAACACGTAGCATCAAAACCAACCCCTCGAATCTGGCTAGCATCTACTCCACAGACAACCTTCTGCAAATATACAAACCACACATGAATACAAATATATCCATATATATGCAGGTACCATGTGAACTAATGAGCAGAGAAAATGAGTTACAAGTTAGAAATGCAAGCTCAAACTCTGAAATTTTTGAGATTCGGTATTCTTTAACATGTTTAATAAAAAAATACCCCAAATTACCAAAAGTTCTTTGGTTTTCAGAACTGAATTCAAAGGTCCATGAAAAGCTTTTTAACCTTACTAGCCACAGTCCTGGGTAAAAGCAGGAAGCACAAAAATATCAGAAAATAAAGGTAGCGGAAAACTAGCAATGTTAATTTTACCTCTTTTCTAAAAGCTTGGAGTTAAGCTGCATGTGAAACATGGACACAGGATTAGGGCCAAGTGTTTTCATCAGTTACTTCACTCAGTTCCCACCTGTGGAAGCAACAATCTTCCAGAATTGCTTTGGTAATATTGTGTCACAGTTTTTTGTCTTGCAACAGGTGAAGGGTCCAGAAAATAGAGTTGGTCAAAACCTGTAGCAGTGATACCACCTCTGCCATGCACACCTTTTCAAAAGCTCTGCTACCAAGAGTTTGGATAGGATACTTTTTGGAAGATTTAAAAAAAAAAAAATCACCACCCAAAAAGGTCTGAACTTCTTGGCTTCCAGCAGCACTGGAAAAAAAAAACCCCACACAACGCCCACATGGATTATGTGCCAAGTGAGGATGCAAGACACCTAAAATGTAAAGCAGTAATAAATTGCCACTTCTCAGCAACAATAAAAATATCATTATTTTAATTAATACTAGAACGAAATACTTTTACTAGATTTGCTGCAGTGCCAGTCTCTTACTGGCTCTGTAAAGTTATAGTTTCAGAGACCGTATTTCATGGCTTACATATAAGAGATTGTATTTAAAGAGGTCCAGAGCAAGGACAAAGCAATTCACAAAGAGAAAAATCAAGTAAATAGAATAAAAGACTTGCTCTGCTTTAAGATCAAGCTGTTCTTCCCCATCACTCCTGTCACTCCCTTTTCCTTCCTTCCCCCTCACCTCATCTCCTTCATCTCAGGGCATTCTGCAGAGCCAAGCTCATTAATGTTTGAAAAGACTGATCAATAACAAGAGAATGGGTGAAGTGTCCATCTGCAAATTACCAAGCATATCATGAATATTTAAAAAGCCAATCTTAGAACATGGAGCAGGCTGGGGCTTTATTAAGAAAGATGAAATGGCCTACATGTGCACTGCCAAGCAAGGTCACTCATTTACTTTAACCACCAGCATGTGCAGGCAGATCCTTGGATCAGAGGGTACACATTTTCCCTTATAGTAAGGTTTTATGCTTGATACTATCCACAAATGTACATAATTTACGTGGGTCTTATAAGACTGGATCCTCTTATAAATGAGGATCACAGGTGAGAGATATTATATGTTAGGCACCATACACAAACCAGATTACAATTTCTCTACAATAAATGCTCCTTTGTGACTCCAGTGCAGCACAATGCACTTCTTTAAATCTATGCATTACCATGTTGTGAGCTACACTGACTGCTCAGAGAACTGCTAGAATATACACCAGCAAAGCAAAATCCACAGATGTGAAATCCTGAAGGCAGCAGGCAAGTCCTCCCCCTGAGCTAACAGCCCAAAGGAAGGCCTTTCATTCTATTTTCAGCTGTAGCACAAGCTTCTTCCACTCTGGCCTTCAGCTCCTCACCTGTGTAACACTGTGAGGCTACATCAGCCATATCCTCAAGGTGCTTTTAATGCATAAGGACAGTTACAAGTTATACAGTAATACAGCGTGCACAGAACTGAATGTTAAAGGCCAATGACTGGAAGACCTTAAACTTTCAAAACCTGAAGTGGTTTTTTTTCACATACCTTTGTGACTGAGCAACAAGCAGCCCATATGTCCGCAGAGGATTGCTCATAGTGGTCTGGTTGGGGCTCCCAAATTTGGATTGGCTGATCTGCGTGTGCCACTACTGTTCCAAACCCATCTACCAAAGCTGCGCGAACACTTGCCGATCCAACATCAATTCCAACGTAGTATTTGACTGAAGTCTGCTTATTACTGTGCATTTTTAATAAAACCTGTTGGGGGAAAACAAAAAATAAAGGGGTTAAAAAAAGATAAAATTACTAGGGATGGAAAACTGCTGAAAAGGACAGGAGAGATGCTGCACAGGCACTTTGCCTGATAACTCTTTTTTACAGCAATTCTTCACTTGGCATTTTTTAATTAAATTGAGTATTCGATTGCACTAGTTGTACCATTTTTCTTCAAATGTTTCTATATAAGTTGCATGGCACAGAAGCTCCTGGAAAGCAAATTGTAAATTTGCATGTAAGAATCTGCATGCTATGATAAAGTTCATGCACTCATACAGTCAAGGAAATGAGCTGTAGTCATACAGCATCATGTCTACATAAAGGGAAAAAACAAACAAAAAAAAAAGAGGGAAGGAGGTAGGAAGGGAAGGAAAGGGTATGGTTCCAAACTCTGCATCAACCAGGAGCTGGTGCTTTACATTGAAGGGAAATTCCAACCCAGAGACTCCTGGGTTCTCCTGAATTCTGGTACACAGGGAAGCTACTGATGCCTGGTAGGTTGGATTTACCTCTGGACAAGACAGCAAGAACTACCACAAATGCCTCACTGCCTCAATGCAAACAAATTATACCCCTGAAGTAGTGAAAGGGGTGGTGTGCCTGGCTCCATTGAACCCTGACCTGAAAGGGAACGAGGAGCCAAGAGCTGCTGCCTCCCACGGAGCCAAACAGCTAATGAGGGGCATATTACTGCTGAATGAGACAGTGAGTCAGGGTAAATTTCTGCAGAATCTGAAAACAGTTTCCACTCCCAAAGTGGTGTGATGTTGATAATTAAAATAGTTTAAGTGACAATCTGGTACATACTACCCAATTTTGAGCCCTCCAAATGAAAGAAAAAACCCCAACAAACCACTTGAAAAACAAACCAGTTAGGTTTTTTAAGAGTTATCCACCATCAATCCACACAACTTTAAAGATACAGAAAATAATCTGCTGAAAATGTGTTATGAGAGCATCCCAGGAAATCTCTGCCTACTCTCTGACAACCTACAAGAACAAAGTGAGGTTAAGTTAATTAGTTTAATTATTCACAATGAGTTGCTTATTTCACTATATTATGCTTAACTATTTGACATTTAATACAGTGACAAACGCACTGTACGTAATTTCTCACAGTTTGTGCTTAATTAATGGTTAACATTTACATTTTAATCAAGCTGGGAGAATGCTAAGTAAGAGCTGATACAAAGTATTTGAAACGTCAGACAAGTACCAAGTTTAATGCTTGTATGAATCTCTTAAGCCTCAGAAAAACACAAAACTCAGCTGACACACAGCTTCTGATTTCCAGAAAATGAATGGATCAATTATAATTTGATGAATACACAGTATTTACAGAGCACCAAAATGGCTCTACTTAAAAATGGCCCATCTGTCCTGAAGAAGTGACCTGGATTACTTCTGTGTATGGAAGATGGGTTGGTTAGAGGGAGAGGCATAGGCAAAGGGGGAACAGATTTGGAAAGAACTGCTTAGTAGAACAATATGATTAGTCACATTTCAAATTAATCCTTTTTTTTTTTTTTTTTTTAAATAGAGTTTAATAGTAAAATATACCAAAAGCCTGATAAAAAACAACCAGTCAAACAGAAAATGGTGAAAGGTCTCTTTCTACCTTCAGACAAAAGCTTATCATATAGACACATAAACCACACTCAACTTCAGCAACAATGTTTTTTACTTCTTTTATTTCTACAAGACAGAAAACCAAGCCTTTTTTTTTTCTTCCTTGAAATATCTTGAGTACAGGTCAAGATCTATCCTTGGGTGTCAGTTTGAACATGGTGTTAGCTCAATGGAAGTGGCTGGTCACATCTATGGTTGGCTTGTAACCACTGCTGCTGATGGCTATTACAAAATCACTGAGGGTTAGAGGTAGCAAGTGAAATAAAGACCAAAAAAAGGGGGAAAAAAAGACTATCCCTTATCTGAGAAAACTCCAAGCACCATTCTGGATAATAGTGTAACAGCTGAATTAGGACAAAGTTTCATCTGCACTCAAAATAGCATAAGCCAATACCTTGGCTAAAGAAAACTACCCAGCTTCCCCTCATCCTACCCCTTAAATAGTTCATGGAAATGTGGTTAGTCTGTGGAAATCTGTTATCACAACTTGTCCCATGCGACCATTTTGTAGTGCCTGAATCTGCCACTTCATGCTTGGACTACCACTGCTGAGGGCTAGGCACCATTTTTTCTGTTCTTGGCTTGGAAGGCATTAGCATGAGGAAGCTCTGTCCATCACTAAAGCTCCTCTCAGCACAAACCAAAGCAATTATCAGGCTGCATTCTGCATGGGCTACGGCAGGGTCACTAGAGGAAGTTGCATAGATCATTAGCTTCTAACAATATCAGAAACTAGAAAAAAAAAAATAATCAAAGCTACAGAGCATATTGCGGTACTGAGGGAAACAGTAGCTGCCCTCTATCAGCACACTGATTCTACCCAGTAGATTAGGTGCCATACACACTAATCTTGTTAAGCAAGGTCATCTTGTTCAAGCGATGAGCAATCAGCTAAAAATAATGGTGTGCCATGAGTCTAACACCTAGGAATATTGGCAAGAAAGCTCACTTTATTTTCTTGGCCCTGGCTCTATGACCTGGTCAGACTAACAAAAGCTAATGCCTCTGTCACAGAGAGGACAATTCTCCCGGTATCAGTGATTAATACTGCATCTGTCAGCTGGGGATACTTACAGCACTCTGCATCTTCCTCTTAGCCCTTGGCTGTAAAAGCAGTTTTAAGACAATCTTTTCAACAGATGATGTTCACTTTTTAATTTTGCACTCCATCTCCTCAAAGCTTAAAAGGCTGGCTGCAGATGCTGCTAGCTACTTGCAAGAAATTTTACTATAGAGAAATTGCATAAGGCTGTTCCTGATACTATCTCACGAATTTCCCTGTTTTTCCCTATTTCGGCACTGCCTTTAGCTGCTGACTCATAAAAAGAGGAGAATAAACCACAAGCTGCAAACCAGAATTTTTTTTCAACACAGGCAAAGATTTCTTACTTGCGTTTCACAAAATACAAATAGCAAAAGGAGTATTTTACATCCTACCTCCTTCTCACACACACATAATATTACTCTAAATTTTTATTTCTCTTCCTTGTATGGTAGCCTTGATTTTAGCTCATTAATTGTTTTTGCTACTTAGAGAACAAGCTTAACAGATGTTAGAGAATTAAGCTCATAGTACCTCCTACTCAGCACTTTAAATTATGGCTTTGCATTGGATTCTTCCCACAAACATTTGAAACCTGGAACCCAATCAGCCCATGTAATGTTTACTTTCCTTTTTTTCCTTACTAAGCAACCAGGATGTGCATGTGCAACTGACTGCACAGGAATCAGTTTGTTTATATGCTCAAGCAGTACAGATCAGTCGACGCATATCCATCTATTTTATTTCTGTAAATCAGTGGACGTAAGAAAGAGTTAAGTGACAAGAGTTCAAAACCAAGAACCACAAACCTATTTTAACTGGTCTTTCTCAGAGTAAAGCTCACCCAGATTTACAAAGCAATACTTCAACATCTTATGAAAAAAGGCTAAAAGTAAATATTAATCCTTTTTTCACGCATAGCAAGCACTAAGTTACTGAGGCTGTTCAAAGTATAGCATCTCAGCAATAGGATCCCATCTCTTTGCAAAAACATAATTCGATGCCAAGGGTTTTTCTGGAATACCAATCACTTGGTATGTCACCTACTTGTCAACTGGATCCACTGTCATCTCTAGGTCACAAGTGTCACCAGTTAGGGACTCTGCCTAAAGGTGTTTCTTGAGAACCTAAGAACTCAGCAGTGAGGTCAGTGGAAAATATTTAGCCAAAGTACTTTATTAACAATTTAAAGCAGAATGTTGTCATTCAGTTTTGTTTACAGAAGATTCCTTTGGTACAAGAGGAAGCTTCAAAACAGAAATGAAGAAACTCTTTAATGGAGCTCAGAGGTCGAAGGCGGCCCCAGCATAAACTTCTTGCTTTGCAGTTTGGACACACGTGTTCATTGCCACGTGCAAGGAAAACTTTGTTGTGCGAATAAAGCTTTGGTTTGGATTTTGTATCTATTGGATTCTGAGCATACAGCTTATGCAGTCAATGCAGTCATGAGCAAAACAGCAAACTGGAAAAACGATTGGAAAAAAAAGTCCTAAAGGTCCAGTCAGACAGGTCAATTCCTCAAGCACAATATTCCTAACAAGACAACAAAATATTTGATGCATGAATGATGTATGTTTATGGACTTCCCCAGTTGTGGGTAGCGCTGGTGATAATACCTTCTATACCCCCAAAGCATCTAACTCAGGGAGCCTGGATTCTTGCAGCCAACAAAAAAGGCCTCCAAAACTTCAATAGTTTTGCCTGTCCATTGCAGAATTAGGGCCTCATATTTACAACTTATTATTTGAATTTGCAAACAGAAAGAGAGGGAGAGAAAAAAGAAAAAAAATTCAAAAAGACGTGTCCAGCTTGACCGTGTTAGTCCATGACTATGACTGTAACTGCTAAGACAGGACAAGAAGCCAAAATTCCCTCCAAGCACTAAAACAGCAATGGCCTCTTTCTTTGCAAATCACAGCAGGGACAGAATGGCTTTTCAAACAAGCATTTATGATCAAAGGGCTACAGCATATGATAAATATTTATATGGCCTATTAAATAATAGTCTGTATAAATATTATTCAAAATGTGCGTGCTGGAAACCACAGACTTCCCAGTTTATCCTTAAACAAATGTGCTAGTTTTCCCACATAGGCCATGAAAAAAAAAGAAGGGGTGAAACTGTCATTTGCAAAAGTATTTCTTTTTTTTTTTAAAAAAAAAAAGAAAATCCTTAACATTGTTTTCTTTAATTTAAAAGGCATGACTAAGTAACTGAATGACTGTTTCATTACAACTACCTACTAAGCTCAGTCTGTCCTACCTTACTTCACGGTTATCAAATTGCCAGGACGTCCCTTTCTGTTAAAGCTGAAGTGCAGGAAGGCTGCACACTCACATGCACGCAGGCCGAAGCTCAGCAGAAAGTATTTATCAGCAGCAAGTATAGATTTTGTGAAGGACTGGCATGTCTCTTTTAAACTTTGATCTTTGGAACGCTGCAGGCTGCCCAGACCCAGCAATCATGGATAAACAGTATGTTTTTAGTAGTGCAGCTGTGCTTTTCTATGGATTACCGAGAAAAACATTAACAGGCTCAAATTAGGCTTCATAATCTTAGCGTGAAAAGATCTAAATATGTTAAATAAAAGCTGCTTTTCGATTGTAGAAAGGAGATAAAACAAAAGAGGCATTTTTGACATGATATTGGAAATTCAGCTTTTTGATGGCTTTCTAGGGTTACAGTAAACTAACAAAAGTGGTGCTGGTAGAGTGGCAATCACTTCTTGAAGACAGTGAACTCCTTTTCCTCTTTCAGGATCTTTAATTCCTGTTTGGATGTGAAGAGACAAAGAAGGCACATGTCTGTGTGGGAGAGTGGGAGCAGATGGGGAATTCTAATGCTGCGTTGAAGGGCAGTACTAATATAGAATAATACCCTTAAATGCCCAAGGGACTATGCTATAACTATCAACAAGCATTTATTTTTCAGCTGCCCAACAGCAAACAAAACAAAAACAAGGAACAAAAGCACACCTCATCTCCCCTTTTCCCTTCCCAAAACAGAAACACGTACATGCAAGAGATCTCTGTCTTAGGAATGTGAGGACTCTGTTAACAATAACAAAACTGGAATAAATAAAAAACAAACTGGAGAAAGCATGCTTCTTCACTAAAAACCAAACACTTCTAGATTATTTTATCCATTCTCTGTTAAAATTCTGTGGAGTTTTCTTAATTCTTAGGATGAGGAAAAACAGTTTCAAATCGTGGAAGAGACCTCATTTTAGAAGTAGAATCAGACCCCAACTTCCAGTCCCATAATACCTAGGTCGTTCCACTGCAACTTTCCTAATTGCCCTCACCACATTGTAACATAACCTCAGTAAATCCCACCACAGGACTGAAAATATTCTACTACTTTCTAGTATCTCCTTTTCTCTCTATAAATAATTCACTATGTACTAATCTTCTGTAATGTCTCTCCATACCTTCCCCCCTCCCTCAGTGTCCAAGGCAAAGCCATTAATTCATCGCTGCCTTCTGCCCTTTAATTCTATCTTTTGTACTTTAAATACTTTTCAGGCCAAACTACTTCCACCTGCTCTGATATAAAGCAAGACACAGTTTATCTTGGTGTAACTAATTAGCAGAAAAATGAAAATGACTAAGCAAATTATTCTAAGAAATGGGATCCAAAATTTATTCATTTTCAGCTTCTACTGCCTACATAGATATCTCACTCACGAACAGCAGAAAGATGTCAGCATGACCAGTGTCAACAAATAACAAGCTCTGAAATGTACAACAGAATTGTTTTTCTCTATAATCTGCTCTAGAAGAGATTTGTACTAAAACAGAAAAATTATGCTCTCCTTGAACTCCCACTGGCAGATACAGCCCATAGGACAGTTGATCAAATAAGAGCAAGGGCACTCTGGACCCTGATTAAAGAGAAGAGTGTGGCTGCGCTGGGTCAGATGAAAGGTCTAATTAGTACAGTATCCTGCCACAAAGAGCAGAAGCAATAAGAAAAGCATATGCCTGCCCTTTTCATCCAGCGATACTTCCCCAAGGCACCTTCTTCCTCCTGCTATCTATAGTAGAGGCACTTCCTGAGTCAGAAATTTTATCTTTAGGATTAGCAGACCTTGAAGGCTTTTTCCTCTCTGAATTTGTTTGTGCTCTTTCGCAAACTACTGTAGTAATGAGTTATAAAGTTCTGCATAAACAATGCAAGAAAAAGTCCTTTCATTTGTTCTGAGCAGGCCACCTGCTAGTTTTGTTTGATGTGTCCGAGCTGCTGAGCTAGAGGAGACAGTAAGCAACTGCCCCATATTTACCTTCTCCACAAGTCACCATTATATCAAATTCTGAATCGTCCCCAGAAGGCTCACTGCAGCTATCTACAGACCACGGGTGATGAGCTGAACTGACAATCAACATGGTCAGGTGAGTGCTCTCTGACTGTTCATGGATGTGGCAGTACTAAGGGCCATAATACAGTGCAGTAGTAAGTACTGATAAGCAGCAAGTAATGATCCCAAGATCGCTTTGGGCAAGTAGAGATAGCGCTCAGAAATGCTCATAGTAGAAAAATAACGTGTTGCTGTCAACTGAGGGGTACTGCTTTGATGCACAGAGGTGGCTATGGAAGCCAGGGATTTCAAACTTCAGGCAGTTCCCGACGTGTATCTAAAGAGAGGAAACCAGGAGCGCCTCCCAACCATATGCTTGGGGAAGACTTAAAGCTACTGCTCACCCTGGTTTTCTTTGGAAGGAAGATCAAGGCACCCACAGAGTTGTTGCATGCCCTGATAGGCTCTGCACCGCAAGAGGCATGAGGCTATCGCCGCAGCATGCCGGGCAAAGCAGCCAGGCGGCCTGGCCTGTGAGGCCAAGGACAGACCAGCTCTCTCGCTCTAAGATTATCCACGTGACAGCAGCAAACTGGGCTGCCCCATTTGTTGTTCCCCAGCCTGTAACTACGCCGCGCAAAAGAAACAGGTTCAGCTCTCTCCGTTCCACTGCTCATCTAACACCAGGAACAGCAGGAAACAGCTGCAGAGAGGAGCTCTCAGGAAAAAGGAAGGCTGAGCACGGAGCCACAAGTACACACAAAATGAGATGGGGAGAGAAGACACACACACTACTGGGAAAACCCAACAGCTCCAAATCCCTCCTGGGCTCTCTTGGCCCTGCTTGGGCTGGGCCATCACTTCAAAAGCAGGGTCTGATCCTGCATCCATTAAAGTCAGTGGCAAAACTCCCAGACATACTAGTAGCTCAGGATTAAACTCTTGACACTTGCAAACATCACAGGTGCACTCACACGCCTGCAGGATTTGGAACGCTTGCCATAACCTACAATTTGTCAAACAGAGGAAATGTTGATCGGTTAATGCCAGGACACAATTCTCCCTCAGGAAAACCTACAGAATTAAGAGGGTATAGAGCAGAAGCCTTTCTTCTCCAGACCCTAAAAATGGCAATCAATACAATTCATGCACACCAATCTATTTAGATCTTTTCCCCCCTCTGTCACTGAAGCTGTATGTATCTCTAAAGGCTGTGCTAATGATCTGGCAGACAGACGTGTCCTAAATGACACTGCAGAATGCTTGAAGCTCTGAAAGAAGACACTATCTTGTTTACATTGACCGTGAGGGGAAAAAAACCACCATCAAATTATTACATAAATTCTAGCTGTAACAGCTTCATGACTAGTTGAAAGGAGGTAACAGGCTCCAAAATGACTGATGGATCCAAGTGGTTGGATCCACCAGCTTATTAACGTAATGCTGAGGAAGATCTTTCTTATTCCTGTGTCTCTGACACTTCAACCTACCCCACGCAGGACAGAAACAACAATCTCCATTCGTTGCCTGTGAAAGAAGGGCAGATTCCTGCACTGTGCCTTCTGCACTTTTTCATTCTCTTGTACACTATAATGGAAATGGAGAAACAAATAAAAACAACCAAAACAACAAAACACGCACACAAAAAAAGCAGCATACAGTAAACACGACCCTAGCACAATCATGTTAATTTACAAATTATCTGTTTGAATTATAAAATACATAGAATGCAATTCAAAAGGCACAATTCCAGCTCACGTAAGCACACACACACTAGCTTTAAATTGTGCTCCTGGAGCAAATCAGCCTCAGCACCGTGAGCTTCAGTGCAGGGTACACAGGCTTACCTGGAATCCTGGGTAAATAAAGCCATTATGCTCCTGTGGATACCAAATCAGCCAACTTAGGTTAATGCTGATACTCTAATCACATCTGTAGATTCCAGTGCTACATCAAGGTTGAATTTGGCACTAGCGGTGTGATTACGTATCAGCAGATCAGTATAAAAATAATTTGTTCTGAGTTCACAGTTTTATGAAATGACAAAACATCAAAAATTAGCATTCTGGCTGAAATCCACTGCATTTCCCATCAAGGCTTACACATTTAAGCAACATCTGAACCAACTGTCTATAATTACTCCTGGCAGATACTAGAACACTTAGGCCAGTAGTAGATGCAACAGTGAAATCAATTTTTAAAGACATGCTGTAAATCACTTCTTTCAAGATGCTCAGCCCAGAAGCAAACATGTGTCCATAAGCCGAATCCACAATTTACACTGTTTGTTCACTCTTGCATAATAGGAGCATGGGAAGAATGACAGCCCTATGTAATTGGTCATTTTAAAATTAAACATTTATTTGGGCTGCAATTCCAAAAACACTAGCCCTGAAGTTCCTGTCACAGCTACTTAAGAGGAAGCGAGGTTGCACATTAGCTTAGGTTGAAAAAAACACCAATTCTGCACAAAACTCAGATATCTAGATAGATCACACGTGTGTAACACGTCTACATCCCCTTCTTTTTTACAGTGAAAGAAGAATCACATCTGTTCATCTGCACACAGTGAGTTCTCTTCCTTCTCCCTACATACACAGCTGGGGGGTTTTCATTTGGTTGGTTTGTTTTTATCACAGCAGGATCATTAATAAAGCAGATTTTATCAGTCTCATAATTTCAAACTCCCACAAAGACAAGCCTGAAAGAGTATCAGGCCAACACCTCTCTAAGTTCCCTTCGATGCCTTTTGCAAAACAGCTCAGAAGTCAAAAGCTTGCAAGCTTGTTTGCCCCAAATAGCTGAAGGTCACCAATTTTCAAACTTTATTTTATGAACAGTCTGAGTACTTTCCCTTTCACATGTGAAAATGCAGAGGGGAAACTGAAGGCAGCTCAAGACACCAACCAGAAGGTATTAACAAGAGCCAAAAAAACAAACAATGTGATCAGAGATTTCCCTTTGAAAACGAAGCTCAGAGACACCTCTCTACCACGGCCACGCCGCTACTGTTGATTATGCACACCAGGCTCTTTGGTATTCCAGTGGCAGGTACTAGGGAAAAATTTCAACGCAAGTCATTACAAAAGCCCAAGATACAAAACAGGAACACGCAGGAGAGCTATTCTGATCCTCTCCTGTAAATCTACCAGTTCTCAGGAAACAGATCAACCTTTTACAGAATCAAAAGCACGTTTAAAGGAAGAACGGCTTATGGAAATAGAGAAGGCAGACTTACTAAGGAAGTACAAGATACAGAATGGGTAAGAGCCCTTCTTTGGGAAGAGGACTTTTCAAAAGAACCAGCAGTTTCAAATGGTAACTTAGCTGTAGGACTGTTTGAAACACAGGACACGGTAACAGAAGTAGTAAGAATACACATAAAAACTTCCCAGCATAGTACCAGTTTATTTAGTCTCTCCTGACACTGTAAGTTTATTTCTGCCCTGATTCTTACAGCTGGGAACAGCTGTACCTACAAGAACCCAATTCCCCCCCGTCTTCCTCTTTCATCTCTTATCCCAGGCACTCTTCCCAGGGAGAAGGAAAAAAAAAAAAAAAGAGCTTTTTTTTTTTCCCCCAAACCATATGCCAGTACATATTCCTGAAGGGGGCCATTAACATTTAAAGACACTTTAAAATTTCAGTATGTTTTTGTACTATATTTAAGTACATTTAGAAAAAAGCTAATTTGAGTAAATTAAGCAAATGGCCTTCCAGGATGAGGGAATACATGAGGATGAAAAACGAGGAGACCACCTTCACAGTAACATGACTGTTTATTACTTTCTAAGAACCTCAGAGATGAGAGAGCTCTCTCCTCTCCTTCCCTGACATTTATTTCTTAAGTGTTCTCCAGAGAAGAGGCACTGATGCTAAATTTATTAAACTAGCTAACAAGTCCCAGGCACCTCAGTAGAGAAAGAATCTGCAAGGTCACCAGTTCCTAACTGGTGCAGAGCACGTCACCAGCGAGGAACACAAGTTACGGGGAGGTCTGGAGCCAAGCACAAGTAAACTCCACCAGGTTATTGGGGTGGGCTCCACGCCAACCCACAAGCTTTATGGGAACGCAGGAGCAACTGCCATGCGAAGGAGATGGTGCCGCAAAGGTGCGAGAAAGCGGAGCTGCAAGAAGAGGAAGGAGGCAGCGGTGGAAGCGAGCGGCGAGGACACACCAGCGCCAGAGATGCAAGACGGAAAATACCAACTTGAGTAAGGGCAAGAAATACATTTGAGGAAATCTCCCAAGGATCTGCAGGATTAAGCAAGTGTGTGAATGATGTACGTGTCCCACCTGCCTATGCCAGGTCACCTGAGCGCTGCCGTTTAAAGCTCGGGGAAAGGCAGGAGGGAACGTGGTAACTCCTACACCCTCGTCCACTGGAGGAATCGCTGGGAGGAAGCGATGTGCCTACCCCAGCCCTGCAAAATGTCAAGTGTCTGCCCAGGCGCTGCGCACCCCCCGCGCAGCCTGGGGCCTGTCAGCGCAGAGGGGCTGTGAAAAAGGGCAGACCCCTTCTCGTTAAGTGTAGGCGTTATATATAGGCTGTGCTGTTGAGAAACACAGTAAAAGCAAACTTTGGGAAGTCAGGCTGGGAGACTAGAATGTAAATCCTATAATGCCCCACCAGCTACACCAAAACCAGGCTCTGAAACTGATCCGGAGCAATTTAATCGCACAGTCAACATACGCCCTGAAGAAGCAGCGAGAGGGGTTCCCCTGGGAAAAACCCGGAGGGCGTGGGGGGGGGGGGTGTCACACCGCAGGTCTTTGAATTAAAAACAAAACAAAACACACCACCGCAAACGCGACAGCGTTTCTCAACCAGCAGCACCTCCCGAACGGGGAAGGAGTTTTCTTCAATGTCACCGCGTTCTCCTTTCAGCGCGGAGCTCCGGAGCGGGGGCTGGGCCGGGCTGGGCGCCCGCCTGGGCCTAGCAAAGCCGGGCCGCCCCGGCCAGCGCGCTCCCCTCAGAGGCGGCTCCCGCCTCGCCTGCCTGAGGTGCGGGGGGTAGGGGGGGAGCCCGCCCGGCCGCGGCTTTCAGTCGCCACCGGGCCTTGGCGAGCGTCAAAAAATACAAAAAAAAAAAAAAAAAATCACTTACTTGTCCAAACTGAAACACTAGATTAGCTGCGCAGGGAGCGGGCTACACAAACCGCGCTTTTCCTGACAGGGCAATTTCCCGCCCGCCGGCCGCTGCCGGGAACCCGCCGCGCTCCGCACCCCCCGCGCTTGCGCCGCCGTCCCCGCGGCGGGGCGGGGAAGGGGGGGAGCCGCCGGGCCTCCCCCCGCGCCCCGCTCGCCTTTGAAGGCCGCGCCGGCCGGTGCCGCCATCTGGTTTAGGTTTGGGGGCCGGTGTGCGGAGCTGGCCCGAGCGCTGCCACGGGGCTCTGCGGTGTGTTAGGCAGAGCTGTCAAGCTGCGCTGCCCTGGAAAGCCGAGCGTGCACTGTGCCCTGTCAGGAATTCAACCCATACGAGCGGGTTTTGCCTCGGAAAGGGAATCGTATTTCTCCTTTATTTAAAAGCGAATAAAAGAGGGGGGGAAAAAAAAAAAACCACCAACCAAAAAACTAACAACAAACCCAAGAGGGGGGTTTGGCTCTTTTTCTTAAAGGCGTTGTTGCTAAATCGTGTTTCTCAGCCGCAGCTCTGTTGCCCTACAAAGACTGCAGAAATACTGGGGGTTGGAGAAGCCTTTAGCATTGAAGTGGTGCAAGAAGACACATCGAGAGCCAGGGCAAGAATAAACAGAGGGAAACAAGCAGAAGGGCATGTCCAGACTGAGGACGTACCCCGCTTTGACCCGTAAATACAGAATCACTTCTTAAATAAACAAAACAGGACTGCGAGCCACAAGTTTGATTTTCTGCATGGGGTTCTTCTGTTGGGGAGTTTTACCTGAGAAGTTGGGAAATTTCCTGATGTGAGGAATAAACCCTGAGTTTATTTAAAGTTTGCTTAAAATGGAGGACAGGGCAGTTGGATCCCCTCAAAAGCATCTCTTAGAAACAGAGATGGGCCAGCCATGGCAGGCCCAGACCCCACCACATCCCTCATGACCCACGTAGGGAGGAGCAGATAGAAAACCTCACATTCCCATGATGTCCAAACACTGCTGAAGAGGCCCCAGGGAGCCAGCAGGGATTTTTCCCGTTATCCCCCAAATACTCTACAGCAGGAAATCTTGTATCAAAAAGCTCTCTTGCAACATCTCCAGAGTTCTCCCGCTTTGGCCCAAGCAGAAATACTGCAGGAACAACCTTGCTCAGGGAAAGATGAGTGTTGTCTCGTGGTTAGAGCACAGGGTTCGTGGTCAGGAGCTGTGGGTTTTCATTCCAGCTTTGCCACTGAATCATTTTGAGAGCTTCGCTGGTCACTTTGTATTAGAACCAGTTAGTAATTTTCCGTTGGGATGATTTTCTGATGGAAAACACTACTTCTACAAAACTGAAATCTTCTGGGTGAAAATCAACTTTCTGTTGGGAATACCGTGCGTCTAGGTGAGGTAGGAAAGGCAACACAAACTGAAGCATTTGGAGTTTGCTTGCATTAGTCCAAATGCTTTGCTTTGGATAGACAGATTTAAAAAAAAAAAAATACCACCTTCCTGACTGTAATTCCAAGTCAGCTCATTGCAGGGTGGGAGTGTGTGCTCTCATGCTCTGCTTTGCTCCCCGGGAGGTCGGCACCTCCCATAGCGGGAGGCAAATTTCTCTCTTCTGCGACGTGTACATCCCAATCTGAGTCAGAGCGGCCCAGGCACACGGCACCTGGCCCCTGGGAACAAATCCTGGCGTAAGGCTACTGCTCTGACCAAGGAACTGCACCGCGGAGAGAAAGTGTAGAGTTCAGAGACACAAACAAGCTGTTTCACCTTAGTTCAGTGATCCCAAACAAAATACTGTCACTGCAGATATACCAAAATGTTTTGTTCCACTGAAATGCTGTAAAATGAAGCCTGGACAAATGGGCCTGAGTGTGCTTTCACTATCTCTGACAATCAAATCCTATAAAACCTTCCATACACGTGCTGAGCTCCGGATTATAGTTCCTGTTCTTCACCCTCCCAACTATGTCCCTTCTTCACTGTTTTGTTTCAGAATCCAATTCCTCTGTTCATTAAAAACAAATTTAACTATTTATGTCTTCCAAATATTCATAGATTGCTGACTCTTTAAGTTGTTCTCCTCCCACAGTGTATTGGTAGACACCATTTAAATCTCTCAACTTCTGTTTTGCCAAGTTAAACATTAACCATTTATATTTTCTTTCATAACAGCAAGTTTTGGATTATCTAATAAGCTTTCTCTGCACTTGTTTCAGTCAGAATTAATATTTTCTGAACATGAATGATCACAGCCCAACATAATGCGTAATGTTCAAAAAGATGTCTCGCTAGTGACTTGTACAGTGGCAATAATAATAATAATAATAATAATAATAATAAATCCCTGTGCAGCCTTTTAGTTACAGACAGGGATCAATTTTGCCTTTTTTGTACCTATATCACATTAGTACCTTGACTTATTCAGGTCTTTTTGCTCCAAAAAAATGCAAAAGAAATTAAATGTCTGTAAGTACAGACAAATGCATTACTTTTCCTTAATATAATTTTCCATTTCATTATACTTCTCTAGCACTCACATGGTTTCTTTCCAAGGGGGTGACAAATGAAGATATTTCGAGAACAGTTACAAGACCTTTAGCCTCCAAAATCAGAGTCCTGAAAATGCTTTTTTTTTTTTAAATGAAAGAATCAAAGTTTAGATTATCACATATTTCCAAGACCACATGAGGCTTAATTCATTACGCCTTTGAAATATTCTGAAAGCTGAGGGTTAAGAGGTGTTATATTAGTGCAGAATAATGATGATTAATTTGTGTTTCATCTCAAATGCAGGAAGAATAGATATGTGTGCAGTGGATCCTCTATAATTTCAAAATCTTTCTATAAACTTCAAAATATCTTGTAGACGTGTGTAGCTTAAATGCAAAACGAGGCCACTTTTTTTCCTGTTTAGAATGTGGCTGTTGTAGTTTTGTTTCAGATATTACTGCTTCAAATAACCTTCCTCTTCTTCCAAGATTCTGGACAGATTCGCTTAAAATTTACCCTTCTGCCTTTTCATTACAGAGTAACTAATGAAAATTCCATTTTAAATGTGCTTTCTGTGAGACAGGAACATTCTTTTTTTTCATTTTTAACAAAAGCCCGTATTTCAAACTCTAGGGATACAGCTTCAGGTAGCGTAAATCAGCATTGCTCTAAGATGGCCCGCAGTCCTCTCAACCAGCTCTGCAGAAAAATTTAGTGGTTTTAGATGACAGTTGGCATCTTTGAAATATTCTTTTTTGCAGAACTAGACTAGATGTGACACTTGCTGGAGAAGAAATCGTGCATAAATCTGTCTAAAAAGACTCAGTTAATCATATTACTTCACTAGCAGTGGTAACCTTTGGAGGCCAAAGTCCAGACAGGTTGAGAAATGGAACATGAGTACATAAAGGTGACAATTCCATTAACTGCAATCAAAGAGAGAGGTGAATGGTGAGATAAAGACAAATGACTTATTCTATAAAGAAAAGAAAATATGTGTGTGAAGGGGAAAGAGACAGAATGAACGTTTTCCAGCCTTGTCAAGGAAATAAAGCTCCAGTCCTGCTCCATTGAGACCAACACAAAAATGTCTCTCGGCCTCCCTGGATGCAAGCTCTGGCCCAGCATCTCAGCTTGCTGTTGAATGTTAGAGGGAACCATCATTTCAGGAGCATACGTGTACACAGGTGAGACGCCCCAGCAGAAAACTATATGCACAAAATCTTCCTGAATTCCCCACCGTAGCCGTGCTGGAAATGTAAATACTGGGCCTAGCTTGGCAGTCAACAGAGCATTTTGGAAAAAAAAAAAAGAAAAAGTAGGTGGAAAAACTGTTGTCATTTCTGAATCCATGGATTCAGGATTCTCAAATATACCAGACAAGATCTTCCAGTCCAGCGGGGTACACTTCAGCCCCAGAGGCTGAACAGGAACAGCTTTGGGACTTTCTTTTGGGCCCCAAATCAGAAAGCATGAGCACATATTGATAACTGAAACTACCACCACAGGGGAAAAACAAGTTCTTACGCAGGTTCAGTTCCCAGCTTCAGCACAGATAAAAGAGAGGTTGCTGGGCATGTTCTCAGCCTTCAGTGAGGCCAAGGACAGCAGAAGTAGCATCGCTAAGACAACTTCACATCACCTAAGTTTTTTCAGAGGAGGTGGAAGCTCAGAGACCAGCCACGCTGGCTGCTGAGCTGCTTTGCAACACTGGATCCAATCTATTAGCTCTCAAATCTTTCTAAATTTAAGATAAAGAGGAAATTAAAAATGTAAAATCTATTTACATATACAATCTCCTTCTCTTTTGCAATTTTCCCACTTACATGTGGGGTTTTCAAGAATTTCTATGCAGAAAACTTCATCTAAAACCAAACCATCTACCAAACCAAATCAAGCCGATAAGCAAATTGCTTTACTTACAGAAGCAGAGATGGATCTTTGAGCATTCAAAGATTCCGCTTACTTAGGTGCAGATTAACATAACAATTGAAGGGAAGAAAAGATTTATAAAGGGTCATGTAACATGTGCTTCCTTAGGCAGTTAATACCAGCACCTGCGGGTGGTTTTTAATCTCATTTTTAAGAAGCAGTGTAAAGCTGGTGTAGGAAATAGAAGCTGGGGAATACTCTGGATGAAATGCTTACTGAGTCATTAGACTAGGACTGTTCATTCAAACAGGGGAATAGGGAAGTAAAAACCAACTGAATACTATGCAGTGACAAAAGGGATTTTTGAGTGTACAATAGGAAAACAATTACATTTCTTTTGGGGGACTTTTTCTGTTTTTAACAGACAATATATTAAGTTATTCTTAGGTACTAGCGCAGCCAAAAAGGGAAATCCCTGTTTTACATGGCTGTAAATATAGCTAGAAAAAAAAATCAGATTTGATCAATTTGTGGCCCATTTCTTTACATTTTGGATAACTCACCTTGTAATACAAATGTCAGAAACCGATACAAACACACATGCAATATTTCAGGCTCCACCAACATTCCAGTGTCTTGCCCAGGGCCTGTTCCTGCCTGCCCTCTTGGCTGGATACCAACATCCTTTATTCTCAGGGGAGTCAGCCTTCCAAAAAACCACTTGGCACTAGAGTCAGGACTGCTCTGTTTTCCTAACGTTCGTGGCAGGCAGGATGTTTTCTGACTCTGGTACCCAACAGTTGAGCATTCCAGACAGCACAGGGATTCTTCTTGCAAAACTGCACTGCCAATGCCATAAGAGTAAGCGAAGTTCTGTGACACCGTGTGATCCTGGTGGGAAAAAGAGGATGATTTTGTTGCCATACAGTGATACACAAAAGGAAAATGTGCATGACTTCTGCCACCTTTATAAACTCTCCTTCTGTGGTGTGAATGCTGAAAACATTCTGGCTTAAAGTCATGTTTTCATCAACTGGTTCCCCTCTGGGAAGGCTGCCAGTTCTCCACAGATTAGGTTAAGGAGAAGACACCCCCACGCCCAAATGCTTGGCCAGAAAAGAAGCCCACTGCTGCAGTGTAGTGGAGGGGGTGCTCAACAGGCTTCACACATGTTGTTGCTGTACCCACCCGTGTTGCCAGCATGCAAAAATGTAAGGGGATATGCAAAAGTCACCCCTGTGACCTCTGCATGTCCCTTTACACTCCTTAAATATTAGAAGGACGACTTTATCATTAGCATTTATATTCAAGAGATCACTGATGTCAGGGCCAGCTACAACACTGCAGCCTTTGCCCTGTGGAACAGAAACTACACAGGTGAGGGCAGGCAGGTTACAACTCACAGACAGGACTGGACTCCTCACGGACCACGAGCTGACACACTGCCCTGCTCTCTCTGCGAGGCACATTTGCCACAGACGTCTTCCATCGAAGCTCTGTGCCAAAATCCAGATGTGCAAAATCGTGAAATCACAATCTGTTGAGCTGGAAATGAATTTCACAAGCCAGGCTGTGAAAATCTGTTGAGCTCCTTAAATTTCACAATACCTTACATCTCATGAAATATAACTAACAGAGGTTAAATATTTTTATGCAACGTCCTTCCAAGACTTTTTCCATAGAATATGACCAGCTTACGTGAAGTAGTTTGGTGCAGTGGTGATATGTCATACAGTGATTCCAGAACGCAGTCAGCGTGGAGAAGGGTTGAAGAGGACTCAGCTGCACTTCAAGCAGCATGTCCTGTTGACATGGCTGGGACTTCATACAAAAGTCAGATCCAGTTTTGCCCTTTGAATTCAGAAACTAGTCGTGAACACAGTGATGGGAGGCAAAGCCCCATCAGCATCTGTTAATTCGTAAAAAATATCATTGTCTGTCCTTCAAGCGTAAGATTGTTAACTAGAATCTGGACTTCCCAGATTATAAACAACATGCCGCCTTTCTCCTGAACTCATTGCACAATGTATAAATGATGTTCTAAAGACAGCGCTGTAATCTTTTAAAATCTTATATTCCACAGGGGCTTATTCAAGTACTTAAAAAGAAGTCTGTAGGATCATTTAGCCACCTGCAAATCATACACAAATAAACCAAGCAGCACCAGAACCAGGAATAAAAATCACCATATATGTAGCTAGTTCCCTATAGCAGTTAGATTTTCATGCTCTGTGTACAACCCAAGACAAATTGTCTGCTTATAATTAAAATATGATACTGTTTCCAGAAGTCTTGCCTCTAGGGAGATAATTTTATACCATAGGGCAGATTCAGCCCTGGGTAGTATTTCTGATTTTCATGGAATTACACCATTAAAGAATTTTGTCCAACATCTTACCCACACTGATGCAATTCAACTTTTAAGGGACAGTTCTGGGGTTTCCTCCTAACTCAGGCCAAGTTTCTGGAACAAGGGAACTCTGTAAAAGAAACCGTTGGAGGGATGTTTTAGTCTGGCATTTAGGAATATTCACATATTAGAAAACGTCACAGGATTTAATTTGTACATCTTGCACGTTAGAATTTCTGTCTTTATTTTCTTTCCTTACAGATACGTGGCCAGTAGGTGGTCACAGCAAAACAGGATAAAATCCAAAGAAATGTAATGAAACAATTACAGACAGCTGTGGGTAGAAATACATTTGTGGATCCAGTTAATTCTGCTTCATCTTTGTTATATAAATCTATTTTACAAATTTTATATATTGCCTGAGCTTGTAATATGTGATTAACAGAACGTCTGCACCACTCGGGACTCTGGGGAAAAATATAAGATATTAATTCTCCAACATTTTAGGTAACTTTAAATATTTTGGGCATGATTGATCTCACATAGTGCTTTGGATTTATGCTTTGCGTGGCGGATGGAAATCAGAATATACACATTGATGCTCTCACTGATGTTGAAAACTTCTGACTTTTGTGCAGAACCCGAGAAGAAGAGCTATAACACTTCCCTCCTCCTGGAGATAACCTGGTCTTTCCTAAAATCATGCAGCTTCATAGGTCATGGCCCAGAAAACAGGAGTTTCCCCAGCTCCTCCTGCCAGTGCTACATGTACTAGGCACCGTGGCGGGGGACGGGTTGCAAACGGTGGAAATGTCATGCTGTCAGAGGTCTGGGGGAGATTATTCCACCCTCTCTGCAGTTGTTTGAGCTGCCCAGACAGCACAAAGCAGATGCACAGGTTCTTGAGGCTTCCTGGGAAAACCAGCACTGTTTCAAAATCATATCAGAACTACGGAAAGATGAATCAGGTTTGGGTCAAGAGGGAAGAAGGATGCAGTAGCTTTTGACTGCAGTCAACTGGTAAATGATGAACCCAACGTTGAGCGGTCTTGCGAGTCAGAATAGTCAGTGCATCGCATCAAAAACTCCTTTAGACCATTGCCACAATATTAGAAAGAACATGGAAAAAGACAGAGCAATCAAAGGTACATTTTAAATCTCCTATTTGCAGTCTTACACTGACAATCGTAAAGCCTAAGCAAATGCTATCAATAAATTAAAACATATCTAGAAATACTGCACAAAAATTAAAAAACCCTTTGGCACAGTAGACAGCTGCAGTTCGGAGTTTCTTCCAGTGTTAAGCAGAAGCAGCACAATAAAAATCTTCTAAGCATTCTTTAAAATCACATTCTTGTTGCTAATGTTTGGATTTTACAGGTTGTCTTTCTAAAGCAATGATAAAACCATCACACCTTTAATAAACTCTTTGAATCATTGACCAGTCTGAAAAACTGAAAGTGGAATAAAAAGCAAGACACAACAAAAATCAGAAATACTGTACATTTTTGCCATTTCTGTCAGCTACAGCTAGGAAATCTTGTTATAAAGCAAGAAAAAAAGTTGAGGAAGGAAATAAATGGGAACTGCACTCTTATTTTAGGCTATTTTATGTCCGATTGTGTCAAAGGTAGGAGGGGTGTGAGACTGGGTATGTAACTCCACCCTCTCCAAGGACTGCCGGGATCGTTGTTTACGGGCATGATCCAACATGAGAACAGTTTCCTTACCTACGGTATGTTGTAATCACGGAAATATCCTGGGATGTTCTAACTGACACCTTGTCCCCGTCATCCCGATATACACTGAAAAGTCATCATCTTGGGAGATACAGGACAGGAAAATTAGCGTGGCAGATAATTATCTCATGGGCTGCAAACATCTCCCTCAATAGAATCCTGGCCACCAAGGGCCAGCGGGTAGGGTGATGGGGTCTGGGGGGAGGCCAGGGGGTTCCAGCACCTCTGTACGTACCCTGTTCTGCTGCCTTCAAAGGGAATGATGCTTTAACTATCTCCACTTATTGATCTGTATACTCTACTGCTGTAACTCAAATTTCTCCCCAAAAAAATCTTAAAGTAAGCTCTAAAGAATTGGGAGGAGGAAGAAGCAGCTTTTATTGAATGAAGCCAGTTTTCCAGAATAAAACCTCATCCTTTTTAACCAGCTATTACAGTTAATCTGATTGGCTAGTGCCGTGCTTCAAGTTTACTCAGGTTTTTTTTCTCTTATTTTATAACTGGCAGCTCAGAGTTTCATCTAAAGCTATTTTGGATGCTTCTTCTGCTTTAAAAAAATGCCCATCCAAGAACTATTTACTCAGCACCAAGCTTTAGAAAGCTTTTTTATCACCTTGATACGGGAGGAAAAAATTTGTTGGGAGTTACATTGTTTTAATAGGTTAATGAAAGAAATCTCAGACGGAGCTGTGGATGTGACTGTTTATCATCATTTGAGAGAATATATGTTCTAAGCTCAGTGGTACTTGTGTCACTGAGTTTCTCATGTTGTTGAAAACTGACACCAGTACCATGATCTGAATAACTTAACATTTTGACCCAAGAGTAATACCCCTCTTTGAAAGAAAGACCTCCAGAATTAAGACTTCAGCTGCTCCATCTTGAGCTACAGAATTATTTTTCCAAGCTGCTGCCTGTGTTGGACTTCAAACCAAAACTGAATGACTGTGGAGGAAGCCTCATGTACAGCAGATAAATATATGGAGGCTTTGGGGATTTTGGAACATCAAACCCTTCAGAGTACAAAGTAGGTGCAATTTGGTTTTGCAAGCACTTCCCACCAGAAGGCTGATTTATCATAAAGGAATACATTGCTCTCAGACGAGCTCACAGGCTGGTCGTGTTCTTGCTCTATTAATTTATTCTCAACCAGAATAAAATGAGTGTTACCTGTGGTGAGGGTTGTCTTTGTTGTTGTTCTCCTCTATATACTTGTATTAAAGGGAACCAACTCAGAGGTTGAGAGCAAGGCTAAGGATTTTGGTGGTATTTTTGGCTTTTTAATCATTACCTTTTCAAGGCAGTCAGTGTTTTAGCAGTGGCCTGTAATGTTATCTTCATTTCTAACCTGTTGCCATGTTTGTTCCATAGAACTTAGCACAGAGCTTATGACCACGGAGGCTGACGGACAGCAACTCCTCCCCGCTCAGCTTCCAGCAATACATCCTGGCTGTTTGTAGCTTGTTTAGCATGCAAAAACCCACACTGGTACTCTGGGTTGAGTAACCGTGTTCTTATTACACCCACTCAATGTCCTTAATATTGGGTAACAGGAAACCAGGGGATGAAACGAGCTATTACTTTTGGTTTCTAAGGTCCTGAGTCTGTTCTTAGGGGGCTATCTGCTCTTTGACAACACTTCCCATATTGTGTTTCAGCCAGGAAGATGGATGTACCTTAGTTAAAGTGAGTCATTCACTGAACCTAGGCCAAACTTTGAAGCAAATCCGGGCCAGTTTACCGCCTCAGGAGGAAACCTGTTTTTTTGCATGAATTAAATGTGAAAATAAGCAGAGCCTGACTGACATCTCTGAATTCCAACTGTAAGGGTAAAACCCAGCGGGCATGAGCCTCAGGCATGACAAAAATGAGGAGGGGAAAACGAGGCTTCCTGTCTCCCCTCCAAGAGCCAGAGAGACACGTTACTCAGAACTTAGGGTAAACTGTTAATTATTTACACACTAATTAAGTAATGTTTATAGAATGTCTTACATATGTAAATTGCTGTAAATATGCTTACATTCTTCCTGCAGTCTCCAATTAAATGAACTTTCATTTTAGAGCAAAACAATTCCCTACCAACTTGTTACACCAGTTCTTCAGCCAGGCAGCATTTCAGCTAATGGTTCCAGCTGAAACTGCACTATTGTATTTCTCGACTCAAATTTCTGTGCTGGTTTGTAGTTGTTTCAATTCCATCACAGATCACATTCTGTTTAATGATAATTTGATTTTGCATTGCAAGACCCAGATGTACATTAGGAGGTCGCAACCTTTCCATTTATCTCTTAAAGTAACTATTTTTTCCCCAAGTTCCATCAGGTTAAAACAGTTAGCAATTTTTCTCCTTGAAGTGTCCCTTCAGCTTGGCCAAGATATATAATAGATCAGTGTAGCTACAAATGCATTACAACATTAGTCATCAATTAGTTTTAAACCATCACTGCAATATATCATTTATCTAGCTTGCTGTAGCACTATTGTGAACATTTAATTTTTTTAAGGCATCTTGCTTTTTTAACCTGACGGCTACATCCCCCTTTTGTCTCCTACACGGACATCTCCTTAAGGAACAATAAAAATTAGATTTGTTTGACCTGCACTCAGGGTTCGTTTAAGCGAGATGGATTTTAATTGCTCTGCCTAGTCTACCAGACAGCTTTTATGTAATATTCCAGACATTTACGCACTGTCTTTTCCCTTGCTGTAAGCAGGTGTGTGTGCCCACAAATGCCTGTAAAGCAGCTCTTACAATTCATTTCACATCTCTGGCAATCCTCTGGGAAATTGCTTACTTTGAGACATCACTGGCATCAAATTAAGGGCTCCAGTCATTGCCACTTCTTTCCTCCTAATCCCATTTTCTTTTGTCTTTAAGATTCAACTTTTTGCATGGCTAATTCTAAAAGGACTTTGCTGAGGACTGTGTTCCTTGTGCTTGTGCTGTCACCATACAACGCAGACGACTCACCTCTGCATGTCCCAATGGTGAGGACGCGTACAGAGCCTTACCTGTCTGCCAAAATCCACACTGTCCTTCCACCATTTGCACTCCATTTGACTTCTTAGATTTACAATTTGAAAAGGTTTGGACCATAAGACAACAAAGACTGAGAGAAGCACGTCTACTCCACAGACGTTCAGTATCTTGAAGTATCTCTAACTTCAATTAGTAAGTCACGCGAGCAAGTTATCACAGCCTTGACTCAGAGCCTGAACACCCTGACTTCTCTGCCAGCTTGGAGTAGAGGCAAAATGAGCTCACGTTTGCCCACGATGAACCTTATTTGCTCCAGCTGCTCCAGCAGGGAGAGGAGAACCTCACGCGGAGGCTTCTCTCCCTGCTGACTCTCCTCTTTCATGGGTGATACAATCTGAAGATGAGGTCCTCTATTTTTCCTGTTCTTCCCATTCCTAAAAAGGAAGATTTGGCTGTCCTGTGAGTTACCAAATCAGCACACAAAAATGGGCCTCCTAAGCAGTTATTTGTGCCTGCAGCTGGTTCTGGTCTAGTCTCTGTTGGACACACACATGTACTTAATTCCCATTTGTGCTGGATGCCTATTAAAAGAACAAATCTGCAAGTGAGGAGGGTCTTTTCTACCATGTCAATGGAAGTGAAATACGTAAATCTCCTGCATGCTGAGGGTGAATGTATGCTTAAAATGCTTGGGAGAACAGCTGTGAAAAAGAATAAGCAGTTTGTATTCTGCTGCAAAGTGTCACTGATCCAACACGCTAAGCTGATCCTCATGTAGTCCATTGTGCTTGCTCCGTTATACTGCCTACTGCTTCCATGTGTGGGGAATTCAAAATGCACAGCATTTAGGGCAGCACAGAAAAAGGGACAAACCTGGCTTCTTCCACTGCAGCGTAACCAGCAGCAAGGGGCCACTGGATTGGAAAGAACAATTCCAGTTAGGGGCCCTGTCAGCAAGTGGAGGTGGAGACCATGGCGAGCCACGGAGGGAGCTGAGGAGAAGCAGGGGGAACTGCCTGTCTTTCCCAGTCTGGGAGGCCATAAGAGGGATTGGAATAATCTTCCTTGGTGCCACTGTTTTTCTCCCCTTTTATCTGCCACCAGTGAATCCCAGTCATTCAGGAGACATCCTGGAGTGAGACTGGTATATGATAGGTGAATCACAAACAAATAATATTAAGGGTTCTGTAAGAGACTGTGGAAGGAAGTCCCATTTCCTTTCCTTAAAACCTAACAGATTTGCACACTTGGCCAAAGCCCACTGTTCATCTTCAAAGTGCAAAGCACAACTGCACAGCTCAAAGCATTTGTCTTCCCCCTGCCCGGTCTGAGCTGGCACCCGAGCTCCACGATAAGCTGCACAAATGGTTTCCCTCTGGACAAGAGAGAGAAGCAGCAGAACACGTTAGGCATTAGTTACAGCATCCGTGGAAGAAATTCAGATGCTACACTGAGAAAAGCCTCAGAAGACTTCTCCATGATACAGACACTATGAATACAGCAGCGATAACAGGAAAGAGATGGGTAGTCCAATGCATGCACTATGGATATGGACACATAATTTTTAATTTCATATTCCCTTTTTTTTTTTCCTAGGGCTTGTATATCCATCAATAACCACACTTCCCCGACAGAAGCACTGAAAATTAGAACCCATTTATTTAGCACCAAACAAAATCAGAAATATGAGCGGGCTTCAACACTAGAATACACATTTCCAAACCTCTGAGGACCAGAGGCAACAGAGCTGGAACATTCACTAGCTGCATGTGCACTGAGGAGTCACATTTGTTCAAGAAAAGTCACATTACTTATATTAATTGGAAGTGTCCAGCTCATCCTGAGTCCACTTAAGCCTTGGCAAACTTCTACCTCCAAGGCATAGCAAAAGTATTAATATAGATATTCCTTTATATTATCCCATTTACATAACGACTCCCACCTTTGCAACCTAATACTTATTCTTTGGAACACAGAGAACTGTTGACTCATATCTGGACTGGGATGCCAAAACCTCCTAAATTTAGAGATGTTTGGAACAAGAGAGTTTGGTTCAGGCCCATCCACAACAGCAAATTAAACACAAGTCATCATCTGCGCGAGCGACATTTTCAGCATGTCCAGAGCCTGGCATGAGCTGACGTTCCTTCTCCCAGTCAGATTTACAGAGTTTGTGCATTGAAAAGTATTGAGCTAAACCACGGTCCAAGGGCCAAGTGCATAAATTAGACCTGTCCCCTCCCTTCAGTAAATTACATATATACACGCTGTAGGTTGGCCAACGATGCTTTTGGCAACTTGAACAAGTCTGTGTGAGTGCGTGTTAACAGAAGGGGAGTTGCTGTCATACTCATGCATTTGCATTTTCTTTTCGAAGACTTTGGTGCAAGGAATATGTTGCACATCGTTTTTTCCCTCCATTCACATCAGATACTAGATTAAACAGGCAGAAAAAAAAAAAATCTAATATTAAAAGTGTTGGCACATATTGCACTTTCTCAGCAGAAATTGTGTCGCTCGTACATCGGTTTGGTTTAAATGACGCAGGTCAATTTAAGGTCAGCAAGAAGTGCCAGGTTAGCATCCTCAGAGACTGAGGTCCTCTCCTCATTCACGGAACGAGTCCAGATCAAGAAATGTCAATTAAAGCTTCATGCCCGATGCTTCTCTCTTACAAGACAGTTATATTTCCTCAGGCCAACCAAGCGCTCACCTGTTCCTTCAGGCCTCTGCTTATACGGCAAAACAGACTGACCAGCTGGCATGATGATAAGGGGACTGACACTATCAAACTGCTTCTCTAAACACTGTCAAGATTTTTATGAGCTGCATATTTGCAGTAGTCCATGTACCTGTGAAGTAACTGAATCACTGTCTTCCATGTGTCAAAATGATGCCATTTCTGGGCTGTTCCATCTTCCTCCCACAGATCTACTGCATTTGAGGTAGAATGCATGGCCTAAAAACCCAAATACACGTTGCAGTCCTGACTGGCTCTTGGTGACTTCTAAAAAAGTAATACAGTGAATGCCACTAGGAAACCCACCAGTATTACCCCAAAGGGATGCAGTTTGCACTCTGGGCTTCAGCCTTTTAAACTGGATTATCTGTGCAAAGTTTTTCTCCATGACCTGAGGAACCAGCAGAATTATTTTTAGTTGAAGATGGAAAGCCTCACATAATCAGATGACGTGAGAACTAGGGCTTTCTGAAAAATGGAAAACACGGAACGATTTTGGATTAAATCACAAAAGAACTAAATATTGTGCATATATCTTCCCTTGAATTTCCAGCAAATTCATCCTCTTGCCAGGCATCTCACTCAGCCCAAGCTCTCCTCTTGCAAAATTCCTTGGTATTTCATCTTCCAGGCTGCCTGATATCTCTGCTCCCCTTCAACTTCTTTCCAGGAGGTCTTTCCACAGATCCATCTCATTCCAGCACTGTGGCGTTCCTGTGTCCCTTTGAGCAACTGAGGATGTGCTACTTTGCACAATATGTTCAGGTTCTTCCTACCATGTCTTCAGCCCTTCCCAGGGTGGCCGGTGCAGGGTGAAGGAGATGAACAGCAGAAGCAGTTGCAGGAGTGTCTGGACAGAGGATCGGAGCTTAGTTCCTTCCCTTAAATCCCCTGTGTTCATCTCTTAGCAAGCAGAATTGTTGTTCCATAAATGAGATCCCAAAATTATTTAATTCCAGAAATGAAAGTTGCAGGAAGTGTTTCTCTCCTTCCAGTTCTTTCTAAAATTATATCCGGGAAAACAAATTGTTAGGGGCTGACCTTGGGACTTGGCAGAGTCTGATGAAGGGCAGTGGTGAGGAAATCCTGTGTGTGTCTCCCAGAACATTCTGTCCTCTCCTTTTAGCACTGCACGTTCAGCCCTGGTTTGGAAGTGACCATGGGATGGGAGGTGGATTTACCTGAAGAGGGAAAGAAAGTGATGACAAGTGAAGTGAGCTGCCAGTTCCCTGTTAGCCTGTGGCAGGAGATGGTGCACCGCTCGGTGACCCCTCTCTCCGTACCTCTGGAGCCCCCAGCCCCGCTACTCTCTGCTGTGCTGGCCCTTCCAGCAGCTGGCAGCGCCTTAGGGGTGAGTCTGCTGCCCTGGGGCTGACGGGAGACCAGTCCCAGAGCACCAGCGCTGCTCACAGCAGCTCCCTCCTGGGCTTTGCCCTCCTCTCTCCTCCTGGGCCTCATCTACAGGCAGAGATCTGCTGCTTCACAGTCCCTTCCCCCCTCTGCAATTAGGACTACACTTCATTAACAGCCCCCAAAACACAAGCCTGAATGCAATTCCCAGACACATGGCTCTGGAGACTCTTTCCAATGTGCACCACGTTTTAAAAGAAATGCTTTCTCTTATGCCACTCCCTCCTATTCCCAATAACAGAACAGCCTGGTAGCAAGGACAGCAAACTCACGGTGGGAAATAGAACAGGAGAGAAGTATTTACTGTTCACAGTAATCTCCTTTGCTGTGATGTAGCAGAAATGTAGGTGGCATGGCCTGAATATAAAAAAAAAATGTCTTTTGAGCATACTGCAGAAACTGCTGCTTTCTGTAAATAACAATTTTCCAGGGGAGAATTTACAGAGGAGACAGTCACGTGCTCTAGCCTGAACAGGAATCAGGAAATTCAGGGCCTGGTCCCAGCTCCACTTGGAGACAGGTACTTTGGCTCACTTGGCTTCCACTTTCCATTGTAAGACCAAAACAATGATAATAAAAATCACAATGAAAGCAATTGAACAATATTTGAATCGTTATTTAGCATGTGTTTGCATGCTTTGCGTGTTAAACAGGGGATTGTTCCTCAACCTACAATCTCAGGACAAATAGGGAAGTAGAAAGCGGGTAGGAGAACAGGAACAAAACTTAATATGTGTAGAAGAAAATTCAGTTCTGTAGAAAAGCAAGCTGAAATGAGTATTTAAGAGAGGCTAAATATGCAAAGACTCAGAGCCTGGTGGAAAAAGTCAGGGAGTTCATACTGGGAACACAGGCTATGAGGCAGAAGGAAGTATGGAAAGAATTGTGGAAGAAGCTGATAAATGGGTGGACTGGGCTGGAAATACTGGTAGAGCTGAAGGCAATATCATGACAGGTATACAAACGATGATGATGATGATGATGAATGCCTTTTCAGTTTGGACAGTGATGAAGCGTGAGTCCTGCTGACTAAGGGTGGAACAGCCCAGACAGTGACTGTTGGATTCTGCTGCCCCAGGGCAAGACGCACTGGGCTGCAACTAAACCAAGGCAGGGGTGCCTCAGAAATAACACAACCCCTGCAAGCGAGGGTTAGCTGGGGATCTCAGCCACTTCCAAAGCAGTGCCCAGAGCCTGAGAAAGATATTGCTTCAGAACTCTTTGATATGGCACATTCAGCAGCAGGTTCAACCAGTAATTCAGTGAAACATGCGTCCAAGTCAATAGGACAAACCCATGTGGGAATAACTGTGAGTCACATCGTTGCAGGAGTGGCACCCCTGCCCTGAGCCAAGCCTGGCCCAGAGCTGTTCCCTTGGCATCCAGAGAGGGTCTGCCACAGATCAAGTTCTCCATCTGAAATATCAAGCCCTGCCTCATCTGGGACAAATTTACTGCTTTGATCTTTAGACCCCACTTTATGTAGACATGCCAGATGAGGTTTCCTAAACACTCAGACATCCATGGAGACAGAAATATCAACAGGAATCAATGCAGAGATATGTCACCTTGGCAAATTTAACTTACTATGTCCCCTTTATGCTTTGGCAACTTTCAGCTGAGGCTGGTTGTATGATTTGTTGCACTAAATTAGGGAAAGGCTGATTCAAGAACAAAAAATTGGAGCTGAATAGGAGCTGGGGTTTTCATACTCACTGAAGTAAAATGATAATCACCTGTGAAGAGGAAAATACACGATAGAGGCCTCTGGCAGTGAACATCTTAAAAGTATCATGAGCCACAGGTTACAAGAACAAAGACAAAGACATAAAGAAGAACAGATTAATCCAACCATGGCAGAACAGCAAGAAAAGCAGCTGGTTCAGATATTCATATTGACAAAACTCTGGCTGGCTACCAAATATACCCTTCCCACCCAGAAACAGTTTGGGCTTGAAGGGAGCATAAACTTCCCTTATTATTCTATATCATTAATTGCCAATTCTACTTGGTGTCCAAATGCCAGAACATTTAACATCTGAATTCAGATATGGTGTGGTCCTAATCATCTGAAAAGTACCTACACCCTCTGCCCCACTCCTTAGGGTTCATGTGGGGAGAAGCATGACTTGCCATATGGAAAATATCAGTCAAAATAAAATATTTTTATCTTACGTTAAGAGTCATTCACAGTCTCCCACTGGTGTTTTCTGTAAAACCAAGACAAAGTGAGGTTGTTTAAGCACTGTCTAGTCTCAGAGACTGCAAATGGATGTCCATCCAGTTTTACTGCAGTCTGGTGTAGTCTTTCTTGATGCAGCACACATGCTTAGCCGTCTACATATTCCATAAAAGTTTTTAGTAAAAGTGGGAGGTTGTGCTACCAAAGGAGAACATGAGCCAAAGATGTTCTATTATCCATATCCTATTAAAGGTCAGAGAGAGCTCTTACCTCAGTGCTATAATGTGACCAGAAACTTAATTGAAAATATACAAAAAGGTTATTAATAAAGAGATGAAGCCATAGTAAATTTAATACAGCTCACAGAAGGACTTTTGCTGAAAAGAGAAGGTTATAGAGATAGATAGATAGGCCTTTAATTAAGGTGTATTGCTGGGTTAAGTGTAAATTTTCCAAGCAAGGATGAAGATAGAAAACTGGTAATTGCTTCCAATTTATATTATAAAAATCAGTCATATTCATTTTACTTCCCGTGACAGCCTTACTTAATTCTAAGGTTCATTCACTTAATTGGAAAGGAGAATTCTTTGAGTAAAAACATAGGGAACTGAATAAAGGGACAGACAGATTGCAGGAACTGAACGAACAGCACTTTAAACGAAATCATTAAAACCCCTCGTCCAAGATTCTCAATAGATTCATGTTTGCTGTCCTCAAGGGATATTTATTATCAAAGCTGAGTGGGAAAAGATTGGAAATTATATCTGAAAAAAGTCTCTAATGGTCTTCTTGCAAATTGAATCTGAAGAACTCCCTGTTTCTATTACTATCATAATTTTTCCATGTCTCACAATTATTGTAGACTAGAAATTCAAATCTCTCACCGAGACCTCCTGCACCAATGGTAGAACCTGGCCAGCTGTAACCAAAAGGTACACATGTATACAAACTAAATTGGCTTCAGCCACATTCTCGTCGTTTACTTGTTCACAACAGAGTTACAGGCGGGAGCGTGTTCAAAGAGAGCATTGTTGTAAGTATTCATACAACCCTCTTTGCATAAATCAGCCTCAGAAAAAAAAAAGTCTTACTAAAGCGATGAGTCTTTGTGGGTTTGGGCGTTATCCAGTTAGTGATAAGGAAACAATACGTGGTGGGTTAAGTGGCAAATAACAAGCAGTAATGATAAGAGCTAACATTTAAAATAAAAATAGTCCTGGAGAATACAAGTAATTCACAAGCCTAAATATCAGAATCACTTGTTGACTACTATTGAATAATAAATCTATATCTCTTTTGCAAGTAAATTGCCTAACAAAAAGAAGATTAAGTTCTGAGGGGGTTTGTTTAGTTTTCCAGTGTTTCACACAGCTTCCATGATATCTAAGTAACTGCCTGCTCTCCTCCTGAGAAAGACCAGCACAGGACAGCTGTTTCCACACTTACTGTTACTGGGTAAGAGATATAATTCTGTAATTATCATCAACCAAGGTGCACTGAATTTTATCTCCCAGTGCATAAATCAAAATAAGTGCACCACAAATACATTCCTGGCATGGGCAAGTGGATTCTGTTACAGACAAATGCATCAGCAGCACTATGCCCAAGTCTTTCTGGGATCCATTTAAGTGACCACTTGAAAAGGATCCACAGGAAAAAAAAAAGGACCATAAAAATGGGGAAAGCTGAGGCAAAGGCAAGTAGCACAGAGCTAAATCTCTCCCTGTCAGAAGGCAAATGATGTTCAAGAAATTACTCTATGCATAGTTTTGGTCTAAGTCTTTGGTTTCTGGAGGGAAGTGACAAGGGATATTACTCCATCACTGGATATAGAGAAGGTTAAAAACGTCCTGATGCTAATCGTCCAGCAAATATAAAATAATCATGTTGTGAAAGTATTTAATACTTCCAATTTTCAAAGTGATAAGGAAGCTTTAACTAATTAAACAGCAAGGTTAGAGTAATTAAAAGCTCAGATGTTGCCAGTACGAACAAAATAATAGATGGAATGAATTCTCTTTAAACAATTCAAGGCTAAAAGAAATCACCAAAACATTCCTATGTTTACATGAAAGGAATGAGACCTATATACATCAAGAATGTTAAAGCTAGCAACCATAAATTTTTTATCTGTCAGCGGGAAGGGAAGATAGAGCTCCAGAAAGCCCAGGGAGGATTAGGGAGAACAGTAGACAATCGACAGTGAAGCAGAGACAAAGCTGGGAACATAACTATAAAGTGCTTGAGGAAATCCCTAAATCCATTGGTATTAAAGCATTTACAATGACTTTTTAAATTTTGTGGCCAGCCTCACTATCAGGAGAGTTCTGTCATTAAGACAGTGCAAGCAGGATCGGGTCTTCAAGTTAAAAAAGCTTTAGTGAGGTTAGAAGTTATTTCATGAAACACACTTATGGTGATTTGCTAATAGCTAATAGCTACTATCAGGCCTTAGCTGTGAATACAGAAACAAGTTAAAGCAAGGTAAGATACACCGTGAAACCGAAGCTGTCTGCCTGCTCGGCAGGGAGCACATGCTATCAGTGATGCCTTGTGACAGCAGCAAGGCTTTCCCAGACCTTTGCTTCTGCCCCTGTGCTGCACTTGCCACCCGCTCCCGTGGCAAGACAACTGCTGATGAACTGCGTGGAGAACTGGATCACTCAAATAACCCAAGCAGGAAAAAAAATCCAAATAAAGATCAGCGGGTTTGTCTGTTTTCTGTAGCCTAGATTATTTCCATGATATAATTTAAAGCACACCTCCACTGGCAGGACGGCACCAAGCGGAGACAGTAACCTGCAGCATGAGGGCAGAAATGAACTTTCAAGAGTAGAAGGAACTTCTTAAAGTGGTTTTATTGCTTTGCTTTTGTTTTCAGTAAATGTAAAATAAGCCTTCTTCAGGAAAAAAGAAGTAAGCTAACTTCCATTTTCCAAGGCTAAAAGTGAGCATCCAGGCAGTTATCACAGACTTGCTGAAATGTTGTATGTTCACACCCTACCTTACTCTTCTCACTAACTCTCCAAGCACAGTAATTTGACACTAAAAATCAGTTGTGATAAACCTCCACATGTTCTAAGAATTAAGCCTTAAAAAGAACTTTTCTGATATCCGAAAAAAAAGATGTGAAAGACCAGCGAAAGCTGAAGAAAGACAATGGAAACTCCCTTTGCTTTCAGGAAGAACAGGGTCTAGATAAATTGTAAGAAGGAGGGGAAGGATCTGTGTTATTTCAGGAAAGAATATCCAGGGTTCTTGCCCAGAGGGACAAACCCAGCCGTTCTTAACTGGAAGTGCCCCCTGTCCCACTCTACCAATTTCTGCTTCTGCTAACAAAATAAGAGTTCTTAAATGACACCTCGATTGTGCAGTGCTCCTAAAAGGATACAGCATAAGTAGAAAAATGTAGCTGTTACGATCAGCTTCCTCATTCCCTCTTCTGCATAGGACACCTCTTTTACTTAATCCTTTTGCTTGTTCATGTGCACTGAAACAAGGATGAAGCTTTGCATCCCAACGTTCAGCCAGGGGCAAGGAGCTACTGCCCTGCTGGGCCAATCAACATCTCCCAACATCCTTCACTCCTCTCCTGCCACCTCCCTGTCTTGTGCCTTTTCATTTGGATGTTTAACTTTTAAACCCCTATTTTTTCCCATGTGCAAAATCTTTACGAGTATGGGATGGCCCCTTCTTGTCTAAAGCCCTCTGAAAAGCACCTTTCCATCATGAAGCAAAAGTCACCCAATCAGTCAATGTGCTGCATTTCCTTTTACAGAGGGATGAACTCTGCTCTCTAAGTAGTTCCATGAACACTGAGACAAAAGAAACCTACCTCTCACTCTGCCCTTACCGTGTCGACCAGGGCTTGTGTTTGCATTTCCTTCATAAGGGACATTCAGAAGACCCCTTATCCTTAAACTGGCTAGCTATTCACACAAAATCTATAGGTACTTTATGTATTTGTCCTCTACTTTCCAGTCAAATTTGGTTAATATCAACAAAAACTATCAAGGATTGCTAGAAAAGGAATAACAGGCTGCCACATACATACTGGTTGTGAGTCTTGTTTCCTTAGAAAACTTGGCTACAATAATCCTAGCAGCACTTACCTTTTGTCAAGGACAGTCTTCATCAACAAAGATATGATAGTGAAATATCTTTCTAACCATTCAGGTATCATTCCATGCTATACATTCTTTTTAGAGGAAGCTGAGCACAGTAGCTAAAGCAAGATAAAAAAGACAATCTGGCAAAGAACAAAACAGAAACAAGGCACTGTTGCTGTTGTCTAACATAAGGATACAAGCTATGAAAATCTTGGTTCTCCTTCCTGACACATCTTTCTCTTTGACTGTCCAATGTTGTGAGGGTTTGATGGATTATTTTCTCATTTAAGAAGTTACAGTATATCTCACTTTTTTTTTTTTTTTTTCTACCAGTCCTGTTCATAAAACAATGGTTTTCCAGATCTCTCATTCTAATGCAGGAAGAAAAAAAAGTTTCCAAAATCAAGTATCACTCAACAGTAAGCACATAATGTAGAACATTTTTTCAATATGGTAATAAATTTTAAAATCTGGTCTTTGTTAAAGCCCAGCCCAAAGCCCTGTAATGTCTATGGAAAGACTTCAATCAGATTTGATCAGTTCTCACAGATGCAGCTATTAGTTCAGACTGAAATGTTGATAGTGCAAAGTGAAATCACTTGGGGCTTCACTTAGCCTTTTCACAAACAACCATCAGCAATTCCCATCAATGGGAATTATGCGTGTGTAGGCATGGGCAAAATACAAGTAGACTGTCTACATCGAGTCCTCAGCTTACATAGCAAATGGGACAACATATCCAGTATACTGTCAGTCAGCCCAACTGATTTTCTTCCTGAATAACCACCTGCAAGCACCAGGATGCCAAACATCACTGAGTGATACGACAGCAGGAACAGGCCCAAAATGCAAGCTGAAACCAGGGCCAGATCCGCCCCTTCCCCTCGCTGTCTAGCTCTGCCGATCCCTTCTCTTTTCAAATCATGGGTTTTATTCCAGAATCACACATTTCTTCATCTTCTGAAACAAAGCAGTAAGTTTTACGCCATTCCCTAAGCCCTTCCATTTTGTTCTGCTCCAGCCCTCACTACCCCAGCGATATTTCACCTCTACTACTCTTCATCCTAGGGTCCAAGGAGGGAGAACTGTGGCCACCAGAAAGATAGCCTTAGAACAGCCCTAGTCTTCATGGTCCTCAAGTGCTTCAGGTAAAGTAGATCATGCCCAGCTCTTAAGTATGTGTGTGTGTGTGTGTGTGTGTGTGTGTGTGTGTATACACGCATAAGCACAGAATAGTTTGGGTTGGAAGGGACATAATGCTATTTCCTAAATTCTAGCCCTGTTAATATTAGAGTGATATGAAACTGAAAAGCAGGAGTGATTTATATGGTCACCACCACGCTAAAAGATAACGCTATGTAAGTGGTCGTCCGTTCTCATGGACAGTACACAGGGCTGGAGTCCAGAAGCCTGAGCTCATCCTGGCTCTGACATCCAGTTCAACCTTAGGCAAATTATACAGCTTGATCCTAGACCTACTGAAGTCATTGGCAAAGGTCTGTTTGACGTAACAGTACAGGATCAGGTCCTGCATCTCTCCTCTCCTTTTGTTGCAAGGTGTCTCTAGGGTGAAAGTGTGTGAAGTGTTTCAAAGATTTAAAGTACCAGAGTTGTCATCCTTCAATTCTTATTCATGCCTGATAATTTTTACTTGTGGGAGTAGGCCCGTTGGCTCCAGAGTCGTCACTATTTGTAATATTTCTAGTATTATTCATAACACATCTAGTTTTCTGGCATATTTTAATTAATTTTAGAAGTGGAACATTTTTAGCAACATGCTTTACATATTCAATAGATACATGATATAATTAACCAAGGAAATGTCATAAGAAACACAGAGGAAATATTCTTCTTATTACATTCAATATTTCATTGCCCACAGTTACACTCAAGTCAAATCTGCTGTTCAGAGAGAGTTGTCACAGATCACTTACAGTGTTTCATGGTGTCTTTTTAGTGAGTCTAAGTCAGGACTCATTTTTCTTAGTTTTAACTCTCTCAGAATGAAAAAGCAAAATCACAACTCAGGTGATGCTGTAGCATTAGTATTTTGCCTTCAATTCTGCAAACACCTTTTAGGGATTTTTTTTTACTCCATCAAACACAGGTTTGCAAATCTTGGCCCATATCGCATCTACATCATGGAAATTTCAGCAGCACCATAATGCTGCCAGGGCTTGTAGATCCTTCTCTGGATCCTCAAAAAGAAGTAAACTAAAGTGGATCCAGAACACACACATGGGTTTGGCCAAGTTTGCCAAATTATATGACTGACTGGCCCAATTCTTTTCCCTTCATTATCCTAATAGTTGGAATTGCTCATTCTGTCATCTGTCATCCCTTCTGTGGTGGTGTTGCTACAGAATAAAGAAAATGTCTTTCTCTAGGAAAGGGCCTTATAGGGCAGAGATTCACAAGGTGGTCCATAGATTAGATGTCTCCCTTTCCTCTGCTCTGAAAACAGTGGTAATGAGCCAAAAATCTACTACAAATGCCACCTATAAAGGAAAGAAAGTTGCTAAGATACTTTTAGTACATGGGCATGTCTGGAATAAGGTTAAGTGAAAAATTGCTAGCACCCACCTGCAAATCAGGAGCAGATGCTCTAGCCCACATCCGTGTATCTGTCAGTCCCAGTATGACTATTTCCAGGACCAGTTACGTCTGGTTGATGATATACAATTTAGGTAATTTTCATGATTGTCTTCATACAAGTCAGACTTTGGCCTTATAAACAGTGTTCTCTTTTATTAAATATGGTCCTTTGCACGTGGCAATGTGTTAGTGCTAGTCTTTATCTTGCTTAACTTTACTGTCTAACATCAATCAGCAATACTAAACTACCCACCCCAGATTCTCTACATATTTTGTCGAGTATTAGGAAGCAACTTCAAAGGGCAATTCATTTCATCCCAGCAGAACAAAGACAGACAGGATGAGTCACCATCTCAGAGTACCTACTTGTCCCCATTGACAGCAGATCAAGAGTTGGATGGCTTGTTTAGACTGAATGCTTATCTTCAGATGCCTTAAATTAGGTGAAATGAATCCCACTCAGATTTTTATTCAACATAAAATTCTGCTGCTTCCCACAACCTAAATTATTTTAGTCATCAGGTGCCTTACTCACTGCCTTTTGCTGTTTTGTTCAAGGAGATGATTTATGGAGTAAAAAGCCTTTCCTAGAAATGAAAGGGAACATGCTTCTTGCATTTTAACTTTGCTTCTGTTACCCAAGTACTTCCTGCAGTATGGCAAGGTGTGGGTGTGGTGAACACTTTGTGCGTAATAGATGCCAGTGATGCTGAAGCCAGGCAGTAGGAGATAATTTTCAAAAGCTGCCTGGCAAGCAGTTGGTCAACTGGGTGTCAGAAGAACACAGAAACTGGCTGGCTTGGCAGCCAGAGCTCTTCTGGTTGGTGGACTAGAAATCTGCACTTTCCAGAAAGCACAGTGGAAGAAGACAGCCCGACCCTATGGAACCTCAGCAGCAGCTGGGGGTGTCTGGTTCCCTCACATTCCCCCCAAAATCTGAGTGTTGGGTTTTAAAGATGCAGCTAATGGATATCCTGGTGACTCAACATGAGTCAGTCCAATTAAGAACTGAATCAGGCTCTCCAAATATTCCCATGAAGCTCTTCCTCTGAAGACTTCAAAGTGCATTACAAAGATTCAAAGTGCTAACAAGTAGGATAATCCAATGATGATATCAATTCTGGCATGACGCACTTCCCATGTGACCAGGGACAAGTCCATCTAGAGGCACACTTACTACACAAATTTAGAAGCCACACAGAGATTTGGACTGAAATATAATAAAGATTGCATCTTGACAGTCTTCTCTGTGGAATTCTATAAACTGGTTGTAAAATTTTATAGAAAGAGCATTCCACTAACTATTGCACTCTGGGGGCTTTCCTATAATAAATACCTGTCCTGCTCCATTTTGGAACATAAACTCAGGTTTACTGCTCAGACAGAGCTATTGTCTGAATCATGTAGCCCTAAAATCTTGTTTCTGCTATCAACCTTCTGTTTGTCTGAGGAGAAATAAATAAGAGGCAAATCTGAACAGAACCATGTTACATATTTGTTTAACCCTTCCTTGATGGAGCGACAAAATACTGCATTAATACCACACAAAGCAGACGTAGTTTTAGGACTCCTTCAGTTCCTTCTGAGGACGACAATGAAACCACACGCGGGTTTCATTTGGGTGAAGGTGCTGACTGGATTCTCAGAAAATCATAGTGGGCCAGCCCTACGAAATAACAAACAGGTTTTTTGAAAGCAGTGATTGTAAGAGCAGCAGTAGCATCGCTGCTGCTGTCACAATGACGATGTTGGGGGCCTAATACTGAACCCGCTGAAATCAACAGGAAAGCTGCTAGAAGTACCAAAACACCTTGGACTGAGCCCTCACACAAGTGTTCTTTGTTGCAAAACATGATAGCACAAATCAAATTTGAGAAGCGTTTTATTGGCAGCAGACACTATGTCCCATGCATTGCGTTAAGGACACAAGTCATCACTGCGAACACTTGCACAATATCTAGTCAGTATGAGATAGAGTTAAACCACCTTCACTGCACAGTGGTGTACCAAACATCAGCAGCTGAGTTGCAGCAAGAATGGAGCAAGATGCTATAGCTCTAAGCACCAAGCAAAAACATCCAGATGACTTCACAGTCCCTGAAAAACCCAGCCATCCTCGTTCTACCCAAGGGTTCCCTGCTTTGGGAGGTGTTCCTCTGTGAACTAACGTTTGGAGCAGAAGAGTGCCGGCACTGGCCTTGTTCTCGTGTCCCTACCACACAACCAAACCCACCACCGGCACCAGCTGCCTTCCCTGCTTACAGCTTTCACAGAGGTTAGTTCTATTCTGTAAATTCCAAAGGAGCAGGGCACAGCTTTGGTCCATGATCTCTCGGGTTGTGTAGCTGTTAGAACAGCCCTGGCCTGGCACTGGTCCCAGCCAGCGCTCTCCCAGCCAACGTCTGGGCACACCTGGGAGACAGCAAAGGCCAAGGACTGATCCCAGGAGCCCGTCTGGATGAGGCCACCTACTCGGGATGCCAGAATGGGGGGAAAGAGTTGAATCATGTGGATATGAGTCATGATACGCTACTTTGTGTTTGGGTTGTTTTATTTTCTAGCCATAGCCAGAGAGACTAGGGAATGAATGGTCACTCTTCCTGAGGCACTGAACGACTCTTCCTGAGAAAAAGTTGCTTACTGAAAATAGCACTTTGGTGAGAACATGCAAAGAGAAAGCTCATTGCTTTTGACTGGGTTTGCCCTATGCTGTGGCTAAGCTGAGGACTGCAGCCTCTTGGGCTGCCATCCAGCTGGATTCAGCAGCAATTCATTCACTAGAAAAAGTAGAAAAAGAAACAGGAAAAAACTATATGAGGTTTCCATGGCTACTGGGCTGTACACTTTCTTCTGACTGTTATCACAAATTTTGCCATCCAAACAAGCAACAGATGCCAGAAATAATGCTTGGGTTTGGTGGGCATTCAGTTCAGACACACCACAGAGACAGGTACTGCCTCTGAGCCCAAGCAAGGGGCATGTTTTCATCTGTGGGCAAAATATAGAGCATAGCCATCCAGACTTCTAAACGCTGGCCCTAGAGCTCCTCTCCAGTAATATTTCCCAATTATGTTGAACTTCTAAATTTCATGGTTTTTTTATTATGATTGTTGACAATAAGAGGTCAAGAGAAACACCGCATGAGGTTTTCTGAAAGACTAACATCTATTAGAAACTACGGCATTTTGTAGAGAAGTGCACAAGCTTTGACTTTAATATTCTAGAACAATGAAGAGAGGACAGAAGTAAAAGCCATGTAGTCAGTTCCTCTTATCAGTGTTGCTGAATTGTAGAGCAGATTTATCCTGTATTCATTTATGATATATTCAAGAGTGACAGGTGGAAGTGCAAGCAGTGCTGCTTCTTCTTCACGCCCCTCTGTGCCTGGCCAGCTTATCACTATTATTCAGATAACATAAAATATGGTTTAAAAGGAAAAACTCTCAAAATTTTCATTAACCACTAATTCTCTGCTTGCTTTCCTATTATTCTGTTTCATCCTACTTCCCTATTACAGCTTCCACACCCTGGTCGACTTTCTGGAGCAATACCCGGATTCTGCATTTGCTACAGAGCCTTCTTCCCTCACTTCCCTGCTTTAGGTGAGTTCATTTCTTTAACATACAGGCAGCCTTTACAAGTTTTAGGACTGAAAGGTTCTACAGAGAATACCTCTGCCCAAATTTCAGGCATGTAGTCTAAGGACTTCGCTAAACGAGAATCTCAGGGATGCTGATTTACTGTTCTTGTAACTCGGGCTTTTTTGCCAAAGATCAAAAAACCCAGAGTCTCCTTAGATATATTTGCTGGCTAAACAGACTGCATGAACCACAAGCTACTCAATAGTTAATAATAACAAGTTTCTCCCCCCCAACACTTGCTTTGAAAGGACTACAAGCTCTGAGTCATTGCACAGTCGATTTGAGCTTAACCCTAATAGCTCTGTTATGTCGTGGCTTATTCTTAAATCTTCTTGGAAGCAGGAGAGTGTCAACAATAAACTTGTAAGGTTTAACACTCTAACACCAGGTAAACTGCTTTATCTCAATTAAAAATATCAGTAGTGCCCTTTCCACTACATCACAGAGCTGTAAAGTAATGCTGGAGCAAAAGCATGTGCCTGCTGGTATATGCCTGAAGAGGTTCTGGGAATTAATTCTGCTTTGCAGAACTATTCCAGTTATTCATGTGACTCAGCGGCTGAGACCGGGATCTTCCTGCACTCGCACGGTGACGTGCTGATTCAGGCTGGTTCAGCAGCGCGGGATAGGAGAGACACCTTATCAAAAGAAAAGCCCTCTTTGGGGACAGGCTCTCCCAGTAGTTGAAAAGGAAATTTCCGTTGCGCTATCTGCGCTAGTCCAGTGGGGCGAGATTAGCAAGTTATTATTAGATCTGGCTGATTTTCTTTACTTTGGGTAAGAAGGGAATCATTCTTTTCAAACAGTAAAACATCTTAGCACTGCTGCTGTGATGTCTGCCCAGCTGTGATCTCAGGGCTACAGGCTAGCACTGTGTCGAAGGAAAACAGTGCCTCTGCTTTCAGAGCCCTACCTACGAGTATTTCAGCTGCACCTGGTATTCAAGTTTTATCAATAAATGTTGTAGAAAGGATTAATACCTGGCTATTCTTTGTTATACACGTTTCAGACGAGAACAGTAAATTGTAAGTCATTTATAAGCACCCCCTAGACTTATTCAACTTTGTTTGTACATAATGACTGATCCCGGCATTCATAATTGATTAACCCTTTATAAACCAACTGCAACAGTATCTTGACCGACAGGACACTCATCAGCCCCATTATGCACAGCAGAGAGGAATGATCTGATTAAATGAAGGCATCTAGGATGGAAACCTGAGCATCCGAGCCAGTCACTCCACACTCTCTCTGTGGGTAATACAGTCAAAGGAGTGAGTTGAGTCCTCCAAAAGTAAACATCTAAAATAGGTCTATCAAATGGTAGCCAAAGAATTTTAAGTGACCTGCCCAGGATCTTACAAAACAGACAGTGGCAGATCAAGACCAAGACTCCCATCTCCTAATTCCTGTCCTTATTCTCAGTCCCCAAGACCGCAGCTGCCCTATAATCACATAATCATAGTTCTGCAGTTCTTCAGTGAAGCTGTGAATGTATTGAATCAATGATCTTGAATCTGCCAGACTTCTTTTAATATTATGCCCAATCTAATATTTTCGTAGGAAAAGCCAAGTGTAGTCGACACCGTCTCAGTCACCTAAACAGGGCAGTATACAGAAGTACCTGTGAAGTGCAGGGGTTACACCTCACACCAAGTACTATGTTTTTACAGTTCATCCCAATACAAACAGCAATTACAAAGTATTTTTGCAATGCACTGGAGCCACTGAAATACCAAAGTATCACTTCCTCTACCTACTGTCCCTCTGCAGCCTCCCTCCCCTGACCTGACAGTTGGATTTTCTCTTTCAAGAGACATCCTTTTCTGTCTGCTCTGCTGCTACTTCTCCCACAACAAATGGTACATTCAAAATATAGAGGAAACAATATATTTAATCTCCCCAATGGGTAAAAGAATAATGACAGCAGCCCATAATACATATGTGAATTAAAAAAAAAAGCCATCTGCTGACATAGGCTTTAGTGGCTACCAATGGATTGGAGCAGAAGGAGATACTGTCTATAAAACTAAAACCAAGGCTGCCCATAATAGAAAGGAAAAAAAAAAAAACAACCAACCCTGAAAGTATCTCAGAATGTTCTCCCTTTCCACCCTGAAGCTCTGGAAGACTTCTTAAGGACTTGTCAGACTACAGCTGCTGATGTAGCCTCTCACAAGTGCCTCCAGTCCATAAAGCTGTAGATTCCCACCAAAAAGAGAACTTAAAACATTTTTATCTACATGAAAAACATAAACAGCAGGTACTCAGAGGCATAGATCCACATGGTATTTGAGGGTTAAAAAAAAACAGAGGAAAACTGTAGCCTGGGAAAATTAGGGGCTTTCCATTCCCGGTGTAATGAAACGACAGATTTAAAGTTCAGAGTGAGAAAAGTCATTGAAAGGAATTAGACTTCAAGCTTCCCCAGACATACAGGCTTTGTTTTTTCAAGGCTATTGATAAATCTATCAGTCTCCTGATTACTGTCCCCCCACCCCTTGAAAAACCCTCTAAAAAAGGAATTTGCTGCCTTAATTGGAAGGAAAAGGGTTTAAAGAATATCCACTGTAAGGTCTCTCTGAAGAAGGAAAGTCCCTGGAGGCAAAACAATAATTGGTTTTGACCTTCCGCAGTTAAGGAGGCGTTGGTAAAGACGAGACTTAAACACAGCCTGACAACTGTGAGTTCCAATCAAATTCAGAAAGAGACGGAAATTGGATAAGCAAATTCCTTTTTGTTCATGACCCCAGTCCCGCTTTCCTTTCCCCCTGCAGCATGACACATCAGAATCTTTCCTGCGTGCCATAAATCACTCGCAAGACAGCAGTAGCCTTTGAATAGCTGTCTTATATTACGTTCATATCTTCCAGACAAGCAGTATTAGCAGTCCCCTGTCTACTCTGGAACAGCAAACACGTTAAGCGCAGTACAAAGGCTAGCTGCAGCGAGGAAGGAAGCAGTGTGATTTCATTGCTGTTTTCAGCACGGTGTAAATTCCCTCTCTCAGAGTTTGGAAGAACTCTTCACATTAGCACTAGTAGCTGCTTGCCAATTTAACGAAATTTGGTTTTGAATGCAGAAACCCACAATCCTCATTCTGTCAGAAGCTGCAGCTGACAAAATGCTTTCCTCTTTGTAAATTTGAGCTCGTAGAGGACACTCTTTGCCATTCCCCGCCACTGCTCCGGGACACGTAATGTTTCCTGTGTTACCTTCTGCATGGCAAGTGCATCTTGTCTGGGTGTCCCTGCAAACTCCTGGCAGCAGCTGGAGGCACCCACACGCTTCCCCCAGCTTGTGCCTGTCAATACTCATCGTCCCCGCTCAGCACAGCCACGCTGGCCAACTGCCCTTCAGCTTGCCAAGGCCTGCTCAGGCTCCTCGTATTATTTGTTACCTGCAAACTCCACCAATTTTAGGTAAATCAGAGAACTTGAAACTCATTTTTCTGTTTTAAAGACATCTCAAGTTAATAATGCCTCCAAGGCCAGCAGAGCAAAGTTCTCCTTACAATGACCGCGAATGCAAACTTACAATTGAATGTTGTTATATTTAAAAAAAATAAGAGAAAAGAGAAATGGCAAGGACTCACAACACAAAGACCATAGACCAAATAAAAACACATGAACTAATGGTGAATTTTTCCACCTTAAATGGCCAGCCAATTTGAGATGGTCACCACTGAAACCCGACTCATGTAATTTGCAGATATGACTCACAAGAGTTGGAGGTCCAAAAGCAATAAGAATACAGCTTGGAGAGATATCAAGACTTTGGAGACAAAAATCAGTTATTTTTAGGGTCTGATGAGACAGCGGTAAAAGTGGTCTACAATAAGGTAAGTGTGATGTCCAGGTATTTTCGCAAAGTTGAAACGGTTTCACTTGCTCCTGGAAAGGAGCTGAAAGCTGGGCATGGCTTCATACAGATAGAGTTACATGAGCTACGAGAGGCAGGACTGTCCCAGAATGCCAGCTCCACGTGCTTTGACCTTTTCTCAAGTTTTGGGAAAATTGCTTCTTACACGTGCCTCCTTCAGCTGAACCCAAGCCCTGTTCCCATTAGCCATGGCTCTTCCAGCCTTGCAGATGCCATGACAGCTGACTCCTGCTGAGTCTAGGGAGAGGACTCAGTCCCACAAGTGCTCCCTTGCTCTTTTAGGCCAGAAGTGTCCAAAGGGTCAATGTGACATTCAGAGTCTGACAGCAAAGCAGAATATCCTGACAGTATCCAAGCCATGCTGCAGCTGCTGCAAGTCAGCAATGCTTAAGACTCTGACCCAGCACCTTACGTGCTCCCTGAGACCGGGGGCGCTGAGCCCAAGCCTAGTCCCAGCAAGCAGCAAACAACCAGTACGCAAAGCGCAACCGCGAGTGATCGCTGGAAGGACCAGATTTGAAGCCCATTTCAGAATCACAGAGCTCCACCATTTGCACCCTCCAAGTCTCTGCTACCAAGATCCTTCCCAACCATGAATCCTACCCGGTCTCATTCCTATTTTAGACAGATTTGGTTAAATCGCTTTGATTTGGAGAACTCTAGCAACTGACAACTTTCTTCCTTGCTCTCAGTTTCATTCCACAGACTCAGACTTCTATGATGCACTTGCTTCCAGCTTTTCTCTCCTGTCCTTAGGAAGTATTACAGACTATGACGAGGAGATACAAATTAGGAGGAGAATGAATCTTTGTCTATAATGTTCAAGCCGTATGTAGGCAATGGAAATTAATAAAGCTGGAACAGGCTCAGCACTGGCACTTTATGTAGGACAATACGTACCTCCCGAGCTGGGTCACCCAGCATGTCCTTGCTGAAGTGCCAACTTCACAGAGGAATGCTGACACTTACAGGGGTGCTGCTATGTACTATGGTAGTGGAGAGGCTTCTGCAAAGAGCCAGCAAGGCAGGTTAGCTGGGAGCATATCAAAAATCTATAAATAATATTCTATAAACAAGGTTCCATAAAAGATCTATAAATATCAAGAGGGTAGTTTGTCAGTTGTTGGGGGTTTTCAAGTTATTCATTTCTGGAGCTCTACTGAATGGGAATGCAGTTTTAGAGCCAGATAAGAAAAAAGAAAAACCTAACATTCAAACTGCAAGATGCTTCGAGTCTTTAATGCCCCTAGAAATCAAAGGTGCTGAGTTCCCATCACGGTGGCACAGCCTAGCCTAAAAACATGGTCCTGAACTGTTGCTGACTATTTACAGTTGTCATTCGACACTTGCTCAGTGTTCAGAGAGAATAATCCTTGCACCTGAGGCATCTCAATTTAAGGAGCAAGGAATTCTTGCAACTTTTTTTTTTTGTTTCTGCTTGTTGTTTTTAATTTTCATGTTTGAACTTTTATGTTTTCTAGAACTTACTAGTGAAACAACAGGCTTCAGTCACTGATCTCAAAATAGTTCAAAAAAAACCTCCCACAGTTTTCAGAAGACAAACCAGAGTCTTAGCACACTGAAGCAATTTACTTGAGCTACCTGGGCAAGTCAGTAGGAGAAAGACCCCAGTCTCTGCTGCCGTTGGCAAGGCCACAGTGACTCCTCCATCTTCTCCTATTTTCACCACTGTGAACTGCAAGAAGGGGAGCCCATGATGGCAGGGGTGACATTAGGGCAGGAAATGAGCCAAAACGAGTGTCTTAAGTGTAACTTCCTAACACAGCGGCAGGGTAGAGCTTTCTATCATGATCCTTTAACTCTCCCCATTAAGTGCCGTAGTGGTTTCTGTTCAGAGGAGGTCAGATGAGGACCCGAGACAGACGATGTTCACATAGTGTTCCAGCGTAAGGCCGCAGGAGAGCACCAGCAGAGTCTTGCCTTCTGTAGGGCACCTCGAGTTTGAGATCTCCTCAATTATCCATACACAGCTGTTCTGGGAAAACAGGCCATAGTGCTGGGGTGCGAGCATGTCTGCAGAGTCACGCTGTGGCACAGAGGCGGCTCTCTTGGCTTGGAGGGCACTTTGCCCTGCAAATCATTTTGGGTCACCACATTTGATTTCAAGGTCTCTTGAATTCCTCAAATGTATGTTTTAAAGATCATCAAGGCAGAAGCTGCAGTGCTTTCAGTGACACTTCTGTCAAATTATGCTCTCCTGTAAGAGGGGGGCAACCTAGCTCTCCCCTGCCCAGACATCCATGCTATGAGAATGACACACCGCCAGTCACACTGTTCACACCAACTGTGGCAGTAAACTTTATTTCAACTTTGACATTTAGTTCCTGTACAGTGACTCATGACCGCCTATGATGCTCCGTTTAGGGATGCAAGACTCAAAAGCCAACACAGAAAAAAAATCAGCAAGCTACAGAAATCAGAAAGGAGCATTTGCTGAAACGAGGTACCTCATCATTTTTATATGCTGCAGTGAGGAAACAATAGATGAGGACAAGTTCCGATTGTTATGGCCTTTTGCAGAGAGAAGCTAGCAATTTATATTTAAAGTACACTTTACTAAGTGTACTTTTCTCAGTGTGCTTTTTAAAAACAGTCTACCAGGCAGTGGTGTCACCAAAACCACTTAGCTTCACGAAACCATCAGGTCTTCCAGTTCCAGACTATTAGAAAAAAATGGGACCACTAAGTTGTTTTAGAGTGCATTGAATAAAATTGTAAGGAATCCCACATGCATTCCTTATCTTGTTCAGCCTATTTATAATCCTTGACTGACTTACAGCTTCTAAGAGAAGGATGAATGGTGAATGACAATTTGTGTCCCTTCCGACCAGGTCTGATGTTTCCCGGGGGAGGTGGTAGGTGACAGCAGCGATCACGTTCTGTTTCTGAAGGAACGATGAAGCACGTGTGTATGGACGGGGCTCTGTCATTGTCCCAAGGAATCCACCATGGTGAAGCCAGGACATCAACCACAGCTGACCCAGACACAACCAAGTCCCCTCCGCCTGCCCCTTCTAAATTTACCAGCTATGTTCTGGATCTATTTATGTAGCTGGTGCTGAGAGAGCACTAGGAAAAAATAATAATTCTTAAAATCCTGAATTAACTTTCTATATGTGGGTGTCTAGAATTACTTCACAGATACCAATTAGGACAAACCTGGCTGTAAATAAGTTATCGATTTTGGTTTTGTAGGTATTTGAGATTGTTTTCTTAGGCTCAGTGAAGACACTCTGAAGACAAGGTAACACACAATTTAGGAATTAGCATTTACTTTAAATCTACATTATGTACAAACACATCTTACAAGGACATGCTCTCACTTTCTCAGAGACTGAAAAGATGCTCCTTTGAAACCTTTAATTTCAGAAGGAATACTTCCTCGTACCTTCAATGTATATATAAAACCATGAAACCTACTTTACAGATGGAGCTGAGCTCTGAGGTCAAAGACAGCTCACAGAGTCTCAAAGCAGTAGCTGGTGTCAGCTGGAAGAGCTCTCGATTACTGCTGAGCTGCGATGACTTCACCAGCTGAAGAACAGCCCAGAATGCCCGAGTTTGCCTTCAGTTTCCACCTATAGGCATAAAATGCATTACCAAACTCCTGTAGCAGAAAAGCTGTAAACAGCTAAATGAGGGCATATATGTATCTGCTAACTGGAAAATGTCCAAGTTAACCTACTCAGAAACCCAACTCCTTTCCCTCATCTTGCATCACAGAATTATTTATTTGCCTGAAGGCAGTTTGAGGCAATTAGTATATTCAAAGGTTGGTATTAAGACTGCTATTGATAGCGGCGTGGGGAAGAAAATTGCAGTGAACGTCAGTAATCTGAGCATTTTTGGACTAGAACAGTGTTCAGATTAATGAACGTCGATGCTATTTCAAGGTTATGTTTGCTAATATTAGTATGTAGTCAGACATACCAGAGTGCTGCTGCTTTTTTTTTTTTTTTTTTTTTTTTAAATTTTTTCCTTAAAGCCAAAGTTTTGACTTATGATAAAATGTAGCTATGGCAGCAGGAGTGGCAGAGGGGATAACACATTACCATTCAGCTGGCCAAGTCCTTTGGATTAGCAGGTTTTGGAAGAAAGAGGTTTCAGTATATTTAATTCAATTGTCTTAAGAGTTCTTGATCTTGTTTCAAACCACTCAACCCTTAAGGTCTCTCATGAGTCAATGTTTCTAACCCAAGACTTGCAGGAGAATTTTTGAATGTACCTAGGTAATTTAGGATCTTGCTAGTTTGGGGATGAATTTATACTCCTGAAAGGTTTAAAAAAAAAAAATAAATTACTCTCCAGAACCTGAGTGCTTGTCAACAGGTATAGCTAATCATAACTTAATGTTTCACGTGAATATTTACCGAGGTAAGAGAAACAATGACATTGCTTATTCCTATTTCCAGCTGAAGTGTTACCATTTTTTGCTTCCTTCCAACTTGGAAATAATTTTCTAAGCTCTAAAAAGCCTCAGTATTTGTATTTTATGTAAGCAGTTTGGAAAGGTCAGGCCTAAGCATTTGATATAAGGAACAAACCCAAGTTATTAGACACCATTAGAAGACTAGGCACTAAAATGTGCTCAGGCTTGCTATTCAAGTGATGCTTATCCAAAGTTATGCCTTCTGTGCCTCAGTCAGACCACCATGGCAGAGACTGTGTCAGTGCTTCCACTGTAAACTTGAAATAGAGTTTATAATGAACCTGAAAGCCAAGCAGAAGGTTTGACAAGGGCATATCCATTTCAGTGCACAGCTGTAGTAAAAGCAGCTCACTCAGTTTTAGCACATACAAGGAGATGGAGATGTAAAGTTAGTGATTCAAGCTGGATTTTTTGCACTTGCATGAAGAAGCCTGGGAGAAATGGTAAATGGTGGGACGGTCCTGTACTGGGGTCCTGTGCTCACACCATCAGGCCTCAGGAGGCTTAAACCTGACGTGGGAGTGAGCACACTGTGGTCAGGATTTACAGTGCTAAGGAAAGGGGTGGGAATATCACGGTCGTTGGCTCTTTTTCTTCCACCTTCCCTTCCCAGGCACTGTCTATAGGTTCTTTTTGTTCACCCTGACAAGTCTGAGACCTGTGGTGCAGGAGGGTGGGACAGTAATACCCCTTGTGCAATTTTTTGTCCCTGAGGGACGAAGTGCTGAAACAGAAACATCTTGGCCATCCTGGCCTAAACTCCCCTGCTCGAATACAGGCTCAGGCTTCACACAGCCAAGCGGTGGGACCTCCTGCACCTGGACTTCAGGGCAGAGCTGCTGCGGGAGCCAGGTCTCCACTTCCATCACGTTTCTTGGTCTGGAGCCCAGCAAGCTCGCGGGGTTGTGACTAGACACAGCTCACAGAGAAGAGGCAGAAGAGAAGCCTCATGAATTCTTCCCTTTGGCCCAGCCTTTGGAGAGGCCTCAGGCACTTGGTATCACACAAATATTATAGAGAACCCCAACCTTGCTACGAAACATCTATTTAACAAGCCACCACCAATGTATTTCCAGAAGGAATTATATCATGGAGATATTTTCCTTTTATTTATAGTAAAGCCATTGAAGAGTCACAATGTGCCAACAGTACCGCTCTGGTACACAAGCTATCTCAAGAGCTTGCTTTGCTAAGTGGGAAGAAAAAACCACTCTGCCACAGCTTTGTGTGGTATTTGCAGTCAGAGGGTGACCTGATGATGGCCAACGTACTTAGCTAACATATATTGCTCTTTACACAGATTACATCGCACAATCTACACGTTGCTTATTTGCCACCTAACACTAGTCATTAAATAAATATTAATCTGATAGGCGGGCATCTTAACCAGGCACGCAGAGATGTAAAGAAACAACTTACGTGTTACACACACACAAGCAGGTAGCACAGAAATGCGAAAGGACTCTGGGGTAGACGGCTCTGCTGTCATTGAAGTAAAGGTACCTCTTGAACACAGAAGAAAACATCTCACTGACTACTCCACCAATTTAATAGAGGGCTTTTTTTGCTTGCAGGTAAACATTTATAAATTGTGAAACTTGAAGTGATTGAGGTTGCTTCATAAATAAATAGGAGAAATTGCTTGACAGATGCTGGGGTAAGGGAGGAGGAGTAGCGTGATTTCTCTTGCAATCTCTATAGTTGTTTATAGTATATCTTAGTGTCCAGGTGCCCTTTGGTCATCCTTTAAAATAATCCCTTACACCTTTCACATAAGATCTTTTCCCCACATCATTTCTCCTTATTACATTTTATAGAAATGCAGCCACCTCCCCAAATTGAAATGATGAGCCTTCGGTTTCTTCAACAACACATTAAGTATGGTACAAATTCTCTGATCTGGGGTCAATTTCAATTCTTAAAAAACAAATTACTCACAGTACGTGTTCAGCTCATTATCCATGTGGGAGTAAGGGAGTGAGAAGTATTACTGTTTACCTACCTAACTGCTCTGAAACTAGCAGATTTCCCCCACACTGCTGTACTACTTCTCTTCCATCATGACTCCAAGAAGATAACTTGCAAATAACAGTCTGTGACCAGCTCTGCCAAGAGGTAACCCACAGTTACACAGACCAGTGGCTATGTGCATGTGTATGTCTGCACAACAAGGCATGTATATGTATGCAAGGCTAAGCCCTCAATTTGGAATTCTAAATTGGAATTGGATGGTGTGAAATTCTCACTTTACTGACCTCAAACTCAGGATTTCACCCTGGGTACTGAAAAACTTTTTATTCTGCTACTCCCACCCCCTGAACTGTCCAGCTTGCAATAAAGTCTGTCAAAAACTCTGTTATAAATCCAAAGGGGCACTGAAACCTATGGTTACCTTCAACCAGCAAATAAGAAAGACCCAGAGGTCCTGATCTTTTATTGCACGGATGTGACATTAGGGAAACATCTGCAGAGCACCACATTTTTGGCTGGATGCCTCTAGAAGAACCAGGTGAAAGGAAGCAATGGCAGCCTCCTCTGCGACTGCTGAGATGATTGTGACACAACATGCAGACGTGAGAGTGCTCTGGAAAGGACCTTAGTTCTGCCTGACAGACTACCAATGTATAACTTAAGGTATTTTAAAGACCAGTTGCTGGAAATGAAGAGCACGCAGCTATCACAAGCTAAGTCTTCAAGGTGTTTAGCAGATTTTCAGAGAACCTAAGTCATCTCTGAGTCACTGAGAGATTCACCATCTAAAATCCCCTAGGGCATTCTGGAGGATGAGCCCTTCAATACTACACATTTGACAGGAATTTTGCTTTTACTGGCATTAAAAAACAAATATTGTCCCTACTTTACATCCCAAAATTTATCTCAAGTTTTAAATTTTCCTCTAACCCAGCCCCACTATTTTCAAATTGAATCTGTCTTACTTTTATCCATAAACTAACCAATGTACTAAACAATCCACTAAAACTGGACCTAGTATGATCACAGAAGCAGTTTCACACCAGGAAGGACTCACTCCTCCCATGTGATAGTGGGTGCATCTAACCTTCTGTCACCAACATTTCCAAGGCAGGTGCCAAGTACCAAGTCCTGGCCTCCCACTGAGTCCTAAACCACTGACCACACCAGGACGCCTGCCACTGCCTGCAGCTGCACCAGAAGCTCATGGACAAGCCCATCCACACACGGGTTTGCAGTTTAGTCTTGCAGGAGTCACTATTAACATCCCAATATCCCTCTCCGCAGACTCTGGGCCGTGAACACCTCTGTGGTGAACACCTCTGTTGCCACACAGAGAGGCTTTGCAGAGCAGGAGGAAAACAGGCTGCTGTGGACACTGCAGACCTTTGTGCGGGTCTGGCTTTTAAAGCAGGAACAGCAGCATTTCCCGTCTGGCGTATCTCACCGCTCTCCTTCCCACACACAAGCATGGAATTTGTGGACATGGCGGGAGATGAACACTAATCTCAGTGCAGCATCTCTCATTTTACTGCCTTTTAAAACCTAGACGAAGACTGTGCTGTCACTGTTCTGCCTTTAAACAAGCCCTTTCATTTTGGTGCCTTGTGCAGGGCTTTTTGTTTTGCCTTTGGATTCCTTTTGATTCTTTTGTGAGACTTTTTATCCCCCTTCTAGATGTCCCACCCACTCAGCATCACTTGAAATGAAAAGATTAGATGTCAACTAGTCTCCAAGTACAGAATAAAAGAGAACAACAAATCTACCAAGGATCTCTCTCAGACTGTAAAAATAAAAGATCAGTTTGTATTGGCAAAGGCCTCTCTTGATCTGTTAATATCAAGGAAGACAAAATTATCTGTGTTCTTTGTGAAGCAGCAGTTGTTTCAGTGGGGAAGGAAGCCAAGACAGCTGTTAGATAGTTCAGTACAAAATACTGACAGTGACACACCAATAACAACACCAGCAGTGAGGGACTCAGCCAGACCGCCAAGACACCAAATATTATTAATGTTGCTGCTTTTAAAAAGTTTGACAAACTGCAATAATTTAAAATTTTCTTAGTGAAAGATGACTTCTTAGTTCATCTTGGCCTACTGTCCTTAAAGGATGCTGAAGAAAGAGCAGCAAAATCTCTCAGACACAAAAGACACCACTGGAAACAAGGAAGCAGGTCTTGGTCAGCGCTCAAGATTAAGTGGGGAAGGAGCCATCCATGTTTAGTTTGGATGCAGGACTTCACTCCTTTGAGGAAGGAGAGGCTGTGAGATTTCAACAGCTTTTGAGGAGTCCTCAGTTTAAGCTACTTGAACAAATGGCTTTGTCCACATGACCTGCAGCATACCCAACCCCATGACAAAGGATTATGAAATCGCTTTTTCCACTTCCTTCAGGCAGGATGAAATACGGCAAGCACTGCGGTCGGGAGCAAACCGGAGGTTCCCGACTGGGACCTTGCTCTCACCCTGTCATCTTGCTCTCATGACTTGACCTCTCCTGCACATCATCTTCTCCATTTGTTCTAACTTCCCAGGAATGGTTTATTTGCAGATCTTCAAGACTTTCAGACAGAGCTAATATCTAAACACAAGGAACTGAACTCTGCTTTCAGTCGCCCTTCTGATACACGCCACCAGGAATAAATAGGTTTGCACTCATACAGCTGTAGTAAGTCATATATTAGGCTCAGCAACAGAGATGGTAGGGAGCAAAATTTGGCCCATCAGCACGAGTTCCAGCCACCAGTGCAATGCAAGCTGTTGGACACTGCAACAAACTTGCACTCTGGCCTTATTTGGGAGGTTTCATGTCCAATTTCTCCCCTTCCAGGCCCACTGTGTCCTCTGGAAAAGCTTTCTTTTACTCAACTACACCCTTCTACATGGCACTCTACTTTTTTCTCCAGCTGTACCTTCAAAGCTTTGCTAACTTCAATTACTGTCTAAATTGCATTTATGGAAAAAAAGTGATTTTCTTTGAGTGCAGAATTACATGTTGGCTGTTTTCTTATAGATTTGGATCATAAAAGAACTTAGAGAAGAAAAATACAAACTTACAGCCCAGCTTGGCTGTAAGTAACAGCCTTTGCCCTGCATCAGTGGATATAGTAGAGAACAGAGCGTGCTACATTTTTATAATAAGGAACAAGACCCCACAGCTTTGATGGAAATCAGAGTCCTCCACCCCACCAACAGAAAGCCCCCACTGATACTATGGGCCTGTTCCAAAATGGAGCTCAGCCCCAGATCTCCCCAAACACTCATTGCTTATACTTGCAGAGAAATTATAATGAACACCCTTTTCACAGCATCAGTGACTCCTGCAACCTTTTCCCCCCTTCCTCTCTTTTTATAAGGGATGCATCACATCCTAAATTCTGTAACAGATGTTCTTTACAAGGCAAGAATTATTTATGACGAGTGTTTTGTGGATAGGGAACTCATACTTTTTCAAATCCTGGTTTTGCATGTGTATACAGCTCGCCTGCAGTATGCACGGTCAAACTCAGTGAAAATTCCTGAGATCCTCTATCCTACAAGTGGGAACTTTCCCAAGACAGAAGTGGATTTGACAAGCCAGCAAGTAAAGAGAGAGAATTCTTAGAATCTGAAAGTTAAATATCCACAGCAAAATTCACTTTCAGTGTATGTTATTTCATATTTCAGTTTTATGCTGTGATTCAGCAAGGTTTTTACTCAGGGAGCAGATCCTTTTTACTCACCAGATCGAAGATAACCTTGCCAAATGGGAACTTTTAAGAAGCTGCCCACTGAATTCATGGGAGATGAAAGTAAAGTTGCAGTTCTAACAGCAACGTCACCTGATAAAGCCTTTGGCATTTTATACCTAAAAAACTTTTCCGCAACTTCTCGTAGTATTTTCAACAGCTGGATATTATACTGTATTCACAGGCAGGTCCAAATATAAATAGTAGTTTCTCTACTGACCCACATACTTGGCCTATATTCAGAGTCTTTTAAGACGTTTCCATTAGCTGCAGAACAGTGTCAGGTATTTCTCCAGTATAATCTTATTTATGAGGTCCTGTTTCCCAGAACAAAACAGGACTAGATGAGCTGGAGTCAGGCTCTTTGCTCATACCTGAGAGCCTGTTTCCCTCCTATCCTCTGCGGACACACACCTTTACCTCAGTGTCTTTCATGGCTGTATCTTCAGTGCTTATTTCCAGTTCTTATTGTCTGTCTGCCTCCTCTCTGGCTACTCCCCAGTGCTTCTGCTCCCAGGGGCTCACAGCTTCCCTGAACAATCCCCTCTGTTCACACAGCTGAATTTCATCCTAGCTGGCAAACGAGTGTTTCTTTGGGGGTAATGGCTCCTTTTTTACCTTTTTTCCAAACAGAACTCGACTGCTTTTTACATCTATTCTGAATGAAGAAAAGTTGTCAACACCTCTGGATTCAGTGTTATATGAAGGAAAGGAGACTGAAAGAGATGAAAAGCCACAGCCGATGGGGAAAAGCGGGAAGATAAAAATCAAGGAAGGAAGCTAGTAGAAGCTGAGGCACATGGCTCCACAATTACTAATTTTTAATATTTTATAACATTTTATAACTGCATTTACTGTACTCTTGACTCATCTGGTCTGTGAAATCTCCAGTCCAGAGAAATCAGAGTAACTGAATTAATCTAAGTACAAAAACCATGGCTCAAATCCTCTGGCCTTTATCTGGGGAAGTCTTTTATTGGAGCTTTCAGCTGGAAAGAGACTGAAAGAATTTGTGGCTGTGGAGCATGAAGTTACAATAAATATATAATTCATCATGGAGAGGTTTGTAAAACTGTTAGGAATAAAATAAATGTTCTTCTTTCCTATTGAAAAGAGATGTCAGTTTTTCTCTTACGATTACTCAAAGGGCTAGCCAGGCAGAATAAAGGCTTATTACATTAGAAAGCATATAGAGCCCTTTTATGAACTCTGGCTGCAGCCATTCTCTTTGTGAGACTCTTTGTTTCAATTTGTTTTTCAGCAGCTGTATCTGATCTGTATCTTGCACACTTTCATCCTGTGACAAAACACAGCTGCAAAGTGACTAGAAGTTCCTCATCCATCCATCTCTGCGTGTTCTCACAGATGGGACAGGTACCTATGAGAAGCACCAAAACTGACTTAAAGGTGCTAAACGAGATAAATAATTTTACACTGAGTCACGAGGTCTGTCTATCTCTCTGCCCATCTTTTCTGGAAGTATGAATGATAGCACCGTATCATGAAAGATACTGAAGTTCACCAGTATAAAGTGAAGGCAGTTACCAGCATAACGGAGTGATCAGGATTGCCACCCCTTGCAAATGGGGTTTTAGCACAGAAATACTTTGTTTTCAAATGTGGAATAGAAAACTAATCACTATGTGTTTCATCTATTAATCTAAACCTTCCACTCTGGAAAATCCTTGACACTCAAACAGGGGTGGCAAGAGCACAGCCTGTGCACAACAGCTTCAGGCTCTTCCTTGCCTGCTTTACAACAACATTATCATAGTTGAAAATATTGCAGTGTCCCGCTGAATAAAATGTGCATGTTAATGCCTCATTTAGACAAAGCTGCCTCAGGAGAAAATTGTATTTATGGAAATGCATCCCTATGTCTTCCCCATCATTCCCTACTCCCTACCATTTCAGGAGTGCCACCCTTCCCAAGCTGAGAAGACCCAACGACATTTGTAAGCCTGATGGAGGAACACAGAAGACATCATGCAGGAGCAGACTGATTTTACACAGTAGGGTTGCACAGAATTCAATGCATTTTGGACACCAAAGGAAGAAACATGAATATCCTATGACTGCTAGACATCTCCCCCAAACTATTCCCTTCCTTGAAGTTTCCAAGTTTCTTGAAGCACAACCTCTATAATGAGCTGCTTTATAATGGGTTCCCCATTCCAAGGCTGTGAAAAACCTCTAGAAACAGCCACTTCCAAAATGCTCCCGTGGAGCCCTCTCCTTCCTGCCCCAGGTACTGGTCAAGGGCTGCTGAAGCATCCCACAGCTGCCAACTGTGATTTACAAAGAGGGAGCTAAGATACACTAATGGCTGTGACTCTTACCACTAATTACCACTTATTCAGGCACTAATGGACTTCATTGGCCAAAAGCCTTTGCAATTTGAAAAGAACCATTTTAATTTATTAAACGTTGTGGATCTCAGACACTGATAATGGTAAACATGCCCAGGTTTCTCTCCACAGTTCAAAGAAAGAGAGTACACAGCAACACCAGCCACACCTGCCTGACTGGCCACGTTCGACCTGGACTGCACTTACAAATATTACTGGTATACTTACTTTGAGTTTAAATACAAACAGCAAAAACAGCAGATTGACAAACACCTTACAGTGGATGCAGTTCTCAGTCACGTTGTTTTTTTAATCTGAGAATTACTCTCCTCTTCTTGCAGGAAACCAGCTGCAATAGTTATATGGGGCGATACAAAAAGAGATGCATGACGTGCAGTCGGGACATCTTGCTACTGAGAGGTAGATCTCCAGGACACTCTGCTGCTGCTCTGTGCTGACAGAGGGGGTTCTTTGGAGACTCTAGTACTGCTCTACCTGCATCCCTCCTCACTGTGCGCTACCTGAGATCAGCCTCTGCTCACTGCAAGACATACGTAGCAACAATTCTGCCTGCCGAAACGTATGGATAAACAGTCCACCTCCGCATCATCAGGAAAACAAATTTCTGCACCATGATAGATTTGCAAAGAACAGTACACTTCTACCCAAAACATACTTATTTCGGTGGCTGCTAATGAGGGGCCTGGGGCAGGGATTCCTCTGCCAGAAAACCCACTAAAAGAAAGAGGAGTTTCACACCTGTCAGGAACAGCACAGGTATCAGGAGATGCGTACGGAAGGATACACAACATCTTGATCATTCAGGATTTTCTTTGGGTAAGACAGTTTCATACCCTGCTTTGTTTTATTGTTCCAGTGTGCTGCTTTCCTTCTGGTGCATTGTTTGAGATAAAATTTATTGTTAAACTGATTCAAGTGGACAGCTGGCAGCACTAGAGGGCAAGTCCTGCTGCTTTGATTCACCAGAGAAAGAATTAAAGCCCTGAGTGGAAAATGAGCTGAGCCCTGATAGTGTCCATGGGTCCCTTGAAACAGGCCCAGATTAGATAGTGATCCCTATTTCAGATATCACGTTGAGATTGCTTTCTATTGCTTTCCTCATTTTTATTTGGATCTTTCCAACAGGAGTTTGAAGCCGAGGAGGCCTCATGGCCTACAGAACTGCTTGAAGCCTCAAGAGAAACGATGAGTTCAGTACGTGAAAAAGAAGCCAGTAAAAAACACATTTGTTCCCTTCCAGTTTTGCACCCCAGACTAATAAAACCGTGTCTTCTTTTGAAGATATCAGTTCAGATCCAGTCAGCTTGGTAGTGACTTAAAGGCTTTACTGGAGATAGCTGAAAGTGGGACTTACATCCCATGGAAGATTCTGACACTGACGTTTGCTTTTCTGCTAATCATATAGAAAAGCAAAATACCAAATATTTTGCAGAATGAAAACCTGTGTTATTTTTAGCTGAAAGGATCAAAATTAGTTCATTAGTTCAAGAATTTTTACCTGATAATGTCAAACCATTCATATCTATAATTAATCTTTAATACTAATACTAGTAATTTTTAGAAGCTAAAGAGCTAAGCTCTGAAACAAGGAGTCAAAATGAAAGTCTCTATTTCAATTTCAAGTAGTATCAATGTTTCCGTTGAAAACTTCATCAAGATGAACTTCCCCCAAAATTCTAGTTCTGCCAAAACAGCATTTTCCAAAAGAAATTTATTCTGTGAAAACAATATATAAAAAAAAAAAACAACAAAAAAACCAAAAAAACCCCAAACCAACACCCCAAACCACAACACGAAACAAAAACCCCAGAACACAAAACCTGGATGCCTGGCAGCCTCAACCTCTCTAAAAACAGCCAAATCAAGTCAAATCCACCCACCTTCCCTCTCCATCACAAACGCTACCTCTCACAATTTGATTACAAACCTCAGGGCACGCTGTGGTTTTGCTTCAAGCTGTAGGTCCTGGAGTCAGGCTGATTACAGGAACACCCCATGCCTTGCCTACGCTGGAAAGGATTTTCTCAGAACGAATTTGCTTAGGCAGAAATACCAGTAGATCTGTCTTGGTAAACAGCTACGATGGACATCGGAAAGCAGAACAAGCTCTTTCCCCAAATGGGCTGGTTTGGAGGTAGAAACCCATTCCCATCACAGCATCTGGCAGCACAGCTGGCGCTGAGGTCTGACTTTTTCACTCTCTTGATGGAGGCTGCTGTGCCATCAGCGCTTTCCGCTGTACATCATGACACTCACTGAAGTGAGCAAGTGCTTCTTGTGCTTTCAGGACTGAATTTTAAACCTAGTTAATATTTTGGGATCTGACCTGTGAATTTTTCATTTGTGGGGTTGAGAAAATGCACTAGTTTAATTAAGAAACTGATTTAAACCAAGTGAAAAAGGAGCACCGTTTCCAGAAACTGATTTAAATACTCTTTTGAAAATCATTAATTATGTATTTAACTTTTTACTCACTGAACACTTCTTTCCATTTCTACACAGAAGTCACCCTTAGATATTCCTCTACGTTTGAGGAATTGAACTTTATTTCATCATTGAGAGTTGTGCAAAATCTTCAAAACGATTTTGATTTGTTGTTAGCTTTTCCATTCACTTTGCACCTGCTTTGCATGGGTGTGATTGACTTTGGTAAGAGGGAAAGCAAGGAAAAAAGGGAGATCTGTGTTTCACACCATGTTAGGCTGCAGCACGACAGCAAAGACAAGAAGAGAGCACTGGTGTTTCTCAGCTGCTGTCTGTTTGCAGGGAGGAGGTCTAGGGGAGGAGAGAAATCAGGTAACCACTCTGTTGAAAAGAAAGGTGTTTCCGGGTCACCAAAAATTCCAGAATTATTCCAAGTTTTCTCCAGTCTTCTTTTCCACTGCAAAGACCAAAACCTGCCCTGTCAGATGCCAACCAAGCTGTTACTTGTTTTGTTTTGCAGGTTGCTAAGAAACAGGGCTGTTTTTGCTTACTTGCCTCCCTTGGGCTATTTCACAACACTTTGTAATATACACTGCTCTTTTTTGTTGCACATCTGGTTTCGATTTTAGGTTTCAGAACCCCCTCTGAAAACTGAGATATTAGTTTTTCATATCTATCATCTAGACAAAGTGCATCAGCCTGTCAAACTGAGTGCACCGGTGAGACACATTTAACCCTCTCAAGTAACGCTCAAGTTACCTTCCAAGAAGATATTTTTATTTGTTGCCGAGTTCAGACAGTGGAAGTAGCTCAAGTATTTTGTCTAATTTGCTGTGTGAAATTAGTTGCAACCACCACTAAATTTTAGGTATGAAATAAAACTACCCATTTCTTCAAAACATCACGTTGGATAGGAAACCCTCGTGCCTCACAAGTGCTAGCAAAGAGCCATGCAGTGGATTCATTGATCATCACCCCAGCAGATGCTCGACAACTTCTCCCAAAGCTTCTAGTCTTTCATTTTCATTGGAAGTAACTACTCACAGAAAAGCAGCTAACTAGCACGGAGAAGGGTTCTCCTGTGTCTTTGACAAATGGTGTTGCTGGATGACAGAACAATTCAGCTTGTACTGTGAGACAGCTTCAAACACGTCCTTTGGTCCCAGCACTGCAGCTGGCCCTGAGGCGGTGCCAGTGCCTCCAGCTTCAGGTAGGTCAGACCCAGGCCTCACAACCCATCATCACGGTCCACGTGGCTCATCAAGAGCTTTTCCACAGCACTGATCCACACACAAACAAACTGATGGGGATAAGACTTATCCCTGCTCTGCTGATTTCCCTAAACCAAACGATTCTTGCCTAAATCCTCTCCCACAGCCATTCTCCACACTCAAAGCTTTGACAGAGAGGAGGTGGGCAGAGCTAACAGTGTTTCTTTAGTCTTCACCCATCTGGTCCCAGCATCATTTAAAGTTGCAATTAAAATTTATATCACTAGGCTAAGGTCACTTAGAAAACTTATGCCAAGAACTACACACACTCGACACCCTGCAGAGAAAAGAAACTGCCTCTGCTTTACCCTGATAGGTTGCTCTCCCCCCACACACCCCGAGGATTTGTCTCCATGCCCTTCTTAAACCACTCTGATGACTATCTGATCCCATAAAATTGTATCTTTACAACTAAAGACCATGTGTTTCTTCATTTTTGGAAGGGATAAAGGCTGTTCTAATCAAATAATTCTAATCAAATTAGGCTAAGCTGGACCTCAGCCTTTCAAGTTGAAAAACCATCCAAGCTTTATACAACGTCATTTCTTGTCTCTGTACAGGTCTAATCAGATGGCCAGCATTCAGAAACAACGCATCTAAAGCCCTGCTCCCTCTCTGGGCCTTCAAACACATCCATATTGGTTCCCCCTCCCACTTGGTTGTTAACTTCCCCTCACGCTTGCTCAAAAGCTGCTTCCCAGTTCTCTTCCCCCGCTTTTCATGTACAAACACTCCAGGGAATCCTCCTTTCTCAGTAGGACACAGGGCCCAGCAGGTTTCTCAGCTGCTGTGCAAGGCCAGGATGATCCACGCTGCTGGCCCTGCGGGTTCTAGCATGTGGTCCTGCCCGGCAGCACCAGTGCCAGGGAAGTCCTGTAGTGCAGCAGGATTGAACGACAGAAGTCTTTCTGAGCATCCCCAAAACTATCATTTAGAAAAAAAAATACCAGCAGGGAAAGCCAGGTCTGGCACCTGTGCTTTGTGCTGGATGAGGTGCAGGCTGCCACAGCCTGTCTGCCGCAGAGCTGGGACTACCAGGGCAAGACCCACAGGTGGGAACAGGAAGGTCTTCCACAGGACATCCACCTTCTCCGGCAATACCAGAACAAACATCAATCCACAAGCTTCACCTTACGAACCTGAAAATATAAAATTTTAAGTCTGATTTTCACCCTTCTCCTGAGACCTATCCCAAAAGTGTTAACACATTAACTCTGAAAAAGCAATTGATGCCACAGAGGCTCATACCATTAAAAAAGAAATTTGGAGACGCCCAAATTTTGTCTCACGGACAGACTGAACCAAAGAGTACAGGAGGATGATATCAGAGGGCCACTCCACCATGGAGGGGCTGTAGGTTTTGAGGACTGCTCAGACTCCAAATCTTGCAAGTTTTAGAGACCTGCTGAGCTTTGGACATGGTGCCAGAGGCTGCACCTCAAGGTAGAGCCCCAGTGCTGCACAGTGTCCTTCCTCACTGGGCATTGAAAGTGGCTCAGCAGACAAAGGGAGATGTCTGAAGGACAACTGAGCAGTATAACATGGGATCTTCCCTACCCCACCTTCTCCCAGACACAGCAGAAGTCAGCAGAGCACAAAGCTCCTCTCAGGACAGCACGCGGCGAGCCAGGGCCTGGCAGCCAGTCCTCCTCCTCCTCCTCCTGTACAGGACTCCCAGGAGCTGGGCTGGGACTAATTGCTACAGGGTCTCTGTGATCCACATAACCACAGGCATTGTGATCCTGTGGTGCAGCAGAGATTGAGAGCGGATGGGACAAAAAGCCTGAGGAAAAACCTCATGATAAAGCATACAGTTGGTCTCATCATTACCCTGGCATAGCTTTTTAGATGCTCCGGGGGCAAAAAAATGAAACAAAGGTATTAATAGCGGTAAACCACATCTTTCCATCTCTTTGCATCAAATCTAAACCAACGCTTGGAGCCCTCATATCCAGTTCTCCCCCCCCCACCCCTTTTTCTTTTGGTGTGGTCAGGCTTTCCCCTCCGCGCAGCCTCTTGCCAGTTCAGCCCTGGAACAACTCAGGCAGCTCCCTCCACCCAACAAGAGTCCTGCCCAAAACGCTGTCCTCTTGCCGGCGTGAGCTCACCGTGACCTTTCAGCAAAGCACAGCCCTTCGTTCCTCCTCGTGTTTAGAGAGACTCGTGGAGCAGTGCCTTATTTCAGCTTGTGCGCTTCACGCTTAACCAATTAATATCTCCTCCCGCAAGGCGAAACAGCCCTGGGCGCTGTACCGGGTTCAGGCAAGTGGCTTGTCCTGATTGATGGATGGTAGGTGAGGAGAGGGTTAAGTATATCGTGGAGCAGTGGGGGCATAAGAGAGCTTAGTCTGGAAGCAGTTTAAGTAACCTAAGGAGAATCTGATACAGACCAAAGACACACAAGTACAGATGCATTTAATAGAAGCCTCTCTCTGCTCGAGATCTACAGCTGAGACTCATGCAGCAAAATGTGCTGTTTGGAACATGCTGTGCTCCAACCATGATGGCTACAGGAGGAATCGGAGCCAGTATTATGTGCTGGTGCTCTTAAGGACTGAATGTTCACTTAGCACACACGTTTGGGGAATGTATATTTATGCATACATTTTGGGATGCAGCACATCCCATCGCGAACTTGGACAGCAGCTTGCTCTTCAATCTAAGAATTTGTCTATTAAGAAATCCCAGCATTGTGTAAGTAAGGGCACAGCCCGATGTGCTGTTCCAGCAGCAGCTGAGCCAGGTTAAGAGGTTACCACCTCCAGCCTGCCCACAGCTGTTTATCCACTGCCCCCCATTAGGGGTTACCACCCTTTTCCATGAGCCACATAACCACATGTGTGGACACTCCCAAATCTGGCTGTCTCAGAATGATCCAGCTTAGTTTAAAGACTATTTAGTAGGTTTATTGTTTGGGCTTTTTTTCTTTTTTCTTTTTTTTTTTTCCCAGCTAGTTCATCTTGAAAGTGATAGCTGCTTGAGTTGCTTCAGCTGCAACTGGAATAGCATCCCTGACTGTGTTCCAATAAAACTATTGCAAGATTGCATCTGTCAGTCTCTTCAGTCAAAGGCTGTTAAGACTCATCTAAAGATAATGCATTTAATATTAATTCCCTAAACATTCTTTTGTTCACTATCTCACTGTTTCCTAGGTCTTACTGGAATTTTAAATATCTCACAGTGAATTGATCACTTTTGCTTGCAGGAGTCTGTATTCTCTACCACCTTATTTAAGAAGATCTAAGATAATCAACACTCTGAAGAAACCGTCACAAAAAACCCCCTCCAGTGCCTCCCTCTTTCAGAGAATTTATAGTTTCCCTTAGGTGCAGTACTGCAAGAATCCAGTAAGTCACTGGGGAACTTTAACAGAGACTGTTGATGCATTTACACTATTAGTATTATTGCTTTATTAAATTTTCAATTCTTGGCATATGGAACTTAGAAGACTTGTCAAGTTAGGGCCTCACAGAGCTGTGCCAGGAGGCAAGAAAGGTAGTTTGGGGAGACAAAAATATTTGCTTCACTGACCTCTGTGTTTGGCTCTTAACTAGGTTTGATTTGTATTCATGGCCGTGCATGTACTCTCAGGGAACACACATAACTCAGGCCAATTGTATGAGATTGGAGTACAAAGAGAAGCCCTACTTAGGCTCTGACATTTAGCAAGCCAAGAGGTTTGAAAATGGAGCCAAGTCAATTGCCTGGCTTGGCTGTATGAACCAAAACACAAGCCTCGCCACTGGAATTGATTATATACACATGAAAAGAAAATACATAAAATGATACATAAGGTTCTTGTAACCTCCAAGAGCTGATGCCAGAATATGCTCATTGGCTTGGTCCTTCCCTGGCTCAATACCACAACTGAGCACAGAGCTCAGCCGAGGCCGTGCTCAAGTTTTCATCGGATTAACTCTTCAGCTCAGGTCAAAGCACCCCTTTTCGTGTGCTCTAAGATCTAAGTTTTCCCTCAAGCCCCCAGGGAAAGTAGTAGCTGACTATATGAACGCAGGAGTTACAGCCCTTAAAGCTGGTGCAAAAGGTGCTATAGCTGCCCACAGGAGGAACGTAAATTGAATTAAATGAGATTAGGAATCTACACAACAGAGTAGCCAGGAGGCTGTTTATGCTAAATGCAAAATACTTTATGAGCCAGCCTCACATAAAGTGTATTTTTCCTCTGCTACAGATCCCATTTATCTCTCAACACAAATTGGGGTCTTTGGCTATGCATTTCTTTGTTTAATTACACTTAATAATTTCATTAGGAAGCTTAACCCATACAGACTACTACATTGATTTAAACAGCAAAGCCCAACAGGCACCGAAATGTTACATTTATTGGAAGAATATGAGTTATTAGTATTATTTCCAATGCAAATATTTGTGCCTTTCTGTGGTGTCTTGCTATTCTCCAGAAAGACACTTTTTTCTCAGTTTGAAGTATTCGATAGGATTATTAGACATGATTAACTACCAAAGCAACACAGAACACTTTCAGGAAGGGCTTGAAAGCAGACGTTATTATTTTACCAAATTTTACTACAATAACAGGGAGACTCAACATTTCCCTGGAAATGAGCAGAGCTAACAAGATGTTAAGCATTTTCCAGTAATCCTTGTGCCAGGTGCTATTGGAAGCTTTCGGAAATGATCACTAAAGAGATCCTCTGAAAAATGAATCAAGCCTTTATCCAAAGACCTCAAAAACTGATATACCTCAGCTTGTGGACAAGCACCTTTCCTTTCTGAAACACTCAACCAAGGGGCTTGAAGCAAATAAAATTTTCCTGGAGGACAGAGAGGAGCAAAGAGTAACACTGCAGGAGCCAGTAATTAGTATGCTACCTTTTGGATTAGTTTCTAATCCCCAGAGTTTCTCAGCAGTGATTTTAGCCTTAGTATCTGTCCAGCAGGAGTGATAATACATGGTCATATTGGCCACGAAGAGCCTGCAAAACTCAACTCACAGTTTGCTTTCCGCAATAAGGGAGTCCAATGTTCAGGTATATCATATCTTCTAGGAAACATGCTGCTCTTCTGCCAGCTAATACAGGTTAAATGAACCCATCTTTAGGATTAGACAGAGTAAAGACTCTCATTATAGTCTCGCAGCTGGTAGTCTGTGTGCCTTCAGCCCAAGCTTGCTGCCTTTTCTCACACGTGTCTGCTGGCCACATCGCTCTCAGCCATGCATCAGCGACACAGCAACCTGCTGTGCCCCTGCAGAACCCTCTCCTGCTCTCCCAACCACTCTGACTATGGTTTTGTTGAGGTTGACCTCTCATTCCAAACTAATTACATACATTTTTATTATCTGACAACAAAAAGTTTTCATTCATCCCCTCCTCAATTAAAACTGCATGAGGTTTACTCTTCTCCAATTCAAAGATTTTTTTTTTTTTTTAAGGTGTATTTTAACTAGAGAACTGTGACATATGTAATGGGGGAAGTTATCACTTACACTGAATGAAACTCCTAGGCTAGTTCCGTGTGGTGAAAAGCTACATAAGTTATTCTAGGAAATCTCACACAGCTCTGGGATACTCCTCTCTGCCCACCAAAACTATCTCAGTGAGTAACAAACCCCACTGGGACCATAAACCATGGGACTTCCATCCACCTAGGTATTTCAGGGTTGATTCCTTTATGCATTTCCATTCAAAATATATCAGTGGAATTCATGACAAAATGGACCAAAAAACCCCACCAAACTCTGATGAAATAAAGGAGAACTGTGAGGAAACTGGTCATTGCAGACAAGCTACATCCAACACAGCATTCAGGCTGTTTCTCTTCCTTCAAACACCTGCTGACATTTCAAAAGCCAAGGCAACACAAGAAGAACCTCCTCTTCAGAGCCGCTAAACCACACCCAGGTTGTACTCTCCAGTAGAGTAACCATATCACAGAATCACAGAATCGTCTAGGTTGGAAAAGACCTTGAAGATCATCCAGTCCAACCACTGACTTAACACTGACCGTTCCCAACTACACCAGATCCTTCAGCGCTGGGTCAACCCAACTCTTCAACCCCTCCAGGGATGGGGACTCCCCCCCTGCTCTGGGAAGCCCATTCCAACGCCCAACAGCCCCTTCTGCAAAGAAATGCTTCCTCATATCTAGTCTAAACCTTCTCTGATGTAATTTGAGGCCATTACCTCTTGTTTTATCACTTACTACTTGGTTAAAAAGGCTCATCTCCAGCTCTCTGCACCCTCCTTCCAGGTAGCTGTAGAGGGCGATGAGGTCTCCCCTCAGTTTCCTCTTTTCCCGACTAAACAGCCCCAGTTCCCTCAGCCGCTCCTCGTACGACATGTGCTCTCGTGACATATGATGTTCTCGTTACAGCCCTTCCTCGCTCAGGCTACTCTGAACACCGTAATGAGTTACAAGAAGCTCCAGTCTCTCAGCATACCTCTCACAGCTTACAAAGTGTGCATGACCAGACAGAAGTTGCAAACGAAAGGCAAAACCCACCCCACCCCAACACCCACAAGACAGGACAAGCCACAGAGAATGGCTTAACTGGGGTCAGCTGTGGGCTAAGAACACTTCGAGGGGCTGGGGGGCTGGAGGTCTCTCTGCACGTGCCTTATTTAAGTGCACCCATAGCCACCTTCCTGCAGATAATGAAAGATTCAGTGGCTCATAAAACTCGCTTTGAGAGGTACCTGCAGAAGTGCTACGATGTGCTGCAGACTGGTTCCCTGCTACTCCATCCAAATCCTTTGCTCCTGCCATCTGCGTTGTTCCTTCCATGTTTTGGATGAGCTACTGCATTCCCAGGGGAGTACCGAGGCCTGATCATCAGTGATGTGCACACTGGTGGGCTCCCACTGAAGCTACAACTAATTGATACTGTGGTTTGCTTCCGCAGGTCTACTCACAGGGGCAAAGAAATAGATCCCTTTTAAAATGTTTAACGGATTCTGCCTTTAGATTGCAGCTTCTTCCAGAAGAGGAAATTCACTTCGGCCAGCTTCACTAGCTTCTCTAACACTCCTTGCTCGCACATTGCTCTAAACCTAAAGTAATTTACTACCACTACAGTTACTCGTATATCAATTTCTCTTCGGATTTTGGAAGCTCCTGTATTTGACAAAGAGAAGGCAGGAAGAGTTCAATAGCACATTCAAACTCTCCCATTTAACTGGAGGTTTAGTCTTCTCCAATTCAAAGACGTTTTATTTGAAAGTGTTTTTGCCTTATAATAAACAGATAATAAACAGATTCTTGGTTTTCTACAGTAAAAGGAGAAAAGACTGTAAACTTCAAACTTTTAAAAGGGCACATGGGACTATTCTTTAATTTTACTCTTTGGCTGTGGAATCTATACTCATTAAAAGTGAAAAGTTGAGATCTGATCATCATTCGTGCTTTTAAAGTTTGCATTTCTACCCCCCAAAAGGAAGACAAAACAGGCTGATGTGATGTTTCACTTTCCGTTTTTAGACCTTTTTTGCTTCCTGCTGCAACATGGCACCAAAATGCAGAGTTGGGATTTCCTAGAGTGCAAGGAAGCAAGTGACTAACTACACGTATTTCCTTTCAGAAAAGTTATTTATGACAGTGTAACATTAAAGATATCAAATACTTTCAATATTTTATAAACTATGAATTTTGGCTACCAAATGATAGAAAGGGTTGTAAAATGGACCAACTCTTTCCTTGCTATGAATCATTCTGATGTGCTGATGATCCAAATATGTAATTCCTTCTCTGTTTTGCTGTATTCTTCTGCAGAAGCATAATATATGTTAATAAAAAAAAATAATATAATCGAGTTACAGACGTACATGGAGATTGGATTCATAACAGCTAGCATGAGACAGCCAATAAGCTAACCTGATGGGATGGGAGAGGGCAAGAAATAACAAAAGTTTCCGTCTCCTCATTTTACTGTTGGAAATGGAAATATGACATAGTATGTAAGGCCGTATTTTTCAATGATGTTAAGCTTCTGTACATCCTGTTGTTGCACTACAGTAACAAGTATTCCAAATGTCTGAAAAATAGGAATTTATTTGAAGATAGGAAAGGGGTAGCGGAAGCAGGATCTGCATCTCGGGGATGACTGGCTTTCTGGATCTCACTGGCGATGTAACTGTATCCACGCAGCATCTCCCTGCTGCACCCTGGGCCTGATGCAGCTGCTGGCCCTGCCCAAGCAGGGGCACACCCTCGCTCCCACCGTGGTGTGCCAAGTTTTAAATGTCGAGCTGTCTGTTCACAGTAAAGCAAATTAAGCCTCGCAGTCCATGTGCAAATCAACAGCACATGTACCAGTTTTCTCTACATGTCCCCCCTGACTTTCCTGCGGTTTGACTGCGGAGTTCAGAACGTCCCGTGCTTTAAAGGGTGTTTGGGAACTCTGCTTTCTCCTACAGCTTGGAAAAAAACTTAAATTACTGTTTCATTGGAAGTTGTTATTTCAAAACTTGTTTTCATTCCTAAACAGAACCATAATGATTCAGCCAACACTCTCAATGCAAACACGCTTAACACAAAATAAGTTTTTAGAACAAACTATACATTTCGAGACTTCCTGGTAATATACATTGCTGTTAAAGTAAATATTTTTCCATAGGTTTTTGAGTTTGTGTTATCAGGGTTGCAATAAATTTTGTTAGTCTCCACATAAAGACATTAAAAATAGAAAGGTATTATGTGTCAACTGCATTATTTCTGTTGGATCAAATGAATCCATCTCATCCTGATTTCCAACCTTAATTCTAAACATTTCTTGAAGGAATGAAAAAATATGTAAATATGAACAATTACTTGAAATAAAAATGTGGTGTGCGTTCTGAAAATATTGACATGAAATGATTGACGTTATCAAAGGATCTCTTTGCCTCAAGACATCTAAATGAAATTAAATTATTTCTGACAAGTTCCTGAAGAAATTTTACGTTCAAATGAAACCATATTTTCAAAGAAAAACATTTCAGAGAAAAATCTGTATCTCACCCATTTAGTGCAGAGTTCCTGCACAACTCGTAATAGAGGGGAGCTGTTTGCCATGCTGTAACTTTCATTGAATTTGACTATTTTTAGTGCCCCGTGTCAGAACTCAGTGGCAAACTGGGGATTTTGCTTGCTTTTTTTTTTTTTTTTTTGTCTCAATATGAGTCATTGTCCATAAGCTGATGTTGCTGCTGTTTGTAAACAGTGGATTGTGAGCTGTTTCTAAAAACTAGAACAGGTTTTACCAGAAGGGTGCCCAGCTACTGCCTTTCTTTCAGTTTTTCTTTCTCCTATTCTGTGTGCATTTGGCTACACACTCAATTCCACGTATTCTTGTAAATGTAAGAGCAGAATAAATTTAGGAACCACAGCACTTTCAGCTGCCCCACCTCATTCTCACACCAGAGGTTTCTAAACTACTCTTTGCAGTCAGCTACTACAGATCTGCATGAGCAGCAAACCACCACTGCCTCCAAGGCATGTCTTGTCTCCACGCTTATTTGCAGCATTTTTCTCAGGACAAGTCGCATGGGGTAGATTTTGAGGCTGTTATTTTTGCAACAAGAGTGTACTGAAATCAGGAAAAGTCAAAATAGTGTGTGACCAATAGAAACAGAAATGAGAAGTCAAATTAGTTTCACACAGAAACTCAACAGTGTAAACACTTTTTGGGTCAGGACGTCCAGCCTTCTGAGTCCTAGGGCCAGTGGCTAGTTTTGGCAGCCCTTCTGGGTTGCATGGATCAAGCAGCCCAGGTAGATAATCTGGCTGGATGTAAATACTGCAGATGGATTTCAACTTATAGACTTTCTAAATATTATCTAAATATCCCCCCTCTCCTCCAAGACAAAAGGCTGGTAAAAAATTATGGAAGAGGACTTGTAATACTTCCAGTGAGACTATAGCAGCTATATTGCATGTTGAGCTTCTCTCATGCTGTATCAGCATTTCTGCTTCCATGCTAAAAACTGGAAGTGAAAAGCCATCTTGTTAGAATAACCCAGAATCAAGAAGAAGTATGGTGCCAGGTTGCAAAACCAGGAAAAAAATCAGAGGGAAGTAGGTAACCAAAAAGGAGGAAGAAGATGGTTTCTAAATAATGCCTGTGTTTGCCTAACTGGGTAGCAGAGTTACCAATTAACTCATCTAATAAAAGGAAACCCGAATTTTAACCCTATTTCTTATGGCAGTGCGTGGAAACATCTGTTTGAGTCATTTCTAGCCCTCACTTTTTCTCTCCCCAAAGGTATCCATACCCATCACATAAGAATGCTGTGAAATTCAACTGGTAAATTTTTGTCATATAAAGGAAAGAGCTGAAGAAATACAAGATTATTTCATAACAGTTTCTCAATAGCAAGGTTTTTGATCTTCATAACATTATCCAGAAATAAGACAGATATTTCTGCTCAGCTGAACCCAGCTGGCTGTGTGGAAAACATTTCAAAATCTGCCACAAATCTTTTTTTTTTTTTTTTTCCTGATGTCTGTTAATTTAGTTAAAACAAATCAATTAAATGTCCTAATTACAACTGAAATATATAATTATATCGTGCACTCAGTTCAGTGCATACTAATGAAGCAATCACCACCTTCTTAGTCACTCTTGAAAACTAAACCTAAGTGGGAGCTGAAAAATGTTTTTCTGTATCTTCAAACAAGGCACTTGATCCATTCTTCACTTGTTTCTAAACTTGAAACTTGAGCAAAACAGCCAGAAAAATATCCAAGATAATTATATATTCTTATTTTTCTTACAGTAAAAATTGAAGAGGAATTATCATCCACTAAGGTAGATCAGCTCACTTATAAACGAGAGACTATTTTTAACATATGTTAATCTTTTGCCAAAAACTTTTAGCAAATTAGCATAAAGTCAAAAAAAACCAGTAGGGAGCTCTTAAATTGCTTTAGCTATAATGTCTACCTCCAGGTAGGCTCCTAAACAGGTATGGCTTGATTTTAAAAAATTGCAAACAAAGGCTGCTGCTGTGTATTTACATCTATTGGAGGGGAGAGTGCTCCAACGACTGCTCCTCATACCTGCCACCATTTTGTAGGTAAATCTTCTCTCAGCTACATATACATAACCCACATGAAACATACAGATCTGCCTAACTGGAGGAAGAACAGTTCAAAACAAAACTTGCATAATTTACGACAGAAAATAGTTGGTGAAACACTTTCTCAAAGGATTCTCATCTTAATACCACTGCAGCTTTGTCTGCTTCCTCTCCTGTTGACATCCAAAGCCCAGCGTGCCAGCACCATTAGAAGATGTGGGTGGACAGAGCTGTGGCCCGTGGCCTCCTCTGCTCCACCCGGGCCGTGGATGGAGACGGGGCAGGTCCCGCCACCTGCCTCACCCAGCTACAGACCAGCTCTCCTCGTCCAGCCGCTCCTAACGCTCGCAGCACCCGGGCCACAGAGATGGGGTTCCTGCACAAATCCCTTCTCTCCCTCCTCAGGCTGCTGCTGCCATGGTTATTGCCCTGCCTGGTCATTCAGGTGGGGAGCTGGGTGGGGAGGCACCCAGCAGCCAAGAAGCACAAAAGGAGCAGAAGGCATCTACAGCCCCCAAAAGCCAGCACGTGGCATCGTGACACAAAACACAGTAGCCTTAATTCACCACTACCTTGAACCCTGTGCAGCCATATAGAGCTGCATAAAGTGACCGTGCAGCTTTAGGATATCAACTCATAGGGACAAAGGTTATCTTTCTGCATTTGTTACAGCACACCATGCAACAGAGCCACGGTTTCTCAGCATACCAGCAACACGTGATAGATTGATAATAATTTTGACGAGGCACCAATCAGACCCACTTGCATCACAAGTGTGCAGCAGAGGATTTTCCAGTAGGCTAAGAACCTGAGACACCCCCCCAAAATATATTTCTGCAAGGCTCAATATTCTTTTCTATCAGGAATGAGCAGCTCCGAACTCTTTATACCTTGGATATGTATGTCCTCTGGTTTGCGATTACTCAAATACTTAATCCCAAATCTAATTTAGATGAAAAGTATGTTGGTGAGTGTGCTTTGCCTGCCTAAACAGAAATATTATAGCAGCTACTTAAATGGTAATTGATAAATGCATAAAATTACTACCATTCAAACTGCAAATCAGTTAGCAAAATTCAATGAAAGTTTAAACACTTCATTGCATTAATGATATAAATGCATAAATTTACGGAGAACAGCATCCAGGCATTTGGCAGTCTTCCACTGTATTTACTTAAAGGTGATAATGCATTTAAAAAGCACTTGAAGCAGAATATGTATTAAGCAATACTAAACTTGCATAGATTTATTAGCACAAGCTTTTAGACTGTCTCTACCCTGAAGCAAATTCGTTTTTATTTCTGGAAATTAAAAAAAATAGAGCAATACATCATTTTAAGAAACATCAGAGAGGTCGGGATGGTAGTTATCTTAAAATACTGTATTTCTTCATGACAAGTGTAGTTCTGTAGCCTTTAGCTTGTATGTGACTGACTGATAGGCCTGCCTAAGAAATGTTCATAATAATATCCACAGGATGTTTCATTTACACATTAGTGAAAAAATGGTAGTTTGGAAAATTCTCTGGCATCTCCAGAGACTAATGATCTGACACTTCTAGCACCTTAAAGTGCCCTGATTTTTCAGACAGTGCTGAACTCCTGTCCACCTAGAAGAAAAATCAGATGCCTTTAATGGTGCTGCTAGCCAGGCTTTTCAAATTCTTTTGGGAACTTCAGGTGATGGACATTATTAATTCTCACAACAGATGCAAAGAAAGACAGCAAGAAAACATTTGCAGGTATTTAATGGTATTTGAAAAAGTGTTCTGTTAGCATTTGCAGAATTGAGTGCATGCAAAAAGAAATATCCTAAACACTAAATATATATGTCAGGACAAATCCACAAGCTGGATATGTGCCTGCCTCGTTATCTTCACTGAAGAGAGATCAGTACATCTTGAACAGTAAGCGGGAGGCAGGGCTTAGGACTTCTCTTTGAGTTGGGAGAAAACAACGTGATTTAGATGGTCGGTCAAACAAATCTGGGAATTGTGTATTGTGTATGATGGCAGCTTGTGATGGACTCTCATCTCTTCATTTCAGTAACAGTATAGCAAACAATATTCATGGCTGAAGAATTAAATTAAACCCACCCACTGTGAAGAGTTCACCTGTTCTGTTCTCGTATGTCAGGGCTCCTAAACGCACCTGGACCTTAAACACAAAGATCAGTGCCTTCACTTTTATACAGAGGACACGGGGGAAGAGTGGCATTTCTTGTCACCCAGCACTAGCACAAAGCACAGCATTTGTGTTCCCCAAGTCCTGTGTCAGGGCTCTCTCTAAAGGCCACCATGCCTTCCTAATTATCTCCGTAAGGAACAACATAAATTAATGAAGATTTGCCTCATGAACCTTCCCACTTTCCATCGAGGTCAGAGATGCTGGCGCTGCACAGCCTGTGTCCTGAAGCCAGCACAACTACTCCAGGCTGCCCTGGTCAAATTCCCCACTGTCTCATGCCTCGTACAGTCATCAACAATCAGCGTGGGTGTAAACATGGCCCTCCTGATCTGCTGCAGATACATGTCCTGCACTTGCATCTCTGTGTCTATACTTACAGGGTAGGCACCCTACTCTTGGCTGGTACAGGTTCTGAATGGGTGAGCTGGAATGAATAGATGACAGAGATTTCTCTCCATTGCAATGCTTTTCTGGCCAAAATCCTCTCTAGGATTCAACCAAGATCTTTAAATACAACTGAGAGCAGAATTTGGCTCGGGGAGTGTTTCCCCATTTTATTCCCCACAACTTTTCATTACCACCTTCTAAATCTGTAACGAAATCGGCAGTGTTTTTACGGTGCTCTGTATTACAGCGTTGCTAATAAGTAGCTCCATTAAAAATAGTAAACATAAATCATTTATTCATTTTATGCATTTCTAAGTCCACTTGAGAATATTTTTGGCTGAGCCAAGAAACAAGTATGGGTGTTAATTATTATCTTACTACAGCAATCAGTTAATAAGGCAGTTATGAGAGATGTTTGTTAGGAGGTTCTGGGGTGCCCGGAGGCTACTGAAGTCATTGTCTGGGGAAGAACACCACCGCCGGAGCTAGCAGGAGTCTGATGGCACCAAACCAAACCCCCCGAGGCCTCTGTCTGCCAATTAGCTGAGAGGAGAGAGCAGACATCAGGTCTGAGCCGGGAACTGTAAACAAGCAAGCAGGTAGGAACTGCCAGCGCAGGCTCTCGCAGAGCGGGGAAGTGGCTGGGGCCCCCTTGGAGGAGGCTGGCAGGGCTCTGTCCATGAGGAGCGGGGTGGGAGATGGGGAGAGAAGTGGGTTTGGTTTCGTTCTGCCCCCCCAAAATGGCAGCAGGCTCGTCTGGACTCTGCTGTCTCCTCAGGCCAAGGAACAGGGCTCTGTGCCTCTGGGGCTGCGGGTCTCATCGCTCCCCCTGCCACTCCCAATCCTCTCCGTGGGCAAGTAAAGGGAGTATCTTACAAAGCCGAGGCCCTTGATGGCCCTCTGCTTTCCCTGCTAGCCCATTCATCTGGTGTGAGGAGCCCAAACGCTTCCAGTCTCCTCCAGGAGGGAATAGCTCCTTTCTTCACCCTCCTGCTGCACCAGCAATGGACAGACATCCAGTCCAGTGCGGTAATGGCCAAAAGCCATCGACTGTCTGGCCACGGCCGGATGGCCTTTGCCTCCACCGTATTTCCACAGAGGTCAATACCACAAAAACCACTCTTAACTGGCACCTTCAATCCAGAGACCAAGGACAGAAGGTGTTTTAAGATTAAATGCTAAAGCTAAGGTTCAAGGAGAGCAGCACATAGGGGCATCTTGCTCTTCTGCATGATTTCTTCCTGTTCAGAGCTCAATAACTTCTATTTTCCATTCACCATTGCAGCACCAGGGGTGACAAGAGCTAAATACCTCCTTCAGTGACTTTCAGAAGGAAGGTTAACCCAGTCTCCTGAAGCCGAAGGAAAACCACAGCTGTCTGCCCTCAGCCTAGGGTGTGTCAAGGAACCTGTCCATAAGGGAAGTGTTTCTGGTTATGAATTATACACTACAAAATCCCCGTGGCCCTATTAGAGATGCACTTCAAGGTGCTCCAGGGGTAGCCTGTACTAGAAGCTAAATTCCACCTGTGGGATGGAAGAAATATTATAGTAGTTGTCAGGGAAGGGAGGAGAAGAAGCCACTTTCTGATGTACTTCAAAGCCAAATAATCTGACTCCTTCTGTCCAAAATCAACAGGGGATGATCTTATGTAACTTCAAAACACTTAAACTGATTTGCAGCATAGAAATAATTTTTTTAAATGCAGGCCCTTTTACTTGTCCTCCCTAATCCAGCTAGCCCTCAAAATATGACTGTATGAGAGATATCCCGTTTAACTTGCACATGGGAGACCTTATTTACTTGAGACAAAACAGCCCAAGAATATATCCCAGATCTACCTTACAGTTTTGGATAGTACCTGAGCAGAGGACTGTTCCTTGTCAGTGAGGGAAATACTGTCACTCCCATTTTGCAGATGGTAAATTGAGAAAGAACAGGGTTGAACAGCCAATCAAGGACACAGGAAGATCTGTAGTCAGGCTGAAAAATGAACCGAGATCTCCTGACTTCATCCAGTGGGATTGTTGTTGGGCAGATTATTTTTTTCTCTCAGGAGATTCAGTAAAGCTTTCAACAAATCTAGCATGAATGGCCCAGAGCTGACACCATCTCAGGGAGCTCTTCCCCCATTGGAAGAACATAGATGGAAAATAAATATTAGATACATCCAATTCATTATTTAATAAACTATTATTAGTTTTATGCCGGAACAGCTTGCTCAGAAGTACAACCAGTTTCTATTTGAATGAGGACGGTAGGACTGGAACCTTAGTATCTAATCTCACTGCTGGAATTCATCTGGCAGGAGGAGTGCTCTGTCTGCTTATATTGCAATTTTTTAATAATCCTTTGATTCTTCTAACCTGTGTCTGTATGGAGTGTTAACCTTTGGTACAGAGGCTGTGGTCTCCCTCATACCTTCAACACCAAGCATGCTGAGACCTGATTTCACAGGGCAGTGGCTCTAAAACCAATATAACAACAACAAAACCAAGAACATCAGTAAATTTCATTTGGTCCCTGAAGGAGATGTCCTTGGACAACCATAGCCCTGACAGAGCTCCAGCATCTCTCTGCTTAGAGAAACTCCTTCTTAATATGACAGTGAGACATCTCAGAACCATTATACAATACAGTTCAACTGACAATTTGCAAGACGACTTCACTTTTAAAGAGATTAAGTTCATTCCTTCCCATAAATTCAGTAGCTACCCCAACTGTCCCTCATTGAGAAAACCTCATCCGACAAGAGTCATGAATTATAACAAGGATAAAATGTTTCATTAAAATACAGCTAGAGGAACTTAGGAAGCATCTTTTTGTATGGATAAAACCGATTTTGCTTCAAAAGCAAATACTTAGCCATTTTTCAGGTCAGTAAGTTGAAGTCTGGGTGTTATAAATCTATCATCAGTGTTTTCTTACAGCTATAGTAGCTGACACATCTGAATCACTGGGAGCTAAAAGCATGCCAGAAGAAATGAGCGCCATCAAAACACATCAGGAGGAGACGTATAGCAATTGCTTCTCTAATGTACCTGACTGCTGACAGAACAATATTAGCTTGCTTTCTCTGAGAGTGGCTGTGCGTAAAAACGAGTTCATAATGAACAAATGTCTGTCCATGAAGGAATTGATTTAAGTGTATCAATTAAAAATTAGCCCCAGTATCACTAGAGGGATGGCTTTAAGCATAATTAATGCAAAAAGCTTAATAGCATTCTTCTTGAGGTTCAATCAAGTATCTCTGATGATGGTGCATATGCACCACTCCCTACTTCCAGGGGAGTGTAAATGACTCCCTCTTGCACTGATCCATTTAAGTAGTTGTAAAATCTTGATTATATCCATGTTGGATGGGCTTACTTCAGAACAGAACTGCCCAGAAAATTATTCCTCCCTCCCCCATAAAACATTACCATTTCATTAAAAAAAGATGTTGATGATTAAGCAAAGAATTGTGGATACAATCATCTCCAACTTTTTGTTTTTCTGGTGAAAAATGCATGTGAAAAAAGAGCTTCCTCCTCAAAAAGTTCAAAGGTCATGTTTATGTCTAGATTCAAGTAAACAACAAATTTGTCAGTAACGTTTTCATCAAGAGCATTATTTGCCCTAGATAATAATACAAGTTAATTCACAACCGAAATGAGGTTATAACTTTAATCTATGAAGGAAGAGAGCCCTAGGGATTGCTACTGTACTCTCATTAAGTGTAGGATGCTTCTGCAAAAATACGTGTCAGGGACAAGAGTTTCAAATGTGTCTAGTAAGCCGAAATTCCCTAAAACGGAGGTACCAAGATCTCTTGGTTTTGAAACTTGCTTTTGTCTCATACACCCACAGTGCTTGATATTTTTGTCTCTTTCTGCTCTGAAGCAAGAAAGTTGTTCTTACATGCTGCCATCTGCAGTGGACGCATGTGATCTCATGACACGGAAGGGCATGTGAGGATCTCCAGAAAGAGGAGAGCTTGGGGTCAGCTCTGGGGCATTAGAATAACTCATCATGATAACTCACTGCCCAAGTCAGAGAAGTCCCCAGCAAAAAGCATGGCAAAGTGTGAGCTGGGGGCTAGAAGAATCGCTCTGGCACATAGTATTTCAGATATCTCTTACCTCTTGTCCCAGAGAACTCATTTTTCTCATTCTTTCCAGAATTTTGTGATACTGACATGTAAATAATGAAGTTAGAAGAAGTTGTGTCAATGACTTCTGTAAGAAAGACTAAGATTCAGTATTTCTTTTCATTTTTTGATATAGTCTGGACAGAACTGTAGGAATCCTGACTAATTCAGTGCTTCAAGACCTAAATTTTAAAATATGTTTCTGGAAGCATTTATACGATGAGAAAACACGAGGACATTCTGCCACTCTAAACACATACATATTTCACGTATACGATACCATGAAAAACAAACATCTGAAGAATGTTTTTTTTTTTTAAAAAAAAGATATTTGTGGATTAATGTTAAATGATGATGTTTGAAGAAATCTGGAATGGTATTAATCATTTAAACTACTCATTGATTTAAATACAAATGTACTGATATATGAATATGCGTCTACTGGTCACATTAACCTGCCTTCACCAAAAAAAACGTATTTCATGTGATACAATGAAATGCTGCAAAAATGCGTCATTACCTTCTGAATCTTAACTAAGACCTTTAAAAACCTGATAATAATGGAAGACTTTTAAGAGCCAATTTTCCATATTTTTGGAATACCATGCCTCCATTCTGAAGGCCTGATTTCTCTAAGTATTTAGAAATCCCTTCCAGTCATTCAAAAGAGTATTGAAAAGTCAGTGCCTGATTACTCAGTTCTTCGTGACTTGGGACCTCAAAGCCCTGTGCAGCATCAGTGATGGTCACATCAGGAAATACAAGCACGAATTTGCAATGCCATTGCTCAGTACACCGGAACTAAACCAGTCTTCAGTGGAAGAGGAGAAGGTTCTTCACTTCTCAGTCTACAAACCTGAAACAGGAGTAGCAGGAGGGATACAGAGGTATCTTCAGGCATTCAATACTCTCTTCGGTTGCTGCATCAGTTTAAATAGCTGTAATTTGTATCGTGCTCATAGGAGGAATAGGAAGCAGTAATCTGCTCTGTAGCCACAGCTCCTATTTCACGTGTTCCACCCAACGCCATTATTTAAAGATTGCCTTGTGCAACTTCTCTATTACTGGTTTGTTTTTCCTTTTGTTGCAAGATTCAAGCTGACAGCTAAACACGTGTATCTACAATATGAAATCATGATCTACAAGAAAAAACTAATTAAGATGTTACACTCTTGGCCCATGCCCTGAACACTGACAGAAACGCACCACAGCTGAGCTGCCCTGAGAATGAGAAAGATGCAACGGCTGAATTGCAAGATCCAGGCACCCGGGCTCCAAAAGCCGTGTACAGGAGCCAGGGTTCAGGCTGCAGCACTGGCTGTAGAAGACAAGACAAGTTCAGGCAAATGACAGGATGATGGATGGTAAGGCAGTGATGAACCTGGGGAATAAACAAATCTTTAGCTACCAAAGGGACCTCGTTAATACTTCTGAGAAAGCGTTTTTGGTGAATCACAACATGCCAAGAGAGGCAAGTGCCTTTCTAAACCATATATTGCAAGAGAGTCTGCTTGGCATGGTCAGAACCACCACCACAGCCTCTCTTCCCAAAACGCAGTCTGCACACCACAGGGAGAACAGAAACACACCACTTCTCCTACGGCTTTTTTCACAAAGCAACTCTAAGAGCACAGTGACAGAAACTCTGGTATGAGACTGCTTATATTCAGCTGCTCACACACTGACCCTTCCTTTGGACTTCTTAATCTCAAAGTTTAAGGTTTTGTACACCAAAAATGAAGTCAGTCTCCTTCACATCCTGGGTGGGTTGACAGATGAGCTGTATCACAGACAGTCAGCAGGACGGAACGGTGTCTTTCTGCAGGTTTCCTGCATTCCCCAGAAAGGTGTCTCAGCTGAAGGACTCAGAACCCACCACATTATTGCAAGAGGATTACATTATTCCTGATGCAGTAGGAATAAAAAACATTCTGTATTGTAATATGAACACAGTGTAGCCTTTTTGCACAGCAAAAGCCTCCAGCCACAACAGCAGCAAGAATTAAAACCACACTTACAAGATGTCCAGATACAGTATATGTTTTATCATTATTCTGCAGACATATGTTTTGTGTGACTTGGTTCATTTATTTCCTTTTTGTTTTCAAAAGCTAACACATGGTCCTGAACAAAAATTACACTTAATGTTTTATTTGTTCAACTCGGTTAAAATCACAGCACTTGTTTTGTAGAGTTTTACATAATAATGTGCTGGTTTGTATGACTTTTATATAATTTAATTTCAGTAAACTAGCCTGAAATAATTTAGTAAGTCTACAGAGATTTTGTGAATTCAGTGTTAGGGACTTGTATTTTACACATTTACTCATGTCAGACTTAAAATTCGATTTGAGTGTGGGAGTTAGTTGCTTCCCTGTCCCTACATGGAGATAAAAACCACAATGTGTGGCAGGATAAATTCTTCCATCTTATCCAGGACCAGAAGGGAGGGCTGCTAAACTCTAATGCTCATCTATTCAAATGGAGGACTACTGGGAAAAAATAAATGGTTCGGGAAAACCATTTTTCAAGTCCAGATCTCAAAGAGGTGGGAACTGATTGTCTAGTGGAAGGCTGGGATTGCCTGATAGCACCGATGGACGGACTGGATGAAGGAGATACGTGACAAAGGAGATGACAGTCCCTCACTGATCAGTCTGGAAAAAGAACAACAAAATGTCAGGAGAAGTAAGAGAGACTGTGCAACCGGGGGAGAAGCCATGAGCTGGGGGATACCTGGACATCTCAAAGACCCTGACCGAGCCCCACGATACACCACAGAGCATGGAGGAAACCAATGCAGGTTTCCTCATTTATCGTTTTGTCCAGGTCTGTTGTTAATAGTTTTTGACAAACCTAAATGATCTCTTTTGAACAGATCCTCTCCTGCCGAACAAGGCTGGACCTCTGGGAAAGAGCGTGCTTGAATGAGGGGAAATGAAGGGATTAACACAGGCTTTGAGGGTGAGGGGCTGTTCTTGTGGAAGGGTAGCACATCTGGCCAGCATTCCTGAAAGCCAGGGAAAATGCTAGTGCAGCCATACTGGCGGTAAGGAGAGTCTAAGGGAGAGACAACCCTGAGTGATGGAGCCAAAAACATTGGTCAGCTTGGGGTTGAACTAAGGGAGCTTCCCTGGGTGTTTGGACAGGGCTCTGCTGTAGCAGTGAATCACAAGTGAGACAGAAGCGACTCACAAAGGATGAAAAAATTTACCACAGGCACCCAAGGTGGCAGGCGGCTGCAGAGCTCTGAAAACCCCACAGTGTGTCTTAACTGCAGCACTAAGTACCCACAGGACATTAAGAAGTCGGTGCTAGATCACTTCTGAAAACGGCAGCTGAGTCTTTCTGAAATCGTTTCCGCAAACCCAAGGAAGCCCCTGGAAAACAAACAAGCTGTCAGATTTGTAACGCTCGAGTCTGCATCTCTTGTTCTTATCCCCCTTCATTGGCTTTCCTTCCTCTTTTTTTGCCTCTTCTGCTTTCGTATGGACAACGTATCGAGCAGTGGGATTTTGACATCAGAGGAGAAACTGGTTGCGCCAGAGCGGAGCATGACGAGCACAGAAAGAGGAAAGAGGGCAGCACGCAGACGCTAACGAGCTTGTCACGTCGTCGGCACCGCTCGTCAGCTGTGACTGCACACTGCGCTTCTAATTTTGATCTGACTGCCACGAAGGACTGTGTCCCTTCCTTCTTTGCTTCAGCTGAAGCCACGCTGCAGTTACAAAGGTTCAGAAACGCTCAGCATGCGTGTTTTAAATTACGGCTAATTCATTCTGATACGCCTTTTTCTTGGGTCCGTAGACAAAATGACTGCAGTGGGGTTTGAAAACAATCAAAGGCAGGTTTCCCCGGGAGATACACATCAAGCTATGCCTGTGTCTCTGGAGTGTTGCAATACAGCTCGTAGCAACCAGGGAGAAATCAGTTCTCCTTTCCATGGCAAGGGTTTGAAAAACAAAACAATTTCTTGTATCTGAAGAAAAACTGCTTCAGCGGATTGGTTAGGAAGACTTCCTCTGTATTTTTGAGGACTGACCAACATCAGCACCACAAGTCCAACAAAGTCAAGATTAAGTCCGTTGTCTAAATAGATCGTTATTATATTTAGGTTTCTATTAAGGTTTCAAGGTAGCATAGTACTAATTTGCCAGCGTGTGTGTGTGTGTGTGTGTGTGTAAAGTAATGAAGTTACAGTCCTTTACTGTACAAATGCAACTTGAGACTTTTTTTAGGATGTTATCTATCAGCCTGTCTGGCAAATGTCTGTCTGGTAATAATGTATCCGTCTAGCTGAAACAAGCTTAAATAATGTAACATTGTATTAATAATTAATAGGCACATAGGTCAACAAGTTCAAGATTGTTACAGGCAGACGAGATCTGAAGGAAAAGGGTTCGTTTCAGGCTGCAAGGCCCGACTCGGCAAGAGCAGCTTTGCAGGAAAATGAAGGCAGGAGCGTTTGAGGCACAAACGCCAGAGCCTGGTGTGCTGGGGATACAGCTCTCCGTGCTTACATCTGCTCGGTCCTCACTTACTCATGGAAAACAGGAACCTGCCAGGGTGGCACTTCCCAGGGAACAGGGGACTGCTCCGTTTAAGGAAGAGGGGTAGAAAGTGTCCTTTGATTTATATCTTCACTGAAGTTACCAGAAATGCTACGTTCACCACCAAGAGATGCTGTTTCTGACACTGAATGTGGAAATCTGGCACGCAAAATCACTTTTTTTCCCTCTAAATAAAAGGAAGGCTTTATCTCATCCATCCTTACCTGCCTGACAGTTCGGTGCTGGCGCAGAGAAACACACGTGTTCAGACAACTCACGTCACCCCAAGGAAAGGTTTCTAAGAGGGCTGGGAGAAGCACCCTCTGAGGGGGCCCCTCTCCACAGAGATCAGACATCCACCTGGGACTAGACAGTTTTGAGATGGCTAAACACGGTCAAACAAATGAACCCCATGCAAAATGTTGAACTCTGCAGCCTTCCCACGACTGAGAGGCCCAGGGAACATCAGTGAGTTCTCACCTCCTGGAACGGTGGCAGCAGCACTGAAGGCAGGTTGATCTTCAAGCTCCAGAGGTGTGTACACAGCTCCTGTGAGCTCAGAGGCACCACAGCACACCCAGCCAGAAACAAAAGTTAGCTCACAGAAGAAAAAGTGATTAGAGTATCCCATGCTCTTGATTTGGGAATCTTGATTTCTCTAAGCACACTGAGTAGCCCAGTTGACACTCGAGCAAAATAAATATTGCTGATTTTGGTACAAGCTGATGATAACAACAGCTGAGGTCACCTATCGACCAAGAAAATTTGAGGCTGAAGTAACCTGTGGTATTTTAAAATGGAAAAAGAAACAAACTTGGCATATGAAAATGAAATCAACATCAGAGGAGATGTCAAAATAGAAATACAAAGAATGAGGTATTAAAATAATATCTCTTTTCTGAGAAAAGTGAAGAAAGTCATGGTATTTTGCTAAATGTAATTCCTTACCAGAAGTCAAAGCAGGAGGGTGGGCTCCCATCTGATACAGAAGCCTCCTGACATTACTTGGGATCCAGGGACAGAAATGCAAGATTGAGGTTGCTGTTTGTAAAACAAACAAAGGAGGCAGACTACAATGGTGAAGACTTTATCACCTGCGGTTACAGTCAAGTATTCAGATATCATATGTTCAAGCTCACCTGTGCATGCACGCACCCTACACAATGGGACCCCTTAACAATAAAAATTTTACTAAAACTCTCAAACTGTGCACAAGTATGATGCAATATGAATACACTATCTTGGTGGGGCAGTTGAATGTTAAACTTGTCTCAATAGTGGTAACTTAAATGCATGGGGGGAAGACCTAGATTTTGGCTAGGGGTTTTTTTTTTTTTGGTTGGTCATTTGGGTTTTGTTGTTTGGGTTTTTTGTCTTGTATAAGAAAACACAGCAAACATCACAGCTACATTTTCAGAAAACCACAGCCTACTTACAACCAAGGCAGTACAGAAGGGAAACTGAAAGTAGAAAAGAGAATCGCAGGCTGCAAAGGCAATTCTAGTAACAAGTCATTTTAAAAAGCAGATGACCAAGATGGAAAAATCCCAAATTAATATTTACAGTAAACTTTGCTTTCAAAGTTGTGTGATAAATTAGTTACTGAAGATTCTGTCAAAGGGATTTTCTTCAGAGTGAAGCCCTAGGGTATATGGAGGCTGTTTTGTCCTGTAGCCTATTTCTAAATAGAAAACACTGATTCTGCTCACTCAAGGAATTCCACCAAGGTCAGAGGAGTGACACCACCACCAAGTGAGGTCAATACATGATCCATTTCTGAAATGAGGTGATTCGTAACGGGAACTCATGCAGTCCCACAGTTCATACAGTCAAGGCTCTCGAAAATGCATTATGAAGCTTTTCTATTTTCCTGTTTTAACAGAGCACATGGCTTTTGGGTTCAAGCTGCAAAAGCACCAGAGGACTTGTATGCATCATCTCATATTCAAAAGACCCAAGCACTTGGGAGTAGATTATACAGAAATAAGTTCCTAAATGCTGGAGCCACTTTTTCTCTCAAACTCTCTGCCCAGATAACATTGCGCTGCTTTCTTAGGAGTTTCTGACCCACCGAGGAATCCACCTGTGGTAGTTGTTGAGTGGGCTGTATTCAGTCAGAGCACACACCCACTGGTTTATGGGAATCTGCATTTAGCCTTACAACTGTAAGCTTTTACAATAAATACCAATGCAGTTTCTTTCTGTAACTTGCCTCAGGACAGAGGTACACTTTGCCTAGGGAGGATGGGCCACAGAAAGTGCAGGGGGCCCTGCACCACTGGGCAGTGACAGAGGAGCAGGAATACAGCACCCTGCTCCTAGGAAGGGCACGGTCTCCATCCCCTCCTACTCCCCTCCCAGCTTCCACTGGAGCAAAACCTGCCTACAAGCTCCATTTTATACGTCTGAAATCCTGTGGCTGATCCTGGGCATGGCTAAAGAGTGAAGTGTACCTCCAAGGGCACCCGGTAGTGATTCCGAGATGCAAGACCTTGAATAGGAAAAGGAAGTATTTGGCACCTAGACTTAGGTGGAGTGTAAATTTTCCAAATTAAAGACACTACAATTCTACAGAAATGATCAGATGAGAGGACTCCTGGCAAGAGGTGTAGTATGTAATTTTATAAAGAGCCTTAGGGACATAGACACCCAATTCCCTTTCATTCTGAGTGGCTAACTCCCTTCTCCTTTGAACATCCACCTAGGTTATGTGGGATGTCATTAGTTTCCCTGCTTCTCTCCTAAGGGTAAAACAATGAAGGCCATTTTTTTCTGATTTACAGAATTGGATTTCCAAGGTTCACTTCCAGAGTAGGAGCAACCACGCCATAGTTCAAAAGTAATTATTTTTATCATAAGAATATCTCTCCCTCAACCTAGTCCTGAAATCGGAAAGCACCATCAGTACACATGGTCTTCACCATCTTCTGACTCTTGTACCCTTCTCTTTCTCTGACCTCTCTTTATGCCAGCTCCACTTTTACTTTACAAAGTTCCTCTGTTCTGTGACACAAAATACTTTTCATTAATTTAGACAAAAGAACTGGACTTCACAAGGTACTGTGCAGAAGTCTGGTAGTCAGCAAATTCACATGGTTCATTCTGTATGTCCAGTTACTTGATCCCAACTACTTTCTCACCCATATGGTAGGAAGGATTATTCTTCTATTCACGCCTCACAGTCTTTTAATGGATTTAGGGCACAGCTCTTAAAAATGTATAAGAGAGACGGGCATCGCATGATTTTGCTATGGATATTTTATGAGCAAGTCTGGGTGCATGCTGTGTGCTTGAAACAAAAGACTGCACGATTTGCTACCAGGGCAGGATCTGTGTTATTATGTCTTGCATTCAAGTCTTCTGAGAAGTCTTAGGCAAGAAAAACAACAAAACAAAGGCATGGGAGAGACACCATGATCTAGTAAATGGGTCAAGACAGCACTGATATGCTGCATTCATTGTTATTAAGACCTATAATTCAGCCATTTGTCAGAGAACAAATCCGATTTAGGAAGCAGCAGCCTGGCTCCTCCTTTTTTATTGCCTGTTATTTGGGGGTTGTATCTGTCAGTTAATTGACTTAAACTACTACCTTGAAAAGATGATACTCTTACTTATGTGTTTTTCACTTCTGCACCTGCAGCAGCCATCATAAGATATTTTGGTACCAAGAACCACCTCAGCCATTATTTATCAATGGAGTGATTAATTTACATCTGGAGCACAGACTTCCACTGCTACTGGACTGATAAAAGGCTTTGGTTAAGATTTTTCAAAGTATTCAGCTGACAAAGAAGACATCAATAACGTTCAGGAATCTGAATCTTTCAGATGTGTTTTCAGAGAAACATACCCAAGGGGAATCTGCTTTCCTGAGGAAGTTGGGATGTGCTCGGTACTCGGTACCTTCCCACCTCCAGCTTGACTGTAATTCCTTTGACACATCTTTAGGGTAAGATCATATTCACTGAGGCCTGGGTATACCAATGGCTACTAAACGAAACAGGTTGGATGCAACCTCCAGCCCAGCAAGTCCTGAGAATGGCTGACTGCCTGACGCTGCGAGGGCACCCCAGGAAGAAAAGCAGCATTCACAGTTTCTTACCTTCTTTCCCTAATTATCTATGATGACGGATCCCCTCGAGACAGGACATGGGTAAGGTGGTCCTTTCTCCTAATCCAATACCAAGTTTTCCTCTTTCATATATTAATCCCTGTGATCTGCACAGGCAAGAAGAACATGATGAATAAGGACATGATACCGGATCCAGACCTTCTCCCCTCGGCAGAGTTTCCACTGTGTGCAACAGCAACAACCCAAATTCTCTATTGCCAACTTCAGCCTGAGCTTGCAGACACTGGCAGGTGGTGGATTTTTCCGTGGGTTGTAATCTCATTTATCATGGTGGGCCTATATACCAGAAATGAAGAACTAAAGCTCTTGCAATGCTGAATCTATTCCTTGAAAAAAGCGGACACAGGATGGAAGTAGGATACAGCATACAATCCACTGCTCTTTCCAGCTCTATTCCTCTCACCACCATTGCAAATACAGCAATTGCTGTTTATATTTTCTTTATTCTCTTTATACTGTTTTCACTATTAGATAACTACAAATCAATACACTCATGTGGTGCACTACAACTGGAGAGCTGAAGGAAACTTCAAAGCTAAGTACCAGCAACAAGTCCCCAAATTCTAACTGCAAGCACATGCATATACAGGCAGCACCTCATCTAGAGCTAAAAATGTCAGTGTTTTTCCTGGAACCTTACTCAGAAAAGAGCTTTTAAAGAATCAGCATTGCCAGAGATATTAGATTCAATCTTCTGTTTCAGTGCAGATTCAGCACCAGGGAGGGCACAAAGGAATTTTTACACATTACTGTTACACATCACTATCTAATTTTTCCTATGGGGAGATTTGAGTCTCTTACAATATATTCAATGGATCCACGGTTTATACAGCAAACCCATCATACGTAGAACATACACAGACTTTGTAAATACTTATTATACCAAATGTAACAACTTCTATTTGCTATTTATGGGAATGCTTTTTCTCAAGATGCTTCATAGTAGAGAAATGTAAATACCTCTAAAGTGGTAGTTTCTATAGAAACTTATTTTCCAGTCAATTGTAGAATAAACGGCCTAATTTTCTACTTTCCTTTAAATCTCACAGAAACCTGGAGCATCTCTCCAAAGTGGCAGATAATAATAATAATAATACTACTTTGCAACTCTGTGGCCATTTATGCCTTTGAAGCTTGCTGTAAATATGAACTACTTAATGCCTTCAGGAGTATCCTTAGGTAATATCACTAGTCTCACTAAGAAGGGGAGGTAAAACAGCAGGGAAAAGACTTTATATCAAGTAGGGTGTCACTGCCTAACAGTTTAATTGCTAGGTCTATGACAGTTTATCTTATCCCAACTTCAGAAATCATCAGTTTCACTCCCATCAAGGTCTCTCTCGGTAGTAGCTCTAGAGTGAGGGCTGAATACAATCCCAGAACAGAGAGCAAAATAAGTAGCATTTTTCAGAAGCTCAGTTGGATTTGTCCAATGGATGTGTGAAGAGTTAGTAAGTTCATCTCAGGGTTGGCAGTGCCTCTGCACAGCAAAGCAAAGTGTGGAACAACACTGGTCTGGGGCTGGTTTGTCTGTAAGACTTCTTGCTTTCAAGAAAACTAATACCAGGAACTCATTTTTCCTGGCATTGACGCAGCCTGAAGAAGCTCCCAGGAGAGCAGCCATGAGGAATGAGTGTCCTCCCGTCAGCCTGTTAGGGAACACTGTGCCCATCAGCTTAGTTGAGGAGGGAAGCTGAAACTCAGTTGGGCTGAGCAACCACTTCTGATTTTTCTCCTTACAACACTTTTTTACAGGGGACAAACCCACTTAAAACACAGTGTGAGTGCAAAGCCCCACTTGCCCATGAATGATGCTTTGCAGTAAGGAACAGAGATGTGTCCCCCCAGAGCCCTTTCCACTGCCCTGGAGCTGATTCTGCTCCTTAGGCTGCTCTGGAAAGCTGCCTGGGCATCAAGGACTTCATCCCCCAAGGCGTTTAGATGCCAGATCTTCGTGTGGCTGATTGTGCTGCACATCCCTGTTACCGCCATCCCCAGTCCTGCACAGATGCTGTACGTTAGTGCTGAGATCAGAGCTGTGGGAGTCGGCCCTCCTCCACACACCAGATGGCTCGCTCTTCTGCGTTTGTTTTTAGTGCTTACCTATCTGCTCCTCGACTTCTGATAGTCATGTGAATTTGAGAAGGGGAAAAAAAAAAAAAACAAACAAACCAAAAAACTTCCACAACAACTAACAGAAAAAAAAAAAATCAGGAAGTTTCCTTTTCACATGTTATCTCAAAACACAGAGAATATACTCAAGAAGCATTCTGAATCTTCTCAGAAAGGAGAGAAATCAAGAAACAGGGACAGTCAGAGATGTGGAAAGTTCCTTGGTGTCCAAACAGTGCGGACAGCTCAGTCAGTGCTCCGTCTGCTCCAGAGACAGGAGACACACTTCAGATCAGAGGACCAGGTTGCCCAATATTTTGGCCGGCTTCCAGTTTCACTGCATAATGAAGAGCAGGTATTTTCCACATTAACCTTGTCCTTCCTAATACAGTGGTATTTTAAAGATGGAAAATCTATCTAAAATTAGCAATTAGAATCTCATTTCACTCTCTCACTTTTAGGAATGGACATGTTTTGGTTTTATCTAAACAAAACATCTTGTACTTCTGCACTACCTCTGCAGTAAATAAACTTGTAAATATATAAATAAAAAGAAATTAGTGCAACTGAAGCATTTCACAAATGCGTGATATTTCCTCTCCAGACTTTTTCAATCCGGCACAGTCCTACTAACTGTTGTGATTTATTCTGCAAGTTGAACAAGATCCAGCTTCTGGGATATAATTATGTCTAAAAAAATTTTGTCTCCAACTTGATTGCATGAAGAAGCCTTAAAGTGTGGCCCATCTGCATTCTCCAGACTTGCAAACAAGAAGGCAAATGGGAAGCACTCTAAAGGAAATTTTTTAAAAGGCGTCTTAGGAACATCTTGCAAAAGCCTATCTCAGATTTGTGGCTACTTGACATAGATGAGTGTGGTAACGCTTACATGTGAAAAAAAAAAACAAAAACCATAGGTCATTTTATCCCTTGGGTTATGTCACGATAGCATTTGCACTGGTGGCCAGCACCTGGCGCTCCCTCTCTAGTAACCCTCACTTAGAAAGATAAACAGGTTAGAAGCAAATCCAAAATATGATGGCATCAAAATTGTGTCTTGTAATCAAGTTGTAATGAAGACGAGTAATAGGAGGCAACGGCTCAGTTCATAGCAAAAGGGATATAGCAAAGGATCCATTAAAAATAGGTAGTGCTAGAACAAAACCACCCCCAACCAGCTATGCAAGCCGAGCTACTTGCTCCTGATCCCTCCTTTCCTGTTGTGGATCTCTCCCACCTCCTGCTTTGGGCTGCTCAGCTTTGCAGCCGGTGCAACCACAGCACACGCAGAGGGGTGATGGGTGCCAGGTGCCACCCGTGGTTCCTGCTTCCTGCAGTGAACTAAAAGGGTGTCCAGCAACTCACAGGCGTGATGGCACTGCTAATTCCATGGCTGTGGCCTGCGTGGATACAGCCAGAAGTGCATCATCTCTTCCAGACAGGGCTATCGGTTTTGGAATGAACCAGAAAGACAAGTGTTACCTCAAACAGGCAAGCTGAGTATCCTCACGGAAAAAGCCAGGCTTTTTTCTTTTCCCCACCACTGTATTGTCCTCCATTTTCTTCCTATGGCTAAGGCTTGATGAACATCCATTTTCCTTTTCCCCACTGCTAATGCCTGTTGCTCTCACATACTGGTTACACTTGACTACATCCATATCCTTCCGCAGCCCAGAACCCCACTCTCCCCATCAGTGGTTTCATTGCCTCCCCCACTTCTCCCATCGCCAGAAGCCCTGTCTCCTCCTGTTCCCAGCGGAGAGTGCTTTGCTCCCCGTCTGATTTGAATTCCTCCCTCCTTACGTGGGCGATGAATCATTCAGAGTAATGGCATTTTAAAAACTCTACAGAGAAGGTAGGTAGACTCAAACCTGAGTGGGAGTGCATATCAAGTACAATGTTAGTGGGTGCCTTCAACCCCAAGACCAGAAGTTCCCAAACTTCCCTGGTATATAAACAGTGTCTAAGGGCTGGATGCTTCCTCCTGGACACGGGTGTTGATGGCAGCTACCACAGCCAAAGCCAGTGCCATGTTCTATAGACTAATATAGAACATTTAATATTTATCATGGTTATACCATAGAATTACATGATACCATTAACATATCATAGATTGCAGGAGATTCAGGAAGAAGTTAGTTAGAAAGATTATCTAGGAAAAAAAATACATAAAAATGAGAGAAGTGTGTTTTCATTCCACTTTAACATTTGGGGGGACAGACTTCTTAGCATGAAATGCTTCTATGTCATTAATAGTTCCCTTTCTATGAAGAACCACTGAATGTAACATTTTTCAACTCATGGCTTATCAACTACTGTCTTTTCTAATGACAATGGATTATCTCGGCTCATGCAGCACCAACAAAACCCCTTCTAATTACAGGGTGATTGGAAACAGTGGTCATATAGCCTCACTATAGCCCATGTCTCAGTGACATTTTCATTTGAGTCACAATTTGATTCAAGGCAAATATTTTTTATCACCTGAGCACACGAAACAAAAAGCTACAGTATGAATTTGTCCAGAACTTGATGTGCTTAACAAAGAGCATGTTGTTTAATGACTTTATTCAGAACACCTACATGTTTTGTTCCTGTTACTTGTTCAGCACTTACATGTGACAAAAAGACTAATTTTTCAACAGAGGAGGGAGAAGGAGAGGGAACAGCTTACGGACTTTTAAGCATGTCTTTTTTCTGAGAGGCAAATATAATAATAGCAATATGGGCCTCCATACCAACTATGTCTCAGTCACTTCTTTTAAACTTGTTTAGCCTATAATTGAAGGATAATTTTTCTTATTGCCAACTCTGTCAGCTCACACTGACATCAGAAAACCAACAGTGTTCTTTCTGGCTTATGTTTCATCACCAGTAAAGAATTCTGAAAACTAAATTTTCCTCTGCATGTATGAGTATAAGACTTAAAATTATGGCTTTGGTTATATTTGCGCAATACCTTGGCAAAAACTTTGTGGTGCATATGTACCCCACCAGTCACTATATGCACTGGTGTCCTGCTTTCTGCTCCAGCCAGGAAGCTACAGCTCTGCCACGGCCGAAGCTGCGCCACTTGTTAGCTCAACTGTGACTGAGGTTTGGTGTTCGGAGCTCCCCAGCGCATCCCCCAGAGCCAGCTCTCACGTAGCTGCGTGTGCCTCTGGGATTTCAGTGGGTAAAAAGCTGTGCCTGCCCGGGGTGAGCAGTCAGGGAAAGGCACATTACACATCTGTGCTGCCATCCGACTTCCATGGGTACACATCTATTCCAACCACCTTTTATGTGCTTCCTGCCTGATCAGAATGAACAGGGACAGAATATAGAGCTAAAACCTCAAGTCTCTAAAGAGCTATTAGAGACCCATGTCCTCTCCACACCCCAAACAGTACATTATAAACAGCCCAAAAGAGCTCAGGCTGGCATAAAAATCATAGTCTGTTACAGGACTGAAAGAAAACTTAGCAGACAGAAGGATGTTTTGTTGCCTTTTCGGAAGAGTCACCTCTTATGTTGAAAAATCTATTTAAAGCCAATAAAACTTCTGTTTTCCTTTGGTCATGCTTTTACGGTGTCTGATCCTGCCACAGTTCAGATTCCCCTGGTGTAATTAAAGAGACCACAAGTGACAGAGTAAACAAAATAGATGCAAGTGTTACATGTAAAAGTATTGAGGATAAAAATTCTTCTAAAAACTAGTTTTTGAGCAAACTGACATTGCAGGTTTTTTCACTTGGATTTCAGACAGAGGCTAGCAAAATTTACAGTAACAAACATTTTAATTCTCACTCAAATCAGAGTGACTCAGCACTGCAAGGAAAAGCAAGGCTAAATGTTGTGAAGTTTTGACAAACCCAGACGAGGAATGAGCAAGCAGGAGTCCAACTTGGAAGCAGACACAGTTTGCATCTGAGGAAAACTTTGCTGATTATATTTTGGAGGGGGTTTGTCACAGGGTAATCTCACTGCAAAGTCAAATCCCATGTGTGTATTGAACCCAGTGCCAAATAATTCCATTCTGGGTATAAAACTGGCTGAAGAATTCTAGGAAGTCCTTCCTCACTGAGGAAACTAATTCAAAGTTCCCAAATACATACCAAAAGAAACCCTTTCCTTCCATGTTTCTCAATCACAGGCACCTCTTTCTGGCTTCAGGGCGACTCTACCACTATTTTCAGACTTCTCATCTTTCACCCGTACCCACAAGACAGCTGGCTCTGATGAACTGGCCAGCCCAGCCTCTCCTTGTCTCTGGCTTGGGGTAACTCGTACTGCTTACAGATACTGTTTCTTGAGAGCAACCCCATTAGATAACCTGCACACTCAGATAACCCCTGGTTCCCTTCCTGCATCTCTTGACAGATCTGTCGATTTGTTCAGCTTCTGGAGAAGACACTCTGAAACCAGGAACAGAGGGGTCAGATGAGGGGTATCAGAGATAAGGGAGACGGAGGAATCTGGGGGAGGGCAGGGGGAAAGGCAGGAGGTTACACAGGACCAGAGCTGGAGCTGAATCATAGTGTAAGATGCTCCAGGGTGAACATGCAGTGTGGCCTGCAAACCTCTGTGACCAACACAGCTGGTGAATCTGTTTGAATCTCTTTAGTTTCTACACTTTACGTACAAAAAGAGCATGAAACTTTTTTCTTCCTCTGGCTAATCTTTATGCAAATAGAGGCGAGGTGCAGTTATAAAAAGCTGCTGCTGCCCCATCCAGGTTCACATCAAGTCTCTACTTCACAGATACCAAAACGTGACCACATCATGGCTGGGAAAAGACTCTCTGTTCCAGACAAGAGAGGAAAGCTGGCGGTCGGAGCAGCAGCTGGCATAGCCTCAAATCTTCAGGAGAAGCCATCAAGGGACACTAAGACTGACCTCTGCCTATTGCAACACATCTGCTTGGGCTGGGATTCCAGGCCATTCCCTTACTGACAAACGTCAGCAAGCAGCGTGTGCTTTTGAAGGCTATTACATCTGTGTCCTACTCACGCTCACTCCAGAGGTTCCTGTTTCATATCCTGTTCTGATTGCTCTACATTTATCATGTAAATTAATTTCAAGTACACACAGGGGGGAAAAAAAATAAAGCTGGTATGCATAAAGATGATAACATATGAGAATTTGTTAGGGGTTATAATAAAGCTTAGTGTTAAAATCACGCTCCCACTACACAAATACATGGACAAAACAACACCATGAGCCGTATTTCAGGTGAAAGTTAAAGTGCGAAAATAAGTCATTTGGTTTCCAGCAGCTTTCTAATATGCACCTTCAGAGACGTTCCAATTAGCAGAGTTCTTACACCCATCACGAACTGAATGCTAGAGCCAGCAACTCTCATTCATCCAAATAAACTGCACTGATGTAAGTCCTTCAGAGGCAGTAGATCTCTGTGAGACAGGAGCAGTGAGCAGTGACAGATCAAGCCCTTCAATGAATTAGAAGGGAAACATTTCTCTCAAACAGTCTGAACACGTTGCAAAACTTTGGAAATGTTTCCTGCCTGTTAAAAAGAAATGCTTTAATTACTAATAAACAGATCTTGTTGCAGCTGAAGGCCATACTGCTGCATGGGCACTGCTCTGACAAGGCAGACTACGCAGCCCTTTTTGCCATCAGCGAGCTCCTGAAGGCTGCGTTGCCCGTGCCTGCTATTCTTGAAAGCAGAGATGGGATTACAGGCTTCTGTGGGGCGTCCTCAACTCACGCCCACAGAGACCCAACATGCAATTCTCTGCAGACATGATTTTTCCTACCATCTACTCCTGTGCTGGGCACTAATCCAGGGAAGTCGAAAAACCCTCCCCCGATGACACCCACTCAGCACTACAGTATCTGTTTCCCAATCCTTCTGATAAGCGTGCCTGTTATTCTGTTCTAATATTGTCCCAAACACAACAGCATGCCCTGAAGTTAAACAGCAAGGAGGATAATTCAAACTAAGCATTTACCTGCAAGCAATTTTCCAACAAAAGGAGTAAAAAGATGTCTCAGCCCAAACCCAATGAAGCATTGCGGCTACTGTCTCTAGTGCCCGTGACCCTCAGTGACCAGGTCAGGACACTGAGGGCTACATTCAACAATCAGACTTGAAATGTTTCATGCAATAGGACACCAAGCACAGGTTGTTGGCTCTGTTTTTCATGCTGTAGGTTACAAATGTTTTCACAGATTTATCTGACTTGCAATCAGTAAATAAGCAAGTCCTAAAACCTTGATGTGGGAACTGTATTTCCCAGACAGAAATACATTCCCATACCGCCTCCAAAGGCAGTGCAAGTCTTCAGTGTGTAATACAATAGTCCTGCTCCTATAGCCTACTCAAATGGTCTCTGACATTACCTATACCCACTGAGTAAGAACTGCAACACACACTTACCACTGCTTCTCAGTAAGACCCAAGAATGTACCAAACCCTCCGAGTTACTCAGTTAACACTATCACTTACTGTCTAAGGGCAATGCTTACACCTGTCAGCTCTAAAAGTGCAAGAGGTAGAGTATTTCCATTTTACAAACTTTGGTACTAGTTCCTATTTCAAGCTAATCTTCATTGACAAACAATATTTTTTATTTAGAAGTTTGGCTTTAGGATTCACATGCATTTCCTCTCAGTCTCTCCAAGACATGATCTTTTTCTTCCAATTCCGAATATAAGATGTGCCCTAAAAAAATCTCCTGGATTGTTTGAACACCGACATAAGGATTCTCCCAACTGAGGGAGAGAAAGAGGGGGCTGTATACCACATGAAAAAAAAAAAAAAAGGATTCCTCCTGCATCATCAGTTCTCCTTAGAAACTTAGAGGAGACTGTTTTGTGTACACAACAACACTGTCTCTGTTACAGACTTCTTTAAAGTCTGAAGAAAGGGATGTTGCGAAAGGGAACGCCTACAGTAGCTCGTTTAGTTTGCCTTTAGGTCAACCCAGATGAAGGAGATAGGGCCCTCATGGCTCTCTTCACCACCTTCATCTCTCCCCTTCTGGGAAGGGTTTCGTCAGTGTCACAGAGAAGATGTTCGAGGGATGCTGCATTCTTGAAGCATTAAAACTCTCTTATTTCGCTCCAGGCACAGCAGATCCACGTGGACCACAGAGAGGGTATTTGTGCCTATTTATAGCACCTCACAACTCAAACAGGTTGGAGACTGAATATGCAAATAAATGCATCTGAGGAACCAAAGAATATGGTTTTCTCAGTCACCGAAAATGCTCTGCTCTTTCTGATCTTCATTTATGTTTGTCTTTCTGACTCCTAAAAGATATCTTGAATGGTGCTTGTATATATGAAACTGTTTCTAATGTAATATAAAGAACAGTGAAGAGTTTACACTTCCCTGAACATGACCTGAAGGATTCAGATGTATTCAGACAGGAAAGCACATACCTTTTTAAAGATAAATTACGTGACTACAGAATCAGATATAATTAATATAGCATGTCCTCATTCTCCAAGGGGGAAAAAAAGAGAGGGGTTATCACCATGAAATACCAGCCACAGATTAGATAGAGTACGAAAGAAAAAGATTAAACTGTGGATTGTGGCTCTTGTTCAGATACGCATCTTTAGTGGAGTAAATTTCACCTAATAAGTCATTTTTGCTCCATCAGGCAACCACTAATCTCTGGTAATGGTGTTCCAGGTTACCAACTGAGTTGAAATACATGGAAAATGCACGCAGCGTGCAGATCCTGGATACCTGTAGTTGTGACGCTGTTGACACAGCAGAGGCTCGGTGCACTCCTGCTGCAGCCATGTTTCCTGTTTCTATAAACATGCTCTGTTTGAAAAGGGGCTACTACGGGCACACATGTGCAGTTTATAGCTAGTTCTGTGCCAACGTAAATCAAGCCCAAATGCCATCTCGGTGACATAATGTAAGACTTATGCTTAAGGGAGTCCACATACATAAGTGGGTTCCAAAGTAATTAATTTGAGGAGTCCACTTACATTTCAATCTCACAACCAGACAGACTGCCTCGTGGTTCCCTTGGCTTTTTAGCGTCAGGCTCCCCAGATTTCACTCTTCCATTTCCTTCACTTCCTCACCTTTCAGGGTCAGAGCTTAACACCGCAAAGGGAAATGAAACAGAGAAAAACAAAACAAAACAAGCTGCGAAGCAGATTAAAGCCATGTTTGACATTCAGAGGCACATGGTTCCTTTTTCAGCTACAGGTATGAAGTAGTAATACTTCTGTGTTCACAACCCACAGTATAAACATGTTTTTTCAAAAAAATGAAGTTTTCTAAATGCATCCTCACTCCAAAAATGTCATGGCTTTTTAAATGTATTCTGGTTTATGTTCAAATCAGCTGAATTCCAAATTGCTTCTTTTTGCTTAGAAATGGTCTGGGAAGTAGACAGAAACCCTCTTACACTTCCCTCAACCCTTGGTGCTCTAAATGCACCATCTCTGAGGGGAAGGTGTTTGCAGAGCAAGCCACAGAAATGTGTGCTTCTGCTTGTTAGAGAGGATGGGTTGGCCCACTCTGCTCTGTCTGCCAAACGTCTTCTCCCGGGTGGCACCGAGGCAACTGCCATCAGACTGTGGCTCTTGCAGAGTTCCTGCTCTGACTGTGCCATTAAGCAACACCTCATACACTAGTCTGCACAGCAAAACTAACTTGCTAAAGTCAGGGTCCAATTCCTTCCCCAGGAAAATCAAGAAATTAACTCTTGCTACCTTCTGCAGAGGCTGGATCAAATGGAAGTAAGTGAAGAGACATGCAATTAGTCATGGGACAAAATGGCCCATCCAGATTCAAGAGGAGAGATGTTTTATGGGAGGTAATTAGCTTTTGCTTACCCAACTTATATATGCTGCCCTGAGTCAGTGGGCATGAGGCCATTTAGCAGTTCATGGGATCAACCTTTAACCAAGGGTTCCCATGTTTCTGCAGCAGAGAAAGCTGGAACTGTTTCACACAGCCAACACAAAGGTTATTAGCTTGGTCCCACATTTCTCCCTATAATACGCTCACATTTCAGGAGGAGGTCAGAGGGATTACAGCATATTTTTGCAGATCCTGGTCTATTCTTAAACTGCAGTGTTTCCATATATGTTTAACAATACTAGTGCAGAACCTGTTTCTATCAGACAGACGGCTTCAGTCTTCATGCTTTTTAAAGAAGAGAGTTTTAATATGGACATTTCCAGTGAGATCTCCTCTGGTTCATTTTAAATGTTCAACCTCATTTTTGGAAGGGATTTCAGCTTTGTTTCTGATTTAGTCTGACAAATGTGCAGCAAGTGCCGGGACTGCCTCAATACTTAATGCATATATTTCTCTAGAGGTCACCATTCTAGCTTGATCGATACAAAATTAAGGAATATGAGAAGCCAGTAAGAGAGGTCAGATGTCATGGACATGGTGAGAAAGGCCCAGCAAAAGAACATGGAAGCTAGTAACAGAGTATAAGAAAGCACGGAATGACTAACATTTACTGGTGAACAAGTGTTTACATAGCTAAACTTTTACTAAACTACTAACCAGGCAGAAATTAAAGACAGTCACTTCCAAGTGGATTATTGGATATCTTCTTCTTTCTCATTCTGGGATCTAGAAAATCAAATTTCAGAAAATGATGCCATGGTTTTGAAAACCCTGATACAATTTGCTGAACACCAGTGGCTTTTTCTACAACAGCTTAAATAGACATACAACATTTCCATGATGGTGAAGACCTGAGGGAGGAACCAGATTTTTCTTTCTTCTGGTTACACCTGGAATTCCTCTTCTTGTGCTTGCCTTGTGTCTGGACGGACGGGAAAAAATATGTCTAAAGGAGTTATTCAACAAAACAAAAAAGTGCATGTCTACACTCATATGGAAACAAAGAAAACATGCAGAGTTAAGTTTCTCATAAGAATCTCCTTTATTTTAGAGGATAAAATGTAATGATTATATGATTTTAATGATTATGTAAAGATAATGGAGTAGAATAACTAACTAAAGCCATTAAACACGACTAAACTTCTCAGATGCAACTTAATTTAATTCATGCTCACATATGACCCTCTTCCTCATGTCAGAAGACAATTCAGTCTTCAGAAAAGTCAAAATAAATGTTAAAAAAGTCAAAATAAAAGGGTAGACTGTAGCTCAGAGGTGAAACAAAAGAAGCTTTTGAACAAGTCATCCCAAATTTAGAACCAAATTCTTCGGCTGCTGCAAGGCAAATGGACAATTCTTCCAACCCAGAAACAAAAGGGTCCTGAAAGAAAATGCACTTGCAGTAATCAGCCACATTTAACACAGTAACAAATGAGATGAGAGTGGAGGAGTTAAAATCAATGTGCAAGTAGGAAAGAAATGCAGCACGGACTTGAGGCTTGTCTACATTTTTTGGGTTTAGGAAAATAAATGTCTTCCGTCACATCCCGTCTCCTGCTTTCATGATCATTTTGCAATTTCCAAATTTTCACCAGCTAAAAAGAGAACACTCTACTTTGCACGTGATGGCAGGATACCCTAGGCTGTTGAGATGATATCCTATGCCAGGCTAGAGTGCTCTCTGATCCTTCTTGTATCTGTGGTTGTAAACACTAACAAAAAGTTAACAAAAGAGTAAAAGGAAGTTTGCAATAGGCAGCTATGGGCAAATCTGCCCACAAGAAGTTTCTTTCTTCTCCCTAAAAGTCAAAGCCTGATTTGCACCCTGAAGTAATTCCTGTGCATTACACAACTCCTAATTATTTTCAGTCCTTGCTGTAAGTGTCATAAACTGGATAAATGCACCTTTTCAGGGTTCTCCTGAATTCTTCCTGGTGATAGTTTGTGGCAATTAATTTGGTTTAAGATCTGGATACCTTCAAAGATGCCTTAAACAACAGCACATTCTGGCCTCACCTCAAAGCTCCTGAAATTCATCCACATTAAGTCCAAACAAGTCGCTCTGAAAATCCAGACAGGTGCCCACAGGAGGGGGAAAAACACCAGACTTTTCCCCTGCTTTCCCAGCTGGCTGGTAAGCATGTGGCCCAGCTCCCTGCCCACCAGCTCCTGCCACAGATGCGGGCAGAGGAGGTTTGAATCCAGGCAGTTACTCTTCTTAACCCTGCTCCAGGGAGCTGCACCCACCAGACACCGACCCTGGGTGACGTGCTGTGGAAGCCCACCTCCGGGCTGCCCCTGGGAACCAGCTTCTGGCTGCACAGGGGTCCCTCAGCAAAGAGTGAGGGATGAAGAAAGTGTGAACAGAGGCAGCAGAGACGCTCTCTGCAGCCTCCACTACTCCCAGAAGATGTGCTCTTGGGAAGAAGGGGCACGGAGCCTGAATTAGTAATTTTAAAGTTGAGGGAAAAGGTGGAACAAGTCTTAAGAGAATGTGGGTAAGAAATCCAGAGAACTGCTGATATGGATCCTTAGGTCAGTATAAACAGCAAAGGATCATGCAATAAGCCAGGAGTGAAATCCTGGCTTGAGCAATGATTTTGTGCCACCAATAAAATCCTGTGGGGAGTAGTCATTGAAAGGGTAGGCTTAGCCTGGGTTTTTCATACTAAGGAGCACAGGCAGCTAAAGAGCTGAGGGGAAGTGATTTATGAGGACAGAGCTAAATGCTTATTGCAAGGTTAAACAACAAGTAAGGGCAGACATAACAGCCTGCAAATACCCATAGGAGCAAACGTCAAGTAGTGTGAGGAATTGTTTTGAAGGGCAAGATAAATTTCCTAAGACTGAGGCTCAGTGGCTTGTGATACACTTGCCCATACAGCTGAAGTTTTGTCAGTCATGACTAGCCTGGGCAAAGCAGGAGCAAAGGAAAGGCAAGAACAATTCTGTGCTGTGGACAGGTGAGAGAGATTATTCCAATCTCTCCTGTTCAGATGAGCTTCACCTCTCCATCATTGGGAGAAGCTAGCTGCAATGTCCCCCAAGGTATAGAGGAGCTGGAGACAGCATTCTAGAGACATATTGAACCTGCTTTTCCCATTAGGATTTTTGTGATAGCAGCTATTACTAACCTTATTTCATCAAGACAGTTTCAGGTTGATCGTATAAATGAAGAAGTCATACAGCTGCTGTTGCAAAGAAATAAGCACACAAAAGCACTCACAGCTAGAAAGACTATCCACCACGGCAGTTTCACTACAATTAACATCAAATATATCCTGTACAGAGGATGAGTGTTAAAACTGCACCCTATCTCATGCCCCTTAAGCCCCTGAAATAGCTCTTGAATGGACTTGAACTTTGTTCTGTGCTGAGCACCTGCATGAGAGGTGAGATCCAGCCCAAGGTCATGTTTGAGGGAGGTAAAGATTTCAGTAGGAGGCCTGGGGGATGTTCTCGATGGGAAAAGAGCTGCTGGGGCTACACTGAGGTGGAATGCAAGGGGAAGGGAAGGTATGTAAGGTAAAAAGCAACCAAACAAAAAGGACCTTTGAATTTTGTTTCACAGCATGACCATGGCATTGCAACTGTGGCAGGGTCTGGAACAAGAGGCTACAACTAGCAAGGTAGAAAGGGGGAATGGGATTGCCTGTGAATCCCTCAGATTGCAAAATTATTGCCTAATTAAAGGAAAAAAATACAGGTAAAGCAAAGAAAAGAGCTCCTATATACTCTTGAATTGTGGTAGGGGGGAGGGGAAAGGAAAACTAAACCAAAGCAAACACACAGCCACAGGAAACAAGTGTAACCTTAAGATACCTTCTATCTCCCTCTTTTCTGGCAGATGTCTCGTTCCCAGCCCCTGTGGATTGGTTTGGGCACTAAGGAAGATAAAGCAGTTTCCTTACTTCTTCCTGCCCTGACTGAGACACTGGATCACTAATGCAGAGCCTTGCTTAACTCAGGGGTGGCAGGAACCTAATTCTCACTTAGCCCTGATGCCTGAAAAACAATCCCAACGTTGGCATCCAGTGACAAGAAAGAGACTAACTGTTCTTAGCCCCTGCATGGAGGAAGAAGGTACATTCCCTGAAAAGACCCCAAAAGCTATATGCAAAACTTTACATTTTTATCAGAATGCAAAAGCAAAAAGTGGAGAAAAGAAATAAAATTAAAAAGAGAAGCCATACACAACTCCTGTGGTGAGGAGGGCACTGAGAAAAACTCAGAAAAGCTTGGGAAGGATTTGTTTAGGTGGAGCATCATTAGGTGGGTCAGTTGATGGCTATGTGGTTTCAACACATTCACAAAACAAAACACATTGCTAAAGTGTCATAAAGAGAATAGATGGATTTCAGAACTATCTAAAAACAAACTGCAGTTTTTCTTCCATTTTAAGGCTAGGAAATTGCTGACTGTCCTAAAGGAAACTCCACTCAATGTCACGACAACGTTTCAAAGCATTTTGGAGATTTAGGAGCTGATTAAGGAGAAATTCAGGTACAAAAAACCAAAGAAGCTGAGGAACTCCTGTTGTGAAAGGTTTACAAGTGGCAGGAAAAAAGTATCAAGGAAGAAAGGCCTTGTAATTACATCCTTAACTTGAGATTCAGGTTCTTCTTCTCACCTTAGCTTAATGCCTAAAACACATTCACAAGGAGAGGTGCCTTATATATTTGTAAACACTATGTTGCTTAAAGGTACACGATCCAATACACAGTTTCATAACCTATGGCATGCTGGCAGGAGGCTACAGTGGGAACAGACTGACTGCAGTAGTGCCATTCCTGTGGTAAATATATCTAAGAAAATTCAGGTAGTGTCATTGTATGCAAAATTGTGCCAGGGAGAGATTTTTGAGTCTACTGTGTTGAGGAAGGAAAGTGGTTTTCACCTTCCAGACTTGTTCGGGGATTTTTCTCCTCAAGTTTTTTTTGCAAAAATTTTAGAAAAATCTTGAGCAGGAGACTAAACCCCTTACCTGAACAGAGCCATACAGACTGTAAACTTGGATTCTCCCAAAGAAGCATTTTCTGTCATACAATAGCTTCCAATGAGCCAGACACCTTCTGCTCTTTACTTTAGTTTCACTCGTTTTGTGGTGTGTCACAACACATCACACTAAAAACTGAGGTGGGACACCAAAAGAAGAAAACAATCCTTACTGTGAATCTTTACTTTTGTCTGGAATCCTTTTCTGGATGTTTATGGCATCCCATAAAGTTGTTGAAACATGCCTGCTGTATTTTTAATTGTCATTTTAAATGCCAAAACCCAGAAGTCTCGCTTATATTGTATGCGAACACAGTGTCTGCTTATGTTCAAACCCTCAGGCACTTTAAATAACTCTACTGTACACAGAGAACGTTGTTCATTTTGTTTTTACAATTTTTGCCTGTGTAGAAGGAGCTCTAATGTCTTGAGAACATAAATGTATGTTCATAACCGAGGAGCAAGATCACAGCTGGAATATACCTGAGCCTTGGATCATATTTCAGCAGTGGCATGAAGCAAAAAAGCAGCTTATTTCTCTCTTTAATTTACAAGAGCTACAACTGGAACAGCACATAGTAGACTTACTGACGTAACGCACAGGTGAGTGCGTGTTACAGGTCCACCTCTGTGCCTGATCCACAGGGAATTTCAGACTGTTTCAGCCAGACTTAAGACCTGTTACCACTGTAGCCCAAGAGGAACCCAGTCCGAACCCTGGTGTGTTAGTAAAGGTGGCAGCTGCCATAACAGAATTCTGTGTAGGCTACAAACTTGGGGCATAAAATGGGGGTCTTTTTACTGATTGCAGTGAGTTTCGTACCAAGCCTCCGCTGTTCTGTCTTAAAGAATAAACCATTACAGAGAATTCATAAGCAAATTTGCTTTTTTTCTGTCAAGGATCAAACAGCAGCAGATTGTAATTTCCTTTAAATGCATCTATTATTCATCACTATTCAATAAATTTTATTAAGGGCTTAAAACCAACAGCATATATATCTTTATACCCAGTTCCAATCTGCTCCCTCCATGTGTTCTGAAACTCATATTTTATGTTTAGATGTGATTGACCATGGAAGTCACAGGGTAATGTGTGTTCCCTGAGTAAAGACATGCACAAGTATCTGGCCAACGTTCATTTTTCATGTTAGTTTGTTGTAAATAATCTTACATGCAATTTTGGCAGTTCCTTTCTGTAGGAATCTCTGCAAATAGGTTAACATACCGTGGCTCACAGAAAGCTGACACACAGTATTTATGAACAGAGAGGAAGTAAATTAATTTCAGGGTTCGATCCAACATTGGAGAAAGGCTTTTTGCAGTATTTATTTACCCAGCAATAAGAAGGTACAGTCCCTCTCTAGTCCAGCCATATTACCAGACAAGGAAAATTCTGCTGAGTTAGGACTACAGACAAGGGGTTAAAGAACTAGACGTTTGGTTTCTCAGTGTGCATCCCATACAGCCAGCCCTGTAAGAGCTGTCATTATTTGTAACATGCGCAGCAGAGAAATAGGTGGAGGAATGAAGCCATACATGTAAGGTAACACCCTTTTTTTTAAGCAACCACCATTTTTGCAATGACATGTACAAGGGTCATTTGGGGTGTTTTCCTTCCCTTGAAGTCTGGGTTTCCTGAGAGGAAGGAGAGCTGAAATACAGGAACAAGAGGCTGCACACCATTTCCAGCAGTGCAGTAGACCTTCATTGACATGGTTTAGGAACCACATCTGAATCTCCAAACTTCCTGATGTTCTCCCTTTGAAAGGAGGGAAGAGGGGGAAGGAGATGGGTGGAGAGGATGAAGAGGTGGTTCTGTCCTTTTAAAGGCCTTGCAAACACAGCAAAACTGCTCCCATGCCCTTAAATCTACCATTAAAAGTCGGTTGCAATACAAGTGGGATATACAAGGAAATGTTTCAACTAATAAAATGCACTGGACTAGCACCAAAAACTTCTGCTTTAAAAGCTGTTTATAATAAACAACAATTACTTACAGTATCCTTGCAAGATCATGAGAGGACTCAAAGATCGAAGAGTATCTGGTTCATCTGGTTGAGACCTGGAAAACACAGTGTCACGTATCAGCAAACAGCACCAGCAATCAACGTAATTTTTATGAGGGCTGTTTGAACAGGAGGAAATGTTCAAACCGAGACTGCTGGGCCACACTGTGACCTAATCCCGGCCAGAGAGAAGATCTGCCGTTCACTAGATCACCATTCATAAAAGAGGAAAAAATCTCAGCTCACTATAAGAACATCAGTTTGTCTGGGTTGTACCGCAGATCTTTTAAGCCTCTGTAAGGGTTAATGGGACCCTAGAGATAATAAATACATTATGCAGCTGTGTAGGTGCTAGGAAGATGAATATAGGTTGATTTTCACAAACTTAACCTATGCAGAGTGAGTCATAATTTGAACCTTGCGTCATTCAATAAATGGGTCTTTTGAAAGTCAACCCACTGTGAATGGGCTGCTTGCTCTCAGAAAGCAAGAACCCTGCTCTCCTGCCCACAGGCTGCCTAGTTGTAGGATCAAAAAAGCTCTTCTCCCTAGGTTACAATGGGATGGCAATAATAGGAGCCAAACAAACAACTACATGCTCGTGGGTTTGCTGCATCTCTCTTAAAAGGTCAAAAGGTTTTGACTGAAACAACTGTTTTTATTTCATGAAAGATTTCATTCTTAATCACAAATGCGTGCTCATCTCATTGCTACTTCTGCTGTGCCTTGTAACATTGTTTCTTTATTCAATTATGCCTCACATCAACTTTTAAATTAATACCTTCATTAGGAAGACCTTGAAAGTTTAGATAACTAACATTTGCTTTTGTGCATTACAAATGTAAGCTCCTGTGTGAAGGAAATTTTTCTATTTTGTAGTCACCCAGGGGAAAGAAAAGCAAGTAGAGAGGAGGTCTACATGTTCACAGGGATCTCAGCACTGAGGAGACAGAATAATCATCTTTTGTTGAATACGAAAATAACGAAAAACAAAGTAAACAATAGTCTTTTGTTCTGAACAAGAAAGGCAGGGCTTTAATAGTCTTTAAACGAGATAGAAAATTTCCATCCAAATGGAACCATGGAGTAGGTAGACACATTACAACGTTTTGGAGTTCAGTGATTAAATTTAATACTGTGCCAAACAGTGATTAGTTGATGAAGGGCATTCATAAACAGAATAGAAACAAGGGAAGTGTGGCTCCAGTATAGCATTGGGCCTCCAGTGCAGTTTGGTGTTCAGCTTTCTACTTTAATAACAGGGTTGAATGAAAAAAAGTTTAATTTGATTTATTTCCCTAAGGAAACTCAGTGCAACTGTAAACACAGGCTGACTGGTACACATTACTAAAACTTCAGCATTCAGGGTCAGATCCGAGAAAAGGGCTTGGGTACCAACTGAAGCACAGCAACGTATCCTTTTCTTCAGCATTTTTCCAGCTCACTAACTCAGTCCCCCCTGCTCAGAGTACTGGTACATGTGAATCCCATTACTACACACTGAATTCTCCCAACTCACTGTGCAGGCAAAGTAACATCCTAATTAATGCTTCTGAAGCCCAGCCTCAGAGCTGAGTCCTTTATGGATCTTTGCCTTAGTCCATTAAAATTCCCTGTTGAGCCCAATGCAACATGTTGTTCTTAACACCATACATACGTGACTAATGATCCAGGAGACCAGGAGCATAAATCCTTTTTAACTTGTCTGTGGTCTCTCCTAAGCCTACCCAACCCAGGCAGCAAGCGTGTGGTGCACGGAGAAGCCAGCAGCAATACATGAGCCCTGTGCATATAGGTAGATCAGGTTGGCTTCAGTGACTAGTCAGTGCTTTTGCAGAGGACAAGCGAGATCGTCCCCTGGTTTTATCAAACAAAGATTACACCCTGAACTCTGAGCTTTGAAGGAAATAAAATTTTCACTTCAGTTTCTGCTAAATGAACTACTCTGACCCATCCCAGTATCTTTAGTATCAGTATCTGAAGTCTCACATAAGACTCACGTAAGCCTCACAAAATACAAGCAAAATTACAATGAGATATATGTGCAGTAGAAGACATGGCAATTCTTTTCTTCTTTCTTTTCTAGCCTCACCTACTCCTCCAGTCTCAGCAAAGGCCATCATCATTTTACTTTGAAAAGAAGCCCTCTTACTTTAAAATCTATTTTGGACCAGATCTGTTCTTAGTTGCATTAGTATAAATCTGCTGTCTTCTCATGGACTTTCTCCAACTATATTCTGGTGTAAGCAAGATCAGAATCTTATTTTGGTGACAAATGGCTGGGTTATGTTAAAGGTCAACACTGGTGCAGGCCACCGATTTTGGCGAAATCCCATCTATTTATGGGGAAAATAATTTACATTTAAAAATTATTATAATAGCCACATGACTTTTTAAAAAAATTTGTTAATCTGGAGATAATGTTTCAAGCACTTTGCTTAAAATTTTAAATCCATCCATTAATTAACAATAATGAATCGCCAAGCATGTTATGGGTGCTAAGTTAGCTGCAGATTTCATAACAAGAAACTGAAACAAAAAAGTTGAGGGAAAACTGTCTTGGCGTCTCTAACACTTCAAATGAATGGTTTTGTAAAGCTCCTATGAGAACCCTCTGACACAGACAACTTCCCTGACTGCCAGAGGGCCTGGGAGCTGCTCTCATCAGTGGGAGAAACAAGTGATTTGTACCTTAGAAAAATTTCAGACTTATTTTATGTATGATTTGTGTTGCAGGTGGTGGTAACAGGTAAATCCTAGAGGCTTTCTCCACAATGATTAAATGCCAAGAAGTGGAGCAGTTTACTGGAACAGCAGCAGCTTCTAGTGTCTTCACAATGACAGTTTTAACTCAAAAGGAACGGTATTTTATATTCTGTGAAGCTGAGCTAGACCGTTTTGGCAGAGAGTCTGTCTGCCTACCAAGGGTGGGGTAGGTATTTACTATCTATATAATGACTTCCTACTGCAAATGGGTCAGGTAATTCAAATAACTAGCCAAAACTGCCTTTGGTCGAGTCTGGTGGAAGTCTAGCCTGTAAGTAAATACGTCCCTCTGCTACAGAGTGCACATCCTCCGTCATGTGATGTCTCAGCCATTTCCTGGTACCGCCACTCCAACAAATACTTCACTTTATCTCCCTCCGATTGTAACATCGGCAGTTTCACCACCGAGGTTGCTGTTGCTGCACTTTCTGGTGTCAATGGCCCGCTGTGAACTGAAAAAATACCTACTGAAAAAAACAGTCGAGCACTTGAATGATACCAGAGGCTCCTTCTTTCTCTGCCTTTGTTGTAGCACACCGGGCAATCATCCAGTTTGTCCGTTCTGCTTTTCCAGCTCCAAACCAAATGTTTCAGAATCCAGCCTGCACAAATAATCAGGTTTTAAACAAAAACTGCAGCCGAAGATCAGCTTGCCGCACGTGATCAGCGTACTGCATGGCTTTCCCTCAACCTGAGCCTGGGTGCCTTGCATTCAAACACGTGGATTGTGTCCGTTCTGGCATTTGGAGTGGGGTAAAAGGTATTGTGCGTGTGTGGTGGGGTGGTAAATCCCAAACTCGGCAAGATTTCAGAGGTGCTGTCTTGCACAGTGGTTAAGAAATAACTCATTTCTGGTTGAAAAGTTAAAAGAAAGGTATGAAGTAACTTGAATGGAAAGAAATAACTACCAGCTCCTAGGCGGTTCCTGCAGGCGCTATGGATGGAGCAGGCTGCCCTGTCTGGTGGCAAATCTCAATTCTGCACAAAGCAGCCTCCCGCAACAGCCCCCGAGAGAGATACTGGGAAAGGCGGCAGAGGTTACTGGGAAGATCTTGCAAGTATTCAGAAGGCAGCTGTTTGCCAAAAGCATAGTGGTATGGCTTTCTTCACCATAAACATTTTGGGCCACGCTGTTCATACTGCGCCAGTTCACTGAATGTCTACCAATGAAAGTGAGAGGAAATTTTGACAAGCTCTGCAGTGAGTAACAAATCTTGCTAAGAAAGTCAAAGTTATTCCAGCAGACTACAGTTAGCTGAACCGCAAAAAGAGAGGTCCTGAGGAGCAAGGAGACCCTACAGATACAAGTCAGCATGAAGTGTCACCATGTTTCATAACTCAGTACTTTACTGGAAACCAAGTCAGCAAAACAAAATGATGTTCACAGACTCTAGTGGGCTCTGGATTAGACTGAGGTCTTCTGGGGAAGAGCTTCAGAGAGTAGCTCTTTTAAAACAAAATTTCTGAAAATTAACAAGTTATTTCATAGATGAACTATGTCATCATGAAAAGTTTTTGCTCATCTATCTTTCAAAACAAGCACACTTCTGTAAAGAACAAATGAATGTCAATATTATTCCTAAATGTATTTGAAAATTAATACTGTAACCACGTGTCACTTAAAAGCACTCTGTTTTGATCTTCACAAGGTTATCCCAGTTGCTTTGCCCCATAAAATTAACCACAAACACAATAGTGGATGAGTCAGAACACAAAGCTGACTCTAAGAGAAGGGATAAATGCCTCTGGAGAGCACAGCAAAGCAGGAGGCATGAACCAAAGTTAAGGGTGCAACAGTGTGCGCCAACAGTTGAACAAACAGCGGCTGGGATAAAGGGAAAACGCTTTTCTGTTAAAATTCTCCTTTATTTCAAGCTGCTCCACCTCTCACCAAGGCAAACAACTCTTGCAGGGCCTGGAACACCTGACCTGATGGACCAAAGTCTGAACTGGAAAGATGTGAGCTACAAGACGCAAGCTCTGAGCAGGAAGGTGGCCCACGGGCTCTGGCACTTTTGCACAGCAGCTTTGAAAAGAGTTTCCAAGGGGCTTACACAAAAAGTCCTTTCACAAGGGCTCCATAAAATACACCTGAAGAAAGACCGTTAGGAGGAGACTTGGTTTAGCTCTGCTCTCTTCTGTTTAGCTCTGTTCTCTTCTGTTTAGCTCAGGTGTTGTTTTTTCACACACAGAAACACATGTACAGACTTAGTACACCATACAATGCCTCACTAAAGTCATCAAGTGGTGGTTATAACTTCATCCAAGATCAACAAGGTCTTTTTCCACAAGCAATCCTTTGTGTTTGGGAAGCCTTTGCCCTGAATTTTACTGTCTCCCAATCAACTAACAGGTGCTCTGCAGTCAAACACGAGCTATTTAAGGGCAACCTGCATAACAACTTCCCAGGCTGGCAAGCAATCTTAAATAGTAGTTAGGTACTGGAATGGGTAAGTTTTATTCAGAAACACTCCCAACAGGAAAAGAAAGGGGGGGGGGGGGGGGGGGGGGGGGGCGCGTGGGGAAAGAAGAGGGAAAATGATATCTTTCTTGGTTTCCATTTAGTCTTCTCTTTCATATGTTGGCATAATAACTCTCAGAGAAGAGAACGAGGCTCCCAAAACCAGACACTGTGGTAATCTGACATTATACAGTGGTTGTTCTTAAAACTTTCCAGTTTAGTTTTGGTCAACAACATAATGTGCTGATTGTATATGTGATATTTTCTCCACTTTCACAGGGCACAGATAGCCATATGCTGCTAATACTGAAAGCATGTTATTTTGGGCAATTTGAGTTATACTTTTTTCCCTGGAGAAAGCATTTTGGTACAGGACAAAAAAGTGAAAAAGCTCTCTCAGCTAGATGCCAGATGTGTCATTTTGCATTGTAAAGCCACACCAGGATTTTATAAGCCATGCAACTCCTCATTTGAGTACCATTCCCGCATCAGATTTTTAAAGTGTTTCTTAGGATCAATGCATTGTATGGCATAAAATGGGATGTTTCTCATATAAAAGTCCCTGCTAAGAGCATTGTATATACGCTGCCTTATGTCCCCAGATGGGTAGCACCATATCATTGGTTTCTTTGGTCTAACATCACCTAGGAAGGGCTTCTGGATTCTTATAAATTCATGTGATCCAGAAGAGACTGCCGCTGTGCTCCACTACTGAAGGTCTAAAAAAAGACATCTGCCAAACTCAGAGGATGTGGGAAAGGTGTCAGTGCCTTGAAGTTCATTCAGATGAGGAAACCGAGAGAGTATCAAACAAAGACAAAAAAATGCATCAAAGTCCGCTGTGTGCCTCCAGTAACATGTTTAATTGCAAGGAGCAACGTGGGGCTGTCACTTAGTCTACACAAGAGTAAGCAATAGCTCCCGTCACAACCTCATCAGTCCCTCCACTCGCAGAGGCCGAGGGCACAGGGTGACACGTGGTCAAGAAGGTGCCTTGGTGCAAAGGTGCATGGGAGGACCTATGCAAGTGGCATTGCTGGAAAGAAGTCTTGGGATCACCAAATACACATGAGCCCTCATGATCTCCTGGATGGAAAAAGTACTACTCATTTGCTGAGATGCTATACAATTACTCAAGAGTGAAATACATCCCTGTGTAAGTGCTGTTTCCAGGCAATGATGGAATTATATTATTCAGGAGATTGTGACATTACTGTAAGTGCCATCGTTTCTGCTACTGTAATGTTTCAGTCTGCATAAAAACAAAACTCTTACCTCTCCTCTGTACTCTTCCTCTCCGGTGCCAATATACAAGTAGTGGCACTGCATCTCTTACATTTAATCATAACTATTGATATTTATGGGGCATGTGAATACATGAGCAGGAGAGACAAAGAAGAAAGAAGCAGGCACAGGGCCTGCTGGCTGTGAAACAAGAAAGGCTGTGTCACAGGGAGCACGTCAAACACATAAATAGCACCTGTGGTGTTACAATAACGAAAAAGAAAAGTATTTTTACGGTGTAGTCTTAACACATATTATACCAGGCCCAGTAACACACGCACATGGGAACAGCCGTACCAGCGAGAGCCAGCAAAGCTCCAGAAACTGTTCCATAACAAAATCCCCAAAGCAGCACGTAGGCTACAGCATCAGAGGTGCAGCTAGAAGACAGACAGCATCTTCCCATGTACAGTGGAACATTTATTAGGATATACAGATCTCTGCAAGCGAACTGTCTCTGCTTGCACCAAAAAAAGGCATTGCCTGTGGACAACCAACTAATGGGTAGGATTAGATACGCATGGGAGATGGCAGCTTACATCATTTAAACCTGGACAGGCCTGCTAGACAGAGCAGAGGGCAGCAGGTGCAGAGACTTGCTCTTTGAAGACTCTTACTCAGTATCAGTTGTGCAACAGGTTATCAGCGTGGGTTGCTTCCGTATACGGTCATGACCCATAAGAGTGGAAAAACTTGTTTTGTAGTAGTGTAGGGATTTTCCTGAACTAGGTTAAATAATATTTATTTAACTAAAGCCTGCAGCTGCTAGAGCTGCTCTGGACTGACATTAGCATAGCTGAGATCTTTCATCTTCTCTCATCTGCTACAATGCAGAAAATCAGTGTCGATTCATTTTTGTATTCATTCAACGTTCATACCATAAACTCAGAATTGGTTTTCTGGATCCCTCGATCCTTCAGACAGAGAAATCTGACAATTTCTCAAACCACAGGAAACTTAAAAATAGCACTTGTTCCAGCACAGCTACACATTGTTGTTCTTGAAATCTGGGTTAGAAAAAACTGACGGAGTATTTTCTCTGTAAGACGGAGACCTGAAGCAAAGTGTCTCTACTACTGCATCCCTTTATTTAAACAACTAACCTGGTGAACAGAAGAGCTACTGACGCCAGATTTGCTATTGATTTTGTTTCCTGAGACTAATTCCTACGTGGATTCCCCGGTGTCTAGTAAGTGTTTCACCTCTACTGCAATCATTCCTGGGGAGAGGGGAAGGCACAAGATAGGGAGACACAGCTTGGGCCTTTTTACTTTCACTAAACATCCAGGATTTTATTTTCAAGACCTCCACCCTCCTCATTTGAAGAGCAGGTTGAAAAGTTTCTGGAGAAGAAATTCAGACATTTCTTTAGCAAACTATGGTAAATATTCTCCCTGCCCTGCAAGCTTTATCATCTAAGGGAAGCAGGTACTAGTGAGAGTTCTGCAGAAATCCACTGGCATACTCTACAAAGCGCTTTTTAGGATTACTCTCAGGAAAGCAGAATACAGACCTCGCCTGGCACAACTCAACAGCCTCTACTGAATGCAGCAATGTTGTACTTACTCACCCTTCACCCTCATACTGCAGGGGGGGTAACAGCGCTGTTTCCCCTGGAGGAGACAAATAGATTTATTTAGATCTAGGCTAGAGATATTTAGTTTTAGACTAATCTAAATTCAATTAACAGCGCCAGATTTGGACTCAAGATGGATGCTACTACAGAGTGCTCCTCCCTGCTAAATGTGCCCGATGAAGAATTTTATTACCCCACACAGCAACTGCAGCTGCCTCCCTTCTTCCTACCTGAGCACACTTGCACTTAAGAATCTTCTTGGCTAGCAAAAGTAGAGACATTACATGTTCCAATAGGTAGGGTTTGGTACAGTCTAATACAATGGTGAAAGTAGAGCAACAGATGTGTCACCTTAATTCTGTTTAGGGACCTATGTTTACTTAATACGCATTTGCCTACTTTAAGCAGCCTCTCAATACTATATACTTCTGCTCTTACCCCCTTTTTTACACTTTGGCTGCAGTATTTCAACAACTAAGGGGATAACTTCCACTACAAAGATGCTTAACAGTATTTTCAATTACAGTCTGCTTGTGAAGAGCCTGCAGCACTTTCTTCATAATTCTTTTTAAGTACAGACTATTAACGAAGGCCTGTAATGTCCGGACAGAGTCTACACACAGGGAAGAGATTATGATTTACAAATTATGTTTCTTTTCCACTGTAGGTAGATCAGTATGTGCTGAGAGTAAATCTGCTATCTTTTGGGAATATTTCCAGTTAACTCCATTCTAACCACATTTGCTTTGCTTGGTGCTTCAGGAACTGAAACTAGCTTGGCTCCAGCAATAAATAACTGAGCAGGAAATAGCAGAAGGTTTACCATATACAGGCTGCCCAGGGGTGGAGTGATATATTAAACTAAAAATACAGCAAGGATTGGTTTGGGGAGATTCAGATTGGTTCCATTTTAATTAGGAGATATACAAGCTCCCAGTGCTGGTGATTGAGTTATCTCCATTGAAAACACATTCACATATTCAAATGTCACCATGCTTCAAAAAGGGAAGTGTTGAGACATAAAAGCTTAATGCCCCAAAATGAGGATCTGGACAAAAAATGCATTCTGCACTTTGCCAGTGTGCCCCATGCCCTTTAGCAGTTAGGGTGCCTCCCTCTGCCCCATCCCACACACAAGTAACAGGATTAGAGAAGACTTTTAACCGTCCATCAGAAAATTCAGTAGCAATGCTAACCTGATAGGAAGTTTAATCATGGGTGGAGATGGTGGGTTTTGAGAGGAACAGACTTAACTACTCAGATGAAAAGGGGCTAGCAGAATACAATGCTGCAAATACAATATAAAATTTGAGGAAATTTTGGCAAGGGAGTAGTTGCCAACCAAGTCCCAAGTCATTAGAGGAAAGAATTAACTACCAAAATATCCTTAGAATCAAGAATTTAAATCCCTTAAACTACTGTCCAATCTTTGAGTTAATTTGTTATAAAGATGGAATAGAAGAGAGTTTGTGCCCTTAGCCACCTCTGATACACGCTAAGGTAGCACAGCACAATCAGTGAATCAAGGTCAAACAAGCAGATATGAAATCCAGTTCCAGACTTGGGTAGCACACTCTACGTCTGACCCCATGTTATTCTTTGAACAATAAATATTCTACTGTCTCCCAATCAAATTCTGGAAGAATGAATTGTACTGCAGATCTTAACTGGACTGCAAAAATAAAAGCTAGACAGCTCATTTATTGATACTGTGAGATATCCAAACAAGTAATTTTACTGCTATTAAGCAAAATATAACAGCTGGAAAAATAAACCTCAAGCTGTCATTGAGAGTTCAGCTACAGAGAAAGAAAGTGAAATGGTTGAAACAACCAGAAAAAGCACTTCCCAAGGAACGCTGAGAATGGGGTGAGCCCCAGTTACTCTGATTGCTGGCAGATCAATGTGGCTGTTTGCTTTGATGGATGCAGAGATGGGAAGTCAGGTGGGAAGCTGTCCCCATGAAAGTAAATCTGTGTTGTATCTAATCCACTGGGGAGGAAAACTGTGGGAAAAAAAATTACTTTTGGTGAAGTAGGAAGCATGCAAGCCTGCTACACTGTTCTTGCTGTACTTCAGAGGAAAACAGGAGCACAGATGTTAACACTGAGGTCTCCCTAAGCTAGAAAAAAGAAAAGGCAAAGAAAAGAGTGCCTATCCATGAAAGTTACTCCCATCATTGTAAGTCTTCCCAGTTCTATTTAAAGAAAGCAAAAGAACCAGCAGAAGAAGCTGTGTTTTGCAGCTCTGCATAAACACCCGCAGATAAGGGTGGTACCAGGTGTCAGCTAGCCCTGCAAAGTCACTGAAATGTCAAGGATTGTTTTTCCTCTACTCCCTTTCTCTTTCCTCCGACTGGGAACTGCCAATGTTTATTTAAAAGATATCCCTTGTATTTGGCAAGAATGCCAGCAGGGTAGACGTTAATGGATTATTATTTGGAGCTGGAAGCCTGCCAAGATGATAAGGATAGCCTGCCTACCCAAAGCCCAAAGCCATGCCATTAACAGTGGGAGTCAGAAATGAAATCGTCCTGCCAGATGCTTTGCTATACTGAGTACAGCAGAGACTTAAAAAGCGAGCTGCCTCCAACTTATATTTGATCTGACCTATAAAAATAATTTAAAAAGAGGCAGACATGGGCTGTAATGGAGGACTAATCCATCTGTAAGACCCAGGTCTGATTCTCCTCTTTTGCAGCAGCGTGGAGAATTTGTTCAAACCACCGTGAAGTCACTGTGCATGTTTCTGTTCACTTCTCTGCCCTTGAACTAGATCTCAACCTGGAAGCCTTGAACTCAACTGCTAAAAGCAGCGCAAGTGAGAGACCTCATTGTACTGCTGCAGCTTCAACAGTAGAATGACAACAAAAACATACCTCATTTTTAGCTCTGCTCCGAAGAGGAGGAGCATGTCTTTGTGTAGCTATCCCCACAGTAAAATGGTTAATGCCAGTACTCCCCAAGAAGGCAAGCCTGAAGGAATGTGATATTTTGTGTCTGAAATATATTTAGATTAACATTGTTTACTATTAATCTTTCTCTCCGCAAAGCCCTTTCTTTCCCAACAGACGAAAACCGACCAGGATCACTCCACCCTTGTTATCATATGTTCTTTGGAAGACGACCTTTTCCATGGCCCATCAGACAGCATGGACTGTAATTAAGGTGCTTATAATACAATTTAGTAAAAGCAGGAGCTGGGGCACAGTAGCATTTACTGCTGTGATTGAAAGCCTTAAAGGTTATGTGGAATTTACCAAGTAGTAATTTTATCTGTTTGGAGCTGGCAAAAAAAAGAAACTTTGTACTCATTTGAGATGTTGGTCTGCCACTAATGAAGTCGAAGTAAATAGGGCTGCTTTCCTACTTCTCATGAATTCATGCAATGAAGTATTACCCCAAACAGGTGTTCCCTCCAAAAAGAAAACACGCATAAAGATTTAGCTACTTTTTTTTTTTTTTTTTTCCTGTGGATTTCTTTTTTCTCACCTTAAATATGCTTAAAACAGGATCACATACTGTTACCTCAGGGAGAACACACAGCCCACCTTTGGCAGTGACCTCTCCTGGCTCTAATGTGGACTGTGTTTAAAGTCAGGTTCAGAACATGGTAACACCCTCATGTAGAGCAGTCAGTCATTTCATACCAAGAGAGAGGGCTAATACTTCCAAGGGAAATTCAGTGCTGAAATAAAAATACATGTCTTTACTAACTTCTGACATTTCACTGTGCCTTTGTGCAACCGGTCCTGAGGTTTTTAAGCAGGATTGTTCTCTGAAACAGAACTCTACCAGCAACACAAAATTCAGACATCTGGAGCTGTAGAGTCACCCTCAGTATCAAGGCCATCATAAGGGAAGTGTCGACTACACAAGTCAAGAGAGAACTAATCTAACAGCAAACCTGGGGTCTGGAAGTTGGTCTGACTTTCTGTCTGCTTTTCATACTGTGCTAGTATTGCAGACATTTGAGTACTTGCCCTGTAGCTAAGGTAGCACAGTAGGGCTGGTTCTGAATGGTTCTGTCTTCTCCCTGCTAACCTTCTGAAAGAAGAATAAGGAAGGAAAAAACCTCCTCTTTTTCATCTGATATCCCTGTCCAGTTTCTTGATGGGAAGATACATGAAGTTACAAAGTCTTTTTGATGAATGCATAAAGAATTAAATGACATTGAAGGCATTCTACTTTCTGAAGGTAACTTACATTTTTAGATTGATGCTTAAATTGGAATGCACAGTTTAAACAACTCTAGACTTATTTTACTCCACAGTCCTCAAGGAGAATCTTCACAACAGGAAGGTGTTAATCGCTGAAACTCTGCTGGGTTGTCAGCAGCGAAGTTATTGAATTCTTGGATGTAGCTTTGTATTAGCATCAATTCCTGTGGTGATTATTTAGTGTGGAGGTTATTTGGCATCTAAGTGACTCGTTCTCACAGCCGTGAATTACTGGAGCTGAAGAAAGGTAAGAGTGTAGTGCATGAGGCTGTGATGGCACATGCAAAACAGTTTGTAGAGAAAAAGAGAGCTGCTGCAAAGAAGGATAAACAACTCGGGTCTGTAAACACCATTTATTATTGTTTCTTTATCATTCACTAGGAAACAAAGATTGTGTTTCTCAGCAGCAGCTTTACCATTACAAATAGCAATCTGATTCCATGGTATCACAGCTTATTCCTAGCACTAGGAGTGGGTGCACCAAGGAAGGACAGATGGAGGCTGTGCCACAATCAACATTCAGTAGGGTGTCTGTCCTCACCCACTCATCTGCCTTCTCATTCCTCCCTGACTGCACTGGGACTGCTCCGACCCCACCCCATAAGCTGTTTCTTCCATGCTGTCTCCTTAGTTGTTTTTCAAGAGCTTTCTTGCTGCCCACATGTGTCTCCTCCTCCTCTTGGATGCTGTGTTTTCTGCAGAAGCAACAGATTGCTGTGATGTTGTCCTTTTGATCTAATGAGAAAAACTCCTACAACAATGATGTGCATGTGTTTCTCTCCACGTTATTTAAGAAGGGGGCTTGGAGGCACACATCTCTCCCAGGATCCTCCTTTTTCTGTAGGTCCTACCTTTACTGCCACTGCTCTCTCAGCTTATTAATAAGCTGTTCTCTCCCCAGGCCTAAATCTTCATCACTTCTTCTCGCTCTCACCATGCAGCCATCAGCATCCTCACACTTTCCCAGCCCTCCCTGTGGACTGCTGCTACTATTCTCCAAGGTAAAACCTTTCACACACAGCAAGTGTAGGAATGAGCTCAATCTCACTTCCCATAACCTGATGTGCAATGCTTACCAAGTTCTTAATCACTGTGTATTTCTCCACGGCTTGAGCACAACACAGGGTTTTCCAAAGTGAGACACAAAAGCCTAACAGGCTTCCAGGGTCACTGCTAAAACCCCATACAGCACTTGTCCATTGTCTCTGCTATCCCATCTCTGGTAACAGCTCATCAACAGAATGAGCTCTTTGTGGTTGAGTTTTACAGGGATATCAGGTTTCTTTCTTAGTTTTGCTCGTGATCATTTTATTTCTGAATCACGGACTCAAGTACAGATTTTAAAACTGGCAATGATCGTTCCTCGTACTGAGACTGTTCTAAGATCTCCAAAACCTATATTCTCACACAAATAAATTTAGCCTTTCGAATCATCTGGGGAAAATAACAAATAGTTGTACTCATCTTACTACAGGCAGTGAGGTAGTTACAGATCTGCCAAAAGACAAACCTGGGCGTTGGTGGTAGAAGAACCCAGCTCCAAAACCTGCTCCTCAAATCGTTTTCTAAATCACTTGGAGCATCAGCTAACAAATCATCTGAGCCTTTGTGCTGTGGTTAATCTCAACGCAGAAAGAAGCACTGCTTGGCACAAAAGCTAACTCTCGCTGACCAAAGGAAGTATCAGAGTGCATTTTCTTAGTAATTAGAGCTGCACCTACCAAAAGGAACTTACCACAATGGACAATATCATTCCCTTCAACAATGTAACACACCTCAGGATTATCAGTTTCTTTTTAGAAAATTCTCCTTTACACCTCTCACCTTCATTCTCAGCACTTTATCGGATCGCTTATATTTCTCTGTAAATTCCACCTGCCTTCCAAAGTCTCCTGTCTCCCCCCACAACAGCACTGGTGGGCTCTTCCTACCACTGGTACTGACTCAGCCTGGGACCACGTACGCTACAGCTCCCAGGGCTGCAGTTTGAACCCCATAAAACAGCTACTTCACTTCTGGAGGCTTCAAAGACTATGTCTGCCAAGCGCTAGCTCAGCTCCTCCCGTACAGACACCTGATGGGAGTGTCACAAACTAACACGGGACCAGTCAGCGAGGGTGCTGTGCTCTCCTGCAGGAGACAGGAAAGCAGATCTGATACAGTGTGGGAATGGGGGTCACCCACGAGGGCTGGCTGCTCGTACACCTCTCCCCCAGAGCTCTGCTATCAAGGCCTCGGTGTTAATGTATGTGACATGTCACGTGTACCTGGGGGAACCTCGTGGAAGTTAAGACATACCAGCTCCTGTGTGAAGCCACCTTGAAACATCTGGCAAGGCCTAGGCACAGCAAGGTTGCACACACAACTTGGAGTAAGTTTGAGCTTTTGCCATTCAGCGTATGATAAAGAATCCTCTGTACGTTCAGGGAACTCCCACGTGCTGCTGCTGATATGAGGGAAAATGGCCCAAATTGGGGATCCCGGCTTTAAGAGAGCACCACACATGGGATTATCATCCAAGAATAAAGTGTCTTTCCATCACTATCAAGCAGACTCAGTCTCTCTGAGAGGATGTTGATACACGACACAAGACAAGTCTCATGCATGTACCTACCCATACTCTTTTCAAACTTCAGAGTGCCCGTGTTTTTTCTGGTGTTAAAATGTCTTTTTGGTCACAGCGAGGCAGGACTGTGAGCATCCATTCTGAACATACTCTCTGAGAGCCCAGCCGTGCACTCAAACTGCTCCCATGCACTTCATTAAAGTGGAAAGAAAAAAGAACAATGCTCCTGGAGCTCAGTTAGGTCAGAGACAAGGTCTCATTTGCCCACTTGCCTCATTTTGCCATCATCTTGAAGGCAAAAATAGGGGGTGGGAAGGCACCAGGAGAGTAGAGCATCATAAATCATTCACTGTATTAGCAGGAGGCTGGATCAGCAAGCCCTGCTCATTTAGCTACCTTAAATTTCATCCAACCTGCTTATCCCCCCCCCTGCAGGAATAACAGACCACTTGAAAGGTAATATTTTTGCTATTAGTGAAGAAAGGAAAAAATGTGATCTTTGCTGTAGCATGGGAATAATTTTTCCAGAGCTACATAGAATGAGCCAGAGTGAATACTGCTATTTTTGGCAATAGCCCTCCTGCTTAGCTCACATCAATAATTTTAATGCTTTATTTGTGGTTTGGGTTGTAAGCAATGGTGAAAGCCTGCGGACGAAAAAAAAAGCGGCAAAATTTGCTAAATAATTTTGAGTTCATGACATTCATAAAAATACACGAATGTTTTCAGAATTTTTAGAGTCCATACATGCTCATAAAGCTGAGCTATGAAAGCATTTTATTTTACATATGCAAACATGACTGAATTACTCTTTATGAGGTTTTAATTGGACCTTTAAGGTTTCAGTGGTTACAATGACAGACTGTCAAACACATTCTTAGATTCCTGTGTCTTGCAATGTCATTAATACAGAGAATCTCATGTTTTGTCCCAGTAGCATTTTTCTCAGTATTTTTCACTTTTTATACCACAGCAGCACCCAGAAGTCCCACTGGTGTTTCAGGTGCTGCATAAACACAGAACTAAACCAGATTTTCAAGGTCTCAAAGCACTTTACATTTTATGGGGAGATATTTCACTACAATAATTACAGCTTATGCTGTATCGTCTTCCTTGCACTCCTCCTGCGGTTTTGACCCCTATGAGGGTGGCCTGCTTTTCAGAGCTGCAGAGATCCCAGCGCTCCCTCTGATCACTCTCCTCCTACATGCCACTGCTTACTCTTTCTTTTCCCAAATCTGCTTTGGGAAAAAAACCAGTACCACTGGACTATATTTGGAAAAGGTGTACCATAGGTGGGGACTTGTCCAGCTGACAAGTCTGTTGTCCCCCAAAGATCACTGCAGACTGGTCACAGGGTTTAAACCACTGTTTATTTCAGAAGAAAAAGCTTGATTCTTCACTGGAGTAAACCAGCAAAGCTCAGTGAATCTACACTGATCAGCTCAAACCAGAATTTGCTCAAGTCACAGTAATAGGCACTGAGCAAAACCATTTCATTGTGGAAAACCAGATAAAAACTGCAGGCACATCTGAACACCTAGGGCTGAACAGAAAAGGGCTCTCTTGCTCCTGAAAAATGTTCCCTTCCTCTATCTACAGAACTTATCAAAAGTAATTTGTCAAAAATGCACCAAAAAAGTGTATAGTTGACCATCCCTACAAAAATCCCATTAAAGTATGAACTGGCTCATAACAGTCCCAACCCATCCAAATATTCACAATCTCTTAAGTACAAGAGGAATCATACTCTAGTTAGTCATGCTACTCAGGTTACTGTAGTTAGGCATGTACTTAATTACTCAGTTGGATCAGCCAAGGAGAAGTATTAGCTGGGACAAATTGTGTCTCCAACAAATCAAGTAATGAAGATACTATTAGTATTCATGAAAGAATAAAGATATTGTCATATTTTTAACAGGCAAACAACTATACAGAAGCATCAACTCAGGCTCAGCAGTTCTAGTTTAGGACTGTTGCTAAGTGAGTAACTTAGGTTAGAGGAGGAATAATCATTTTTACTACTCCATAGCAACTCTGTTTTTTCCTAAAAATTACATAACAGAATCACAGAATCATCTCGGTTGGAAAAGCCCCTGAAGCTCCTCCAGCCCAACCATGACCCTCACCCTGACCGTCCCCAACTCCCCCAGATCCCTCAGCACTGGCTCAGCCCAACTCTTCAACCCCCCCAGGGATCCCGGGGACTCCCCCCCTGCCCTGGGCAGCCCATTCCAACGCCCAACAGCCCCTTCTGCACAGAAATCCTTCCTCAGAGCCAGCCTGACCCTGCCCTGGGCAGCTTGAGGCCATTCCCTCGGGGCCTGGCGCTGGGGCCTTGGCTCCAGAGACTCATCCCCCCTCTCTGCCCCCTCCTGGCAGGGAGTTGCAGAGGGCCAGGAGGTCTCCCCTCAGCCTCCTCTTCTCCAGACTGAACCCCCCCAGTTCCCCCAGCCGCTCCCCAGCAGACCTGTGCTCCAGACCCTGCCCCAGCTCCGTTGCCCTTCTCTGGCCACGCTCGAGTCATTCAATGGCCTTTTTGGGGTGAGGGGCCCAACACTGAACCCAGGAATCGAGGGGTGGCCTCACCAGTGCCGAGTACAGGGCTCAGATCCCTTCCCTGTCCCTGCTGGCCACGCCAGTGCTGACACAAGCCAGGATGCCATTGGCCTTCTTGGCCACATGGGCACACTGCTGGCTCATTCTCAACCCCCCCAGGTCCCTCTCTGACTGGCAGCTCTCCAGCCACTCCTCCCCAGGCCTGTAGCCCTGCTGGGGGTTGTTGTGGCCCAAGGGCAGCCCCCGGCATTTGCCCTCAGTGAAACTCCCCCAGTTGGGCTCAGCCCATGGCTCCAGCCTGTCCAGGTCTCTCTGCAGAGCCTCCCACCCTCGAGCAGATCAACGTTCCCACCCAACTGGGTGTCATCTGCAAACTGACTGAGGGTGCCCTCGATCCACTCATCCAGATCATCAGTAAAGATGTTAAACAGGAGTGGCCCCAAAACTGAGCCCTGGGGACACAACTTGTGACTGGCTGCCAAAAGGATTTAACTCCGTTCACCACAATTCTTTGGGCCCGGCCATCCAGCCAGTTTTTTACCCAGAAAAACATGTTTAAGTTCTGCAAATTCTGCAGCCAACATCAAGTTCAAAATGATCACATTAACAGAAGGAAAAGTGCAAGAAGAGAAATTCTAGTGCCTTCCTCCAGTCCACAAACACACATTAATGATGTCAGGCTGAGACTTACACATACAAGGTTAAGTGACCGGTAAATTTTATTTTATTTTTTTTAATTGGAAGCTAACAGCCTAGCAGGGCCATCTGCATCATGTTTACAACAGCATGTACTGGCTGCAATTAGGAATTGTGGATTTGATCATTAGTTCACTGGTTTAAACACAAATGCATTGGCTGAAATACAGTCATGCTGGGTTTAATAACAGTGATTGCAGAGTGCATTATTTTAGTTCATGTTAGTACTATGAAGACTTGGGGAAAAACTTTTTGGCAGACATACCCATCTTTTAAATTCTGTGGAGCAAACAACTGACACTCTGGCCCCTTGCCCCTTAAATCAAAGTATACCCAGAAAGCACATCTGGACCAGTTTCCCAACTGGGCTAGAGCCCCAGTAAGCCCCTTCCACTTGTTCTCCTCCCTTGCTTGAAGAACCTCAAAAAGCATCAAGCCAGACGGTAAGAATGAGAATGACCTATAAATCAGCAGCCCTGTGGACTTGACACACACCTCGAGGGCAAGACACCATTTCAATGAGTGATCCAGAAAACAATGTTCTCTCTTAAAAATGAAAACCCACTCCTAAAACGTAGTGATTAAGACCATTCCTGCAAGCTAGACATAGAGGTTCAAGGCCCTCTGGAGAAAAGGGATTAGATCCCAGCTTTCCTTACAGCCTGGGTAAGAATTCCTGTTATTAGACTCACTATTTTTTAATTCTATAAATCCACTTATTAGCATTTGATAAAACAGCGATGTATTCACAAAAAAGAAAATACCAATTCTCAGACAAAGATTAAACTGGGAGCAGCAACAACTGCATTTTCTAGTAAAATTACACTTCTGAAAAATAAGCTATAATTATAAAATATTAATGCACAGCCACCTTGATCAATGGAGTGTGCCTCCTCAAATATTCATAACCAGTAACTACAACTACAGTGGGATCTTCACTTGGAGGATAGAAGTTTTCACAATGTCTCTCTGCAAGATGATGAGTTATCTTTCACCATATTGCAATGTGTTCAAACTGAGTAGACTATCCTCAGACCAAGAACACCTCTCCCTTTTCACACATCTCTTTAAAACCAAAATTGATATTTTCAACTATTGTAGCTTTGCTACATAACCTTCTAGCTCAAGCCACTGCCTGAGGCACAGTTACTGTGAATCATTATGTAGAAAAATATTACCCAGCATAAGGCAGCAAAGTATGTTAGAAAGAGTATCAGTGTCTATATACCTACAGCCTGACACACTAGAGAGTCACTCCACTATGACTTGATGAGAATGGGTGAATTTACAATAGCATAAAGCTGGAATAACAGTGGTTGAAAGGAACTAAATAGGAATCAGCCTCAAACTGATTAGGGGCCGTCAAGGAACATGTGGCCTCAATCATGACAACACTGGGTTTGAGAACAAAAGCTACTTCTCCCTTTCATGGGGACACTTCTTGAATTACATACTCCTTTGAGACAGGAGACGTGCTAGGCCATGATAGGCAGATAACCACTAGCCTAGGCAAAAGACTTCCTTCTGCTCTACACTACTTTAATTATCTTAAGCAGGATTTTACAAATAAAAAGCATCACTTCCTAGCTCCTCTCAGTATATTCCACCCGTCACAATGTATTTCAGGGACCACAAACCACATGCCAAATATGCCCTCTGACTTCAGTTCCAATAGCATATGGCCAAGGGTTTCCGAGTTATTATTTGATAATACTGAAAGGTATTACAGTGTGTGGTCCATCAAAGGCATCTGAACAGTTCATTCACCCCACAGCAAAGGAAGGTTTTCCCATGCTGGTAAATTCTAGCCTGCCTGTAATTTGAAAAGGGTGATTTTTAGAGCTGGTTACAATTTAAACCTTCCAACTTTGAGCACTTTTTGGACTATAATGTCAATGTTCATTAGGGGAGGAAATACGAGAAAAATTCCATTAAAATTTAGAAAGTTTTAGACGACTATTTGTTTTACCTCACATTTGGAGGGCATCAGCATTCTTGTACAAGCGGTATTACACAAAATAAATGCAGCATAATGAACTCTAGTTCAGAAAGGGAGCACAATTTTATAGAGTCAAATTCATTGGGAAGCCTCCTCACACATCAGAAAATTACATTTTAGCCTAATGTGCAAAAACATTATGTAAATGTCCTTTCTCCCTCCCATCCTTAATAACTTTTGAACCAACTAGCAGATTTCAAAGACATTTAACAGGGCAGAAGAGATTTCTAAGATATTAAACTTCTATGAACTGTGTGCAAACAGGTATGTGGGTAGACAAGAAAAAGGTGATTAGTGCTTCCAGCAAGGGAAAGGTGGCAAAATGGGCTTGTACTTAATGAGACATCGCTATTTTCCACACTGGAAATGATGCTTTTCCCAGTGGTGAGATATTTAATTACAGTTTTGACCTTATATTCACTAAAAAAAATCCACCACAGAAAACCAGAGTCAATGTATTTCACTACTTCTGGTTTGGACTAAACTCTTTGTCTGGAAAACAAGGTAACAAGAAAACTTTCTGGTTAAAAGACTTAAAAAGTGATGGTTGACCTACAGGTGACAGTAAGTGTGCAGACAAAGAGAATACAATAGCAGCATTTTGATTTATAAAAAAAAGAAAAGGAGCACCTGCTAAGTTTGATCAGATTTCCTCCTCTCACCCCAACCTGAAAATATAAACAGATGGGGTGCCTCAGGTAAAAGATATCTGGCAGTATGCAAAGATCTGTTCCCACTGGTAATGAGTAGATGGATCATATTAATAAAATAAATATTATTTTTAGCTAAAATGTCAGTTGTATTTCATGGGGTTTTTCCTCCCATTTCTGAACAGACCATGCTGGTTTCAAGGTGAAATCATCTGGCATGTTGCTAGGATTGATCTGTAGAAAATTATGGATTAAAAAAACCCCATCCAAACCAATAGCAAATGACCACCACTGTCACACTTTTCATGTGGGTCATTGCTGCAGCCTCAAACTTATCATTTGTACTGGGCAAAGACCTCCTGATGCAATTCATTCCTTTTAAATAATTGCAAAGACAAGTAACGTTCATGAAGTTGAGTGCAGAGTTTCACCTCGTCGCCTGTGCAGGAGTCCAGGAAGGCTGCACAAAGCAGCCATTCAGAGGGCAGGAGGGCTCTCCTTGACAGAAACACTTTCCAAAACATTCTTAATTGGAAGTTTGGTGGAAGGTGTGACACAGCTCCAAATATTTGTTTCTTTGTTTCCATGGGAATAACAGCACAGTGGTTTAATAATAAAACAACATCGATCCTCTGAGTTTGAGAGAGTTCCTTGATTTTTGTTTTGGGTTCAAGATTTATTTTTCCATGGGTTTCCCCTCTCCCCCAACAACCAACCAAGTTGCACAGTTTAATGCCCCTTCAATAATTTGGGGAGGAGATCCAAAACATTAAAGACAAGTCTTGCAAAACTTCTATTATCCTGCTGCATATTATAAGGCAAGCACTGCATTAAACACATTCTAAGAAGCCTGCATTTTGTAGACTTAGGTTATTTAATATCAGATCTTTAATATCAGATCTTTACTATCCACAATTGTTCAATCACTCTCTCTCTGTATTATGGAGACTCGACATCACATCATCAGAGGGAACAGAGTTCAGACATTAGGGCGTTAGAATGTTGTCAGCACTTAAACTATTAATCCTAGTTGTGAAAAGGAAGAAGTAAAAAGGTAGTTATTCACAGAACTTTATTTTAAAATTTTGTTCTACCTAATTCAGACCTCCTCTCCAGTCCATAGGCAGAGGAAAACTCTTCCAGAGGGTGAATCAGAGCTGAAGTTTATTTGAAAAGCTTTTGCAAAAGGCAGCTTAGAGTCATCTGTTCATTAACTACACAGAGAGCCCAGAGACAGTGCCCTCTTATGTTAGGCACCTAAATTAATGTTTAAAGTTGGGATGCATTTGCATTCCCCAGGGAATGTGTGCAATTTTGCTCAAATTACTGTACCTGAAAGCGGTAGGTTTGTTGTGTAAAAAACTGGAGTTGTGACACTCATTTCATCAGTGGTTTTGAGAATGGAGGAATTTTTTCCTAATATGACAGCAAGGTATGCTCATACCTTATTCCCAAACATGATGTACATATTTGAATATGTACAATTCTTATTAAAATATCTGATGCTCTTTGGCCATCAGCTGGAAGCAGAGATTCTGCAAGTACACAAAGGATGTCCTTGCCTCTCAGTGGGATGTGGATGTTTAGGTCCATTCTATGCCTTTCCTTCTCCTAAGCATTAGTATCACTAATATTATTTAAAAAACCATGGAAATTGTGGCCTAAGTAGCCACTTTGCTAGAAGTGAATCTTATATGATTGACTATGGAAGAGTATAAGGAGAATCTCAGCACTAGTAAATACTAACCATGCCACTGGAAAATAAATAGAGACTGACAAATTATTGTTGACGTAATCCCTGTGAGAGTGTCTAGACTAAGGGAGTCAAACCTACTGTCCGTAGGCTGAAGCTGGCTCCCTGGAGTCTTTCCACCAGCCTACAGTTTCTTGTGCAATATCCACTGCAATTCAGCCGACAGGCACCTGCTTGCTCGCCGTCCGAGAAGGCCAGAGAGTGTAGACAGAGAGACGGGGAATGAATTCTGCTCCCCCCTCAGCTGTCTTGTCACTTCTGCTCTTCCAACCCAGAAGCAATGCAGGAATCCCCCAAACATCTACCAACTTTCCAGCTCTACATCATGGACAGGATCTCCGGATCTGGAGAGCATCTGATTCTCTCAGCCTCACTTTGTGTTCACAGGTCTGAAAGCAGTTACTTATCCACAAGCAGTGCCTCCCTTTTGTCTTCTGCCAAGGGAAAAGAAAGTCAAGATGCAAAGGAAAGATTTTTTTTTTTTTCCAAGTGGAGATGAAGAGAAGGGTATTGGAAGGAACCCAGGCAAGAGTCAGAAATTACTAAAATGGAGAGAAAGGCCCAGAACAATCAGAAGATGGAGGAAAAGCTGGGAGATTCCTTGAAGAAGCAACCTGTGAGGGGTGAGAAGAGACGCAGAAATGTTTCAACAAAGCATTTTCTTCTTTAGGAAAAATAAGTCTGTTTTTACTTCAGATGAAATCTGTAACATTAAAAAATAAATAAATCTCTCAGCAGTGTAACAGGAGTGCAAAATGTGTCTCTTCACTCATCACCCACAGACTTGAACTGAAATAGTAATTTGGCCCTTGCCAAGGTGTACAACCACTTAAATAGCAGTGCTGTAAATCAAAAGGTCCCCACAGTCTCCACACAAGCAAGAGTTTGAAGGTCACTAAGCATGATGCAACAGTCAAGCATGAAATATCTCTAACCAGACCTGGTACTTGTACCTTATCATCAATACTGCGGGGGCAAAAAAAAAATCTATGATCCACCTGCGCTCCTTCACATCTGTCAGGATGAGGCGAGATAAGGCAAGCAGAAGCTAACAGTGAACAGTCAGGTAGACAATACAGTACAGCCATCCTGCTAAAACATAACAAAAACAACTTCCCCAAGCAGGGTGGAAATGATAACTTCCCTGAGATCTGGCAGATCAAACAGTTGTGGGCAGTTTTGACATTTCCCTAACATTTACATCTCTCATCAAGACAGGTGACTTCATTCTTTATGCCAAATAAACAATCCAACACTTGCTCACCGTAAGGAGGCTCTTGCAGTTATCTCCGTGACATTACATCACCAGCATCAAAGAGTAAGAACACCCCCTTCCCTGTGGTAATCCAAGGCCTGATCCACTTCCCATTTTGTGAGAGGTGGCACAACACGAACATTGATGTGCGAGCTCCTAGAGACACTGATTCCCAACAGAATCTGCTTTGCTCCCAGCGACAGCACCATGGGATGAATGGCAAGTGACTATCGCTGCCAGTTTGATTAAATTACAGACGCTTTGAGAGACTTAAGTAAATTATCAAAATGAGCAGAGCAATCATTAGTTGTCCTTTAGCTCAGGAGGGGAAGAGGCTCTGCAGCTACTTTGAGTCTTGAGACAAAAGTGCTCGACTACTTGGGGAGAGAATCCAAATAAATCCCGTTTCCTTGGGGAACTTACATCTTGCTCACAGACTGCCTTTCAGATCAGTCTCTATTTAAGCTCTTTCTCTGAACTTTTGGCTGAAACCCACCACCTATGTGTTGTTTTCCCAACAGAGAAAAAGCAGCTGCTTTCCCAAGGCCTGAGAAGACCCGTCTGACACGCTATGCTCAGGGCAGAACAGGCGGCCTACAAAGCAGGCAGGGAACCCTCCTGACTCTCGGTGACATTACAACCAACCTACACAAACAGACCTAATCTTCTGGTTTTCTTCCAGCCGAACAGTTGCTTCCACCATCTCTATGTTACCAATGACTAAGACCAAAGAGAAAAATAAAGTACAGAGAAGGCAAACAAAAAACAAACAAAAAAGGAAACCCTCTGTCAAAAAAACATTCCCTAAGCCAGAAGTATTAGTTCACAAGTCTCATTACTGGAAGGCAGTCTAAAGCCCTGCTTAACTAGAAAAAAACCAAACAAACCCTAACAACAATATGTGAATTAACTCCTCCCCAGCCTTTATTGAGGGCTGTAACATTTCTGCAGAGAGAACTGTCCTCTCGGTTCATGTATCCCCATTACAGGCACCACATGCATCTGCCCTGGCCCACGAAGGACTAACCATGCTCTGAGGCACAGACATGAAACTGCCAAGGTAAAGGTGCTTTTTGCTTTTTTTTTTTTTTTTTTAAATAGATGTCACTCAACAAGGAAATTTGGACCATTTGAGCCATTCGGAGATTTTGTCTCCTGTTTGCCTACATCTCAAATGGCTCCAAAAATGTCTCAAATTCTCCCAATTCCAAGGAGATGCGGTGAGGCTCCAACTTTTTGCTTTGAGATCTCCAGACGAAAGGTGATATTCAAGTGCCAAATACCACAAGTTTCTAGTGGTCTCCAATAACCTGAAAATATGTTATTTTTAGTATGTGGTTGGCAGAGAAAGGAAGTGTTAAATCTTGGACCAGTATCAAATCTGACTGAAAATTAGCAGCTAGGAACATCCTCTTTGATTATTTATTCCACTTTCCTATATCCGAATAGCCCCAGAGGGGTAGTAACACTGACAATCACTAGGAAAACACCTGATGATAAGGAGGTTAGTACGGAGTATTTGCCCTGCGCTCCCCATGAGAACATCCTAGAGTTTGTTTCCTCATTTTTGATGAGAAGAGTCCTGGGTCAAGCAGGACAGTCTGTCAGAAAAGGGCCCCTCATGCTTAGCTGCAACACTTGTAAAAGAGCAGAAAGAGATGAGAAGAAAACCCCAGACAATCTACTTCCAGATGCCTTTATTATTTTCTCAGAGGTCCTTATGGTGAGAGAACAGCCTGCAGAGTGCCGAGTCAAGTTGCTTGTATTTACAAACACAGCACAAGCAGCACATTACCACTTGTCAGTGCTCACAAAGGCTTCAAGGCCTCTCCTCTCATTATCTGCTAGCTTCTTACTAAATTAAGAAACATGATCTGCTGCAGTTTTAACAATATTTTGATTGAGATTACATTTGGCATGGTGCTGGGCCAGCCCCGTTTAAATCACTGGAGTGTCTACGGGCACCAGTCAGCATAAAATTGGAATTTGCGCCACTTGTCTGTGGGGTGGACACGGTCTAAGAGAGGGATGGTTGATCAGGACACAGCTCTAGCATCGTATTTCTCATTTATTCAATACTAAATCAAAATTCAGATGTCAACACCGCGCCTGCAGCACTCTGGGTTTGCCCACACTGTCAGTAGGTGAGTGAAGGGCTGTGAGCTCTTCGGCACCATCCTCAACAAAACAACGAGCACATCTCCTGCACCGCAGGTCGGTCTCACTCATCTGCTTCGTGCCCGTTGTGTCCAAATCTCTCACACCCACAGTGCCACACTGGGGTCTCTCTCTGTCCTGCTCCCTGCCTGTTAAAGGCAGCAGGCAACCAGCTGCATCTGCACAGGGACTCGCAGAGCAGGAGTGGGAGCCATGGTGCTGCACTGCAGCTAGCATAGGCATGTTTGCTCCCAAGGTGCAGAATGTGTGAACACATCATTCAAAAAAAGTTGTTTTCTTAGTAGCAGTCAGTGCAAAGCTATTGGGAACCTCTTCCCTTGGCAAGTTTTGAGGCTTGGCTGCCACCTCCTCTCACCTGCTGAACCAGCCAGGCTTATCATCACCATCAACCCGCTCCTAGCAGCAGAGGTTTAGGGTTTGATTCCAATTTTGGCTGCCTTGCTGTAGCAGAGATGAAGACTTAGCTCTGATGTGCATGGAACAGCCTCTACTGAACTACAAAGCAGCATTCAACTGCTGCTCCTCATCCCCCCAACTCCTGGCGTGACCCCAGAGCATCCTATGAGGTCTCAAAAGGGCAGACATGCCAGGGCAGGGCATTTCCTCCAGTCAAGGACAACACAGACAACTGTCACCCTCGCACTGCACCAGAGGCAGCAGGCGAATAGCTACGCAACGCGAGGGGAAGCCTGCAGAGTTGCTAACTAATAAGGTCAATACAAACGACATCAACTCCTTTAGGTCAGAACGAATGACAAGCGGGACATGCCACAGAAGGCTGCATGGAGAATTCACAGATGGACAGGCAATCTCAATTAAACTGTCCTCCCCTCCCATTCTCCTCTGAATTACTGCTCTAAAACCCCTTAATTATCTAAACTCAATTAGTCTTAGAATATTTGAAGCTTCCTGTTCAGACTAATTTCTCTCTCTTTCCTCGTTTGGAGTGCTTGACTTGCATTAAAGAACACTTAGTGCCTGTGGTCAGGATAACTTTACAAAGGCAGGTCAGGACTTGGGGGTATTCACAATCTCCCCTCTATCCTTCCAGTGCCTGAGAAAATCATGTGCTCAGTCTCCGTATATATCCATCCAGATGAAATTTCAGCATCTCTGACATACTTTTTTTTAATACCTTAAGCCAAACATTATCATTGCTAGTAGCAACTATCATCCATGCAGCTATTTTCACTCCTAAAGATTTCCGTACGTACTTTCCAAAATTATTTGCAAAGCAGTAATTTTCTATTATTGCTATTATTATTCCTGGGAACAAAAAAACGTGGTGTTAATTTCAATAAAAAAGAACACCGGTGGTGGCAAAGCAGATAGTAAGACAAGACAATAGAAGGAAGCAGTTAAAAGATTCCCTTTCGTTTCAGTGATGTGACTTCTCTGTGCAGACTCAACCTGCACATTTTTGTTCAAAATGCAGCAATAGAATCACCGAATTCAGAGCCTCCTACTATTTTAGCCTCTGCAATGATGGAGACTTCTCTCGCCATACATTTCCTTCACTTTCTATTAGAGCCTTGTAAGAAACCACCACCATAAGGTTCTGTGCCCCTCCTGATGTAAGTATTGCATTCTCCCTAAAAAACATATATGACTATAGGGCCTTTTCAGGTGGGGGAACCCTCAGGATAAGGGCCCCAACTAGTTGAGTTGCTGATAGACTCACACCTCCAGAAGTGCCTAAAAATGATTTGATCATTTGTGTAAGAAGCTGGACAAAAGGTAGTTTCTGTCCCTCCAGACAAGGTTTAGAGAAAAAAGTAATTTTTTAGCTGCAAGAACGTGTGCACATGGACTTTTCAGTGTCGTTATCTTGATTCAATCGGATTTTTACATGCACCTGCGCAAAATATGTACTCTGAGTTGAAAATTAGCTACTTCAGTTGATCTTAAACCTATTCCAAAAAAGCTGAAACTAACCTTAAAATTATTAGCTTGCTTAACAGGTTTTACTAAATTAATATCACATCTGTACTTGGAGCAGTTCACTGATGCCTCATGCAGGCAAACTCTCACGGATAGGAAACTGAAGCACAGACAGATTAAATGCATTGCTCAAGATTAAATAAGAAATCTCTGGGCAAGCCAGAACTGAACCTAGTCTGAGTCCCGATTCAGCACATTAACCACAAATCTGTCTCCATGAGTGCACTTACTGCCTGTGCTATGGCAGCTGTGTGGGACCGAATGCAAACGGCTTCCCAGCGAGCTCTATCGCAGAACCAGACAGCTCTGAGTAAGGTGCTGTAGCAGGATTACACTTTTCCTGTTTAAGAGGAAACCTCTCTCTCCAGCCCTCCACTAACATAGAATTGTTCTAGCCCAGAACTGGCTGGAAAACAAGAATTCCATTTTGCAACCATTTCTGAGGTTTTAGCATTTAGTTTTAGTCTTGCATTGGGATAATACTGAAATTGAAAAGGAGACCTTTTTTTTACCAAAGCCAAAGAGAAAAATCAGGTTAAAAAAAAAAAAAAAGCGGAGATCCAAACCTTTCTCTCCCACCTCCCTTCGGATGTGGTATGGAGGTGGTATTGAGAATATCACCCATCCCCTGTACTCTCAGGTCCTCATATCCTCAGTCTCTTCCCTCCAGAAGTTTAATCTCTGAGTGAAGAAGGTTTCCAAGAGACCAGTTTCTTTGAAACTAATACATTTCTACCACAAGTTCTGTTATTAGCAAGGCATTTTTTCCCAGCATTAGAGGGACATTGTTTTTAGGCATATAACTACAGGAAGAGGAGGAAGAGGAGACCATAAACCACATGTCAGTCCTGGGCCTCAAGATGCATCATTTTGCACAGTCTATAGTTGAAGATGTCTTGCAGGCTTGCTATTGTGGAATGGCCCAATTATCTTTTCAGGTCATGTTTTGGGTTTGTTTTTTAGGAGTTTGTTTTGGTTTGGGTTGGGTTTTTTTGTTTTTTTTTTTTTCTCTTTATAGCTGTTGATACACAGGGAAATGATTAAGCTTTTAATTTGCTTTGTAAGTTTTTAGTCTTCAACCTAAAATACACTCTTTGTATGAACAAGCAATAGTGCAGTTCCTCTTTCAGGTGAGTATCGATTTGTGCCTATTTCACCTTTCACAGGGAATCAGTGTACAGGGTTTGTAAGAATGTAACTTAGATTCACAGCACAGGTATGCTCCCACCTTCCAAAAGCCTGGTTGGGTTCCAACAGCTATTTCTGAACATGCCAAGTTGTCACTTGATCAGAAAAATTTCTGCAGTGTCAAATCTGTATAAACCTAAAGCCTGGACTTTCAAGTATGGTAAATACTTTAGTTAAAATGCTATCATTTATGCAGATTGTAAAAACCTGTGAATACTGATTGTTTCAGCACCCAGACAGGTATAAGAAACCTTTTGGCTCTAACTTGGGTAAGAGCTTCCTTCTTTCACCAATAAAACATTGTGGAAAAGACTAAAGTAAAGCTAAAACTATATAAACCAATGTTATTCTAACAGCTTGTAAAGACAGATGAGAGTCATTACATTATTTATGCACGCGAGGGTACTGGGATAGGCAGGATTAGATGATTTACCCAAGATCAAACAATGAGTCAGTGACACAGTTTTCTGCTGTCCAGTGAAAACACGGATGTACAGTAAGCTGAAAAGAATTCATTTATTCCCCATATCAAAAGGATAAAGGAGAGAGCATTCCCTCTGCTATCCGAGCTCGTGGTTCCAATAAGTGTTGATAGAACTGAATTTGGCAAGCAGGAAATTAGCTGCACTAGTGACATATGCAAAGCATTTGCTCAAAAAGAAAAGTCTTGAGTTACTCAATTAACAACAGTTTTCACTTGCTGAAGCCACAGGTCTATCTATCACACCAGCAATTTACTCCTGTCTGCTTTCTTGAGAAGTTAGAAAGATACAACCCATTCAGTGTTCAAGGCACAGCATAATCAGTTAGGACATTGTGTAATGCCAGAGTCTTGCCTCATGTCTGCGTTCAAATTGCACGAACTGAGTTACTTGGTTTCAGTCAACACCAACTTGGATGGTGGGATTTCGAATTGTTCATGGATCAGATTTTAGTGGGCTGATAGGATCAACATGAAGAAGGAACAATTCAGTTGAAGGCTTGTCAACCCTCAGAATGCCCTGAAGTGGGCCATATCCTGCCATAAATATTTGCACAAAAATCCTGCTGACCTCAGTGGTGGTTCTCAGCACAAAATGATGGCAGGATGTGGTCACAGTGATCCTTCTAATAATAGGTTTTCCATTGAGATCAATGGACATCGGGCCTCATTTCATTGCCAAAGCTTGGTTCTGCGCTCTAAAGAGAGACATTGTTTTCCTGCAGCAGGGAGCACACAATTGCCAAATTTACTTCTGGCAAAGGCAGAGGTTTATTTTTAATGCTGAATAACACCAAAAATGTCTGATATTAATTAAGAGAGTGTCTCTTCCTTCTACATATCTCAAAAAAATAAATCTTCCAATGTCGCTGTTGGAAAGACGCACAGAAAACATGAATACATCCACAGTTAAAGTCAGACATAAAATAAGCAAAAAACCACTTTTCTGTTACCTGCCTGCAATTCTAAGGTGAGTTTGTCATGCATGGAAGTAGCAGGCGCTCATCTCTTTGGAAAAGTCAAGCCAGCTTAATACAGGTGTTGAAGACCCAGGCCCCCAAACAAACTCCTTACAGGCACATTCCTAAGTCTGTAGGCAGCACCCTTCACTCTAGTTTTCCAGTGCCTATCCCTCCCTTGGTGCTCATTACAGCTTTGATGCCTACATGGAGAAATCCTTATCTTCAGGATGCTAAAGGATGACTAACTGTTTTCCAGTGTTTTATTCATTATCTCAGTTCAACTTTAACTGATTTTAATCTTGTGGTTCTGCTATAAAGATAAGCAGCAGCCTGCCAGGGAAATAAGTATTTCACAGGTTAACAACACAACTCTTCTGAAGGGGAAGCAGGTTTGTTTTCTGCCTTATTTTCTGGAAAATGTTAAAACAATAAAATGAATGAGAAGCAGTGGAGAACAAGTTGTAAAGGAGCTAATTTCCTGCTCGCAGCAGCTCTGATAAATTTCAATCTCGGATGACAGGGGCTGTGGAGAGCGAGGGGAGGGGCGGCTCTCTTCCTGGAAAGCCAGACAGGATAGGATTGATTTGAGACATCTTCATTGCCAGAACAGCCGGTATTGGCTAATCATCAGAAAACAGAGACTTCAACCTACAGGAAGCGGAGAGCAAGGAAGACGTCTGAATCAAACCTTCAGCTTCCAAATGTGTAAACGAACAAAATAATAACAAAACAAAACTAAGCTAAACTAAAAAAAAAAAAAAAAAAAAAAAAAAAAAAAAAAAAAGCCCCTACTCACACACAAGCCTTCCTGGAGACTGACAAATGCCAAAGGAAGTGCCAGTGCCCTGACTAACAAAAGAATCCTGAAGCGCTGCAGGCTCCGGTGCCAGCAGCGGCAGAGCCAGCACCCAGTTAAAAGTGGGTGGCTGCCTGACACGGCGGCTGCCGGATGGAGCGGACAGCTCAGCATGAATCATGGGGCAAAGGATTCCTTCAGTCCGGGAGGAATTGGTACAATACACAGGCTGCCTGCTGTTTGCTGCCTGCTTTTTTTTTTTTTCCTCTGCTTTTTTTTTTTTTTTTTTTTTTTTTTTTTTTTGTACTACTCCGGACTCTGAGAGCCCAGCCGTTTCCTTCCTGATGTGTTCTGTGGGCGTGCAACCGGCAGATGACTCCTCACTGATGGCACTGTGTGTATGTGAGCGAGTGCATGAACGAGGTACTGAGAGGGGCCAGACCGAACCCCCCCCCAGGGACTGAACTCTCCCGGGGAGCCCCCACTGCTTCGGCCAGATTTCTAACTGAGCCCGTCTCCCAGCATCGCCCTCTCAAGGGGACCCGTTCACCCAGGTCATGTGCTTTACAGACACACAAGATTACTATGAGACAACCCTACAGCAGATTTAAGACTCAGAAATCCTTCCCGGAAGGAGGAATGTCTCCATCTCCCTGGCTACAAGGCTGGAAGCAGAGCAGAGGGTAACAGAGTTTTCTTACACCCCTTCAAAAATCTACAGGAGCTCCTTAATTAGGGCACAGGCAAAGCTGGTTGTGGTTTACTGACTCCTCTTGCCCCAGAAAGGGGAGGGGAAATGCTTCTGTTAGGCTGACCCCGTGTATCACAGAATCGTCTAGGTTGGAAAAGACCTTGAAGATCATCCAGTCCAACCATGAACCTAACATTGACAGTTCCCAACTACACCAGATCCCTCAGCGCCATGTCAACTCTACTCTTGAACCCCTCCAGGGATGGGGACTCCACCCCCTCCCTGGGCAGCCCATTCCAACGCCCAACAACCCCTTCTGCAAAGAAATCCTTCTTAATATCTAGTCTAAACCTGCCCTGGCGCAACTTGAGGCCATTCCCTCTTGGCCTATCGCTTATTATTTAGTTAGAGTCTCATCCCCAGCTCTCTGGGGATCTTCAGAGATCTTCACTCACGTCTCTGTATGTCAGGGAACTATTTGAACCAAGTTATCTTGAGTCTGGAGAACAACTTGAAACCATTCCCCAGTCTCTCTATACACCCCAGGTGTGTTTCAAAGGTAAGGTTAACGTGCTGTTTCTCTAGATACTTAGAAAGGTAAAAGAACATTGATCACAGTCTCCAGATACAAGACAATCACTGTGGAAGTTGTGAAGTCCAAAGACTGACTCAGCATTTCAACTCTACTCAGTGTTATCACCTCTGGACATGTTCCTTTAGACACATTCTGATTTGGGCTTTTCATGGTGTAACTCTCCCAAACACATGAGAGAGAGATTGAAAACACAGCCAAAGGAAACGGGATTTTTAATCAGATATATACTGATCCAATACTACTGACATCAGTTGGAGTCTTTGCATTTATCTCAGCAGGCTCTACATCAGCTCCATCATCAACTGAGAGGCTACTCTGAGAAGGAGCTGTTTGAAAAGGTAGTCTCTTATGTGTGCTACAGGACTGCCTATATAGAGAGAAGAAATGAGGCTAAACCCATCAAAACAGGCAATGAAAGAGAAAGGCTCTGGTCAAGTCAGCACCTGGCATTCAAAGAGGAGGAAGGTCACACCTCAGCCAGCCACGATGGCTTGACAAGGGTGACAGTGACGTGTGTCTCTGCTCACATCAGAAGTAGCCGCAGCAGCACTCTGACACCCCAACCTGGCTTCAGGAAAGCTTCTGTACCTTCCACTGCTCTTCTGCTGAGCTTCCAAGCTCAGTCATTGCCTAAGTCTCTTCCAGCATTGCTTGACAGTGATCTTGCATCTGCTCTTTGCCATTACCACTAGTGGAATGTTGCCTGGCTTTGATTTTTCTCCCTACTTTTATCTTCGCTTTCTCCCATCAACAAACTTGATTCTCTCCAAGTTTTATTCTTCTCCACTAATTCTTGTCTTTCTTTCCCCTACTTGCTGCTTCTGCTTTTGCAAACAAAATTTCCTGGTGAAAGTCCATCTCTGAAGACTGATTTCCATCCCTTTCTGTCCTGCCACCTTTCTACCACAAGAAATTCACCTCTAATTTAGCTGTAACACATATTCATGATCTCAGCTTCTTTGACCAGCCCTCAAAACTGTTGCTGCCCAAATACTCCCCTTTCTCTGTCCCCACTTCTCTCTCTGCACTGGACCTGGCTTATCACTTCCAAAAGATAAACTGATAATGCACAATGTGTTCTTCTTCTTCTTCTCTGCCAATAAGACCCTCTTACATCCCATAAAGAAACCTCTTACCTGCTTTCCCTCTAACCTTTTCACTGATCCACAAATCAACCTTGTTTTCTTTTGTTCACTCTGACATCTTTTCTTCTACTCCAGTGCTTATTTTCTTTCTCTCTTGTGCTCATTTAAATTTCTGCTAACTTAAAAGAACCCAAATCTAATCTTTGCCCAGCTTTGCTTTTTCAGTACTGCCCACTCTGTGTATCTCATCTCTCACCTCTCCCTTTTATTCCTAAGATCACTGGGCTCACCATTTGTCATAACATCTGGATTTCTCCTCCTCCAGATTCATGCCAGACTCTGCTCAGTCCCCCTGACTCTGCTCCTTCATTCCACCAAAATAATTCTTTGTCTCAAAAGGCACTTGCCAAAGTTTCAAATCAATACTCTATCTTTTCTCTCCATGGCTTGCCAGCCAAGTTCAGCACTTCTAAACAAGCTCTTCTGGAAGTCCTTTCATCCCTTGGCTTAGATGATTCTTTCCTCCAACAATTCCTCTTTTCCCACTCCATCACTCTGTATGCATGGTCTAATGAGGATCATCCACTGGCTTTCTGTTACTCATCTTTTATGGGCTTCTCAGTTTCCTTCTCTACACAGAGAGTGCATCAAGCAAAGAAGAAATCTCATCCACAGCCATTAAAAAAATAGATCATCTCTATGCAGACAGAAATACTTCCACACTGCAGACCTTCAACCCAAGTTCAAGTTCCATCAAATACATGTGAACAGCACCAAGAGGTCAGAGTTTGGCTTTAAAACAACAGGAAGGAATGTGATGTTAAAGAAGAGAGCGTATCACCAGCTTGAAAACAACTGTGAACATGCCCAATGCATATTATCAGCCATATTCTTAACTGATCAAATCTTTATCAGCTGAGAAATGTGTCAGAAGTACCTCGTGTCCTAAGAGTGGCTGCAGAGGCAGTCAATGACCCTCTCTACCCTCACTCTCATCTTTTTCCACGCACTTAATGAAACAGCTTCCAACTCACATTGCACCTTGTACTTGTGTTTATCACGACAATCAAGCCCAGCAACAGCAGCAAGTTAATGTATTTACTCTGGGAAAGGGCGAAAGGAAAAAGTTCTGGTTATGGTATCCCATATTTGGTCAGGATCCTGCTTGGCTAACAAAGTGTCAATATTGATAAACTTCCTGGTCGTGCCTACTGAGCCATGCTCTGCCTCGGCTCCTGAATCAATCCAGCATGGGTCAGCTGCGGGGAGGGGAAAGTTCACGGTTAATTGCTCACTGCTAACAGAAAAATGGTTTGCAAATGAGTTGCTTTAATCCCAAAGAAGTGTGTCTCCAGTGCCTACAATTTGTAACAGTTCCATTGTGCTCTTTTAACAGGTGTTTCATTTCCACTAAGTAGTTCTGATTTTGTGGACAGCGGAGTATGCTGCATCTGTGTGGAATGACAATATATCATCCTTTTTACCCACATTATTTTTCCTTCTGCCCAAATCATACAAAGATATTGACTGATCAAGGATCCATCGGTCACATCAACCAGAAAAACCTGGAATGGTAAATTAAATGCAACAGACTAAACAAATTGAAGTAAAAAGTAAATTCTTCCCATCTGTATTTCCACTATGTCTGAAAATTCACCAATTTTGACCTGCTGCAGGGGATAAGTCCTTATATAACAGCATCGTATAAACAATTCTCATCCCGTTTCTGTGGTTTCAAGAGTATAATACTCATATCCTCAAAAGCATCACTTAACTTTATATCCACATCCTAAAGTGATTCAGTCTGAAAAAAGAGTTATGATCTGAGTTCATCTGACATTTCCAAATTTCATACAAGAGGCTGAAATAGAGTACTGGCATTTACAACAAAACCACAGCCTCGTAGTTCCCTAAAGCACTCCTCTGGTTTCTAAGACCCAGTTGCCTTTAGTGGACCACCACTTCAAACCTTAACTTTGCTGACTTGCTTAACAATTTGTTTCTGGTATCATGTGACAAGTTTTTGAAGCTCACATGTGTAATGGGGCATTCGCTGCTAGTACGAAAAGAAGGGAAAAAAAAAATTAAAAAATATAGTAGAACATGAGGTTCCAATTGTCTGAAAAACAGAAACATCTGTTGGAGTCATGAGCACTTGATTAGTGGAGTTCATTCCTAGGGTAAGGCTTCAGAAGATCAGCTCTTCTATCTAAGTATATCATTGTAGTAACTGGAAGCATTACAGAGAGTTACATGGAATAGGCAGGAGAGATAAACAATTTCTCTGGGTGCTAGTATGCTTAAAAGCCAACGATAATTCATTGGTCTTCAGCACTGCTTTACAGGATACCAGCACATGAAATTACAGCTGTACTTAAACCTTGCTTTTATCCACAACAGCTAAACATCTGCCAGTCTTTCAGTTATAAACCTAGACTATTTTTGAAGCTTATAACTAGAGACCGTAAAAATTCTTTTGGAAGATAAAACACAACGTACAAGTTGTCAGTTTGAGAACATTTCTTACTTACAAAATAATCAGACCACATTGGGCTCAGTCTGCCAGTCAAGACAATGACAAAAACCTGAGTTGTTTTTAAGATGCTGCTTGGATTTCAACCAAAAGCTTTTCCAGCTCATTGCACTAACATAAAGATTAACACCTTGGAACATTTGCACAAAAAGCAGAGGTTAATCAGAAATGCTAATTCAGCCCATGTGCACTCTAAAGCTCCAGTGGTATTGGAGAGATAGCTGACCTGTATATACTACTTTCATTATGGCTGCTGTTGCAGATCTGTGCTCATAACGCCACAAGCCTTGGCACCCAGGAGTACAAGAAACCACCAGGAAGAGGATGTCTTTAAGGTTAAGCCTCTCTTTCATTAGCTTGAATAACTAATTGAAGGTTTACTAGGAATCTTAGCTCTTGTCCAATTCCTTACCTAACCTCCCAGTTTCCTAGTGCTCCATCTGCATCCACCTCATACGTATTCCCCATTCAGGAATGGGCTACTGTTACATTAACAATAACAACTAAAACTTGGTAGCAAGCAATCTCACTTCCCATCCTGACTTTACTGGCTATTCTGTCTTGAAAAAAATAACAAATACAGAATAACTTGTAAGTTTGGTGTAATAACTTATAAGATTGGTGAGTTTTGTATTCAGGTATTTAGTGTGATTCAACATATTGTCCAATACTACCATGACTTTGGGAAGACTCATTTATTATACAGAAATTAAAAGGTGTCTCCTTTTAATCACAAAGGACAAACTTCCAAGATGCTATAGCTACCTAAGAAAATGGCAGTTATTGAGGGATAGTCAAGGTTTTGAGTTGCTTTCAGTCTACCCTAAAGCAGAAATCTCTTCACACTTTTTAAAGTAAAAATTGTATTTGACTAGAAATTGTTATCAGATGTCCCTAAAAGAAAATGTTTCCAATAGATCCAGTTTTTGCAAGTATTCTTCTACCTTTCAGAAGATAACGTACATCACCCCTGAAATCCCTTCTGTGTTTTCCAGTTCTCCATAAGAGTCTTCTTTTAATCTTCCTATCATTAAGATCCTGCTGTGTGCCTGTTTTCTCTTACCTAAGCTTGTAGGCAGGTGGGGAATTCACCTGAAAGCACTGTTCTTGAGATGCTAGGGAAAGTAGAGATGACCACTGGCTCTAGACAAGATCTGATCGTCCTTCCCTATTTGAACATGTAATCGACTTCCAAATCCACATGGTACAATGCTGGGTGAGCCTCTGCAGAGTGAGCAAAGTCCAAGCATCAGCCTCATTTGGCTTTTCTAAGCACACAGGGCGAATCCTCTGTCCAGCGCCCCTTCCTGAAAATGAGTCCAATTGTTTCATCCAGGGGCCTTCTGCTGACCCTGACGATTCCCCTGTAATTCGCAGCCACTCTTCCCTGTAACCCCAGCTGAAGGAGCCCAGCTTACTCTGTAATGCTGGTGGGCGGAATGATAGTGAAAACACAGGAAAGCAGATCAACCGTGAGTTCAGAGTATGTGCAAAGCTTCTCTTGAAAACCCAGAAGTTAACTGTGCGCAGATTACCTTGTCTCAGCTTCCTTAGAGCTCCCGCAGATTCTCTGGGTTACACTGGCTCCTCTGTGAGGATACAGGATCCAGGCAGATGCAAGGACTTTCTCCTGAACCACACAGCTCCTTCAGATCAGCTTGCTTTCTATGAATTAGACCAACCCTTCTCTAAACCTAACTTCAGTAAAAAAGGTACATTCATTACTTCTCCCCTCCCGTGTAGCCTGAGACTTTCTATGTGAGGTTTCCCACGTTGTTTCTTCAACAAATCTTTTTACAACCCCTTCACGATATACATCACTGGATGCAAGTCAGATGGAACGTGAAATTCAAAAACCTACACAGACACAGCTGTATGCCTAGTAAGCTAATTATTGGTCTAATAAACTCAAGCCCTTAGCAAGGGTTACTGTTTTAGGCCACAAGGTGCTTTTACAAGAACACTCAGCTTCTCTAATAGAAATAATTTACATCTGGCTATCTTGACATATGAGCAGACAAAGCTGAAGTCCATCCACAAAAGACCAATAGACCTGCCCTGGGTCAATCCTATCAGGTGTAGAGACTTTTACTCCCTTGTTAGCTTTACTAGGTAAGTGCCACCTTTTGTCCCAAACCACAAGCACTTTCGTGGATTGCCCTTAAGATTTAATGTTGCTGCAAAGACATCTCATGACACAAAAATTCCATTGCATCACCTTCCTAATATCATAAAATTAACTCAAATTTATATCAAAGACCTAAGTTCCCAAAATTATTGGTGCTGGCACCTCTAGCTCCATGATTAAGCAAGAAATAACAGCTCAGATGAAAGATCTTTGGTGAGCCACTACATTACCAGAAGCCTTAGGGACTCAAGATATTAGCTTTCTCTCTGCCATGATTTATGAACAATAGAAACCTCTAAATGATCTGCTCATCAGTGAGGGAGCTGTGGTACAGCTCTGTGCACCTTTGCATCAGAGATGGAAGAAGATGCACTTAATCCGTGCAGAAAGATTCAGAAATGGAAGATGCAGCTCTGTCCCTTCTCCACATCAGCCACTTGTGGACCCTCACTGTCTCTCAAACTGCAAACAGCAGACCTCTGCTACCAACGTAAAGTCATTGTGAGTACTGCTAGAGAAAAAAACCACAAGCTGTGGATGAACGGTGGTTTGGGGATTTATCTCCTTATTGGCCTTAGGAAGGATAAATAACAGCAACACTCAACTGCCAGGATCTGTCTCATTTATGCCTTCTCTTCCTGAGAATGAGTGGAAACAGCTCCTACAGGAGGCTTTGGACTAGATGGAAGAAGATGAACATTCCTTTCAGCACTGAAAAAGCCTCTGGAGCCACAGAGCACGCCGAGCAGAGGAGGGACTGCTTGGTTTTGATGTCTGTATCCGTTATGAGTAAGTCACAGGTGCCCTGACAAGAAAGCCTGAACAAACTGGGGTGTGGCAGCTCTTTGGCACAGCAAGAGAGGGCCCAGAAGCCTACAAAGAAGGTTTGCTCTAGGATAAGCTGGAGCACGAGCCAGGGCAGGAGGTTCCTGTGCCACCGTGAGACGGGCTCCAGCCTCTGCCAGAGCCGTGTGACTCATGGCAGGGGGGGAAAGGCAAGACTTGGCAACCTGGGGTGTCTCGCATGGTAGTAGATTTTGTTCTCCATGGATAACCCAAGGCCTATGTGGCACGTGGCCAAACTCTTCTTGTCACTCTGGTCATCATCTTAACAGCAATGGACCATATCACTTAATTCACGTGGCAAACAGGGCTTGACGTGTCCTGATTCTCCCTTGCTCCAGCAGCCCAAAGGGTGGTTACCAGGCTGCAGAGCAGCCGTGCTGGGGGGACTGAGAGTCTCCTGCTCTTTTTCCCCCCCTCACAGCAGTTAAGACAGGCCAGGCCCCTGGAGCCGGCAATATCCGCCCGGGACAGGACGCCACTCCCACACAGCACAGCGAAACCAGGACTGTGATTCACGAGTGGAACCACTTCCCTTGGGACAGCTGTAATGGCTCCCATTTCCTGCTCTCTACCCTACCCAATTTTTAAGGTTCCCATCCTCACCACAAGAATCAAACAGCTTGCACAACAGCTGCTGGTCTGCTGTAGTTTAGAGCCCAGCACTTCGACATGTTTCTGGTTAGTACCTTTAAAAGCTGGGCTGTACCCACTTGTGATGAGAGCCCTAGAAAATGCCACTTTCCTTTTGGTAAACTCCTTTAGTATCACCATATATTGCTCTTAGGGCCCGTGAAAAATCTCAGGCCCCATGAGTTGTATTAAACACCCTGACACTACTTTATTACTTTGCCTTTTGCAGTGCAAATGGCATATAAATTGTACAACCTGGAGAATACAGAGAAGACATCTCACATGCCTGGAGATGACATATTATATTTTGCCTCCCGGCCCAAATGAATCCTGAAACCATGATATTTAAAAAAGCCTAATCATACTTTGCTAAGTTTTTGGCAGGCCAGATCAAATAGTGTTAATTAAATCTTTTTAAACAGTGGATAATAGACACGTGGTCTAGCTGCTGTGACACACCGACCACCCAGACCTGTGGCTAGCACTATCTTGTGTACAAAGTGGCATGATCATTTCTTGTTGAGTAACCGTGTTTAAAGGATAACGTGACATCTGTTTACCATTTCACTTCAGTGGGACTGAACGTGTGATTAGAGTTATGCAGGTGAGAGCACAGTGTTACAGCCTTTTCTGAAAAGCAACCATCTCAAAAAGGTTCAAAATACAACACTCCAAAAGGAGATACAAAAATAGCACTAATTGTTTTTACAAATCACGAGATCATGGGATAAGCGTAAGGGACCTCAGAAGGACAATTACTTCAACCTCCTGCTCAAAGCAGGGTCAGCTATGAGGTCAGACCAGGTTACTCAGTGCTTTAACTAGTCCATTTGCCTCCAGGATGTCTACTGCAAGCATCAAAGAGTTTGGTTTTTTTGTATTAAAACATAAGGATTTACAATTCCTGAAAAAAGAAATTATAACAGCCTTAGAAATATCAATGAATAAGATCCACAGGCTACCAGGAGTCAATTAATAATAAATGTTTTCCTAGTATTAACTCCTCTGTTCTGATTTCCAACATAATATGTTAAAGTAAGCTGAACTGTGATGGTTGATTCTCTAAATTCTGTAAGTTTGATTTTCACAAGTGGCAATGACGTTGACAGCTTAGAACACATGACATCAAAATACAGTTAATATGAAGGTGTATTTGCTTACTGACCAAATACACCAGCACTAAAATGTTAAGCTTTATATAAACTACCTACAGAGCCCATCCCTGGAAGTAATAAGCTATTCATTAAAGATTCCTTAGATTCTTAGTGACGTTTTCTGATAATGGTGCCACTTATAAACACAGATTATATTTAACATGCACAGTTTTAACAACATTAGCTTGTTCTAAAGTGTGCTTTAACCCATGTTATCAGAATTGCAGTTGAATTCCTCATATGGTTAAAGGGCAAATTCAGATACCTTTAGTCACCTTTTTCAACAAGTCATCTCACTGAATTAACTGGAGATTGATGATTAGAGAATGAACTAAGGGCTGACACTGCACACAGGGCTAACACAAGGTTACCATTAGACAATGGGACTCCAGACCACTTCTGGGATTGAAAGGGCCTCAGGTTTTCTAAATTTCACCTTCAAAACATACACAAGTTTTCACTGTTTTATTGGTATGGTTAAAGCAGTGAAACCTTCTGAGATAGGTAGATTTGATTTTCCAAAACGTGATTCTACAATTCAACTTAATTCACTGGCAGGAGAATATGTCCTTGATTTCGCTGTAATTGTGTTCAGACAAAGGGACGCAGTAGGAATAGTCTATAAAAAAATACTAACATCACTAAAGCTGACCGAGTTGTTCTGCTACAAATTTGTACATAAACAAGGACTAGTGAGAGCCCCATGCAGAGCTGCTTCATTTTGGACTAAGAAAAGCAACACAGTCACAGGTTGAGAATGGCACTACTGAGCATGAGATGGGGGGTGTTAATTGAGATTGACAGTAGTTCGGGTGCATTCAAGTGCTTTCTGCACGTAGAGAACTTTCCATAGAATCACAGAATGGTTCGGGTTTGAAGGGACCTTAAAGGCCATCCAGTCCCACCCCCCTGCCCCGGGCAGGGACACCTTCCACTAGCCCAGGTTGCCCAAAGCCCCGTCCAACCTGGCCTTGAACCCTGCCAGGGAGGGGGCAGCCACAGCTGCTCTGGGCAGCCTGTGCCAGGGCCTCACCCCCCTCACAGGGAACAATTTCTGCCTTAGATCTAATCTAAATCTGCCCTCTTGCAGTTTAAAACCATTACTCCTCATCCCATCCCTACACCCCCTGATGCAGAGTCCCTCCCCCCTTTCCCGCAGCCCCTTTCAGCCCTGGGAGGCCGCTCTAAGGTCTCCCCAGAGCCTTCTCTTCTCCAGCTGAACCCCCAACTCTCTCAGCCTGTCCTCACAGGGGGGGCTCCAGCCCCCCAGCATCTCCGTGGCCTCCTCTGTCCCCGCTCCAGCAGGTCCATGTCCTTCTGCTGTTGGTGCCCCCAGAGCTGGACCCAGCCCTGCAGGGGGGTCTCACGAGAGCGGAGCAGAGGGGGAGAATCCCCCCTCCCTCGCCCTGCTGCCCACCCTGCTCTGGGTGCAGCCCAGCACACGGGTGGCTCTCTGGGCTGTGAGTGCACATTGCTGGTTCATGCTGAGCTCCTCGTCAACCAACACCCCCAAGTCCTTCTCTGCAGGGCTGCTCTCAATCCACTCCTCAGCCAGCCTGGATTTGTGCTTGCAATTGCCCCAACTCACATGCAGAACCTTGCACTTGGCCTTGTTGAGCTTCAGTTCAGTTCTAACACTCAAAAAAACCCTAAATTTTTCTAAAATTTCTAAAAGACCTTGACAGTTCAGTCTGCTTTGAAGACACAGCACACTTTGCAACAAAGTTGCTTTTAAATTAAAAAACTACATGTGGACACTTGCTGAATGCAGAATAACTAGTGTGCTTAGTAGCTATTCTTAGCAGTTAGTAGCTATTGTGCTTAGTGGGCAGTCCTCCCTCGATCATTCCATGTGTGTGTCTTCCCCACAGCACACATCTTCCAAAGCTCTGGCTCACACAACGTGACACACGGTGGATGCTGGGACCACTACCAGCAGCCAGGCAGAAATCCTAAGGGGAAGAATTTCTTTAGTGAGCAGTATTTAGTGAGCAGTATTCCAACACAAACTTTTCTGATTAGCCCCTACCTTCTTCGGCAGAGGCAGGAACATCCCTTTGCCAACCAGTGTTTAGTTTAACATTCCTCTGTTGTATTTAGTGTCCAAACCCAGTACTTGTAAATGGGTTTTCCTCCTAAATTATCAAATTTCATAGCCGTTGGTGAGACACACCATCCCCTGCCTCATCATACCAGAGCTGCTATCGCCTTCTTCCTTATTGCCCAATCAACGTTTCTCTCTAATCACCCTCTTCCTTATTGTCTGATCTCTGTTTCTTTCTAAAGATCTCCTTTACTAGCAAATATGTGAATAGCTTGTTTTAACATGTTTTACATGACAGATATTTAAGGAACCAGCACTAGACAAACAACATTAGAAAATATAATACAACAGATCTCAGTTAACAATGAGCATTAATTAAATGAGTGCATGGCATTCTCTTTTATTGTTTTTTTTTTAATCTCCACCATCAGTACTGTTAACCCCACCTACTAAATCTACAGGCACACACCTAGCACTGGTAGAAAACAAAAATGAGCTAGAAAACACTTTATAATCTCAGAAAAAGAGAAGATGGGGATGGTATCACAGATTCATAAAGAAAAGCAGTATTTCATCCTTGTAACCGTGGAATCCAGTTTTGTAATAATAATTGTTTGTGCTGCTGACTTCCTTCAACACCTGTGACCCTGCTTGTGACAGCCTCATTGCCTGCTGGAAACTTGGCAAAAGACAAGAGAAGAGATATTAGGGAACCAATGCTACGTCCTGAGAGAGGCCATAAAGTCCAAAGGTTGACCAGAATTGCCATGAGCAGTCTGATAAACTAAGGAAGTATGTGGCTCTGAAGAGACAAACTGCTATGCCCAAGCACAATATGTTCAAACTCCACAAGCTGCACCCCAACACCTTGCATGCTCGGAAGAACACACTATCCAGGGGATTTTCCCAAGCAGCCCCCTTGAAAAAGAATTATTTTAATCCCTTTTCTGAAAGGAGTGTATGACCACTCGGTGCACTGCACACGCCAGAATTTCACAGATCTTAAATTTGAAAAACACTCCTCTTTATTTTTTCAAATTAAGCTAGGATGATTTGTTGATTTAATAAAAAGAAAAAAACCCATGTAAAACCTCTTCTGAATTAGCATATTCAAGCGTTTCCAAAATCTGGCTCCAGTAAAGAACTTGTCCTTAAAAATCTATCAGACTGTAACTAAGCTTGTAACTTGGCATGTGAAATAAATAAGCCAATAATCAGATCCTTCAGAAATTTCCAATTAAACCTGTAAAAATATCTAATAAAATATTGAGCATTTGAAGAGTTTTTATACAGGAGAGTACAGCAGCTTGTTTCATGTTAGGAAGAGCACGAGGCATTGATAACTAAGGGGTTTTTTTTCTCCTCTTTCCTGTCCACCACTCAGTTACACTAGCGCAACTTTTTGTGAAGCCACACCGTAAATCTGAGCAGAAAACTCTCTTCCAGCTTTCTGAAGGAATCAAACCAAGAACACAGCATGGCCCCCACAAAGAACTGAGCAAGCACAAGCAAAGAGGCAGCGCGGGAATGGCAGCCAGGGGAGGGAGGAAAAAGGACATGAATTGCTTTGAGCTCATATTGCTGCTGAGTACTTTCTATTATAAAACCATAACCTAATATGCTTTCAAGACTACAGCTCTGACCTGCTTCACACCGTGCACCTCCTTCCCTCCACGGGACCCTACAGGGATCTACACCATCGCAGAAATGTGCCTGTGCGGAGAGGCTCGCAGGCTCAGACACTGCACTCTATTATACTTTTCATTATTCACTGCTTATTCACTAAACGAGAGGATAACCCCAGCAGTGCTTGTAAACACAACGGCTTCCTTGAGAAGCAACAGCAAAAATCCATAAGTACGGCTCTCCTTGTAAGTAAAACGCCTGACTTGGGCGGGCTGTCCTCCCTGGGGAGCTCAGCTGTGGGAAGCGGGAGCAAGGAACTGCCTTTTTAGGACTGTGGCTGAGCAGAGCGGGGAAGCGTTGGGGCAGGACCAGGGCTCCCGCAGCAGCTCGCTGGCCTTTTAAGGAGAAAGGCAGGTATTTCCCCAGCCCCGTAACCGGGAGCAGCACAGCCCCTGAACCAAGGTAAGGCGAGGCAGGGCACCCCAGCGAGGCCTGACCCGCCACCGCCACCACCCAGGGGACACTGGGCCACAGCCACACTCCTGCTCCAAGCACACCTACAGCCCTGGTGTCTCCAGGCTCTGAGAATTTCAAATAGGCCTTATTAGGAAGTAGAGAAGCTTAATTAATTGAAAGATCGTTTTCAGATCTGTAAAGCCAGATGGTTTGTGGGTGAACCGTACTTGATTTTAATGTGACATTTTAAGGTATTCAAGGCAACATTTTGGAGCGCGAGTCTCTAATGTCAGACATCTTTTTAGCTACCTACATAAGAGGGCAGGTTTTCAGAGATGACGAGCAACTGGATTTTCTGAAGACTTTTAACAGAAGGGGCAGGACACTCGAAGCCTCAGACACTCAGCAATTTTTTTTTAAGCAAGCTTTAGAAACATACATAATTAAGACTCCTCCTCGGATGCTTAAAAATTAAGGCTGCTTAACAGGAAAGCAAGAAGATTTTAGTTTAATTCCGTTTAAGTTGCATTTCTTTCTTACCTGTTTTATTTTTCTAGGGAGCAAAAAAACCTAAACCACTTCAGGCCAAATCCATCTTTATAGGGTATGTGTGTAAGCACCCACTGACCATGAACTGTCCCATATTGTTGTTCTTTTTACTTTACTGACTCTAGTTTTTAGAAGTAAAAAGAGAAGGCTGTGAGTAAAATAAGAAAAAAGTACTATTTTTCACCAACAATATCCATTTTTAAATTCAATTTTTAAATCTTTCTCAGAAAATAGCAACAAAAATGAAGTGTCCTTGAATATTTTTCTTTGGCCAAAAAAAAAAGTAATTTTCCTTTAGATATGGCTAAAAATAATAATTTATAGAGTAACATTAAAATCAGACATTACCCATCCAGGAATAATACAGCATCCCAGTTCTGAATATGAAATGTCATATTGAAATTCAAAGAATTACCCACACACTTTGCCATCTTAGTTTCTTGAGGTTAAACTTTGATAACAGCCCCTTGAGAAGTTGAATAGTATAGGATTAACTGAAAGCAGCAACTTTTAACCATACAAGAATGGCTCAACAGTTTTGATCTGCACTACTTTTTAAGTCTGCAGACAAGTGTCTGCTCTGCATCATAAACTACAGCCATCATTAGTGCCTTCAGGTAATAAACACAGCAGGAAGACCAAAACTTTGATTAATCTTGCAACATCCCACTTGCAACATATTGGCAAGAAAACATGGGGGAAGTACTAATTACACATGGATAATCACAGGGCATCATTTCTAGGATTCCTTATGAGAAGCCCATCAGGGGAAATGAGGCCACAGACAGTATGAAAAATTACATTAAACAACTGAAAAATATCTAGATATGTGACAAACTTGCTCAGTATGAGCTCAGACGTTGCATAGGACTTTCTCCAATTGTTGATTGGGCTGGGATTACATTTCTATAGCTCCAAAGGAGCAGGAGGGTAAGATTACTTTCATAAAAGGAATAAAAGTTTTGACACCAGGTTTCATATTGTAAATTTCTCCTTTAAAATAACGTGCTTGCCAAAGCAGTTCAGCTGCCAGAAAGGGAGAAAAGCAGGCAAACTATTCCCTTAAAAGCAATGACTGTGCTATGCTGCTCAGGTACACGAGGCATCGCTCCAGAACCAGGGAACGTTGGCTCATTAGGAGCAATTAAAAAAACTCTGAGGGGATTTTAAAAACAACAACTTCCAAAAACAAAACATGCATATATACCACATGCATTTGTTTATGCAGCTGTAATGAGTGATGAAATCCATTTATGAGCTGAAGTCACAAGATTCTAAGCAGGTCTTTGTTTAATCTCAGTAAGTCATGACATTTCCCTTCTACTTACAATAATGTGATTTGGATCAACATTTTCAAACTTATGCACCTGGTTTTTAACAGTGCTTACCAACTGCACTTCTCATCTGCTTCACTGGAGACTCAACAGTCTACTTCTGAGCCACTGCTTTGATAAAGCATCCTAAAGACAGATATAGAAACATTGTTTTAGCTTAACATACGCCTGTAATTCTGGAATTCAGCATATATGCTGCAATTCTTACTGAAACTGAGACTGTGCAACCTGTAAAGAGCGTAAATAAAAATCAATGAGACCATTAGTGGAATGAATACTTACAGCATCAGCCCTTCTATAACCACAAAGTCTATCCAGATGGATGCCCTTAAAAGACTTAAGAAGGTCTGCTATGGACAATGGCTTTTGTTCCAGCATGTTGCTGTGACTTGGAAGACTAAAATGAAGATAAATGCAGCTGTTCGCTGCTTACAATAATGCAGCATTAATGCCCTGAGTAACAAAGGTAGAACAGAGTATGCAGGGGAAAAAAAAAAGATTCAGCACAAGTGACTATTAAATTACACGTTTTGTGTATTTATAAACTGTGCTAGGCTTTAGATGTATTATTATATAGCTTTAACAGTATATGAATCAGTAATCCTGCATACAAATCAAGAATACATCTTTAGCTTTGATATTAAGAGAAAAAAAGGGGGGGAAAGGGTATTTGCCACTTCTGCTCTTGCCATTACACCTCTATTAGCATTGCAAATAGATCCAATGTTTTGTGAGGATCAGATCAAAACTAAATGACTCTAGGTCCACTGTTAATATAAATAGACTTTTTAAATTTCTTTTAAGCAGGGAGAAAAGATTAGATTCCTGATCTGAACAAAAAGTCAGTCTACCTAAGGCAGAAGAGCAGGATATCCCAGACATAGAAAACATTCTCCTAGCCTTTAAGGCCTGAAGGAAAGTGTTGGTGTCTGCACCCATTCGCCATTCTGTTTCTCATGTCTGGCTCATTCACCTGCTGCTCTCCAGAGTCCAAACTGAACCTGAAGAACAGGTGGATTTTACAGCATGTCACCAAATCAAGATGGCAGAAGGATAGAAGGAAAACGCAAGGATCTTTTGCTCAGAATGTTTTCTCCCAAGCAACCTCTTGTTTATAAGCAAAAACTTAAAGTACAAAACGATTTCTTCATCAGCTTAGATGCAAATTTTGGAAGGCTCTAAAAAGGCCAAAGGCAAATGGGCATAATCAGCAAAGTCAGTGGATCACCTAACTGGCACAGAGTATGTTCTATGCCTTGCATATTTTACTATTATTTTTGTTGACGTATGACTATAATATGCACTACTGCCAGTGTCTTTCCCCATGTGAAAAAAGTCCTAAAACGATCAATATGAGGCAGCCAGGGAAACACTGGAACTCCTGAGATGGAAAGTGGCACTTTTACTGCCATTTTCAGATACACGTACCTATTGGATGTGGTTTTGTTACACACAAGTACTACGTGCACTTGGGAAGAGAGATGAGATTCTCAGTAGGACAGTATAACCACTTGGTTGCCTTCCTTTTTCTTAGGATGGCTCAAGTAAAAAAGTCACACAAGGTATACAAGCCATAATAAAGAAGAATCTGTAATATTCTTAGTGCCGCATCAATTTATATAGGCTAAATATATATATATATTCATATATATATGAATACATTCATATTCATATTCATATATTCATACAACTCAGATGCAATCTTCCTACCTAAATTTTAAGTCTATAGGCATTATATTTTATATCCTCCCATTTCCAAAGTCCTGTTCAGTTATTTTCCTTTAAGTTTTAGGGATCTACTATACCAGTGGGCCAGAAAGAAAATGTAACTGTAACTGCTGAAGTCAGAGTAACAACAGAAAAACACGTATCAGTAGAAAACGTTATTTAATATGCTAGTTCACATGAACTAAACTCAGCTGAAAAGCTCTGAAAAGGCACATTAAAGAAAATAACTGTGAGAGCGTTAAGTAAACAGTTCCCTTACTGGATTTGCTATAACCATCTAAAACATTTCTTCCCCTTTCCACATTAAAGGAGAGCCCTAAAACCACATTTTGCATATTTTATTAGTTCAAACCTTTTCTAACGTGGTTCCCAGGGCAGGCCAAGTCTAACAAACTTTTTTAAATGAATCTAACATTGTTCTAAAATAACAGTATTAGAATCCAGTGGAGTGTGAACAATAGGACTATCAATAAATGTCTACTCTTATTCCCAGACCCAGAATGGAATGCTAAACAATTTTTAGCCCTTAAGATTCACTATTTATTGAACCTGAACTTGCACACCAGCTTGAGTAATCAATGTTACCCATCTCATGCCTCTGACTGCTTTCATCAGAGAGAATAATTGCACATTTGGAGAAAGAAAAACATTTTTGTGACTGTTTTAAAAATCGTACTTGAAAGTTTCCTGAAAGGTCAGAAAGGTAGGAGTTATCCTGCTAGAAACAGATTAGCAGGCAGAGGGTAGGCAAGGTGGTCAGGGGTGTATGGGAAGTATAATCTATCAGATTGATAGCACCACTATGTATATGGTACAATCATATCTTATCTTCCCAGCCCTGCAACCAAAATAAACCACATCGAAGTCTTGGAGTCTGATTCTGTTGTCTTTAAGCACACACCCCTTAGGGTGGCGACCCAGGACACACCACACATCTTTTACTTCATGTAAGACAAAATCAAAACAAATATAATCAGTATTTTTCCTTTTAGGACTCTCACTGAGACTCTTTGATGTGTTTTCCCTAATCGTTTTCTCTTTTTAATCATCACACTCAGGGGTTTCTCTGAGCTTATAATGGTCTAGTTTTTATGTAACCTTTTTATGTAAGCCTTCCCAAGCTCCCAACACAGCAACTGCTGTAACAGTACACAGCAACACTACACCAAAGAATACCTTGTCCAAATGAAACCAAAAGGGAAATTTAGATGAGTACATTCTGCTTAGGTTGGAATTTTGGCTCAGACACAACAGTTAACACTCCTGGTCTTGCAAAAAGAAGCTCTAATGGAGATACTGAAAATGAAAGTATCTCTTCTACTTCAAAGCTGAGAATCTGGCCACTTCTACAACATGTTTTTCTGCTCTGGGAAATTTTACTTATCTCTACTCATTCATGAAGGGGAAATCCTTGGCCCTACGAGTTAGACGTGGGTTTGCCATTCACCTGACTAGACTTGAGACTCCACGAGTATGATTTAGTACCCATGGTATAAAACTAGTTAAATTTCTAATTTCTATATGACTGCTTGCCAATTTTTCTTTGTCTCAGGGGCAATTATTCACATTTATATTTTATCTTGATTCTCTTTAGCAATATCCCTATTTACACAGAGAATCCTTAAACGGATTACCACATTCTTTTCAATGTTACCTAAGAGTGCACTGGTCTACTACAGTTCTAAAATTTTCCAGCTCCACTATTAATAAAATGCCTAAACTTAATATAGGCCCTACATAAAACTCACATAACTGGAACTCCTATAAAATGCTCTGTAAACACTTGCCCTATGTCTAAACTGCCCGTAGATTCATGAGGTTCTAGAGGTAATTTCCATTTATCAGCCAAGATTTACTGATACCGCTTGATATTTCTGTTGTTCTCTGCTCTGCTCCGTCAAGACACTGCAATGGAGGAAGCAGGAGCTAAGACATGAACTGGAAATATTTCCTTCACGTGGGAAGGTGCCCTGCTAAGAAACTGCTTATTGAACCTGACAGTGAGCGTATAAACAACATTAGAGGGAGTGCTCACACATGTACTCCCAATAAAGGGGAGGACAAGGCGGTGAAAGTCAGAGCTATTACAAGACAAATACAAATTAAAGACACTGTTTTTAATCTCCAGGATACTAAAATATTTGTGAGAGCTCCCAGTGTTTGGGGGAGGAGGGAGGGAGAAAAGGGGGTAGGGGGAGCAGTAAGCTCTACTGAGACTTTTCTTATGGTTTGTATCACCTTTTGTGGGAAAATCATTCTAGAAAAAAGCAACAGAGGATTTTGAAACTAACAGAAAAGCACTTGCTAAAAGATAGCTTGCTCTTTGTAGAACTTCCCATGAGGCCTGAAAAAGCACCCTGAGCACATACTTTACCAGACAGCTTTGCATATGAAATACTGTTTGTTTCAAAAACAGTTGTATATTTTTACCAGGGGGGTTATTCCTGTCAATTGTCCCAATTACTGATCTATAAGAAGCAAAAAAAGGAGTCAGAACTACCACAAAGATACAAGCATAACTATTAAAGTTCATGGGATTTTCAACATTCACCCTCCTTACCCTGAAACTTTAACTCTGGAGTGAATGCTGCCATATATATTTCCTTTGTTTGGCTGTCTGCTGGGCCACCTGGAAAGCATCAGCACTCTAAGAAGAAAACTACTATTGTTTATCCAGAATTTCCTTAAAACGAAACCTTGCTGTCCATTACCCTTTCCCAGAAAGGTATATTGTTCTATCACCACCCATATCAAGTGCAGAGACATGTTTACGGTACGTGCAGCAGCTCAGATAGGCTGGGCTGTTGCAATCCTGTTGCAATCCTGTGCAGAAAACAGAATGTTAACACTGGCATGCTGCTCCCACGCCCTCCCCTTTTCAGGCTTTACATTTAACTCAGTGACACCCTGCTAGGCACAAGGTTTATTTACACAACACAAAGTCTTGAGACCAGCCTTTGTTCGACTGCAACGTTGACAAGGCTTATGAAACACTATGGAGGATAGTAAAGGTGTATTAAGAATCAACTGAGGACCATGTATGAATGAAATGTTTTGAAACTCGCTTGATTGAGTTTCCAGCTGCAGCGCAATTCTCTTTTAGCCAGAAGCTGTCGGGACAAACCAGCAAAGCTGCTGGCTTTCACGGAGACCAGTGAATTGAGCTGTAACAGTGGTTCCATGAGGACTTTAATCCGGGATATGCTGGTGACACCCTGAAACGAAGCAAATCCCTCTCTCCCCCCACCATTCAGGTTTTTTGCTGGGATAGATTGAACGGAGTGTATTTCCCAACACACTTCACCTCATGGCTGTGTCAGCGCCAGGGAGGGGACAGCGTGGGAGCAGGAAGAGGGCAGGACTGCCTCTTTTGTCAGCAGTGACGGCCGAAAGCACTTGGGGAACCAGCGACGTTGGAAATTGTGCTGATTTACATCTGCTAAAAAGCGCTCCTTCGGTTTCCTTAAAAATGATTGCTATATGTAGAGCATTTTAAAACTTGGCATATGTGTGAAAAAAGGCAAGAAAGCTTAGTGCAGATTTCTTGTGTGGAAGTGTTTAAGGGAGGTCTGTAGGCTTCACCCTCCCAGGACTGGCAATACCCACTCCTGTTGAGGCGGGAGTGGTTGTTGCACTCACCCTCTTCCCCAAGGGGTGTATAATGCAGAAGAGTTCCTGTGTCTCACGTGATCATCTGCTTGTCAAAGTTTTGGACTAAGTATCAAGTGTCTTTAAAGAAACTATCTGTGTGAATCTGGAGAAGCTGACGTGTAATACTTCCTCCTACAGAGCATTTTTGACATTAACTCCAAATCATTGTCAGAGCCACTCACAGCAGAGACTCTAAATGTAAAGAAAAAAACCCAGCAAAACCCCGCCAAAAAAGCAGGCCCATAGCAACTGGAAGTTATTTGGTCAAAATGTCAGAGACTGACCAGGGAGTGAAAATGGCATAAATCTAAGTGCCAGTATATGCTCTACACAGTCCTGGGTCAGATTCAAAATGCATTGCAAGGCTGATGAACCAATAAAAACATCAATGGTTGATATCCTAAAAGCAAATGGGGCCAGTAACAAGTATTTTATACCAATAAGTTAATCCTAGATCTTCTTACAGATGAAATTCCATTCCTTTTCTGCACCTTTTTCCTTAATGCATTTTTAAAAATGAAAATAGTTCACACCACTCGTATGGCATTCATTCCCCACAGATCTGCATGCTTTACTAGAACTTCAGTCTCACTATGCCCATTTTACAGACAGGGAGACCAAGCAACAGAGATACAAATAAGGATTAAGGGTCATTCAGCAGTGAGGCAAAACCAGGGAAGACTGCAGTTCTACCCGATTTGAGTGTATTCTGTTCTCCTGGTTTTCTTGACTGGTATACAGAAAATGTGAGTTTAATGAGAAGAGGTGAACAAATTTTTGCTTCACTTTGTAAATTCTCTTGGGTGTCTTGAAGGGATATATATTCCCCCTGCTAAAGGGTTAGGTGAATACTCAGACCAATAATACAACTGTGATATATACCACTGTTCTTATTAATATTTATGTAACAATCTAGGGCTGAAATTGGCTATCATTGAATTGACCTCAGATCTCTGACATAAATGCCTATTTGAAGCACCTGGCAATGGGCTGTAAGCATCCACACCCAGAACTGCTCTGTCTGGGCTTGCAGTTTTGCCAACCACACACCTTTTCCTATACTGACTGTAAGGAACGCAAACTGGAAAACATCAGCACAAAACATGCTTATATAGAACAAGGCTACGTTGTACCATTAGCTCTTACAACACGCGTGCTTAACCTCTCTCACATGACTTACCTGAGTCCACAGCCCATTCTTAAGTGAACAGAAGACTCTGCAAATATGTGCACAGTGCAGCTGGTACCCAGATCTCTAAATACCATACAGCCATTTTTGGAATGTCTCTCTACTTGTGCTCCCTGAAAAAAAAAAGAAAAAAAATAATTAAAAAAATCTGAATTTCAATTAGCAGCCATCACAGCCCTCAGGCCTTTGCTTTATTATTCTCCTTTTATCCTAAAATTTCTCCTTGATCTCATGAACTTGTTTCTAATATATTCAAATGTTACGGCTTTTTATATGTTTCATATGTTCCCAACAGACTGTGTAAACAGGCCTGTGAGCTGACCAACGCCTCTGCCAAATGTGCTGGCGGCCGTTCCCGCAGTAACTCCCCTGGCACACACGTGAGCGCTGCTCCTGAACCCCTCGTGAAAAACCAAGATCCCAGGTAGGGATCAATACTGATTCTGAACTAAATTTTCCATCTCTGCTTCCTTCTGAAACAAGGGAACATACAGACACTGCAGTGTTGGCAACTGCATATAGTTTTTACCAAAGAAAAGAGGAAAGAACAACAATGTTGAGGGTTTTGAGTGTCCTGATTCTTCAACTGTGGATGTCCTAAGGGGCTGCTCTGGACAAGACTGGGACATTCCCTGTCCTGTGGGGACAGGGCTGCCCGGACCAGCGGGGAGCCACCCCACAGATGCTGTGTGATACGTCAGCTGTGATCAGAGACCAGGTTGGTTATTATTAATCAGATGGGATTGAGGAAGAGTAGCAGTTTAGTAACATCTTCTCCAAAAATGAAGTCTTGAACTCTGCTTGTGTTTTCAGGTATCGTCCTACCCAGGCCGTGCCCTTTCCTCCCTTCCCTTGGCTATTTGGCAACCCTGACTGCTCCCACACCATGACTCCAACACAAATGACTGTCTCCCAGAGTGACTGTTTCCATTTGTATTACATGAGCAGGCGCTCTGTAAACTTCCCCACAGGCTCCGCCACTATAATCCCTGGGAAGGAGCAACCTGCAGGACCTACTTTCACTGTTCAATGCTTTCTCTGTTTATTGCTACTCCTGTCAGAAACATTACCCAAATTCAGGCAGGTGTCCTTACATCTGTTAGCCACCAGCCATTGGTGACATTCAGCAACAGAAACTCCCTGTCCATGTCCAAGCCTGAACCCACAGCACAGAGAAGGAAAGCTTGTTCGCTCACTGGAAATCCCTAAGCTCTGTGGTGCTTTACGTGAGGCATTTCTGGTCTCACGCAGACTCGCTTCCTTTCCTTCTCCTGTTGCAATCACTGCTTTATTCCAGGTTGCCAGGAGCCTACTGTTCCAACAGCTGCTAAGACAGAGTGAGATGTCAGCTTTGACAGGATGCCAGATTGTTTATTAATTAAAAATACAAGTATTTTGTATCTGTTCTCAGACCCTAATCAAAACTGAGCTATTTTACCAAGGGCTCTGAATGGTTAAATCCAGTTATTCTGTGGCTTTCAGTCACAATTGGCAACCAGGAATCGATGCACTTTGTTGCCACTATTTACGTGAATACGTTTGTTGAAATATCAAAATGCCAGAAAGCTAACTCCAGTCCTCTACAGTGAAACCATGCCTTGGTAATAGCCGAACACACACATGCTTCCAGTAGGATCTCTGTCCCCAAACACGGGACATATCTTTCCAAAGGGGTTCATCTGCCTCCCCACCACTCAACCTTTGCATGCTTTTATTTGTACGGTAAATTTTTTCATGCTGCCAGCTCGCAATGCTGAGCGCAGCCGTCTGCTTCCCATATGCCACCCGTCCTCCAGTGCCTCCTCTACTGCTTACCTTCACTCTTTGGGCTCCCACTGTGGACCAACTCCTATTTTGCCAGCCTTCTTTGCATATAGAGGATTTTTCCAACTGTAAGCTCCACAGGACAGGAACTTTGCTCAACTCTCTATTTCTCAGAGCACCAGCTATGCTGTGGTATAGAAATAATGAACACAGAGATGTTAATAGTGTGACATTTAGATTTGTAACATCCCAAAAAGCATGGGGAGCAAGGCCTCGGGTTTCCTTTCAGACTCATCTTTAGAAAATGTAGTTAACATCTATTTGGTCAGTTCTTTGATCAAAAATTATAAAATACATATAGTCGTTTGAATAAAAAAAAATAATAAAGTTCATTACTTATTTGAAAATAGATTTCTGAGCACTTGCAATGACCACTGAAATCCTCTATAAAGCTAGCCAGGAATGGGAAAAAAAATAGTGAGAAATCTATTGGGTAAAGAGGAGATCATCCTATCCACTTTAGAAACAACCATATCAAATCTTTCATTCCTATGTTGCCGCACATAAACATCCAGGGTTTGAATTGCTCAGGCAGCATTCTTAACAAAATGGAAAATGTTTTTAGTGGTTCCTCCCTTACTTCGGCAGTCTTTCTCTGTGTTTACAGTCAGTGTTGCTGTCCTGCCCCAGAGGTAACCCAACAGGTCTTGCAAAGTCTCCTAACTTTGCCCCACCTCCATCATTCACAATCTTGTCTCTCTAACCTACTCATTTTCCTCCATTCCACAAACTATTAGTTTCAAAGAAATTCAGAGATTAATTAAAATGATTGGTGGGATGAGTAGGTGAGGGGGACAGGCTAAAGGGCTTGACAAGAAGAAAGATGAAAAGGACTAAATGCGTATAGCTTGGTTATGCGATGACTAATTGAGGGTGGAGGAGATGGACACGATATTCGTTTACAAGTGCCTGTAGTTCTGAGAAGCATTTTTCATGTGCAAACTGAAGACTAGCTCAAGACTAGCTTTCCATCTCCTAGTACAGATCCGGTGCCAGGGTCCTTCACTACAGGCTGTGAGTCCCACTCTTCCTGCAGCCCATGCATTCCCCCCTCTCCCTTGTATCCTCAAATGTGTTGTTGGTTTTTTTTTTAATTTCAGCTCCGCTTTCAGACAGATTGAGTTCCTGGATCTCTACCCAGCCACGAGCCCTGCTGGGAGCAAAGAGCAAAAGGAGAGGCCATGGGAGCTGGGGGTGGATGAGGTGGCACCACTTTGCCACACCTCTGCTGTGCTGAAGACTTAGGTGGACTTGAACCGACTACGAAAACACACCTTGAGGAACCGGGGAGGAATTAGGAGCAGGAGCACCTATGAATTATTTTACTTCCACTTAGCCTAAGGAAATTCTGTTCTTTGTGCCCTCTCACTCCCAGCTGTTTTTACTATGCTCTGATGTAGTAAATAAAAGAAAAATACTTGCTCCTTATGACTTTTCAAACTCTTGTCTCCTTCAGTTGGGGAAACCTGCTCTATAGTAATTCCTTAAGCAAGTGAAGAACAGTATGAGAAGATCCAGTAACTCACTTCATGGAAAGGTGAAGCAGGATATCACATTTAAAAGCACAAAATGAGAAAAAAATTTAAAAGTCTATATAATAAAAACAATTGTCTATATAATAAAAATATTGTGGAAACACCACTGTTGACGGCAAAAAGCTAGATGGTGTAATACATCTCAGTTTAAAGAAAAAGGACTGTATGGAAACAAGCATTTTCTTTCTGTGAGCAATGTTTCAAATATAAAAGAGCAGAAACTGTCATTTACCTTTTTTTTTTTTTTTTTTTTTTCCACATGGTCTAGAAATAAGCCAGAAGCATTTGTGATATAGGAGTGAAACAGAACAACAAACTCTTTTATTCCTGGACACCAAAGATAATTTAGACGGATGTGGTATGTATAAGAAATTTTAATTTGTCCCTTAAAAGCCATTTAATTATTCAGATTATCTGATTGCCTCAGTCAATCTTGTATTGATTGATTAGAGAACTTTATAAATCAAAATCTGCATTACTGCTGCTTGAAGCATCTGTCCCTCTCAGCAACAGAGATACAGAGTTCATTTCCAATCCCTACCCACAAGTTAGTTTATTGAGACATGTAAATAGCTATGGTTTATAAATGGGTCAGTAAGTGTTCTTGCACTCTACTAAAGGCATATTTACTTAAGGACATCAGGAAAGGGGAAAAAAAAAGCCTTAAAGTAATAGCTGTTTAATAAATCAGGGCACAGTCACCAAAATTCCCAGCTCCTTGGCTAATGGCCATGAAGGACCCCTGTCTCTCTATTGACAGGGCTCCCTTCTGACATGCAGCACTCGGCGAGTCTCAGGTGGTAAACTCGAGGCACTGTCGGATGAAACCTAAGATGAGACCTTCATGAGCACCCGCTCCGCTCACCAGTCCGTCCTGAATTAGGTAGAAAATCCCCTCAGAGCAGCAAAGAGCATTTGTCTTTGATTTCAGAGCTCTCCTGCTATGCACAACCTTTCTGACCAGCTTGACTGTCTACTGCCAGCCTCGACCAAATAACCTCTAAGTGAGTAGCAATTAACATAATGAGTGGACTGATGGGTGTCCCCCATAGCTACAGGCCTCAGTAGCAACACGTCTCTGGCAAACTGGAATGTCTAGTCCTGAAACTCCACCTCTGTAAAAGGAAGGAAGTAGAAAACTAAAATGGGCGGAGGGTAAAAAAAAAAAAATTACATGATTCTAAATGAATCCCTCCAGCCTGATCCAACACTGGCTGAAGCTAATGAAAACTTGTCTTGATATCAGTGGAGCTGAACTGGACAAACTATAAAAGCACAGTTTTTCAGGTTATACAAATATGTATTAGAGTGGTTAGAGCTACACTGACCATACTCCTTGTAGTCTGAACTTGGCTTTCTAGGATGAAACACGCAGAAAAAAACTAAGAAGATAAAACAAAACAGCAAAACTCTAACCAATTAAATACGTCACCAATTAATCAGAACAAACTGAATTATTATTATGTGTATATACAGAAAACCAACCAAAGTAAATTATTTGCATGGCTTCCTATGTAACAGAAACAGGAAAAAAAAACCACCTTTTAAGCTTAATTTTAAAGTAATTCTTACTTCACAATAAAAACCTCCACACAGCAAACTACTTAAAATTCATGTCTTGCATTTCTCTCCAGAATTTCTTCCTTGCATAGACAAGCCCTTTCTAAACATCAAAAGTGCATGCTGACACAACAGAGACAGATCATTTATGGGCTGTCTCGGGGGAGTTTTAACGCAGCGAGGACCGCCACATCAGGTCCGACTAGATAGCCTGTCTCTGACAGGAGCCCAGCGCAGGTACCTGGGGGGGGCACACAAAACCAGGGCAGCACACGGCAGTTTTGCCTCGGGATGCTCTCCCAGGCACAAGTCATTTGCAGCTTTGGGATTTCCGGAGCCAGAGATGCACTCACTGCGTTCGATAGCCCTTAAGTGATTTCTCTTCTGTGAATTCATCTAATCACTTTAAAATCCCTCAGTCCACACAGCACTCTTGCCAAGGAGTTCCACAGCTTAACTACAATTCTGTGAAGGCATTTCTCTGGTTGGTTCTGAACCTGACAGTTTCATTTGATGCCCCTTGGCTCTTGTGCCAGAAGAGTCAGTCACTGGCCTCTATTTATCTTGTACGTAAAGATTAAAAGGAGTTAACTGCTTCTAGCATCCCCTGCATTAATGAATTTCAGAGATTTTCATGCAGTAACTTACTGCTGTTTGATTAAACTGCAGCTGAAGCTACAGCAGCAGTTGAGTAGTTTGAGTGACCTGCACCACAGACAGATGCTGCCTACGTGAAGGTTGTGTGTACGGCAACAGCACACGGCGAGCCCCCCTGTTCCCGGCCAAAACTCTGTATTTCGTGCCACAGACTGCTCACACAAACGTACAAAGAAGTGCATGTATTATTTGCGTAATTCCGGTTAGCACAGAGCAACACCAGTGCCCACCGTGTGGTCAAATGAACGTAGTGGCTGAAGTCAGGTGGGAACGCCGGGAGAAAACAGAGAAGGAAAAAAAAAAAATCAACAACTTCAAAGAGGGGAGCTAGACCTTCACTTTTCTTTCACAGCTGCTTGTGTTGCTGTTTGCTTCGTTGTTGCTTCCTATATTGTAACTGGTAATTATGTCATTATGTCTAGGAAAAAATAGCACCGGAGAATTTGAAAGTGTATTTTCAAACCTAGACATCAGTTCGTCAGCTTCACATATCGTAAAAAGGGATTGAACCTGACAGACCAAGTTCTTCACTGACGTATAAAGCTGGTCCACCCTCCAAGGGCAGGTAACAGCTTTGTGTTGCCAGCGTAAGGAGCACTTTTTGCACTGTTGGCAACACGATACAACAGTGCACCCCTCCAGTCCCTGTCCTACCCCTTATTATCACCTCTTGTCCTTAAACAGCTCCTGCACTTTATTCCAGAGGTAGCTGCCCACTTCCCAGAGGTACAAGGAGGTTACAAAGGTGAGCCCGGCGGGTGGGCATACCCTTTTATTAGAGGTAGGCACCCCACGTTCACCACGGGGCAGTTGGGGTGAACTAGAGATCCCCCTTCTGTTGCTCCGAGGTGAACGTGCCAGCACAGCCTTCGCTCCTCAGCTTGGATCCTTCGACTCCAGCCTTTCCCCTCCCTCCCGACTAATCTGTACCGCCACAGCAATACTAGGGCACTCTTGCTAAAATTAGGCCGTCGCTGTCCCCTCCCCTTGGTAGGACGAGTTTAGAGAAACCCATCCGGAACCCGGCTTTTTCCTGTCAGGTTTTATTTCCCCCCTCTCTTGTCCTGGCGCGTTGAGTCCGGGAACCGACATCCCCGATCACGGTAACGGCCAAGCCGTGCCCTTGCGAACCAGGCGGTACCGGAGGAAAGCCGGATTACGCGGGGGGGGGTGGCGGCCCACAGGGCCCCGGGGGGGGGTCCTCAGCGCTGCAGGGGGGCGGCCGAGCGCCCTCCGCACGGCGCTCCGGGAGCCGGGTCGCCCTTCGCGCACAGCGGGGCTCTGCCGAGCGGCACCGGCCCCGAGCCGAAGGCGGGCGAGGGCGAGGCCTGTGCCGCCGCCGCCAGCCGCAGCCCCGCCCGCCCGGCGGGGAGGGGAGGGGAGGGGAGGAGGGGCCGTGCCCTCGGCGGGGCGGGCGCGGCCCGGTCGGGGAGCGCCGCGGGCGCGTGGGCGGGGGCCGCCCCGCGGCGGTTGGTGCCCGCCCTGGCCCCGCGCGCGGCCGCCGCGGGCAGAGCCCCACCCCCGGCCCTGCCTGGAAACCGCACGGGCGGCGGGACGGCGGCGGGCGGGGGAAGTCACGTGACGCCTCCCCCGAAGCGCCACCTGAAGGGCCGTACCACCGGCGGGGGGGGGGCGGACGGACACACGGACACACGCAGACACGACGGGCCGAAACCCGCCGGCGCACGGCTGGAGCGCGGCCCCGCCTCCTGCCCGCCGCAAGGCCCGGCCGTTAAAACCGAACCCCCGGACACGAAAACAAAGAGGGAGAGGCGGCTGTTTGGGGGGCGAGGGAGGGAGAGGGGGGCCGATGGTCGCCCCCGCCCCTCCGGCGGGCGGTTGGTACGTGGCCGTTAAAGGAGGCGCCGGCGGCGGCCAACCCCGCTCGCGCGCTGGACGCGGTAACCAGATATTCAAAAACAAGACGTCAGCCCACAATGCCCCGAGCCGCCGCCAGCATTACCTCATCCCACAAGGCCCCGCGCCCGCCCTGAGAAGCTTCTAGGGGCGGGGTGGCCATGGCGACCGGCTGATATGCACCGGGCCGGGCCAGCGGCCCGCCTCCCCCGGGAGAGGCGGCGGCAGCCAATGGGGAGCCCGCGGGGTGACATCATGGGCTATTTTTAGCGGGCTCCCGGTCGCTGATAAGTGAAGGGCTCCACGCCGGGAGCGGGCTCAGAGCGCGGGGCAGGCGGCAGCGCGGCTCCGGGTGGAGGCGAGCGGAGCAGGCACAGCGCGGAGCCGGGGAGGGCGCGCAGGAAGGCGGGGAAAAGAGGAGAGAGGGGGGAAAAAAAAATATATATATAAAGTACGAGCGGCAACTTGTGGCGGTGGAGCAGCGTCCCGGCCCCGCAGCGGCAGCGGCAGGAGGAGGGCGGTGAGGCGCCCCGCCGAAGCCCCGCCAGGCCAGGCGGGCTCCCAGCGCCAGGGACCGCGGGCCCGGCCCGCGCCGGGAGGACTCTCCGCGCCCCGGTGAGAAGTAAGGCTCGGCTTTCTCCTTCTCCCCTCCCTGCGCGGCCGGGAGGGTTGGGGCGGCAGCGCGGAGCGGGGCGCAAGCGGCAGCCGGGCAGCTTCTCCTCCGCGCTGCCGCAGCTCCCGGCGCCACTCCGCGGACTCTGTTCTATGAGTGCAAAGATGGAGCCTACTTTCTACGAGGATGCCCTGAACGCCAGCTTCGTGCCGCCGGAGAGCGGCGGGTATGGATATAATAACGCTAAAGTGCTGAAGCAGAACATGACGCTGAACCTGTCCGACCCATCCAGCAACCTGAAGCCGCACCTGAGGAACAAGAACGCCGACATCCTCACCTCCCCCGACGTGGGACTCCTGAAACTGGCCTCTCCTGAACTGGAGCGGCTCATCATCCAGTCCAGCAACGGGCTAATCACCACCACGCCGACCCCGACGCAGTTCCTCTGCCCCAAAAACGTTACCGACGAGCAAGAGGGGTTCGCGGAAGGCTTTGTGAGAGCCCTGGCGGAACTGCACAACCAGAACACCCTGCCCAGCGTTACCTCCGCCGCCCAGCCCGTCAGCAGCGGCATGGCACCTGTGTCCTCCATGGCCGGCGGCAGCAGCTTCAACACGAATTTGCACAGCGAGCCCCCGGTGTACGCCAATCTCAGCAACTTCAACCCCAACGCGCTCAACTCCGCGCCCAACTACAACGCGAACAACATGGGCTACGCGCCTCAGCACCACATCAACCCCCAGATGCCGGTGCAGCATCCCAGGCTTCAGGCTCTGAAAGAAGAGCCTCAGACTGTACCTGAAATGCCAGGGGAAACCCCTCCCCTGTCCCCTATTGACATGGAGTCACAGGAGAGAATCAAAGCCGAGAGAAAACGCATGAGAAACAGAATTGCGGCATCCAAATGCCGGAAAAGGAAGTTGGAAAGGATTGCCAGGTTGGAAGAAAAAGTGAAAACTTTGAAAGCCCAGAACTCAGAGCTGGCATCCACTGCCAACATGCTCAGAGAACAGGTTGCACAGCTTAAGCAGAAGGTCATGAACCATGTCAACAGCGGGTGCCAGCTAATGCTAACACAACAGTTGCAAACGTTTTGAAGAGACTGTCTTAAACGAGAACTGTGATCTTGTGGTGTAACTGAAACAAAAAAACCAAAAGTGGCAGATGCATAAAGCTAATGGGAAAAGCTGGAAGGCTGAGTCCTGCCTGTGCTCTGCAAAGCGCATGTGTGGAAAGACTGGCAAGCCTTCAGCTTGAGTTAGTAGTGAAGCGGCCAGCACCGTGCCGAGAAGTGCTGTTCCTGCTCAGATGAGACGTCAGATCTTCGTTTAACATTGACCAAGACCTGCATGGACCTAACATTCGATGATCATTCAGTATTAAAGGTTAAACTGCAATAGAAACTGTAGATTGCTTTATGTAGTATTACTTAAGAAAAAAAAAAAGTGGGAGGGAGGTTTGTGGGAGGCTGATAAACAAAACAGAACTATTCTGCCTGCCTTCGAGTAAATTGTGTATGTACATATCTTTTTTTATTTTATTTTATGAAAGTTGATTAATGTCAATAAACTACTTCATGACTTTGTAAGTTATTTTTATGTTGTTTATTTGGGCGCTGCCCAGTATTGTTTGTAAATAAGAGGCTTTTTTTTAGCACTCTGAGTTTACCATTTGTAATAAAGTATAATTTTTTAATGTTTCTGTTTCTGGAGAAATTCTAGAAGGTTCTATTATATTTAAGAAAAATAAAATAATTAAAATGCATTTCCCCCTCACACTTTTTCTTTTGCTAGTACCTGAGCTGGGAAAATGCCCTTTGTGCTGAACTCTAGGGTTTATGTTAAACTTACTCGTTAACTACAGGCATGTCCTGAAGAATGTGTGTGAGGAGGAGGAGAGGGAAAAGCTAGATTCTGATCGCTAAATTAATACAACTTTCTGATTTGTCCTGAAGCTGTAGCTCCCAGTCATAACCTGACTCGCTTGCCTGCTGTATTCTAGTGGCACAGTTTAAAGAGGTCGTAGAGGGGTAGAAAGCCAGTGTATGAAACTGCTCCGTAACTGAAGCACTTGGCTACTTGACCTGGTATGCTTTTTTATTAAACTAATGCCCCCAAGTAGGTAAGGCAAGTGGATGTAGTTAAAAAATCAAACATGCTATAGACTTCAAAAATAGAAACATTCACCTTTATTGGAGTGTTCCTTCCTTGACAGGAGGTGATCCTTGTTTGTTAATATTTACAACAATGCTGCTGCCAACAGGAAAATAATTTCATACCCCTTTTCCTATCCTGAAATCCTTTCCCTTTTGGGTGCTACTATGGGTTCTAAACTTTTTAGCAATAGAAAAGCTGAGAAAACTCAACCTAGTGGGAAATGAAAAGAGCAACTTGCTGAAAACAGCAACTTCTCTGGCACTCCCCATGTACTTCTTATAACATAATCTTGGGTTTTACTACAATGACAACATAAATATATGCCTTAGAAACATGCTACTTAACTGGGGGGGGGGAGTGGGACCAATTATTACATCAGGATTTTCAACACTGTACCCAATTAATTTAGTTTCAGAAACGTATATTTGAAGGAGACCAGATGTTTTCCTGCTTGCTGTTTAGAGCCAAATGGCTACGAGGAAACATCAAAAGAGGATGCTATCAAAAGACAGCCAGAAGACTAGAAATTCATTATTGGTGAATGCTAACTTTTTAGAGTAGTCAGGCTTCAGGATGTCTTTTTTTCCTTAAAATAGGAATAAGCATAATTTTAACAGAGGTGACAGTCTTGTTTAAGGTCACAAGATGACTAGATAATTGGATATGTGTACCTTTACTATTATCAAAATAATATCTGGAAACTTGCAACCACTATGGGTCAGTTCCTTACCGGAAGCATAAAAGTATCTTTCCTCTAACTTTCCCCCCCACTCCCATATTATACGTGTTTTATCATATGAGGGGTTGTTTTAATGTTTAAAACGTGATAATATGGTAATCTCCTTCCACATCATAACCCGAGTGTCAAGGTAGGCACTGTTTAGATGGTATTTGCTGCTGTCAGAGGAATACAATTGTAATAACACCAACCAAACAAAGGGTTACTAGGAGGATACTGGAGTTTGCCAAGAGTACATTTTGCTGATGTCAGCAACCCGGAAGGTAAGTTGATTTTGACCATATGTAGGAATAGACAGCAGAGGGATAATACACAGCACTGCTGGGTGTGGTTTTACAGGGATTTAGCAAGTGCCAACTAGCAAAATAAGCAGGGCAAGGAGATTAATTACCTGCAAAGGTGCATGTTTAACTCTCAACAGTGCTGGGTTATGGAATAGATGTTACTAGCAAGCATTTTCCTTAATCACATAATTACGTAAAAAATAAATACATTATATAAAATACTATGTTAATTAAATACAGCTGAGTGACAGTCCGCTCCACCCTATCCTAATACGCACACACAGACATTTAGCATTGCAGTTATGTGTTTTCTCTCTCAAGTGCAACATTCTGTAGCACAGGCAAAAAAAGTCACTGAGTACTAGCACTGCTTGTGTCTGAGGGGTTGGTTTCTGTGACACGAGTTACTCGGTCCAGCTCAGGAGGTACTTGGTGTCCAGTCAGAGAATCTACTGCCAACCAAAGTGGGTTTTAGTGCCAGTTCTGCAATTTCACAAGAAGAAGAGGGGTGACTTTGATGAACCCTTTCTTCAGTCCCACACCTTGTTTGAGGATCAGGCCTAAAACAGGGTAAACTAAGTTTATATTCCCTCCACTTCCATCTGTTTTGTAAACAGTGTGGTGGGCTATGAGCCTGTTGCTCTCTCGTTCACTTCAGCACAGATTAAAATTCAGCACGTTCAATGTATTACTAGATCACTCAGTGATCAATATGCACAACTGTGATGAAAGGCGTGAGTGCATTTGTATGTGGTAAAACGCAAAGTTTTAACACTTAACTACAGAGATTAAAATTGCCCAATGCATGATGTGCCTTACTTCTATAGAAATAGTCAGTTCTCTCTGAGATTCAGAGAGAAACTCTCTTTTTGTTGCCCCAGCTGTACTCACAAGGGAATATTTTGCAAATAACAGCATTGTGAACATGTATTTTGTTTGGCTGTGAGTGTTGTCAACGGATTCAGGAAGTGAAGTCAGAAAAAGGCAGGGTTTCAAACAGGGCAGGCTACACAGAAATGCCTAGGCAAAGAGACTCTAATCAGAACAACATGTTTGGGACACAGGAATATTAATTACAATTTGGGTCTGTACTAAAACCAACAAAACCCTCACACTTCTAACCCATGAACAGAAGTGAGCTACAAGGGGGGGTTGGCCATGATTACTTACTGAATAACTTTAAATCCAAAGTACTTGTCAGTTCAGAAGTAACACTAACAATCTAACTCATTCTATGGTGGGAAAGAGTTACCTACCAGCCAGTTTCAACCTCAGAACACAGTAGCAGTTACAAAGAGTCTCCATCCTCCAATCGCCTACGTCTCTGCAGGTCTAAAAAGGACTGACCTCAAAATATGGCACTTTAAATACCAGCATAAGGCAGCGCGTACCCATCGAGTGATGAAGTCTGCTGACCAAGAGACACCTTAGCTATCTTTCCATTTTATAGGAAGTTGTTAGGAAATACAGACAATAGCTCTCCAAACCTATGTGAAAAATGGCTGACAGTTTTGTCCCATGCAGAAGCCTAAGAAATCCATTATAATAATTACTTTCTGAAAAAAGTAAATTTGTTTTACAGTGAAGTGCATTGCTGCATATGCATTAATGATCCTATCCCCACAACTGCAGGAAGCAAAGAATCTAACTTCCAGGAGCCCAGGTTACTGCAGAGCAGCCTTACATCACTTATCTAGTATCACACAGCACGTACAGACACTGCACGGCGGAGCGTGGAGCCTCAACCAGCAGCAAAATTGGAATTTATACAGCTGGATCAGCACTGTGCTCTGCCCGAGTGAACAACCCCGACTGAGGCTCTGGGGTTATTAGCCCGGGCAGCGTTACTGAACAGACTGCAGAGGCAGATGGACCAGCTCAGGCTGGAACAAGCTTGGGCACCGGAGAACGGCACGGCGTGCGGTGTGCCGTGTCCATGAGACGTGCAAGGCAGAACTGAAACAAACAAAAAAAAAGAACACTTATCTTTAATATCAAGCCTAACGCTTTCTCTGTTCTGCATGTCTTCCTCTCTACTCCTGTTCCCAAGACTCAGGTATAACAGAGTATAGTTACCCACATCAAGAAACTAAAACCAGTTCAGGCAAAGTTTGCTGTGTAGAAAAAAACAAGTTGCAAACATCATAAGTGAACACAAAATATTGCTAACAGGCAGATGGACAGCAAGGAAATAATATTTGAAATTACCATATACACAAACCTATTATGAAGCAGAATATACCTTAGTAACACCTAGCATCAGGGACAGGGAAGGAACATAGTATCAGCCTTCCAACTACAGAAAAGGAAAATTCAAAATGTAGGTGGTTTGCTTTTTGAGAAGGTAATTCTTCCAGAGAAGTCTTTGTTCTATAGAATTACACGTGCTGCCAAGACCAGTGTCTGCACCCAAGGACTGGTGGCAATCCTAATTCTGCACATACACATTATTGTTGACAGGAACATTATAATATACTCTCTGAACAGAGAATGGTGCTTCTTACAAAGAAAACTTGTAGAAAGTCATCATATAATTTACCATGAAAGCCTCTGACTACTTAAACAGTTTTAGAGTGGTTTTGCACAGCAGGGTCCTCTTTTCCAATTTTGCACATTATTCTTTGCAGTACATTTTTGTTAAGGAACAATGGAACTACAAAAATCAAATTAGATGTTATTCATGGTCCCTTCTGTCCTTAAATATTCTGAAATACTAGAAACACAGTTACAATGGGGAAGAATGGCTTTTTAAAAAGTTAATTAAATATTGAAAACACTGCTAATTTTCCTAGTTATAGAGTAACAACAGACATTAAGGGAAAACAAAACAAAAACCTAATTCAGAAGAATGAGTAAAGTGAGTAACCTATTTTCGAAATCTCATACAGAACTTGATAGGTTATGACTGACCCGATTAAACCAAATCTCTATAAAATCCCTAGAAACTAACTCTGTAAACAACAGTGGAGGAAGAACTATTATTTCTTTCTCTCAATCTCAAAATTATTTTGTGTTTTGAGCCTTGTATTCTCCAAGCAATCTTTAGGTTGATTCCTTAAACAAAAGGACCAGCGACTTCTTGAAATTCCTCTGAACTGTGAACTTTGTTCCTTATTCTCTTTTAAATTAAAACCAATTCCTGTGACACCTGACAGCATAATAACACCAAAGATGTGGGAAACAAGATGCAATTCCAGCAGATGGAGCTCAAAAGCAAACAGTCCTGGAACAAGCTGCACAGCTGCCTGCAACAGGAGCCTTTGCTCAGAATGGCAAAGTAGTAGCCAGAAAAATCTTCAGACAAAACCTACTATCATGCAAACATACTAAAAAAAGATTAATTTTATCAGCTTCACTGAATTCTTAAAACAGTCACTGCAATGAGTAGGGACATTCTGCATCATTTTAATCATAGAATAACCAGTTATTTCAGAGGACACTAAGGTTCAAAACCGAGCATCCCTAGCTGTTTTTCTGAATTCTCATCCACAATGATGAATTAGTGGGCACAACTTTTAGATGTCTGCTGTTATCTGACACATAAAAGGCAAGAGAACAAGTCATGAAAAGATGCATGATGCAGGCATAACCCAGTGAACGTTGCTATTCAAACTCACAAAGCCATTCACATAGCGCTCGTATTGAAAAGAGATAACTTAAGAAGTTTTGAATCTCCATTGAATGGATTACTGGTAGGTTTAAAAGCATGGCCTAGGACTACCAAAATTGGAGCCTACCTACTTCAAGGGATGCAATCCTCAAAACTGCTGACCTCTGTGCGACTGCAAATCAAAGGACCTTGGCAACTATGAGAAGTTCATCCTAATTTGTGTCCAAAAGTAGTTTTAGAACTTTTAACAATAGTAAAAATTGTGAGTGGCTGCACCCACCTTGCAAGCTCTGGTTGCTATTTTCACCTTGAGAAGTGAAACGCAAAAAGTTCCTTTTTAAATGAAGCCATAACACTTTAAAGATACAGCTCAGGATTTATTCAGTTTAACTTCTGACACCTAACTAAGGTCTCTGGGTTAGGAGCACTGCAGGTTCTCTTTACAGTTAAGAGAAAAGCACAGGCCTCATCAGAGAGTGATCTGGGTAAACTAAATTGCTAATTGGAAGTGCCTACGTATGCCTCAGCAGTCTACTTTTTTTGAACTTGGGAGCCTCTAGTCATATAGGATGAAACTAGGGTGTAATGATTACCTGATTAGAATCAGGAGACACTTCCTTTTACTAAACAGAAAAGTTCTGCAAACATCCACCACGTGTTAGTGATGAACAAATTTCTGTATGCAGTTTTACTCTACTGCATCATATGCATAATGTACACTGTTTTTCCCCCTATATAAAAACTAAGGTATCCCCTGACATCAGCTCTTCAAAACTCCTTACAAGAAGTCATTAAAAACAAGACTTACTATGAACCCTCCAGTGGTGTCTCAGGGCCTCAGTGAAGATATGATCCTTATCATGCTAAATAATCACCAAGTGTCTGACCCAAATACCTGAAGGGGAGAAAAAAAAACCAAATTCTCAAGGCAAAATCTTTCTCTAGTTTACTTGTTTGGCTTTGTTACCATATTGATTGTCCATTCTCCCTGCTCCCTGACTGAACTAGATAAAGCATTTATTTTTATACATATATATATATATATATTCTAATTAGTTTTAAAAGTGCTTTTATATGTAAAATTACATAAAAACTATGTAAAGAGATACAGTAAGTAGCTGACTTCAGGACTGACAGTACAAGAGTTCAGTTAGTCTGCAACAAGGTTACTGACCAAAGCTAACCCTTGAAAAGTTAACAGCAAAGTTTCCTTCTTTAAATGATGGGATGTAAGCAGAATTTAGTGGTCTTTGCCCAGGTTCCTTCTCCTTGAAGCAGAGATTTCTTTTTAGGGCAGCACTGCAGGCAGCAGCACTATCTTTGTTTAACTACACCAGTTTTCAGGGCTGTGAAAAGGCTGCTTTTCTCTACACAGATGAATCTATGTTTTTCTACATTAGCTTGGTTAGAGACTTCTGAATGTTATTTCCCACTTCTGCACTCCCAAAACCACCCAAGCTTAGTATATTTAGGGAAGTGCCCCTGACTAAGCTTCACAACTACTGACAGCTTTTACTTCTGTGTAATTTTGCAAAAGTAACAATAAAGTTGATGAATTTGATTCTTTCTCCAAATACTGACTCACAGTTACCAAAAAGTAGCACAAGCCCTAAAGATGCTGGATATACCAGTTTTGGAAATCAGGCCACTGATAAATATTGGAAAGAAAACATGTTTAAAAATCACAGTATCTTATGTTGGAAAACAGGGATGTCAGAATTTCCAGAGAAGAAAGAAAGAAAATGACCAAGGGCAAAACATTTTGTCCCAAGAGACTTTTTTTCTTATCAGGAATTTGCTTAGCTCAGACTAAGTTTTTATTTCATAAGCAAGTTACACAGCACTAGCTTTTTAAAACTTATTGTTTCAAACTGGTAGACAACTATGCAGAGTCTTACTTTTTTTGATATAACTTGGGGTCTTGCTGCATGACCTCGAGGAGCTTTAGCTGTGGTGCTTTAAAGAAGGTACTAATAAAGCAGTTTAGGTTGATATGCCACTTTGTGGATTGCAGTAGCAGTAGAAAAGTTGGCCACGATTGCTACAAGGGCTGCTTCTGCCAGGCGAGCACTGACAGATCCACCTCCTGGCCTTAGGGAGCTTCAGCTTTGATGTGTGGAAGCATTTTTTTCACATTGGTGCCAGCCTGAGCAGCCACCTTTTCCCTCCTCCTTTGCCTGTTTTTTTGTGTTTGTTTTTTTTTTTTTCCCCACTCCCTCATTTGTGCTGGTAGTGCTTTTTTGGAATATTGCAGGATACTTAATCTGCATTGCTTCCCTTATTCTGTTAACCACACAGCTCTACAAACACCTGAAATGATGGAGGGCAATAGGTGGAACATAAATGCAGGTACAAACAGTAGGGATGGGGTATCTTCTAAAAGAAATGCTCACCAGCAATCTTCAAATTATCAGAGATTGAGTCAGAACTCTTACATTCATTTTTTCCCAATTTAAATTACCCTACCAAAATGCCCAGGCAGATTTTGTACCAGTTTTACTAACTTAATTTGAATTCACACTTTTGGTTAAACAAGCTCAACTTCCCATATGGACAAACCTATAAAATGTGGTTTGACTTTCACAGTGAACATTTTTCATGCACCCATTAACTTGAACAAAAACTGTGAGTCCTTAGTATACCTCCTTATGAAACTGTTTTTGTTAGATGACTAACTTTATGCATATATATTTCAAATTATTTAAGAGGGCAGTGAGGTTATTATTCGAAGTCTTATAAATGGAATTTCTCGCACATGTTCCTGATATTGGCTTCCATGTCTGTTTTGCATTTACTTACAAAATACTCCAGCACACCCAAAATTAATTTCGAGCTATTTCCATGGCTCCCTCTGTTCACTGCGTTATCATTCATATGTGCAGAAATTGCTTCTGTGTTTTCCACTGGACAGGAAAAGCCAGACTGACAGTAAGAGAGAGGCTTGGGTTTTAACTTAATTGTTGTTGCTTCCATGGTTATGTGCTTGTGGGTTGAACGTGGCAACTTAGTTAATGAAATGCTCTCACAGTTAGTACCATCAATATCTATTTGCTACTAGCAAAGCCAGTTACAGTTCCAATCAAACTCTAAAGGTAACAGTGACAAAGTGTGGTGACAAAAGCAACGAAGTAATGAGCTCAGTGAAGATCTTACAAAGTTATTTTTCTGTTAGAAACAGCTCAATTCCCAAATCTGTTGCAAATTAGGAACACTAACAGCTCAGCTGAAGAATAGTGCCGCCTGATTTTCTGTAGCTTTTCCAATGGTATTCTCTCCCGGAATTTAGTTTGAAGTGTTTTGACATGTCCACAGTCCAACCTCAGAAGGAAAAGCTAACATTCCCTTTGGGAATACACTGCTCATCCTAGCACAGAAGTGCAGGTCTACCAATCTGTGAGAGCACCCTACTAATGATCTCACCCTTTCCCTGACTCTTTAAGAGGGTCTAACATCCATGGTGGCAGTAGTAATATAAGGGCATTATGAAGAAATAAAACTCCTTGTCTTGTATAACTGTATAAAACCAGGAACAAGCAAGACCTAGCAATGAACATACGAAAACAAAACCAGATTCCTTGGTGTTTCTGGGGTTCAGCTGATACCACACCAGACAACAGCACAATAAGTAATGAATTTGAATTCAAATTCCACCTACAGCCTTACATGAGGAGCTACTTCATAGTCCCCCACACAATTTTCCATAACTGCTGGCTGTCGGAAGCACAAGGGAGATCTACAAGGAGATCACAAGGGAGCTTTGGCTGCAACTCAGGGAGAAAAGGAGAATTTACAGCCTTTGGAAGAAGGGGCTAGCCACACACAGTGATTACAAAGAGGCTGTGAGGCTATGCAAGGTGGAAATCAGAAGGGCTAAAGCCCAACTGGAAATTAATTTGGCCTCTGCAATCAAGGATAACAAGAAAAGTTTCTATGTCAGTAGCAAAAGAAAGTCCAGGGATAGTCTCCATGCCCTGCTAGATGCAGGAGGAAATTTGGTAACAAGTGATGAGGAGAAGGCTGAGGTGCTTAACGCCTTCTTTGCCTCAGGCTTTAATAGCAAGGTTAGTTGTACTGATGAAATCCAGCCTCCACAGCCAGAATACAGAGACTGGGAGAACAACCCCCCTGCAATCCAGGAGACAGTCAGTGCCCTACTGCATCACACAGACACACACAAGTCTATGGGATGGGATGGGATGGGATACCCTCGAGGGTGCTGAAGGAGCTGGCTGGTGCTCGCCAGGCCACTCTCTATCATTTACCAGCAGTCCTGGCCGACCGGGGAGGTCCCAACTGATTGGAAATTGGCCAACGTGATGCCCATCTATAAGAAGGGTCGGAAGAGCGATCCGGGAAATTACAGGCCTGTCAGCTTGACTTTGGTACCCAGGAAGCTGATGGAGCAGCTCATGCTAAACACCATCATGCAACACGAGGGACAACCAGATGCTCAGGCCCAGTCAGCATGGGTTTATGAAAGGCAGGTCCTGCTTGACAAACCTGATCTCCTTCTACGACAGGGCGACCTGCTTACTGGATGAGGGAAAGGCTGTGGATGTAATTTACCTTGACTTTAGCAAGGCTTTTGACACCGTTTCCCACAGCATTCTCCTGGCAAAAATGACTGCTCGAGGTTTGGACAATCGCACGCTTCACTGGGTTAAAAACTGGCTGGACAACCAGGCCCAGAGAGTTGTGCTAAACGGAGTTAAATCCAGCTGGCAGCCGGTCATGAGTGGTGTCCCCCAGGGCTCGGTTTTGGGGCCACTCCTGTTTAACATCTTTATTGATGATCTGGAGGAGGGGATCGAGGGCACCCTCAGTCAGTTTGCAGATGACACCCGGTTGGGTGGGAGCGTTGATCTGCTCGAGGGTGGGAGGCTCTGCAGAGAGACCTGGACAGGCTGGAGCCATGGGCTGAGCCCAACTGCATCAGCTTCACTAAGGGCAAATGCCAGGGGCTGCCCTTGGGCCACAACAACCCCCAGCAGGGCTACAGGCTTGGGGAGGAGTGGCTGGAGAGCTGCCAGTCAGAGAGGGACCTGGGGGGGTGATTGACAGCCAGCTGAACAGGAGCCAGCAGTGTGCCCATGTGGCCAAGAAGGCCAATGGCATCCTGGCTTGTGTCAGCACTGGCGTGGCCAGCAGGGACAGGGAAGGGATCTGAGCCCTGGGCTCGGCACTGGTGAGGCCACACCTCGATGAGTGGGTTCAGTTTTGGGCCCCTCACCCCAAAAAGGCCATTGAATGACTCGAGCGTGGCCAGAGAAGGGCAACGGAGCTGGGGCAGGGTCTGGAGCACAGGTCTGCTGGGGAGCAGCTGGGGGAACTGGGGGGGTTCAGTCTGGAGAAGAGGAGACTGAGGGGAGACCTTATCACCCTCTACAGCTACCTGACAGGAGGGTGCAGAGAGCTGGGTTTGAGCCTCTTTAGCCTAGTAGAAAGCGACAGGACAAGAGGGAATGAATGGCCTCAAGTTGCGGCAGGGAGAGTTCAGACTGGATATTAGGAAGCATTTCTTTACAGAAGGGGCTGTTGGGCGTTGGAATGGGCTGCCCAGGGAGGGGGTGGAGTCCCCATCCCTGCAGGTGTTCAAGAGTCGGGTCGATTTAGAGTTTAAGGATATGGTGTAGGTGGGAACTGTGCTAGGCGAACGGTTGGGCTAGATGATCTCCAGGGTCCTTTCCAACCTAGATGATTCTGTGATACAGTGTGGAAGAGAAGCACTGAACTTAATTCTCCTTTTTGCAGGCAGTCCACATCTTGGCTTAAAAAACAAAACCAAAAAGCCCCAAATCAAAGAACTATGTATTGGCCTAAATCCTCCCTCTGGTTTGGATCTTCAGAATAATACATGGAGATCTACACTCTGATTTAAATGACTCTGTGACTCCCTGGGTCTATAAGTTACAAAAGAGAAGTTTTATAAGTATAGGTTGAAAACAAACAGAAACTCTCCATGTAGCCAGTAAAAATTATCACTTTTGCCTATGCCACCAAAAATGATTATTCATAATGATGAAGCTCTGAAAAGATATGAAAGGCTCTTGAAATTAATGAGAAGAGTCAGAATAAATGTTGACCTCTCAAATACTGAGAATTTTTAATGGCTTTCTATTTCTTTTACTGTCATCCATCAGTATTTGCATAATCTAAAGCCTCTCACCTATGAACAATATATTAAAATGTATTTTGATTCATTTATTAAACTATATTAAACTATATTTAACATTGCTGTATTTTGAACTAAAACTGGAGTACTATGATTCATAGCATTACAAAAAAAAAATTGATTCTTTAAGTTCATTTGCCCAATATATGCTTGCCATGCAACATCACAAACCTCATCCTAATCCTGAATTTAGCTATTATTTGATACTTTATGGTCTGGGATTCCTTCCTTAAATCTGAAGCCCTAATTTAAGACAGCTGTTCCACAATAACTCAACATGTGTGGGATTTTCCCACTAAATAAAAATGATAATTAGGAATTTTTTATTTTTTTTTTAAGAGATATAACGTCCATTGTGGGATGGCTCCTTCTAAATAAAGACAAAGAAACTATCAAAGTTGGTTCACCCATGTAATATGAAAATGTTCCTATTCAACACAGCCATATATGTTCCTTTCATGCCTTGACCGTGTTATGGAATAGCTTACAAAGTTACACTGGCTTTTTTAGCTTTCCATTTTTACTGAGCTGTACAGTTTGTTTGATTCTAATAATTAATATGTTAATATTAACATATTTGCCCTCTCAGCATCATGGTACGAGTCTGTTCTTTAACGTAGTAATGTACTGCTGTCACTAAAGTTCTTGTCCAGTTAATCCTCCTCTGAGCACAGTGGTAGTCCCACTACTGCTACCCCCAGACCACTACCACAGCGCCTCAGGTGTGTGGGAATTGCTGTCTGTGGTAACCTGCTGGTTTGTCTCACTTTTATCCAAGCCAGTTTGTATCAGAACAGAGAATGAACGCAAGCTGATACACCTCACTTAAAATTACCTCCGCCAATCCCTTATTACACTGCTCGACACCGATGGCCACCTTTCGAAGGACAGCTGCAGAAGAAGGTGGGGGACAGGTCTCTCCTACCCCCTCCATACAGTCCCACACTGATGGCAGTGTCCTGTGCTGGGACACTGGGCTGCGGACCGCCTGCATCGGATGCACGTACCCCCCTGCCTGCTGCCCTGCCTCTGGGAGTGGGAGGGGTGGAAGGGTGGGAAAGGGAAGGGGTTAACCAGCAGAACTATCAAAGCTCCTACTGTGCTGCTGTGAACACCATTATTTTTTTTCATCAAATATTTAAAAATACTTATATTGTATGTATATAGTATTTTATGCAATATATTGCTATGAGAATGAACCATATATATGCAAGTATAAAGAAATTCTACATCCCGCTGTCAGAAGCACTTGGTTTCCTTATATCCAATATAATATTCTAAAACAATTATTTTTTATTCCAATGAATGCTGAACACTGAAGACTATTAGTATTCATGAGGGAGGGTGTATACATATACATAGATATCTATAGAATGCCACTGGTTTATTATGAAAATACAGACAATTTTAGCATTGAAACACAGTTTTTCAAAACCATTTTGATCACAAGAAAATGGGAAATGGGCTCTAGAAAAAAAGCACTGTCATACCAAGGGCACCGGCATATAAAGGGTTACAAATCAATGCAGTATTTAAGAGTAACAGAATGTTTTCCTGCAAACTCCTTCTATGGTGAGATCTAGGGGAAGGTCCAACTTAAGTGCTGGATGTTCATACAGGATTTCCTATGACTAATGCTGTCAGCATTCAGAACTTTTAATTTAAAATGTGGGCGTTATACACAGATAGGAAATTTACCATTTAAAATTTCTTATTCGAAAATGAATGGAAATTACTGATTTTCAGATTCATTTGCTGTACGTGGAGTGCTAGCATAAAGTAAGGAAGTCACTAAGTGGCATATGCTGGGATTGCCTGCCAAGCTTTTACACAAGTCTTTTATATCTGGATAGGATTCACAGGAAGCTTGTACAGGAAGGCCTTTTCCTTCCTTATTTTTGAAAAGCTTTGTTGGATGGAAATTATGCCAGTGAGTAAAAGAGGGGAAGGGGGAACAAACTACCATCCTGGTGGTTTTGGTGCCAATCCATGCAAAACTGAAAGTCACATCTAGATCTGTTAACGCAACCTGTTGTAAAATAAACGAACAAAAAGCAAGCCTACAGAGCCCAAAAGATATTTACTAGGTTTTGATTTAAAAGATTAAAAAAATAAACTAATATAGATATCAAACAGTATGGAAAGTGCAAATCTGAGATGTAACCTGCTGCAATTAAGCTGAAGTTGCCAATATTCCTCACAAGCGTGCTGTGGCCATGTATACTGTCTACTAGGTTTGCTCTGAATTCTATTGCAAGCTCTGGCTGCTTCAGATAAATTTTAAATAGTGATATTTAATTGAATTAAACACGAAGTTACTAATATAGCTTGAGCTGTCACTACAATATCCCTTCTTTCATTTCTTAATGTCATGTTGATCCCATTTTCATGATGCTATATTAACTTTTAGCTGAAACTAAGCTTTCCCTGCCTCTTGTCACAGGAGGGAAAAAGAAGGTTGATTCTCTAGCTCATCTCTTTACCTACTGTAGCTAATTCACTGCACAAGTACTTGTTAATAGTCACTATTCTTTCCTTAATCTGGGTCTTCTAAAATCCCTATTAGGCATATTACTATTCTGTGTCCTATTATGCTATACATATTGAACCAGAGTTTGCTTCACGGGGAACTGTAACAGCAGAAAATATACCTACGGGTACACTACAACAGGTCTAGATGCCTCTTGAGCATCTTCCACATCACCTGACAGGAGTCCCAGAAGTCTCAGAGAACACAATTTAATCCTGAGAGTCTCATAAACCCAGGACTTCTATTTAGTCACAGGGGGACACCCCTACCCCCCAAAAAAAAACCCAAACACCAAAACCCAACTTAAAAACTTTCTCCAATAGGGAATGCTTCTGTTGCACAGTAGAAGAGACAGAAGTTGTAAATGAGTAGGTTTGATGATAGAGGAATAATGGTGTAAGAAGAGACTCAAAAAGGCATAAGGTAGCAATAATATTAAAAAGATGACGAGGAAAGTAGTGCAGGGGGCAATGGAAGACACCAAAAGCATTAGAAGGAATGACTGAAGAGTGTGTGACTCTTGTAGAGACTGTTGGGGGAGTTATGCAGTTCTTTCCAGCCGGACATCCCAACCAAACTTTTAGAGTATAAAAGCTATTATTAAAAAAAAAAAGGATGCCAGTATAATGAGTCAGGCTTGTCCTTTGTCTACAGAGTTAACTACGACACAGGTAACAACCATATGTTTTCATCTGCTTTAAGAAAAGGCATTCCTAGGGGAAAAAAAATCCATGTTGATGTGTTTTCATTGCTCCTGTGACCAAAGCCAGTTTTTCCAAAAAAGCCTCTTTATGCAGCAAACGCTTCTCTGCTCACAGAGCAGACTACAGGAGTAAGGAATAAAAGAATTAGTTCCAGGAATGGGAATAGAGAAGTCTGAAATGAAAGCTCCGGTTCAGATGAGACTGCACATGATTTGCAAAGCGATGGAAACTGAGGGGGCAGCTAGGTCATGCCTTTCCCCTGCTGCATGAATCACTCTTTGAATGGAAATTTGAGTAGGAAGACATAATGGCTTGGGAACAAAGAGAGCTGCTGGAATATCACAGGTGCAGCTGAACAGAGAAGGATGTTTTGGGATATGCCAAGGAAAGCAAACACCATGAATCTGGAGGAGTTGTCAGGACTTTGTGATTTAGGGAGCTATCCAAATCAACAAGAGTATTTTTCAGAGTCAAACAGGAGTATAGCTGAGGTCCGGATTCAATGCTCCTATTAATCGATTCCTTAATGCTAAAGAGTAATTCAGAGCAAGATAGGAGGTGTTAATGTCCTGCTAAAGTTTCTGGTAGTCAAACTTACGCTCTATGGTTATGACTAGTTCCAGTTCAACAAAGTATATAACGTGAGGTGCAGGAATACAGATACTGACACAGAAGAAGACACATTCTGGGGGAACCAAAATAGTCCATCAAAGCCAGAGGATTCAAACAGAAGACAGGGGAAGCTGTCAGAACTGGAAAGAGGAGATAACATGTGAAATAATCATATCTATATGCCTCAGAAAACCCTCGAGCAATAAGAAATACTGTGGAACTGGACAAAAGGTACTCACCAAACTACAGAATTGTGAACAGATTAAAACACTAAGAAGAAAGAAACAGTTACATGCCAGATATTCCAGCATGGCTATACCAGGGAAGTTAAACTTCATTTTGATGTACAAACATAAACTGAATGCAACTAAAAATCCAAGATGATTTGAATAAGTTGATCAGGATGGAGTACAACTGAATGATAATAAAGTTAATCAGGAAAAAAAGAAAAAAAAAAGAAAAAAGAGTAAATGCTTCTATATCTTTTTCCAGCAGAAGAAAGGAAAAAATACCAATTTTAAAAGTATGGTTACAAGCAAACCTCTTGAGTAATTTGAGTCGTCTAAAGACTAGGAAAGTCCTATAGATAGAAAGACTAGATAGAATAGTGAATATGTACTGGTGGTAGGTAACTGAACAGTAAGATAAGTAGTATTTAAATGAGTTATATTTTAGCCATTTAATATGAAATAACCAAAATCAACTTACATGTCTAAATACAGAATTACAGTCAAAGAAAAAGTAATGAAGACAAGCTAAACCAGCACTGTCGGGGAATCTTTCTTGACCCTGAGTTGCCTTGCTTTTCCACATTGCAGTGAACAATGGTATTGAAAAATTGAGAAGCAAGTAAGTTAAGGTAGGAATAACAGACACTCAAGGGTCACAAAATTTTTTTTAAGTGGCGCTAATTATTATCAGTCTTCTGTAAAACTATGGCAATAAGAAAAACTTAAAGCACTCACAATGTAATAATATCCATCTTCCCAAACTCTGAGAGCAGGGAGTACAGGAACTATTTACAAGGTAAACAGACAGAGAAACAAGAAACAAAGGTACAATATTAAGGGAGGGAAAAACAAACAAACAAACAAACAAAAACAACTTACAGAGGCTTGAAATGATAGCTGTAGAAAAGGCAACAGATGCAGGTAATCTTCTCTGATGTATTACAAGAAGCCTATCAGGAAGATCAATTAGACTCAGCCAGGCCCAACTGTTCCAATTGCCCTCTAATAAGTTTAAAGAGGGAATTAACCGGGCCCCTATTCACTGTCTGCTCTCCCACTTGCAAGACTACAGTATCTTTTTGCTGGTGGTATTGCTAGAGACTAAACCTTACCACTGTTAACTCAGAAGACATACTGCATTTTTTTACAGAGTAATTATAACATAATTTGTCTTACTGAAATTTAAAAAAAAAAGTATATTGTTTTATATGCTGAATTGTAATACTTTCTAGATTTCTTCAAATTCAGAAAAAAAACCAGCTGTGGAACTAAAATAAATGGATTTGATAATTCTTTTGACATAATACATACCATTTATATAAATTTTACTGTAAATACATTCCTCAGAGAGGGCAAAATTTCAGAGTGTGTGTGTGTGTAGACTTCAATAGTAAGACATTGTTTAGGTAAATGTCTGCACTATGTCTAATGGCTGACATCTAACTGTAATAACTGAATAAATAATAGTAATTAAAACTGGTTTATGATGTAGCAAAACATTTCCTTTCAAAGTTGCATTAGTCTCTAGTCACATCTGCAGCATTTTATAATCGGTAAAGATAAAATTCTGCTTGTGCAGTGGTGTAAATTCAGAATGTTTTTTCACAAATTACATCTACAAAACAAATCTGGCTGAAAGTTATCTGTGAGAGATCTAGTGGCACAGTCGTTATCACCTTCTGGGAGTAATGCTGCCAGCAAGGTTACCCTGATGAGTACAGGGGTGTAAGGAGGATCTTGGCCTTCGACAGTTAAAGAACTTCTACAACGTTATCTCCTTCTGTAAGCTTTCACTGACAAAGTGTATGTTCCTGACTCAAAACCACAAGGGCTTGTTTGGTTTAAAATGGAAAAAAAAATCTGCCCATTTTGGAGAAAAACCCTGGCTCTCTCTCCATTTGGTTTTGCTGATCTTTGAAGCTGCCTCAGCATTTAGTAACTTCATAGTTTTACATCGTTTACTTTTTATGCTAATGATATGAGGGCTAGCATTTTGCCATAACTGTTTTCTATTAGCGTTGGTCTGAAAAGACACATTTAAACCTCTAAAACTGTAACATAAAAATCATGACACTGATACAACTGTAAGCCAATGAATTGAAAAATGGTATCCCTGACTAGTAAAATCAGAATTAGTGTCCAGGTTTAGTCAATAGATTAACACACAAATTCACTCTTAAATTTAAATTAAGTTTGTGATAGTAAAGACTTCTGCAGAATATATACAGAAACAAGTAACTAGTAATACCCATCACTTAGAAATCAATATTTTTTTTACTTTGCATTATTAAAATTGCAGTAACTAAATATATATTTAATCACCTTACCACTAACATTTTTTGTCTGTTTCAAACCAACTGTTATTTTATTTTTTATGTTCTGAAACAAGAACATTGCTTTCCTTAGGTCTGTGAAGCTAAATTGGAAAGCTTTTTTTTTTTCTCTAGCTCCACCAAATAGCTTCTCAGAAAAGTACCTGGCAAGTAATTTCATGAAGAACTTTAGAAAAATACTTAAATGTAATTATTCAAAAACCTGAATGGCAAAAAATGGTTTCTAAGTAGTTTGGTCACTCTTCTTAAAACTTCACTAATATATGCATGGTAAACTGAAAAACAATCCTAATCCTCACTTTGGCTGAGTTATGTACGTTAAGCCTTGTTCCTACAGTTCGATCCAGGCAGACAGCCTGCTCTGTCAGCATTTACAGCTATCAGTGGCATTTTGAAGATGTGCATTATTCACTTACAACTACCCCAGGTTGGGAACTTCATAAAAGTACATGCTTATCTTCAGAAAAAAAGAACATTTTGCATTGCACGGGTGCAGCACTTAACACGATCTTAATTTGTTTATGTTTGCGGAGATAGTGCCACAGTGCTGGGACAACATTGTGACTTGTATTGGAAATGGAATAAAATACCTGAATAATTATATCAGCTGTATTATTAGTATTTTGAAAGCATCCATGAGTAGTGGACAAAGCCAGGAAGCTGTTCCTTCTGTGAGGTATAGGGTCTGGCACAGGCCTCTGCAGGGGTGGTCGTGCCCTGCCAGTGTCGGAGTCGCAGGGAGGGTGAGATGGGAGCCCAGTGGGCAAGTCTGAGATGCAAAACATGAGACTGGAGAGATCAGCTTTCCCCTCCCTCCAGCAGGCCCTGCTCAGGCCCCTGATGATCCGCATGTCCTGTGTGTGCCAGTACCACTCAGCGGACGGCATTGCTCTAGGGAACACCTTCCATTTAAATACCAGCCCGGGCAGAGATTTCTCAGCACCAGGAAGGGCTCCGAGCCTGCTCTCTACAGAAATATGACTAACACAAACAAGATCACTCAGTGCCAACGCTCCCCTTTTGCCTTCCCTAATCTACTGCAGTTAATCTTTAGGCAAAACTAAGCAGTATATTTTGTCTCTCTTGCAGACATTCTGACTAGTCAGCTTCTCTTCCAGTGTTATAATCAGTCAAGTGCACTCTAATCATCATCATGAACACTTCTAACGCTGCTGTTCCTCAATCTAGCTACACCTAAATATAGTTCAATCTCAACCAGCTAGGCCACGCTTAGATTTCTGGTTATCCAAAACAAAGCTTTATTCCTGAGCCATGCTCATTAATGAGAATCCCTTGATTACCCAGATATATTTCTCCATTCCCTCACGATATTTAGAGAATGATGTTGGCTTTATTATCTCTTACAGGCTAGTTATTCTACAGCGAGATATGTTCCAAATAACCAGCTGGCATTACTGCAAACTATTGTCTTAAATGAAATTGAAGTACAGATTGGGAAACATAAAAATACCATGGTGAGTGAAACCGTATTATTAATGTTTGGCTTTCCATCGATTTTATCAAGAAAATGCCCTAGAGAACACCAGAAGTTACTGGAAGTCCTTGAGCTGCGCTACACGCCGTCCCAGCAGAAGCCAGGAAGGGCTGCGGAGGGCGGCGCAGGGTGGGAAGCCCTCGGTGGAGAAACGGTGACCTCTACAGGTTCCTCCTCCCGCGGGCTCCGCACCTCCCGTGTTCACTCACCGGCATGAAGGGGTAGTTTGGGTTGCTTTCATCTTTCAGAAATTAAAAATGAGAAAATTAAATGTATGTTTCATGATGACATAGCAACATAAAATAAGCTGGAAAACACAGGCACGTGTTAATTTAAGAAAGAAATGTTCATCTTTGAGAAGTCAGAAAACAATACTTCAAAGGACAAAAACTTCAAAGCACCCTATAACTTCAAAGCACTGCACCAACATTAATAAACACTTAGGACATGTCTGTGAGGTAGGAAAAAAATTTCCTTTTTTAATGCTTGTGTAAACAGGGCACAGAGATTAAGTGATTCGCCCAAGGACACAAGTTAGGAGCAAAACTGAGATTGCACGTCAGAAACAACTGGCTGAAGCCTCCCGGCTACAGCTGGGTTCAAACATCCAAACGCTTATTGAGCAGAGGCCAAAGCAGAGATATTTCCTATCAATAGCATCAACTGCCCTTTTTAAGCCTGCTCTAAACTCTGCCACGTTGTTTTCAGCTGAATATCCTCCCACAAAGTCAGTGCCGAGTATAGATGTACCTGAATTAAGGTGATCTTACATATACACAGCTTTACTTCTGCATCGAACAGTGATATTGGAGCCATGTGGTCTATGTGAAGATTTTCAGTATTTCTATGTCATGAGAATCTACTCACTACAGGCTTCCTGACAACACACTGGATTAAAATATAATCAGCACACCTATGGGGTGAAGTTTCTCTGATGACGCTATTGAAGCTGAACCTGCACTAGTACCAGTCAGAATTTTTTCCTACATCCTTCTTGAGTAAAACATAACATTTCCTCAATGCAGATAAGCTGACCTGCTATATATCCCTGCTATATGCCCATACTGCCAAACACAAAGATCCCTAAATGCTATCTGACAAAGAAGACAGAAGCAAAAGCCATCATTTTCCTTTCAAAATAATCTAATCAGGAACAGTCCTTGAATATGTGGAGCTAAAGAAGCCAGCAGAAATAAAAGTGGCCTGTGAAGTACTTAGCAAGAAAAAAAAAAAAAATCACCTTGTGCCCCTCAGACAACAAATAAATGTAAAAGGTAACAAAGAAGGACAAAGATTTGCCTCTTCCTCTCTCCAACTCACTTCTTTTCTTAGATCTTTAGTAATCTTAAATTTTGTCATTCTTATTTTTAATGAAGAGCTTCCTGGTGATCCCACGTGTTTGTGGTCTCATGCACTTAATTCAAGGAGAAGAGGTGTTGCATCTTAATAGTTTTCCCTTCTCTAAAACATTTATATGCCAAACAAATAAGAGTTAGTAAGTTATCAAGAAACAAACAAAAAGCATGCTTCAAATAGCCAATTCTGAATTTCTTCTCAACTGTTTGGGGTTTTAATCTTTTTGTGAGGTCACTGTTGGAACAGAGGCTTAATTCTAGAAGTAGTATAAATACTAATCAAACAACAAAGGCTTTTAAAACACAATTTCTAAAAATTAATCCATACAAGCTTCCAAAATTTTCTTGTCAAGTGTGATTCTTGTTTTAAGACAGAATTTCCTCGTAAGGCACATATTTATAACGAAAAACTTCATTTAAAAACTGCTTAACTATATTTTGAAGTGCTTTGCATCTAGTAACAAGTAACTTGCTGCACATTATCTTCCCAAAATAAAGTCCCACAGTGGCTCTGAAAGAGATGCTTGCCTGCATGTATTGTTCAAATGTTCCTCCTCAAGGCCAGTTAGGGGTACTGCACCCTTTCATTTTTACTGTTTACCAGTAAAATTTCTGTATTCAGAACACTAGGAAATTACTGCCATACTAATAGACACATAAAGAATATTACAATTTCTGCTTTTAAATTTTTCAGGAGTTTGAAAAATTCTAGTCTATATTAACAATACTGCTCAGCACTCACGTAACATTTTCCATTGTCAGAACTCAAAACTTTCCTGTGAAGGCAATCAAATATTGCTATCTCTGTTTTGCATGGGAACAATAATAATGATGACATAAAGATCTAATTTCACCAAACTTTAAGTAAGGACTGTTAATTTACTCAAGACAGGGATAGATCTTCAGTACTTTGTTAAGTGAGTTCTGAAGACTAAATCATTTGCAGATCATCAGACTGAGTCATTCGCAGATTTGGGAACACAATTCAGACCTCCTGACTCCCTACAATAAACCATCCTTTCCCATGTTATGAGTTAACAATCATTAACTAAGTGACAAAGGTTTTGCTATTCTTGGTGTAGTGCCCTTCTTTGCATTTCAGAGGAATTATTGGGCTCTTAAATTGGCTGTCACATTTGCTGACTTGGTAACTGGTAACTGGCTGGCTTTCAAAATGTATATTAAAAGTCTTGCCTTTCCCGGCTATTTCTTCAATAAATCTTTTTTTTTTTTTTTTTTCTTTTTTTCAGAACAATCTTTGCAATCTTACTTATAAACCTAAAGTCAACAGAAAAAAATTAAAAATCTTATCAGCCACATTGTACATACTATTAAAGAAAATACATGCGTAGGCAGCAGGACCCAACAGAAAGGGCACTGAACTAAGAAACAGACGGCAAAATTTCCCATTTGCTTAAATAAGGTCAAGCTTTCAGCTCTTCAGCTCATTTTACTTCTAGCTATCACAGAACTCTGTAATCTCAAGTTCTCTCTCAATTGGTTTCAAAATGTATATATAATTATTATTTTATTTCCTTCTCTCCATAAAGAATTTTAACACCAATAAGTTAAATTAATTACAGCTAGATTCAAAGGTCCTACACCCATACTGAAGACTATACATATTCACAGATTCGAAGCTCTATTTAATTATACTTTAAATGTTGCATCCTGAATCACACGCCTTGATCTACCTCATGTAAAAGAATTAAGTTCCAGACAGACTCCAGGTTACAGCAGGAATGACAAGCTAAATAGCCTTTAAGTTAAATATACCTCATGGACTGAAGTTATAACTCATATTAGAAAGGCTGGATCACTTTTTATAACTAGCTGCTTATACAGTTTATTTTTATCTAGGTCTTTATATTTTTATTTCATTTACATTATAGGGCTTTCACCTACGTAGCTGGCAATGTGTACTCTTTCATTTGAGATCCTACAAGGTACGTCATCACAGCAACAGTAACTATGCCATGAGTTTTCTTTTGTCATATTTAATAGACTGGTCATTCAGGCACCTACAAAAAACAGCTTGGCCAGAGGAACAGAGAAACTCAATAAACAAGTATCTTCTATTCAAATATCAGATTCACAAAAGCATTTTTTCCTCTCTAATTATGCATGAAAAATCTGGAAGAAATCTTCCAAGTGGAATACCTTTAGATATCACAGATTTTTGTTTTGTTACTAAACTTCACTTGTTGCTACGGAAGAACAGAGAAGAAAGATCAATGGACTTCTAACTATTAGAAAACCAAAGGTGAGGGAGTTTTGATTTCTTTCTCATTCTTTAAAGATTTATCACTGAACTACAACAGTTGTTGGTTCACAGTTCTACGAAAAGAATGTGTGAAATGATGTGAGCCTGCTTTGCTATTTCATATTTAACTTCAAACAATAGCTCAATTCACTTTTTGATTAGCAACATGATCATGCATTCAACTAGCCTGTTTACAAATCCATATGCAATTGAAGTCCTCCGGACTAAAAAAGAAGAGCTAGTAGAAGGCATAAACGACCCAGACCATCTTCTGAACTGGCTGATAGCCAATGGTATTTTTACCCCAGAAAAAAAGATAGTCATGAGTTTCTACAGGACACGAACAGAGAAGAATTCTCGAGTTCTAGACCTGATCATTTCTCAAGGTGAACGAGCCTGCAGGCTCTTTTTTTACCCATGTTTAAAGCAAGTGGAGCCAAAACTTTACAGCAAGATAAGAAAATATGTGAGTGAAGTAAATGAAAGCATTGGAGATGCTAGAAGACAACTGGTAGGATATTTACTGGAAAAAGACAAGGTTTGGTTTGAAAATAGCAGTAAATGGCACCAGGAAAAAAAGAGAGAGTCCTAGAAGAAAGAAGCGAGAACGGACTGTTAAGAAGAAAGGAAAAAAAACCTCAACTTTCAAGGACAGCAAACCCGAGAAAAGATCGTGCTGATGTTGGCATCTTTGATGCAGTTGCTAAAGGCTATCTTTCTGAGTTAGAGAAAACATGGAGAGATAATGATATCGATGCTCTAAACTCTTCCAGTGAGACACTGCTGCATGTTGCAGCTGCTAACGGACATCTGAGGATAATGGAGTATTTGATCAGCAAAGGTGCAAAGACAGATGTGAAGGACAGGAAAGGAAGAACACCACTGCACAGGGCTGCTGAGAAAGGCCATGGTGACGCAGTGAAAGTGCTTCTCCAATGCGGTGCTTACATGTACAGTTTGGACACAGAAGGCAAGACACCCCTTCATTTGGCAGCACAGAATAACCACGTTCACATAGTGAAGATGATCCTGAAAGAAGAGACGAGAAGCTACAGGAACAAGCATAACTTTTTGCACATGGCAGCTCTTAAAGATGAGAGCAGTCTGGCAAAAATGCTTTTAAAGGCTGGGGCCTCCACTGAGGGAAAGGATGAAAGAGGACAGACTGCTCTCAGTTATGCTGTTTCTCAGGGGTCTGAAAATACTGCAAAAGTACTGCTAGAAGCTGGAGCCAGTGTTGATTCCAACATGGCCGAAAAAGCCTTCAACAGCAACCACCCCTCCATCTTCAAAATATTGCTAGAATATTCTAAAGATTTGCCATCTGACATAATGGAGTCAGCTCTTTTTAGAGCTGTACAGAAAAATCTGCATGGTATTGTAGCAGCTTTAATTGACAGAGGTGCAGATATAAACGCCTGCAATGAAATACAGTACACTCCTTTACTCCTGGCATGTGGCACAGGCAAAGCTGAATCAGCAGAAGTTCTAATCAAAAAGGGAGCAAACTTGGGAATAAAGACTCCTGCTTCCGACACAGCTTTGCATTTGGCAGTTCAAGCCGGGGCCGCTTCCCTCACAAATCTGCTTCTGCACAAAGGGATGGGAATTAACCTCAGGAACCAAGCTGATGAAACCCCTCTCCATGTTGCTGCACTTCATAATCAAGGAGCATTAGTTGGCCTTTTAGTTAATGCGGGGGCCAAAATTAATGCTGTCACTAAGGAGTGGGTTACTCCCCTGCATATTGCAAGTCAAAGAGGTCACGCTGATGTTGCCCAACAGCTGCTACACCACAAAGCTGATGTTAATGTTAAGGATAAGCAGTCAAAATCACCTTTACATTTTGCTGCTGAAAGGGGAGACAAAACAATGGCTGAGATTCTGCTGAACGCTAACGCTGACCCCAGCGCACAAGACAAGGAGAAAAAGACTCCCTTGCACACTGCAGCTGTGAGAGGACATCTCGGTATCATCAAAGTTTTGTTAGCTAAGAAAGGAAGATCTGGAGCTAAGGACATGGATGGATGTACTCCAATGCACTATGCAGCCATCAAAGGAAACACAGAGATCGTAAAAATTCTTCTCACATCAAGGAAAAATAAAAATATTGATGATAGAAACATTTGGAGAAAGACCACACTGCATATCGCCGCAGAACATGGACACAGCAACTTGATAAATCTATTACTGAGCCACGGGGCAGCTATTAACGCCTCAGACAGCAGCAAGGATACCCCACTGCATTGTGCATGCAAGGCTGGACATTTTAATGCTGTCAATTCCCTTGTAAACTGGTCACAAGGAGAAAAAGCAAATTTACTAGCTGCTAATAACCTCAAAAAGACCCCACTGCAAGTAGCAGAATCTAATAAAACAGAAAATCAGACTCAAATTGTAACACTTTTGAAAAAGAAAATGTTAATAACAAGATGAAGTTGTAAAGCAAAACCTCATAAATTTAAACGGAGAATCCTCTTTTAATGCAATTTGGATAATGCTGTTGTCCAGTATGACTGAGAATTATGTTAGGGCTGGCAGAATTCAGTTAGCAATCAAAGATGGTGATGGAAAAAGAGGATCTTAAAGACACTGGTAAAATTCTAAGTATTGATTAGTCTCCTGCTTCTCTCACAAATCCCATACTTGGAACCTATTTAAAAAGCACCAGTTTTAAACACATTGTGTATGACCTCCTCTACTATAAACCAAGACTGTAAAAAAAAAAAAAAAGATAAAAAACCCCTTTTCATATATCTGTGACTATTAGCCTCTATGGATAGCTCTGTTAAGCATTGTTTGGTAAAATCACATTTTTAAAAAGCCATCTGTTATGAATAAGCAGGCATCTGTATCCTGAAGCATATAGAGCAGAGAGATGTTGGAGTAGATAACACCAGTTTTGTTTAATTTAGACAGACCTAACTGCAGGGTGCTGCCAAAAGAGATTGCTCTGCCCTCCCTTCAGCCCAGCCACGCGTGCCTGCTCTAGGTTATATGTGTGAGCTGATCCAACTCACTCCGCAGCTGTAACTTAACAAAGGGGAGAAGCAGGGTAGTAAAGAGCTGAAGAACACAGGCTGTCCTGAGGGTAACACACCATCAGCTCGGTTTATGCTGATTCCAGTATTGCTCTCTGCGCTAGCTGGAGATCAGAGGTCATCTCCTGGCAAATTGACTAGTGTGGGGTTACTCTACTCCAGATTTACTAGACCCAATGTAATAAATCCTATCAGGAGGCTTGGCATAAACCAACCAGAGGAGTACTGTGTGCCCAAAAATTTGTTGACACAACGATGTTGTTTTCAGGACACTATTACGTGCTACACTGACATTCAATATGGCGCTGTACCCTCTTCAGACATTTATATATTATACATATTATATTCTAGATTAAACTTCTACAGTTATTTTTCTATCTTTCATTATACCGTTGTCTAGATTTTGCATTTCTAAGTAGACATAATGAAAACAATCATATCTGCCGTTTATTAATTTCACTTTCAAATCTGTTAGCACAAAGATGAAAGGCTCAGAATAAAAAAGCTGCAACAGAGTTTATTGGTTCAAAATGTTTGTACTGGCATCTCTTAAAATGTAAACACGTTATTGAGTCAGATGGTTCCCTGTGGTCATTTCCTATATAATGATAATCGACTCCCACAGTTCTTCACACTCCACTATACGATTAGAAGCCCAATTACCGTGAAGGACCAAATACTTCTCGGGAAATGAAGCACAGATTTAAGAACGTATAGGAATAAAAATGTGATTTTTATAGCCGTATTACAGCCCTTTAACTTGACCCACACAATATCTTGATGCTGTCATCTAGACGAGTGAAAAGACATGACCGAATGCTTGGAAGTACACAGACAGAGGCCAGCAAAACCGACGCCTGCGGCTCGATGCACCGAAACACTGTCCCTCTTCGGCCAGCACATCACACACCCTTCAAGAGGCCCGGGTTGACCCGGGGCTGCCCGCACACCGCCCCTGCAGCCTCAAGGAAAGGCGAATCGCCAGGCGGGCTTCCCTCCACGCCGAGGGCCGGCTCCCCCCTCACAGCACTCCGGCCCCACAGCGAGCGGCACAGCCCGGCGGAGGCCCCGGGGCGTGCGGCCTGGGCGGGCCCCAGCCTCCCCCTGCCGCAGGCCGCCGTTTGCCGCCCCTCAGCCCCCGCTCCCTGCCAGCCGTTCACCCCTCTCCCCTCCGCTCCTTCCCTGGAAGGCTCCCCAGCGCGCCCGGCCCGCCCTCAGCTGCCCCCTGCGCGCCCCGCCTACCCCAGCGCCGCCTCCGCCGCGGCCGCTCCTCAGGGCGCAGCTTCACCCGGGGCCGCCGCGCACGCGCCGCGCCGCGCGCATGCCCAGTGCCCGGCGCCTTCCCGCCCTTTCTCGCGAGACCCGCGCGGCCGGTGTCATGGCGGCGGCGGAGGACCTGGAGGTGGATATCGAAGGGGACTCGGCAGCCCTGCCCGGAGAGGCGGCGGCGGGGTGAGTGAGGGCCGTGCTGCGGGCTGGTTGCTCTGCCGCTCCGGGGAGCGCGTCTCTGCGCCCACGCCCCGCAGCGTGAGGGTTTGCGTGAGGAGGGGAGCGTCGGCCGATCCCCCCCCCCCCCCCCGGTGCTGTCCCCGCGCTGCCGCTTGCTGAGGGGGCTGCTCCGTGGGGCCGCGCTCCCCGGGGCCCCCGGCGCTGCAGCTGCTTCCCGCCGCTGGGTGCCTCAGGGGAGAGACCTTGGAGTCTCATTGAGGGCCCACGGCGGGACGCGCATCATCGGGCCGGGCACTGCGAACGGGGCCTGTGGAATCCTCAAAGCGAGGTGAATGCAGAGCTGCTGTCATCGGATCCGGCAGGACGCGAACCGCCTGGTGCTGAGACTGCTGGGAGGCTCCTTTGAAACACATAGGCAGAATACTGTGTTACATAACTGTTAGTGAACGTGCTGAGGTGAATAGGTGCAGAAAACTGAACATAGGGAGGGTCAGAAAACCGATTCAACAAGTTCAAAGGTACAAGTCATCTGTAAACAGATGCTGAAACGGTGGATAAGGGATTGGCTGGATGGCCACACTCAGGGAGTTGCGGTCAATGGCTTGATGTCCAAGTGCAGAGCAGTGACGAGTGGTGTCCTCAGGGGTCGGTGTTGGGACTGGTGCTGTTTAACATCTTTGTTGGCGATGTGGACAGCGGGATTGAGTGCATCTTCAGCAAGTTCACCAACGACGGTGAGCTGTGTGGTGCAGGTGACACGTTGGAGGGAAGGGATGTGCCATCCAGAGGGTCCTGGACAGGCTGGAGAGGTGGGTCTGGGCAAACCTTATGAAGCTTGACAAAGCCAAGTTCAGGGTCCTGCATGTAGGTCGGGGCAATCCCAAAGACAAATCCAGGCTGGCTGAGGAGTGGATTGAGAGCTGCCCTGCGGAGAAGGACTTGGGGGTGTTGGTTGACAGGAAGCTCAGCATGAACCAGCAATGTGCACTCGCAGCCCAGAGAGCCACCCGTGTGCTGGGCTGCACCCAGAGCAGGGTGGGCACAGGGCGAGGGGGGGGGAATTCTCCCCCTCTGCTCCGCTCTCGTGAGACCCCCCTGCAGGGCTGGGTCCAGCTCTGGGGGCCACCAACAGCAGAAGGACATGGACCTGCTGGAGCAGATCCAGAGGAGGCCACAAAGATGCTGGAGGGGCTGGAGCCCCCCCTGTGAGGACAGGCTGAGAGAGTTGGGGGGTTCAGCTGGAGAAGAGAAGGCTCTGGGGAGACCTTAGAGCGGCCTCCCAGGGCTGAAAGGGGCTGCAGGAAAGGGGGGAGGGACTCTGGATCAGGGAATGTAGGGCTAGCATGAGGAGTAACAGTTTTAAACTGCAAGAGAGCAGATTTAGATCAGATCTAAGACAGAAATTCTTCCCTGTGAGGGGGGTGAGGCCCTGGCACAGGCTGCCCAGAGCAGCTGTGGCTGCCCCCTCCCTGGCAGGGTTCAAGGCCAGGTTGGACGGGGCTTTGGGCAACCTGGGCTGGTGGGAGGTGGCCCTGTCTGGGGCAGGGTGGTGAACTGGATGATCTTTAAGGTCCCTTCAAACCCGAACCATTCTGTGATTCTGTGAAGTGAACAAGCAGCAACTGTAACACTGCAAATCTAGCAGTTGCAGATGCTGGGAGAGTATGAGAGGATTGTACCAGAGATAGTGGCTGGGCTCACATGCTGTCTTAGAGTAGCACCTGCCACTGCTGGAGACAGAATACTGGGCAAAGGGGGCTACTGATCTGCTCCATTTCTTGATATACTTCAAAGAAGCAGGAGTTGTATTGTTTTCTGGCTGTACATGGGGATTTATCCTTATCTATACAGAGATAATTGAACTGCTGGCACAAAGCAGTTCTGAATAGTAGGTGAATTTAATTTAGTACATTGCAGAGGATATAGGGCTAATTAGTCTTTAGAATCCGAATGTTCTAGAAGCAGAGTTTTTTGAAAATAAGTAATTACTTGAATTACTGAGGAGATTTTGTGCTCCATTGAAATAGAAGAAAGTTGATTGATTATGTTAATCAGTGATAGATTTCTGAAATTGATAATTAGTTATTTACAGAAAAGATCAATCATAATCTGGATAAAGTCCGTAGGAGCACTAACAACCCAGTTTGACAGGATTCTGTTAAACCTTGTGTAAGTATGCACTTTCCTCAGGAGGAAAACAGATTTTTCTTTATGAGAGTGTGTTTTTTCCATGTTGGGGGAAAGATGTAGAAATGCTAAGTGGAGATAGTACAACTCAGTGACACTTTTAATATTAAAAATAAAAGTTATTTATTTGTCCATAAAATCCTGACTTCTTTCATTTCTGAGTATTTTGCATGTGCTTTCAGTCATTCTAGATGAGGATTTTTGCTATTTGGGGTTTCACTAGTATCTCATACTGTCTGCAGTGAGATAGGTGGGGAGTTGCTACTGAGATTGCTAAAAAAGATGACTTACTGAGGGGGATTTATGCTGTGTCTAATGGTATATTATGAGGGAGAAACATTATATAATAGTCTACAATACATGTTTTTAGTTTTAGTGTCTAATTCAGTCATCTTCCGTTAATGTTTCTGTTACTTACCACACCATTATTTTAACTCTGGCAGCATTCATTTTGTTTGAGTGTGTTTGCATTGTTTTGAACACTGGAATCTTTTTCAGAGATCATGAGAACGCAGCTTCAAGCTTGCTGCAGGATCACTATCTTGATTCATCTTGGAGAACTGATAACAGTCTCGTAAGTATGTTTTAAATGAAAGGTACTTTTAACAAGGTTATCAGAACTTCTGTTTTCTCTATTCTCTTCTGTCTGTGTACGTGTTCTTTTAGGTTTTTAACCCACGCTTTTTGATTACTTTTTAAAACATATATATTGATTCTTGATATTCAGCTAACACTGTGACAGAATTCAGATATTAAAATGTATTGTTTGCAGCCATGGACGTTGGACAGCAGCATTAGTGAAGAGAACAGGGCTGTCATTGAGAAAATGCTGCTGGAAGAAGAGTATCCTTTCGCTGATTTGCTTGTATGTTTTCCTGCAGAACAACAGAAAACTTCGTGTTTCCAAAGGACCTGGATAAATCTTTTCTTAGGAAGGTGACTGAAGCACTGTCATCTTGTAGGTAGATTGCAGAAATCAGAGAGGACCCCTGAATTAATCAGCTAGGTACCTGCAACTTCCTCTGATGTTTCTGATTCTTCAGAAAATTACTCCAAAGCTTGCCTATTTAAGCTGGCATTGGCACCAAAAATAGCAATATTCATCCCCACTTCAGCTGCTTGTTCAGTGCCACATCCAGCACTGGGCTGATGCAGCTGTTTGTGTGGCTTCATACCGAACCTGATCAAACAGCTGATCTGGCTAAAAATAGCTAGTTCTTTTTGCTGAATTGTTCTTCACTTGGGCTGGTTTACTGTCTGGTTTTGTCTGGCTACATTCATACTTCTGCCAGTATGCAGGATGAAAACGGGAAGGAACAGCTGCTGCTTTTATGCTTTTTTTTTTTTTTAAAGCAGTGTTGGTTTAAATAGTCTTGCCACTAGTAGCATTTCTGGTATAAATTGACCTTAGACTAGGTACATTATAGCAGTAGTAATCATGGGTTAATTTATTTTCATGTTCTTTTTGTAATTGAGTGTAGTAATATGCAGTAATAGAGGAACAAGCAAATAAAGCAATTAAAGTTTTCCTAGTTAGAATTATTGAGGCTCAATTTGAAAATAGATAAGGTATCAGTATAATGAAAATTATTTTAGTATGTTTTCTAAGTCAAAAAAGAAAAATGCTGTTGTAGAAACAGCATACCTAGTTTGCTGCAAGTAGAGTGAGCATGAGGGTTCAGAAGTCAAATATCACTTCCTTAGGCATTGAACTAGGAGTGTGTGAAATTTTCAGTTTTGAAAGCAGTGCAGTATTTGCTTCTACAGCTGAATAGTTATGAATCAGTCTAATTTATATGTTTATCAGAATTATCATGTGTACAAATATCTCTGATGCTTCAAAAACTTACTTAGTGACTATTTCAGATATTATTTGTCTAATAAATCACTTTCTGAAAAAATATGGCTCAATCACAAGGAAGTGGAGAAAAGATCTATGAAAAGGTAAGCTCTGTGCTGGGAAGAATTCTCAGTTAGATGAGAAGAAATGAAAAGTCCTTCCAAAATAAAGTTATTTGTTGAGATAGGCAACAGCATCACAATTATTAACTTTTATTTTAACTTTGTTTTTTATTTGCAGCCCGCATAAGAAAACTGGAAAAGTCATGTATGTACATTTTAATCATTAAGTGTATTTTGAAGTGTGGCATCTGATTTTTGTTAAGTTACTGGACGCGTAAAAAAAAAAAAAAGTTACAGTTCCTTAGTTCTTTTTATTTGGCTGTACAAAATTATTTAAGAGACCTTTAAATGCAAAGAAATATTATTGTGTGTAATAATAGGCCTGTAGTAAAGTAGTTTGGGTTCTGTAGCACAGTGGTCCTTATGAAAAAAACCTTCATTAATTCTAGTCGGCTTCCTTGCCTGAACTTTTCTGTTTGTTACTTCTGTGCGTTTCTGTACCATTAATTGTACCATAATTGTACCAATTCTGTACCATTAATTACGGGTGAATGTTGTCTTGTCTTTTCCTTTGTGATGGAGAAGCTGACGAGATTCTCAATGTTTTACTTATCAGCCGCACTCATGTTTAAAACTTGAGTTTTACAGAAGATGAGAAATAGTCCTCTGGTCAGAAGTAGCCTTCAGTTACTGGGATTTGAGAATATATATTTTTAAGCAAGCACTAACTTCTGTTTCCTATTTCTCTAGGGTGCGATCACCTACAAAATCAGCTAGCTACCCGTTAAAGTGGACATCAGAAGAGAAAGAACTGTTTGAACAAGGATTGGTAAGTTTGTTTATATTTTTTTTAATAGAAGTCATTGTTATCTTAAATAACAACAATAATATTTATTAATATATTTATCTGCTTCTGCTTTTGTACTTCTAATCTGTTAAAAATAATTGTTACCTACTAAGAGTTTAATGATGAATCAGATTTATATTGATTAATCCCCCCAAGTGGGTCTGTTTACCAGATTTTGTTGATGTGAGGCTGATGACAATTTGAGATCACAAAATATCTCAACTATACAGCTTTATGAATTGTACAGTCATAATGCTGTAGGTAACTACAGGAACTTTAGTGTGTGCTTAAAGCAAATGAGCTAATAAAGTGAAATTCTTTCACTACCCTTATAAGGTCTTTAGAGATTATATGGTGGTACACTGCTGAATGTAATAGGTTTTGCTTTGCCAAGTACAAACTCATTTCAGTAGGATTCCTCAGGTTAGTAGGCAGCATCATTTACAGTGTGCCTGAACTGGGTGAAGAGGATCCTCTGGTTAAGGGTAGCGATAACTTCATGTTAGTTTTCTTCTCAGTAGAATATGAGTAGTGAGGTTCTTTGCCATAGGCTTGCTGTACTGTTTGTGCATTTGAGTTTTTAAATTCTTTAGGCCCATGAAGGTCAACATCTGGAATGTCTGAGTTCGGGTAACTTAAGCGTGCTTTGTTGTACTAGGTGAAGTTTGGCCGCCGGTGGACAAAAATTGCCAAGTTGATTGGAAGTCGTACTGTTCTACAAGTGAAGAGCTATGCTCGGCAGTACTTTAAGAACAAGGTAAACAGAGTATCTCTGTAGTTAGCAAGAAGACTGTTTGACAAGTATGCTGTTGTACGTGTCAATTGATTTTAATCTGTCTTTTCAGGGTCCTGCTGTTAACATACTCTCTTCGTTCCCATATTCAGACAAGTGGAATATGCTTATTTGCAGATTGAAACATGAAGTCAGACCTGATTTCAAATTCCTAGAATGACTTCAGTTCTTTTATTGCTGATATAACTAAGCAATAAATATAGTAGAATTGTAGTCTCTTACACAGTTGGTTCTTGGTCTGACAATACTTGTTTCCACTATACAGCTGCTTCAGTTCTGTGTTACAGTTTTAGTTTTAGCCTCATTTGAGATCTCAGGGGCATTTAAGAAGATATTACTACTGTCTGGTTTTTGTTTTTTGGTTTTGTTTTTTTTTTTTAAACAGAAATACTAATTTACACTTGGGCTAGAGGTATACATAGAATGCTACGTAAAAGCCAATTGCCACAGATTAAGATGTATTAAAAGGGTAAGATGAGGAAGAAACACTTCAGAATGTCTGCTGTTCAAGTAAGATACTTCTGACTGTTTGGGAGGCAGAGAAGATTGTTTTGTTTTTCCCTCCTAAAAGTATTTTATATTCTCCCAAGGCAAAAAATGGTGATTCTGAAAAAGAAGAACGAAGTCAGTGCGGTAGCAGTCTTCCCCTTGAAGATGGGATAAAGGTAGAAGCGTGGTCGTCTGGAAACTTGAGAGGACGTGCAGACCCCAATCTGAACGCAGTGAAAATTGAAAAGCTGTCAGATGATGAAGAAGTAGACATAACTGATGACATGGATGAGCTACTTTCTCCTGCCTTCCAGCAAGAAACTGGAAAATCTGGATTACCTGTTATTTCAAAAAGTCCAGTTGAAGAAACAAAAGGAATGGAATGTGTGTTTTCATCTGCCAGACACAGTTCTGCAATTTCTTTACCTAAAGAAGATCCTCAACATACCAAGCAAGATACAGTGGATGCATTAGTATTTCCAGGTGTTGCAGCAACATGTTCTCAGCACCTGAACGGTGATAAATCTGTGAATTTACATTACCAGCAATACAATAATTTCATTGAGAAAGCGGAACAAGGCCGAGTAGTCACCTCTCGTGGTACGAGGCAAGGAACTGATCGGGAGCTTCCTGAGGAACAGAGAGACCTGGCTGATAACGCATTGCTTTTTCCTTCTCTCTGCCAAGTGGATGAAGATCATCAGGAAGAAGCAGAGGAGCTTAAGCCACCTGATCAAGAAGTGGAGGTTGACAGAAGCACCATTCTGGAAGAAGAAAAGCAAGCTATTCCTGAATTTTTTGAAGGGCGCCAGGCCAAAACACCTGAGCGTTATTTGAAAATTAGGAATTATATTTTGGACCAATGGTAAGATGCATTAATTTCCTTTACTGAAATGATTAAGATGACTCATGTCCTGCTTTGTTGTAGTTAAAACACTACTTAGTACTAATAGCTTGCTTTGAAAAGAGTAAAATTAATTTTATGGTAGCATTATAAAGATTACCAGTGAACAGCACTGATTATTAATGGTTCTTCTGCCTCTTCCCAGTTTTTGGTATTTGTTTCCTTTTTTTTTCCTGTCATTCTGGAAGCTAAGCAATTAAATACTTTGGAGCATTCTGAAAATGAGAGTCCTGTATCAGTGCAGGCTGCATCCATTTTGGTTACATTATTTTCTTCCAGTTTTTGTCACCTTATACGTAAGAATGCATATACAGTTTTAATAAATGGTTCCTCAAAATAACAAATTAATTCTGTAGTAAGGTCTGTAGTACTGCCTTTACAGAAGGGCAGCTAGAAGAAATAGTCTGTGCTAGAGCAAATTATGTTGACCAAAAAAAATACTTCCGATTAAGAATCATTTTGGTGTAGTGCTTGTACACTTGAATATTTTATATTTTGTCTCCAAAGAATCAGTTTAAGAAACCTTAGTGATTTGTGGTCTCAGGCTGAATACACAGTTCTTCTGTTAGCAGTTTTGGTTTGTGTGCTTGTTGTGTTGCTTAGTCTGCTGTTGAGTAGTAATTGTTTAACTGTTCTCATTCAGTTGTCTTGTGTATTAACAGTTTATTCTAGTTGCAAAGAAGCTCTAAAATTCCATACCAGAGAAGTGGTGAACTGAAATCATTCAGTATCAGTTTAAAAGCAAGAATAAGTGCATAGAGAGTGATAACAGGCCTATTTACTCCACCAGGGAAGCCCGTGATTATGTGAGCTATTTAGACTAATCCAATGCAGACATTCTTTTATCAGTTTAACAGTATCGTAGTACTTCTGAGTAGTTTATTGCTTCCTGGCACCAGTCGTGTTGAAGAGTTGGGGGTTTTTTTAACGCATGGAACCTAAGTTTCACACTGCATAACTATGAATAACCCTAAAATAAACTGTGTTTTGTGAAATAAGTATTTTTGCTATGATTGCCCTGCATAGTGTTGTGCAGTGTGTGCATCGTGGAGGCAAAAAACTTAAGTCACACAATTCTTTCTCCTCCTGTGACTTGTTTCACTGTCTGACAACGTGCTGTACTTTATTTTAGGGAGAGGTGTAAACCCAAATACCTGAATAAGACTTCAGTACGTCCAGGCCTGAAGAACTGTGGTGATGTTAACTGCATTGGACGGATCCACACCTACCTGGAGTTAATAGGAGCGATTAACTTTGGCTGTGGTAAAGATATTTTTAGTGGAATCAATTCAGAACTTAAATTCTAATCAGGACATGCTGAACACCTCTGTTGTTGACTCTCAGCTTTTCTTATTAAATGAAGGTTTTCATGTGGAGGCTAAACATTAAGTTAGTAGGTGTGTCTTTAAAAGAAAAATTGCAAGTTCACTTCACTGAAGCATGGATGACTGCGCTTAATCGGAATCAAGCATCCATGTGGATAATCTTCCAACTTCTCTGTACTCTTAATGGCCTAAGTAGTAATTGTTGTTACATTTAAGTTCTGTGGAAGAGATTCTTCGTTTGAACTGTGCTCAGTATAGTCATGTTCCCACCTACATGCCTGTGGCCTGGTTTGGTATGAATGTTGAAGGACTTGCCATCAGGTGTGCTGCTCCCACAGAAGGGTACACGTTAAGCCTTGCTAGGAGGGACCTTCAGAGCAGATTGTCTCTCACAACCTTTGAAATTCTAGAGTAGTTTGTAAGCTGCTTACAAGATTATCAATTCTGGGTTTTACACAAGACCTTTTCTTTTTTCTTTTTTCTTTTTTTTTTTTTTTTTCCTCCTCCCTCGTGTTTACTGCACACCAGCTGGTGGGGAGGTTTTTTTGTTTTGTGCTTTTCTGTGTGGCCAGTGTTGGGAGGTTTTTTTCCTGATACCTGCTGTATCTGAAATGTTGCCCTCCCTCCACATAAGACAGAATTCAAGTTCCTGTTTCTTTTCCCATACTGGATTATAACTATTTCCTAAACAAAAAAGCAATGTCTTCATCCTCAGGGCTAGGTTTTAAAAGATTTAGAATTAGGTGACATGTTAAAAGTATACATACACTTACAGATTACTGTTGGTTTAATCTCTCTGGATTGATTTTGGTCCAAAGCTGAAGGACGGTCACTTAGGAGAGGAGGAATGCCCTGCAAATACATTTTGTCTGAAGTAAAGGTTATTAAAAATAAATTAACAGTAAGGAATTAAGTTTCCCTGTCTTAAAAATGCTGTGGTAGTGGGAGAGGGCCATAGAATCTGTCAATAGTATGACCATCGAGACGTGTCTTTTCACTGTGGCTCTTCTTGTTTTTTAATTTCTGGCATTTATGGTTCTCACTTACCTGTATCGTTCTTGGCTCTGTACCAGTAAGAAGTGGCCTCATGCTTTATTGAAGTTGCGTGTGTGTCTCTTCCCTGCAGAACAGGCTGTCTATAACCGACCCCAGCCCGCTGACAAAACACGGTCCCGAGAAGGCAAAGACACGGTGGAAGCCTACCAGCTGGCTCAGCGCTTGCAGTCCATGGTATGCTTTGGTGAGGGAGGTGGGGGCAGCAAAAAATATTCAGCGTGGAGAAGATCTTTTCAATTTTCATTTTCCAGCCAGGGCGTCTCAGGAAACTCCTCTTGTACAGTTGGCAGTTTTGTCGGAAGGCCCTGGAGTTTGAGTGTCAGTCTGAGCGCAAGTTCTGCTCTCTGACAGGGGTCTGCCCTAACTTCTGCTATCTTACACCGTTGATTTATGTCTGGGTACTTATCTACAGTTGTGTTTTACTCTTTTCCCTGCAGCCCCAACCCCTTCCTCCCACCTCGCCATAACTTACTAGCCTGAATTCACCAGAAAATAGTAGAGTGTATCAGTAGTGTGTGATTAAGTTGCTTGCATATTAACTGTTAAGTGTAGTAGGTATGTGATACGGCTTACTGAGAGCCTTATGTACACCGTTAAGTACAGTAGTAACTCATTTATAAACTGTGTGAATTACAAAGCCTTGCCAGATTTTCATATTTACGTTTAATGTGGCATTTTTTTAAGCACTTCACAGCAAAATAAATCAGTTGATGAGAAGAAAACTAAATCAGTCCCACTAAAAAAAAAAAAAATTGAAATATGAAGAACTGTAGCATACACTAGATGTAAAGATACTGGGTTTATAGCTTTTTGCATGTCTGAGCTATAATTCAGAGCTGGATGCACTGTTGCTGTCAGTGATGTTGATGATCCATGGAACGGATTTTAAGGCTTTACAGCCTTAAAAACCAAAAACCTCACTGATGATATTTCATAACAGATTGTGAACTACTTAATTCTACACAACTCCAGGGTGTTCTTTCTTTCCTGGAAAGGTGTTGTAGTGTCAGTAACATCCATGTGTCAGGAACCTTCAGGACAATGTTGTTGGGCTGATTCAGTGCAGTGAGCAGCTTTTTCAGGAGTAAGATCCCTGACTCATGTTGATCTGCTTGTTGCAGCGTACAAGGCGGCGGCGAGTGCGAGACCCTTGGGGAAACTGGTGTGATGCCAGGGACTTGGAAGGACAGACGTTTGAGGTAACCCTTCTGTGTTTTAAAGTTTCCTTAAATAATTAATTCTTGCTAATTGCTAGCAGGTGGTGTTGCATCAAGTGTACAAGGGGAACAGTTGTGTAATGGGTACTTAACCTCTCTTTGTGGAAGCAATAATTTGAAAATAATGTAGCAGCTGTTACATCTTTATGCTGCTGATAAATACAACTGTACTTGGGTGTTTACAGTGGTGTGGGCACCAGTCACCCTACGCTGTTGCATGCCTATAAAGCTCTTTGTCTTGTCTTGTAGGAGATTTCATCACCCTTTGTTTTCAGTTAACTCCCTTACTAAAGCTGACAGTAGGGGGTAGGAGAATAAGATGTAAATGTTATTTTTTCCAGTCCTATATGGTTTCTTTGTGCTTATAATGCAGGGGATAAAAGTTCCTAACATTAATTTCACTCCCAGCAATATCCCCAGAAATACTGTGGTTTATGCAGTGCTTAGAAAAAGTCATACAAGTTTAAATATTTTATAGAAGACTTGGAAAGAAAACACCTACTTGTCCATTCCTACAGTTTCAAAATATACAAAAAGAACTGTAAACATCCTATTTTTCTTGTACAGAAAGCCACTTAAATTTGCAGCCTTCAGTAATAAGCATCTGTAACAGTTACTTCATAAAGTTATAATTTTTGAGTAACTGTGGTTAATAATTCCAACACTTTCTGCAAAACACATATTTGGATGGAAATAAATTTTGGAAACGCTCATCCCTAAAGGGGTGTCACGATAAAATCTGGCCACAGACTGTAATGGCAGATTTTCTCCGTAGTTCTCCCATTTACGCATGGTTTGTGATATGGGCTGTGATTCTGCTGAATTTGATTGACTTGGGGAATATAAGAATCCCCTCATCAGGCATCTTGTGCACCAGATCTGATTGTCATTGCTTTCACACTGCTTGATTCTGCTACGGCTGTTGCCCTCTATCTTGAGTAGTCCTGTAACATGCACAAATTTAGTATGTCTGGAGGACGCTCATGTCAACAATTTATTCTGGGCTGGGTTTAGAATCGCTACTAAAAGAGCACTTAAGACATTAAGTCATTTAATTTTTTACAATTTTTTTAGCATCTCTCTGCTGAAGAGTTAGCAAGAAGAAGAGAGGAAGAAAAACTGAAACCTGCAAAATCTTCTAAAGGTTCAAGACAAATAAAAAGGTATTATTTGACGTACATCGTGTTCAAGCATAGATCTAGAAACGAAACAAATGTCTTGCGTAGTGTCAGGCTGGAACACTGCAAATCATTTGTGTGCTACGGTCTGGAATAACATATATGTATTTCAGATGTTTCGTGTTGCAGTTCACGAGTGGGGTAGTGAAGTTTCTGTATTTGGTGGAAGTCATCCCAGTGTGGGATGAGAAAATCCAGTAAAGAAAACAAGGTTATACCTCCTCTGCCAAGGAGACAGAGGGGAAACTTGAAAAGTTTCCTGACTGTCCTACATCTTTAGAGAAATTTTCTTTCATTTTATAGTTCCTTTGATCCCTTTCAGCTGATACCATGCTGTTTATTCACTGAAGAAAAACAGGTATGTACCTATGAGTGAATAATCAGGAATGCTTTATTACTTACATTATGTTTCTTATACTCATTATTATGTTTATCATTTCAGGAACCTTTTCAGGTGAAAGTGTCTTCTGAAGCACTTCTAATAATGGATTTGGTGAGGATTAAGTTTTATTTTTCAAAAAGCTATGATGTGCATGTTGTGTGGTTTTAGAGGGGTTTTTTTGTTGTTTTGGTTTGGTTTTTTTTAATGGGCAACGTAAGATTGAGAAATACAGTACTTAGGTCTAAATGGAAAGAAGTTAACCTAGAAGTGAGACTCTAATCTTAAATAAAGCCCATAAAGAGGATTTTTTTTTTTATATTGAGCTTAGTTTTTCTAGAAGGTAAATGGTTGTACACTAATAAGAGTGTTACTACTTAGTAGTCTTTGTCACATGCTAAATATAACTTCCCTAAGGCTACTTTCATGAACAGAATGGCATTTTGAAATCTTAGGGGTTCATTTTCTACTAGTCTGGGAATTGATTTTTTGCGTTTATAAAGCAATGTGTGGGGTTTTTCTAATAACAACAGGTTGTACCAAAATTGGTGCAGTTGTTCAGCACTGCACAGGCTTCATGCATGAAGTGTTGCACAAACACACTATATACCTGCGGGTGTATAATTAGCAAACGTAATCTCTTCTGTTTGCTTTAAATTGAAACACTGGGTATTTGAGAATCTGCAGCTGTCCTGAGTTTTCTTTCTAAATGTCATTGAGGAGTTACTGGCTTCACAGCTACGAGTCTGTCATGTGCAGATCAAAGCGAGGAGAAATTATACAACTGGAACTTTAATAATTGTTTAATATCATTTTAGCACTCTCATGTGTCTATGGCAGAAGTTATAGGGCTGCTAGGTGGAAGATACTCTGAAGCTGATAAAATTGTAGAAGTAAGTGTTTGTCTTTTTACATTTTCTCTAAAACATTAGAACTGTTATGATAATACATGTAATTTGAACATATTTAAATGTTATTTCTGAAGGGCAACTACTTAAATATATTTAAGTTGAAGTTCATTACTGTAGTCTTGAAACATTAGAGTTATGCTTATGTGCAAGTGTTGGCCTGTCAACTCCCATTGTAAGGAAGATCTAGTACATGACTCTTAAAATTCTTTAGATTTTATTTAACTGATGGAGATTTCTTGCATTTATCCATCTGGAGACTTTTTTAACAGGTTTGTGCTGCGGAGCCGTGCAACAGCCTCAGCACAGGGCTGCAGTGTGAGATGGATCCTGTATCTCAGACACAGGCCTCGGAAACGCTGGCTGCCAGGGGGTACCGGGTTATCGGGTGGTACCATTCCCACCCGGCCTTCGACCCCAACCCCTCCATCCGAGACATTGACACTCAAGCAAAATACCAGGTACTCGCTGCTCTGTACGTTAAAAATAAATAAACAGCAAAAAACCCAAACAACCCTAAAGCCTTCCTGGCATTTACGGTGATATAACACATTACTGCTCTAATACATCTTCAAATCAGTTCATAAATTAACATAAAATCTGGTTGGTTTTTTTTTAATTTCAGAATGCTGTTCTGAAAAAGGTTATATTTCTTGTATGTGGATTTTTTATGTGTGTGTCTTCGTTTTTTTTAGAGTTATTTCTCCAGGGGTGGTGCCATGTTCATTGGAATGATTATAAGTCCTTATAACCGGAATAATCCTCTTCCATATTCTCAAATTACTTGTCTAGTAATTAGTGACGAGATCAGTGCGGATGGTTCCTACCGTAAGTACTGGTATTTTATTCATTGTCTGAATTTTTCTTTTCCTTTTGTGGACACTAAGGGGAAAAATGTTGTCTGTTCTTGGAACTCAAGAAATAGATATTTATATTTTTATGTCAGTAACTTGTGCTGTACAAACCCAAGAATTTCACTTCAAGAGTAACCCTGCAAGTAGTTGGTGCTGTCGTGACAAGAACATACAGGTCTAACCAGATAGAAGATTGTGGGAAATACTAATACAGAAGAACAGTCTGTGAAAGAAATTAAAGGGTTGGGACAAGGGTCACTGATATTTACATACAGCATCCACACGAACAGCTGAGAAACTGCTTCACATGTATTACTTATACTTTGCTGTGTTATAAAATTCTGAACAGATTCGCTGATCGAGAAGACAGAAGTATAATAGCAAAGTATCGGCCGCTACAGTGGCCAAAAATCCTGATTTGAGTAACTTGGCATTCAGAAGGTCGAAGGATCAAACTTGCCAGCTGTCCAGGAAAACAGCAGCTATGAAAGATGAAACGCTGTGCTGGCGTGAATCCCAACCTAAGAGAACAAATTCTTGATTAAAAATGTCATCGGCATTTCATGAAAACGGGATGTTTTCCTTTCTTGAACAGTTAAGAACAGATCCTATAAAACGTGTGGTATTTCAGGCGATGATCACATCTTCTGCTCGTTCCCTGGCATTAATTAGAGAATTCCCATGATAACAGCGTATGGTTATGGTAGCTGCCTCTTCCCTCTCCTCCTCCCTTCCCCTGTTTAAGTCCTGATTTTTGCACCCAGACTCCAAGGTTTCCCGTTTTCTTGGCCAGGCAGTAGCAGAGGCCGTGGGAGCTGGCAGTTCCCCCTCTGTTTTTTCCTGTGGAAGTAAGCAGGGGGAGACCATCTGCTGGGAGACTTGCTTCACCGTCCTGGGGGAAGTGAAGTGGCGGCCACATCTGTGCAGTGATTCCTGTTTACCAAACTGATAGTACTGTCATTTTATCCTCATTTCCCATGCATCCCACGCTTGGGGTGTGCGCTTTAAAATACTTAGAAACTTCATCTGCCTTTAGAAATAGACGTATTTTTTGGTCACATCCATCTTCTTTCTGAGAGGGCTCCCGAAATCAACTTTTTATAAAATGGTATCTCCTATATTTCCTCCTATTTTCTTCTGTGGAAAAGTTATACCGCGGCAGCACTACAGTACTGTGCAAATGAAGAAAAATTACTATTTTCTGTGAGCCATAAATACTTCTATAGCTCAATTCTTACTCTTGGAAATGTGTTCTGCCTTGAACACTTCTCACACTCAAGATGTGTTTAAATAGCAAATAGTGTTTATTGCTTTTCACTTACTCTGAGGTCTAGCTGGAAGGCACGTCTTTCATCTCATTAAATTCTTATCATCCTGGAAAGGTGATTTTTTTTTTTTTTTATGACTTTCTGATTTTTGGTAAGTGAATTCTGTTCTGCAAATAATTTTCTGGTGTTCCTTTAGAATACTTTCTAAATTCCCTAACCCTACCTGCAGTAAACTAGAATTTCTTCCTTTGGGAGCAAAATTCCTCTGAAATCCAGAACAATAGTCAGCCAGTTCATACCTAATAAACAAAACATTTTTTATTCACTAAATAACCCCATTGATCTTAGAGAGACTACAAAAGTGGTACTAGGTTATAGCAACTCAATTCACTTTGCCATTTTTCTGCTATGTTGTAGATTTTTGTATGCTTCCTATCAGCATGAGGAATTGTCGAGGACAGGCAGGAGAACAGGTTTGCTCCCTACTCCCGCCAAAATTAAATTTGGAATCCAACTTTGACTTTAACCTCCTTAATGTTGGCAAGGAACAGGACTGCAAGCTCCAGCAATCAGTAATAAATTATGAACAGTTATGGGGAAGGAAGAGATTGCACCTGAAGCTAAAAAAGAAGAAGAAAAAAGTTGAGTGTACTAGGAACACTGAATAATGATGTTCCACTGATTACAGGCCTGCCCTACAAATTTGAAGTACAGCAGATGTTGGAGGAACCTCAGTGGGAGTTAATATTTGAAAAAACAAGATGGATAATTGAAAAATACAGATTCTGCCATAGGTATGTGTCTGCTTTACTATAAAAAATAACTGATGTTTCAATAAAGATGTGTGTCTGCTTTCTACAGCACTGCTATTTGTTTTTCTCTCAACAGCAGTGTCCCCATGGATAAAATTTTTCATAGAGATTCTGACCTGACTTGTTTGCAGAAAGTAAGTGGTTTGGTTTTTTTTTTCTTTTAGCTTTTTTAATTTTAAATGCTTTTTAAATACAAATCTGTTTCGTATCATCAGAAGTCACCTGAACTTACATTTTTACATATCAGAGATGTAAACTTATCACAGTAAATGAGCTTTGTGGTGCAGCTTATTTACTTACAAAGACAATTTTGGATTGCGTTTGTAAGTAAATAAGGATTCTAAGTAAATAAGGATACTCATTTGTGAGAGTTGGGGATGAGAGTTACCTGCAGACCCCAGGTTTTAACCTCAGTTTGGAGCAGAATGAATGGTGAATGAATTGCATCTTTCAGCTTTCAGTGTCGAGAGCTGCATGTGTTTCAAGAGCAGATTTGCACTTCCTAATCCTTTGTTCCATCTCTAAAATAGTGCTGTGCCATGTTTGTCACGCATAAGTGAGAACTTTAATTTTCCAGTCAGAGTAGTCATTGCTCTGAAGTTCTAAATAACTACAGCTGTAACATTAATTGCACGAACAAGACAGAAAATGTGCCCAAAGCAAAAGGCATAAAGAGAAAACATGTACGCAGTGATTACCCACATCTGATTTTTTTTTTTTTTTTTCTCTCAACATGACTTTGCTTATGAACAGCTTCAATCTAAAATTGAGTTGGTAGAATACTCTTGACTTTAGCGGTTGGTTTAATTGGTTTTAAAGAATTGGTTTTAAATCACCCATGTGTTCCTGTGTGACTGTTCCTTTCTGAAATTTATATTGTGCAGTTGAACACTTTCTGTAGTGTTAATCCTAAATAAATAAATAAAAATCCCTTTGGAATACTCATCAGGTAGATGGGGGAAAAAAATAAACTCAACAGAAATGACAATTTAGAAAAAAAATCTCTTTTTCTTTTGACTAGCTTTTGGAGTGCATGAGGAAGACTTTGGGCAAAGTAACAAACTGCTTCATTGCTGAAGAGTTCTTGACTCAGATAGAAAACTTATTCCTTTCCACGTACAAGAGTGAGAAAAAGAGTAATGCCGAAGAAAAGGAGAATGAATGTGCAAATGAATTGCCAATGTGACGGCTTTAACTAAACAAAATTTACAGAACTTTGGGTTTATTTCTTTCATTTTCTTCTCTTCCTCCCCATTATGTCTATTCTTTCAGGTTTATTACCCATTTTAATAGTAACTGTTACAGAATCCGGTGTCATCTTACTGTTACGGTTTAAACATACTTTGAAAAACTCCTGATGAGTGTGACCTGACTACATGAGGAACACTTAATGCTAACATTTAGTAAAAAACGAGTGCCACAGAGTTAGCTGATTGACCAACAGCCTGCCAGTTGGGAAGGAGGACAACCTGGCAAGAATAGTGTGCTTCAGTCTTCAAGGATGGTTTGTCCTTTCTCAAGTCTTTCAGTTTGGGAATTTTCTCTTATTATTTATCTACAGGTACACATCTAACTTGGAATGAATTTTTTCCTTAATACTTTAGAGATTGTAAGTTTGAAGGAATTCACAAAGCAAAACTTAACTGCAATGAAAATTTTGTAGCTCACTGATTTCAAACTTTCCTGGTATCTGGTCTGAAGTTTTAGTCAGTTGTAATTTAACACATGATCTGATTATTTCCCGCCCCCCCCCCGCCCCCAATTGATCCCTATGATGAAGTAGTTTTTTGGCACATTCTTTGCGATCTTGCTTTTATACTGGGGAGGAAAAGCTGGCAAGTTTTCATGACTTCTCAGTAGTGGTTGTGCTTGTTTCCAGTGGAAATGATAACTCCTGTCTTATTACAGGTTGCAGTCTTTCTGGTCTTCCATTCTGTGGGGAGATACTATGTTGTTCTGCCAGATCATTGTCTGCTTCTAATTGCCACTGTTTCCTGTGGAAACAAGAGCTCTTGATTGACAGCAAACGGAGTGCAACAAGCAGAAAAGTATTTGTCTCTTTAAAGAAAAAAAACCCACCAACTTTTATATTCAGAGTCTTCTCTATAATGAGCAGTTCAGTAAGAAAACATAGTGTTTTGTATCAGTTCTTCAGTTATAACTTCATACAAGTATATATTCAGATATAGACAGATTGATCATGATTGAGAAGTTTCTGGATTGCAACTTGGAAATGTTTCTTGAGCTATATCACTGTGAATCTTTATAGAAAAAATGTGCTTTAAATTTGCTTTCTAAATCATAAGAAAACAACTTTGTGTACAGTTATTACTATTTACACAGATTTATCTTGGGCAAAGTTTCGCAAAGAGATCTAAAATATATTTGAAAACATGAAGCAAGCAAAACCTTGAGTTTATATCTAGAGGGGTGACAATGAACTCAGTTCTTATTTTAAAAAAAAATATTTGTGTATATATCTAGTTCTACGTAACATAAATGGAATTTTAAGATTTTCTATGTTTACATTTTTAACTTTGGCTTTTCATTTGTATAAAGAGTTTGAAAAGCTTTAAAATTGTAGAGGTGCATCCCAAGGAGGGAACTCCTTTACAGAGTTAACATCAGGTTTTTTTAATCATGCCTCATAAAACATTTGTCTCTTTCTGTTACTAAGCGAAAGGTGCAGAACCTGATCGTATGAAAACGTGAATACTCGGTGACTCTCCCAGTGCAGATGCAAGAACTATGGACTTAAAAATACTGGTGAATGTTCTACCCTCTCTCCTCTGTTCAGATCTGCTGGTGCGCAGCTTTAGATCCCACTATGTGTAATTTACAAACTTGGTGTATCCAGCTGTATAAGGCATGTTGACTCAGTCTGCATATATTCTAAAATGTCATCTTTGGGACTTCCTAATTAAAAATATTGCATGGCTGGCTGTATTTCTAGTTTAAACTATGCTCTGATGAGAAAGCATTCCCTCCCCACTTACTTGTGGAGTGCTCTGCATTGTAAGGTATTCTGCTCATAGGTTACTCTCTAGAAAACCCACACAATATCAGTGTATGTACTAAAAGCTGTAATTAGTTCTGATTTGTAGGAAGAGAATTTTGAGCCTCTTGTGTAACAGCACTGTGAAGTAGATCATGTTTGTGGTCCACATAGAGTCTATTTCCAGCCATTCAAGGGTGAGTGTCAGCATCACCCGAGTAGTGGTAACAACGTCCTTGGCTGCTTCTCTGTTTAACGATTAAAATGAGTTAAAGCAATACAGTTGTATTAATTGGATTTAACAGTGATGTTACATTAGAAAAGTCTTGAGTAAAACATTTTTGAAGCAGTTTGTCTCTTGAAAAGAGGAGACGGTGCAGTATTGAGCCTTTGATATGAGCAAAGCCTCCAGATGTTCTCAGAGTTGGTTAGCAGGGTGCTGTGGGAGGGAATACAACTGCTAGTACCATCCTAATCCAGTATTATTGCACGATACTGTATCTGAATTGGAAATACCACCTTTGTGATGCTAAGTAATATTTTGTTGGCAGGAGCTGTGGTGAGAAAATAACTAACCTACTTTTCATAATTTGTGTGGCTAATAATATGAGTTGGGAAGTTGCATGCTTCTACAATAAAAATCTGTTTTACTAATACTACTCGTTCTGCTACCAAGCACATATAAGGCATTAAATATTTTTATTCGAAAGCTTCTTTTTTTTTTTTCCTCCTCCTTCCAGCAATTCTTTTTATGCCAGCTTAGTTTTCGTGTACCTATTGTGGACTAATATGCTATTTCTTTCTGTAAGACCAGCTGTTAGGCCTTACCAAGTGGTTGCTCAGGAGGTGGGAAATGGTTGAGTAGCAAGTAGAATTATACAATTTAAACTGGAAGAGTCGACAGTTTAAAAAAATGAACAAAGAAAAAACCCCCAAACCCCTGAACTGTAACTTATGGCAAATACCCTTTGTAGGCATTAGTTGGCTTAGCCACGTTATGCTGTCGCAGTTATCAGCTCTGCTTCTTCACAGGGATGTGTGCCTCGGGGTCCAGGGGAGGGGACTGCCCATGGGTTTTTTTAAATAAGTAACTTTCCAAGAACAATTCTGTTGAGGAAAACAAAGAAATAAAAAAACAATCCAAACCCAAAACCAACCAAACAAAAAAAAGTTCACGCTGTTGCCATTGCTATTAAGTAATTTTTTTTCCTTTTGCTTGCTGCTTTGATATTCCTGACTGATGGTATAGAGGAGTCTACTAATAAAGATCGTACGTGCCGTACCTTGAACGATGTGTTTCCCGTTTGTAACAGGTTCTGGTCTCAGCTCAGGCAGTTACTCCAAGTCAGGAACAATGACAAAGTGATTCAAGGACGTCTAACACCACTAGAGGGAGCGTTGTCACAGCTGATACACGGAAGGTTTGGAACTTAGCACAAAACTGGGCTTACTAGTGCCTGCAGACTTCCGGCTAGGGAATACATTTATGGGCAGCAGCCGTGTACTTAGGTATAGATTTGTTTCTTCATTTGTTCTTACAAGCCCTGCGTGAGCCAGCCGAGGCAGGACGCAGGAACGACCCCAAAACCATGAATGAAATGCAAAGAGTAAATTTATTCTTGTTGTCTTATGTCCTGGGGGCTCTCTGCAGAGGCACGCACAGGGTATGCAGGCACTGCTGAGCTCAGACCAGGAAAAGATCTCAAACCTGCTGCTTTCACCTGTAGATCCCAGGGATTTTTGCAGGCACAGTTTTCTTTCCCCAACCAACGCAGGAACCCCATGGAGATTTGATAAGGTGCCTCCGTGTTTCTCACAGGCCTGTGTTACCTACGTGCAGACGTTCTACCCTTCGAGCACGCAGAGCTAGACACCAGTTAGGTGGAAATCTGTGGTTTGTCCAGAGAAGGGCAACGGAGCTGGGGCAGGGTCTGGAGCACAGGTCTGCTGGGGAGCGGCTGGGGGAACTGGGGGGGTTCAGTCTGGAGAAGAGGAGGCTGAGGGGAGACCTCCTGGCCCTCTGCAACTCCCTGACAGGAGGGGGCAGGGAGGGGGGATGAGTCTCTGGAGCCAAGGCCCCAGCGCCAGGCCCCGAGGGAATGGCCTCAAGCTGCCCAGGGCAGGGTCAGGCTGGCTCTGAGGAAGGATTTCTGTGCAGAAGGGGCTGTTGGGCGTTGGAATGGGCTGCCCAGGGCAGGGGGGGAGTCCCCGGGATCCCTGGGGGGGTTGAAGAGTCGGGCTGAGCCAGCGCTGAGGGATCTGGGGGAGTTGGGAACGGTCAGGGGGAGGGTCATGGTTGGGCTGGAGGAGCTTTTCCAACCTAGATAATTCTGTGATTCTGTGGTTTTTGACACTTGAGCATGTTTACAGTCCTCAGCAATCTTCCGTTGCATTCCCACAAGCCCTCTGCTTTAGTCCCTTCAGCAAACTCCAGCGGTACGTTGTGGCAGGGATGCTGGGACGGGAGGTCAGTATTTTCCAGGCTGTTTTCACAGAGAATCCTGGCTGTAGGGTCACAACAGCAAGCAATGGCTTTGTTTTCATGGGCAACTCCAGTGAATCCCGAGGATAATCATCAGGTTACCAGCCAGCCCGCTCTGTTTGTTACCCAGCTGTGATCCAAGTGTGCTGCTTCCAGCTCTGTTTCTGCCAGCAGCAGGAGCCAGATGAGCTCCTCCCGGCCGTGCTAGTGGGGCCGCTGCTCTGCTGAGCATGACTGAGCGCGGAGGCCATCACAGTGTCCGGGGAAGGCGGTGGTGGGGTGTACTCTGCACCCCAAAAGGCACTTGTGGCAGAGCTCTGCACCCCAGCACCTGCGAGGCAAAGGAAAGGTGCTGTGCTGCTGCTCTGCACCCCGCTGAGGTGGCCGGGGAGGGCAGGATGCGTGCAGGGGGACTCGGCCGGCCCCACAGAGCCTGCGCGGGGGAAGTAGCTGGTTGTTAACATCCCAGTGAACATTGTAATCATATTTGATACTGAACAAAGTATTTAATGGCCTAGATAAAAGCATTCTGGTTGTTTAATTGGAAATGGCTTGCTGTTTTACATAGACCTAGTGCCCTATTTTTATGAGATTTAGAATTGTGCCGAGAAATTGTTTCCATGGAAGCGGAGATCACCAAAGAAATAATGCACTCCCCATTTCCTACAGGATTATTTCTTTTACAGCCTGCTGTTCTAAATAATTAACTCTTGTAGTGCCGTTACAGCTTAGCATGGATTAAAGGAAATAATACTTCTTATTTTTTAGTGTCAGAGGCAGGTATTATATAGAGAAACATATTTAGAATTACTTTCGTCATTAAAATAAATATGCTCTCCCAGAGGAGAAAATCCACCAGTACAAAAAAAATCAATAGAAAAGTGCACTTTTAATTTGACAATTTATGCAGCTCTGTCAGGGAAACTTAAAATTATTCCTCCTTTGCCCTTCTCTGGCCACTGTTCTACACTTTTTGCTTGGTAATGGGTGTATTTTAAAATTCACCGTGCTTCTGCCTGCCTTTGAGGGAAGAGACAACAAAGGTAACTTTTAATTAAGGTAACAGCACTGAGAATCTCCTTTACACCAGTAGGAAAATCTCCTTTAGTTACCTATGGGTTTTCTTCCATATATTAATTTTGACAAACCCCTTTTTCTCTACTTCACTGCAAGTGTCTGTAAGAAGGAGAAACTGTCAAATGATAATAAGAGGCCGAGGCCAAGCCTGAACAGCTGTAAACATCACACAGGCAATGGACTATTTACTAAAAGGTCCTGTTACTGCCTGTCCATGTGGGGCTCTCTCAGCACATGGGCAGCACAGCTCTTGGATGTAGAGAAATTGCAATCACTTCCCTGAAGCCAGTTGGGAGCTGTAAGTTTACAGCAGTTGAGGCTCTGTCCTCTAGAGAAAAGATAAAACCTACTCTCTCTAAAGCTCATAATGTGAACTAAAGACAAGATATGAGCATGTAGGTGACAGCTAAATGGATTTTGACTTTGATGGAGAGATGTGAAATTTAAAAAAAAAAATATTATTAGAGGCAAATGATTTAGAAATTAAAAATGGGAAAAGAGTTACTAAACTATTATCAAAGAATCATGAATGTGACAACTTGAAATACCTAGCAATTTTAATAATCTTTAATAATCTACTTGGCTGTAGATCTCAATTATTTTCTAAGAAAGGTAACTACTGTTAGTTTTATTGGAAGGAAGGGGAAATGCAGAGAGGTTGATAATGTGCTATAAAGGAGCCAGGATTAATTTAAAGAACTTGTCTCATCTTTGCTCCCTCAAGTAGCGTGTGTTTCTGTGGCTTATTTAGAGACAGGTCCAGCTGCAAAGTCCAAATCCAGACTGTGCCCTTCTCTCATGGCGGAGGGTATTTACACCTGGAGCTATTAGTTTTAAACCTAGACTGTGTTACAAATACTCTCCGGCAGGCAGGGTCATGTGCCACACCACACGTAGCCCAGCTTGCACTGACCTGAAGCAGGGCAGGCCCTCAGGAAAGCAACAGCACAGGTAAAGGAGCCAACTGCAAGGCAGGGTGCAAGTTGCCTGGAACAGAGAATGGTGTATACGCTCTTCTGTGGTCGTTACTGGTCCCAAAATAATGATTTATAAAGTGTCTGACAGTGTTTGACAAATCAGATGAATGGGACTTGCTTAATGCAAACTGGAAAATATCTTTCAGCTGCTGCCAAAGCACGTGGAAACGGTAACTCATGCTTTGTAGATCATTAGGACACTTGGGAGCTACTGGAGTGTACTGTGAAAGGCATTACTCAAAGTTCAGATTGAAAAATTTCTTCAGAAACGGCTAACAACTTTGTAAGGGTAATGCAAGCATGAAAATCATCATTCCTAGTACTGCCTTGGGATGAGCGTGTGCCAAAGGAAAGCGGGGAGAGAAGCTTTCTGTGCTGGAAGTGCGACTGCGCTCCTGGGCCCTGTAAGTAGGAAAGCAACCGTCACACTGATGAACAGTCATTCCTCCTGAATTGGCAGCTACTCCAGGCAGTGTACATAAAGCTCCAAAAGGCTTTATTTTATAAATATATGAAAGTAGAAAAGAGGAAGTTCATGGCTGATAAGAAGCTAGGCCGAGGAATGGTACTGAAAGTGTGTGATGCAGGAAAAACCATGATGGAAGTGGATTGGAAGTAAGATTTCTTCTGACAGAATTAGGAGAAATTCCTTATATGTGCATTTACATAGTCTATAAAAAGTCTAAAGAAGGACAAGGGCAAGCTGCTGATGCTTTAATGCATAGGGGAAGCCCAAGGTGGGAGCTATGCTGCAGGTTGGCTTTTGTCTCTTCCCTGTTGTTGCCTCCTCAGGCAGGAGGGCTGGTGGGCAGCTGGAGGCAGGCAGCGGTGCCACTCCCCGGCTGGTAACAAATGAAGCTGCAGCGTGTTGCCTTCTCTAGGATTTGGGCAGGGGATGCCAGTTGTTTGAGAAGGAGAACCTGTTTGGTGGGTCCGATTTGAATCTCCACCAAGGGAGCAGCACAGCAGTGTGTAGAAAGAAGTAGACTTGGTGAATGATTTAAAGCTTCGGATCCTGCCTGCTGTCACTGGGGACCTGACCCACGCTCTTCACCTGCAACATGGAGCCTCTGCTCGGGCTGTGCCTGGCTTTGATTCTGGTGGGAGCTTCATCAGCGCTGAACAACTGTACCTGCGCGACCAACAGGTGGACAGTGTGTGCGCAGGGTGGATCTGGGAACTGCACCTGCACGCTGGTAGGTTCAAATCACAAGGTAAACTGCTCAACGCTGACTTCGAAGTGCTTGCTGATGAAGGCCGAAATGGTGCTCCTGAAGGAGAAGCACTTCTGGGGCCATCCCTGGGGGCTGTTAGATAACGATGGCATTTACAATCCAGACTGTGAGGACAGTGGTATGTTCAAAGCCAGGCAGTGCAATCACACCAACACCTGCTGGTGCGTGAACACTGCTGGAGTAAGAAGAACTGAAAAGGGTGACAAAAGCTTGAGCTGCGGTGAAGTGGTTAGAACAAGCTGGATCTACATTGAACTGAAGCACAAAAAAAGGCCCAGTACCGTCAGTGGTTCCGACGTAGTAAATGCCCTCAAACATGTGTTGGAGAGCCGATACCAGCTGCACTCCAAGTACATTGCAGCCATTAAGTATGATTTCCCTTTTATCCAGATCCGCCTGAACCAGAAACAGAAATCAAGGTGTGATGTAGATATAGCTGATGTAGCCTATTACTTTGAAAAAGATATAAAAAACAACTCGATATTTCATTCTAACAGTACATTAACTGTCTCTGTCAACGGACATGCTCTGGATATTGAAGAACTACAGATTTACTATGTTGATGAAAAGCCACCTGTGTTTTGCATGAGACAACTGCTTCCCGATGTCAGTACTATGCTGACAGTGGTGACCCTGACAGCGGGCTGTGGCATCGCTGGGCTCCTTATTCTGAGGTGGCTGCGGACAAGAAAATGCAAGGAAACTGAGATTACAGAAATGGATGAAATAAGAGCACCAAGCTTACAACTGCCCTGATCTGGAAAAAGAAAGGAAGCAACGGGAAGGAAAAAACCACCAAACAAACAAACAAAATATAAATAGCAAACAGGCTCAGTGTACGTGGATCAATTTGAGAGGTTTTTTTCCTTTCTACAGGGATTTGTACAGTGATTGTTCTAAGTTATCCTAGTTTAGTAAGAATGACGTTTTTGTTTTGGGTATAAACTAATTTGAGAGTCAGTTACCTAAATATTTTAAATGAGTCCCAATTTAGAGGCTAAGAAAACTGTTACAGCTGTATATTTAGCATAACGTAGAATAGTTTCACTACTACTGCAGGGCTGGCTTAGCTTGCTTAAATACTGAGTGGTTCTTGGGTATATCTACTTAGTGACATTAAAATATTTGCCTTGGCATAATTGGGTTAAGTAGCTGCTTTTCTGTTGGTAAAGACTTTTTAAAAATGTGGGTTGGTTGTGGGGTTTTTTAAAAGTCGCTGGAACTTTTTTATCAACAAATGATTTCATCAATATTACTAAATAACCAAATAAGGTTTTGATAAGATATTCTACAGCACCAGAGGCTTTTATCCAGAGCCATTTGTTAGGAAACATTCCTGCAGTCACTTCCAGGTGGGGAGATCCCAAGTTTCTGAATTTGTATTCAGGCAGCACAGTTAGCTATTCCCACTTGTGCTCTTTAACAAGGGTCTGACACTCCGAGTCAGCAAAGATCCCTTGATCCCAATGCAAGTGTACGCTAACCTTGGTGTTCTGCCCAAATGCAAACTCTGGTAATAGCTTTCTGTCTACCTAAATTCCCCTTGCAATTTTAATGGGAGGAGATATTTTTCAGTGTTGTACAGCTTCACAGAACTACTACACAATGCTTCAGGACAAGCTGAAAAAGAGCTTTATTCTAGGAGGGCTGCAGGGGGAATTTAAGAGTAGAGTGTAATTACTGAAGTTGGAATTTGGCCAAGACACTAGAACTGGACTTCTTCGCTACCTACTCATCTGCTGCATTCCTTGTTTGGGAGGTCATATCCACCGTGAAAGACATTTTAGAGAAAATAATTCTAGTTGTTAAATGTTGTTGGCAGTTATATTCTCCATGCTGCATACAGATGTCTGAAGTCCCATCAGTCTAATCTGCTTACATTCCAAATGAGACCCCTACACCTAGGCACTGCAGCAGGGTCAGCTCTTTTCTTCTGGTAATTAGTTTCAACATCACTAGTTTGTAATTCTAATAACAGTCAGTAATGCACTACTTCTAGGGCAAACTATTAAATATGCATCCCTGATTCTACTGAATGAATAGGATACCAAAGAAAAAAAGTGAAGATGCTTTGATTCTGTTTCTGCCTTTGCTTATACTCAAGAGGAAGAGAGTTGTTGTTTGGAGGGTGTGGGGGGGGTGTTTAATATTTTTTGGCTAAACACACACCATGTCCATTTAATCTCATTCTTACTTCTCTGCTGGAAAAAAAATGGGCTTTGGATACACAGAATGGGGTGGATGCATCATGTTTCCCCAAAATAAGATTTTTTTGCAATTGCATCAGCAGTATTAGCACATTCAAAAAGTTTTGGAGCAGGGTCTATAATTTATTGTGTGCCTTACAGCAACACCTCCAAGCTGGTTGTTCTTCAGTCAAGTGTGTACATTAGTACTGACAGAAGATGAAGTGAGAATTTAATATCTAAGCTGAATTTTCCCCAAGTCCTAGGAAAATTCAGAACTTAGCCTAACTCCACACACTTCTGCAATTAGGCTTTTATAATATGGATTCCATTAAAAATCTGGAGCCAAGTAGCCCTTGGTGCTGAAGAAAGGTAGGATAAGAAAAAATTTTCCAAGTACATTCCTTAACCACTTTCTTAACTTACACAGAGCTGATAAAAGCTGCGTGTTTCAGAGGATGGTGCTGACCTTGCATCAGAGAAGATCCTGAGATGTGGAGACTTTTCTGGGGATCTACTGTGGCTTTCAACATTCTTTTAAAATCACTGCACTCATCTCATTTCTGTCATAAGAGATATTTTCAAGTTGAATGATAAGGTTTTATATTAAAATATAATATAAACAAGTAGGCAATATTTTTGATTAGGAGAGGTAAAAGTGACTAATTGTTGAAAAAATCTCAACAGGTAACATTTTCAGCATCTTTTTTCGGCTCTTGTTTTTCTTTGTAGAAGCTGAGCTTGAGAAGAGAGGCTGTTGTGGTGCCATTCTTATTTTTATGAATCATTAAAGGACTGCCCCCTGAAAATCATGCTTTGTGGCCAGTTATTTCCTTACTAGTCGTCAAGCACCAGTAGACGACATGCTGCTAGGGGACTGGAAACGCACGATGGTCATTTAATAGGAGTGAGAAGGTATGTGTCTGCAATTAATCAAAAGAATGGGAAGATTAATTGCTGCGCAGAGCTCTCTTTGGACTAGATCATTCTACTTGAATAAAGCTATGTAAAGCTACTGTAGGATCTGGACTTTAATAAACCAAACAACCCATTGCTCTTGCTAAGTACTCATTTCTTTCCTGCTGCTCCAGTCATACCACCTCTCAGGCTGTATATTAATTTTCTTTTCACATGGTAGATCGAGTATTTTACTGTAACAGTCTATGATGTTCAGCTTCTTTGACTTTCTGCCCACTGCTGATGCTCTTACTGAAAAGGAGAAAATGAAGTCATTGACAGCTTTAAATTTTCCAGAATGAAAATGCTTTTTATTTTTCTAAGTTAGAAATTTTTAACTCTGAAATTTTTAGTTATCCTTTTCCTGATTACATCATCCTGTTTTAATGACAGGTTTGCTGGTTGTAGTTAAGTAGGCTTGATGTTCTTTGCAGCGGGTTCTGTGGGTACAGCCAGCACAGTGATAGTGATGGTGGCACTGGCTGACAGCTTTCAAGCAGTACCCTGAACGATGTGATTAACATCAGTCTTCTATCAGTTTCTGCAGAGTCTGCTCAGGCAGAAATGTATTCAGGGGGCTGTTTTGTTTTGGAATGCTGTTTTAATACTCTGTAGATATAAATACATACATATTTATACATATTTATGCATCCATCCATGGGTTTGTGCTATTAATGTTGGATTATGTAACAGAGGGTATGCTTGCTTTAACGAAGGTAGAGCTGTCTGTTGCATAAATTATGTTCTGCAATTCCAGTTCATGAAGGGCTGCCTCAGAAACCTCAAAACAACCCCTGGCAGAGAAAAAAATCCTATCTCTGTGCTACGACTCTGAAGAGGATAGCAGTGCCCTTTCTGTACAGCACGACTATCTTTGTGCAACTGCACAAAGCGAGTCTTGGCTTTTGCTTTTAACTTACAGGTAAAACTTTTTTAACCACTCAAGATCTGAGGGCAGTGCCAGAAGCAATGCCAGCACTACAGCAAGGAAATGAAAGATAAGGATTCATGGAAGGATTAAAACCCTCTTAAACTCTGTTCCCTCTATTTCCCTTGGTAAAATCCATGCCTGCTTACATATGCAAGTATGTATTCTTGAATGAAGTGACACAAAATCCCTGCATTAGTTTGCAAATGACGGGGGGGGGTGTGTGTGTACACACATGTCCATTCCCACACCTATACTTAAAGACACACACATCACTATTTATGTTAGAGCCTGCAAGCCCTAGGGAGAGCTTTGTGGCAGCAGATCCTACGCTGCATTCAGCCAGCCTGCAGCCTGCCTGAGCTCTTATCAGTGGTAAAATAGCCCAAACCTGCTGCTGTTTTGGAACAACAAAGAATCCTCTTCTTGTCCCATCTCCCCCCCGATTAAGCATAATCTCTTTATGGATGTTTAGACTGGGACTATGGCCAGATTAGGTTCACAATGTGAAACAAACGCCTGCCACATAAATGCACCCATCCTCTCTCTTCTTGTTTAGATGGCAAAAAAACCCCAGCAGGTTTGTGATATGAAGCACTTAAGGACAACTAGAGACAAGTTCCCCACAATAGTCAAAATGTTTAAAACATGGGGACTCACCTTACAAAAACCAAACCAGTTTCTACTGCTTGCATATTGAAACCTTTTTCGGAGAATAGTTATAACAAATTGGCCTTTCCTCCACGTCTCCTTAATTGGACCAGTTAATGCTATTAAAGAGATAGTCTTCCTAGTGCAGGTATAATTATCCTTCACAAAGTGTTTCCACTGATTTGCCTCAGGCTTTTAAGTACTGCCATTACCTCTTTTTTCAACGCTAAAATTAATTTTAAGTCATTACAGTTGCTATCAGAGTAGGAAAAATCAACTTCCAGAACTTTTACAATTATTATTCAGCAGTTCTAACAAAATTCCTTGTACCAGGATTTACCTAGTTACAATTTCATACACACCAGGCAGCCTGACAAGATTCACATCTCATTTTCATGACGATCCCTATTCCCGGAGGGATAACACTCTTACAGTCCTACTCCACCACAAATCAAGTGCCACAGAAACAATTAGGGAGACTTCGTATTACCTAAATGAAAGACAGAATAAGAATGCATTTCTAATTTTCCACTGAGCTTTTTACATCTGGGCCCAACAGTATGGTGGCACACGCACCCAACCTTTTTCAGCTTTTTTTAAAAATAAAGTCTGTAATGCTTGAAATGAGATATCTCAGCATTTTTGCTAGTCTGGTTGCACCCAGAACAGCTAAGTGGAACAACTAGAAAGGAATTGGATGTGGCTATGCTGTAGCCACTGCGCTGTGCAGAGCAGACACACACTCCTTTTTAGTACAGGTCTGATGAGTTCTCCTTTCTTCTTCCTATCTTCATGTGCTCTTTTCTGTTGTTTGAAATAAGATAACTTCATAATTGTCTCAATTCTGCTGAAGGACTTAAGCAAAATCTCTCGAGTATAGAAAGTTAATTAATGCTCCCTTTTTTCAGTCTTTCCAAATAAATTTTGCATTTTAGAGAAACAGTAGAAGAATTCTGTCATATTTACTATTTTCACTTACGTTTTTATGCAGGTCAGCCGCTTCAAAAGCAATTTCCAAATTTTGTGCAAAATTAGAAGCTAGGAGAATAAAAACCAGTAAGTGACAGATTCTCAGGATTTCTGCCAGTTTTGCAACTACTAGGCATCCAAGCTGCCCTCTAAAGTGCAATGGTTGTCAGATCTGGCAAGCTGAAAGCAATGCTGGAGTTAATTTTCATTACCGCATCTTAAGGCTCACAAAATCCATTCCTAAAATGTATTTAATCTTAATGTTTGTACATCTGGTTCCTTAACTCACAGTATCTTGACTGTATTTATTTTAACTCAGAGAAGAAAAAGAGCTAACGCACTTAACTCTGGGTTGACACCATCCTGGGCCAGCGAGGTGTTCCATGTTAGTGCAAGTCAATGGAAGACTGGCAGCACTAGGCGATTCCCAGTCTTCTGTGGCTTTTACTGAGAGTCTTTCACTACAATATTGTAAAATAGGAATCAAAGAAAAGACCACTCCTTACAACCTCTTCACATGTTTTGGAAAGAAAGGGCCGTATTGAATTTTTACAATTTTTAGAGGAACAGTTTTGCAGTAAACTTCTGTTTGGTTGAGTAACTTCATCTTCTAGATCTTGAATCTACTGTTTTGGGTTTTTTTTTTACATCAACAACATAAATAATAAGCAGAAATAGTTATTACCTATTAACAAATCCTTAAATAGCATCTATGAACTGGTACGTCAGTGGGGCAAGGGAGGGCAATGGGCAGTTAGCACACAATACAATACACTCTGTGGATCAAGGCAGGATATTCTAGTCGACGAGATTTGGAAGTCTTGGTATTTATGAAAAGTGTTGCCTAGGCTTTTAAGTGAATGTGAACTCCTGAGACTTCAACTAGCCAAACAGGCAAAGTCGCATTAAATTCAATTTCTGATTTGTGGAGGGCTGATGGAGTATATTGTTTCTGCCAAGATCTTAGCCCAACACTAATGAGCAAAAGTGAATTACAATGCAACTTAAATGACAAAATCATCAATTAATATTTTCTTGGATTTTTATAAAAGCTAAGTATTTTATTGTTTTATAATAAGTTTTTTCATTTGAAGCTGAAGACATTACATTTTAACTGACTTTTTAATTGTGATGATCGAAATTGGTAGCAGGGAGACCTTAGTACCAAATTGTATCCACCTGAATATAGAGAAAAATATGGTTTATATTTACAGGTAAATTGATTTCCTTACTTTTATTAGATCTGACATTTTCCTGTGTAAATAATTTCACATATATACAAGATCTCATTCAGTTTTGTACAACTACTTATACAGAGATACACAAATACTAATGGACACATCTACACAGGAAAATTCTACCTGTTGAAGTGTTAATTGGTTAATTGTACTAAGGACTACTGCACAGTGTATTTGTACAATGTATGTGAAGAGCAAATGCTTTAATAAGCTTGTATCTAGTCAGTCAAGGGGTTTCGATACTAACTGGTTTCCTCCACAGCAGCCTGAAGCAAAGATGTGGGGACAAGTAATGATAAATGACTCTGTGAGCTCCACCCTACCATGTACTGAGTTCACGGGTGTTTCATATGCATTTCATCTTTGAAAAAAAAAAAAAAAAAAGACAGCTGTGAAAATGCTTCACGATTTGAGCTCACTCTACAGATCCAGTTTTTCAGCAGTGAAATTCAGTGCCATGCTGAGGTTCATCAGAAAACCTATACATCACTTACAACCTCTAAGTAGGTCTTATGCAGTCTTAAGGCATGAAAGCTTGCCTTCTGGTCTTCAAAAATGTGAATTACAGTCTTTTTTTGAAGAAGAGATGAGGCTAGTAAGGAAAAGTTCAGCTACAAAACAAGTCTTAACCTATCTCTCTAAAGCATCGAACTTTCGTGTGGTTATATGCATATATACTCATTAAAATTCAAGAGGAACAATGGTGTAAATTACTAGTTAGAATGTTTTTTTTCACTGTATGCCTATTTAAACACTTTATAACTATTCAGTTGCTCAACTGTTTACCAGATTTTCATATGGAGAGATACTTAGTGTTGGTATCTGATAGAGAGATCCTATAATTTACCAGTGCTGTATTTGCTGCTTGTCTGTTTGAAATTTTAATTATAAGTGACACCACTTGGGAAGACTTTAGAAGTGCAGAATGTAGAACACAATTTCTAGCCCCGTCCTTTTACACTCAAAACATCCATTGAGTTTAACAGGCGAAACAGAAATGCAGAAATAGCTCCTATACCCTCTATGCAGACAGGGTTAAATAATGCAATAGAAGAAAGAAATAATAGCAAAAATAAATATGCAAAGAAAAAAAACCCCAACATTTTCAGCACACTTGAAATCAAGTGGAGACTCTCTGAGGTGGAAGAATGACATTTGCTTTACGGAAAAAATGGCAGAAAGCCTTTATGCTTGGCTTAGGAATAGAGAATTCTAGATAAAGAAGACAAGAGAAGTAAGCAAATACAAAGTCTGAGAAATAAGGACATTAAGCATCAGGAGACATTCATGAGAGCTTCCATGTCAGTTCTTCATTTCTTGGCAGCTGGGACACACACAAGCCTTAGGTTAGATGAAGTGCTTTGCTGCTGCTGCAGCTCAGCTGCTTTTGTGACTGGAGCTGGACAGTCTCAAGAATTAATGCTGTGCTGACTGACAGACTTTACTTTTCATACCTCTTATGATGATGGTGGCTGGGCAGAACTTGACGAGTTGTGTCTAATAAAAACAGACTCTCTACATATCACTATATAAGGTTTCTCTTGGCCTGGACTCCAAGATCTGGTCACTATGTATTTCCCTTGGCAGCAGGAATCAGCCTTTAAGAACTGTCACAGGAAAGGGCCTTGGTAATAAAAAAGGATGGACTAAGGAGTATCTCAGCAACACTTAACAGTCCTTGACTGTGCTCATACACAGAGTATGTGACTGCTGAAGGCAAAGATCTGTGTTTCTTCACCTTTTGCAATGAGAGGACCTTTGTTTACGTGCAAAGCCTCCAGGCTTGTATTGAGCCTGGGCTGCCCCATCATTACCACACACACCCCGGCCTCACCCTTTCATTCAATCAGTAACCTGTTTTTCACATCACATCATTTTAAGATGTACTTCTGTCAGCTCGACGAGTAGGCCAAAACTCACATATCGGGTTAGCAGCTTGCCATTTTTTTGATTTTGGAAAAGCCAAACATCACCTCTCCACCTACCACTCTCACAGCAGGGCTGACTGCTTCCTTACACACAAGCCATCACCAGCCCTCCCTGGTATCAGGCAACACTCCAGGTCTCCAAAAGCAGCAGCAAGCAAGCCCAAGGCATAAAACACCCACAAGCTCTGAAAGCTGAAGGGGCCTTAGAGTGTGGCTTGGGACAGCGAGGCCCGGGCACACAGGAGTCAGGGCTAAGCTCAGCCGTGAGGTGAGGCAGGGCTGTGCGCAGGCCTCACAGCAACACTGTGGGTCAAGCCAGGGGTAAGGCAACGCAGGAGAAAGGACCCCCCGGCTCCGCTCCCCCCACGGCCCCACCGAGGCCTCCCCGGCTGCCACAAAATGGCGGGGCCGGCCGAGCTCACGGCGGGGGCGGAGCTTCCGCATGGCCGCGGCGAGGGGGCGCGAGCGCGGGCGGGGCGGAGGCCGCCGCCTGGGGGAAGGGCCGCGGAGCGGGGCCCGGCCCGGCCCGGCCCGCCCTCCGCCTCGGCCCGGCAGCGGCTCCGCGTCGGCCCGGTCTCACTCCTCCTCATCCTCCGCCGCCGGCCGGGGTGGTGAGTAGGGGAGCCCGGCGGAGGAGGTCTCTCCCAGAGCTGTCCCCCCCGCCCCGTGCGGGCTCCTCGGAGTGACACGTCTTCCTCCCTCACCTTCCCTGTCCCCCGCGCCCTCACGGCTGCCTGTATCGCGACAGTCGCGCCAGCACTGAGGTCGGGGGGTTGCTTGCGTATGGGATGCCGGGCGCTGAGGGCCGGCAGCCGAGGTCAGCACCCAAGGGCGGCTCGGAGCGTCAGGCCGCTGCCAGAAGGGGAGGACGAGGAAAAGGCGGGAGGAGCTGATGGTGCGGTTCCTCTCTGAGGGGAGCGGGGAGGGAAGCGGAGGCCACTGCTTGAAGCCAGCGGGTGAAAATGCCCCCCCGCGGACGGGGGGTGTCCGGGTCCTGCCGGCGGGGAGGTTTTTCCATTCTCATGCCTCGTGAGTAAGACTGGCTGGGACACACTTGGTTTTCGCTGTGTTGAGTCGTTTTGTTTCTAGGCTGGGTGTGCAGTAAACGTGCGCCCTGTGTTCAGGTGCAAAGTGTTAGCAAAATGCTCAGTAGATGGTGGTTTTCCTCAGTATGTATGAGTGGCACCTGTGGCAAAAAGCCCTGCATGGAAGGGACATGCCTTCCACCTGCAGTCATTCTGATCCGGTGGTAATAAAAGTGAAAGAGAAAAAATCAGGTTTTGTTCTCAGCGACAAAAGACAGTGGCTTTTTCACAGTTAAAAGCAGATTGGTACCTTAAAACTCCAACATGCAGCTGATACTTTGTGCAGGACTGCTGTTGACAAACAAATACATGGTATCTCCTCAGCTGAAGTAATCTTTAACAGTTTCATGTTTGGGTGGTTTTCCTAATACCTCTGCTATTTTTTTTTTTTTTTTTCTTTTAGGGTAACCAACCAAAGAAGTTATGACTATCATCTGTGGTCTAAAGTTGCTGGGCAAGAAATGTATTTTCTTTCATTTGGCTTTGACCAAGCAGGGGAAGTGCAATAATTTCTATAGGTGTTACGCAGGATATTGCCGCACTCAGGTCAGTTGTGCACGAGATAGATGCCAAAGGCTGGATTTGCGTGGAAATACCAGAAACTGTTTTTTGACTGGAAGCCCTGACTACTCTAGAAACTTCATCAGCAAAGGACAGAGATGTCTTCTGAGTGTCTCAAATACAGAAGCGTACAAGAATGCACACTGCAGTTCGGGAAGGTTTTGCCTCCAGTCTTCTTGGCCACTGAGGGAGAAGACTGCATCCCTCCAGATCAGTTCTGTAGGGCAACTCCCACATCATTTTTCTGCTTTGAACATTCACATCATCAGGTCTTTTCGCACATCACTGTCATTTCAGGCTGCACCAGTTCCTCTTTTCTGGATTATTGTTAAACCAGCTCAGAAATTACTTGCTATCATTCTTGGCAGGTAAAATACTATCTTACTTCCTCTCTCTGTGTAAGACCCCATTATGCAAAGATGTTTGCACGAGTTTGTGAAGAATGGTAGGTGTATTTATAGTATTTTCATTTTAATATCTCTGCAAAATTTTTTAGGGCTGGGGGATAGACTGACAGTTTGCTCAACAAGAAGTTGCTTCTATTTGCAGAGGTGTTTAGATGTATCTTTTGCTCTTGTTGTTCTCATTTATATGGGAGAGGGGGATGAACCAAGACACTAAGGGGCATTCCTTCTGTGGGAGGGAAGAAACGGAGTGGAGTAGAAGCCAACACAATCCATAAGCTCTAATGTGCAGTGAGACTCTAATGGAGAATACAGCAAGGGCAGACACTAACAAATTCCTTTTTTAACTATGTCCTAAGTTAACATTGTTTGTACCTTACAGGAGCATAAGAAATTGGTGGAAGGCACTTCCTCCTAATAAACGAGAACATCTAAAAGAAAGTGCAAGAAAAAATAAATGGAAGATACTCCTGGGTGCCAGTAGCTTAGGAGTTTTATTTATTGTGTTTTACTTTACTCATTTGGAAGAGACACCCATCACTGGGCGCGCTCGGCTGTTGGTGTTTGGAAAAGAGCATTTTAGGGAGCTGTCACAGATGGAATATGATATGGTAAGATTTTAAAGAAAAAGTCAAAATACTCTGAAATTGTTAGTGCTTTTTTTTTAGTGTTGAGAGAGTCCGGTTAATGAATTGAGCAAACAAACCTTGTGGTGTCCTTCATAAGTTTTGAACTTCATGCTTAGAAGCCTGCAGAGCATCCCTATCAGTTACCTCCTCCTTTCATCCCCATCCTTTTTCAGAGTTCCCTTTCCATCAGCAAACCGCTGAGGTGCACATGGTAGTTAAAGACCACATATGTATCAAACATTTCTAACTGTGTTATTGTAATATAGCAAGAACTACAGAAATCAGGTAGAAGTGATAAAAGTGTAGCTAATGGGTATATGCTGACATCTGTCTCATTTTTTTGTGCTGATTTGAGCATTCTTTGGCACTTGTTTAAGGTCCTGTCTTCTAAACTGTCACTTTGTAAGGTAATACTCTCTGCCAGCATTCAATTCTACTTTTTTTTTCATTGGATCAACTTATTTTTCTTTAATTGCTTTCTTTTAAACTATCCATTGCACTAATTTCTGTAACTTGAGTTCCATGACTTTCTGTTCTAAAGCCAGTGAAACTTGATAGTCCATATACAAATGTCACTGTATTCCTGTCTGAGAGAGAATGTGAGATAATGACAGAAGTACAAGGATATATTCAAATCACATTTTTTGTATAAATTTGTCCACCTTACAAATCAGAACAGAAATAGATAGAGAAAAATTACAAATTCAGATGGAGATTCAGGAAGGTATAGAAAAGTTTGTCAAATAGGTTTGTCAAATTGTGATGCCAAGCTTAACTGTGTATTAGGAAAATGCCAGATACAAGACGCTGTAGGACCAAATTTATTTTATTTTTGATCTGTGGTCAGTTTACTTCTTTTTAAGTTTACTAATCCTTAACTTGTGGGTCTGAAAGCCTGAACTCTAATACACTGGCCTTGGCTACATGAAAGAAAAATGTATTAAAATTTAGACTTAACTAAGTTGTGTATAGCTGCTAAATTAGTTTACCAGTTAGGCATTTACTAATTTGTGTGTTTGTTCTGCATGGCAATCAATGATTTTTTTTGTTTTGTTTTTTTTTTTTCTCCAGTGGATGGAGGAATTCAAAGATAAAATGTTACCTGAGGCAGATGCACGCTATCAGGTTGTGGAGAGAGTTGTTGGTCATTTATCTGAAAGCAATAAGGACATCCCACAGGTCTCGGCACTCAAGTGGGTTATCCACGTGGTAGATGAACCAGGTGTAAATGCTTTTGTGCTTCCAGTAAGTTGAACCCAATACAAGAATTATTAATAATACTGAAACAACATTTTGTTTATGTGTCTTCTACCAAATTTTCGCTGTCTCTTTGTTTATAGAATGGTCAAGTGTTTGTTTTCACCGGATTGCTAGATGCAGTTTCTGATATACATCAGCTGTCTTTCATTTTGGGCCATGAAATTGCTCATGTTGTGCTGGAACATGCAGTAAGTATCTAAAGAAAGCTGTCTAAAATTCTTAAATTAATTCTGATGAATCAAGATTTTTTTTCCTGTCACTACCAACCAAAGTTTCAGTGTGACTCTAATTCATGAAAAATTGAGTACGAAATGGGAGTATTCTGCTACATATCCTTACTACTCTGGTAGTACTTAACAACTGTCAGAAGTCCTGTAGCAGTCAGTGTTAGCACAGAGTCTGCCAGTGCTTTTTTTCATACCTGCACAGATGGATTATGGCTCACTAGTAACAATCACTTAGAACTTGGTCTGCAGACACCACTCCTATAGCGCAAACATGAGGAACTAGAGGCACTCAGCAACTCACTTTGTTACTGCTACACTTGTTAATATCTAGAGAAGTGGATATACTTTAATAAATTATTATAAAATATGTGATATTTTTATTATAGTAGCACACAGTTTTATAATACCAGATTCTAGAATGCCTGGAGCTTGATTCTGCATTTACAGGTGATTGCTTTTGCAGACCTAATTTTGTTGTGCTTTGTAGGTACAACGATGAAAAAAGAGGGTGGTATAGAAATATGGCTCATATTGTTAGAGATTGAGGTGATTTGCTAAAAAGTGCTTTTTCGCCTCCAAATTGATTTCTTTCGGTGCATGTCATTTTAAAAAATTGTATTCGTTACCGATCTATCAGTTTGGGAAGACATAATGAGAAGCTTGTAAACATAAAGAGCCTGCTAAAATCGCAAAACTAATGTGGAAATGGGTAAATACATTTTAAAGGCAGTAGAAATACAGGAGAATTGGTTTACCACATCTTATATGATTTTGGATGAGCAGCAGTTCACATCATAGTTTCTTGGGCTCAGCTGAGCCTACTAACTTGGTAAACTTCTAAAAATATCTAATAATAAAAAGAACTTACCTGTTTGTATGGAACTTGTGTCACCCAGCTGGCACAGAAAAATGTATTGCATGATCCAGCTTATAAGTGCTCACATTTTTGTTGCATATCAAGTAGAGCTCTGAAAAATAGAAGAATTTACATTTCTTTGTTCAGGATCTCTCAGTTTCTGAAATTGAAGGAATGCAACAGAAAATAAAAAATAAATATATTATACCTAGTGTTCCTTTATCCTGTTAGTGTTCCTGTCTAAATGATGTGTATCTTGTCTCAATTTAATGTAAAGAACAGTGTTATAAGTCTTTTTATAGATTTTTGTTGTTGTTGTTTTTCAAACTGAGGTATTTCATGGCCTTTTTACTAAAGAACTCTTGTCTGCATGCTGCCATCATTTTATCTCAAGCTTTGATCTCTTGAATCAGGAGATAGCCAAAATGTATTTGTTCAAGCTGTATTTATGCAGTTGGGTGAATTCTAGACTGAAAGAACCTTGTATCCAACTGATTTTTTCTTTTATGCAAGCAGGGGAACTTGTGCTTGCCCTCTTCCTGTGCACAGGGAAAAAAAAAAAAAAAATTTTTTTAAAGTGTTTCCAAAGTCTGTTACGTTCTAAAGAAACATCAGACAGTAAGGAATGAAAACGGGACAATTTCTGTTTGCAGGCAGAGAAAGCCAGCCTGGTTCACTTCTTGGATTTTCTATCACTCATCTTTCTTACTGTGATTTGGGCCATCTGTCCTCGTGATAGTTTGGCAGTTGTTGGCCAGTGGATTCAGAGCAAGTTGCAGGAGGTAAGACTGACATTTTGTATTATCCTTCCCAAGTTCCATGGAAAAACGTTTTTAATCTTGGGAGATAGTACCACTAATAGTATGTTTGGGGAAGAAGGTTAGAGGAGAAATGTTCTAAGCAAAAAATTAATGTTTGAGTATGCTTTTGAATGAAATACGTTTTTATAAATCTGCATCTGCTTTAGTTGATATGTACTTTCATTTGTCATCTTGAAGAACTTTAGATCTCCCTAAATGACTGGATTTAGCTGGACAGGCTTCAAGTACCTGCTTGCCAATTAAGTTAGATGATTGTCTGTTTGAAATGTAGCTCATTCTTTAAAGTTTTATATATTGAAATGCCGTGTTTTTATTTTGAGTAGCTGTAAATATATGGAATTTTTTTAATACTTGTTAGTGGTAAGAATGGTTTCCCAGATTAGAAAATTGAGAATCTAGACACTCTTAAAGTATAAACCATGCTATAATAAAACTTACTGAAATAATCTTTTCAGACAGCGTATATTCCAGTAAAGTAAAATTCAGAGGCTTTGCAGTGCCAGTTTTCTCCAGCATTCTAATTTACTGTCTGCCTCTGGACAGTTACTGATCCATTTCTTTTTAAAAAAGTGAGGTGTTTTTTTTTTAAATAAATTTTGCTTAGATCATAAAACTTGAATCTGAATTTAAGTGAAAGAGCTCTTCAGCTTCTTTGACTTCTCTTGATGCTTCTCCTGAGATTTCCCCCACTTCCTCAGAAACATGAAATTAAACATAACCAATCTGTTTTGGTAGTTCTCATGCTAATGGGTAGATGTGTGGATTCTGAACATAAATTTTCTCTAAAGAGCTTGGATATTTGAACAAGTAGCTAAGAAAGCAATACATTGATGAATGCTAGCCAGCATTTTGAAGAGCTGAATGTGGTAAAAACAAAGTGTGAATCAATCCTGAGACTGCTCATAATTTAGACAGCAAGATTTAACTCCCTGTCAGCATCTTTTCTCCTCTTCTAGGCTAACTGCAACTGGTATTTTGGCATCATGGATTGGAGTTGCGCTTTAGATTGCAAATTGAATCTGGGTTTAAGCTCATAGTCCCAGTGTGCTATAGGAAAAATCTATCATGTATGAGTAGCGGCCTGGTTTAAAACACTGACCAAACTCCTCTTCAGTGACATTAAACATATCCCTATGTAATGCAGAATAAACAGGTGATTAATACTTGCAAAGCTTTTATCCCATATACAAAAGATGCTGGATAGAAATTTTTATTTCTGTTAGTCATCCAGGAGTACAGTGTCTGTTTCCTCCATTCAACGTTTGCCTAAAGTGCTTATGTAAATAAGAATCTTTCTGCATGTTTTCTCAGGATGTTTCTTTTCCTTTTCTATTATCTATAGTAATTCTATTTTACTTTTTCAGGTTTTAGCATCCTACTTTTTGAAATGGTAATTTGCTTTTGTTTCAGTATTCATTTTTATTCTATGTCCTCAGAGGCTTAACTTTTTTACCTACTGATGATTGTTTAGTTTTTATTATTGGCTATTAGTAGTTCCTGGTGACTCTTTGTAGGCCTTTTGGCATGTTAGCTCCAGTTCTGCTTTTTTCCCCAAAGCTAGTGGGTTTGCGTGCCTTAAGAAATTTTTCTCTTATGTGATTGCTCAGTAGTTGTTCTTTAGTCATGTATTTCTGATCTGAAACATGTTGGCTTTGTTTTTACAGCAGCATTTATTTTATATGGGAACTAAAACCTAGGATTTATGCTTGGAATAGTGCAAAGCATGACCCTGAGCTTTACTCATGTCCTGCACACTAATATGTACAGATACAGTACTTCATATTTCCTTTCTTGTCCATCTCACACCATCAGATTTGTATTTCATTTAGAAACTGGTGATTTTGGATCGTCAGCTTACCTGGAACTTCCTTTTCTTTCACATATACAGACAGCTCTGGTAATGATTTGGAAAATCAGATCTTGTCTCTTTATGATGTCCAATTTCTGACAGCTATTTTAGATCCGATTTTGAAGATCTAATTTTTCATTTCAACACATTATCAAAAGGTTTTTCCAACAAGTTTGTTTTTGAGTAGCAGATGAGTAGTAGTGTGTGTTAGATTCCTCTTTTAGGTGACTTAATTTTTAGATTCCTCCACCCTTTTAGGTGACCACTGCTGAGACTTTATTGGCTAGAAGCACACTGTGAAAGAGAGTCCAAGTTTTCTCAAGAGATTCAGATCACCTTATAGTTTTAATTTTAGATCTGAAGAAGAAACACATAGAATTTTCAGAAATTGCAGAGGACACATTTAAGACTCTTAATGAAATTTTGATGATGATCAGAACATAACAAATCTGGAACCCTGCTTGGTCATAAGCTCTATCTGGCATGAGATTTTCTGTGGAATCATATCACAGTCTATTCAGGCTTGTGTCTTATCTGCAACTGGCCAGGAGCAGACACAGAGGAAAAGTAAGGAAAGTAACAGCAATTATAGGGTGATAGTTTCTTCAGATGCCATCCCGGCTTCCACAGTCTGCAGCATGGGTAGGTCCTGAACTAGCAATTACTGTTGTGTTTATTTTTAAAAATCCAGCCATATTTTTGCTGGCGGTACTGGGATAGACATACAGGTAAATAGTAATATCCTAGTGCTTAACTGTGAATGCAAACAAAACTTTAAATGCTTATCTTTTTATTACCATCTTCTTGCTGTCCCAGATCTCTTTTTCTAGATGGTCTATTAAGACACATGAATTCAGACCATCAATTTCCTGCTTCTTAAACTCCTGCAAATTTTTTTTGAGATGGATGCTACTCCTTCATATTTAAAATTGTTGTAAACCTCCTTGAGAAGAAAACTGCACGTTGTTCTAACTGAAGAAATAGATAATTGCCTGATTGTACAAGCCACTGTTCCAGTTAGTGCTTTGGGTAGTCCTGTTGCCTGTTACCAATTTCATTTCCCTGTTGGAGAAATGTTTGCTAATTAAACAAATAGTTTATCTGTCTAACTGGGAAATGGTTCTTCAGGAATATATGACAGACTAGCCAGGGGTATCTTTGCTGTTCAGTGAATACACGCACTGCAGTAGACCCAGAGCACTTTTCAAGGCAGTATATATACCACTTCAAGTAATTACTGTCTTCAGAGGATTTAAAAAAATACATTTGTAATTGCAGTGTTTAAGGTCTGTAAGGAAACTAAGAATTTAGAAAGTGACCTCGTCTATGCTTACTTACAAACCAGCATATTTTGTTTGAAAAAACCCATAGAGGATCACCTTTGGTTGGCTTTTATTTCTGACCTAGTAAAGAAAAATTACCAGTACTACTTTAGAAAGGAGCAAAAAGTTATAGATACTTTTATGTACTCGGGGACTGGACCACTTCTTTGGTGCTCTTCATTTCTGTTTTGTCTTTTTTTTTTTTTTTTTTTCCTCCCCAGAACTTATTAAGGAGGACATATTTTTATAACCAGATAAAGAGCTGATAAAACCTTTTTCTCTTTGCTAACCTTGCACATCCCCATTCTTCAGCTACTATTTCCTAATTGATGCCCAGAGCAGAATATTGTGACATGTTCCTTATCTCTGCAGGAGCAGCCTGTTTTAACAAGTCCTGATTTGCATTTACTATAACCTGGTATACTAGGGCAAGGCTGCCCAAATCTACATGAATTATAGATGCCAGAAGATCCTGAGTTATATGACTAAATAACCATTTGAGAAAACTACCCGTCTCTTAGTGTGTGTTAATAAAATGTCATACCCTAGAAAAAAAGGGAGAGGAGTTGGTCAGATTTATGTCTTCCAGTTTGATTTCTCAAGGGCAATTTGCAGCTTGTGTTGGGGGATAATCATGACAAAGGAGTGATTTCTGCAGGAAAATGTTTATGACTGCATTCCATACTGTAGGCTGTTTACCATACAAAACAGTTCATACCAAGTTTAAAGACAGTCATAAAAGTTTAAGGGAGCCACTGGAATTTTTTACATCCAGTTACTACAAAAAAATCTTAATGCGAATAAAAGAGTGAAGTGAAAAAAACCTGGTTTAAAGTTGGCATTGATCCTTTGCTGCAAAATGCTGTGATTGGCTGACGAGAGGGGCCATGAAAACGTGTGTAATTTGAATTAATTTCCACTGAATACAGGTCAATGAATTACATATAATGGAATTAAAGATTATGTTAAGTAAATTCATACTGATCATGTGCAATGTGAACATGATAGATAAACACCATTTATGAGAAGGTTAGAAAAATAGCTATGTTGCTCCAGCTTTATATACATTCAAACCCAAGAAATAGAACTTTGATGTGCTTCTTTGCAGTTTATGTTTGATAGACCATACAGCAGAACATTGGAGGCTGAAGCTGATAAAGTGGGACTTCAGTTTGCAGCAAAGGTAACTGCAACTTGTTTGGTTTGTTAACATTTTACCAGCCATTTTTCAGTTTCCATTATAATCAGGGAGTTTCACGCTTCACAGAGGTAAGGGGGAGGGAAGGGTTTCCAGATTTTTAAAGTGTAGACTGATGGAGTAATGGGAAATAAAAGTCTGTAGGGAATGTCAAAGTAATTCTGGCTAAATTTTGTGTAATAATATTGTACAGTTTGCATTATTAACTGCCCAATATACTTTCTATATAGTTTAAATGTGTCTTTTTCTTCTAATTACAATATAAAGAGGAGAATGCCAAATAGTGAGCTTCAGAAGTAAGTAGGATGTATTTGTATGTAAAGATATAACTTACCCTTTAGATTTTTGTTTCACTTCGCTTCCATCTATTGTGAGAAGTTCTGAGGAATACTATCCTATAGTGCACCTAAAATATTCTGATCTATAATACCTATTCTCATAACAATTAGTAAAATTTAAGAACTTGTTGATAATGTGATTATATATTATGTAAATTGCTGATATTTACAAAGTATATCGGTATTGTTCTAGTACTTAAAGGTTTACTCTAAGCAGAACCATAAAAATAATGCAGCTTTGCTAAAGTGAGGTAAAAATTTGGTCAGAAACTACTCAGCATTTTTTTTTCATAATTTTTTTCAGTCACTTTTTTTTGTCCCTGTGGATTTTAATTCTGAATTAAAGAAACTAAACTAACTCAATTTCTAGCTAAGTGCAGTAGAGGCAGGTGTTAGATATGAGAGCAGCACCATCTAGTGTTAATATTTCATAAGGGAAATTTCTTGATAATTATTAATATTTCTTCAAGGAAGAGTTTTTAAAGTTAACATGACTTTGGGATTGAAACTGCATTTGTAGTTTGAAGTCATTTAAGGGAATAATGCAATCCATGAAAAACTGTAATTGGCGTGTGGGTGCTCACTGCTTTGTAGTACCGAAGATGTAGGGCCATACCAGAAAGAACAAGCAGAGTTGTATCTCAGCATTTTGCTGCTTCTGCAGATAAAATTATTACTATAAAAATTTTAAGAAATAAATTCAAGGAATAAATCACCACTTCTGTATTTCTGTGGAAAGAAGAAAAAAAGAAAAGTAATTTTCTTACCTTCTGAGTATTTGTCTCTTTCTCTCTTAAACAAATAATTAATGTAAAAAATCTTATTCTTTTTTTCCTCGTCACTTAAATACAAATATAAAGGAGTCTGTTGGTGATACACAAACATCTTTCTTAGAATTACTGTTCCATGAGTTTCCATGCTTAAATTTATACTTTTATGGAGAACAACAGGAGTCCTAGTTCTGCAGAATTACTGTTTTAACCTGTTGCAGATTACAAAGATCACCCTTGAAAAAGTCAGTGCAATCACTTACAGAAAAGCCTTTGCAGTTCAATTTTAGAGATATTTAAGTATGAATTATTATCACTTTATATTTTTGACTCTAAACTTCCTGTAAATTTGCCTAAATCTGTGGAGACAATTAATTTGTTCTTCCGTTGTACTGTGTCTAACAAATATAAAAGAATAAGCAGCTGAGGTTTGTTTAAAGAACAAGGATGTGCCAAAAATTGTGAATCTTTTTTTTTTCTCCTGAATTAATTCAAGTGTAAGTTTTTTAAGATCATTGGAATTACATAGGAACAAAGGAACAAATCCAGTGTCTATATGGATGAGTTTCTACTGCATTTAGGTATTTTAGAACATCCTCTTTCTGTCAGGTGTGAGGGGGGCCTATTTAAAAAGGCTTTGAACATATAAAACTTCAGACGTCTTTTGTAATTCAGTATCCATTAGAATGTGTATTGCATGACTTTTAAAATACAGTGGTGTATATATTTCCTTTCTGTTTTCAGGCTTGTGTGGACGTAAGAGCAAGCAGTGTATTTTGGCAACAAATGGAATTAGCAGAAAACATTCAAGGGCAACCCAAGTTACCAGAGTGGCTCTCCACACACCCTTCTCATGAAAACAGAGCTGAGCACTTAGACCGGCTTATCCCAGAGGTGAGCAGAGTCTCGAAGGAAGTGTGTCTTTTTCTCTTAGGAAGGTTGCCAGAATTAGTTTGGTATTGATTCATGAGCTACTTTGGTATTGATTCACTTACGTACTTCTTTAGCATTGCGCTTATCTTCGTCTTTACCCTTACAGAAATTTTTCTGTTCTAAAGCTCTCAACCTTAAAGGTTTTATTAAACGAGGAAAAATTAAGATAGCACAAATTAAATGCAATTCTATTCCTTTTTTTTTTTTTTTCTTTTCTGATTGAAGTGTAGTATTTTTGCTTTGAATGGCCTTTTTGGCATAGATGTGACAGTGTCACAGGTCTCATCCTTTTTTTTTTTTTTTGTCATTTTGGAAATCAGTTTTTAAGTTACACCCCTAAACTATCTTGACTTCTCTTGCTTTGATATCTAGCCCTAGGCTGTCAAATAGATTGCTCCATCCTATCCTGTCTCTGTGACATGGGATTGAGTACACCTTGAGTAACTGTGCCTCAGAAGAATGTCATATCCCCAGTAGAAGATTTCTTAATAGCCCTAGTTATGATAGGTCTCCGTAGATTTTGCAGCCTGCTTTTTTCTTCACATCTCTGTTCTGTCACATTAGGGAGCAAATTTTACCCCACTCCAAGGAACTTGAGCTAATTCATGCAATTGCCCATCAATCTGCAGTCTTTTCTCTGTTCTTTCTTCCAGATTTCCTCTCAGAGGAATGCCAAGTGGATAGCTGCTTGGGGATTCTCTTAATTTGATGTGCTACTTGCTGATAGTTTAAGGACAGAGAACTGTTCCACATTTAGTAATCTTAGTTTGTTTACTATTTCTTTAAATAGTGGGTTTTTTAACTACAGAAAAATAATGGATTGGGTTTTGCCTAGTTTTTTCTTTTTAAAACAGTGTTAAAGCACTTCACAACAGCAATGTTTTTCAGCAAACTAAACTGTGTTTGGAAATTCCCTTTCTTATAAGCAAATGGTAATTTCGTCTTCATCTTTTTTTTTTTTTTTTAAACTCTCAGTCACTTTAAGTATTTCTCAATTCCAAACTGTAAAGAGTTGAAGATTTATTGGCAGAAGGAGCACTAAAATGTTGAGGTGTTTGCTGATTTCAAAGGAGAAAAAAAGATTTTCATGAATCCTTTGATGGGAATGAATGCAGTAAATATTCTAAATGATAGCATAAATCAAAATCGATGTTAGGGGTGGAAGGTTGGAGACTGGCGAGACTGAATATTTTAAATTAATATATACAAATTCTGTACTTTGCAAAAACAGGTTGTGAGACTGTTTTGATGGATTTTCTAACACGATAGAGCAGCTGAATGGAAAATTATACTTGTGGAACCTCAGTTTTAGTTAGATTGAACATAAAGGGTTCAGGATTCTTTATTTTCATACAGTTATTGACTGGCTTGTAAAGTGATAATGAAATAAATTACTACTTCTATTCTACCCTAGGTCTGAGCGAATAAGTTAAATAAGTGAGCAACCATAGAACTGGCAGTCATGTTAGTTCTGTCTTATCTCTTGCAGTTTAGCAGGTGGAGCAACCTTCGTCTTTTTATAGCCACTCTCACTTCCAGGAGGGGTGGAGGCTAGGAAATCTTCTTCCAAAAGATAATTGAGGAGGAGATGTTTTAATCTGCCTTTTATCTTGAAATTCTTTGGAGTGGGGATGAGAAAACAAGGGCTGAAGGCTTCCTGTTTTTAACAGTTCACTGGATAAGTGAGGTTGCTGCTACAAAAGCAAAATAAAAATGAAAGAATATATGTAGAGGTGCTGTTGGAGGCTTCTTGTCTGAAGTGCTGACTCCACTCACTCCCCTTCATCCGAGAGCTGCCTTCTTGAAGCTGGTTCTCAGGCTTTTAAAGGGAATCCCAGGACTTTGTTGTTCAGTATCAGTGCCTTTTTGTTTCATGGTTCACATACTTAAAGAACGATATGTTTACCATATATTAACGGCCATTAGATATTCAGAGCCCAGGGGAAGAAGCCAGATTTTGTAAAGGACCTTTTTATCTCTCTAGTATGTCTCTGTGAAGAAACGTATTTCTTAAGACTCAGTATCAGATCCATCATGAGCATTGTTGTGTTTCATATGCTGATGGTTTTGAAGCTGAAATGGTTTTCAGGACAATACAATATCTATTATTAGAGCAGGTACTGTAGCTGGGGGAAATAGGGACAAGTTTTTTGACTTCTCAGGCCACACAGATGTTTTTCTAAAGAAAACTCCTTAAGTAAGTTCACAATAAGAAGGCATCATATGAAGTGAGACTTTCTTCAGTTAACGAAATGGCATGTGTCAGTGAAGTGACTTAACAGTCTCAGGAAAGCAGGAATATCACAAGGACTCTCTTTTGACGTAATTAAAAGACAGGGAGCAAATGAAATGAGTTTTAAAGATCTTGCATCTGGTTTTCTGAACAAGTTGGAAGCTACAGCCAAGATGAGGAATTGGTAAATAAGAGAGCTATATGCAGTTACAAAGTGGTAATGTCCTTGAAAGGAAATAAAGGAAATTTAAAAGATTTACAATGTTTTCAAAGGATTTCCCTCTCATACTGGAAAAGATTTGGTTTGTAAACTGGGAAAACAGAATATACTGTTAAATAGGAAACTGAAGTCTCCTAGAATTCCTATGTGGAAGGTGGCGAGATTCTCGGTGAAGGTCTGTGCATTTTATTTTCAGAGAAGGAAATCTTAAAATAATTTTGTACTAGTGGAAAGGATGCTTACCATTGTTCTTGAGAGAAAAACTCTGGAAGTATAGTGTTGGAGAGAAGCTATAGTGTCTTCTAGTTCACCTCTGAACCTTTTATTTTAATGCTTTGTGGCTCGCTACAGTTTGTCTACCTCTTCCTAGTGTGCTGTCCAAATAGAGCCATGTACATCAGCTGAAGCCTCAGCTGTACTGAATAAAGCAGAAGGTTATCTACTGAGTCTTGCCTGTGACACAGAAATTCATCTTGACATGACATTTGCTTTTTTGGCATCATATTGTTGGCTCAGATTCCGTTTTTGATTCACTGTAACTCCTGTTTCCCACTCCTTCTTGTGGAAATGCCATGTTGAGATCATTTTGAGAGTAATACTAAGTTGGGATATGTCACCTCTATTGCTTCTCTTTTGTTTGCTAGGTCAATTAGCTTGTCAAAACCAAAGCTAATTAATTTCCTTTGGCAAGACCTGTTCTTGTCAAATCCACGTTGGCTGTTTATTATTTCTATTGCTGTTTGGGTAGTTACTGCTTATTTCTCAGTCTGCTGCCTTTTGGTTATTGAAGATGTATTTATTTCACCTTCTTTTCAAAAATGGGTTGGAATATTTGCCCTTTGTTTATGATGCGAAGATTACTTCAGCTAGTTCTAGTACTAGTGTATTAATTAAGCCCTGTTAATGTGAAGACTTAAAGGAAAATGAGAATAAAACATAGTGACCTGTGTTTCTGTCCTCCCCATAAAGTTGTTAAATATTGTGTCACAATTTTCCTTTTCTGTGCCAACGGCAGCAGTGGAAGGTTTGAAGTATTATATACAAGTTATTATATATAAGTAATATTATATATAAGTTGCTTTTCTCCTTTATCAAGTAACAAATCTATCCATTCTTTTAATCATTGTTTTGCTACTATTCATTTGTAGAACCTGTTGTCTTCCCTATGCCTGCTAATTGTAGTTCATATTGCAACTCAGTGTTTCTTTTTGGGTTTTTTTTGTTGTTTTTTTTTTTTTTTTTTTTTTTTTGTTTTTTTTTTTTTTCTTTTTCCCTGCATGTTTGTGCTATTTCTTAGTTTGTGTCAGAATTGCAAGGTCAGAGCACAGGTCTGCCCAGCCGAGGTAATGGCAGTTAATACACAAGAGGCTGTAACCCTTGGGCACATTTGCGGACAAGAGAATGATGTGGCTTTTCTGCTGAGAGCCCTGACAGCCTGGGAGGGGGGGACACACTCCAAAAGACTGGAAGGGGTTGAGATGCAGCAGTTAGCCCAGCATCTGTGGCAGTGGTGAAGGATTAATACTGAGAGCTAGAAACTACTTGTTTCTGTGTTTGTCTCTGCTGGTAGGCTTTGTATGAAAGCGATAGGATGAGGTAGACCTCCCTCATTCTTATGCTTCCCCCCCCCGCACATTGCAGGAGGTGACTGCAATTGTATCGGTAAGAAAAACAGCTTCACCTTTGTTACTTACAAGCAATAGTTTTGATACTTTGAGATCTCCTGAAGCAGTAAGCGTGCAGGTGGTCTTTATTCTGAACAGCGGTACTTCTCTCTTAAGGTTAACCTGAAAAGAACAGCATTAAAGTACTATCAGCTCCCAGATGAATCTACGTACTCACGCTAGCTAGTTCACCTTGTCTCAGTTCTGTCTGTCTTCTTTATTGAGAACACTTGAGTAAAAACAGTCAATGAAACATATTCTTATTATAATATCAATATGCATGTGCTTCATTAGGAATGCTGTCAAAACTCAAAGTACTTGAGCAATATTCAGTTACCGGATTTGAAGTTGCTAGTGATTTTGAAAGTACAGCACGACCAACTGTGTTGGGCTGTTTTATCTTTCAGGAAAAATTATATTGTAAGCTCCTCAGCCTGTTACTGGCATCTTAATGATGTTACAGAGCTACTGGCACAAAACAAAATAGCAGCAGTCAGCTGAGCCAGGGTAAGAACACTTTCTAATTGGGGTTGAATGTTGCGTGACAGTCACAAAGGTGCATACAAAGGCTACTTTCCCTAGAGTGTGTAGTCACAGGTCTCTGACAGTGAGATGACATGTCAGCACAGCTTTCCATTCTCTAACTGTAGTCTGTTTAATGGCACGTGAGTTGATGGTGTTGAATAGATGCCTTCTACCCCCTTGGACAGCTTTATGTCCAGCAAGAACACAAAGACATCAGTGGTGTGAAAATGCTAACGCTGAAGTATTGTTTTTTACCTTTGCTGTTGTGACTTCAGTATTTTAGATAAGTGAAACCATGGAAATAGGCCAGGCACTATATAGCCACAAAAACCAGAGATATAAAATCGCTAAATTAGTTTAAAAGAGGATTACGTTGCCCTTTCCAGGATACAGCCTAAATCTTTATATTTCCATTTGCCTTGAATAATGCTGCTTGACATTAATGCAGTCTTGCAGCAGCTTATGTTCTGGAAGAGAACAAGAGAAAACTCTTGGTTTGTCATAAATGTCAGTTTAGAAATTAATTGGTCACTGAAGCAGAAGAGTGTTCAGTGGTACAGTTACATTTGGTGACTACATGGACGATCATGCTGTAGAAAAACAAGTCCTGAAAGCTTTATTCATATTTTTTTAAAGTTAGACAAGAGGAATATTTGCATGCCTAATCCAAACTTCTGTATCCAGTAATTTGAATGTTATATTTCAGCAAGAAACAGGTGGAGAAACTCTTGCTGCATTCCTGGAATGTGTCTTTTTTTCAAAACCAGTTGTTAAATTTAAATTGTATTTGTTTCTAGCCATTTACAGCAAACCCTATATCAGTTCACTGTAGTAGAGTTAGGAAGAAATATGTTTTGGTACCTACTTATACAAAAAAAAAAAAGAGTTAACGCTCTTCTATTTTAAAATCTACTGTAGTAAGATGTTTCCAGTGTCTCCTATGGAAGAATAGCAAATTGTTTCAAAATGGTGGGCAAATACTTGTTCATGGGTGTATTGGAATATTTGATTTGATGTTTCAGCCAATGCTAGTGTATGTAAAGCAGATTAAAATTTCTGCTCTGTTTTTTTAAGCATGGGACTGCTGTGGAAACAGCGTTCACAGAATCACAGAATCATCTAGGTTGGAAAGGACCCTGGAGATCATCTAGCCCAACCGTTCGCCTAGCACAGTTCCCACCTACAGCATATCCTTAAGCTCTGAATCGACCCGACTCTTGAACACCTGCAGGGATGGGGACTCCACCCCCTCCCTGGGCAGCCCATTCCAACGCCTAACAGCCCCTTCTGTAAAGAAATGCTTCCTAATATCCAGTCTGAACTCTCCCTGGCGCAACTTGAGGCCATTCATTCCCTCTTGTCCTGTCGCTTTCTACTAGGCTAAAGAGGCTCAAACCCAGCTCTCTGCATCCTCCTTTCAGGTAGTTGTAGAGGGCGATGAGGTCTCCCCTCAGCCTCCTCTTCTCCAGACTAAACAATCCCAGTTCCCTCAGCAGCTCCTCATAGGAAATGTGTTCCAGACCCTGCACCAGCTTTGTAGCCCTTCTCTGGACTCGCTCAAGTAACTCTATGTCCTCTTTGTAGTGAGGGGCCCAAAACTGAACACAGTAGTCAAGGTGCAGCCTCACCAGTTCCAAGTACATGGGCAAGAGCGTTACTTCCTCCTTCCTCGTTAATCCATCTGGAACAACCGAATCAACCGTCGCCTTCTGCAGACATTCCCTAGTACTGGTCAGGAGGCACCTGGCTACAAGTCAGCATAGTTCTGGCCATTACTTTTCGAGAATCTGTGGTCATCAAGAGAGGTGGAATCAAATATACATTTGAATTTATTTTCACCTGAAAGGATTAAAAATAAAGCTGGATGTTAATCTGCCCATAGTTTTATGCTGTTAATGAAGACTAAGATACAGATAATACTGTATAAAAGTGACCATTGTTTAGTGCTGATATCAGGCTAGTTTTTGACTTGGTGTTTCATTTTGAAAATCTTGACAAAATAGTTCTCAGCAGAGATGTAGAACCCTCTAAAATTCTTAGTATTTTGCTGTATGAAACATAAGAATGTGCTTTTCTTTATTAGTTTAAATGGGTCTTGCAGCAGAATCCATGGTCTGTGTACAACCACTTGCAAAGTAAGTTGGACTTAGTTGTGTGGTATCCTGTTAGCTCTAAAATGAGCTGCCTGTTTTTATGGAGTAATTAAAGTATGTTCAGCTTCGTTACAGTGAACACCAATTAAGCATCCTTTAAAACCGCTGACTTTATACCGCTTTATAAGTTTCTCCACGGTGCCTTTGAGACGTGAGATTCATCCACTGTCGTACCTTTCTCAGATTGCCCACAAGGCAGAATGAATTGGGGTGGGGTGTGCCTGCACTAATGGATTTTGATTCTCTGAGAAATGCTTTGGCTCCTTCGTGCCTCTGCCTTCTAATCTGTAGAATGGAAGCAGTGGTACTTACTCAGTGAGCAGGAGTGACTTAAAGTTTGGTCCCTTAATGCTGATCTTTTTATCCAGATAAATTTTTATATTTTAGAGACGTTATTTTCTCAGAATACTTGGAAGCTGTGGATTCAAATGCTTCTTGGAGATGAGATCACTTGTGTAACTGGACCTTAACTATCCTGAGCAACCATCTACATCTCTGTGCTGAACAATTATAATGTCCATTATGTTACTGGAGATTTTTCCCTCCTTTTTTGAGTCAGACATCCATATATAGTTACTTCTATAATAGAACATATCTGATGAAGTAAATGATTTTCTTGATGCAGTCATTTTAATTTACATGTGAATGTAAACTAAAAGGTAAAAGGTACTTACATGGACAAGTATCACATAAAATAGTTGGAGAATTTCCTAACTATTTATGCTGTACCTTTTAGAGTAGCCATTCTTCGAGAGACTGTCAATGAGAGAATTATATTCATTCTTAATTTCTTTCCATTGTTTTGTCATATTGCTACATTTCTTCTCAGGAGTTCTTGGTTTCTGTTGAAAAGTTGTTCAGGAACAACTCAGACTCAGTATGTTCCCTACACTTTATGTGCAAATGCAGACCTTACTGGAAAGCCAAATCACTGACTGAAACCTTTTTTTTTTGTTTTTCTTATTTAAATGAGCTTGATTTGTTTTCCTATGTATTCACAGGCTCTTAAAATAAGAGAGAGCTGCAATTGCCCATCTCTTTCTGGACCAGATCCTCGCCTCATTTTCAGACTTAACATGCAACATCTCCTGGAATCGTCTAAAGATCAAGAAACCCCAAATTCTACAAAGCGAGAGCTCTCAAAACCAAACCAGGATTCCCCCCCCCCTCAAAAAGTGGAAGATATGCCAGTAACTTTTGCAGTTAAACCTACAAACTAATGATAATAATTTTCACTTTTTATGAAACTTGTGGTCCCTGAAGGTCTGTCTTATAACACAGTTTTGTCTTTGAGCCATAAAGAAGATGTAGCCACTCATATTCTATGTTTCTTTTATGTGATCTCTCACTCAAAGCAATAAGGAACCATGCCCACACAAGAAGCGCAGCGTGTTGGAGCAGGAAGTTTCTTATTCATCAAGAGTTACTAAAATAAATCACTTCTCAGGGGAAAGATCATCTCGTACAATCCAGTCACACAGTGTAATTTTCAGCTTTATCAGGCTCACCTTGATCAGAGGACAGATGAGCCAGTAGTGTCCCTAAAGCAGAGGAAAAAGTACAGTTTTCATCACTTAAGTTGTCTGGTTTATCTTCCTGTAATTTGGGTTAGATCTGTTCAGCTTTATTTGAGAAATAATGAGGAGAGCTTACTGCCTGTTCCACACACAGTATGTTTAAAAATATTAATCTGAGATGCGGTAATAGCCTATGGGCTAGATACACCCCCACTTAATTAGGTGGATTTACTGCTGGGATTTTCTTCTTTCTAAGGCATTTTAGAATATGGATTGATTCAACATTTTTCTTCAAAGCAACCTGAAAGGGTTGCACAAAGTTCAATTTAAAAAAGGAGTTAAATAATTTTCAAGGAAGTCTTTCTTGTGAAAAAACCCACGCTGTATAAGAACCACTGTAGCACTAGAATGCTTTGCAAGGATGGCTGTTGTCTTTTTTTTAAACGATCAGGGCCTTGTTAGAGGCCAGTTTTACTGCAGTGACATTTGATTTGGATATATCCATTGGATGGAAGTGATTGCTGATGTGAAAATATGTTACACAGTAGACAAATACAACAAGATTTCTTGACTGCACGGCTTTTGCAGCCGTGCCTTATCCTAAAAGGTGACTTCTCTTCAGGAAAGTGGCATCTAATGCTGAGCATCCCCTCCTCCCCCCAGTCCCCTGAAGCCACACATTTTATACCGTGGAAAGCAGTATGCACAATAGAGGTAAAGCTCTGCCTTCCCTGATGGACCAGCGAATATAGCCAGCATGTTGATCGTGATTTGCAACTGTTCAAGTTACCCTTGCTTTGCAGTTGATGAAAATATTGAAATGTTGATCTTGCAGGAAGACACAGAAAGAGGCAGCAGCGAATGAAAACAAAAGAGGGAAATCCCATTCCTTTATCTGCTAAGATGTATTTGCTATTAGGTTTTTTTGTTACTCACTTGTATTAAAACAAAAATCTGTTTCAGGTATGGTAGGTTTTTACATGAAGGGGTTGTTCAAAATACTTCACAGTGTAATGTATTGTGAAACATTTTTATATATATGGAGGGGGCAGACTTTATCATATTTCTTCAATTAAAGCAGAATGCAAGCTTAAAAAGGGAAATAATAACCTATTCAGTGCTGTTGGTGAATATAGTTGGAAAAATAGATTGTGAAACAAGCAATTCCTTTACTGACTTCAGTTGATGAACCGGGGTCCTTTGAGAAATGCCAGCAACTACCTCACTTATCTTTATTCAGAGGTAAGTTGATGTATCTCTAATGTTGATGATTCTAGGTCTGACTATATAGGTCTAGACTGGTTGCTTAATGCTTACAATCTGGTTTTAAATCTCTGCTCAATACTCCTGGCAAGAGGCAGAAGGTCCAGCCTGACCATTTTTCATCCATTCATTTTTATTCTTAGTGACAGGAGTTTTTGTAACAGACGTTCAGTGATGCGTTGAAGCATTTGGACATTGTCACCTGAAGGTAAACAGAAAAATACACCACTTAGATTTCCCTACGGAGCTTATAGTTTATCCTGCAACACCAAGACCCTGCCTCTCTCTCGCTCCAGTGTCAGAACTTGTTTTGTTATCCAGGGCTCCTGGCTGACGTGCAGCTTGATGCTTGTGTCTGTTAGGACTAAGGAGAACATAAAAGAGTTTTTATAGCATTCGAGATGAAGTATGAAACTACCCAAGTTCTGTATTTTTGCTGTCTGCTTTAAGTGGCTTAAGAATTACAGTGGAATGCTGGAGATGCATTTTTTTAAGTTCACCAAAGGAGATTTTAAAAAATTTGTATGTAAATGGTCTTGTAACCACGATCATGGTGATGTGAGAGGAAGGGTTTCAAGGGAGAGATAATAGCTTATATTAGACCGACAAAGAGCTTATGTGCTTTCTCTAACTACACTGATCTGATAAAACATCTCTCTTCTTACAAACCTTACGTATGCATGCACACTCATATGTATGTGTGTAATATATATAAAAAATACACACACTTATACAAGAGTTAGGCCTCTGCACTAAAACATTATAGTTTTGAAGTCCAAAATGGTGTGTTGAAAATTTCAAATTTACATCTTGAATTACCTTTAATCAAGTGCTTTGGGAGGCGGTTTCTTCTTTCTGCTTATCTTGACTGTCCAGCACAGATGTCTTGTGTTCATCTGTCTCTTGGAGGGCACTTTTTCCTTAAATTATTACAGGATGCTATACATTACATCTGGCTATACTGTTAAAGTATTTTCTTTTTTCTCGAACAGAAAAATTGCAAAAATGTTGCTTTCCAAAGGTTGGACAAGTCATAGTAAAAATTGCACTTTTAAAATCAAAGAACATAAAATAACTTAAAGTTGTGTGTGTATATATGATAATACTTTATATATAATACATATGATACATGATATATAAAATATATTAATATTTAAACTATAATATATTAATATATTATTAGAATTTCAAAATATAACCCTTAGGAAAATACTGTGGTTGCAAGCTTCTAATTGCAGAAACTTTCACTATAGAAACTTTCATTGCAGTTGTGTAACAGTACATCACAGGAAAAATAGATCTAGAAACATTGAAGGAATTCAGTACTTGAAAGAGGCATGTCACACAGAGGGAGAATAAGTGAAAAAAGGTAAGATAGATCAGTAAAAATGCATCTATGTTTTCACCATCAATACTGCACGCTCTACTTCCCAGCTTCCTGTTGAAAAACTAAATACATAGTACAAATTTCACTAAATCTCTTAATGCATTTCCTGTGTGGGAGCATTGAGAGATGTGATAAGCAGGGGATGTGCATTCAAGGCAGTCCTGTAATAAAAATGGCTCCTTTATAAACTTGAAATACATAAATGCCAGGAAAGCAAAGCAAACAGTTGTTAGAATGCTCTTTGTTCTTGAATTCTGTTTGTAGACGCTAAAAGAGAACAATCCAGCAGGCTTGATGCTTTTTTCATATATTATGTAGGCTGCCACAGCTTTTTTTTTTTTTTCCACGTGGTGTTTGTATCTCAGTACCTCTGGTTGAAAAACTCCTTTTCAGTATAATAGTCTGTTGTAAGCGATTTTGCTGCCATCAAAATTCTCTCTGCTGAAAATCCTTGGTTTTGCAGATCTTAGGAGTTTTTGAAGGGGGAGCAGGATGATCACAGAGTGTGGTTGGTAGTAGAGGTAGCAGGATAAGACTTTTCTGTCAGCAGTACACTGTGGCTTCTTTAGGTTTCCAGTGCATATTGCAGAGTGCTTTAGTCACCCGCAGTAAGGACTGATATCAGTAACTAGTATTTATGAGGTGCTTCAAGTGATCTAGGAATGCAAGTTAAGTTTTTGCATAATACCTTCTTGGGTAAACAGCTTTGTAACAGCTTCTTATTGAAGAAACTTAGAGTAATTTTAGCAAAGCTTTGCAGATCAGTGAAAAAAATCTGGGCTGGACCTTTGGTGTTCTGAACCATTCCTTAACTTCCTGAGGCACGCTGCAAAACGTCCGTGTGTCTAAAGCTCACAGCAAATTGAAGTGATAGGCTTTGGGTGATTGTTACATTTCTACAGCTTGTCACCTCTCGATGTGTATCTGCAGAGGTCGGATGTACCTCTTTATGCATACTTGACTAAGGTACAGTTTGTTCTTTGTGTTTTTATTTAACTACTTTCTCTTATGCATAAACCAGTTATTGTTTGTTTACTGCTCATCATCTCTAAGGAGCTGATGTCTAAATCTGTTGACGTGGTGGTTATTTAATCTCCCAAAAAAATTTAATCTCAGATTTGTGGTTCCACCACAAAATCAGGGCTTGTTGTGTGTTTACTGTCACATTAACTCTAAGATAACGCTGAATTAAAGTTGACTACAACTCTTCCTTTTTGGTGCCCCCACCCCGTCTTCTCCTCGTGCTGCAGGCATCTCTGCTAGAAGAAGCAAGGGCTGCTGAGAGAGGAACCTGGCTGAGCAGAGTAAACCCTCAGCAAAACCAAGTAAAAGATGGAGCTGAATGTTCTGCCTGTGATAACTTTATTGCTGGGCTTGGCAAATGTTGGCAGATTCATAAAGAGAACTGACTGGGTGTCTCTTGTGTCCCTCTCTGCTGCCTGCACTTACTGCAGCCATCAGCAACTAACTGTGCTGTTTGATCTCGGGGAGCCTGAGGTGCCATGCCAAATACAGGCCTAGCGTAGTGTTCCTGGCTATGTTGTTCTGGCTGGGCTGCTTAAAGGCTGGTTAAAGGCTTGTTCTTGGTACGAGCCAGGGGTTTCTACCCTGATTTATGAATGGACGCAGAGACTTGTTATCTCCAGCACATAAATTCATTATAACTATTAAACTAAGCTGAAATTGAACCTGTTGACCTGGAAGTGAATGACTCCATAACATTTCATTAATCCTTTGAGATGTTTAATTCCTGCTAATTTGATATTTCAGATACAATCTTCACTACAGATATAATGGCTTAATTAGTATACATTACATGATGTCTCTTCACACTGCAGCATGTACAGTATTTATCCACTAGAAAAGTAATTCAGCAGAGCTCAATTATAATACACTGACTAGAGCATAAAAGTTGAAAAGGATATATGTGCAGTAGTCATTATATTTTAAGCATAAACATTTTTCAAGAAGTCTTCTATTTATTGGTATCTATCACCTTCTAAAAATGATGTTCCTAAACGTTTTGTTACAGCTTACTAAAATATTTCAATTTAAAATTGGATTGTGACAATAGTGGATTATTTTGCAAATTATAAGCAGCATTTGGTGGAGCAACAGTTGATAGAAACCTGATGTGTAACTTAACTTGTATAATATCCTTGTTAGAGTCTTTCATACTGTTGGAGAACAGCAAACTGGATATGAAAATTTAAGTTTGAAGAATAGCTTTCAATTTGATATGGTTGTCTTCTGTATCTTAATTTCATAAAAAGACTGCTGGCAGACAGCACGTTTTGGTGATAGATACCAAAATCTGTCCTAAACAAATTTATTTTGTAGCATTCAGCCTGCAGATCTTTTAGCTGAAGACACCTGTTTCAGAGCACACAGCTCCGTGTAGCAGTTCAGGACAGTGGTTCCAGTTGGAACTGCAGAGAACAGTCAAAGAGAAAGGTTGTAAGTCTTTGATCGTTTTGCTGCTGCCTTCCTGTGACAAGTCAGAGGAGGCACAGGCATGAAGAAGAGCTGATAGCTGATCTTAGAAACTGTTCATTTAACAAGTGGAGGTAAAAATTCTGCTTGTGGCACACACTGTATGATCTGACCCTGCCTCCTTTTTCCTTCAGCTTTTACTGGTATGTAGATTTTCATGGGAAAGATGTGTAACTGTATTGGTACATATTGTGGACAGCCTTGTGGTCATTCTCTCCTGTGTTTGTAATAGCAAGTACAAAGATTGTTTTCCAAAGTGAGTGCCATCAAAATTATACAAATTGTTTTTTTCCTGTTCATGAGTGATGTCACAGTCAAGGCCCTTCAGTTTCTGTCAGGTTCTTATCATGCCTTTTCTACACAATCCTATGTAGAAAATTCATCGAGTGCCACAGAAGTAGGGTGAGCAAACTAGTATTTCAACATCCATTCAATATGGGAAAAGGGCGTAAGGTGATCCAGGCATACGCAAGAGAAGCCACTGAAAAGTGCTAAATGGGCTGAAAACTTGATAAACCTTATAGGAAGCTCTGAAGTTCTTATTCAGATTTTGTTGCAGGTTCTTCATACTCTTGCCTACTTTTGACCTTTTAAAATGGCTGTTGATGTCAACCCAAGGGGCCACCAAAGATACAAGAATCTGCTGGAAAAGTGGTATTTCTTAACTCCATCGCTGCCTGATTTCTAGAATTGCATAGAGCGTTGGGTATTTGGCCCAGTTGCAAAATGAAATATTTTCCCCAAACTTTTAAAGGATGTTTTTCTCATGTAGGTATTGAAAGTGGCTTTCTTTTGTAAGGCTAGCGTGTACAGAATAGTACCTGAATTTAGATGATTCCTGACCAAACCCAGACGCTCCCCCTCCTGCCACTCTGCAGTCTAAGACTTGAGTTAATCAAATTTATCTCTTTTTCCCTTCTAGCAACATTGATCTCTATTGTCTATTTGGACTCTAGAGAATCAGAGCTCCTTATTCCTGCTGGGATATGTTGTTGTCAAGTTTATTTCATACACGTATGGAATAAATAATGAAGGAGCAAACGGTGAAGGAATAACATAGCAAAGTTGCAGCAGTGTGATTTGTTAGCCACGAGATGGCAGTTGGGCTGCCTGAGCTGGTCTTGAAACTGATGCATTGCAACACCTGCATTTTTAGTCTGGCTTTAGTAAATTATCAAGGTGATATTCCCTTTCACTGTTAACTGCAATGACTCTTCCCTAGAGTAAACTGGAAACATCATCCTTGTGAGCCAGTGAATCTCATGTGGTTCCGTTGAAGGCTTGCAGTTCTTTATCTGGATAGCAGATAACTTTACGGGAAGCTGCTGTCTGGCAAGCTTTACTTTCCTTTAGCAGAAATGATCAGAAAGGAGTGACTGACTGAAAAATTGTACATGCAAAAATGAAGTATGTACCATTGGATTTATATTTGTAATAGCCAGTTTTGAGCCCCTATTGTAAATCTGGTCTGCTTTCCTCCTACTGTAGGGTAACAAATGAAGACAGAACATTTTATTTTGGTGCTGACGGCATGATTGTCTCTGTCTAATGATTAAAGCAGGATCTGTTCTCTAAGGAGATAAGAGATGTGCTTCCACCTGTGTTTCTGATGTCCTGAAGCTGCTTTTTTTTTTTTTTCTTCTACAACCTGTCAGGGAGCAGCAAGAATGAGGCTGCTCCATGAGGGAAAGAGCCGGGAGCTGAGGGTGACCATGGTACTGGCTAATCACCTCACAAGTAGGGTGAGCAGTGTGGGGTTGGTGATAGAATTGGGTCCCACTGACAGACACATTCTAGGTGACAGGTCTGGTCTAAGATCAGAGCAGGAGGCCCAGGCAACATGTCAAGATGAGCAGGGCACAGGGCTGCATCCAGGCTTACCTTCAGTGAAGCTCCTCAAGGCCCAGGGCCTGAGCTGAAATGGAGCCCTGGGTGGTGGGTGCCTGCACAGAGGCCCCTGCTGAGGCTGGTCAGGGCACTTAAAGCCTGCAGGTGCATTTGGGCCCCGACACAACCATCCTGGGATAGCAGAGCCTGTTTGTATAATGTCAGAATGGACTAATGGTGGAGTTCTGAGCTAGGGAATGGAGACTGGATTTCAGTTTCCTGTGCCATCTTGCAAGGGTCACATTGATTTTTAGTGTATTAAGTTTCTCTTCCATAAAATAGAAATGTGAAAGAAGAAATTCGAGGATGTCAAGGATTTATCAGGATGGATATGTATCTGAGGTGAGGAGAAAATGAAAATATTTAGATAGGCTGGTTTTATTTTCTACTCTAGAATTCATTTTTTAGAGTATGAGGGGTCATGGAGAGAGGAAGAGGTAAGGGTTCCTTAAGACCAGCCAGCCCTACTTGTTCAGGAAAGGGTGCAATGAGAGCACTCTGGTTTTGTTCTGTGGTCTCAGTGCTTGGTGTTATCTCCCTCTCTTCCTCCCATTCTCTGTGAGATACTTCATGAACTAAAACGGTGAGGGGAAATACTTGAGCTTGGTATTTGGAGGAGATGAACATGTGTCAGCTGGATTTCAGAAACTGCCACGTATGTGAAGAGTGTCTTCAAATTCTGAGCTTGGACAAGGTTTTTATGTTGTCTGTAAGCACTTTAACAAAATGGCAAATGGTTCTCAAAGCAATCAAACCTCAGCTAGCACTGTGTTTGGTGGGGTTTTGCCCACTTCTTTGCTACATCCTCAGCTGTATCACCCTCCCATTACTTTGATAATACAGATGAGACTATACTGGTCTGTGTTTCACCATTTCTTCAGCCAACAAGCTAGAAGGAAACAAAACCCTTGAGAAGCAACAGGGTCCAATTTTCACTGTCAACAATGAGGCCTCTATTCTGTTCACATTGAAATCCCTGGCAAAAGTCCCAGTAGTTAGATCTGGATTTCTTCCTCCTTAAAACAATATTCTTCCTTTTGTGCTTTATCCTCTGCTTGTCAGAATCAGCTGATTATGAGCTCCTGCACAGATGACATTTTATCTTCAGTAAGCAGGAAGGAGGCATGAATTAGGGCTTAGAAAAAATGTTCGATAATTAGCCACAGAGGAAGGAAAACATCCAAAAAAAGTACCCAGAAGGAATCGACTTAGTTCATTTGACTGGGCTGGAAAGTTCAGCTGTAATGATAGTGGTTAAATTAATTATGATGATTTGGTGACAAGGAAGCTAGCTTGTCTCCAAATGATGTGTATTTCTTTTCTTAAACCAAGATGAAGTAACTGCACGCTGTGGCTGCTGTGTGTCAGGATCATAGATACCAGGTATTCCTCAAAGCTTGCTCAGTGCAAGGTGCATGATGGCATGATGGGATCACACCCTAACCCTTAAGCCAAGGTTTGGATAAGTCTGTGGAAGGGCTTAGTGCTTTTCTAAAATGTTTGTTATTGTGCATAACTATGATGGATACAGTCTTGGACAATATGGTGGGTTGTGACCTCTGGCATTAAAAGGGCAAATTCTTATATGTTAGCTGAAGCTAGGCGCAGTGTGTCCTGGGGCTGTGCCGAGAGTGCTGCCCTATCTCTAGTAGTGACTGCTGTCATGAATGCTGCTGATCCCACTCCATGTTCTACTCCTGCACCTCCGTTACAGCTCCAGCCTGCCTTGGCTGCAGCTTTAATGACTGGAGGTGTTTGTGGGCACAGCTAACATAACCTAATTATTGCACATGTCCCTGAATGTATTAGAGAATTCCTCATGGCTGTCTTGAGTGTAGTATTTAAATGTACCCCAGCTTCAATTCTTCATGACTGTTTGATCACTCTTGTCATTCTGGCAAACTGTTTTTAATACTAACTTCCTTTTGACATGCTGACCTCTCTGTCTTTGTTGTCAGTATTGCAAGAGAGAGGGTCCACTGAAATGACTTTTCTGTGTGCCTGTAGAAGCCATTGAGACCTATAGAATTCTTGATTTTTCTCTGCGAGCAGGTCCCAATGTATCAGGCTATCCCTGAAGAAGTCTCCATCTCTTGACTTTGGACTTCCAGTTTTATCATTTTAATGTTTCATAGTGCCTGTGGGACATATATGTCAAGAGGCATCACATCTTGGAGGATGTTTCTTAATGGCTATCATGAGCTGATACATCTAGGGCTTTCAGAGGGAGGACCTTGACTTTGTGGGGATAACAAGGGCAGATAATAAAATGAGCACAGCATTAGCAAGGAGGAGTGTTCAGAAGGTTCTCATGCCCTGATATCTGATACGCGGGTCAGTTTGCTGAGCAATAGCAGATTTAGGGGTCTTTAAACTTTTCCTTTTATTGCCATTGGTGTGGAATCAGGCTGTAACTCATTGCCAACATCTGTCAGGTGTGGATGTGAAGGGATATGGCTGCTGACGGTCAGAGGGCTCACACCAAGATACCATAATAAAAGCGTAGCTATTTGTAGAGGAGAAAAACCCCACAAACATTTATACCAATTTGCTTTGCTTTAGTGCACTAATAAAAATGGATTTTTGCCATGTATAACTTTGCATAGAAACACTTTGCTGTAATGGTTTACAAGTTTCCCTATATCAGTAAAACATTTCTTGCAGTCATTTAGACTTGGTGTAATTTTTAGACTCTGTGCACAATTCTGCCTCCTGGAACAACAGGAACACACACATGCATGCAGGCCTCTCCTGCAAGAGCCATAAGCACAGTTCTTCTCTAACACTAGCCAGAGCTGCTTTGTGACCTCTCTCTTCCTCTAAGGCTTCTTCCATCTAACCTTCTTTTTTCCTTATTTCCCTGCTTTTCTGCTTTGAACTTGGTTGCTTGTGAAAAACGTAAGGATAAATCTAGATAGCTACTCTAGCTACTCCTCTTTTCTGCCTCTGTGATTTCTCTGAAATCACCAGAAAAGCTTTGACAGCTAAGAGCCTAGGCGAGATGAAGTGGCTTAACCCATGGAGTATGGCAGTGGCTGCAAGTAATGCATGGCATCTTGAACTCTTCCTATAGAGACTTTCACCCCAGGTGCTGATATATCAATGATTCTTAATGTGCAACCTATTAGCATGTTTCACTCTAACAGTCTAATGAGTTGCAGTAATCCAGCCTGGAGGTCAGAGATGAAAGGCTTGCTGTTGAAGCTGCTTATTGAACTTGATTCCTCCATTTTTAGAAGGTCAGAAAACTCATCCACCAAGAGAGCAACCTTTGCCAGGTCACAGAGACTGATGGGCAGGCTGGCCGGTGCAAATCTGAATTCTGAAACCAGTCTCGGAAGCAGATAGGAGTGTTTTAATCTTTTCAGTAAGACAAGGCTACTATCTTTGTTAGTTTAAAAGGCTAACATAGGAAATCCTGCATCTTTTGAAATAAAAGTGAATATGGAAAGAACATTTTCAGATTAGTATGCTGGTAGGTTTGGACTGCAGTACCTCACTGGACTCAATGAGATCATGTTTTTATGTGTCTGCTCAGTCCATCAGGCTGACCTAGTGAAAAAGTAATAGAAAAAATGCAACAAAGAAACCATCGATTCTGAGACAATTTAATTAGCATTTTTTGCTTCTAAAAAAAAGTACCTCAATAGAGAACACAAAAATAACCAACCCCCAAAAATGCTGACAAAACTATAGCTTGCTCAGGCTTCCTCAGGCTTTAGAAGATTCTGCTGCAAATGTACCTTGTAAAGCTGTGTGTGATTTGTAGAAAGGAAGGTGTTTATAAAAAAAAAAAAAAGAAAAAGGTAATCTATATCTGTATCTCTCATCCCCCAAAGGTGGGTTTCAAAAACCCCAAACTAGTCACCTAGGAAACTTAAAATTTTTCAGAATTCTCTCCTTTAGTATAAATAATTTAAAAAACCCCTCAGTATTGTGATTAATTTTGACAGTAAAGCATGTGGATTTGCACACTGTTTGTGGAACACAAAGGTGAAATGTCTGAGGTCCCTCCTGGTGGGAGGTTTGAACTTTTTGCTCTTTCAAAGCCAATTAGATTTTGACCAAAGCTTTGTGGGAGAAACAGAACCACCTTCTCCACCTCTCCTCTTCTCATTTCATAGATGTCGTGCAGTTGGGGTTTTGTTCCCTCTGCTTTCTTTGATTTACACTGTCACATAGACAAATCAAAGCCTAGCCTTTATTTATTGCAGCTAAGCAAGAGTGTGCTACAGACTTAATTCAGGATATGGACTCAAATCCTCCCCTGGAGCAGAGTGTAGTACTTTGTCATTTGCAAACACTTGGAAGCACAGTGCTTCAGAGTTCCTGTAAACAAAAATAAATTCAAGGAAATTTTTGAATTACATGTGTAGTTTGAATTAATACATTAGAATCAGAGTAGCACACAGCAAGATGAATCTATCCATCATGGGCATTTAGTGTAAAGCCTGTATTTGCTTTTCTTTACTATCCACATAGATTTGATCAACATAGCAGTTGTGTCATTTGCTAAATACATGGGCTCTGCTCTCCGGGACACCAGCTCATCAGTTACCAAGTGAGCAGCCTGTCATAGGGCCAGCACAGATCATTTGTAACTGTCACGTACCCAGAGATCAGAATCTTCCCAGAGTCCGATCCTTTGATGGCTTGGAAATAGGTTGGCTGTACTGGCTAACGGGCCTTGCTGGGTGGAGGGAGGCTGCTGCACCTGAAACCAAGATGTGGAATTGGAAACTTTGGATCTCTCAAAGTTCCACGATAGGCACTAGCCTGCAGCTTTAAATGCTTGTGTTCATTTTTCCGACCATGTCTGAGAAGACAGGCAATCACTTCAATTCACTGTTTTTGGAATTCTCTCTCTTGAATCACAGTCTGCTGTGTTTCTTTAGAAGAGCTGCAAGAAAGGCATGGAAATCATCTTACAAACTTGGACTCATGTCTAGGCAAAAGCTAGGCGCAATGAACAAGTGTTAAGAAAGCTGCACTAACTGAATTGAACCCTGCCCCGCCTCCAGAGTGTTTTATCAAGCTCTTTCAGATGCCAAGAACCGTGTGAGTTACAGGGTGAATCTTTGTTGGTTTTTTTTGGTTTTGTTTTGTTTTTTTCCTTCATATTCCTGCTCTCTGAAAAGCTAAGAAGTTTATATTTTCTCCTGAGTCTGTTTATGCCTTTAGTTGCATTGTTTACTAGTCCTTATTAAGTTCCTTAAATATGGCCAGGATGATAATTTGCAACCATAACTGGTTTTGAAATAAAATGGCTTTATTTTTATTTTTATTTTTTCACAGTTCAATTCTTTCAGCTCCTGCTGTGTTTCCTTGTACTTTTCTTCTTTGCAGAGAGTCAAGGTGTCTCATAATGATGATGGGGGACAACAAACACATTTTTAATGTTGTTTACTCTCCTGTATCCTAAAAACTGCTCTAACGTGTATCACGTCTTTGATCCCTAATCTAGGCTAATTGCATTCTGTTTTGTTTTCTGTCTTTTTAAGATTTTTTTTTTTATTGAATAGCTGATACATTTAACTTCAGCAGAGCAGGAATTGTATAGTGTCTGCATGTAGTTCTAAGCCAAAATTTCCCAGGGATTTTGTAGTAAGACTACTTGCCATAGTTTAAGTCTTTTTAAGGATATGTTGAAATACTCCTGGTTATTTGGATTACAAATTCCCTGAATATCATTGCCATTATAGGTCTCATGAACTATACCGCTTCTTTGGGAGCATCTGTATTCTGTCACTGCAGTACTGTGTGTCAATAAAAGAACTAGGATAACCTAAGTAATTTCAGTCATGTATCTCTCCATCTCTTCCTTCTGTCACCAGGCAGTAGAGGGGAAATTCTGGCGTCCCTTCTTGTTCCTGTGAGACTTCTGATGAATCTCAGGTTCTTCTTCTAAAAATGATGATAAAATCTTTTTTTTTTTGTCTTGTAGACCTGTTGCTCATGAATTCCTCTAAGGTTTGTGATCATTTGGGAAGTTGGTATCTACTTACATTTTTCTTATTTTTAAATATATGACAAAGGTGGGCTATGGATGCATTGCAGTGGGAGGATGACCATGCCTCTGGCCTACCTGCTTATGTCCTTTCCCACCTGGAAGTTTTGCCTAGGTCATCCTTGGGACCTCAAGATGTCTGGTGAACTGTCTGTAACATCCCTCCAGCATGGCTGTCCAAAAGCCAAGTTTTTCATAGATTTCTGTTGCTATTGCTTAGGACAGCTACAGCGTGTGCTTCATGACTACATCACTGCTGTTATTCTAACCAGCACATGAACACATATTTCTGTACTGGGAGGCCCAGCACACCTAGCAGAGATCCAGCTGAAACCTCCTGTTTCCAGGGGAGACCCTGTCGCCACCCAGCACATCTCACTAATGCAAGACTGTTTCTGGTAATCAGACTGATAGTTCTTATTCTCAATTTTGCACCATTACACCTAGATAGCTCCTCTAAGGACAAAAACTAGCTCTTCCACACCCTTTAAATACTTGATGATGACACTGCACTTTGAATTTCCCCTCCCTACCCCACTAGTCTTGATTCAGACTGCATTCCCGTGTTCCCGTATCATTTATGTTTTCACATTTTAGTTTCCAGTGAGTTTGTCAACATCTTTCTTTGACTGTGCTAGAATACTCATAGTCGTGTGATTCAGTATCAATGAGTTGTTTCAGTGACATTTTCCCCTTAGGAAGGAAATGCCAGACTTCCACAGTGTCTTTGCTTTTCACAGCTTAGGTCAAACCCTGTATGAACGCTAACGTACTTTCCTGCATGTTAATTTTAGTTAATAGCTATTCAGTAAAACAATTCATCCAGCTCAAGATATATGGCACAAATTAAGCTGAACGCCCAAACAAATTCAGTGACAGACCCTGGCCTCAGCGGGCTCTTTAAGTCCAGTGTAACATGCATTTACATTGTTTTATTTCTCTCTCAAACTGTAACTTGCTCCCCGTGGGGTTACATTGAGTTAGTTTCATTTTCACATTGTACTGGCACCACCATAGTCTTGCATTTAAATAGTCTCATTTCATTTTGATATCATGATGTCATCTCCGCAGAGGCGTATTGGGACTGTCTGGAGAATTTAGTGATAATGCCAAGGCAGAGTCAAGCAGCACTACCCAAGCTAGCCAGTTGGCTAGATGCATTGTTGTGCAGCACAGTAAGCTCAGGTTCAATTTCTGAGCCCAGTCCTGTTCTCTGGACTGATCATGCAATGTATTTTTATATCCTTTGAGCCCCGCTTACTCTCTCACTGGCAGAAAGCATATGTGTGTGGGAAATAAGGGCTGGGAAAGCTAATAGTTTTGGTAACGTGCAGGTCGGCAGTAGCTGGGAAAGGAGACAGACAGGTCTGGTTCTCTTATGTCTGTGTTTCTCCATGGCTGTAGGCAGTGGAGAATTTTCTGTAAAGTCTAGTGATGATTAGAGCTGTGGGCTAGAAAATCCCATCTGGGGGGTAAGGAAGGGTCAGTCCATCCCTGAGATGCCGTGGAATGGGGGTGTCTCTAACCTACCACCTGGCTCTTCTGGAGCCAAGATCAACTAGACATTAATGAGCAGATGCCCAGAGTCCCTCTGAGAAACGGCCGTGCCCCCAGTACCCTGAGCACTTCCAACTCTAAGTGTCAGCATCCCAATGGCAATCCCTGTACATCTGTCTGCATTTCATAAACAACTCACAAGCTGTGTCCTGCCACATGAGAATTTGGACTAAATTACCCTCTCCCAGCTCAGCATGAGCCACCTGGGGAAGGAGGGATCTGAGTTTCAGTTGTTCATAGCACATTTCCTAGGCCAGGACGCAGCGCTGGGACTTTGTCCCACACCCTCAGCTCCAGCAAGCATCTCGACTTCATGGTGGCAGCAGAGCTGGTACTTTAGGTCAAGGGTTTTTTTTATTTATAGAGCTGCCATTACATCAGTCTGACACAGTCATACAGTATTTATGGTAAGGTTAGATACATGACTGCATCCAAAGCAAATAAAGAGATTCTCGCTTCTTGGTGGAGCATTCACTTGGAAGGAAAATCCAAGCTTTAATGTGCATTTCTTTCCCTACTGCTATAAGATTTTCAGGGACAAATTCAATCAGGCTGTTTGACTCTAAAGGTGAAGTCTTTGCGGTTAGTGTTTTTCTTTTAATTATTTTGTTTAAAAATAAATGAGTTCTGCAGCTTTTGAGCTTGAGGCTTAGTGGTTTAGTTTTAATTCTCTCCAAAAGCAGTGAGCCTACTTAGTGTGAACCTACAACAGCAATTCTGCGAAGCTGCTGGTTTTAGGCATTTCTAGAATGATGCAAGAATAAAACCATTTGTTAGAGCTACCTCTGGGATCCAGTGCCTATATACATTTGTCAAAGAACACAATATTGAATGCTTCATTTTCCAAACACTAGGCCAAGATAAATTATATCTGGGTGTTGAGCCTTCCTGATATAAATCAGTGGCATATCAATAATAGGATTCAGCTTCCCTCTGAAATTTTAAAGTAAATGTATGAGGATCCTTGTGGGAAATAGCAGGTTTCATTTCATGGACTTCTGCAAGGAGTATTGTCAGTGGAGCCTGCTTTTTAATCTGACCAATAGACTAATGGGAAAGTAAGTGTAAAAAGACACAAACTAGAAGGGATGAGGTGATGCTTTGGAACAAGTCTTTCTGACTGAGAAAGTGGTGAGGGCGTTTAGAGAACTGATGCAAGTTCTGTAAGGTTAGAGATGAAGAAATGAATGCTTTTTAAAGGTTGGGTGAGGTAAAACTGAATGGGAAAGGAAGAAAACAATATACAGAACTGAGCATTTGTTGCACTAGGCTTTGACTTGAGAGGGCCAAATCTTCTCCTAAATCTTAAAGAACAGTTAGTTTGGTGGTTTGATTCCAAGCTTCATTTTTCACATCAGGTACAAGTGCAGTTTGAAATTTGCTTGTTATAACTGACTTTTTGTATTGGTTTTAAAGTACTTTTACTCACTCAGGAGGTCCTCAGTAACGCTTTCATGGACCATCTTTCAAGGCTGGCTTTTCACTTATGGGCTCCAAAGAGTATCTACAAATTTTCTGTGAGATTTATGTTCGTCACAGCCTGGTAAAAGTTAAGGCTTGAGCTTTATGCCCTATGGCTTTGAGATGGTCATTCTCCTTATAGACAGAACACTGAATGTGCTTTTTTCCACTTTGAATTCAAAAGTGTATTCTACAGGGGCTGATACTTTCCCAGGACTTTAAACCTCAATGCACAAGTACCAGGTGTCTAGCTGTGAGGGCCAGGGATTGCTAGATTCCTAAATTATCCCTTCCTAAAATACTCAAGATGCAAAGAAGAGTTGGATTCATCTTATCCTCTGTGTATACTACACATCAGCAGTAGGTGCACAGTTCCTCCACCGGCTTCTGCTGCAGTGAGACACCAAACAAAAGTGTGATAAACGTGCTAAAAGGGAGAAGAGCAAATAAATGGAAGAGGCTGTACCCCAGATGGCAGAGGCAATGAAGGTAAAAAGTGGAGAAACAAGCAAGTGGCAACAAAAGAAATGGAGAATTTTAACAAAGATTGAAAACATGTTACAGATTAACATGCGCTGCAGTGGACAAAGCGTCCAGTAACACAGATGACAGAATAAAACCTCATGAACCCATGTACTTGGTTCCCCTTTTCCCCTTTAGAGACTATAAAAGAAACAGATCTGTTTTCCCACCCTTTAACGCCAGAGTGGAAGAATAAATAGTTCCGAGGCCAGGGACTATACCTAAGAGTCTCAGGTTAATTTCATTGCTTTGTCATAGACTTCCCCTGTAACCCAGGAAAACCTGTTCCTTTAGTTGTGCTCCAGTCCAGCAGTCGCAGTGTTATAATAATTGCCTCCTTACCTCCAAAGAATGTGAAAATACATGTGTTAAGAACTGCAGAGCTGATGGATGTGGTCAGGAACCGAAGTGTGTTTGGTGGTATCATGATAGTATTCCCTTGCTATTTTGTTTGTGTTGATCAAAACAAGGGAAGGTAAGAATATTTTGGAAGGAAGATACTGGGACATTTCGTCTTGAAATACTGTCATTTTCACTACAGGAACCTCGTCTTTTAACTGACGCTTGAAAAGTTTTTTTTTTTTCCCATCAGCTCCATGCAGATGTTCAGACTGGACTCTGATTCCTAAAGTCTGTGTTTCATTGTAAATTAATATTTTACCTGTAGCTGTCTGCCATGTAATGTGCATTATTGCTAGCCCTCAGTGACTCTACTTTTATTTTATACTCTCCAGGGTTTAGTGGTTTATAGGATTATAGAGTTGAATTCAACTAAGTAAAGAAGAGGAGAGTGAGAAATCCTACTTTGACTAATACTGCGAAATGTTGATACAGCTGCATGTGTCTACTTCTTTTACAGTAAACATTGTTTTATTCATGCTTATTATAATATTTTCCTAGGTAATAATTCCTACAATGCAAGGCATCTCCCTTCTCTTTTGTATTTAATTGTGTTTATATTATTTGTTTACTGATGGCAAATACTTTCATAGATGAAAGTAGATAAAAGGAATAGATGAATCAATCATGGAAGACAGGAAAAATGTGTATTAGCAACAATCTGCTGTTTTTTAGAAACTGGGGCAAGCAAGGACTTGATACTTTCTGGTTACACTTACTACTGTTGCTGTACAAGAATACAGTACAGCAAACAGAATTTGTCTTTGCCTCCAGAACTTCATAGAAAGAACAGACCTCTTAGGTTAGCTGAAAGGAGGTTGGGCTGGGAAAGGAAAGGCTACATTGCCCTTTGCAAGAGTCACTGATGACCAAAAATGCAACCTGGAATCTTAGGGTGGACAAATATCCTTGGCTTAAGTAAACCGTAGCATCAACAGACTTCCTAACAAATGTTGCTGTGAAATATGGTGGTGTTCACACCATAATAAAGTTGAGCTTTTTACAGATTTTTTAAATCTTGGCCATTGCAGCTTCTCTTTAATACTTTCACCTATTAAATCTAATAGTTAGGCTTTGTGAAAATGTTTCATTGGGATCAATCTCACAGCTCATGCCCACCTCTGTTATTACCGAGTCCTTAATATGACCTTCTGTTGTGTGTTCACATGTGTTACCTTTGCAGCTATAAAGGCTAGAGTATGTTTCTTGGTTTTATGTAAAGCTAAATTAGGGAAAAATTTATTGCATCAGTAAGGAAGTACCACTAGTAGCTATGGAAGGTCATTCACCAGTCAGGTGTATTAATTCATCTAGGGAACCAGATGAGCCTTTGTGTAATCAGGTTCAATATGCTACAGTTATGAAGCAACATAAAGAAATTTGGTGAAAAATAAAACCAGAATGTTTGCTCAGAAGATCACTAGTCCATACCAAATATGGTACAGTATTACTAGCTATCAATAAATACTCTGTTGTTAGGGTTCCTGTAGTCAGCTGCTAGCAGAGTTATGTTCCCATACAGGAGGTAGCACGTTCTTTAGTTTCAGATAATTTGTACAGCTTCTCTGCTATTGTTGTACGTTTGCTCTTCAAATTTATCATTTCATTTTTCAGAATCTTGACACTTGAAATATTTGAGGGTGTTAGTCATATAAGCATCATTGTAACAGCATATTTGACTTGAATGGACATGTTATGGCCTGTAAGGCCCTTACACACCTGTAATTTGTTGTACAATCAGTTCAGTATACATCTTGTAAGGCAAGATTCCTGCTTCACTGAAGACAGTGGCAAACTCACCAAATTTAAGTTTTCTCCAATTTAAAAGCCACGATTCAGAAATTCTCTCAAATGTTTAATAACACTGAATATTGTGCCAAAGGTGTTTTGCTGCCGTAGACTGCAGTTCAAAAGGCCCCAGAACACATTCCTGCTGTTAACTGCCTGCTTACCAGTTACTGTTATTTTAAAAGGGAAGCCCTAGAAGTTGGCCAGCTTCAATTTCTGTGGTTGTCGTTCAGATGTAGATGTGCATCAGCATCTAGGCTGCAAAGCAGACTTGAAATATGTTCTTGCTTTACATATTTTAGGCTGTAGTTCGTATTTCAATGAATGTATTGAGTTCTAAAGAATCCATAGGGGGGGAAAAAAAGAAGTCCCTTTGATTTCTCCTTCCCTCCAGTATTACTGTTATTGATTGGTCCTTACTGGTGACTAATGAATTTCTTAAAGTGGAAACAGATTACAAAGTTAAATCCAAGAGCATTCAGGCCAAATTCAGCTTTCACTGACACCAATATAAATCCGGAGGCACTCAAATGAATTACAGATTTATGCTGGTGTAACTGAAAGCAGAATTGTGCCCTTAGTCTTCAACAACTCATTAGGGATAAATAGCCTTTTAGTTAATGAAAATGTAGCATTTTTGTTAGCAGCTTCATAATGATATACACCAAGTGCTACATTGCCTTGATAATTGGAAAATTTACTTGCCTTTTTCCTTTGGTAAAACATGGACACTGTTTGTTAGTTGTTCCATAGTAAAATAATTGAGCCATAAAATCCAGACACCCAAAACATTCTCATAGCATTTAGGATAAGCAAAATGCAACTATAAGCAACAAGGCTCTACTCAAAACTGGCTGAAAACAGAACTGTGAAAAATTTGATAGTCTTGAGTTCGCCAGTGCCAAATGGAGACATATGCTTTTGCAGGCAATTTTTCAGAAACTCTTCCTCCACCCCCAACTGGAATTTTGTTCAGTGTCAGAAAATGTGTCGTGGACTTTGAAGAGTGAACAACCATGTCAAGAGGGTGAATGTCAAAGGCTTTTGACTTTTTCTGAATCCTAGCTCTTTTTTTGCTCCTGTTCAGTTTGATTCAGCCTTGGCAGGTTCTGTAGGGAAACAACCTTTCCCTTCCCACATACAATAGGAAGTTTTTCAGGTTTGGCCTCAGACACCTCCTTTGGTTCAGCAGCTCTGCATACCTGTCCTGTAAGGTTTCTAAATGGCGATGCCAATACTGGAGGCAGTGTATTTTGTTTGCTTGGCTCTGGAGTTGAAGTTCTCCATTTTCCAAACTTCTCTTACCTGTGAGGTTATTAACAAAACCCTCTTGTCTTAGTTTCAGCCAATCCGTTATGAGAAAAATACTTCCACTTAGCATGCATCATTAATATCTTCATTAATGCTTTATTATAGCATCTTTACTTGCTCTGTCAGGGAACAGCAAAAGCCAACAGCTCCCTGAGGGCTGGGGAGCCAAGAGCATTATCAACCAGCAGAGCAGGGGCTTCACCAGCCAGAGCCACATCCCACAGTACCTATGCCAGGCAAAGAGGACAGACACAAAGGTGGTGGCCAGGTCCGTTAGAGTCTGGATCATGAGACATTGTGGTGACAAGACAGGTCAGAATCAAGCCAGGAAGTCAATCTCTGGGTCAGGATCAGCAACTGCCACACGGGCCTGTATTGGTGAGGCAGGAGCAAGGTCAAACTAGGAAGTTAGTCTGCAGGTTGATGTCTGGATTAGGAAGTGCCAAACAGACATAGCAAGAGTTGTACTGGAAACCAGTGCTCGTCCAGCACACCTCAGGAAGGAGCTTGAATAGAATTTGTGGTCTCGTGGTGTGGGTAGAAGCCCCAGGTGAGGCTGGTCAGGGCCATTAAGGATTTTAGAGCCCCAACAGACTGGCAAATACATGATACGGTCTCTGCCAGGGAGTGGTGAATTCCACTAGAAAATGGCAAACCTGTACATTGTGGCATATTTTGGTTCAATAAATCTGTAAGAGTTTTAAATTGTCAAATGCAATTCAGGAGTTGTCCTTTGACTCCCCAAGTTGTCACAAACAGCACACTGAACTGCTGCGTGGGTCTATTCCAGGCTAGAGCAAATCATATCACCTTTATGTTGCTTTGATTTTGCCACTGTTGTTGTCTATTTCTTGGAAGTTCTTACTTAGGGGATTCATTCTTGCCATGTATTTGGAGTGTTTAGTGAAAATTTTTACCTGAAAATGCTAGGTTCTTCTGTATTATAACTCATAAGTTGATAATATATTTGGGAAAACGTGACAAATATGTTTCTGTAGGAAAAAAGAGTTTCTGTTGCTTTGATTTATTGGCTGTTCCAATTAAATTCTTCTGTATGTTTGTTTAAGTCTGAGTAATTGAGCTCAGCATTCACAGTGGAGTCAAACCCTGTGTTTGGCCTTTAGACCAAGCACAATTCATGGACCATGCTGTTGTGGAACACTTCTGAGTATTTAAGGAACATAGCAGTTAAATGAAATATGTACATTTTTCTGTATGACTGTAGGACTAGGTGAGTGTGTGTTACATAAACTACCTTAAAATCAGTTTTTAACCAACTATTGAATGCTCACCTGTGGCAGTAGAACTGATGTTAAAACATTGAGGATGCTTTGCACGTATTTCCATGGGTTTTCAGTCTTTCTGAGTTTTCCTTTCCCTTTGTTGCTGTATTATATGGAGACAGATAACTCAAAAACCAGAAAAGTGATTTTGTTGTCCATTTCTCAAAATCTGCTTATTAGGTTAAAGTCAAACATTTCTGCTTTCTATTGTATTTACAAAAGCTATAGTAATAAATATTGACAGAGCTAAACAGCCTCTGGGAAGGAGCAGCCTAGAATTGCTTTGCAAACATGCTTTAAAAACTACCTACAGACAATACTGCTGTATTAAAATAATAATCCAAATGAGAGTACTTGCTTGACTACTACTTGTTTTGCTTCCCTTTACATCGAGGAATAATGACGGATCTTGTGCTAGTTTTGAATGAAAATATCAATTGGGGAGTGGATTTACATAATAAAATTAATAGAGCATGGAAAGCTTTCAGCATCACTTTCTGATTTTCCTCTGCATGTCACAGAAGTTATATTTAAAAAGACAGATGATTGCAAGTTTGTTTAGGAAAACAAATCCTCTGGGCTGCTTGGATGAGATCTTTACATATGACAGCTGGCTCAACTCACAAAACACTCAGGTTCCTCTTTTTCTGTTCCTATAAAGAAAATCTGTAATTGTGCAGTGCCACATGTGGGGCAAAATGTCATTATTTACCCAGTTCTTCATATTTGCTATTTGGTTCTCTCCATGTAGAGGTGCCCTTCTTAGTTACACTCTCTGGAGTGCACCCACCAAAGAGGAGATGGAATCAGACATCTATTATCCAGTCCAATGTAAAATTTTATTTCTTTGCACTTACAAAGGGAAGATTTTGCAGGAAGATAACTTACCATCTTTACACCATAATTAACCACTGGTTAATCCCGTCATGGTTATCTGCATCTGGGCTTTCTGTTACAGTAGAGTAAACCTAGACGTGTCTTTTTCCAACAGTGCAAGCCAAGAGATCTTCCAGAGTCTGACAGGAGGACTAGTGTTAGAGTTGAAGGACCTAGGTCTGGAAAGCCTCCTTTCTCATGGATCATAAGGAGTATGTCACTTACCCAGATTCATCACTTCCTCTCAGAGCTGCAACCATCCATCTTTGCAGTGAGCAATAATGTTGATTTTTTTTTACTACTTTTGAAAATCTTCATGCCCAGAAATATGTGGCTCTCCATAAAATGGAAAAGAGGTCTGTTTTGTTGAGCCAGCTGGTTGAACAGTGAACTGGGTAAACCTCAGGAGAGAAAGACCAAGGGAAAAGGAGGAGGAGGAGAGTGATTTCAACATCTAAGCTTTAGATTTGTGCCACACAGACCCCTTCATTTATTCACTGCTGCATCACGGTCCTCCTAGAGAAAGCTGTAGCAGTGATGCCTGGTTCTGTAGCCAAAATCTGTGTTATATTCATGCCTGATGCCTGTTTTACACTCTTTCACGATCCTGTAACGCTGCCATTTTTGGATTGGTGTTGAGTTGCTGTCTGTGGCTTGCTTCTGGCTCTCCAGATGGGGATATTAGTTGAGCTTTCTGCACTCCTTTGAGACTGAGCCTTTCCAGTTGGCACTCAACTCACTGTCTGCTTTATGAACCCTGTTTTAATGCTTCTATGAATTCAGTTTGAGCTAAGACCAAAGAGCAAGTTACTAATTTTGAGGTAGGGACAAGTTTGTAATTAGCTACTAGTGGAAACTTCATGGTGCCCTAAGAGTGGTGAATCCAGGAAGGTTCAAGTTAAAAAAAAATTTGTTTCAGGATCTGTAGAAAAGTGAAAAAAAATTTGTTTCAGGATCTATAGAAGACGGTTTCCTAGATCCTACTCTCTTTTGTGATAAATCAGATGGAATTTCTGGTTGGCTTCCATTGTTTCCAGTCATGTCAATAAGGACCTACTTAATACTCAAATGTGTTTTTATATATAAATTCAATTTCATAAAAACAATAATACTTTCCAGGCAGCTCATTTGAGGATGATTACTTCATAGGTAGTAAAACCCATTATACAATTCAAGGTGTGTGAAGCAGACAGTTGCCTATAAACATGCTGCCTGATGGGTGTTAATGCTTCATTATATTTACTGTTTTCTTTTCATGGCTTCAGGTATAATGACAAACTTTTTTCCTGGGAATAAAATTTGGAAGATTTTTCGCTTTTTCTTGGCAGAGCGTTCTTTCTAGTCTAGCACTTAATATGCCTCAGATATTCTCTAAAAATTGAGGAAAATATCCTAATCTTCACACTTTGGCTAAAGGTTTTACAGTGTAAGAAAAATGTTTGATTTGTTGTTTATGTGAGAGGGTATCTTTACAGAAATGCATAACTTACATCAAAGTGTTTTAACTTGTACACTTAAACTAGGCACCTAAATCTGCTTAATTTCCCAAATTATGTTCCAGTTTACATCAGCACTTAAATGTGCTGAAGTGTTTTCTTGAAAAGACAAGTGATTTTGCAGTTGTTTGTAAATGAGGTGATTATCAAAGTTGTTGAGTAGATCAGCCCCTTAGAAGCCAGAGATTCTCAGCTATAAAAAGAGTCCCTGCTTATCTGGCTGGATTTGAATTTAGATGTCTGGATTAAGACAACCATGGCTGAACATTTTGGCCATCCCATTTTCAGCACTTACCAGTGACAGTTTTAATTATTATAATTATTAATACAAAAAAACTGAATACTTGACTGCTCTTTCCCACTCTGCAGTCATTATCAAGAGTTTCACTGTGTCTGTACTTATTTGGAAATGGAAAGATTGCCTTAGTAGATGAAAATCAAAAACCTTGTACATTTTATTCCTGTTTAGAGGGTCCCCCTGATTCTGTCTGGCTATTGTGAAAATATAAGTAGTAATAATAATCCAAATGTCACTGGCTGGCTGTTTTGACCTTCTGCAACACAGAACATTTACAACAAGGGTTTAAGCAAATGGAGGCAGACTGTTATATGAGAGGTTCATATAATGACAGTTTTCTAGTGATTTTCATTTTTTGTTGTCAGGACCTTCCATCCAGGATGCAGGTACTGTCACACAGAACATTGTGTAACCCTGAGATATCCTCTGTTAATTTCTAGGAGCAGGAATTTTAGGCTTTTACATCACTTAGATCTTACGCTTTTATATCTTACATTTCTGCAATAGTAGTAAGATGACTGGTTTTAATGGAGTGCTGTGTTCCTTGGGAAGATGGGGCTAGGAAAGATTTCCTGAATCCCCCAAGTCCTGCCTGTTGCTGGCTTTGGCAAATGTGCTATAATCCCATTCACAAATAGTCAGGTTGTCTTGCCTCCACTGGAAGTGTTCCAGAATCTTGGTCTTTTCATGATTAGAAACCACCTAACTAGCTTCCTAATTTTCCTGGTGGCTGATTTCTACCAATAGTTTTTGGGCTGATAATGCCCTTTCATTTCATGCTTGCTGTGAATGCCCTTTTGCTTCATGCTTCTTTCTTGAGGTATTTTGTCTTCCTGAGGTATTTAGAAAAAGCATTTGTATTACTTGGACTATTTTATAAAGCGCTTTTGGATCTCTCCTCCTAGTGAATCTATCCAACTTGTCTACCTCTTCTCCTCAGCTGTGATCTATAGTCATCTGAGCTGCCCCTTACTCCTTCTTTTCGTCTGCTCCTTTCCGGCAGAACTTTTTTGTGAGACGGATCATATAATCTAAACCTCATCTGGTCACTTTCTACCGAAGCTTAAATAATTGAAATGTCAATAACATACCATTTAAAATCTATTCTACTTAATCTCTCAGAGTGGTGTGTTGGCAGATTGTGAATGTCACACTACTGATGAGCAAAGGACTTGGATAACTATGAGCTTCTAATCAAGAAATTAATCTAAAATTGTATATCTGAGTAAGAAATGCTGGCACAGAAGGGTGAAGCACTCACTAAAAGCAGTTGGGCCTGAAGTGATTACTAAAGCAATTCAGGGCATCAGGGACTCTACAGAATATAGGTCTCTGCAATGATTCAGCCCTCCTGAGTCTGATTCTTCCTTGCTGCAGTGCTCCCCAACAGAGGCAGTGTTGCAGCATTTTCCCCTGGTTTATTCTCACTGAGCTGACTTCAGGAGCAGCAGGGAGACCCAGGACTTACCCCACCACCTGAAAATTGTCCATGCGGATTGGGCTGGCTGCACTGTTGTCAGTGTGCTCTCCCACGTGTATGCAAGTCCTCTTGATGAACCTTCAAAGTGACAAGTCTTGAAGCTGTAGATACTCACATCTTGGAATTATTGTCCCAAGGTATCTGCAAATTCAGATGGACACCACCATATCAGTTGCATTTAGAATGTATTCTCAGGCCTTTATTTTCATTTGTAAGAGATAATAGATTCCAACCAGACACTCAGTAATGATATTCTAGGATTTTACAGTTTATTCTAGTGATTTGAATAATGACTAGGATAACAGTTTATTCTAACCATTTGAACTGCACATCAGCGTGGTAACTGAGAATTTATTAATAATGCTTAGAGCTTACACATTGCATTTCAAAGAGACTTACAGACAGGAGGTAATTAATAGCCTAATGCCACTGATCTGTCCATAAGTTCCTGTCACAGATCTTATTTCTTGTGAAGTACAGTTATGATGGCTGAGATCTAAAGCACAACTTTGCAGAAGATCTCAGATGTCTCTGTGGGTAAATAGAAGGCTTTGACTGTGGTCTTACGAGAGCTGGAGCAGGGCACCCAGGCTTCAAGTCATTATCCTCTCTCTGGCCAGCAAGCAGAGGGAATGCTCCTTAGTACTTTTTCTGTCCTAAGCAGTTTATTCTCTGCTGACTGGAGAGGGAAACCCAGCATGGGACAGTGAAGTTGCTACTTGGCAACTGAGCGTTCAAAGGCCCGAACACGAATGCTAACTCTTCCTTCTGTGCCAGTGTTTTTCAGCACAGACCTTTTGGCACCCTGAAGGGCATCCTAAAACTGGGCTTCTGCCCTTTCTGCAGCAGGACTTGCTGAGGGCAAAGGTATGCCTGCCCCTCAGCAGCCCTGTGTGCCTGCTCCAGGCCTGGACTCGCTGTGGCAGTCAGACAGACGGGCTGAGAGGTGGGCATGGGCGATGCTGGGGTAGGGGGATGTCCATCATGTAGTACAAGTTCAGTACAGTCTAGGACAGACTAAATTTTGGAGTCCAGAGTAAGGAGGGCACTGCTAGTGCCAGAAGGCAGAATGGCATCAATGGGTTGTGGTAGAAAGGTATCTTATTCCCAGAGTCAGAATCTTTCCAGGATTTATCAGTGAAGTGAGAATAGGCGCAGTCAGTATGTGGGTGAGAGATCTCTCCTGACACTTATGAGTCACTGGCATCAGTAGTTTGCATTCAAAGGATCAGAGATTCAGGCCTGGTATTTTAATGCAGGTTATTATTTTCCTAATTGTTTCAGGATCTACCTGTCAGAGGTTAAATCCTTCCAGTGTAGTTCATAGACACCCTGATGACCTTGACATCTGAATGTGGGTTATCCCTTCCATGCTTAAAAATTTACTTTGGTGGTCTGGTCCATTCCCCTTACTGAATACTCTGTACAGTTACTTGTTATAAATGTTCATGTTTAAATATAAGGTAAGTAATCTACCAAAGATCACACAGGAAATGTAGAGAAGAGTCAGGAATGGTAACCTTGAGTCTTTGCTTAGCAGAGAGATTCACTTTATCCTTCTCCCTAAAATATTGTAAATAAGTAAACCAAGCCAGCTAATTAGCTATTAATGGAAAAGCCTTCTAAAGCACAGGTTAAATTTGTAGTTTCCAGGTAACTTTGACTATCACAGATGGGATTAAAAAATTTTTTTTAAAATGTTAGGAAATAGATTTGCACACTTGATTTCTTAAGTGCAGAAGGAAATGTTCTTGCAGGCTCATGGTTTTTCATTTGATCATTGCTAATGCAAATTGCCAGTAGGGAATGCATAAATCTGCACTGCAGTTCTTGCAACTGGTGAATTTTTTTGTAAATATATCTATTCACTTTGTCCTGTAATGAAGAATTCTACTTTCTTACTGAAAGACTTGATAGCCATGGGGTTGTTACAGATGGAAAATCTAAATGTTATTTCTTAAAAATTGTGTAACCATTTTGTGTTTTGCTAGTTTCTCACTGAGTGTGTAGAATGACAGAATTTAATCTCTGTACATGGTTTGGAAAGATGGAAGTTGTACTTGAGGGGAAAGTTTCCCTCCTGATCCGAGAGGGTAAAGACAAAGCACTTAGCAAAAACATTTAATGATGGATCATTTTGCTCCTCTCCTGTAGTGGGAGACAATTAGAAGATAACTTAATGTGGGGGAAGGGAAAAGAAAACAATACTATAGAATTATTGAGCTGAACAATATCCTCTCTTGCATTTCAGAGGGAGGATTGGAGAGAAGTTGACATTTTAATATTTTCTAAATTACTCTGCAACATGTTTTCTGATGAATCTAATCTGGCGCCTCTTCCAAATTGACATTTCATCCAAGAATGTTTGGGCAAATACGTTATTAAGCTGGTAATTTAGATTTAGCAAGTTTTATATTTCAGTACATTTAAAAAAAACCAGCCTGATTTCCAGAGTTAAAGGAATAGGGCTCATTATTTTCCATGCATAGAGGTAAATTGTTTTACTAGCAAAACTCTGTATTGATCTTCATCCTACATCTCAATATTGAATGTTGTTTACACTAAAAGATGCAAGAGGGAGAATGGGTGCTCGGGAGTCAGGAGGCATATGAAAAGAGCTTTTTGATTGCAGGACTAACGTTCCTACGCTACTGATATCTCTGATATCACGGTTGTTGCAGTCACTATTTGAAAGCCAACAGCAACAAATGTAAAATGGTTTGTCTGAACTGTTCTTGGTAATTTCAGGACCTAGTGAAACGACAAGCTCTTCAGGTTTCACCCGGAGCTCTTACATTTTGGCACATGAGCCTTGTTTTCTGGGCCACTTTGAGAAAACTACTGATTGAACAAAAGTGAATTGCATAAATCCTTCCCGTCTCTACTCTTCAGAGGACTTTGATGAAGAGAAGAAATCTCTCCTCTAAAGTAACTTAAATATCAATATTCATCCCCTCATTTATTACCATCAGGTGACCTTCAGCAGGTCTTGTCATCTCTTGGCCAGTAACGTTTTGCAATATTTCTAGTAGTAGCAACACATTCTGTAATCTTGAGGAGTCTATTCAAACCAGTGAGCAAGCTGTATGGCTGCTGGAAAGTATAAGGAAATGGGTGAATACTTCATCCTGGTAATTTAGAAGTGTTAATGAATAATACTTCAAGTCGTAATGAATATTGGAGTCTGTTGCTTTTGATTGAAATTTAAAATAAGCTATGTCTGCTAGAATATATACTGCCTTGCTTTTTTATAAACCGCAAGTTTAATATTAATTTACAAACATCCCTTTACATATGCTGAGAAAATTTACTTGTAAACAACAGATATAATTCATCACCATTACAATCTCACCATCTTTATTTGAAATTAAGTTTTGAATCCGGGCTTACACTCATTCAGATAATTTCTTTGCAGAAACGATCTTGGCCTCTGCTACTTACAGTTAGGAAGCAACATTGCCTTTCAGGTGTTGATGTTGATGCAAGAAGTAGAAACATGCTGTTTTCTTTTCTTTGTCTTCCAACACATGAAGTTACTTGGCACTTGACAAACTACTGTGATTTGGTTCTTCGGGGTAGCTGCTGAAATGCTCAGGTCAGGGAAGTGGGCATTGTATTTTGGATACACAGGGGAATTTTTATAGACATTGGCACAGTGATTTTTGTATGTCAGTGGGTGAATCTAGGACTGTAAAAACAATAGGCTATGTAATATCTGATTTAGAGTTACCAACATGCTTGCTGGGTAGAGCCTCTTACGGCATTTGCTCATCAAGGGGAATTTGAAACCTATCAGCTGACAAGGGGGAAAATATTATATTTTAAAAATTGCTGAAAGACTTAAAATCAATCTGCTTTGCACCAGCTTAACTTGTTGCTAGAAAAAGCTGTCCTTGTTTAATTACAGAGCAAGCCAAATTTTTCAAAGGCCTGCCCATTCAGTGTTGACTTGTCTACATTTGATGGAAGAGAACTAGGAATTTATTAGGCATCAACAAAGGGAGTGGGCTGAAGGATTTTCTCCAACAGTGGACTGAGCTCAGTACCACCTGACATCAGGTTTTGTATATCCAGTCAAACACATCTACCATTACAAAAGCAATCAGTCATTTAATTACTGAGAAAACAAACCAGAAAGCTCTTAAATGTATCCATAGCGTATTAATCTTTTCTTCTGTCTGTTCACTCTTTTGTCTTTGAGCCAGACACACTGTACGTCTTCTTTGTCTGGTGCATACCCTTTATTTATATTGTAGTCCTAACACTGTTAATCTGCTCAATAATTTATAAGACAGCTGACCTCAACATTAGGTGAGCTATTGAACAAACATCAGGGAGTGTTAAATTCAGTTTAGGCACTGTAGTCTGAAAACCTCTCAGAGTCCATTGACTCCGCTAAGCACACAAAATGCATGGAGGCAGTAGGTATACCTGGGCTTCTGCACAGCCTTGTCTTCTGTCCTTACCCAGCTGATAAATATTTAAATCACAGACTTAGGTGGGTGGACCACTTTTTGTCCTATTGTCTCCTCTTTCACTTCTGTGGCTAAAGGTATAATCGTTGCACACAAACCCTGTTTAAGTACTCTGTTACTAAGGAAACAAACTTGTCAAGCATGGACCATGTGGGAATAATGGTGATTTATTTAGAAAAGGAAAGGTTTGTCATTTTAAGCTCACTACTACAAAATTGCTTTTTGATTACCTTCAAGCTTATTGCATTGTCTTGTCACAATAAACTATGGGAACAAGTGGAAAGGTTAATAATTGTGGGCTTTGTTCTTGTCAGTTATTCTGCAAAAGATCACACAGCAGAGCTGCACCCTTAGCTCAAAAGGAACAAATTTCAAGTAGGACTGGAGCAGGATCCTGGACTCCATTTTTTGTTGTTGTTGTTATTATCTATTTATTTCCTAGCTGCCTCCAAAGGCAGCATGGCTGAGAGGTGCCGATTTGCAGACCGACTACAGGGATGGACTCTGTGATACACTGCTAAGGGTGGGCAAGGTTGTTTACACATATTTTTCAGAGTGGAGGAGGGAGAAAGATCTGAGCAGGATAAGAGAAAGACCGGGAGATTTGAGATTGCTTCATAAGGTCTAAACTGTAGTACATCGTCTGAGCCCCATCTCTGAAGGCTCCTTGTTTATTAGGAAACATCAGGCGTTTATTTTATTTTATTTTATTTTATTTTATTTTATTTTATTTTATTTTATTTTATTTTTTCAGGAAGTCCATTTAGATCCCAATAATCAGATAGAAAAAATCCTAAATAACTTCAGTGTGCTTTGAGCTAAGTCTAATGTACTTGTTGTCAGGATAAATTAATATTAAGTCAAGAACTTTCTCCTGGAAAAAGCGGATCACTTTCTTGCCCAGGGGTTTGTTCACCACAAAGTACTGTTCTGCTGTGTGCTGCCTAAAGATTAAAGTGCTAAATTATTTGAGGAAGAATAGAGCGAGAGATTCAAATTGTTGTTGGGTTTGGGGTACTTTAAGGAACTATTGGCATTAACAAATCAGTCTAAAGGCTTCTGTGTTTTCACAATATGACAAAAATTCAGCATGATGGAAAGTTTTTGAAGTGGCAGTTTATAAGAGCATAGTTGTTTTTATGGTAAAGTTTTCAGGAGAAACCTGAAACTGTTAATATAGAATACTTTTGAAAATGAATAGGTTTTGGGGTTTTTTTAGTGTGAAATGATTGAAATTTTTATTTAAATTTGAACTTTTTATTGAAGTAACTTTAAGAATATTTGAAATTTAAACGAAATATTTCACAGGGCTGAAAGGGAATTTATTTTTGTATATAATTCACATTTTGACTTTCTAATCTTATCTGGATTGGCAAAACTAAAAAATTTTGATGTATTTTCCAATAGAGGAAAAATATTTCCTACATACTTCTTGGAGATCTTGCCACTTTCTCAGTAACAGCAGGCTTTCCTGCTTTCCAGAAAACCCTGAAGGCTGATTGGAAAAGAAAAAAAATCCTTGCTAATATCCGTCCAGAGTCTTTTCCCATGTGAGATTAGTTGCCTCATTTTTTGCTAGAAAATGAATAATAGAGTAGTAAAGGATGCAGCATAAAGTATTTATGGCAAATTAAAATTCCTCTCCAGGACAATTTAGATAATAGGGACATGGACCACACCTGTGCTGTTCTTCACTGGAGTGAACTTTTGAGGAATTATTCATCAGTGTAAGTTATTTTTCATTAACTAGAAATATGAATGAAGAATAAATTAATCACAACATAACAGGAGTTTTATGTTGCAATTATGAACAATTTGTTATTATTTGCTGCATTTGAGTCAGGTTGTGTAGTGCTTACACTTAATGAGTGGGTTCATGCCATTGTATTGTGGAATCTATATTGAGACATTATATTGAAGCCATGTAATTGAATCTGTTCAGGTTTGGTCAGTAGTTTTTTATTCAACGGTGATGTCAGACACAAGCGTATATTTGTAATTTGGGAACACCTAGAAGTATTCTAGGATGTTCTGTATTATATCAGCTGCCCTGTTCCACAGCCCTTCTTTACCTACTGTTCAGGATCCAGATTTCTCAAAAAAGGGCTTAAAAAATTAATTTGACTCAATCTTTTGAACCTTCGTATGTCTCTTTCTGACACCAGATTCCAAATTAAAGGTCCTGAGTGATGGGCTTTTTTTGCAGCTTAGGAACTATTGTTCTGAAAGCTAGAAACAGATGAATAATTGAATTTTCAGGTTTCCTCTGAACAGAATAAAAGAAAAATTAGTTAAAAATAGTTGTCAGGCTAACCAAACAATTTACATTTTTTCTTTAAACTGAAATGTAGATAAATTTGTTCTTGAAAAATGCAGTTTTAAAATTAAAACAAAAAATATGTAATTTTAATGAGGATGATTAGTATAATTTAGGATTTAATCCCGTACCTTGGTGGTTGTGATCTCCTCACATTATGACAAGAAGAACAGAGGCAAAAGGGATGTGAGGACTTTGTGGAGTGAACCTGCTTCTTCTGTTGCCTCACACTGTAGCTGCATACCAATAAAGTTCTTTCTTCTGTATTTTGAAAGGTGTGGCTGGCAGCTGACCACAGCAGTGAGAGACTGTCAGGCTACCAAAGCTCTTCCAAGTGCAGCAGCCTTTATCTCTGGTAGTAGTCATTGCAGGCATGAATCAGCTGCCTCGCTTGAGCACATGCATTTTTCCAAAGGCCTCTTTTAAACATATACAGGGAGAAAATGCATTCTCTTCTCGCAAGTGGCTAAAAGAATTCTCCTGGGACTGGGAAGCCATCTTCAGAAATGTTGCTGTTACAAGATTTTTCTGCAGTGGTTCTCCTTTCCTTCTGGAGATAATACCTTCTTTCCATCTTTTGCTGTTTCCAAGGATGTATGTCTGACTTTTCTCCAGATCCATGGGCAAACAATTAAATAATTCATTTTCATACTTCTGGTCAGGCCTGGATTTTTGAATGTGTGGCCATTCAGTTCTAAACAAAGAGCTTTAAGTGGAAACCTTAGAAAACAAAATCTTCTGCTCCCAAAAAAGGAATACTCTCTTTCATCTGTTTGTCCCATATTCTCTCTAGAGGTGACTACTCTTCCAGAGAGGAGTCTCTTCAGCCTTTGGCCGTGCTCCCACAGCCTGGGCAGAACTGCTCAGCTGCGATATGAGCTTCCATTTTAAAAGAATTTCTAAGCAAAAGTCACTATAGGTTTGTTAGAGGGATACCAGTGGATGGTTGAATGATTAAGTAACTTGAGATTTTGTTTGTGGTTTTCTTTATTCTAAATGGTTTTAAATATATTTTAATTTTGGCACTGTGGCCATCGGATGCTAAATCTTGTAACTTTGCTTTAAAATGCACTGACAAAGGTGACAGTAAGGAATAACAAAGATTTCACTGTCATGCTTGTGAGCCATACTATAAAAGCAGTCTTGCTACTGCGGCCAGCTATCAGCCTGCCTGCCCTTCAGTCTGCTCAATCAATACTTGTATAAATATCTTTTCCCAAGAGATGAACTGCCTTGTTCATTGCTGGAAGTAGTACCAGTGAGTTGTGACAGCAGGGCGAGGATGGTGGCCTTCACAAAAAGTCACCAAAGCAGAGGTTCTTGAACCATTTATACATTTTCACCAAAGAAATAACACTTTGCACTTCTGTATGTCCCTTGTAATAAGCGTAGCATCTATGCACATTAAAAGCCAGAGCACATTTCAATAAGAGAACACAATAAAAAGGATTAATGTTACTCACTTTGATGGAGGAAGAAACTCCTATTTCTAATCTTCATTTTGTGACAGTTCAATTGATTTCTTCACTGTCTGGTGTGGGGCTGGCAGCGCTCCTGAATTCATCTGTATTGCCTACAGCTCCCACTGCTCTAATCTCTTCAGGTTACTTTGCAGCTTGATTAGGTCCTGCTGTGTGTGTGTTATACCTCCTCAGCAGAGCTGTCACCTGTACATTTGATCACAGTTGAATTCCAACTGTAAGAAACACCCAACAAAGTCGTGTCGTGTGGGGAACAGAGTTGTTTGGGTTCCTGTTGCTATAGTTACCACATCTAAAAAGCCTTGGGAGACCCTGGCTGGAGTTTACCAGGATGTGACATTGCTTAAAAGTGACTTCAGTGTAAGGATTAAGGTAGATCTGTGAGCCCCTAGTGATCCCATCAGCTTTAGTCCGAGGTCACTGTTGAAAGAGGCAAGTGTCCAAATCTGAGGATCCTATGGTTTCCCATATTTCATTTTAATTTTTACGTTGAATTCATTATACAGTAAATAGTACAAGGAAAGGGCAATGTTTTCTACTGATAATTTCCTGCCTTATCTTCAATAGCATCTCTTCAGCATGGCACCAAGCGCATGTGCTGTGTTCAGACGTGTCGTTAAGGTCTTCATTCACCTTTTTGAATTCCCTCTAGAGTGGCAGAAATAGCTATGTAGAACGATTCAGCCCACTCATTTTAAGACTGTGAAGTGTTTTTGGGAGGAGCCTATCCTTTCTTCACTTAGTACAGTGAGAGCCTAGGCAAGTAATCTAGACTTGATGCCCTGCTGATGTTAGCCTAAAAATACTAGGTGTGATAAATCCCACCCGAGGTGCCCGTGCTAACTGGCCACTCAGCAGTTTCATGGACAGGGGCCAAATCCTGCCCCACGCTGTTCGGTTCATGCCTTGCTCTGAGGGGCAGAATGCAGCTTTAGCAACCTCCTTTTTTAGTTTCCCCTCTGTCAGCAGTAATGCCACATGCACCTGGCCAGTTTAGCTTAAATAATCTAGGATTAATTTTTCTTCTGTAATTGGACATTTAAGTTCCTTGTTCGTGCAGTACAGCTCTGTGCTTGAACCTTGTACCTTTTTAGAAGCTGGTTCAACATTACACTGCATATAAAATTATAGGAAATATAGTTGGAAGCAACCTTTTTTTTCTGCAGCAAGACCAACTTTACCTCAGCCAAGAAAGTAGGTAGAATGTTATCACTGCTTAGACTCTTGAATACTGCAACCATACAAAAGCACTGTGAATACCCATGGGAGGCTGGCTGGCAGCTCAGTTGGGCTCCATACGACTATAGCTTACCTTCTTCTTTAAAAACATATGTTCTTTTCAAGTTTCTGTGATTTTCAGAGCCATAAATTACTTTTCAGGCCTTTCTAACATTAAAATTGTTACCTGAAGACCAGAAATGATTTACTGAAGAATAAAAGAGTCCATCTTCATGAAGTGAGCCTCTGTAAATATCTTAGATGTAATTTCATAAAGGTAGATGGCATCATTTCAATTTTTCTCGGCTCAAGTGGCAGTAGGCCTGGCAGAGTTAACACAAGGGAGGAGATGGGATGTCTTACAAATAAATCCAGTTAAATTTCTATATGTGAATTGATTGTATTTTATTTACCCAGACATAAACCAGATTCTAGATAATCAAAGCTTTGGCTTGTTGCACTATATTCAGTTATTCTCAACAAGTTGTTTTTTGGGAGGCACAGTGTACACGAGCTTATTTCATAAGCCATTTTGTTTTCCTCCCAAGCCAAGCTAGAGTAAATAGAAAAGGTTTGATGTTGCTGAAAGGTATTCTGCTAGGGTTATTTGTCCTACAGCACACCACTGTGACTGCCATTCGGGGGACACCAGGGTACCTCAGAAGCACAAACAGTAAGGTTCGTGTTAGGTTTGACTGGTCAGTAGATATCTAAGATTTTTAAGTGGCTGTAGCAAAAGTTCTCAGGGGGGCGCATGGGAAACACCAAGATGAAGTTCTGGGCTTTGTTGTTGCTTTTTCTCTCTTACTAGTTTAATACTTTGCGTAAAGAGACTTTGTTTTTAAGAACTGTATTGGTACCTTCTCCCTTAAGGTACAAATTTAACTGTACTTGAGTCACCTTGGAGCAGAAATCAGAACCTTTTTTGGTTCTACAGTAATGTGGGTGGTGGGAGGAGGGGTGGAGGGCAGGCACTAGGAGGATTGGCAAGGCTGGAAATGGAACCGTTCTGGTATTTAGTTCTAAATCATATGTGATGGTCTGAATGAACAGACCATAAAGATCTTAATTTCCAGATGGGTTCATATGATGTCTTTTGTGATGACTCAGCTGATTAACAGGATCACCTAGATTGATACCAATCTCACTGCTATCTCATGAATCATTTTCCTGAGATTTTTAACTCTACTTCTGCTGAAGGTGAGTCTTGATTTTAATGCAACTTACAGTTTGCAAGAAGTCTTGAAACGGCTGTTATCTACGTCATAAGCCTCACATTTTTCTTACCTCCCCTGTCTGTACGTCCCTAAAATATTAACCTATTCTAAGTGGTACCATTTTTCCGGGAAAATACACAGGGCATTCTCATTTTGGAAATCAACTCTTTTTATGTTATTTTAACGCCTTCCCGATATTACTCCTCATCAAGCACTGAGAAAAAGTTTTTCACCATTTTGTGACAAAGCAGTGAGCATTTCTTGTATGGTAAGTGGAGTCAGCACATAAACAAACAGAGCTGTCTCATTAGTGTGTATTGTCAACTGTCAGTAATGGCTGAGAGTTGCAGCTTTGTGTATTGTAACTTACTTTATTCAGCAAGGGTAAGTTAGGATGCAAGGGCTATTCCCTGTGCTGCTTAAAAAGTGCCAGGACATCTTTAGCTTCCAGCTGGAAGAACCACCAGAGACTAGCAGGAGGAATATTAGTTTAAACACCTCATTTGAAGGTCAGAACCTCTAACAGTGTAGCAGAAGTACATTGCAGTGTCAGCATTGGTTATGAGCCCAGAGCCTAATGTAGGGCTCAAAACCATGACCTTCTACACCAGAGGCAAGAATGTTACCAACTGAGCCCATCTGACATTAATTAAACCCTCATTAAAAAGGAGGGCTTTTTTCCTGGTTTGAAATGTGATTTCCTCTGCAAGGTTTTATCATGCATATTTTATTACGAATTTTAGCATGTGGACTATAGACCCTGTTCTGATCTTTTGGATTCACTGTACGTGGCATATGTTTCATGCAGATGGGAAATAAAAAAGAGAGAAAAAATATACATATTCATTTGTTCTAGTTGTAAGATAGGTGGCTGTGTTATGACATTCAGGAGCAGCTCAAAGGGTGAAGTTTATTGTCTGTTACCACATACTGATATGGGGAAATATTCCACGTAGTTCTAATGGGGCATGAACACACAAACTCTGCAAGATTTAAGTTATATGTGAGTCCTCAGGATTATCCAGTTTGGATATCACCTGACAGTAGAATCTGGAAGTCCCAAACCCTTCCTGCTCATTCTCATGAGCTCCTCTGGGAAGCGTATTTACTTGCAAGCCTGTTTTACCTGCATTGTAACACACATTTTCCTTTAAACCAGCCAAAGCTTACAGTAAGTACAGGAAAGCAGCAAGGCAGAGTTCAATGTTAACAGTGTCTTCATTTCTAACAATATCTTAATGATTTATCAGCATTACTGAAGCTCTTTCCAATCTGGTGCTGCAGGGATCGGTGGTGTCTGGCTATTTGGATGCTGGCTAGAAGATTGGATGCTTGGACTAGTCCTAGTTTTGCCATTTATTCCGTGCTTAATCCAATTTCCCCATAAGTAAAAAAGAGGGAAAGGTCTTGAAACAACTTCAGAGCCCCATACTTGACATCTTTCAGAGTGAAGAGGCAGTAGTTCAGAACAGAATCACAGAATCATCTCGGTTGGAAAAGACCTTGAAGACCATCCAGTCCAACCATTAACCTAAAACTGACCGTTCTCAACTCCACCAGATCCCTAAGCATTCTTCCCTCCGGCTCTGGCGCTAGGTTAGAGGTCACTGTTTCCAGGATTTTCATGCATTAACTGGAGGACTCTACACAGCAGAGCCATGTGAATTCCTTCCAGCAGGGGACAGCACTTCTGCCAGCTTTGCTCACCGGGTTACTGCTGAGCTGGGCGTGGGGTCTGGAGAAAGCTTGTGTGCCTGGGATGTTTTGGTGCCTACAGAAAGCACCTGCCTTAACTAGAAAAGCCCTAAATAAATACAAAAACAAATTTCACCATATCAGATAATAGTCCTTTTAACAGCACTGACCTCATCAATCTGTCTTTTGCTCAGATTTTTTTAACCTATTATTCCCTCCTAATCACACCTTTTCAGTTTCAGATACGTTTATATTTTCCTCCCTTTTAATGATAGACCTTCAGTTCTTCCTTTCTAGTGGGCAATGTAGAGCTGAACCTCTGTTCCTGTGTCTTTTTCTGAGAAGACAAGATTCATCACTCAGGGTTTCTTGACCCTCTGAGGAAAGAAGCTGATCTTCTTCCCAGCTCTGTGGGAATCCCTAATGCCAAGACACACTTCACTGGGAAATCAATATAAATAAAAAGCAGTGAAATGTCTTTGTTGTGAAGCAGCCTCTTTGCATTGCTTGTGAGCTCATGCAGAGGGCACATCCCAATCGCCAGCCTAACTGAGCAAGTAGCAACACCATCGATTCAGAGTCCATCTTACTTCACATCCTCTCCTGCACATTGATCCAGCCTTATTCCCCTTCTCAGCTTGTCCCCTTTGGTCAATTGATTAATCATCAATATTACTCACCAAAGGCATCTACAATTAAACAGACATTAGATGACTTCCCCTCGCATTTAATAACACCGAGCTCAGTCAGGCACCTAACACTTTACCTTCCTCAGAAATTTTCACCAATATCCAATTGAAATAAAACACTGCTCCAAAACCCTGCTGAGAAGCTGGATGGTTGGACATTTTGTTAAACACTGACTTTCATCGTCTTGCACCTTCGTGCTATTGACAGATCATCTGCGAGCTGCTGTAACAGAGATGTGTATGTATCTCAGAGCAGTCCAAAAGAGATGTCTTAAACTGTAAAGGAACTAGTTCATATAGAGACAGAAATGTGGTGTATAGAACACAGAGAGGAGAATATCCATGTGAAGACTTAAAATCTGTCAGAAGGGTGGCTGCAAACCAGTGGCATCAGCCCCACAGCTGCTCTAGCCTCAGCAGGGCAGCATTAGCTGGCACACACTCTCCAGATAACCTTGTTTCATTTTGTGGGCTTCCCCGGGACCTATCTTATGGTATTTCTCAAGTCTGATCAAGATTTACCTGCCTTTCTTCCCCCATGGGTACCAACCACATGAGTTTCTGCAGCGGGGGGGACTGATCAGTTCAGCCCCCAGGTTGATGTAGTATTCTGTGAAGGGAGGCCCCTGTCTTACATTTGTACAGAAATAAGTGCAGTATCTTAGGCCTTGCCTTTGCACTAATTCAGGTGTAGATTATGAAATGCCACTGAACTTCTACCCTCTGCTCACTGTCAAACAGAGGTATTTTACCTTTGCCTAGGTGCAAAGGGCTATGTAAGGTGAGGGCAGTGGAAGAGGAGACCTGTTTTGCTCTCAGAGTGTATTTGAACACCCTGATGTTCCACAGACTGTTGTAGGTACATGGTTCAATATAAAACAGTAAAACCATTACTCCTCTGTAGATGCTGAAACTGTGTTACTGAAGAAAGAGTAGGATTCATCTGTTAACCTGTGTAGCCAATTGATACTAAAATACTTGAATAAATTCAGAGAAATAGAAAGAAAAAAAATTATAGATATGAAGCAATAAGACTTGTCATTATCATAGCCTGGTGAAAGTTTCTTTTCTTGCATGTATTCATCATCCAAAGACTCCCTGTTTTTATAAATTTCCTGCCTGGCAAGTTTTCCATCCACAGATTTCTAAGAGGGTTGAAGCCCTAGAACATATATTTAGTGCCTGCCGACAGGTCCCTAATTATGGCTTGATTAATCACAGCAGTGCCTGCACCTGTCTGTGCAAAACATCTTCATTTTTGCTTTGTGACCCGTGCAGGATCTGGGAATGCATGTAACAATGGCTCTGGAAGCACCCAGCTTTGTTTTCTTCCCTGCTGTCAGTTCTGCTCTGACCAGAACAAATTATTACTGTTTTGTGGGAACAGGGGGCTTCTTCCTTTGCTGATGTTTCTGGAGAGGCTGGTACACACTTGGAAGCTTTTCTTGGGAGTTGAAAAGGGTTAAAACCTGGTTGCATTAAGAGTTAAATTTTATACACCATGCCTTCCACAGAAATGGGTTCCCGTCAACCCCAGTGACATCGATGGGAAGGTTCACAGGATTTCCCCTAGATACGGACAAAATGCCTTTGTCTTTTGAAAGCTGATAAGTACACCGGGAAACCTCATCTGTCTTGAACTGCTGCAGGCTTATAGGGATATGCAGAACTGTGACTTTGGCTGGTTTTCCTTTTTCAGCAAATGCAATAATTTGTTGGGTTTTTTTTCCTTTTGCTTTATTTTGGAAAAGTTTTAAGGAACCATTAAGGGCAAAGCAGCCACTTTTCTAGGGTATAGGATGGGGTAGTTTGCACAGGAGTCAGCTCAATGCCCTGAATAAGGAGAAGGAATTCATAGGGCACTTGAGGGGAACATGAGACTCCAAGCCATTTCCTGCTGGGAAGTACAAAGGGCACAGAGAATCCAGTGAACTGACTGTGTTGGGAAGGGACTCAAAGGAGAGGTTAGAGAATAGTTTTCTGCAGAGGGTCCTTTTTTATTTTTCAGAGGAAGACTGAAAAATGAGAGACACTTGGAAGGGATCCAGACAGAACTGAGAAAAAAGTCTTTTTTATACCATTGAGATGAAAAGGCTCAACTGAAACTACTCTTAGTGTGGAATGGGAGCAAAACACATCAGCTTTCATCTAATGGGCTGAGGATTTGCTTTGCTATTTGGCAACCAAAGAGTAAATCTGGAGGAAATAAATTTGGTGGTGCTCAAACCAAAGTAGATCTAATGTTTTTCATCCTGAAATGAAAATCGGGAAGTTGATTAGTAAAATACAAAACATTCTCTCCGACCTTGGAATTAAATGTTTTCTTTTCAGGATCTTGTAAAAATAGCCAAAGAAATGAAAGGTTTGATTGACCAAATAGGAGGAGCTATGGCATGTCCCTTTTATGGTACATTTTTGAGACCCAGTCTCTTATCTGCCTGCTCCAAGAAATAAAGGGATGTCATTCTGTATACCTTGCCTCATGCTAGCAATGTGCTCTTGGAAGGGATGCCTAGCGTGGCTTTTGTTGATGCTAAAATTTGCAGGGATGGTTCTGGAGCCCTTCTTTTGACTCAGATGCACCCTAAATGTTTCCCCTCCCCTTTCCCATGCAAGAATGCCATGACAGAACAATCGTATTCAAACACAAATTCAGATATACATGGAATACACCAAGCACCTGCAGCTCTACAACTAGAAAAGTCTTGGTGCACTGTTACCTTCATTTTGCAGGAATGAAGAACAATTCTTCCAATAAAACTTACCTGCCAGCATTACATTTGCTTCCAAACAACATGGGCTGTTGTACTTCAGGAAGGGATTTCTGGAGGTTGTCAACAGCTCCATCCAACACACACTTGAAAAATGAAAGAAAGTTTCCTTTGTTATGGCTTTTCTATTTTGGACAGACAAAGGCACATTGTTATTTGGAATCTGTGAAGCACAGAGAATGTGCTCTGTATAGCATGAGGCGTGGATGCCAGGCTTGCCCCAGCTGGCAAACTGAAGGAACAAAGGGGAATGAATATAGGAGAAGGGAGGCTCTCTGTGTAGGCAGAGCTGTAGACACACAGCTAGAAAGTTATTACAGTAGAAGTCAGTGAAACAATATGCAGAAGGAGCACCAAGTTCCGATGGGCTGGAGGGGAAACATCATGGATCTTAAACAGCCTGGAGGGAGGGAGGAGGCTGTAGTTGTAGAAGAGTAAAGTTGTAAAGATGAAAAGGGCATAGGCAAAGTTTGAGTTGATATGACTGAAAGAAAGGGTCAAATATTATGGAGAAGAGAGTTCACTAAATCTTGTCAGCTTGCATGTGAGAAAAAGGTGGCAGAAGAATAAAAGGTAGTGCTGACATTGCTAGCCTGGGAGAAGGGGAGGGAAGCAGGGAGGGAGGAGAAATTAAGAAAATAATGGAGAAAGGCAGGAAGGGGGAGGGTGGAGGATATAAGAAATAAGGTGCTCAATTTTGTCCAAGCTGCCCTTGAGCTGGCAGGGGGGTTATGCTGGATGATGAGCTGAAGAGATTTATGTATATGGGGTAGGGTTGGAAAGGCAGATTTGTGAGTTGTCAGCATAGAGGTGAGAGTGGAACAGCAAGAGAGAGCCATGAGACAAAGGAAGAGAAACGAGCCTAGGCCAGGCGCTGGGAGATTTCCAACAAGGAGGAAGGAGCAACATCACCAGAAAAGTCACCACAGAGCAGGATGTTCACCAGGAAAAAAATAGCAGGAGAGACTCAGAGCCTAGTTAAGAAATGACTGGAGAGTTTGGTGTATGGAGGGAGCACGAGCATTTAGAAGTGAATTTTGGGAAAAACAATCAGTATTGTAGTTATTACTGATTAGATTTATATGATATGGGTTTGAGAGAAGGATTGACTTTGGGTAGCAGTTGGAGTTCATGGATTTCTGTCTAGGCTGGAGTATCCCAGAGGAAACCTGTACCTAGAGTCAAACAGGCCAAAAGGGAGGGAGGGAGGGAGAGGCATAATGAATAAAAAACCCAGCAGAACACAGACTATGGCCTCTCACTGCAGGTCTCCTCCATTTCTAATGCAGTGACATTTAGCCACCACAGTGATTGATATTGTCTGAAATACACTGATCCAAGTGATGTTTGCAGTGAGTTTTGGGCACCTTCTCCTCTCCTCATCACCTAGCACAGAGCTATGCGTATGACAACCAGGGAACCAAACTGTCTGGCAGAGTTTACTGGTCACAGTTCAGGAGCGCAGAGTAAACACGGTTTCACCGCTCAGTCTGTTGGCTCTTGCAGGGCACTGACTCCAAACACAGGAGTCCCCAGAGCTCCATTTTCTGTGGGCACCTGCCCAACCTTTTCTTGGCACCGTGAGATATCTCCTGGGTCTATGCAAGTGACGGATATGCCACATCTTTAGGTTAAGGCAGGTGTTAAAAAATTCATTGCAGAGTCTGTGCTCCTTGAGTCATGGACTATGGCTTGGTGTCCTTTTCAGACCCGGGGGGTGCAAAGCTGCACAGTGGCCAGAGGGTGTTCTGCTGTTAGGTCTGTGCAGATTTTCTTGCTGCTACACCATTGGGGTGCAGCTTTGCTTTGTTGTAGGGTTTCAGCTCTGATGCCCGAATGGGAGTGGTGGGGCTCTGACCCTTTCGATGCTCACGCTTCATCAGTGAGCAGCACAGGCAACCATCCTGTGAACTGGGCAAGGAATGGAGCAGGCAGGGCTCTTGGGACCTGTCAACTCACTCCCAGGCAGGGGTCTTACCCTGATTTGTTTGTGTTTCCCTGGGTTTCAGACAAGCTCTAAGAAGGTTTAAGGGCTCAACCTACGAGCATGTTGTCCTACTAATGGGCTCCTGTGTAAACCCTTCTCTAACCCAAGCATCTTTTTGTAGTGCAGTTGTAAAATGTTAAGATCTGCACCCTGAGGATAATTTACAAGTAACAATCATCTGTCATTTGTGAATAACAGATAATGTAATTTCTCTGATTCACTCCATGCACCTGCTACATACAAATGTATAAATAATCACTGGATTTTTTAATATACCCATCTTTTAGCACAAAGTAGCACCCCTCTTTTGAAGAGAAAGATTTTGAGTGCCCCACTTGTATGACTGGGAGAAGATGGTTTTCAAGCCAACTCAGGTACCACTTCAGGGAGTTAAAAGGCAAGTTTTCAGGAGCACTCTATCTAGTCTTCACAGGTTCCACCAGGAAATGTACACCCAGGTTTTTTGTGGAAAGTGAAAGCTAGGAAGGGAGCTTTCGGGGAGTCTCAGTCACAAGTTCTGATTGTAAGAGGTGCTGAGTGATTCAGCTGCTCTGCATGCAGTCAGAACAGCGCATGGAAATCACGTCAGTGGGAACTAGATGTCTAGGAAGAGGGAAAAATCCCAGTAGGCACCTCTCTCTGCATCTTTAGGTACCTAAATACCTTTAACCATCTGGCCTTAGGCAGTCAGGTCTAATAAAACGTTAGGCAGATGTAGTAGGTAGGTAATTTGACTTTGGCTAGTAGACAGACAATGTGATTTCAGATCATGTATTTTTTAGCTATTTTCAATAGGTCTTTTTAATTTGACTTTTATTTTGAAGCTCCTGATTTTAGGCTGTTATTTTAAACTTCTCTCAGCTGGTGACTCTGATTGCTTTTCAAACCTTCTATTTTATAACCTTTGTACTCTTATGCATGAATCTAGGCCAAGCTACCGCCTTCTGTTCGCTTTCCAGTGTCTTTGAGCTTTAAAGTAAGCAAAATGCAATTTTGGGCTGCTGGAGCTGAGAAAGTTGGGAGACACCATTCTTGTGGTTTGTGTTTTTTTGTTTTAATGGGCCCATATACACTGGATGAGTTGCCTCCATGTGAATTGTTCCCTACACCTATACCTTGTTTAGTCAAGCACAATTAAAATAAAATGTTCATAGGTTTTTTTGCCTGGCTTGGAGCAGGACTTGCTCTTGAGTGCCAGTGGAAAGCAAAGGTAGATGCTGTCACGTAGCAGGAAGAAATTTAGAAGGGATCAAATTTTACAGCTCTCCTGTGATCATTGTTCAAGGGAGAGTTCTCATGAAATGAGAATGAAAATCTAATTGATAGCCTGATTCTCCATGGCTGTGCAGCTATCCTCTCCTTCTCTGCTTCTAATAAATGCTCTCTGCGTTCACCCTCACATAGGCAAGAAAAATCCATGTGACCAGATAGGGAGACCTTTAAGAAAAGACCAATATTTGCATATCTATTATGGCTATACTCAGTGTTATACTTGTTTCATTAAAATTTCTATTTGGATAATATGTAAGGTCAATACTGTCACTGTTCTGGAAAATTCATTTATTTTAAAATTAAAGCTAAACGCAGCAAGTATGATTCTCCCCATGCCTCCACCTTTATAAAGCCACTGAGTTGACAGAGTAAGCAAGTGAAAGTAGAATCAGGCTCAATGTGTTTAGAGATGGAGGTCTGCTGTGTGGGAAAAAAGCATGCTAATTACATGAATCCTAATTTTCAAGGTAAATCATTTGTTATAGATGCTCTGAATTCCTTTTTTATATTCAAGGGATGGTTATTATTTCAGCTGGGTGCCTACTGAGGTCCATTAGCTTTTACACACCAGTTAAGGTTGTCAATTGCTGGGACTGAAAATACATGAAGAAATACTTAGAATTACTTAAGTATCATGCTTTCCTAAGGTTACCAGCTTTCAAACCTCAAGCAGCAATTTTCAGATGAATTTGCCTGTTGAGAAGGCTGAAGACAGAAGTTTCTATCCTAGAAGAGAGGAAGGGGATAGCTGCTTTCAAAGTTAGGTGTCATTGGGTTTTGTGGTCTGTTTCTGGACCATTAACATTTTTTAGGGTCAGTGCCTGGTCTGGTCTAAGTTTCCAGAGTTTAGACTCTATTGTGTGGTCAGTTGTTGTTTATAAGTACTGCTTAACAGTCCTTAAAATGGCATCTGGTTCAGTTCTCAGAAATCAGGAAAGGGGAAGAAATGATCTAGGACAGCTACTATGGAAGTCACCTTTAAAGTCTTACACAAATATATTAAAAGAAAAAGCTATTTTCAACATGTACCAAGGGAAAACGTGTATTAAGATGGATCTGTTTTATTTTTAACAATTCTGGTGTAAAATCATAGCTTTTTAAAGGTTTCATTTTGTGTACAGGAAACTTCGGCGTGTATGTTCAGTGGGATTGAAATTATAAATCTGTTTGTTAAATGACTGTGTGTGTTAAATAACCATAAACTGGTTATGCTAACTTTCACCCTTAAGGCAGCTGGCTTGAAAGCAATCAGATGGTGTCTGTTACCCTTATCCAAGGTGGTAGTGGTCTCTTATATGTCAAATGAGCTCAGTGGCTTTAATCCCTGTCCCAGATGTCCACAGCACAAAGAGCGGGATCTCAAGCAATAATCTTTATGTCAGTCTCAACAGACAGAGCCAGAACTACATTCACCCAGGGGAGCAAGAGGCTTTCTTGTCAGCAAAGATTTTTCCTCCTGTAGAAAAGAAGGCATCAATTTACATTCCTGCTTACAGTGCTTGGTCCTTTCTCCAGTGCTATTTCTGAAAAATCCATTCATTTGTAGATGAGAGACTGAATGAAGTGGAAGTCTGCAGTGAAGAAACATCCAAACCCACCTTTTTAATTCAACTTCAGATCCTATGCAGCATGCTGGTGGTAGGACAATGCTATTGTTTTATAGGAGGAGACTGCATTACAAATGTGGGATCCATCCCACTGAATTTAAGCATCTAGAAGTTAGCTGTAGGTACACTTTATAGTTAATGAGGAAGAACTGGTTTCTCCAGAGGGTGAATCAGTGGCAGATTAATTTTTTTTCAGAGCCAGTGGCAACTATCTTTTAGACCTCTAGAGCTAGGCCATGTGAATGCCACCCTGCCTGATAGAAATCTTTATCAGGGGGAAGACAGGAACTGAAGAATTCCAAGACCACAACCTGATTGCTGAACTATCTTCCCTTATTTAAATTCCAGATCTATTTATGAAACAAATATGTGCAAAAAGCTTCATGCACATTATTAGTCTGGGGAACCTGGTAATGCAGATGGTGTCAGAATGGGCAGCTCACAGTGGCTTTAGCTGTTACATTCAGAAAAGCCACCAGGACAGTGCTCAGCACCCTGTGCATGTTTTGCAAACTGAAAGAAGGCCAAAGCAGCAGAAACTTGCACCCTGCCAGTTTTTCTGTGCTGTAGGGATCAGGAACAGGTTTTCTTTACATGAGATTGTGCTGGACATGAGCCTAAGCTCATCTTTCTGAAGGTGCAGGTCTTTTGAAAATTCAGATGTCTTTTCAGATCTTGTAATCCGAACTCAGTAGTTGTGAAATTCAAGGCCAGAAATGCACCCTCAGCAAGTTCACCGACCACACCGAGCTGTGTGGTGTGGTCGACAGGCTGGAGGGCAGGGATGTGCCATCCAGAGGGACCTGGACGGGCTGGAGAGGTGGGCCCGGGGAAAACTCATGGAGTTCAACAAGGCCAAGGGCAAGGTCCTGCCCATGGGTCGGGGCAATCCCAAGCACAAATAGAGGCTGGGTGGAGAATGGATTGAAAGCAGCCCTGCAGAGAAGGGCTTGGGGGTACTAGTGGATGGAAAACTGACTGTGAGCCAGCAATGTGCGCTCGCAGCCCAGAGAGCCACCCGTGTGCTGGCCTGCACCCAGAGCAGGGTGGGCAGCAGGGCGAGGGGGGGGATTCTCCCCCTCTGCTCCGCTCTCGTGAGACCCCCCTGCAGGGCTGGGTCCAGCTCTGGGGCACCAACAGCAGAAGGACACGGACCTGCTGGAGCAGGGCCAGAGGAGGCCACGGAGATGCTGGGGGGGCTGGAGCCCCCCCTGTGAGGACAGGCTGAGAGAGTTGGGGGTTCAGCTGGAGAAGAGAAGGCTCTGGGGAGACCTTAGAGCGGCCTCCCAGGGCTGAAAGGGGCTGCAGGAAAGGGGGGAGGGACTCTGGATCAGGGGATGTAGGGCTAGCATGAGGGGTAACAGTTTTAAACTGCAAGAGGGCAGATTTAGATTAGATCTAAGGCAGAAATTGTTCCCTGTGAGGGGGGTGAGGCCCTGGCACAGGCTGCCCAGAGCAGCTGTGGCTGCCCCCTTCCTGGCAGGGTTCAAGGCCAGGTTGGACGGGGCTTTGGGCAACCTGGGCTGGTGGAAGGTGTCCCTGCCCAGGGCAGGGGGGTGGGACTGGATGGGCTTTAAGGTCCCTTCCAGCCCAAACTGTTCTGTGATTCTATGAAATAACTGCTTCAAATCTATCTGAAAAGTGCTGTTAAATGGTCATTGAATGTAACCGGAGAAGATACTTTAAAAAAATCAAACACAAACATTTGCTACTGAACTGAAATCACGCAACGTTTATATTAGGGACATGGAAAATTTCCCCTTCTCTTTAAATATTTTCAATGATTTCTATCAGCAAAAAGATTAAACTGGATAACATTTCAACAAAGTGTTTATTAATCTCATGCAAAGAGATGGATTTTGCATCACCTGTGTATATATGTATTTATCATCTCGTTAGAACTGATTAAAGTGGGTTTTGTTTAGCTTAGTAAGTGTCAAGATCTAAAAGAGGCCTGAATGATGGTAAAATTATATCATCACTTTAACATCAGTGAGCAGGAGTTGTTAAAATGGTCATTTCTTTTCAGTGCTTCATCCACGAGTTGAGAAATCCAATCTTATCCTTGTTGTAACCAGTATTAGCACAGGGGAATAGAAGAGGAACATCTGGAGGCAGAAAATCCATGGCATTGACCTGGGGAGGTCACACTGTGATACTGGCCAGGACTGGGGGAGAGGGGGTGATCAAGGTTAAAGGCCAGATTTGAATCCTGATAGATTAAATGAAGCTCAGAGAGGGACTCAGGGAGTAATAAGGGATTCCTAACCCTGCCAGCAAAGGGTTTCTGTAAGCCTGCAGCTTGATCGTTCTTCTGGGCTGGTAGATGAAGACTTTGCTGATTAGCATGCAAATGCAACAGCACTGTAAAAAGTTCCAGATGATTTTATGACTAAGCCTTGCTGCAGGGAAAAACATGTTTGACAATATGCATTAGAAAAGGAGAGGTGAATGAAATTAGGTGTCACTCTACAGTCTGTGGTTGGGAGGGTACATAGCAAGACATGCAGGTACATGGGACGTGAGAAAGAGAAGCCTGCAAACAGAAGCACAGACAGAAAGGGGAAGCCCCTGATGATTTAAAAAAATAGTAATAGTCAAATAAATGCAACTTTCTGCTTGGCACTAATGAAGCAGATTAATAAGGCTATTGGAACCCATATGGCCACAGAGATTTGCTTAGACTAAACATTGCTAATGAATGTTTTCAGAAAGTAACGTTTACACTCAGACATATTTCACCCTTGGAGTGGCCTGTAGGTGTGGTAACTGCAGGGTTTACGCATTAGCTGCATGAAATAAGTATTATTCCCATTTCACAGCTAGGAGAAGTGAACCAGAAGAGTGAAGACCAACGTTTGAAAAAGCCACTCTTACATCAGGGCCTTGATTTTTAATAATCTAAGACATTATTAAAAAAGCCATATTTTAAACTAGTAGAAAGAGGCCATGAAGAGGGTCGACAACAGAGCAAGGGTTAGAGTGCAAGCATGTCCTGGTGACAGTCCTGTGGGTGACTGTGGGTGTTGGAGAGGAGGTTATTTTGGCTACTGCTTATTAGAGCCAGCTCTGCTGCAGGCATCCGACTGCCCAACGACTGGTGACAGTCCCCATAGTGGCAGAGGCCTTCCCCATAAACACATATCCCTCTAAGAAGAAATAACTCATCACCTTACCAAAAATTTGTTTTTGAACTTACTGTTCAGTGACAGGACTCCAGCACAGGTTGTCTAAGTCGCAAAGCTGTTTAACTCTATGAGCTTTATGGATTTGACCTCCCAACACACTGGCTATTTTTCTTGCCTAGTGTTTCTGGAGTCCTAAAGGAAGGGCAGTCACATTTAAGTTCAGAATTACGGCCTGGCTGCTTTGGTTCAGGCAGTCAGATGCAAAAACGTGCTGGTTTCATTCTTAAATGGAGATGCAGTTGGCTGCTTGTCTGCTGAACAAACGTATCTGCAAAGATAACAGGAATAGCAGCTCCAGGCAGCACGTAGAGCCCCCATTCCCCTTTCTCCTCTCATAGGTTTTTCAGCTTTCTGTCTCCACATGCCTCCCTGTCATTTTGATCTCTGTGTCCCTACGTAGTCTTGACCAGTCAAGATAAATGGGTTTTCTTTTGCTCTCCCTAGAAACGGGGAACTTTAAGCCCTAAATCTCCCTGAAAATAACTCTGTTGTAATCTTTCCTTAAAGATTTCTAGAAGTTCTTGTCCCTGGCTGTGCAGTTTAGATTGAGTGTGTGATGCATATTCAGACTCTATTTTCTTTTAGCAGGCTTCACGTGTACTGCTGCTGTGGTGGATTTTTCCATATAGTGAACTATTGACTGAATTCAATTCCCTGCCACAGTATTAGTGTCTAAATCTGGTGAAGTGCCGATAAACATGAGCACTATTATGTTGTGTTAAACTGTTTGTGAGTGCAATTGTGCGTTTAAAGACAAGTTTCCTTTGAAAATCAGAGGCAAAGTATGCGTTTATCCTGAAAATTTGAGAATTCAGCTCAACACCAGCACTGAAATATGTGTGTGTTAATGCATGTATGTGCACATGTGTATGTGCGTGTGCGCACCCTGTCCAGAGATAACTCAGAAACACACCTAAAATCACACACCATCAATGTGAAGGGCAAGATAAGAGCAAAACCAGATGCATCAGCTGTCTCCAAGGCTGTGGAAGGAGGCAGACCGGCACAGCAGGTAGCAAATGTCTTTTTCCAGAGCATGGAAGTGACTGGTGTGTAGGCAGGCATGAAGGAAAAACCCTGCACTACTTTTATTGTCAGTCTGCTTGTCAAACTACCTTGTTAGACAGGGCCAGTAGGATGGAAAATAGACCAATATTTAGTTTCTTTTTGTGTGTATGTGTGAAGGCAACGATTCTTAGAAAGGGCTTATTACAAAAATGTACTTGGTGGTGTCAGAAATTAAATGTATGGGGTTAAGATAGAGAACCATACACATGGCAATATGAAGAGGAAGAGATAGACCTTCTTCTTAACCCAGAGCTACTAGTCCCAAGAGATTTGTTCTTTCCATTCTCAACTGTGCTTGATCCCTTCCATGGGAGTGCCTTTTTTATTCATGGAGGGGTGCAGGACAGCTGAAAGTAAAAGAAAGATAAAGTGACATGCAAGGGAGAAGAGAACGGGAGCAGGATGCTGTGTGTTTATTTTCCATCCACTCTCGCATTGCTAAAGGACAAGAGAGAGCTAGGAAAGGGGAATCCTCCAACTGTACCAGCTTTTGGACAGAGACCACTTGCTTTTCCCTGATGCTTGTGAATGTCACTTCTCTTCTGTGGCAAACTAATATTCCCCTTGAGCAGGGTGACAAGGACAACAGCACCCACATCATAGGAAGATTGTCCACTAAGCACACGCTCTTGGGTGGGAAATGATGCTGTGATGGCACTGATGTGTGTATGTGGCCCCTCAGCTGATTCAGGATTGTGAGTCTCACTGTGCTCTATAGACAGGCTGAGAAATAAAACATTTATCATTAAATTATATATGACTGAGATTGCCTGAATTACCATATCCCAGTGCATGGGAGCTGTATGATAGGAATGAAGATCACTCCTCAGCTGTTCATTATTGCAAAGGTTCCTTCCAGGGTCTGTTACGCAACTGGGGTTGGACATCAGTAGTTCCAGTTGCTGGCAGTGTTTGCACAGCAGCTTTAATTCTTCAAATATTTCACACTTAGGGCAGTTGTTGGACCTTTTGTGCTTTTGGTTTGATATGGTGAATGCATCTTTTTAAGAAGCTTTTCTTTTAAAGGTGAACAGTAAAGCAAAAAAGCCTTTTACTTAAACACAGTGGATAAAGCATTTCTGCACGTTTTCAGAAAGTTTTATGTTTCCCACTTTTTGATATTAGAGAAGTAAGTCTTGATTTTGCTTTTTTTTTTTTTTTTTTCTGAATAAGTGGCTGAGGCCATCACTGCATGGCAGCAGGTTGCAATGAAAGCAAAGACAAGTTTAAAAAAGGTCATGTTTAGTGAGATTGTTCTGAATTCTGTTAGTATATAATACCCACTTGCCTACCTAAGCATTTCAGTACTGTTTATCACCACGGCTCCTGAGTGCTTCTCAGACGTTAATAAGTGTATCCTTTACTATTATTCTGAAATAGTGTATAGCTGTTCTATTAGGGTGAGATTTTCATCACAGACAGATCAAAGAGCAGATTCTTCAAAAGTGTCGAGGTGGGAAACTGATAATTTAAGACTTCTGAAGGAAAAGTCCAAAGCTGTACATCCAGAGCCATGTGAGATTGTCACGTCTCTGTATCCAGCAAATACCCTTCAGCTCCCAAACCATGTAGTCACCTTCTTTTCTTCTTGCTGAAGCTTTAGAAGAAAGCATTCTCTTTGGGAAGCTTTCAGCATCCTTTTCCTTGACATCAGCCTGACAGAGTTTCTATTCCAGTTCTGCCAGTGAGTGGTCAGTAAATATGTGACTGAAGTGAAAATATGTCTGGGGCAAACAGAAGACATCTCTTTTATCATTTCCCTTGTATCTTAGAAAAAAATAATAATGTCTCAGGCAGGATTGCATGAACAGTAGGTTTATTTGCATTTAGCATTTCACTGTTGACAAGAAGTGTTCTTGCATTAAGCATTTGACCATTTGACCAGCAGATTTTGCCATCATCATTTGAAAAGACATGAACATCATTAAAAAACCCTCCCAGGTTAAAATGGACAGTAAATATAGGTAAGAGTTTGCACAGGCTGCCCGGTGCATAGGTACTCAGCTGGGTGCCCTTGTCACAGATACTGGTTTTGTATCTGGTTCCCCAGCGTGCTGTGGAATTTGAATTCTTCCCTTCACACAGCATGGACAAGCTCTCACACTCATTTTACTTCAGGCTCTTTTGCAAAGGCAAATGGCACTGCTGGAAACTAATCAACGTAATTTTTTACTCTTCACAGAGGTCTATTAGCAATCATTGCTGCAATCTTGGGCTGTAAATGGGGACAAGTGTATTCCTAAATTCAAACCCAGAAATGTTTTGTGTTTTCTATAAAATATTATTGCCTTAGCTTGTCTCTGGCCAGTCCCTTTTGGGGCTTTTTGTGTGGGTTTTTTTGCCGTAGACACTGTAGCTGGTTGTCAGATAGGGAGATGCTGCTGAGGATATTGAAAAAGCTCAAATGATAATGAATAAGAAAAAGCTAACTCTAATGTCACTGCTAGCTATTGTAGAAGCCTTGCACAGCCTCTTCTCATATATGTGTACAGGAGCAGAGTACAAATATTAGTTTTATTAAATGAGACACAGACACTTAGTTTTTATGCTGCCTGCCAATGGAGAAGACAATAATCGTTTTCGCCATACAAAGACAGACACAGCTTTTATGGTGTAAAATCCCAACAGAGACAAAGTGCTGCAGATTTGTCATGGCTAAGCTAAGCAAAGCTGTCCTTAGGGCAGACTTCATCTAGTTCTATTTTTGTAGAAATTTTGTTGGCCCAAAGTTTACAGCCAAAGGACTAGTTTGTGTTAAAGGCAAACAAGCAACTTGTTTATAGTGTAAGAATGCAACCTAAGTGATTTGCCAAATCCCATGAAGGAATTCTGTGGAGTAAGGGTGTCTCGGGTGACTGCAGGAACCAGGGATCAAATTTCCTTCTACTGAGTATTTATACTGAGAACAGTTAACTTAATAGATAAACACAGGTTTGGCTGAAAGTTTCTCTGGGTCTCAAAGGGAAGCCATTTTATTTCCATGCCTTGCCCTGGCTTCTTAGGGCCTGGGGGTAAAGGCTGTGGTTTCTTTTATCCGTGCAGCCCGACTGCTTCCCTGTGCCCATTTGGGTAGGATTTAAACCTAAAATGAGGGTGAAAATTTAAATTCTCATGTATTACAAGAGCTTGCCCATTTATCGGAATAAAAATTATAAGGATCATTAATTTGTGCATATGTAAATCAGGAACTGGAGAGGGTTTCCTGATAACCAGTGGTAGCATGTGATAACTCCATCGCAGCCATGCCAAGGATGAAATGTGTTGATTGCCTCCAGGGTTAGCCCTGCAGCTTTCATGCAGCGCAAAAGCAGCTTGTTCTGCTCACCATGTGGCACTGGAGCACAGGCAGGAAAGGTCACACGAGCAATCAAGATCAGCATATCCCTACTCAGGTAGGGACCCCCTGTGGCTGCAGGATTAGCTGCAGAGCCTGAGCTGACTTTAGAATACATATTTACTTTTAAATGTCCTGACTCCGTTATAGGCTTTTTTTAATTCATTAATCTGTGTCCATATTTGACATGAACTTGGACAAGGCTTGCTGTTTCTTGCTGTTTTTCTGGTTTTTGTCCTTGCCAGGTTTTTGAAAAATGAAAACAGGAGGAATTAGAAGTTAGATTATTTTGATAACATGTCTCCCTGCAGGAGTAAGGCATAATCTGACAGGCTGCTTTGAGAGCTTTGCTGATGGTATGACTTTAAGAAGGATTCTCCAAGAAAACTAATAGTCAGCATCTGCAATTATCAGCTTTTTTTTTTTTTTTTTTTAATATGACTGAAATATTCTAAAATATTTGGGGGTTTTAGAGGCATGAAGTTGGTTGGGGTTAAGAGGAGCTGTACAACTGACCCCCTTGCATTTTATCTAGAAATTTGATACATGGATTTTGATACACGAATTTCAAGTTGAGACTTAAAGGCCAGACAAAATTTACTCTCCCCTTTTCTCTTTACCATCCCCACAACATTTGAGTAAGCAGCAAAAGCACATTTCCTTCAGGAGCCCCCTCGTCCTCTCAGCACCTGCCCTGCCCGGCACTGGAACAAGGGGCAGCAGTGCCTACATGTAGTGCTGTCTCCAAGGCAGGTATTTCTCAGGGAGAAGTCACTGACCTCCTTGTTTCCTTAGCCCTGGAGATCCCTGAAGTCTCATTGCTGAGTCTCCCTGGGGAGGTGGGGGTGCTGATGCCTACCCTGGGAGAAAGATAGCATTTAATCTTATCTTCTCTCTCAGCTGACATCCCTGCTGATGCTGGAGAGGAGCTCTGGGGGCAACCCCCAGACAGCAGTGCAAGAGAGGTCCGTTTCAGAGGATCCTCTAAATGAATCCTCAACATTTTCATTCAAAAGAGACACTCCTGCTGGACAATTATGGACTGTGACTCTCCCATTTTTCCACAGGCAGAGAGCTTGTGTAAAAACTGACTGACATTTAAAAATGCCAGCAATCTTATTAATTCTTCAGTTCAAGAAGTGTTTCTTGGGGCTGTGTATGTGGAATACCAGTCAGAGGACAGAAGGATGATGCAGGCACATTGACAGAACCAAGCTTTTTACACAAATACTGGGCTCCTTTAAGTCTTACTTCTTTAAAATTGTGTTTACTGCGTAACTTCTGCCTAACTGGGAAACGCACCTGTGAAGGTTAAGGCACCTAGTGCTCCTGAGAGTCACAGCTGTATGAACACAAGCTCTTTTGTGCTCTGTCCCATGATTGACCTCTTTCTGCCTTGAGAAGAGCCCCTTCTGCAGGAATTAAAGGCTGTTCTGTCTTCCTGTTAGCACAGAGATGTGCTGCTGCTCTTCCTCATAAGCAGGGTGCACTGATGCAGATTACTGTCCACCAGTAATTTGAATGGCATTACTAATGTATTGCCCTTATTCCAGGATCACAAGTTAAATTCCAACCAGAGGACAGTATGTGTCAGGGATTTACTGGAGGATTGAAAGGCCAAGCACATTAAAGTGTCTGCTTCTTCATCTCACTTCCCAGTTTGTGATAACTGGCACTCCAGAAAAGGTATAACACTTGTCTGAGGAGATCTGGGTTCAGTTAAGCATCTGCCCAGAAAAAAACGCAACATTTCCACTGCTCCACCTTTAATATTAGCTCTGTGCTTAGTTGCAGTTCTTTTCTCTGCAGTGGAGGCAAAGGGAGGTAGTTTGGGGTGGATGAACTGTTCTGTGAGCTGCCTTTGTACAGCTCCCGCTGCCTTTCCTGAGAGCTGCTGAGCAGAATCTGGTCCTGGGCTGGACTGACAATGCAGTTCAGAGAATACAGCACATTCCCCTTCTAATGGCTGCTGCAATAGATAACTGGCATTTGCTGCTGCCAGCTTATTGTTACTCTTTTATCTTGAGGAGGAGAGCTTGGTGCCAGGGTGGTGATTCAAAGACTGCTGTTTTTCCCTGCCAGTTAAAGTGACTGGGATCATGCATGTTTGCTCTGTGCCAGATGTATATATATTTTGAAGTCAAATTTGTTATTCTATATTGAAAATCATTCTCAGTGGTGGTATATTGTTTTGTTGGATGTAAATCTAGCCATGTGCTGCACATATAGAATCAGAGCCAAGGTTACTTCACTTCTAAATCTCCAGTGACCATCCAGTAAATAACAGCTCTTGAAGTCCTGAGTCTTTTGGCAGAAAATGTAACTGTAGATCACTCTTTAAGGAATGACTCATTGCAGTAAGGTTAGAAGAGAAGAGGTTTCTCTAGTCGGTTGATTTGGTTTATTAATGCAACAGCTACTGCTGCATTAGCAATTATATTTAGTGTGTAGCAAGTGAAAAAATCAGATGCCTTCCAGTTCCTGCCATTGGTATAGAGCTGCTTTGCGTTGAAAATGGGAGGGATATATGAAATTATCTCAGGGTAAGAGGTTATGTGTGCATTAAGGTGACAGCCAGCATCATACAGGCTGAGCCATCTTTAAGCCATGGGTGCTGGCCCCAAATTGTGAAGACACTGTCTATGGGTTAGCACAAGGTCTAAAATCCTGCTTTTGAGAGCATTTTTTCTTTGACCCGATTCACTGCAGGGGAATGAGTTTCAATTTGGAATAAATTTTGACCCACATAATTGAAAGTTAATCTCACTTTATTTTACATAATGCTTTATGATAATGAAATTGTAACATGTTTAGTGTGGGGCACAGAGGGCAACAGTCTACAGCAGCTGACATTTTGCATAAAAGAAACAAAAAGAGGTCCTGAGTTTATCTGTTCAAACTGATAGCAGCAGTTGAGAAGATTAACCTTTTTAATAATGACTTTTCCTCTTTTATGTATTTTTGGGGGTGGTCTCTTGTAGGTATTCATTTGTGACACTCAACAATTATAGTATGTGCAGTATGGTATATGCGAATCGAACAGTTTACTAGGTCAAGCAAATGCAGAAGAGATTGAACCAAACAGGGTGAAAAAAATTAACTATAACAGAATAAGTGTATTGCAGGTCAAGTGCTGCTTGAATGAAGCAGTGTATTGGTGTAAGATGCTAGATACAAAATACTTTCCTTCTTGGGGAGTTATCAGAAAATATGCACTCAGTGAACCAGAAAACTGCGAAATTATTTAATAAAATTAATCCTCAGCTGTGAATAGCAAAAATGTCAGACTTATTTTGCATCTAGTTTTTCATCCCAGCAAATATACATTTATCCCTGGATTCTTTTGTCCTGATTTTAGCATTTGCTCTGTTGTACTGAATATAGTTTTATACTCAGTCCATGTTTTCTTAATAAGTGTCAAGTTAGCATAAAGAAATAAGGAAACATATTTTCAAGTAGGATTTAAAGCTGCAATATTTGTGTTTAGAAATACTTTCAGGTGTAAGCCAAATCATTTCATTACATATCCTTACAAATCTGATATTTGCTTTCTTTTACTTATCGGCATAATCTTGTGTTTTCCACTGGGCTACTTGTTTTGTGGAGGGAGCTCCTACATGGATAAGAAGTATGAGGAGGGATGCAGCTTGCTGGTCAGTGGATGATACTCGACCTCTGTGCCCGGGCTACAGAATGTGCGAGACTTAAGCCATGCAGACTACAACCTTTCAGTCCTTTGGGGGAGCAGGACCCCTATGGCTTGGGTGAAGACAATAGTTATGGGAAAGCTTGCTGCTGATCCTCTGGAATCTGTGGGTCTTCTCTGTAGTGCTGAGAAGGGAAGGCAGTGTCCCTTTGCTTCGATGGGCTTAATGTATTGCTTATGCTGAGGCTCATTCCTCTGGGATACGGACCTGTTCTAGCTCCCCATTTCCTGGTGCTTATCTGTCTGCAGGCTGGTTTGGTTGCTGTTGTAGCTTTGAAAATGGACCTGAATGTTATGGGATAGGTGTATAGGTGTTCACGCTTGTAAGCTGCACAAGAGAAGATAATGCAAATACCAACACAAGCCTGCAGAGGGAAAGATAAGGACTTTTTGGAATCTTAGAAACTGATATTTCAAGTTACATTCATTTACTCCTCTAGAGCTATGCCCATTCCTTGATCTAGAAGATAAATACATTAGTTTCTCACTCCCCTACCGAGGTGTCATAAAGGAGTATTTTCCCTAACTCCAGTCATTTTTGAAATTTTGAAATGAAAATTGTAACTTTTCAAACAAGTTGATGCTGCTTTGCCCAGCTCTGTCAGTCAGTCTCCATCTTCTGCTTCCCTTTTAGCTGTGGCATCTTTTACTCCCGCCACACCTTTCACCAGAATGAATAATTCAGTTCACTGGTCTGTTTTTACTCTTACCTCCACATCCTGTTTTCTTGTGCTTCCCAGGCCACCACCTTTAAGAAAGCAGTTTCTTGCTCCTTCTGGCAGCCTAGGCATGTCCAAAGTGTAAGGGACTTTTTTTTCTTAACTACAACTTGTTCTTCTGCAATATTTTCCTTCAGAGTAGCCAGAGCAATTGCATTAAGTAGCACATGGAGGGCCTTGCCTCCCCATTGATGGAAGGTGGCACTTCTGATGCCTTGCCTGATCCTGGATCAGAGCGTGATCTTCTTGTTAAACAGTGGTCACCCTCTTTATGAACTGCACACAGCCTGCCTGACTTCTCTCCCAGTGACTGTGTGCGCTGGATCCAGAGGGGCACGCCTGCATTTGGTACTAGCAGGACTGAAGGACTGGCAGCTGCCAGCCCCATTAACTCCTCTCAAGCCCCGTTCTGAATTGAGGTGACCTGTGTGCATGGCTGGATTCAGAACTCCAGCAGCAGGAGCTGAAATCATCAGCACTGCCTCTGTTCAGATGCTGAAGCAGCCAGTCTAATGTTCGTATTCTCTGTCTCAGCTTGAACAGCTCCCTTTAAAAATTCTCCTTTGAACTCCCCTCTGCTTCATTTTCCCTCAGCGAAACCATCACTGTGTTTCAGTCAATGTCAAAACACCTCTTGAATGAACAGAATTAGGACAGAATGGGGAGGGCGTTATTCCCCTGCCTCCACAGGAGTGGTTTGGGACTGAAATCATCGGTGCTCTTTGAAAGCTGAGTTATTTCCATGAAGATGCCTTAGGAGTGCAAATGTTATTAGAATATGCATTATTATTTTGATTTTCACCTGTCAGTACTGACATCAGTGACAGGAAAGGGCAGTATACTGGAAATACGATCTGCTCGCTTTTCCCCAACATGATGCAGCACAAAGACAGGTGATTGTTACACTCTGCTTTTACTTGGTAGCTCAGTCCCAAAGGGCATTGTATTGCTGGATGACATTGTGCTGGAGCCTCTGTGCTTGATTTTATTTTGAGTAAGTCGTACCTCTTTATACATAGATAATGAACCCACTGTGCACCTGGTACAGGCTGCACAGTATTATTTAAAACATGAGTGTCTGAGCATGCCTGAAAGTGAAGTTCTCTCATAAGTATAAGCTGCAAACCCTTATTCAACATTAAATCAAATCAATGTTAATTTGTGAACTAATTAGCATTTCAGGCTTTTTTTTTTTTTTTTTTTCAGCAGTGTGGTGATTTTGTATATAATGCAATGTGATTGTACCAAAGTACATAATTATGGAGCTGAATACATTGTCTCCTGCTGACATGTTGCAAAAGGAGTTTCTTTCAGCAAAGGATGCTCACTACATCTGAATTAAAATAAAGATACACATCCGAGTCCCATGCATCTGACCCATAGCTGAATTAAATTGATGTAATGTCAGAAACCAGAGACCTGGCTGAACAAATGGGCTGAATGTATATTAACTGAATTGACTCGTTCGCATTTCTACTTTATTTTAATGAGGAAATGGCAGGATATCCTTTGGTGTGAGACAGATGATAAGACAGGTGTTCTGAGTAGGGAATATGCATCAAAGAAAACCAAGTGGGTTAAGAAGAAAATTTTTTTTAAACTCTGAAATTTGAGTGCTGGAGTACAGGAACTGTCAGTACTTGCTCAGCTCTGTGTTCATTCTCACCCAGAATCCTCTCCCTGGCAGCAGCCAGCACCAGGCAGCTGGAGATGGTGTAAGAAATTCCATCAGTTCTGTAATAGCTGTCTCTCTTACAGCAAAACTGATAGAAGTCTTCCCTACATTTACCTATATTTACCTAGCAACAAGCATTTTAATTTAGGTACCACTACCCACACTCAAGTTTTCTTTAAAAAATAATTTTAATAATATTTATGTCCTTTGTGATCTATATGTTGTCTTTGATGACACTGACTTTTTGTAAGGAACGTGGTTAAGATAAAAGCCTCATTCTTACCATAATGCAGAATGCACAATCTGCACTGACAGGGCTGAACATTGCACCTATCTAATATAAATCTATGAGGCAGTAATGCAGCCTCACTTATGTGTGCAGTCAGTAACCTTGTTTTAAAAAAACAACATATAAATTGTAAAAGGTTTCTGCAAAACTGAAGGTGAGCATGTGTATATAGTTCCCTATAAGATCCCTGAGTCAATCAGAAAAATTTCACATCCCCAGATAACGTCTGCCCAGGTGAGTTACTGCTCAGCTGCTCACAGGAGTCCCAGTATGATTGATTCTTGTGCTGGGGACTCACTGGTCTCCTGCTGATTTTGCCCTGATGGAGGTGAGCGTGGGACTGTCGGAAGCTGGTTTGGGTGTTTGTCCTTTTGAACTGACAGGCTGTTCTTGCAGCCGACTGGATCAGGCTGGATTGAACAGAATCATGATTCACACCCTTCTTCATTATTTGAAGAATTAAGCACTCCGAAGTGTTGGAATTTAAATGATCAGCTCCAGCTGTCTGGGTTAGACTCTGACTGAGTTGACTGTGACAAGTCATTCTTCCGAGCTGTTGTTTTGGCTTGTTTTGTAAGACTCTTTCTGGGTTCTACTTCATTCCTAGGTCTGGGACTGATTGCAATTGGAAAGGCTGGAGACTTCAAGTTTTAGTGTAGTGTTCTAGGAATATGAGGCATGTTGGCTCTCTCTATCTGTATGCATTATCTACTGGTCTGTCTTTGAAAACTTTTGAAGGCCTCAACTAATTACAGACAAATCTGACAGGCCATTAAGTTCTCTCCGATCTCATAGAAACAGATTGCCTCTGAGAAAAACACAACAGTATGGGCTCATTGCTTTGGTAGACGTCCAAGATCTGTAGGCTACGTTGATTCTTCAGCCCTGAGAAATGCAGTTATAGGCTGACATTCCAAAGGTCCTGACTGACTCGTCTGAGGGGTGCTGGAAGTCCTGTGTCTGGGTATTAGCTTTCTCCAAGTCTTGCCTGTGAAATTTAGTTGCCTAGAGAATCAAAAAAAAATAGTCATGACAGCACAGCCACCTTGTTCTCTTCTTTTCTTCAGTCCAGCAAGGCAGGTAACTTCACATGATTCAGCCATACTCCTAAATCTATCAACATTGGCCTTACAGTAAGACAAACACCAAAACATATTTATTTATGAAACCTGTCTTTCAGTCAATGAATTATCTCTATGAAAATTTAATTAAATTAAATTGCTGATTTTTACTTCAGAAGTCTAAGATATCTTAGGAAAGGGCTAAAAATATGAGCTCAGGTTTAATGTGCATTGTGCCCTTTGTGAATCTCAGCCCACCTATTACCGAACTCTCACACTAGTTCTGGACGTCTGCATGATGAGATGCAAACTGGATGAGAGGAAAATTGGCCTTGATTTTCAGTTTTTACCATAACTTTCTTACATTTGTATGTTTAAGGCATTTAAAAGGTTTAACATTTCTCCCAGTTACATTTTATGGTTCACTGTACACAGTGCTACCTTTGTGCAAATACCCCAATATTCCAATATTTTCAATGCAAACAGCAGAAAGTTGAACTATTTAGAAAAATACAATTGAGCCCAAGAACCACACTAATTATATCCTTGGTTATTTTCACACAGGGAAATATTTCAATCCATGCTCTGTGTTTATATGCTAAAGATGTTTCTTCTTGTCTGAACTAGCAAATATACCTCAGGGAGCTTTATTTTTGGTTACGCATTTAATGCAGAACATTATTTGCATCACAGAAAGATCACATCTTCCCCTTGCCTATTTCAGCTTTTCCATACCAAACCTCAGGCTTTCCTATTATTTGTAAAATTGCTTTTGTTTCCAGTTGGGATCAGATTTAGAAATGGAAAGATCAGGGCATATTAGAATTTGTAGCTAGGGGAGAATTCTGCTCCAAGTGCAGAATGCTAAAGCATGGGGAGGAGGAGGGGATGCAGAAGACAAAGGAAAGGGTTTAGAACAGGTTTTTTGGGTATCTGATTGCTATTACCCTGCAAAAGAGCAAGAGTTGAGCACAGGAGGAGTAAGGGGCAAGAGAAGTATATTCTTAAATGGTGTAGATAATGATTTTATACCTCCTAAATTTTGAGGTAAATGATCTTGCCTGTTTGGGAAGAAAGCTGGCACTGGCTTATCAATCAATTAGAAACCCTCAGGACATATTTCAGGGAGAAGGTGCAGAGAAAATGTTCATTTTTAGATATTCATGGAGAAATTCTAAGAATGTTCCAGTTTGTGCGGCCAACACTGATCTGCTTAACCATTTCCCTGTCATCTCCCTGTTTGCAATGAATTTGTAAATTAGTTTTTAATTGGAGTCTACTGTTATTAGCAGTCTTTCTTTTTAATTCTAGGCAAATATCACAAAATGACTGTCAACTCTAGAGATAAGGTCTGCTCTACTTTCTAGCAGCAGCTGCAATACCAAGGGGTTAATTTGGATCATCAAGGTTTCATCTTCTTGCCCTCTAAGGTCTGATTCATAAAGCTGAAGAGATGAATTCAGAAATTTCCCAGAGACAAATGGGGGAGAAAATCAAGATATATGAAAAAGGAGGGTGGAAAATTAAGTTTTGTCTCAGTGTATGTGGTTACCAAGCAGGGCTTGAAATTCACTTATGTTCTTGTGCAGATAAGGTGTTGAGATGTTTCCCTCATATCCTGGGCCAATTTTCAATATTGAAACAGATCAATGATCCATTTAGTCTCCATCACTGGCTAATGCTGGAGAGAAAGGCAAAAATCCTTGATGATGCATTTAACAGATTCAAACTACAGAGATGAGATTGCTTCCAGCTAGTGTTTGTCTTCTGCCCCTAAAATATAAATACTAATCAGTCACTATTGTAATGCTGTTCTAGCTCATGTATTTGTATATGAAGTCAATGCTAAACATCTCACTGAGCTTTTCAAAGTACCGTGCTCTGCTCTCAACATCCCACGGGTTCCAATTCAGCAGGTTAATTAAACACTGTTTAACCACCACTGTCTTTAACTAAACACCACCTTTCTATTTAATTTAGTTTTGCTCTGAATAAGGATTTGAATCTTTGTGGGGAAAAAAAAACCCCAACAAACCAACAGCCAGAAATTGATATAGTTCTAAACCATCCAGCTCAGATCGTACAAGACGTAATGGACAGTGATGCTTGAATCTTCTTCTTAACTGCAAAGAAATAGAGGCAATGTTCTTAATGTCTTCACTGGGACAATTATGTTGACAGCATCTGACATGGATTTGATCAGGTTTTGCTTTCTAAATTCTGAACAGAAGAATTCTGAAATTTGTTGATCACCTTGCTAAAGCCTGAGATGTCAGAGGCAGCCTCCCAAGCTTCAGAGGTAACATTGATGCTTCCTAAAACCACACAGATGTGCCCTGTTGTGGAGACCACTGGATATAGCCATGCACCCTAAAGCTGTGGAGACCCAAGGAGCCTATGAGTCTATTTTCAAGAGAGTAGTTTTAAAGAGGGCCATGGTAAGTCACTGTTGCGGAGAGAAAGAAAATAATCTGTTCTCTGTGTTTCTGGTGGAAAGGATGTGGTGAATGGTGCTGGGCTTAAACATCCGCTGTGTGGATATAAACTCAAAGAGAAGGTGAATAGAAATGCAGTGGACTGGGGGGCGACAGCAAAGTGCTGGGTTATTATTCCAACCAAACCAAGACAGATCTAGGGCATTTCCACTGGTTTATCCACAACACATAAAAGTTCATTCCTAACAGAGGTGGGCTACGGGCAGGCCTGGATGGGTGGATGTGTGTGCTGGTTGATTCTGGCTTCACTTGCTCAGCCTCCTACCCTTGTGAAACAGCAAAGGTTTGTGCCAAGACTGCACGAGTGGGAGAGGAGGAGGAATGCTGGTGCGAAGAGGCATGAAGGGCACAGGAACACTGGGGGAAAACACAAGTCTGGGCCTTGGTTATTTCTACCACAAATGTTTTCTGCTATTCACTGTCTACTTGGTTATTCAGATTAGAGTCAAAGCTCATGCTTGTTCCGTGCAAGCATGGTGGAGCTTTGATATTGACTGAAGCTGCACTTGTTACTCTCCTACATCAGTGATCATAAATGATAAACATGAAACCAAGAAGATAATTAAAAAAACACAATTTAGCAGGAATTTCTGGATCTTGTATGTAGGGGCAGAAGAAGAGGTGATCAGAGAAGGAGAAAGAAAGGGCTTGAGTTCTTTGATGTATTTTCACTTGAAACATGAAGGTGGGAGGAGAAAAAGAAGATGGTTTTGTTCATTTGGATCAGTTCTGAGAAAAGACCAAGCTTTTGCATACCATCCTCATGCACCCTGTTTTATGCCTTAAAAATGTTATATGCTCTGCGAAAGGACAAATTTGTAGAGCAAACAGTGAGTATTCTTTAAATGCAAAATAGGCTCTTAATTGAACAATCAAAGCCTGGCTGCATTATGTCTGGATTAATTTTACAGTGGTACCAGTAGTCAGATAACCCTCTTCCCTTCACAAACAGCAGACAGCTAGTAACCCAGTGAGAGCTCTACATTTAACCTTTTTAGTTTTCTTTTTTAAATGTTGATTTCAGTCCTATCTGGTATATAGAACAGTCGCAAGTTTAGACACGAAAACAGAAAATGACAGTGCTCTTCTTATTTTTTTTTGATTATGCACGGAAAAAAATCCAGGCTGTTTCTTCCTGCTTGCTTTTTCCAACACAAAGGACAGAAACGAGCTAAATGTCTGCCTAGAGAATTGTCAGCACAGGTGTGCAGGCTGAGGGATAAATTCCCTGGGCAGTGGAGAGGGGAGCAGTTGTTAGCCGGTTTGAGATTTTGGGATTTGTTAATTTTTCCATTATTGACATGCTTTAAGTCATCAGATCACTTTGGTTTATTAGCAGAAAGAAATTCTCTCTGTTGTTTTGCTTTTTAAACTATACATTCCTAGAAATTATAAGCGTAATGTTAAGAGATGGCTGGATCTCTCCCCAAAGAGTTGATGAATGAGAATGATAAACTGCAGCAACGTGGGAGGAAAGCCCCTTCAGCTCTACCCTGGCAACTACCTCCAGGAGTTAGGAGTGTCTGGTCTACTGTGGTAGCTGGTTTCTGTATGATGGCACAACCAAGCTACAGACAGTGGTATGGACTCAAGATGTTGCCTATGGAAACAATGGTCTATAATTATGTTTTTTCTCCAGCTAATAAATAACTCTTTATCATAGGGATGCCCCTTATTCTATGAGACACTTCCTCAGGAATCTCCAACTGCCAGGGATCTAAATAACCCTCTTTCCATTCCATTTCTTAAGTCTAGAAGAAATAAATCATAATAGTGGTCTGTAATGTATTGAGGGAGGAATGCAGACACATAGAAACCAGGATTAAGTTCCGATAGCATCTAAGTCTGTTATCTTTTTGCATTTGCTTTTTATTGTGTGTCTGTGAATCCACATGGTTTCGTAAATTTTCCCTTCCTGATGCATATCTTTTTGTTCTTTGAGTAAAAACCAGCTGAGAATGTATGTATTGTTGAACTGACCTCATCACATTCAGTGCACAGCCTTTAGGTAGTTAAAACAGAAAGTCATGGAGCACCTGCACAGATTCTTGTTTACTTTAGAAAATCTTAAAGATCTAATAACAAACGTTGTCCTGCTTTATTTCCGAGCTTTCTGAAACCATCCTTGCAGAGAGAAGGCTGTTCGATGTGCTACATTTTGAATTAACAAGTTAATCTATAGCTTCTTGCTGAAAGTGAGGGGCAGCAATTACTGGTATGCATCAGATCACTTTAATTTCAGGTATACGGTCGGATATATCTTCATTGGCCAAAGAAGGACTGGGGTTTGGATGGACAGAGTGAACAGTGATTAGCCAAAGCAGCTCATGTTCCTTTTTCTCATGAAGTTTAATCAGTTACTTGCTTACATGACATTTTTCAAAAGCTGTTCATTACTCTTAAAACATCCTTGAGTGTGTGACAGTGCTGACTGTGTTGTCTGTTGTTGCTGCTTTTGCAGACAGGATGGTACTCCTTTATGTGTCATATCCAAGAAGATGCCAGTAACAGAAGTCCCAGATTCAGTAGTTTGATACCAATATGAAAATGACTGATGTTGACTTACGTAAATGATACAGATCAATTAACAAGAGTTTTCTGATTATTCTATAGCACAGGTGACCTTCCATGAACAACTGCAATGCCCTCTTGTGCAGAGCAGCGTTTCCATTTGCATTTTTTTCTAATTTCTTCCTAGCACAAATGTTTCTTGCCCAGAATTGTTATAAATCAGGTATTCTTGTTTGCTGGGATTTTCCTCACCTGTGGAACGAGAGTTTGTCAAGGTAGGGCATAGGCTCCCTCCTACCCCAGCAGAACATGCTGCTATAGCTGCATAACCCTCCTGCCTTTTCTCCACAGTGTTTGCAGAATTTCTCAGTGCTGCAGGGCATTTTCAGCTTCCTGTCTGAGTGCTGCTGGAGTTGCCACCTCATTTGCCAGGCTGGTGACCAGACCTGCATCCCATTATCCTTTCTGTCCCTTCCCTCACAGCATCCTTAGAGCTCTGCAGTTTCTAATGACACCCTAGTTCTATCCTCCTTTTGGGTACCAGGGTAAGTGAAGAAGAAGAGAAATTAATGGAGATGAAGCTCATTAAAAATTAGAAACTGCTAATGTGTGTGTTAAATAGTGCAATGTAAATTTCTAGGCATTATAAACAGGGAGGGCAGTTTGCTTTATCTTGTTTTACTCTTTTTGCACAGCCATGGGCTACTTTGGGTGCAGGGTGTTTCCCGTGGTTACCTAATGCTCTATTAGCACATGTCCCACTCCTTAGACCTCATCATCAGATGTAATTTATCTCTCCATGCCATCCCATTACTGAAACCCACTTACTTGAGGCTGAATTTAACCATTAGTCTATAAATTTCTGGGTTTTCTGGCTGGGTGAAGAGTCTATCACGAAAAATATGAATTATTTAGAGATAGAATTTCAAAAAGGGAGCAGGTAGAAAGCACCTGTGACTGGGAGAAAACAGCAGCCTTCTCCAGCTACAGTGTTTCAATTAGCATTTTATATTTCTCCAGCACATGTGAATCATTTGGTACAGAACAAAGTAATTTGGGGGTAAGCACCAGAGCAGAGGTGTTGTGAGGTGCCTTGGGGGAAGCAGGGGTGTTGTACATTATGGCTATGGCACACCTATGTGGAGGGAATCTTAGTGGGTTCTTTAAACGTGGAGTCTCCCTTTCCTGCTCACCCAGTATGTACTGATGTTGACTTGCAGAAATGAAACTAAGGCTGGGGAACTGAGTAACGGAGGAGCTGCTTGACAGGCAGTCAGTAGAAATTCCTGGAGGAAACTAAAGTGGGTATAGAAGTGAGAAGCTAATGGGAAACACTGTGCCTGCTAATGAAAGGGAAAATAGTGACGAGGGAGTGGGAAGGGGGATTATTACTGAAGCATTCACACTTTGCAGAGCTCCTGCTTTTATATTCAGATTACTTGATGATACGCTGACTCATGGAGTTTGCAGAGTTACTCTTTTCCATCCTATGAAACTAGCAGGTGATTTTTTTTTTTTTTTCTTTTCACCAACCATTTCCAAAGCTTGGCTTGCTTTGCTTATAGTAAACGTCCTAGTTTTAAATTCAGTAGTGTAAGGCATCCGTCGCTGTCTTTTACCCCCGCCTGCACAGAGCTGTGTGCTTTTTGATGTTGAAAAAGATATCTCACACAGATTGCAGCTCACAGTTGGTAATGAGGAGGAGTTATCGTCACCGTGCTATTCTAATGTCTCAGTATGCTTTCTGTAATGTGAGAGGATTATTACTGATGCTCTGCTGGCTCTATTCATTGTTGTGAATGAATTATGCTTTTAAGCTGGGCATTAGCCTAAAAATACCTCCAGTAACTTAAGTGGGGATTATTATTATTGATCATGTTTATGGTTGTTCTTAAGAACCCACCAAGAATGGAGCCCTGTTGTGCCAAGCACTGTACGCGAGATGCTCTCTGCCCCGGTGAGGGTCTGTCTAAAAAGATATCTTTAGGGTGGGGCCAGGGATAAAGCATACAAATGGGGTGAATTCACACAGCAGATACTTTTCTGCCAATGAATATAAGAAAGACTGACATCTTTTTCCTCCTGATACTCTGTTTTGCCTGAGGAAAGGAGAGCATCTACTGTTCTGGGTTTCGTGGTGTGGGGTAGAGCCCTCCCAACAGATATCTTAATGCTTGCCTTTATCTGCTCCTACTGCCAGCAGTTTTGTTTGCTCTCTGTGGCCTTCCCTCGGGTGTCACAGGATTGTGAGGTGAGGGATGGTGGGGAAGCAAAGGGAGTGAGTGGTACCATGCAAGTCCAGCTCTGTGTTTTTCTCTTCAAGTTTGTCACAGCCTTTTAATTCTAAATTATTGAGCATTTGAATCTGGACATGCTTTTCACCATAAACAGAGCATTTCAGAGAAGAAAGTGAGGAGCTGGGTTACTCAAGGCGTTGCCATTGGATGGTTTATGGGCAAAGCTGTTGGGAGGAAACAATGCCGACTAGTCCACATGCTTTCTCATTTGCAAAAGATTCAGTTGCTGTCTTATTTTTCCCATTATAAAATTGTCTCTCTGAGTTTTCCAGGTGGATGCATCACAAGGGCTGGAATGTAGCCTGACAGGTAGAAATCAAAAAGCAGCATGTCTTAGTGATGCTTTGTCAGCTGTGAATAACAAGAAACATTTGGGGGTTTGTTCTGAAAATCCAGATGCCATCCATTGTCAGCTCTCAGCTTCTGCTGCCCTGGACAAACCTCGTAATATGTCACAGGTGGAATGTTTGGTGTGCCGTGTATTTTGCTCCCACAGACATTTGCCTAATCTGTCTGTGCGGCAACTCTAAACTGGGTGTCATCTTCTTTCTGGAATGAAATCTCTATTTACCTGAAATCCAGAGGACAATTCTGAACATGTTCTGTGGCTACCAGGGTGATTTGTGCTTAATTCTTAACAATTTAGGTGACTAATTGCTTGAAGTTAAAAAGCAAACGCAACCTCTCTAGAGCATTATGTTTTTGCATAGTGATGCTGATAAATCAACTGACAGTGGAGGAGACCTGCAGCAGTTAGTCAGAGAGAGCTTGGTAGTGACCTCCCCACCCCAATGGCCGTGAAATCTTGGTGGGTATCATAGGTAACCCGTCCCTTTCCAGTCAGGTGTCATTTCCAGTAGTCTGTGAGCAATGACCTAAACATATGTTACTCTGGTGTGTGTGTGTTTGTGTATGTATATGTATGTTTATATATGATTTGGAATTAGTTAGCCTGAATATTTTAGGATGCTTGTCTGATATAGCGATATACGTGACAAGATATAGATCTATTCATTGGACTAACAATACTTAGAGGTTTATATAAGTGTGTTGTATGCTGCAATACACTTACGCTTTTATCACTGGGTATTAAAAAGTTTGCCATGCTTTTGCTTGATAGTGCACTTCTTAATATATTATAGAAGTAATATTTTACCAACTGAATATGATACTATTTTTTTTCTGCTTCTGTTCCTCTTTTGTTTAAACCTCTGAACCCAAATACCAGAAGGAGCAGATTGACCACAGGACTCTTCTCTTACTGTGCTTAGGATAGGCTGTATTCAACATTCAGTAAAGTCCTTCTATTTTAAAACCAAAAGAATACTTCTTTCAAGATGTAACAAAACAGTGTTCTTCATAAATTACATCTCAAGGAGCTAGAGGTAGGATGTTAATTAGAGTACCCTTTCAAATTCCAGTCTTTGGCTGAAATGACAAATGGGAGATAAAACAATGAAATGCAGGTTAGTGCCTTGCAGTTTCTCCAAATAAAGATCATTAAAGTTTCCGACAAGGCTTTGATGCTGAAGCGCCGTCTCACTCGTAGTAAACACCCAAGTGAAGCAAATACTCAACCTATCTGTCAGGCCATGAATGTTTCCATTAGCATGGCATAATTCTAATGCATTTAACGTGTATGTTTAATGCTAAATGCATTAGCACTTAATGTCAGGAGCTCCAGACCTGCTAGAGTCAGGGGGTTAACACAAATTAAGGATTGCAAGAGAGATTTGTCACTCTTTATAGCTTTGTGTTAGAAGTCCTAATTTCATTACTGCAGCTTACTCTGCAGGGATAGAGTATTATTTTTGTGTTAGGCTCTTTCTCTTTCTTTTGGAAGTAAAGACCAGTTACCCTGCTAGCATTTGCTCCCACAGTCACACCTCCTGATAAGCCCCACTGTAACATCATATAAATATATATATAGTAATACAGTAAAACCTGCAGAGTATGCTACCTAAGAAAATTTAGCTACCCAGTGTAACAGATTAACACTACAAAATCAAGTCTGTAATGCACACCTGTGGTTAAAGGTGAGGTTTTGTTTGGTTTATCCTCTCTAAAACCAGAACATTTTAGACTTCAGTTGCATGAGAGAGTGAAGCCAACATGTAAAATATAGCAACCCCAGCCACAGCTACAGGGAGCTTTCTTAAGCATCCAGTGAGGGTTAAGCAGCCCTTAACCTTTCCACTTGACCTCGCCCCTCTTGGTATTTCAGCACAGACAGTGGCACAGCTGTGCAGTGATCCTCACTGGGGATCAGCCCAGGTGAAAAATAACAGGGGAGGGGAAACTGGTACAACAGAGGACTTGGCTTAGAGGCTGGAATGAGCACAGAGGGATGGGCATGAGTTTTGCCATATTGCTGCTGATTGCTTAACTGCACAGAGCTTGCTTTATTATTCAGTGTGCAATGAGGAAGATGCACCTGATCTCTTTTAGAGCACTGCAGAGCGACATTGCCTTAATAGTAATTTTTTCTAGCAGTAGTAAAGCCAATGGAACTGCAAACAGAGCATAAAGAATATGCCAGTCTCGGTAGGGTCAGGATGAAGAGCTGTTATGTTGATTGACCTCAGGAAAAAATTATTCTGAAGGGTTTTTTGAATGATTTTAATTAAAACATGTATTTAGATGAGTGGAATTTATGGTAATTGGCACTTGTACGTCACCCTCATCCTTGAAAAAGTTTTAGAAATCTTAAAACTTTAGCTTCTCACGGTGCTTCAGTGAGATGATACTTAACGCTTCCTCACAGAAGGGCACCAAGGGAAATGTTTGCTCACCCGTCACCAGTGTGTCAGGGCCCAAGTGCACCAGCAGGTCTTAACTGCCCTGACCAGGGGCTTCCCTGCAGGCACCTGCTGCCCAGGGCTCCACTTCTGCTCATCCTGGGCCTCACTCAGCTGTGCTAGAGGAGGGTCCAGCAGGGGAAGGTGAAGTACAGAGGTAATGTGGCAGGAAAGAAGGTTTCATGTCACTTAGTTCCTGTTCAGAGACCTTTGCTCTGTTTTGCATGAGGGTAAGTTCTTGTGCTTGATACTTTGCTACACTTAGTTTTGCTACTGATAGCAGCTACATGCGCAGGTATACTTTACACGGCCTTCCTTGACTCACAGCATGTGGGCTAGGTCCAGCCTGAGGAATACTTCTATGTGATTTGCTTCCTTTTCCCCAAAGAAGGAGTAAATACTGCTATAAGAGCAGACATCTTCTCTTGCACCTTCCATCTCCTGCTGAGATCCAGAGGTTGATCTCAGAGAGTCTGATCCTCCCCTTGCTGCTCTGAAGGACTGCCTCAAGATCCCAACTGTTTATTTCTTTCTGTCACTACATCCCTTCCCTGCCCCAGTGTCTCCCAGCTGCAGTCTTGCACACACATGCACCAGTAACGAGGCTGGGGGTACAACTGTGGCTTCAGAGGGGACCAAGCATTCATCTTGCTAACTGAAAGGATAAACGGTGTTATTTCCTTTCCATTTTCAGGCATGCTGGGATTCTCAACCTTTCTAAGCATTCTTAACATCTGCTCCTTTCAGTGAGCATGCATTGTGGCTAACACACCAGCATATTCGTAGGGTTATGACTAGGAGAACAAGCTATTACAGGGAAGGATGGAGAAGAGTTATACAGCAAGGTAAGAGCTGGCTGTGGAGCAGCTCAGGCCCTGTAGAGCTGCACTCCTTTGCCCTGCAGCAGTTTGTTCATGTAGCCATACCCTAGCACTAGCCTCATTAACCCTACCTTGTCCTCAGAGTATGTTGCTATCAAATGAGAGAGTCCAACATTTTCTCTGCGTGGAAGAGCTTAAAGTGGTTTTCCTACACCTAGTCTGAAAACCAGCCGTCTGATTTGCTACGTGCTGGACAACACAGTGTTAAAACACCTGTAACCTAAGATGTATCAGTAATAAAACCTAAACTGACTATAGGCAGTATGAGAGCATTGAGCATTCCTCTCCTTACCTTAAATTGATTGCAAGGTATCATTTTAAATTAAGGGGAAAATCCAGTTAAAAATGTATTCATGGGAAGAAATCAGCACAAAGTATGTACTGTTAAAGTGTGCCTTGATTTTAAATTTTTTTGGCTTTCATTTCATGAAGTGTTAGATAAGTGGATAAGCAACAGAAACTATATGAGAAAGTTGTCTGTGTTCTGCATTTACATTTGGGTAGTAATTCCAGATGAGAAAGAGAGCCCTGTGATTTGACATGCACCTTGTGTTGACTATCTTGACGTATTTTGAGTCTGATTTAGTTGATTTGGGATGAGGTGGAAATTCAAAGATGCCAACATACAGGCCTTCCCCCTGAAAATCTGAGTGGTGAGGCAGGATGGATCTCAGGCTCTGCCATCAAAAGGATTGATCTAATGAATAGGAAAAACGGGTAAGTGCTGATAGGAAATGAGACAGACAGCTGGAGTTAGCAGGAGTTTTACCCTCATTCCCTAATGAGCCTTGTGGTACGTGGCATCACTAGGACATCTCTAGGACAGCCCCCTGCAGCAGGATGAAGGTAAATGTCTAGGATATGCAGGTGTGGGCAGGAGCTGTTTCCCAGCTGTGGCTTCTTAATCTCTGGAAAGGCAAAGGATTTCCTCAGGCCTGAGACTTCCCACTGCACCTGGCCTTTGGGTCGTGCTTGAACTACTCCTCAGCTGGCCAGCAGCTGAGATCCCTGCTTTCGCTCTCAGTTTCTTCTTGGACCTTGGGTTTGGTTTCGGTCTAACCTTGGTTCTCTCTCCACTCCCCAGGTATCTAGCCCTGCCTGTTAGGCTGCCTGGCTAATACCTTGACTGCAGTGATCCCCAGCCTAGCTGTCTGTGCTCTATAAAATGAGACCTTTTCTTCCTCATGCATCCCTGTTTTAGCACACCTTGAAACTGAAGAGAGTGATAAATTGAGCTCAGGCTGCACCTTGGGAAGAATTACAGCTGTCTGAACAACCATGCATGCAGGCCGAGTATTTTTCTCCATACTTTGCTGTTTTAAAATGACATTTGCTTGTTCGAAGCACTTATATTAAAATCATGCACCTCAGTAACCTTTGTTTATTAGTCTACGCAGTATTTGTAAGCTCCAATCGTAATACATTTTCCTGTGGGGTTTGGCACAGTCTTCCTTATATTTGTTGAAATATTCGAACATTGTTTGGAAAAAAGGAAAAACAACCCACCAAAATCTGGTAAAATTCCTGATTTCTTCGATACTGTACCAACTATATAAATAGTCATCTATATCTCAGGGGTTTTTCATCTGTGAACTCCCCAGTATAAATTTCAATAGCCAAATTTAGATCTCAAAACAAAAACAAATGGCTTGCTGTTTATAAAAAGCATATATTTGTGTTGTAAATGAGTGTAATGGATGTAATCCAATAACACTACTATTGTCAGGATCGCTTTCTTTTTGCTTATTAAAATTACATATAAAATAGATTTATAGCTGCCTATTTCTATACTCGGGCAAACTCTGGCATTTCACTAGCTGTGCCTTTGATAGCTAAGACTTCTGTAGATGTTTTCATGCTTTCTTTGTGGTTAGTGGAAACGGGAACTGTTTATTTTGAAGGTTCTTATTTTTAACATCTGCAGTTAAAACTGTGCCTACTCAGTTATGTCAGTGACACAGTTGTCATTTATTAAAAATACATATGGATCGAATGGAAACATACATATAGATTAATGGAAACTTTCATTTATTTTTTTTTTATACTTGGAGCAAATATTCTGACTCCAGGATGAACTTGACTTCTAAAACTTGAATTTGTTGGATGGCCAAGAAAACACTGTTATGTGTGACTTTACTGATGCTTGCTTGTACTGTCACAGCTACCAGTGATGCACGTGCTTGGCATCACCAGCTCTTCCAAGGGTGCCTCCCTCATGGGCTTCTCTGTCCTGCTGGTTGCTGATGGCACTCTTGGGTGCTGCTGTTTGTCCAAGGACTAATAGTGGGGAGCAGACTGCCTTAAACTTGTCCAGACACTCAGCTCAGCTTGAAACCAGCTTAACAAACCTTTATTCAAGTCCATGTGATAGAGAGCAAACATAACCCTGGGGACTTGGGATCAAGCAGATGGAAAGGAGTTTAACCCCCAAACAGGTCCAGCTAGAGTTCCTCTTTATGCAGCATAATCCTCTTATGCATCTACCTATTTCTTATCTCGCTAAGTGGTCGAATATTTTATTTATTTGCAAAGTGTGCATGCAGGCTTCATTTATATTGCATGCACTGTGTGTTCAGTGCATGCTGTATGTCTTTCTGTGCTGCGGTTTTACGCTTTTCAGCCTAAATCTCTTCATCCAGACGACATCAGAATTCCTTGTACAGGCCTTTATTAGTCCTTGGACAGCTGGTGTTCACCTTGCTAGCCTGTCCTGCAGCTGTTGGTCAGTCAATCTCAAGCTCCCCTTTTTTCCCCAGCTGCACACTACCATGATTACACTGCATATTCTTAAGACCTTCATAGAATTGTTCTAACCAGGACTGACCCAAAGAAATGGTTGGGACTGTTTTCTGCCCTGTTTTCAATAATCTGTTTGCAGCACGTGCATCTTTGTACGCACAAGTCTTTTTTTGGGGTCAAGACCTCACTGGTGTCTTCCAGGTTCATCCAGCATCAACTTGAATGAATTACTGCTTTGTGCAATCACTAAACAGAGAAGGTAGTATGTTCTGGCAGAGCAGAACCTCATGGGCAGTAATTAGACTTAGCATCTGTAAATTACTTTGCAAGCCACATCTGAAAGGTGCCAAAGAAGCACCTCTACAGGGATTATTAATGCATACAAATAAAATGAAATTTTGAATGCTAAATAACTAAACAAAATCCAAAGACAGATATTAAAGGTATTCTAGAAAGGCTATAAATCAGTTGCAGCCAATAGGTTGGAACAGTGTGGAAGCGCTAGGAACACATCTGTCATCAGGGTAGCTGTAGCAACCTTATTTCCTGACTGCAGAAAGAGAAGCTTTGATCACAGCTGTCACTGAAGCACTAATTTCTTAAAAAAAAAAAACAAACCACCACCACCAAAAAACCCAATATAAGTTTAAAAAGAATGGAGCTTTATGACTTTGAAAATTTGTTTCAAATGTTGACTTTCTTTCTTAGTAAAAGGTGTTACTTAAGGCCCCTCAGATTTTAAACTTGTAAATTTATTTAATCCTTTTCTTCTTGCTTACCTGTTGACCTCATTTCATCAGCCATCTAAATGTAATATTTCTTTAATTAGTGACTAACACCAGGGAACTGGAACTGCTCGGATTGTATTACATAGTGCTGTAAATCAGGTCAAAACAGTACATGGATACAGAAAAGAAATTCTGCTTGTCAAGTGGATATTTACCCTGATGTTTTAATTCAGGTCAGTGGTAAGCTTTTAAGGTAATCTCTCATTCACTGCACTGGGGTTCTTGGAGTGCACAAAGTGGATTTCTTTAGTATGAAACTAAGTCAGAAGAGATGCTCCAGAAGTGCACCTAATCTGTCTGCTAATGGACACTTAGCCCACTTAAATCAAGCTCAGGCTAGTCTGAAATAACTCCCCCCAAAACCAGAGCCCTCAGCGTAGCTGCTGTGCTCTGCAGATCTGCTCCTGTCACACTCAGGCAGCCTTAATTCCTGTATTGGATGCTCTGCCTTTACTCTCCACCTGGTAAAGAAGGTGTTAAGATTGTGGGATTTAATTTTTTTTTTTTTTTTTTTTTTTTTTAATTAAGGATGTGCTATGAACCTGTAACGCTTTTATGGCATTTCAGCCCCATGTGAAAAGGGAGCAACGAAGGCTTATGGTTAGAGAAGAGAGAGGGGAATAGGCCTGTGTTTATTCCCCACTCCATTAGCCCTGGAGAAGTCCAAAGCATCGTAAGTGGAGGCAGAAAAGTCCCACTGTGAGGAATGTATGATTGTACTTCTTTCCTTCAACTTGAAGTGGAGAAAAATTATTTAAGAGCTGTCTGTGAAAGTAGACATAGACATAAAGATAGACATAAAGAAATCATTCTAACACCACTGCTTCCTAAAGGGAACTGGGAGCTGGGAGTGAGTGCTTTAAGGGATCCTATAAAGTGATGTTTGGTTTTGAAACCGTTCTTCAAACTCCTCTGCATTTTTGCCAAGGCCTTGCATAATAGTGCATCCATAATAAATGACATCTTGGTGGAATAATACCAGATCAAGTGATCGGCTTTGGTTGTAACTGTTGCTTCTAGATACAAACCACCTACAGCTGTACATGGAATTGCACCCATTGTTTGTGTGAAGTTTGTGTGGTAACAGTGATAAATGCAAAGATAAGCGTTATCCTTGCTGCATCCATTAGCTCATGTTACTCCACTAAAGCATCTTGAGAGAAAAGGGTAATTCATCTATAGGAACAAACTTGGTTAGAAGCGTGGAGAAATTGGCCTGACTTCTGATCTGACTTGATGTAACTCTGCGACCCCACTTCTTGTGCAGCTGCAGCCGTTATGCCTGTACGGGCAGGTGTCTGCTGTCTCTGCTCATTCCCTGAGCTGGGTGGCCGTGAATCAGTGCTGCTTGTTTGGACACATGAGGCCACAAACAACCCCTATCCCAGAAAGTCCTGTCTCTCCTCTGAAGGCTTGACCCAACACTGATTCACATCTTTGGGGCTGGTTGGCCCCTCCAGGCTTGGAGTGCAGGAAACACTGTCTGCAGCTGAGAGTGTGAGCATGTAGAAGCTGAACTGGAACCCAAATTTAAGCTGGAGCCTTGTCTGATCCTGCCTTAGTTTGATATATTAACAGAAAAAAATGTGAGAGATCAATATATTCCTCCTTTATGGTCTTCTCATATTTGATTCTGTGTTTTAGCCCAAAAGTAATTAGAAGGGGAGGGACCATGTGTTTAGATTTAAAAAACCAAACAAACAAGTTGAAACAAAAAAAAGATGTTCACATTATCTGTCTATCATCATCTCTGAAAGAAACAATTTTTAAGCCTTCATGTCAGGATGTCAAATACAAATTTTCTAAAAAGTAATTCACTGCTCTGGTTATTCAGAGATTTCAACTACCGCGTGTAAATGCAGGAAGTGTGAACAAATTGCTGCATCATATCTTTGTTAACAGTTTGCTACTGGATGAGAGAAATGACCTCCTTCAAGGTTTGGTTTATTTTGATACTTTGCTTATCTCTGTAGACTTGCAGGTGAGCATCAGGCTGAGACAGAATTAACTGTGCTTGTTAGCTAGAAATACATGAAATAAAGAATCACTTGCATTTATAAATGTTGAATTCACCCATATTTTGAATGTTGATTGGCTCTTGAGAGTATGTCAGAATAAGGAGATAAATGTTTGGAAATAGTGAAATCATTATCAGTAGAATGAATGGTATAAACCAAGATACTACACGGGAGAAGGGTAGAAATGTGTGATGGTGGTTAAACAAAGCTGTTTGCATTTCTGCTTGGAGGTAAGGAAGTGTTCAGGGGAGTGAAGACCTATATGAGCTGGTTTTGTTCCAGTACTTAAGATTTGTCTGTGGCTTTCTTTTATTATTACCATTCTCAAATGATAATGATGAGAGGTATTAGGATATGTTGTTCTGAATAGAGATTTCAGAATCCGCAGAAGGAATTTTCTCCTGGATATTGTCTTGAACTCAGGACAGTTCTGGGTAATGTGTTAAGTGTTTCATCTCTTATCAGGATGTCAGATCTACTAAAGAAAGCACATGTCTTCTGGATCTGAATATGTGTGAATCCTAGATAATGCTACAAGTGAATAAGTGTAGGAAAATCCATCTTAAGTGACATCTCATTTCTGTCTTTCACTTAGTGAAAGCTAACAATAGGCTGAATAAGGAGCAGATGTAAGCTCAGATATACTGTGTTGGTACTTACAATGCTTATTCAGTGGTACCAGTGGCCTGAATACATGAAAGCTCTGAAAGATCTTCTGAATAATACCCATGCAGGTTAGCTGATACTGTATCCTCAGAACAGGACTGGGAGCGGAACAGCTTGAAGACGTCAGAATTTCAGACTTCCAGTGCTGGTGCACCATTGGCACTGAAGGATTTAGGTTTCTTTGGTGGGGGGAAAACCAGAAAAAAACAAATTGGAACCTCATCCCATTCCTGTCCCAGAACAGCTAATATCCTGACTGACTGTTGGCATAACAGAATTTGTTTTGACTATTTAATTTTTTTCTGTTGCTGGCAGTGGGGTGGGATCAGGGAGAATTACCAATTTGAAAAGATTATAAATCTTTTAGCTTCACAAGTATCTGCTATTGTATGAACCACTCTGGTGGTTGATTTGCAAATGGTAAAAGCACTGATCTGGGGAATTTAGTAGCAGAGATGTGTAACGTTAATCTCACGTCTCCTTCAGTGTATCATTATCACACCAGTCTGATGCAGCGTGGCTAATGCTTTGAACTAACTAGGCAATCACGTATTATGCTGCCACAACCACAACTCAAAATACAGATCCATGTCTAATAACAGTAACTACTTTCATATATCTTACACGATATGTTTCTGGGTTGTAAATACTGGCTGGAAGATACAGGTTGGGGAGAAGGGAGTGAAATTTTCTTTGAGAAGTCTTTTTTTGTTTGGTTGAACAAAGGGGTTTAGCAAACACTGAGAAGGGGAAATTGCCTTTCCTCTGAAGATTAGAGAAGTCAGCATTTGTTTAAGCAATCTATCGTGCCATGCTGTAAAACCCCTGTGCCTTTCAATTGAAAGAAACCGAAAATGAAGGATTTATGCTTTAGGATGTACTATTCCAATGTCTACCTGCTGTTACAGAACTACAGACGTGACTGTATTTCCAGTGGTGAATCCTGACGTTCTTTTTAAAGGCAATTAAGGAGAGAGTTTTGTGGGGCATATCTGGAGAATCTAAAATATTGAAACTGTTACCATACTGCCCTCTAAAACATCAAATGCCCTTGGTCAGGGCTTGGTCCTTGAGCCAGAGACTACCTTGTAGGAGCAGGTGAGTGTCCTCCATCACAGGGGCACGTGTGGCGATCCCAAAGCCAGGGAGCTCCTTTGTCTCTGTTCAGAGGTGCCAGTGACTGCAAACTTGACTGGAACTGTTGCAGCCAGGAAAAGGGATTTTTCTGAGGTGCCAGAACAGGGAGGAGACACTTCCCGGCTGACAGCAAAGCACCCTGATTAGAGGGTGCCTCAGCAGTCTCTCTCCCTGCTGCAGGCTAGGAAAGGGGGTTCTTGCTGATGTTTTTGGTTTTTTTCTGTCTAGAAGAAGTAGGAGCTGGAGAAGCAGTATACAGAGCTTTCATAACTGACCCTATTTTGAGTGGGATGCTGGACTATATAACCTTCTAAGGTCCCTTCCAGCATGAACTATCCTACATCCCAATGAAAAAAATAAAAATCACTTGGGGACCCTGCCTGCGAGCCTCTTCCCTCCTCCTGACATTTTTCCTTCTGCTGGTGTGGACATTAGAAGCTCTACAGGAGCAAAGTTTCTGTGTTAACCTGAAGATCTGGCCTTGCTTGAAATACTCAGCCTTTCTTTATTTATCATTATTCTAAATGAGATGCAGAGCACAACTGAACCTCTACTCTGTCATAAAAGATCACTTGGATTTCTGAAAAGATCTTGAAATTCAGAATATGCTGAGTTCATGCTGCCTGGCTCCCCCTGTGAATATACATTAAGGCTGTATTGTATGTGCAGAAGGACCTTGCTCTGAGTTTGTCTTTAGGGTTTTCATTTCAATTGGCTTGCTGCTGAATAGTTCTTCCTTTTTTTTTGGTTCAAGTCTGGGAGGGAGGGTTATTTGGTAAGTTTAGCAATAGCTGTGTAAGCTTTATTTTTACTTAGCTGTGTTATTTCTTTCTTATGACTGTTGCAATCGCCTGCCATCTGGGGGCTTCTGGACCTGCTTCAATAAATCGTATTCTCTTTTTCCTGTTGCTCTGAGGGTTTGCAGAAGGAGGGGAAACTGGATGGGTTATGTAGTGGGCTGCAAGCTGTGGAAGGAGCATTAGGCATATTTTGCTTGTTTGTGCTTTCCATTGTCATGGTAAGTCACCACAAATGACAGCCAAAGAGGAGATCAGCAGCTAAGAAATTTTTATTTGACGAGTTGATACAATGAGAACATGGAGCTGCTCACCCCCCATGTTGCTTTGCCTATAGCAGAGCATTGTTGCTGACGTGTGTGTGCTTTTCGATAGATCAAAATGTTGTCAGGAACCAACCTTGAAAGTACTAAGTAGTGCCTACCAAAAATGGCACCTTCTGGAGGTGCAGTCATCAGGAATTGCTTTGGAGAGAAGTTCCCAGGAGACCTACTTGTATACTATAGTCATATGCTGCAGGAAAATTCTTGCTGCGGAGTCCTTTCTTCTAAAATTCACCTCTTTCCACTTACGCATTGCATCTGTGTTTTTTGTAAAGTGTTTACACCTTCCTTAGAAGTCCTTATTTATAAGTTTCTGTGTGAAACCTCAATGTTTTGTACATCGAATTTCTTTCCCAAGAGACTGCAGAATGACTCAGACCAGCAGCCTTCTGTGATTCCAGCGTCTGTATTTATGAGCTAGAGGATGCCTGTGATGCAACATTTCATTTTACTTTGCTTTTTGTTTTATATACTTATTTTCACTTGGCGTATTACTCATTCCTCCCTTTCTGTAAATATACCGTTGGTGTAGATTGCCTCAGCCCAATTTTTACTTTCTTTGCTTTTTTGCCCCAGCTGATGGTCCCGCTCAAATAGTTTATTGCCCTTACAGTCACTTTTGGTTGAACTGGTACATCGTTGTTCTATCAGCAATTCTCAGTTTCTGAATTGCTGTGTTTAATAATAGTAGTTTTGAGATTCAGCCTTGTCAACTTTGACTGTTCTCTTGACCTCCTCGTTTTCCTGGGAGGTTATTGGGATAGCTGTATAATGGGAGAATATGTTAAAAGAAATGCTGTGGCGTTCATTACTCCTATGAACCTTCATTTGTAAATGCTGGTTAATGGTAATGTAGCTGCTGTCCAATGTGCTCTCAGTTAGCATATGTCATGCATGCAAAATAGATATGCCTTTCTTGCTTCGCTGCAAAATAACTTCCCATTTGCTATTTACTCACACAGGAATGAGAAACAAGCTGTCCTGCCCCCCTTTAAAGTAATAATCCATTTAATATGCAGGTGGATTAGTTTAAGTGGTTGGGTTAAAGAAATCTTTTTGTAAGAAGAAATAACCATACCAGGTATATAATTAGTTCTTGCTTTTGTTTTTAATGAGTTTAATCTCAGGGTTTAGTCTTTTGGGCCTTTTTGAGAAACGTAGGTATCCCAAGCATTCTCTTAGTGCTCTGACAACCTCCTGACTTGGTGCTGATGTCTTCTTGGAGAGCTAGGATTAACACAGCTTCAGCTTCAGTAGATCTGCAAGAATGATAAACACCGGAGTCAGGTCACCTCAGGTGTACCTGTTCTTAATGGGAAATACTAACTGGGTGGTAGTGAATGTTTTATGTGTGATGACAGGGTCAGATCCCAGATGTGAAGAGTTTTCTAGTAAGCTTCATGCTTCTCTTTGGAGCAATTAATCATCTAATTGAACTCTTGGGTTTTATTTGGAAAAAGCTAGACCTTACACAATATCTAAAATACTTTCAGAAATCTGATTAGGAGCATCAGAATTGTGTGACCTTGTATTTGGACCTCTGATATTACTTGAACATGTCTTGTTTTGTTCAGCGACTAGGAAGTTCAACTTTTTAAGTAGCATTCTCTCTTGCCTAACACTCGCACATGACAAGCAATGGGACCCTAATCCTTTTGCCCTTTGTGTGCTCACAATTTACTGAGATCATCTACAAGCAGGTTCCACTGTACATATAGGGCCGGACTATCAGCAGTTGATCACAAATCCAAAGACACCTGCTGGTAGTCTATTTATAAATCCAGTCCATATTGAGTGAAGTCCTTGGGAATAAAAGAGCTTTATATATGCAAAATATTCATTTTTCTTCTAAGTGGGGTAAAGCGGTTTCCGTCTCAAGGGATGAAAAAACTGGGAGTGTTCATGGAATTGAGCCCATCTTTTAATGATGGTATCAGCAGAGTTGCCAGGCTGACATTTGATTATCTCTGAACAGCGTAATGCTGCATTACCACCTCTCCCAAATGGGTGCTGGATTGCTTATCCATGCCTTTTGCAACACCCTGGCTGAATTAATTCAACTATCCCTGGAGTGCTTCCAACAGAGAAAATTCACTGGTAACAACTGATCTAAAAGTTCCCCCTTCCAGGTTTTTAACTCGGTCTTTGCATGGGTCTTTGCTCATCCTGGGGTATGTCATGCTGAGGGGGATCCTGCCGCAGGATAACAGCAAGCTCTATCTCACTGGCAGTGTGTGGGTCGATGCAGTCATTTTTCATCTCTAAAAACAAAGGTGTCAACAGAGGTCGTGAGTAAAGTGAGTTTGGTGGCCCTGACCTCCTCTCTAGTGGGTGTTTGTGGGCGATACAGAACAGAAAGCAACGCCGTGGATTGGTGTGGTTTGTGGTGATGGGCACTCCTCTCTCATGAGATCCAGGAAGGGCTCCCTGGGGGTGCTCAAGGCCACAGCTGAGGTGAATTGGCAGAGTTCTGTCAAACTCAGACTGGTTCCACTCAGTCTTGTAGCAGTCCGTTGTTGTGAATGTTAATCAGTTACCAGTCTATTAAAGGGAAACGAGAAAAAATGCTACTGGTATATGTTGCTGAAGCTTTGGGGTTTTAGTGCACCTGTAGTACTGTGCACACCGTAGTTGCAATGCTGATTTTTACAAAGGTAAAACAGTATTTCCACCTTTAAACTGTTCCTTTTATCCTATCTGCAGCTCTGTCAGTCAGTACTGGGTGTTTACTGATGCTGCAGAAAGGCTTAATATGACAATGGCTAGATTAAACTCTTGTCTGCATTCAGATAATTTATACAATCTCTCTGTTATTACTATTCTAAACTGCTTATAACTAATATGACCTGAAGGAAGTGCACCTGTTGGGAAAACCTTCATTGCTTTCAGAAGGACAAAGCCTGAAAACCAGCTTTTAATCAGATCACATCTTACTTCAAGAATATTGGAATTAGAATCCGTTTCAAACTTTATGGATAATGCTCCTGTCTGATTTCTCATTTGTATCTCTGCCACTTCCACTGGCAGAGCATCAGATCTGAAAGAGTCTCTGACCCAATAAATACATGAATTATTTAAGACATGAGTTAATTTTCTTTGGGCATTGTAACATTTAGACATGATACCAGCAGAGAGGACTGTTTTCTGGAATTCCTCTCAAGTATCTTTTAAACATTTTTAATACATTTGCATTACGGTCCATTAAAAGGAGCTGAAACAATGCTAATAGTGGGTATCTTATTCCTAATGCTTTTAAAATAGCTAGATTTGTGCTTCATGCTTGAGGGTATAACCCCACCTCTAACTAATGAGAACTAAGAAGAAGCTTCCCTATGGGCAGATTATTCCATAACTGCTGTATGGCTGCTGGCTTGTCTCCCCAACTAAGGAAGAGCTAACATCTTGCCAAAGACTCTTCTAGCCTTTTCCCTTAGGGCATTTTTTATTAATTCAGACAAAAAACCTCTGAGAGTAATGCAAAACAAAGCTGCTCCTTGAACAGCACAGAATTTGCTCCATGCCCTCTTCTTTATCTCTCTCTGGCGGGGCTTGTTATAGAGGAAAACTCCTTAATGCTTGTTCATCTCCATCTCTTCAGTTCTTATCTGAGCATCAATCATTCCCTTTCCATCTGGATCTCAAAACTGTATGTGTTGGTCTTGGCTAAAGCGGGCAGGATCCCAGATATACTAGCCCAGACAGAAGAGCTATCTACCAATTTTAATGTTTCTTTTTAAATTATCAGTTATAATAATGACATGAATACCATAATGAGGGAACAAAAATGCTTCCGAGATGCTTCAGCAAACCCAAGGAGATGTGGCTGCCTATCCAAAGACTCCTTTAGACCCATCGTCACCCTTGGCTGTGACAACGGTACTTGTGTGGTCCAACATACTATCTCATGAGAGCAGCGTGGCTATGGAGGTTGTCTCTGAAAATGCAATTAGATGACTCTGAAACAACGAGAGGTGGCATGGGAAAGTCTCTGCTTGTGTTGGATGGTAAGATCAGGACGAGCAAATGGCAGATCTGGAGCCTCAGTGCAGCGTTCTGCATGCAATGTGCACAGTGAGGCAAGCTGGGAAAAGTACCTCTTCAAACCCAGAAATATATACAATGGCTAGAAATCTATTTTCATACCCCTTTTTTTTTTTTCCCCAAGTATTTTTGATATGCAGCTTGTCTCCAACTAGGAATCGCATTTACAGCAGGCACTCGTGTCTGAAATTATCAAGAAAAATAAGTATAGTGCATTCTAATTTAATTATATAAATAATTTAAATTATTTATAAGGGCTGCTTCAAATCTCTGTCTTGAAAAATCTTTACAGACTGCTTGTGATTTAGTATTAACACAACTGAGATGCAGAGGGGACGTTAAATGCTACTTCTATTTTTATTTTTTTTTAATTTTGGAAAACATAAAGAAGTCAGTAATTGGCTCCTTAATAGTGCTGTAAGTGTTGATTTTTAACCTTATTTCAAAACATGTTTGAATACAGAAAGCAATTTAAAAATTCTTGTGAGCAGCAGTTTTAGTAGCTACCATAGCAACAAGTATAGTATCCGAGCCCTTTCTCCCCACTGGGGGTTAGAAAACCCCTGAAAGGACACTATCTATAGACATTTAGATACAGATTTGCAAACACCACTCGCATCAGGACAAGTCTCTAGGAGAGCACTCCATTTTAAACCAACACACTTTTACTTGGAAAACAACGAGGCGCTATTCATCAGGTGATGATGGTACTGAGAATAGGAGGAAAACTTTGAAAAATAAGTATTACACACGTTTTAATAAAATTTGTGTAGTCCGTGAAATAATCCACCTATGTTCTAGTATCTTCTGGTTTGTTTTAGTCTCTTCTACCTGAATGTTTTAGTCTCTTAAATCTGTACATTCCCCCGTTGTTTGGAAGCCTTCATCTCTATTATATTACCTGTGCCAAGAAATAAGGAATTGTATTTTATTAATGGTGTTGCTGCATGTTGCCTTGTCCTTAGGCTAATGGAGGGGAAGACTGAGGGCAGAGGGCTGAACAAGAGGAGAGTTTGAGATGGTCTTCTGCTTCTGGGACCCCTGAACTTCTGTGAGGTTTTGGAAGCTAGAACTGAATTTCAGAGCTGTCCTTATCTTAACAATAAGCCAAATCAGAACCCTAGATCTTAATTAACATTTCTGCATTTAGAATTACTTTTGTGAACACAATAGAGCTGATTATCACTGAAAGCTTCTTCAAAGAAGTTAAATTAATCTGATAAATCAATGTGGCCAATGCAGATAAGTCTTGTGGAGCATTTTCAAGCTGCACCAGGATCTGTCAAGAAGAGTAATGAATATCAAATTTCCAAATGTACACATTTTCGGGGAGGAGGAGTAAGATAAATGACACACATAAACTTCACTAACTTCCATAGTGGGTAACATGAGGATGCAAATCTGAAATTAAATTGGGTCAGCAGAAGCAAACTTGAAGACAATAACAGAGAATGCTGAAACTGTTTTGACTGATGTCTCCAGGAGCAGATGGCAAGAAGGGAAGTGATGTATGGGAGCAATGGTGTGACATTTGCACTCCTTCAGATGTGTCCAGCTTAATAATAATAATCATCATCATCATCATCATCCTCCTCCTCATCCTACTGTGAATGAAATTCCATTCCCTGTCATACCCAGGAGAGGAGCAGCACGCTGAAGGTAGCTTGGTAGTAAATTCATCATAAAACTGAAGAAATGTGCAGGCCCCAGCCTGTGTTACCACAGATGATTACAATGTGAGCCACGAGCCAGCTCTGTGTTTGCAGCAAACAGCGAGGAGGTTTCCAGGGAAGGTTTTCACCGCTCTAAGGGAAAATTTTGCATCTTATTCTGGTGCAAGATCATCTTTTCACAGTGCCAAGGCTCAGTTGATAGGTGGTTTTGGATGCCAGTGATACACAAGTGGAACTATAAGATAGAGTAGCTATTTTTATCAAAAAGTGCAAGTGATGAATTCCTATTGATAAAAAAAGGCATTATTTCTCTTTCTTACATAAAGAGGGTTACGTACAGAGAAGTGTAAAAAGAAAAAAAAGCCTAGCTTGCAATCAGGAGGAAGAGAGAGAATGTCCTTGGAGTCAAAGAGAAAAGAAAATTGCAGGGGATTAGAGGAAAGTTAGCATTACCCTCCCAACAGGCTCCGACTCAGGGGTCATGTCCCTCACCTCCACTGGTGTCAAATGTCAGGCCTGACTGGCCTTTTTAATATTCTAATATGCCTTTTTGACATTAAAGGATGGGAGATAGGCTGGAAAGCACTTAACAAATTAATATGGGAGGTGTTGTATGCCCATGTACAGAGCTAGCCCTTTGGATCACGTCTGGGTTTCTGTCACAGCAGTTACCTCCACTGGACCACATCTTTCTTCTCCTGCCCACAACTGACTGCTCCGTGATGGTCAGTAGGAGTGGTCATGTGATTTGTGTGAGATGACTATATGTATTTAGATTCAGAGGTTTGTTTAATTTTTATTCTTTGTAGATTTCATGACCCCCTAGACTTTCAGGTTCCAGCTGAACTTTAAGCAGGCAGTATTAGCAATCTCCCAAGAGTTTTCAGTCTCGAGACTTCTAGTCTAAAGCTTTTGTGCATGTACCAGATTAACATCCAAAGTCAACCTTTGGTAAGCCAGCCCTCTCTGTTCCCTAATGATCAAACCAGCTATGCCTGCTAGCTTTTTGAGAATGGCTGTGCTTTTTTTTTAACGTTTCTGTGATCTGGGATGATCTTTATCAAGAATCACAGGGGAACCTGCATAGGTTTCATGGAGCAGTTCTCAGGCTTGGGAGCTGGAGGAGAAGGAACTGCATCCTCTGAAAGATGTGCTGCTGATTCTATCTTTGGAATTAGGGGACAGAGTATGAGAATAGGTAACTTGTTTACAAGTTTTTCTTCTCTTTCAACTCTCTGAGCAATTTATGACACCTTTTTTCACAGCCGATGCCGAGACAGACTTGCCAGCTCGAGCTGAAAGATAAAACAGATTAAGGCAGTAGAGGGGGGGAAACATTCCTTTTTCAGTTCTGTACAATGATATAAAAAGTGGGTTATGAACTAAAATACTGAATCACAGTTCTTCAGGCTGTTTTATACTTAAATCATAGTCTTGTCAAGTCTGTGTTTGATATGGTTTAATTAATGCTTCCCTTACTTTGTGTTTGATTTTGATGTGTATGTGATAGATTCCTACAACCCCAAGTGATCAAAAAGAGGCATTTGTCAGTGTCAGAGTCTGTGTTAAGGTCTCAGCTGGCTCCGTGTACACCCTAGATGAGGAAGGTGGGATGAGTTGTTAGAGGAATGTGAATCACTTATTAGGAAATTGCCTACAGTAAATGAAGCTAATTCTGTTTTCATTAGGCTGCGTGCAGCACCAGGATCAAATCAGTTTGGAAAGTTAAGTCAAGCTGAGTATGACATCCCCTGTAACGCGACAGAGGGTTGTTCACAGCCTGTAGGTTTGCATTTGTGAGTAAGGTTTGTTCATTCTTCCAGTGCAAAGGCCTCTGAAGGTCCCAGCTTTTTGTGAGACAATATTTGCAAACACCTTTATTATTTGAGACAATCCAGTAGGAAGGAAAGGAGACGGAGCATATAATTGTCCTTGCAGGGACTGGTGGTGGGATCACGCTAACAGCAGAAGTGGTTAGGAAGGAAGCTCAGAAGTCTTGTAGCTGGGATTTGCAGATGGAACTGGCACTGACAGCAGACCCGGGATCAGCTTCAGCCAGCGATGACTCTCCTTCTCCTGTTTCCCTGGGTAACCTCCTCAATCAGTTAGGATGTACAGTGGTATGTCACCTTCCGTTCCTGGCTTGCTCTGAGTGCCTTGTGATGTTTCAAGCATCCTCATTGCTCTTCATTTCCTTAAGTGTTAATAAAAGCAATACCTGGTATCTGTAAGGTAGTGCTTGATGGGATAAAGTGCTTTGATAAGTTCTTAATTATATGGTTTCTTATAATTTGTTGACTTCCCTTCACAGCAATTGTGGGATGCTTCTAATGCAAGGCCTCATCCTCAGCGATGTCATTTGTCATAATTCTGCTGATTTCATTCATTTACACTGATTTGCACCCCATTTTTTTGCAAGTCGATCACAAGGATGGATTGGCTAGGAGAATAGTTTTTCTCATCCTTAGTCTCCAAACTGAATAGCTGTAGCAGTTGAATTATGTTAATCCTGGCAGTATCCTCCTTTGGCCGATTTGCATTGCTGAACAGAACCGCCTCCACCTTGTCCCCCCTCAGCCCCCCCCCCCCTGCAAATTAGGGGATTAAGGGAAGAGGTGCTTGAGCTCAGCACTCGATTGATACACATGGTTATGCAAATTGTGGAGGGAATCAGGAGATGCTTGAATATTGGCCATCTTCAACATGAGAACATACAGTGAAACTAAGGCCCAGTTATGGCAAAAAAATCGTGATCTTGAGCCCGTTTTTTTTAACTCTGCTGGGACAAAAAGCATGCTAGGCTGTTGTGCAAGACGGTCTTGAAATGCAAACCCTCCTTTTTCTTCTCAGCTTGCCAGTAAGAAAATTCTGCACCAACCAAAATGAATGGCAAATGGTGATAAGCAGGTGGATTTTTTTTTATTTTTTTTTTTTAATTGTACTGAATTTTATACTAGTGCTGCTGCTCTTTGGGCTAATATCTCTTTCAGTAAAAACATTTGCCTCTTTTCCTGCACTCGCTGTGCTGTTGTGAACGGTTCAGTTTGCCATGGAAGGTGACATGTGGCAATTAACAGAACCTCGGTCCAACGTGCCACCGAGCCCACTGGCTCTTGAATCTCCATTGAGGGTTTTTTTCTGCTCAATGAGAAGAAGACCTCTGGAGGGAGACGTGCCAGCCTGCTGTCCAGGGATCGACGAGACGAGGACTCGTCTGTACTCAGTCATTTCATCTACTGATATCTTGCAACCTTGAGATCTGTGTGCCCTGCAAGAGCAGGTGGAGGGAAATGAGTATGTTTTAAACACAGACAGGAGGCAGTAGGTTGCGTGATGTATACAAATGTTAACTAAACTATATGATTTACATACATACATGGCAGGTGAAAACCAGAACAAAATGGCTGTGTTGTCTACCACAGGCTACAAGGGAGACTCAGTGTGCGATTAAATAATGAATAAAATATCATTGCAAATGATAACGTTATATTGTAAATAATTCCATTTGTTTACCCTACTCTGGCATTGAAGTTCATCTCCCTTGGAGACTTCTTTGACTTTTGATGCTGTTTTGCTTTGCGTATGCTGTGATTTTTGTTTTCTTTTTCTGCTTTCCACAGACCCTTTATAAAGGTTCTGGAACCGACAGAACTAAGTGAATAATTCACAGCAAATAATTTCTTGGCAGAACTTAGCATCTTTATTTCTGTAAAATAGCCCTACACACGTTATGTATGTTTTGCACTAATTTATTGTTAAATTAGTTTTAAGTATGAATTCCCCTCAAGCCACCATCCTTCTATTTTTATGAACAGAATATAAACTCTAGTCTGGAAATAGTTGATTTTAAAAATGAGTTTATTTGTGTCTGGAGAAATATGTATTGTTTTTGTTTCCTGCTTGGATGACTGCAGTATTGCTACTGGTATAAATATGTCCAAACATAATATTAGGCAATGTGAATCTCAATTTTTAAGTTTATTTTTCTTAATTCATGTTTAGGCTATAAAAGTTTGATCTCTCAAATGCTTTAGAAAGGGAACATGAGGCAGTCAAAAGAGATCTTCTGTGTTTTCCCCTAGAGAAGTCATATACAGGAATATATTTTAAGGAAGAAATAGTGCAATTACTATTAATGGGTTTTATTTGACTTACTTTGGGAAGTAGTACTTTTGGGAGGTGACTACTGCATAAAAATACTATTCTTTCAGTGGATGAAGGGAGTGGGTGTGTATATTGTGGATGTAAATCCAGACTAATGTTTATACCTGAATATTAATCTAAAGATTGGAGTTTAGTGTAAGAGTATGTGGTGGCTGCTACAGTGATGCAATGCATTTTGTTGGAAAGTATCTCAGAAATCCCTTTTAACTAACTGCATTTGTCTGGAAATCATAAAGAAAGTGTTGATCACAGAATCACAGAATCATCTAGGTTGGAAAGGACCCTGGAGATCATCTAGCCCAACTGTTCGCCTAGCACAGTTCCCACCTACTGCATATCCTTAAGCTCTGAATCGACCCGACTCTTGAACACCTCCAGGGATGGGGACTCCACCCCCTCCCTGGGCAGCCCATTCCAACGCCCAACAGCCCCTTCTGTAAAGAAATGCTTCCTAATATCCAGTCTGAACTCTCCCTGGCGCAACTTGAAGCCATTCATTCCCTCTTGTCCTGTCGCTTTCTACTAGGCTAAAGAGGCTCAAACCCAGCTCTCTGCACCCTCCTGTCAGGGAGCCGTAGAGGGCGATGAGGTCTCCCCTCAGCCTCTCTGACAGAAGTGGAAGCTATGTTGTATCAATAATCCCCCAATGTACCTCCTCAGCCCTTCTTCCACCCCGGGGTTAAAGGAGGAATACCTGGAAAGGAGCTGCTTTGGGGTGGAGGGAGCCTGGGGCTTTGGGGACAGGAGGGGCATAAGGCCCCTATGATTTCCTTCGTGTTACTCCCGATGAAAGAGCCTCCTGCTTTTGGTTGTTGGATACTGGCTGTTTTTTATAACAGAGGTCAAATGCAAACCTCCAGAAAGAAAAGATCTTTGTTGTCCACCTAAGGATCCAAATCATTCTATGTGTGTTTAAAAGAAGTAAAGTCAAGCCATGCTGATCTACTTCCAGACAGTGCTGCTGGTCAAACAGCAGCTACCTCACTTCAGCTGCCTGGTAAAATGGGGGTAACAGCACCTGTATTAAGCTCCATGAGATCCATGGATGGAGAGTGCTAAAGAAAGAGCACTGCAGCATCAAATTCAGAACATTTATCTACGCATATGAGACTTGTGGTATTCCTGGGCGTGTATTTGATTAAGTATCTCTGTCTTGACTGAAACAGAGATCTGAGGTTTTTGGTTTTTTTTTTTTTTTTTTTTAGGTGCTATCAGATGATGCATGTGTTGCCTGAGAAAGTCAGGAGTTTCCTAAAGTCATAAAAAAGAAGGGAAAAATCCCCAAGCTGTGATGAAGGATGATGACAAAGCAAATCAAACTTTTCTGCAGAGGCAAAAGTTTACTAGATGTTTGCATTGATCCTCACCTGGAAGTTGTGTGTCTGGAAGTTTTGAAGGTTCAGGGAGAACTGAAGTACATCAGTGAGGGTGGGTTTGGTTTCCTCATAGGAATTTTGGGTTGAATAGGTACATTCTAGACATGCCTGACTGCAAAAGGAAGCAGTGTACTTACTCTGAAGCTCAGATGTGAGGCCTTTTGAATTCCTGGCTCTGGAGGCCTTTGCATTGTGTCGCAGGCGGTATTTTATTTCCAAGCCGGTAAGGAAGGGACTTGTGTAAGGAACTGATAATTTGCTCTCCTCTGAGTACACAAGCCAAAGTCTCCACACACAGGGAGACCTCAATGTCATGATGTGAAAGTAGAAATAGTTTTTTCTTAATGTTTTATTACTGTATGGGACTTCTTGACTTCTGAGAAGAGCTGAGTAATGGCGAAACAAAACAAAGTCCATGCTGCGTGCTGCCTGCTTCCCTGTTGTCTTAGAGCAATGTTTTCTGTAGTTGCTGGGTCGCCTGGCAGGGAAATCTTCTCCTCATTTCCATTTCAAACTCTGCCTGTTCTGAGATGAGTATAATCAGTCCCTCACTGCAGTTGTGCACTGCAGCATCTTTGCTCCTGCTCCCTCTCTCGGGGCTTGCTCCTTTGCTTGCCCAGCTGTTTGTGGCACTCTGCTTCCCAGCTGACTCAGAGGCACTGGAGCTCAGACAGCTCTGTGTGAGCACTCCAGTGCTCTCTTATTCAGAGGCACTTATGTGGCTTTTTTTCTCAGACATCTGCGTTTACGGAATGGAAATTAATGTCACTTGCATATAGATCTCTTTCAGTGATCTTTTGCAAGCATTTCCCGATTCTGTGTCTCTTTGTTTGGATGGGATTGCAGATAAGCATTTGTACATTCGATGTTCTTGGTACAGATAAGCATCGTTCTGCTCTTTCTATGCAAGTTGAGAGCCTTCCCAAAGCTCAGGGAGTTAATCATACCAACAGCAAACTTTGAAACTCAACGGATCATCCTGTCTGTCTTTAGCAAGTATTTTTGCTAAAAGCAGGGAGGATAAGATGAACCCCCATCTCTCAGATCCCACTTTGTACCTGAATCACAAGCCCACAACTGTGGCTTAAACCAATCGCTATGTGAACCTGACGGATTTTCTACCAAACTTCTCCCTCCAAAACCAGGCAGGAAGACAACAGGAAGAACACTATAATTTTACACTAGGAAGATGCAGGGTTTAGGATTTGACAAATATTTTTGCCAAGAGTTGTATTCCTCACACAGATGTGGCGGGGTTGGAGCAGATTGGGCCAACAGACTGCAAGTTCAGTGCTGTCTTGTAGGTATGGTTCCTCTTTGCATCCTCACCCAAACCCCAGACAAGGAATAGAACAGAAGAAACTCAACATAAGAAGGGCAGTCAGGGTACATCTCAATCACGTAATCAATAGGATGTTTGACAGCTTTATTAATCTTTTATCACCCACGAGTTAAGGATAACAAAATGTCTGAGGCAGCCATTGTCAAATGGCTCAAGGTTTGCATCAAAGAAGCCTATTAAGCAGGAAAAGCTATTACTCTTGTAATAAATATGTGACAGGGGAGAGCTGGTAAGAGATTGGGGCCAGGAAAAATGGTTTAGTCAAATGTGTTGGGTCACAGTGACAAAAGGTTAACGCCCTGTCACATGTTGGTAGCCACTGAATTCAACACCTCCAGCAAGGCTCCCTCTCCTCTGAGGTACAGTAACCGCAGATGCTTTAATGATCTTACGTAGGAAGGAATATGTAAAGCAGCTTAAGTCTCATTCTCTAGCTATTACAAGCTTGATCTCCTAGAATTAGAGAGAAACTTTAATCGCTGTCTCACTGCTGTGATTTGCAGGCTCACATGTGAGTTTCTTCTTCCTTGCCAGGGATTAATTTTGCTGTTTGGTGACATCCCATTGCAAGAGTGGACGAGGAGAGCAAGAAAGGTACTCTGCATAGATGGTAATTCTCCTTCCTGAGCATCGCCCAGCGGGCCAGTCACCTATTGACAGAGCTGGGTCAGAGCAGAGCTTCCAAGAGAAACACTTACCATCAAACTGCAAACAAAAAGGGAAGTTTGCTCCACCGTGGCTGTAAGCCATCACTCAAAAGTATTTCTGCCTTCAAAGTCTGGTTTCAAGCAGCTAGAGCTGACATCTACTCTTATTCCCTGCACGGGGGAGACAAGGGAACCTCCTGCAGGAGAGCCAGGCAGACCTGGCTGAGGAGAAGCGGGCAGCATGGGGAGGCAGCACGGTGCCACGTCCCAGTGGGCCCAGAACACCTCTTGGTGTCTACACTTGAGCCCACAGACCCACCTCTGCGAGCCAAAGGCGCGGCGATCTCCACAACTGCTGCCTGCTGTCCGGCCACTGCTGGAGATGAAAGTCTGGGCCACGGGTCAAGTGTCATATTCCCCCCAAAGTCGTCTTTTGGCCACAAAGCCGGGAGCACTGACCAGCTCAGCGCCCCCCCCCAACACCTCTGCGCTGGGATGACTTTCTTCAGCTGTCCCCCCCCGCCGTGACCTCCCGGCCCTTGGGGCAGAAGGAAGAGCCCCCCAGCACCCCGGGGCCGGAGGACGGGAGACATAAGAAAGGTGTTGCCGGGGGGGGGGGTAAGGGAGGGGGGAGAGGGCAGCGAATTGAGACCAGCAGCCCCTCACACCCCCTCCCCGCGCACCCTGCGGAGCGCCGGGAAAGAAGGTCCGGTGCTGCCGGGGGGGCGGGGGGGGAAATGGGGACCCCCCCTCCGGGCACCGCCTCCTGCCCCCGGGCCGGGCGGGGCGGGGGGGCTCCCAGGCGCGGGTGCGCCGCGCCCCGCTATTAGGGGGAATGCGGTAGCGCGGTGGCTGCAGGGGACCGGCGCTGCCGCTGCGCGGAGAGAACCGCGGATCTGCTCGCCGGGGGGAGCCGCGGCAGCCGGCGCAGGCTCCGCGCCCAGCAGCGGGAGCGCAGGGACGGGAAGGGGGCGCGCACCCGTCCGCCGGAGGAGGAGGAGGAGGAGGAGGAAGATGAGCGGGGAGCAGCGGGGAGCGGCGTCGGCTGCAGGTAGGAGGAGGCGGCGAGGAGGCGCGGAGCCAACCGCGGGGCCGCGCGGAGTGGGGGAGTCGCCGGTGGCCTCCTCGTCTTGCCCTCCCCCCCCTCGCCCCCCAATCCCTCTCCGCGGTGCCGCCTCACGCAGGTCGGGGGGGTGTGGGGGGTGGTCCCGGCGCTCCGCGGGACAGACCCCGCGTAACTCAGCGCGGAGCGGCGGTGGCGGACTTGAGCGCAAAGTTTTGTCTGCCGGGAGGGAGGCGCTGGCGCGGCGGGCGGCGGCGGAGGAGCCGCCGAGGAGGCGGGGAGGGATGCCCGGCCAGCCCGGAGCCGCCGCGGCTGCCGGCGGGGGCGAAGTCGGCGGCAACTGCGCGATCGGGACGTGCGGGCGGCGAGCGGCGGCTCTGCCGGGAGAGCCCGCGGGCTCGGCGGCCTGGGGGATCCTTTAACACCTCCAGAGCCGGGCAAAGCCAACTTAGAGCTGTAGCCAGCATCTTCGCGCCCGCGGTGGGAGTGAACGTGAGACACCCCTTTCTTTCTTATGTTCGCGTGTGCGGGGGACTCTCCGGCGGGGTTTGCCTTCCAGCCGCCTCTGCCTGCGCAGCCTGCGGGGAGCAACTTGGACCAGCTGGCCCCTGTTGGTTTAGTATTTGCAACCCCAATAAATATTTTCTCGCCCTTCAGCCTTTTTCTCAACGCCTTCTTCTCACGGAGGTGATTAATCAGTTAGGTTAGTGGCCAATTAGGCGTAACCTTGTAGCAAAATAATTATGGAAGGATAGATGGGGTTTGAGTGCTGATGTGGTACAGTATACACCCAGCTTTTGGTAGCTGTCTCCCAATGCGTGTTCTTAATCGGGAATGAAAATCAAAGTGTAATGACAAATACGTTCTTACTTCTAGTGGAAGAATATAATTTTCTTTGCCAGTGACATATGTGGCAGCTTTAAACTAAAGGGGGGGGGGGGGGGCGTTATAGAGAGGGGCTGGTTTTCCTGGTCGGTCACCAAATATTTTTTTTCCCCTTCTCTAATGTGGTCTTTCCAGTGCTGCTGGTTGCTTTGAATGTTTGGTTTGCAGAAATGAATTTCATTTCAGTGCCCTAGGAGTCTCGTGAGGAGAGGTGCGCTGCTATGGCTTTGGAGGGATAGTAGTTTTAACTGATCTTGTTAAATAATGCTGTTATTAAATGAGTGCAAATTGAAGCATATGCATTTTTCATTGCCCACAAGTTGTGTTTCCGAGCTAAATTTCTTTTTATGACTAGAGAGGCTTTTGCACTGCAGTGTTACAATACAGCCATATTAAAAAGGTCCTTGGAACAAATAACCCTCTAACGCTGCAGCTACGTTTTCAGTAGACTTCAGTAGTTCTGTGGGAAATAATTATGTTAGAATTAAGGAATCTGGGCTGAATTGATTGTGCTTTTTTAATCGTGGTGTTAAACTGCTTGTAGTGAGTGGTAAATCTAAACCCAAAATCTAAAAAAAAAAAAAGAAAACCCCCAAACCCAAAGCTTTAATTTGAATTAAATATTTTTTCTCTCTTTTGCAACAGGTTCTTCTAGTCGTTTGTGTGTTGGTTTTTTTGTTTTTTTTTTTTTTCTCGTTTCCCCTCCCCTTCTGTCTTCCTTTAACTGACAGTGAGTTCTCCTGCCTGAATGTATTTTCTTAACCAAGTAGAGTGCAGTGGTACACGATAGCATCATTCTCTTCTGTGTATGGTTTACTCTATCTGTGATGCTGCAAGGAAAACGAGAGATAAAAGGGAAAACGATTCCTGAGGTTGATGGTGTTGGCAAATTGAGTGATGAAGGTTTGTTCTGAGGAACCCCAACGCGTTTTAGATGGTGGTTTCTGTGGGATGTGATGCTGAAATCTCAGCGCAGGTCAGCACGCAGCCTTCAGCGGTCTCACACCAAATTCTCTGGTGCCTACTTGGAAGGTGTGAAAAGCAGACATGGGACTAAGCTGCTTACCATCTAATGTCAATATTTGGTGCTAAAAATTTAATTTTGAGTAGAAGACAAGCAGGTTGCTTGCTTCTAACTGCAGCCCTTCGTTATTGGTTTTTGTTTGCTCTAGTAAACAAACATATATCTCTTAAAATTGAATTAAATGTATAAGTTGCTTGAACCGGAGAGGGGGAGAGAGAGTGACTCTGTTTAGTTAAAATAATAAATAAAAAATTCAAATCTTGTGCCACTGAGTGGTTGGAGTACAGCTTTGGCCCCAATCACTCCAGCTGTGCTCCGCGTGGGGCGAACCCTCGGTGTCCAGCCCCCTTCCCCGGGGTTGGAGGATGGAAGTGCTCAGGGTGACTTGCGGGGTGACGCCTGCTTGACTGACAGATGCTTATTGCAGAGCAGCACCCAGTGCTCTCTAATTTTGCCTCTGTAATGATTTCCTCCAGCGAGCTGACAGAGAATTAAAATGTTTACAGTCAGATTTTGGAAGGATTTATCAGGATGCAGAAGGAAGGGTAGGGAAATCCTTCCATTTTTAGATCTCTGTAATCCCAAGCTTCTGTTCTTGTAGTCACACTAATTTTTTATTGATCATTGTGGCAGGGACTACTGTGTTTCAGGGCATGGTAATGCTAACATTTCCACTCCAGGTAGAGTAGTCTTAAAAAAAAAAAAAAAAAAAAAAAGTGGGGAGGAGTAGCTAAAAGAGACATTCCAGTCTTTTTTTCAGGTTGCTCATGAAACTGAGGCCATTGATGAACAGTTGTACACTTTTGAAAGTAAATTTCAGTGAAAGGACAAAGCTTTCAATCCCGTTTACTGTAGAAATGCCAGGTAATCTTGAGCACTGCTTATCATAAGGATGCAAGCTTCACTGTTCTCCAGATCAAGCCCATTTCTCCACTGGAGCAAAACTATGGGAACAGATGAGTATATGGTTGAGGATGGGTATCGTTTCCCCTATTGATGTCAGCTTTTGTGTGCCAAAAGAGCTGAGCTGGAGTCCAGACTGGTACCCAGAATGGCAGTACATGAGCAACAGAAAATTTGAGTCAGTCACTTCTGATGATCAGGTTTCTCTTATCAACTTCATATGTGCGCCGCAGATCAGGAACACAGGCTATGTTTCTTTAACCATCTGATTCTGATATAAAATTCCTTTGCAGATCCATCTGTGCTCATCAGCTTGTGCCTGATATTCACCCTCTGGTACCAACCTTTAATTTCAGCAGTCAGTTCCACACCTTAGTACTGGGAGTGTTTGCCACTGAAGTAGGGTGCTCTTGGAGGTCCCACATCACCCCCTTCCCCACTCTGTGTAGGGAATTAAGCATGATGCTGCGGCCAACCCAGCCTGGAGCTGGCAGATCTGGATGCTTTCACAGTGACACCTATTAAGTGAATTCACTGTCTACAAGGGGGAAAGGAGGAGGGTTATGATACTCATGAGGAAATACCAAAATGAATATATTCTCTGTGTTCCCCATTGGTCTGATTGCAGGCTGCCTACAATTGCTCGCTTGGATTTTTAAGGATGTCCTTGTGCTATCAGAGCTCTAAAGAATGAAGTAGGTGGCATGTTTGTGGTTTTATGCTTTAGCAGGGATGCAGAAGCAGGCTGGAAATGAAAACAAGCCGTTCTCAACTGTTGCTGAGCTCTTGGAAGAGGGAATGAAAAGTAATCTTTTGAGTAACCTGGATAGCAGATGGAAATGACCCTTTACACAGTGTCTATAAAAGAGCACGTTGGATAAAATGGTCCTATTACAGGAAGTACAGAGGGCAAAAAACCTAAGCGGTCTTGACAATTGTTTTGGGATTGTTCTACAAGAAAATCAAAGGCTTGTCAGTTTTTGCTTTTATGCACATAAATCACCTTTGCTCCTCCTGTTTTATAAAATGCGTTGGGTCAGGACTTTTCAGTTTGTCTCTATGGTATTGTGAGTACTTAGAGTACACATAACAAACAACAGGAGATTCATATTTCACAGCACTTTCATTTTTCATTGGTATGCCAAGTTAAAGAACCTCCAACTTTCCTTTAAAATAGCACGAAGATTGTGCAAGCTAGTTAAAAGCGAGGAGAATACGTTCCGATATTCCTCGATCTGCAGATTGATGCATTCAACAGCCAACTTCTTTGATTCTTGCAACATTTAAACATGAGTGACTTTGTGGAAAAACACTGCATGAATATTTTCTCCTGTTTTAATGTAGCAGAGTTCTCTTGAAGTCAAAGCAACTGCGTCTGGTTCATTAAGCTGAGGATATGGCCCAGCAAAGGACTCTTCTGATAGGCAGGAGGCTGGGTTTGGTATCCTTACCCTTCCTTGCAGGGTAATATCTTAGGAAAAAAATGTAAATCGTACTAACATCAGTGGGATTTCTCATTTGGAAAGTTAAATGCTCCTCAGTGAGAGGTGAGGGTATTACTCCGGCTCACAGAGCATTTTCTCTGACTAATGTATACAAAATGTATGTTGGGATTGCCCAATACTGATAATTCACGCACCTCTGGAGTGGAATACAGCAGCCATTCTGGGCTAGAAACATTATACAGGAGGGGCTTAGGGAAGAGAAGTGAAGAAAAACTAATCCAATTGAAACTGCAAGGGGAATTTAGGAAGCAGAATGCAATTATCCGAGTTGGATATTGGCCAGGACATGTTAGTTAACATTTTTACTCTTGCAAGAATTGTCATGGGATCTTTAATGACGATGAGTGGTCAGGGCTTTGTTTTACATCTCATTTGAAAGCCTGGACTTCCATGTCGTCACGAGGATGAAGTGAATGCTTTGCCTTCCTTCAGGATACGTTGCTTGGGTCAATGTGCTTTCCTCCCTGCGGGCTCGAGGCTCTCTGGGCACACCTGCCTTGCAACTCCATGTGCCCAGGGGTTTTCATCACCTTGAGCTGCTAAGCCGAAAGGCAATCCAGACACCCAGCATTACTTGATATTTTCTACTTAATTTCCTTTTTGTGGAGTGGTAGGTAAAGGTGCTCTTACACCATTGCTCCTCCCTTCCTGGAATTTTGCCATGTTAGCAGTAATGGCTCTACATGCATGTTATTGGTTGCAGCATCTTCTAAACACTGTTGGCCTGAGTTATCATGGCAGAGTATTACGTGACACAGTGAACCTTGGTAACTCTGGGTGGTCTTTATAGTGGATTGTGTCAACAAAGAGAAGTCATTGAAGATGCTTGTTTCAGGGACTAATAAGGCTTTTTTTTTTTTTTTTGGCAAGTGCACACATAAAAGTCCAGTTCCCATTCAGCTAACTGTGGTCTTCATATGGAGAAGTGCCCCTACGATTTGAGTTGGCCATGGCGTGTTTCCCTCTCCCTCCTTCCCGTGTTTCCCTCTCCCTCCTTCCCGTGTTTCCCTCTCCCTCCTTCCCGTGTTTCCCTCTCCCTCCTTCCCGTGTTTCCCTCTCCCTCCTTCCCTAAGCTCTAGTGTGCTGGTTCTTTTCCCTGTTTTATGAGGACTGGTGGATGGAAGAATCATATGTCAATAGTAAACAGATGATAAATCTTACTGAAACTGGTGTTTTGGGAGAAAGGAGTTAATGTATAAGATATTTTCTTTTCTATAATCACGATTTTCCTGTTAGTTATCTGAACTTCAGTGTGCTTGTGGTTGGTTTTGGTTTTTTTTGAAAAGCGCCTCTTCTCTGTTAAAAGTCATTGTCTGGTTATGAATGTGTTTTAATATCAGTGTTTTTTGGTATTCAGGCTAGAAACGCAGGATGACAGTATGCTTCTTGGGAAGAAGAGGCTTCATGTTACTTTGGAGGTTTAGGGATGGTATATTTGTTGTGACGGTAAAAACATGGTTCTAGGAACTTGGAGGATTGCTCTGCATCTAGTGGGCTACCTTTTAGTCTGTTTATCAAGGTGCTTGCAGTCGGTCTTAGAGGTCATGAAGCAGTGGCAGATGTTCAGAGGTAAAATTAGCTATGCATCCAGATTTTAATATATAATTTTATTAACAAAATATGAAGAGCAGTGTAATAAGCAGATACTTTTTTTTTTTTTTTTTTTTTTCTGTTCTATTAGAAGACCTGTCTTGAGATTCTGTTCTCCTGCAGGCTGGTATATAAGGAGGCTGTGCTTCTAAGCTACCTCTGTCACTAATACTCATGTGTAACACAGATAATTAAAAGATAACATGGTTAATGCTCTCCTTATAGTAAAGATCTTTACTATTTATATAGACATTTCCCCCCAAACTCTTATGATAACATCAATGTCAGTAATTTAAAATGCTGATTCAAAATCACTCGAAATATACATAATGTATAAAGTCATACATTTTGCATCCAAGGATTTCCCTTCTACATTTTCATGTATTTGTGGACAGTTTAGATTGTTTTGTAGTCTGTGGAAGGATGGGTAATATCTACATCTGTGTGTCTCGAATTTTTGGTTAAAAGTAAAGAGCTGATCACTCCAACCTGTGTTACACGGGCTTACGGTGCAGTTTCTGCAGAATTTGTGGAGTTTCACAGGGGCGGTCGTGAGTGCTGGGGAGAGTGTCATCATTCTGTCACTGCCTGTCAGAGTAATATACAGGTGAGTTAATTATGCTGATCTCCTCTTAGGATGTAAATCAGAATCCCAACCCTGAGCTTTTTAAGATGTTCAGAGTGTGTAGAATGTAATGTTAAGGAACAGAATGAATCTTCATCGTGATCCAGAAGCCTTGGAGGAAACCACTCTTCCTTATCTTTGTAAAATAATAATGTCTTTGGTCCAGGGCTTCTTAGATGATTGTGTAAGGCCAGATTTTGTCCATCATAAATAAAGGGAATGGGCTTGGGGACTTCACATGTAAATGAAGTGCCCATTCCATCTGCCTCTGTGTGGCTTGACCCGCAAAATAACAACAAATACTTCTACTGCTTGGAAGAATTTGATGAATATGTTATGTTGGCCAGGTGTAAAGCTGTGATCTGTGACATTTCATGCCTCATGTGGGCATTACGCTGTCATGCGGCACAGTGGGCTGCATTAATAGAGTATTTGGGGATAAAGAGAGAGAGAATATGGACAGAAGCTGTTGTTAGGCAAAATAAATTATAGAGTAGCTCATCCAGTGTGAGAACTGAGTGATGTAGTTTCAAACATCATTTTTTCAGTAATTGTGCTGTTTGAATTGTGACCTACTTTAATAACATTCTATCATTTTTAATATTTCTTTATTCATTACATTTTATACACACTCAGGTGGTTTACTGCAAGCTGTGTGGAAATTACAATGAAGGTCAAGTGCTTTTTGTGAAGATAACTTATTACTGAAAATATTAACTTGTTGTCATTATTGTTTTCCAGTGGGAAATTTTATTTGTCTGGTGAATGAAGAGATGATGTCGGGCTTGTGTTAAAGTGTGTGATTACTGTCAATAGTCCAAAGTCCCTCCAGTCATAGGTCTGAGATGTACATGATCACTGAACAAGTCTCACTCTAAATTGATTTGGTTTTCCCTACACTGTTAAGCTGGTACAGGCCTTTATCAGAAACATCTTTCAGATTAGGACCGGCTTATATAGATGTAATGTTTAAAATGCCTTCAGTTAGCTGAAGCTAAATTGAAAATTGCAACTTTACTGTTGAAATAACCATGCCTACACGTGGCTTTGCAGCCTTTCAAAAGAGCTTAAATTCATGCTTTAAATTCTATTAGTTCAATATTTTTCATGTGGAAATGGCTTTGTGGCTTGGTCCACAGGAGGACTGTGTAGAGTTGGAGTTGAGCCTTGGTTAGGGTTGAGAGTATGTTCTCTATTGCTACTGCTGGTGTCACTTCAGTTAAATCACAAGTTCTCTATAGCAGTTATCCAACAAATGACCTTCCATCGGTTGCCCTGTGGTTAGCAGATGTGTAATTGTAAATTGTATGTGAGAACTTGGAAAAATGTGTCCTGGGATCAGGACATCAGGATCATCAGTTCCTCAAGTCATAATTCCACTTTGGTGCAGCGTATGTATTACTTGGCTTAGAGCTATGAAAAGACATAACACTGGAAAAAAAAAAAAGAAAAAGAAAAAAGAAAGCTTTTCAGCATCCCCGCTGTCTTTACAAAGCATAACAGACAAGTTGGATACTAACGCATCATTTCTTACACACTATCGAAATAGAATGGTTCTGTGTAAAGGTCAGCTGTGCTTAGTGTCTAAAATGTTCCAGGTTTTAGTATGTGTATTTGAGCTTCCTCTTTGGAATCAAGTACAGAAAGTGCAGAAGGAAAACAGTAGGGTTGCAGTGAATGTTCACCGTTTTGGCTGTTGCAGCAGATCAGGGTTGAAGTGTTACCATCTTTCTCATTGCATGACCAAAATTCTAGCCTGCTGGTTTGATGTGGTGGACCAAAAGGTTTCCCTGATCCAGAGCCCGAGAGATATCAGTTTAGAAGTCACAGAATCATCTAGATTGGAAAAGACCTTGAAGGTCACCTAGTCCAACCATTAACCTAACATTGACAGTTCTCAGCTACACCAGATCCTTAAGTGCTATGACAACCCTAAAGTCATCGGGGTCTAGTTTTCCTTCTGAGCTATGTAATTCAAATTCTGTGTAGTCATGTGTTCTAAGTATGATATGGAGGAAAACTGGAGTAATTAGGTAAGTATCCTTCTTTTAAAGATTTTTAGATAAAGCTTTCATATCCCACCCAGCATAAAAAAAGAGGTGGTTATGAGAAGTTAACAGGAGAAGGTTAGCCCAGAAGAGAGAGCACTTATGATAGAGACCTGTTAAAACCATATGGAAAACTGAATAAGGAATTGTCTTTTCCAGTAAGTTAAGGGAAGGGTGCCATTTGACACGAGCAAGCAGCAGGTACAGAACAAATAAGGCACTCCACACAAGGCCGTGTTACACGGGAAAGCTCATTGCCTTGGGATGTTGTGGGTGCTAAAAGCTTACACAGACCAAACAATCTTCTGGAAAAGTTTGTGGTAGAACTGAGGACTAATGCATGAAGTGATACTGCTTCTGGTGTAGAAATGCCAGGTTCACAAATGTCTGGAGGCTGGAAATGTGTTCTGGTGAATTATCACAATATGTGTCTGCTCTTGGTGACTGCCGAAGAGTCAAGGTTACTGAGTACACGGGCAGCTGGCCCATTGTTCTGAGCCGGAAGGGCTTTCTTACCTGTAGGTGAAGAACTTAGCCAAAAGCTGGTGTAGGATATTACACCATCTCCTCTCCTCTGATGTCATCTTGGTTTCTCTTGAGTTAAAGGTGTTTGAGCTGGACTAGAATATGGGAGATGGTAGAAGTTGTTTCTAAGAGACAGGCATCTGTGTTGGAGTAAAGATGTTGAGTTCAAGCAAGGCACTGAGTATTGCAAAGGTGTAGAAAACTGAAATAATTCCTTGTGCAGGTGATATATGTTTTGCTGTAGTTTTAACCAGTGACTTTGGTTTAAGGCTGTGATTTTACTTATTTAGTGATACATGCTCTACCCTTGCTGTTTGATACTGTAATGATCTATCTCTTGGAGTTGGTTGCTCTTAGCAAATACTTGTGTTATGTATAGCTGTAGTCATCTGTATCTGAAGCTTGTAAAGTGACCCAGCAGCATTTTAAATGCATACTTTAAAAACAAAGCAACAACAACAAGCAAATAGTGACCTGGTATAAAGTGTTGAAACGAGAACTTGGGAAGTGAATGTGCTCCTTGAAAGGAAAGCAGAGACAGCCGAGGCTTGCAGAGGAGGCGTGCTGTGTGTCAGCATGAGAGCCAAGTGAATCGCCTCAAAGACAGGTCAGTCCTTCTCTTCCAACCTATTTCTCCACAGGCTGTGAACGTACTGGTTGTGACAGTGGGTGCTGGTCTGTCCTAAGCATCAGAAGTTGAAATAAGATGGTTCATGTGCAGCTTTGTCAAACAACCATTCCAGGTCCTGACTTAGTCTTTAAAACATCCCCTTTTCAGTTTAAAAATCTTGCAAATTTAAACAATCTCTGCTTTTTTGAGGTTAGAAACCATTACATTGCATTTAGTCACATTTAAAGCTTTGTTCCAAGCTCATGTGGGGTGGAAACTCCAATTCAGTTTTATTGGAAGTGGAGAATCTTGGGTAATTGCTTGACTTCAGGAACTGGGGTTTAAGAAGAACACTAAATATCATGAGACTTGTGATAAAATCTTCAGAGTGGGCAGCAGTGTATAAGCCACTGAACAGCTGTTGGATTGTAATTAGGTTTGATCACTATCAGCTTGAGCCACGTTTGCACAGGTTACCTAGACATGAAAAGACACGTGTATCATTACCAGTTCCTTGAGCAACTCAGTCCTCTGATTGAACAGTTCCTTGATGATGGTGATATGGAGTGGTCAGGCTTTTTTTTTTTTTCTTTTCTTTGCATTTTTTTTTTCTCTTTCCCTTACAGCTTACTTTGCTCAAACTTGGTTATCTAGTGCCTAGTCACAGGCTGGCATTCTTCCCGTGTGGAGGAATGATCTAGGCTGAATATCACTGTTGGTCCTGGAGGTTATGGTTTGTCCAGTTCATTCTGATTCTGGAGACCAAGGCAATACTTTTAATTCTAAATGGTTGTCTTACTTTGAAATAGGTGCCTTTTCTGTGGAAATGCTTGTCTGTTCCTATAACTTTCTGTAAAGTTTTGAAGAAATAAAATATTAGACTCATAGTAAGAATGTGACCTTGTTCAGGTTTCTAGGGTACAACAACATTTGTTAGTGGGAGGACCTGGAGTAGAGTTTATTAATAATTTCACTTATTATAGATTCCTGTTGTCTTCAGATTATCACTTCAAGTGCTAATACACAGTGGAGTTTACACATGGCAACATTTAAAAAGCAAAATTCAGATATTGTAATTGCAGTGGAGTCGTTTGGAATTATTTAATAAAAGAACTGTACAAAAAGGTTCCTCTTACTCTAATTTCATTAATAATGTATTTTGCAATTGGCTGGAAACATTTGGCTGACAACTTTTCTTTCAGTGTCTTGTGGAACAAATTAGTAACCGACTAAGATTTCATCACTGGAATTATGCTGTACATCATGGCTGCGAAGACTTTCACAGTGACAAGGAGATCGTATAACCCTTCTTTCAGATGTACAAAATAGGGAACGGAATAGCATTTTTTTACCTGTCAGCAGATGTCAACAGATAGGAACAGAGGTTGGAACAATAGTGCTTTTTGTAGGAGAATGGCATGTCCATCAAAGCTAGTTAATTCATTCTTTTGATATGTATCCTGATTTATTTTCACCTCTTCATTGAAGAAGCAGCAAACACATGCTTACTGACACGCACTTCAGTCTTTCTAAGAATTTCACAAGTGCACTTTATGAACCAGCCAGCCTTTTTTGCCAGTGAGATTCTTTTTCTGCTTCTACCTATTAGTTGCAAACATCATATTGTGCCTTGCAAATGTCGGATGCTGGCTCTCTGGTTCTGTTCACCTTTGCTTCCCCTGCAGCTCCCACATCTGATTGGGCTCTTGGCTCTGCAGTTGCCTGACTAACTTGCTTTCTGCCTCATTTACTCCCCAATGATCGCTCAACGACGTTCCCTGAATTCAGGACCAGCTCAACTTTGTGACTGCCTGCTCAGGATGCTGCAGCAGCCGTGTGCTTAGTGACTTCTCTTTAAAGATGTATAGCCATACATCTTTTGAATTGTAAAGCTAAATTTCATTAGCTTCACCAGAAGGAAGGGTTGAACGCTGGGGAAAAAAAAATATACTACTGAGGCTACTATAAGAAATTCTACCTAAATGATACAGCATAGTAGAGCTAGTGCCAAGTATGGTGAAATATTGGTGCAGCTGCTCTGTGCTTTACTGAAGTTAAAGCAGAAGTTCATGGTTACCTGATATATTCTGAACATTTGTTGCAAATACCAAACCAAGTCACATGTTGAGTCACTTGTGGTGTCTGGTACTTTGCACTTGAAGTGTATGCCAAGGTTTTGGAGAGGTTTTAAGATTTTTTTTTTTTTTTTTAATTTTATTTTTTCTTTTCACTGAGCTTGGGACCTTCTTTAGAGTAAACCAAAGGCAACTTGAAACCACTGTCATCTTAGAGTTTTGAGCTTTTTTTGATGCTTGCAGTGACCCTGAGCATGAGTTAGGGGTGTGAGCTGTGAGTGCTGTTCCCCACCAGCTGTTTTTCTCTGTGCAGTATTGTGTATTCAGTCCTTGGTGGCTCAGAAGTGAGAGTCTTGGACTGATTCCCTTCTGACGGGTACACCTTCATCTTTGTGAGCCCTCCTTAATCTGGTGATCGCTGACTCTAAGCCTGTGGGAAGATAAGCAAGTGTGTCAGTGTGGGGCTTTTTCAGTTCTTCTGTTAAGATTCTGCACAGTCAGAATTGAATCTTATTCAATGAAGACTTGTATGGGCATGGTTTGTTTTTTTTTTTCCATGTGTAACATCTTTCTTCCACCATATTTAAGGTCCTTTTTTAAAACCCTGGGTGGGTGTATCCTGACTCCTGAAGTTAAGGGAGAGCACCGTGATTGCCTACCATGTGTACTGTGGTAACAGAAAAACCCCTTTCATGTCCATATTTCGCCTATTGTTTCTATCAATTTTGCCACCAAACTAAAAGTTACGTGTCTGGTTTCAGAATCCTCATTTCTTAAATGCTGGAAAATACCTGGTATTTTTGCCTTAAAGGTCCTATAAACACCATGCTAACAGCAAAGAAACAAAATGCAACATAAGTAATTTTGACTTAATTCCTTAGCTAATTGGGCCAACTAACAAAGTAAAAGTGGGGCTGAGATAGGGCTTTCATGTGCTTTGCTGTATTCTGTGGACATCTGATTTATAATTTTAATGTTGGTTGTCTTATAGGTGGCGTATTTTAGAGCTCAGCATGGAAGCTGGATAGCTGCTTGTGCATGTTCTGGAGGAAGGGAGAGACAATAGAACTGGACAGTGATCTTGTTTTTTGGTGTTTTTCTTTTGGAGATGGCTGAATTTGAGAGTAACTTGGCACTGCTCCATAGCAGAGGAACTTGCAGTGATGCTGCAGTTTTGTTGGTGCCACTGCAGACACAAAGGCTAAAACAAATCAAAATGAACGGAGAGGAGCAGATGGGGCAAGTGAGAAGTTGGGAAATCATTCAAAGTGTTAGACACCGAACGATTTCAATTTTCCTGAGACGAGCGGGTGCTGTGGCACAACATGGCTCTTTTTGACACTCAACACACGTGAGACAGTTTTGGAATAAAAGCTGCATCAGGTGTTCTGTTTCCAAATTTTTCCTGCCTGAGGGAGAGTGTTTGCATTTGGCAAGGATATCTGTAAGGGGGATGGAGTGCTAAAAACAAGCTTATCATAAATCCTTTCAGATGTTTTTGTTGACCACTCCAATCATAGTGTGTCCATACAAGAGATGGGTGAAGTTCCTCCTGATAAGGCAAAAATGGGATTTTTAGGGATATGACAAGGCAGTGGGAGTCAAAAAAATCAGACAGAAATACCTCTTCTCTTCTAAAAAGGTTGTCTTGATTTTAATGTTCTCCTTAAAGGATACAGTTTTCCTGGAGGACGAGAATACCCAAAAGAGTAAATACCTCATTTTGATAAATATGAATGTTGGAAATCTGGGTGTCTTCATGTGTGCAAAACCCAGGCAGTAACCCTCGGAGATGGGATAAAATGGATCTGTCTCCCATTCTTCTCAGTCCTTAGTGATGGTTTTGCCTTGTGCTAGGAGTGGATTTTTTTGGGTGCCGCCTTACTAGAAGCTCGGGTAAGCCTGTCACTATGACCTAAGCTTAGTGTTTTCCCTGCTTACACTGTTTAAAAAAGTTCAGTACTAAAAGATGTAAAGAGTGAGGAAACTTGAGGGTGGAAATACTGAGGTTTGAACTTGCATGCTCTGACAGCATCAGCTGAGCTAAACTATCAATAATCAATCCACAGGAATTCCTCAGAATATGTGACCTCTATTCCTCTGTAACATTGTTCTTCTGTTTAAGATTCCCCTTTAAAGGATTTGGCTTCTTTTAAAACTAGGGAAATGAGATAAAGAATTCTGTTCTCATTCGGTAAGTGCAGCCTAAACACAATTTTCCAGTATTTATTTTTTATAACTGCATAAATAGACTGTAGATAATTCATGCTTTAAATGCTGTGGGGCATGGAAAAGTTGGGTGTAGGAAAAATGTGTATGATAAGGCATAGTTCCAGCAGAAAGAAAAGGAACTTAAAAAGCAGTTGGATTCTTTCCATCCACCCTACAAAGAAGAAAATTGGTTTGCAGGAAATATAGGTCATGGCACTGTTCTGGCATCTTGATGTTACTGTTTTGTAAGTACAGTATATTGCTGGCAGCACAATTTGGGACTCCCATTAGAGCTGTTCTTTGCTGTCAGACGTAAAGGCCATTTAATATCCCTTATCTGATCTAATGCACTCCACACAGACAGTTTAGAAGGTGGTGTGAGTTTGGTGGGGTTTTTCGTTTTGTTTTGTTTTTTGAATGAAGTTATTGAAAGCTACTTTGGAGACTCTTCCTGCTGTTGCACCGAAAAGTCAGTTACTTCAATAAGCACCCAAGAATTAGGGATGTGCCATGAACAGGGCAGTGAAACTAAATTCTTTTTGCCTCTCCATGGTAGAACACAGAAGACAATGAAACCTTGTGCTGCTGTGCCACAGGGTTTTACAGATAAAAGCTTATTATTGGAGAAAAGCTTTGGCTTTTTGAACATGACATTCACCTTTGATTATGAGATTAATTTCTTTATGTTAGAAAAGATATTAAAGGCAGCTGTATTCTGTGTGTCAGATCGTCTGTATTCTCCTCTGTTTGTGTCCAACACCAGGGCAGTGTCAGTGGTGTTTGCTGGAAGAGGAGACTAAGGCTGACAATAGCTCTGTGGGGAAGGGAGGCAACACTGCAATCATCTTAGTAATTATGGCACTGAAATATAAAGTACGTGATTTTTCTGCGTAGTTCTATACGACTGGTTACTGTGAACAATACAGAAGCCAAGATGAAAACAGAAGGGTGGGCAGGAAATTTGGGTGAGGAACTGTAGCTACACTGTGGGTTTTGCTTGTTTGCTTTTGTGGTGCGATGCAGTGGCCTAAGCACAATGATGTGATTCTTCTCTTCAACCTGCTGTGATGGTGCTCGCTCTCTTCTGTTCTTGACCTGTCAGCTGGTGAAACAGAAATAATGATGTTTAGCTTTCTGGTACAATGAGATGCGGTGCAGGTTGGAAGAAGGATGGAGACATATCTATATAGATATTTCAAGTTGGTTTGAGATGTCCTTTCTATTCTCCAGCATAACCTTGGGTCCACCTTACAGTGTAGGGATCCTACAGCCTTCTACCCATCCCACAGGACTTCTATGGGCTTAGTAATTATGTGCTGTGTATAAATACATCTCACTTGCTAAAATATCATATTCACATATGTTTTCTTTTAAAATGTTTTATCTCAAATGTGACTGGAGGGTAACAAATCCAGAATATCAAGGTCAGTCTTGCCTCTGCCTCGCCCTGTGCTATGATGATCCCCTGTGGTTGGTGCAGTTGTTGCAGGTACAGGACTCTCTCAAGCTCCTTGTACCAAGTAAGGCTGCAGTGAATTGAAACCTTCTTGTTTCAGTCGAAGTTCTAGCAAGTTATTGCTGCTCAATCTGGGTATTTTCAGGCGTGACAAAGATATAAGAATGCAACTACAGATTTTTATTGCTGCCCCAATGTATTTCCAGTGTGGTGTTATTACTTCGGAGTTCATTAGGAACAAACAAAACCAGTGGAAAGCGTACTGCTTGTAATGCGGCACTGCACAGCACGGCTCGCTCTCTGCTGGCTGATGAAATGGCTGAGCTTTGGAATAAGCAGGATCCCAACAGTTTCCTCTGCAGCTTGCCTGAAGATTTCCTAAACCCCTAACCACTTTCATTCATTATCTGCTGGTACACTTGGATAAGAAACAGGCCTTTTTTTTTAACAGGCAATCAGAAAAATTTCCTGTGGTGACAAGTAGGTTTGTTTTTTTTGGGTTGATCTAATTGTATCTTAGTGTCTTGGTTTCTTAGTTTCGTATAATTTGAAGCAGGATTTGGGCGATTGATTCTTTGCATCCTAAACAAGGTGTTTGCTTGTGCCTGCACACATGTATGCATGTTTTTATTTTTTTTTAATCAAAAAAATACGTTGTGGATTGTTCTAGCCTCATTATTTCCTGCTTTGTTGGGAGTGTGAGGTACATTGAAGTGCTTGAACGTGTCACGCTTTTGACCAGTTGCTGTTTGAGTCATCTGACATGAGAGGCATGACACCTAGAAGAACAAGGTTAGAAGCCTGAATTCCTGAGAATCATAGCTGGGGAGTAAAGAAAATAGTTTTGTGGGAAGATGTATTGAAGACATCTCTCATTGATTGCTTTCAAGCAACTATCATTAAAATCCCATGTTCTGATAGCTGTCTCTTCTTTGAAGGTGTTTCAGCATTATGAGGATTGTAAATATATTATTTTTCAGATTTAAAAAACCCCCAAAGGTAATACCTTTAAAGATGTGTTTGTTTTTACTATTTTTTTATACAAAGATGCAAAAATGAGCAAACAGAAATCCCTAGCAATTGTGTGTATCCGATTGAAATGCATAGATTCTTACAAATAAATTATTATTGCATGCCGTTGTATGAAGAAATGGGAAAGCTGAGTTTAGGACCCCTTGAAAATAATCTATTTCTGTTAGACATGCATATCATTTAGATATATGCTTGTCTACGCAGTGTATAATTTTTCACTGGCTCTTTCAGAGGTAATTTTGGAAGGTGAAATGTGCTGTGTGAATATGGTACTTCAAATTGTAGAATGCTTCCATGAGAAAATATAGGATTAGTCTGCACATAATCTCTTCAAAGGTCCTATTACAATTCTGAACTCTCAGATGGCTTGGCTAGTCTTCGCTATTGCTTTGGAGGGACAGGGAATGTTAAAACCATTTATGTGTATTGTCACAAAATAATTTTATGTGGTTGATCCTGCTTGACATGATGCTTCACAACATGATGGAAAATTCATAAATGTTTTCTTCAATTTGGTGCTCCAGAAGCACTTAAAAGCACTCGTTTCTTTAAGAATTATTTTCTCTCTTTATATCCAATTCATAGATTATGGGCAAGTGTTCATTTTTATGGTATTTACAAGAAATCAGTTGAGTGAGCTTGCTCATAACGCCCCTCCCTCTCCCTCCACCCCCTGCCCGGATACATCAGGGAACAAAGAGAGTTGAGATTCTGAGCCATGCTCGGATTTGATTTAATAATGCATTTTCCTGTAGTAAATTTTTGAGAGGCTGGGTTGTTCATGATCAAAGATTCTAAGGTTATGTCCATTATATTAAAGACAAGACTGACGGTTAATAAGTTTTTCAGCTGCCTAATATTTTATTTGGGGATGAAGGTCCTGGTCTTGTATTTGCAACCTGTGTGTGTGTCTGTCTGTCTGTCCATCCTCACCGCTCTGCTCAACCCACAGATGCCTAGGGATAGCCTTTACTCAAATTTCTAATTCCCTTAGTGGTAAAGCATCCCACTTTCCTCTCTGCATCAACTGGAGGTTTGTCAAAGGTAGTCTGCTCTGGGCATTGAACTCTTGGATGAAGCTCAGATTAATGGGGAAATCTCTCTAACTAATTTATCAAACTGTATTTTCTGTTTGGGCTAAATCACAGAAGACTGAGTTGTCCCTTAGAGCATTAGCTACAGAGTCTTAAGCCTGCTTGTGGAAGAGTATGCTGTTGGATCCTGAGGCTTTAGATTTAACTGTGGGCATACCGGGTGGAATGAAACCTCTTCAGGGGTTGTACTGAAATCTGATGGCTGCTGTTGGAGTGGTTGTGGTGTAGTAAATTTGTGCTCTGTCTGTTCACCCAAGTCTAGGTGAAGCACAGAGCGACAGCGTGCCAGGATGTGTGTCATGTCAAAACTGAAAGGTGATCTCATGCTCTCAGCCTGAAGACAGCTGCTAAACATCTCACGGTACTAGTGATGCTCCAGGATTCATGTGGAATTGCTAGAGTTGGATCAAGACTTCACCACAGTGAGTGGTTTGACTTTCCTAATTGGTCAGGTATGATCATTCTGGGTAGCAGCACTTAAGGTTGGACTGGTGGATAAGTATTTGGAAAGTATGTCACTGTCTGAGACTGGCTGTAACTCTCAATATATGAGGTTAACCTTGCCTTTCCTGTTAGAGTTCCTCTGTGGTTGTCTTGCTTCCCTCCGAAATAGAATTAGGGTTTTATTGTTAGTCTTTAGGAAGGATATTCTCTGCTGGACTCTTCTACACTGTTTCTGTCTATCATCACTAGCAAGGCTTTTCAAAGTCCTACAGACCACTTCGGATTATATGACAGATCACGTGAGAAAGAGAACATGTGGGATGTTGGTGGCATAATCCTGAATCCAAGCCTGACAAATTATGTGTTCCAAATTGAGCTATTTGGGAACCCAAAGCACCTGTCTGTCCACTTGCAATTAGAAGAAATCATCCTTGCTTTGTTGCCTTGGTTAAGGCAACTTGCTTTCATGTGGTGTGTTCTCCTTTATAAGGCATGTTTTAGTGACTTTGGAGATGGGGGGGAGACCAGAGGTGTGTAGGATTGAGACTCTTCCTACAGTTGCTTTACTTGCTCAGGTAACACATTAGTTTTAGTCTGTTGTTTTGTGGCTTGGCCTTTGTTCTCCGTAAACGAAGTGTGCAGCTTGGGAAGTGCTGGCTCCACACCGATGGCAGTTATATAGCTAACGCTCCCTTCTGGGGCAGGTTGTGGAAAAGGTTGTGGTGAGAGACCTCTGAGGAGCAAAGCATGTCACACATCATCAGATTGTAGAAGTGCGGAGATGGCGTGTTGATAGTGTTACACAGTCCCCTCTGGGTGCCTGTGACCAGGTGATGAGTCTGATTTTCACAGAACTTCAGTCGCCTTTCACAAGTTCACAACAATTTATCAGCCTGTGCACTGCGAGTGAGTGGTTCTTTTTGAACCTCGGTTTGTGTTAGGTGGAATTAATGGTTTAAAAGATGTCTCCACAACACATTAAATAGCTAAACTGGCATCAGACTGGTTACCAGAGCGAGCATAGCAGGAAATTTTTGCTAAATATTAGGATTGTATTTGTTGAGATGCATCAGAAATGTAATTAATATTTTGGGTTATTCTGCAATAGAAATAATGTGGCTAGCAGAGCAACTTTAACAAAATCTTACCAGTGTCCCCTGTTTTCAGGTATCAGGCTGAAATGTCTTATTCTGTCAAATAATAAGGCTGCTTGGTTCTGTTTAGAGCAATAAGTAATCTCTTTGGACAAGCCCAATGGAAGCAAACAATGTGCTTGAGGGCGAGAAGGGCGATGCTGTGAGCACGAGCGATCTCAGCCAAGAAGCCTGTTCAGTTCCTGACACAGCTTTCAGCTGGTGCATTGGCTACAACAACCATTTTCTGGATCTTGTCCTGTTTTTCTGGTGTGAATCTGTATGTTGGATAAAAAATCTGGTAGCAAGTGAAAAAAGAGTAAATATAAAAGAAGTGGGAAGGATCCCGTAGGAAGCAGAAAAAGGTTCCCTCTCTGTGCGGGGAGGCTGACTGGTGTGGTAGCAGTGCTGCAGCAAACCGCTGCAGGGATCCTTGAGGTGAACAAAACCGCTGGACAAAGTCTAGGCAGTGACATCAAACCCTGGATAGATGGTAGCTATGAAATCTTCTGTTGGTTGTTTACCCGTGATGTTTTTTCAGTCACCAATTTTCACTCATCATATTCACAGAAACAAGTTTTGGTCAACAGACCCCTGGTCACTCTTTTCCTGTTGGCTAGACATAACCTCAAGGCAATCTTTGGACTGTAAAATCAGAGATTTTAATCTGATCTTTTTGTTTCTTTCTCTTTTCCACGTTTGCCAGTGACGCTTGCTGAGGCTGGCGGGAGCATTTTGTAAACCTTTGTTACCTCTCCTTGCAGCCGAGGCCAGCGTGGCTGCAGCTTGCTCGGCTGGGACTGAGTCACCTTGTTCCGTGGTGCAGTTCACTGCAGTCCTCGGGCTGCTGTCGCGGGGAATTCGTCACCTGGGATTTGCCACCTGGGGATGATGCTGGAACGTTGCGCTGCCAGCTACACAGCAAGCAGCTCTTTCAAGGAAAGGCTTCTTTTGGCCATGGCTTGTAGCCATACCTTTTTGGCTACTGAGACTCCTGACTTGTTTGCTGTGCTTCAAGCTCATATTAATTACTGCTGTAAACGGGCTCTGAGCTACACGGTGTCAGTCCCCACGTGGAGGATGGGGTGACCTTTCCAGGAAGCCCTGGGCTCCCCTGGACATGCCTCCTTGCCACCAAAGATCAGTCTTTGTATCTGTTGTAGATAGTTCATGGCCAGTATTTTTTGTAAGGTTGTATTTTACTGCTTTTCAGATTTACCTCTGGTCAAACTTTCTTTTCTGGGGTGAGGAAGAGCTGCTGTGGCTGCACTGATTGTTGGTTTTGGTGTATTTCTAACTTAGAGAAAGATGCCTGTAGCTCAGGGCAGACAGCTTTAAAATGTGTATTTATGAATTTAAAATGACAAACACTTTTTTGTTTGGGAGTGGTTTTTTGTGTTCTTTTCTTTTGTGGCTTTTTTTTTTTTTTTTTCTCAAAATAAGCCCTGTAATGAATTGATCTTTTGACTCCCCCACAAATAAGACAGTTCCAGTGAGAGAGGCTGTTTTATGGGATTCATTTTGGAAGCTATTCAGGGAAATTACTGTAGGCTTTTTGAGCAAATTAGTAAGAGCATGGAGGACCACAAAAAGGCTTTTTCCCTTAAGATTTGTAGGATTTTTATGAAGGGAAGAAAAAACCCAACCCCTGGTAATTAAAGAATTTTTTTATAATGAAATAAAATTATGCAAGCTCTGGTTCTGAACTTGGGTAAGTTCTCAGTTGTTTCTGCTAGTGAAAGTTTTATTTTAAATTGGGGCTTTTAGAAGGGAAAGGAAATCACTTAATCACTGCTTCAAATGTGTGTATATATGGGGGCATGTGTGTATCACCTTTGCAAGATGTTAAAGAGTTTGGATTTAGGATGTTGGGGAAAAAAAAAAAAAAAAAGGTATAACTTGTAGGTGTGAAATGATCAAGGCGACTAATCAGTTGAGTTGTGGGAACCTCAGGAGCTCAGCTTGTGCTGAATATAATTAGCTGAGTTCACCTGAAGTGTTTATCCTGGGGAAAAAACAATGAATCAAATCTCTGGGTCTTTCACAGGGACTTTTCAATTAGTTGAGTTGGAGAGGGGCATTTCTTGTTGCTTGAATTAGGTTAATATTTTGTGGGTATACTGCTGAGACAGCTGTGATTCAGGGCATGAGGAGCTGGGGAAACTATTCAGGGACATCTTCTGTTGAACAAAATTATGTCTTTGACTCTAAATGGCATAGGTTATGAAGGGGAAAAGTCAGATTGTTGGAATAACTTAATCTGATTCTTGTAAATGTAGGACACCCAGGGACAGTGTGATGTTGAAATGCAGTGAGGGGAGTAGGAGAAGAGCACGTGCAGCTGTGGAGGATCCCAGCAGTTCCCTGTGAAACTTTACACTAAATGGCAAATAACTTGGAAATGTGCATGGGGCTAATTGATTTATGTGCTGCCTGATCTGTATGCTTGTTTGTATTTAAGGTACTCTTTGGATTCCTTCTATCTATTGATTAATTCAGAATGTCCAGAGCAGGTGAGTCTTCAAAACAGAGACATATGGATGTGGTAGGTTGCTAGTGCTAGGACTGTGTTTCCCTAGCAACAGTTTCCCTATGGAAGGTCACAGAAAAGCTTTGACCCTCAGTCTTGTTTTTGAGTTCAGAAAGTCTTGGGTTTGGCTTCACTCTTTCTCTGGTTTGGTCTTAAAGGTGAGGTGCTGAAATGCAAAAGCAACAATTTCATTTACACGTGGTTGAAATCACATCTGGCTAAAGCTGCTGCCCAGGTATTCCTTTGAGCAATACCAGGCATCATGGACCTTGAGATCAGCCAACAGCCACACTGAAGCTATTCAAGTAATTTTTTGAGGCTTTGGCATGCTTTCACATCAAAAGACAGATACTCTGCATGTGTATCTTGCATAATCTGGAACATAATAAACCTGAGACCATCTTACTGTAAATACTTTTGAAATACCTAATTGCTGATTAGCTTCATCAAGCTGCATTGACAGCTTAGCTGAGATAATGTGGGGAGGAAAAAAAGCATGTGTGAGTGCTGGGAACTGCCGAGGCTGGGAAACCTTTTCAGTTTCCAGTGACATTTTCAAAATCATATTTGTGGATGCTGGTCTCTCTGCCTGGCGACGCTCAGTAAATCCCGTGCAGCCTGCCACAGGGAAAGCCAGACCCTGGTGCAGGGAGGGCAGCAGCCCCACTGCGTCTTTTGTCCTGATACCTGAGATCTCTTCAGCCTTTCCTTTACGTTGGGGCATGGCAGCCTGCATCGGAAGGAGGAAATGAGATTCAGCAAAGCTTTTTTGTAATGTCCACATTGGGTGCAAGCAGGTTCTCAGGCGCTCTGGACGGACACTGTCTGGCCTCACCATCTTCATCAGTGTAGATGTAACATAGGTAGGCTCAGTGCTGGTGTTTCCTCAGTGGATGCTCGGGTTAGATACTAAGGGAAGTCAAGGGAGCTGTGTGAGAAGCTCTCTGCTACTTAGTGCATCCTTCTCCTTCGGTGTGCCAAGACCTGCTTTGTCTTAAGTTTCACAGACTCGGTGCTGGATCTCCTTCCTGTGTCGGGGTGACACAAACATCTGCATGTGAGTGTGTGGTTTCTCCTCTCCTCCTCTTGACTGTTACCCCCAGTGTTACTTTTTCTGAGTGAGGATAGCACATTAGCCTATTTTAAAATAACAAAAAACCCCAAACCAAAAACCCAATAAAAAAACTCCCACCTTGAATCACTGAATTTGTCACAATAATTAAGTATGGTAGCTACTCTTTTGGATGCATTTCACCTGCTAAGAGATACTGCAGTCAGCACCATATGGTAGCCTTTTTTTTCCCTTTTTAATAGACTTACAGCAGCAATTTGTTTCACCCGTGAGCCAGCACCACAGCATGCATTGCTTAACAGAAACAACGTAAGACTGGTGAGCTTTTCATTTTAAGTTTTCGAGGAGCATTTAGCTGAGCTTCAGAGCCTGGTTTCTGGCATTGTCCTATTTGCATTGTAATTCTTCGATGTATAAAAATGAGGGGCTGAAGGACAGAAAGGCTTAATTCTTTTTCTGACTAGGGACTCCTCAGTACTTCAGTCTTAACGATTGCAAATAATGTGCTAATATTTACCTGCCTTTTAGATTTATTGCCAAGCTCTCTTCAGTGTCCATATGTCACCCTGAGATTGTGGAAAGAAAATGGTTGCAGATATGGAAATACTCTTTTATTTGATGGGTGAACTGAAACTGCAGGTTAAGTTATGGGTATGTCTGTGCTGTAAAACAGGGCTCCGTGCAGGACCCCTGATCTCCTGAAACACAGAACAGTGTTACAGCACTGTGATGCTGTCCCTGAGGGTCTTACCCCTAACAGTACTGTGATGATGTGTCAGTACTACTTTAAACTGGTATCTTTGATACGGGTGGGAGATTTTTGTTTGTTTTGTTTTTAAAATTACAAGGACTACTCAGCTTTTTAATAGCTTGCTGCACTGTGCCCCATAAGCTGATAATGCAAAACCACAGTTAGTTCAGGATTCCTTTATTGTAAAGCTTTTTTCTTTGCGTGTGTGTGACTATCAGACTGAATATGAATTTTTGTATATTCTCAGGCTTCCTTAAAACCTGGGCAGGTCTGCTACAGTCGTGCAGTACCTTAATAGCCTGGAATGACATCTCCAGAGCGGAACGATGACCTAATAGCATAGCAAGTTAACCTGCAATGCAAAAGACTCATGTTTAATTCCCCCTCCATTATTGACTCTGTCTAACTCCAGGTAAACTGTTTAGGTTAGGGAGGCAGTAGGATTCCCTACCTCGAAAGACTATAAGAATACACATGCACTCCACAGTGGGTCTGGGATACTGTGATGTGGGAGGATGTATAAGAAGTAGATGGCCCATTTCAGACCCTGTCACCTCCCCAGGCAAAAGTCGATTAGGGTCGTGCTGAGTCCTCATTCAGATGCAAGAGCTGTGGTCCTGGTGTCTTGCATCCTTCCTCCCTGTCCCCTAATTGGTCCTGGGATCTTGCAATTTGTGATGGCCATCCAATTCTGGATCAATATCTCAAGCTACTTTTGTTATATCAGATAGTGTTGATAACCCCGTTCTGCAAGTCGTTCACTTGGTGATAACCACTTCCTCTGTTTAATTAGGAATATCTACTTAAAAATAAGATGTGTATCTGGGTGAAATGCAGCTTACAAATGGTTGCAATTAAACCCTGTGTAGCAGATTTCCTACGTCTTGTCCTATTGCAGTTTGCAGTTTTTTTCCCCTTTCTTTAAAGGATAAGAATGCAGCATTTCTAGAGGGTACAGGTGTTCTGTTCAGAGCTCAAGATCATGTAAAGTGAAATGAGTTTGAACTGTCACACATCCAGCCTTGCTCCTGTCTTGCATCCTTGTGTTCTTCAACTGGATTAAAACGAGCTTTTAATTTCACGAAGCTTTAGAAACAATGGGGAGCTCTGAGTGGTTTTATTTTTTAAATTAAGCAACTTATTTAGAAATAAGATGTGACTTTGTGTGTGGGCGACTAGACAGTTATTAAAGCAGTACCTAGTGGTGCTGCAGCTACAGCTAATGCTCTGTCAGTGTTTCCTTTAGATGTGTTTAGGCAAGGCTGGACTCAAGACTGGAATACAAACTGTCAGCTTTACAGCTAATCAAATTTTCTTGGAAAAAAATTTGACCTATTTGACGGGGACAAGAGACCCGATTTGTCATCGTGCTGAGATATTTCTCAACTTGGGAAGCCAAGAAATGCAAGTTGCCTTAATCTTTCCTCACTTCTTGCCAAAGGTAGTTACATGGAGGTTGGTGTCCTGAGAGGAGACAGTGTCCCACTGCATCCCTGTGGGCAGAGCAGGCAGCAGCAGGAGGGAGTGTCCTCCTCAACGTTGGAATTCCCAGTCCCAAAAGCAACCTTCTGTTTCATCATGCACTGAGCGCACTTGTTCTGCGCAAGGGAGATTTTAATCTCAGTTTTAGAAGAAGTGGGATAGAAAGAAATATGTCTTGGTGTTCTCTAACATGATGAGGAGAAAGGTGAGCATAGGGAAGGTGCCCAAGAGCTTTTTGTTCTTCACAATCTTTTATCTTTGTGCATCCTTGCCACTTGCTAGCGCTCAGGTACTGTTCAAATTGGTTTACTTTGCAAATGTAAATGAACTTGCTAATGTTCTCATTCCAGCAATGCCATATAGAAATACTGATTAAAAATGTCACCTCCTGATTTTAATCTGTGCGGAATAAGCAGTTCAGAAAAAGTAGATATATTACTTCTTTCTCAGTACACCTCCATCCCAACAGAATCAGTCCTGGTAATGTTCCTTGCCTGAAAGGTGTGTGATTAGCTGGAAATAAATGGGAATTTGCATGCCTCTTATGAAGCACCAATAAACTCCAATCTCTTCAACCAGCACCAGGTTTGAAGTTGAAATTTCTGGTTTGAGGGGAATCCAGAGAAATGACTCTGCACCTACTTGGGTGTAAAATGCAATTAAAATATTTGCTTTTTAAAATGATAGTTTTCACTTCTGTGTTGTTCCCCACTGGAAAACATGGATCTTAAATTGGTTCCTGTGGGCCTAACGAGCTGCAAGGGCAGAAGCTGGGCCACCTTGTAGTTGCTGGATGATTATCTTGCGCCAACCTGCATTGCAGAGCTTCCCCATGGGCCCGGCACCTGAAAGCCCCGACTCCCTGTGAACTGCTGTAGGGTCACCAGACTGGTGTCATTTGTCCAAACCTTTTTATCAGAAATGTTCTTCTCAGCTGTTAGAGCAAAGATCTGCTGATATTTGCAACAAAAAAGGATGGTGTGTGTTTCTTTTCCTTGCAGGTCCCGAAGTCAATATTTGTTTAGCAAATGCTGATACTCTAATTTGTTTTGCAATGCAAAATTCTTCAGTAATCCAAAAATTGCTCCCCAGAGTACAAATAAAGGACAGGATTTTATCTTGTGGGAGAACACTATTGTCAAGTGCCCTGTGTTTTTAATAGTCAGGAGGATAATGTCTTCTGCAGTAGGAGATACTTCTGAAAGCAGTTGTGTGGTTGGGGACTTTTGCTGGATTGATTCCTGAAAGTCAGAGAGATGCTAGTGAGTAAAGAGAACAGGGGACTCGCAGTGCAAGAGGATACTTTTCTTCTGTTCATTGGAGCAAACAGATGCACAGTTATCAATTAGCACATACCTCAGGGCACCTTATGTACTTAAAAAAAAAAAAGAGGGACAAGATCAAAACATCACCTTATGATTATCAAGAAAGATGAGTTGTGTAGTGACCTTAGAGCAGAATCATAAAGTATTTTGTTATTCCTAAAATTCTTTGAGGAAAAATAAGCTGAAGCATACAAACACCCAGAGCATGGAGCCTTTAGACAAGAAAGCAAAACGAAGCAAAAAAGGGGAAGCAGAATAACAAACATTTCACTTCTCACTGAATTTAGTGTCTTCCACTTAAAAAAAAAAAAAAGATGGGGGAGAATTGGTTAACACATGTCAACACTAGTATTAAATATGTTCTTTCATATATGAAATTATCCCATAATTGAGACAAATTACTTGAAGCATTAAAAAAAAAAAATCTCAGAAATGCTGATGTGGAAAAGACCTTGGGAGGTAACTTAGCATGTTGCCAGGCTCTTAGGCGAGATCAAGTGTACCTGTCTCACCTCCAGAAGCTGACAGTCTGTCTAACCTCTTTTTAAACCTTGGATATTGATTTCTCATCTTCCCTAGACAGCCTGTTCTGGGTCTTCACCACTCTTACTGTTAACAAGACTTTCATTTTTCTAATACCTAATTCTTTCTACCACTTGTCCTCCTGTCAGCTGTGCGGAGAAGAACTGATGAATGTCCTCTTCTGTTACTGTCTTGTTGGACGTTTTTGGATGATGTCTAGCACCTCCTTAACTTAATCTCAGCTTTGCTTTGCAGGAGAAGAAGAAGATAAAAAAGGAATCTTGGTTCTTTTCTTGTTGACTGTGCTTCTGAAGTCGCTTAGTTGTTTGTGAGGTTTTTGGGTTTTTTTCTTTTTCCCCTCCCTATTGACTTTTCCCTATATTTTAAGGAGTGACACTCAAAATGGGGTATCTATTGAGACAGCCAATGTCCTTCTAGTGCAATAGGAAAAGAAGAATAAGATCCTTGGTCTTAGCATCTCATGTTTCTGTCATACTCCTCTGATGTTTCCAATTTTGATATTTCTGGTTTTCCAGTAATGCCATATGTTTTTTTTTTTTACTTGTACTCATTGTAACTTGCTGAAGTACAGATAGTGAGCCTTTTATCACCTCACACTTCCATCAGATGCATTTTTGAAGGAAAAATAAAATGAACAAATAGAAAGTGCTGCACCGTATCATGTTTCAGCTTTCAGATATTGTATCCTAGTCTCCACCTTGATGATACATTCTTTCTCTGCTGATTCTGCTCACATTTCTTAGCTCAGTGTCACCTACAGTTCAAATTTTCCTGCCGTTTAGTCCTGTAAGAGCAATGGCATCTCTGATATTACTGCTGATGGTGGCTGTTTCGGAGATCATTTATCAGAAAAGAGTTGGCGACTTCAGGCCTTGAGCCACTTCCTTAGCAGAGCTTTGCGTGAGTCTCCATGAATGTCCAACGCTGATGTACTAAAAAGTAGAAACAATTTCTAGATTTAGGGCTAGTCATCGTTGCTTTTGTGAGATTTGTATATGTTGATTTAAATTTTTGAGTTATTTAGAGCTAATCTCCGGAATGCTCTTAGTGATTTAGATTTTTAGAACCCTCTGAAATGGAAAAGATTAATGATATTATTTCTACAATATGCTAGTAGAACTGCATCTTCTTTTCTGTGTATTGATGCTAGCATCATATAATCATTGTTTGGAACTAGTAATACTCTGTAATCATCAAGTGAAGAGGAACAAAAACAATTGTTAAAATATCCATTCTTCCTCCTCGAAAAAAAGCTTCCAGTGTTGTCAGGTAGCTCAGATGGTTTCCAGAAAGAACTTATTAGAACATATCAATTCACATAAAGATGAATATATTTGCAATATGTAGTTACAGTGTAGTTATGAAGCACTATGAGATTATTGAGTTTTATAGTAGTATTGTTACTAAACGCTTTCAAATGCAAAGTGACACTAAGGCATTTCATTTAAGCTATCATTATTTCAGAGTTATTTTTACACCCAAACTGAAACGAGAAAAGCACTTTAAGAAATATTTGGAGGTGTTGCTATGTTATTTAAAATTACTTGGAGAAACAAACAAAAGCCCTCCCATGTTCTGAAACATGAGTATCTAAAAGTTCTCACTTTATCTGAGAGGAAACTGTTGAAGAAAAAAAAGTGAAAGCATTTTTACAGGAAGTGCATTTATCCCCTTACATGAGTGCTTATGATGCGCTGTATGAAATTTTCACGGTGGTATGTGAATAATTATGTAATAGGTACCATATAATGCGTATTGCTGTAGTTTACCACTATATTTGAAAGAATTAAGGTTCTCTGGCATTCTATAATTCTCTGGTTTTCTTGCCTGATGGTCCAGTGCTACTCCTTAAGCCGGGTCCCTGGGACCCCCCTTTCTTAGGGCCTGCTCTGTCTGGGGTTGTTTTTTTTGTTTTTGTTTGTTTGTTTGTTTGTTTTGTTTCTTTTACCCCCTTCCTTTTTTTCCCTCTTGCTTCTTTTGGATGCTGTTTGAAAATCCTGAACCCCTTTTGCTCTTTTTGTCTGTGATGCTGCCAGCACATTCCCATTCTGCTGTTTGCTTTCCCTTTTCTCTGCTCTCATGCAGCAATGTTTCCTACCCCACGAAGCAAAATTTCTCTCCTTTTGTGTTTCTTTTTTTCTTCTTGTGCTGGCCTGTGCTCTGCCTATATCCTTTCATTGCTCACCCCCTTGCTGTCTCCCTCCTCTGCACATCACCGTTGTCCCTGGGCCTCCCTGCAGCCCATGTCAGCCCATTTCCACCCGGATTTCCAGCTGCAGTACTTCCAGTTGATACCGCTCTTTCCCACCCCCCCCCTTCCCCCATGTTTTTCCTAACACTGCTCTGCTCGCCTGCTATGTCTGATTAGCTGGCTCCAGGGTGTGAGCTAAATGTCAGTATAATTTTTTCTTTCTTCCAGTCTTAAAGGGGTGCCATGAAATGAAATTTGAACACCAAAAAAATTCACTTTTGCTGGGAAAGGTTTAACCTGCGGTGTCCAAGTAGGCACTAAATCCCCACATGATTTGTTTCCTTTTCTAATGGCAGTCGTGCTCTTGTTAGAATCAATCCAGACCAACAGTTACGTAGTCTAAAAAACTGAAAATAAAAACGGTTGCCAAAAGTGAACTAATGCCACCGAGTGCAGTATCTTTTGTTCTCACATCTCGAGTCTGTTTGCTGGTTATAGTGTGCTAAGACACTTGCTAGTGGTTGCAGTTTCTCTCGGGATATGACACTGGCCTCGATAACAGCAATAATGAGGCAATAGTTGTGGGTGCACTTCACATCTTCCCTGTGCAGCTACTGCTTGATTTTTATTTGTTTAACATTAATATAGCTATTTCAATAAGGAGACAACAGATCATAATCGTTTTTTCCTGAGAGCTTATTAGGGGTTATTAAAACAAAAAATAAAACATTGATGGCCGTGAACAACAGCCAGTAGGTGTGTCTGACCAAGTGTGACCAAGAAAATAGGATGAGCGAGACAATGAAACTGGCTCTGTGCTACAAATCAATCCAACAGTGACAGGCAGGACCAGCCTTGCAAGGGGTCAAGGTGCAGTGGTTTTGTTCTGGACGCTGGGAAAAAGGTTAGGAAAGATGAACAACTTGGGAGCAGGAGGGATCCTGAGTTTTGTTTGCCCCTAGCTGAACTCTTGGTGGTTCAAAGGTGGAGGCAGAGGCAGGGGTGGTCTGGTTCAGGAGGCTGCTGGCTGGCCAGGGGATGTGATGGGCACCGGGACTTGCAGAAGAGCCTTTTCTGGTAGCTCTTGTCTGAGCAAGGGCTGGTATTTGTCATCTCCTGTGCCAAACTTGGGTGCTAGGGGTGCGACAGATGAGTGTTAGGCGTGGAGGGCTTGACCCTTGTGCTTTTGGCAGCCCTGTCGCACACAGGAATCATAGGCTGAGGGTGTACAAGGGCTGTGCTGGGTCGGGGCCAGAAGAGCCTTCCCTGGCCACATGCAAATAGCTTGTGCAAAACTCAATTTTGATCTGCTATATATTTAGGGACAAAGTGCTCTTATTGCATCATTGACCCTTCTCTCTCAATTTAAAGGTCTTCTGTATTGCTCTCAACTGTTCCCAGATACTTTATATTAAGATAAGCATCATTGTTTGGTTTTTAGAGAGATTTAAAGTAGCCTAAGGGAAAGCAGTGTACTTGGCAAGGGCAGTTACTTGTACGATGAAAAAGACATTGCTACATTAAATATAGCAAACAAACCCAGTTCAGAAAGAAAGAGAAGACGTTTGGGAATTTAGTCCTGCCTTACCGTGCTGTCGTTCAGGTTAGTATTTTCTGTCAAGTGACATCCAAGAGCTACAATCTGTGCAGTCCCATTCCCCTGAAAGGGGATGCTCTGTCCCAGATGCAAGTGGAGCTGCAGTGACCACAGATAACCATCCTGCAAGGACTGGCTTTTTATGTGCTTGACATGCAGTAGCAGATGAAAAGAGAGTCGGCTGTTGATAAATACATACCTGATTATAACTGCTATTGAGCTGTGCAGGGTTTTCTTCCCTGTGGATTGCGCTAATAACATGACGGAGGGAAAGGCAGAGAATTTTGATAATTAATCCGTGTTTGATTCCAGAGATGAAAAAAATGCATAAGTTAATATTTTACAACCAGCTCCGTTTGCTTTCTTCATCAGTTGAATAGGTAGGGAATCTCTGAGAACAGCTAACCCTCGATGAGTGGAAGGATCAGGAAGAAAACTGTTCTAAGAAGGAATGAGAGAATTTATTTTTGCTTTGCATATTTTGCTTGCTTTTTTGCCCCATGCTCATGGGAACATTTTGATGAAAAACTAATAAAAAATAAATTAGAAATTGATATAAAAATGAAAATTCAGCTGCTTCTTACTTGAAAAGTAAACATTACTCACAAGCTAAAATGCATCTTTTAAAAAATGAAAGATAAATTGGAGTGAAATTGTGTGAAAGGTTTTAGCTACGTCTGTTAATGGCTTTTTTACACTGGTGCATCTGGTGAAGATCTTCAGAAATCTCACTTCTAAACACTCTGCGTGTTTCTTAACAGGATGCTTCCTGTTGTGTCGGGTTCTTGGCTGCCTTCTAGACCTAAACACACTTAGGAGACAGTGAATTGGGATCTCAAGATTTGTTTACATATGAGACCTTGAGAGAGACACTTGAGTATAGATTTCATGTGCTGACATTTTAATCCTATTGTGTCTGAAGCTCTGTGGGGAAATAACTTAAAAAGGTAAGTATGTTTATATCAGGCCAATATTCATTTTTCCCCCCTTTTCACAAAAACTCACCCTCCCTAAGATTTGTGATTATCCAACCTCAGCTGGATAATCCTCTCTCTCTCCTCCAAACAAAAAGAACAACTTGAATGGTTGGCAGAAAACAAGCACATTTGCCTTCAGTAAGCTGCTTACGACTAACAACAAAAGAAAACTTTTGCTTGTTTTTAAATGTCAGTGGGCAAAAGAACTGCCCTAGGAGAACACATGCCTTTTTAGTGTTTTCTTTATCGTCTGAACACCTCTCAGATGAGCAGTCTGGTTTTGTGGGACTTGGTGTCCAACCAGTCAGAAGGCAGCTCTAAATGGTGACTGTGGACAATAACAATCTGTTAATAGACATTACAGTGATCAACAGCTTTTAAAAAACGTTAAGGCAGGCTTTTCAGTCAGACTGTTGAGATAAACTGAGAAGTTGATGGTGGAGAGGAACAGGTTGGTGCTTGGACCGGTGGAAGAGAGTTATGAGGGTATGGCGATGCAGGTGCCAAGATGTGCTCCTATTTTTGTTAATGTTGGATGATAACCTTGACTTGCAAGTCCTGCCCTCCCCCTTTTTCTTCATTAAGCATTTTACAGCCGGACTATGCCTCTTGACTTCTGATTTTTCACAGCTACCGCTGCTGATCATGATGTGCAGGAAACATGCCTTCGTGCTGAGTAGCTTAATTTTGGCATCTTGCCATTTTAGGCTTTCTGCTAAGCTCCCTGCGTGAGAAAAGCAAGTCACTGTCGAATTGGAGTACTTGTTGGCACACTGTTTTTTGTACTCTGAAATCCTGCAGCTTATTATTATTTGTCTTGCTATCATGCATACGAACCTTCATTATGGAACAGGACTTTGTTGTACTTATTGTATATAAATATTAAAAGAAAATAAAGTCTCCCCCCCCCCGAGAGTCTAGGAAAATGAGAGGTGTTTGATGTGCTTATAGGGACGCGTGTAAACAAACGGTCAAAATGAATCACTCTGAGAATGGGTGATCTCAGCATGGCAACCGTCCCTGCGTGCCCCTTGTACAAAGCCTTTTGTAAGGCATTGCAGTGAAAGACTTAAAAAAGATAAGGAGTTGATTCTGTAGAAGTTTCTGGCAACTCCTGCTAAGGGCCTACGTCAGGTGCAGATAAAATCTGAAGGTCGCTGTTTGAAAATGTAATGTGTAAGGAGTATTCATTGACTGAAGATAGGATCAGTTCTCAGTGTAATGATTGAGGAATGAGAGGTAAGGCAGAAAAAAGATCCGGTGAGAGGTTTTTTTGCTTGAAGATACATCACACTGACAAGTCGGAGATTGAGGACTCTGGTGGGGGTTTTGGGGGTCCCTCAATTCACCATTTATGCACAATGCAATTTGTGGTACTGACATTTCTCTCATTTAGACTACTCGTTTCCCTGTTCATTTACCTTGGGCTTTATGGATTAGCATGCAAATCATAGTGCATACTGGTATGTATCTTCTGGTGTGTATTTGGCTTATTGATGTATTTTCCAGACCACTCGCTTCTTTCTGTGTTGTTAAGGTCAGTGGTTCTTAGTTGCATCTATCCATCTCATCGTAACTCTGGGCAGGCCGACGTGAAGCTATTTGTTTAACCATTTCAGTATCTCTGTCACCCTCCCGCTGTTGATTGAGTCTGCTGAAGAGACACACGTCTATGCAGCCACACTTGATTTGTTGCAGGTTATTTCCCCCCTTCCCCCCCCCCCCCCCCCAACATTCAATTCTCCCTTGTCATCAGTCAACCGCTTCATCTTAGCACCACTCTCTTCCTTCAGCTTGTGTGTCGACCTCCACCGTTGCCAGCGACACCAGATGGAAGCAAAGTTGTGTGCCCATTGTGCCACTGATCACATCCAGGCCCAGGATGGCGTCTGCCAGCTGGCTTCGAAGGTATCATTTCCCGTGTCCTCCAGTTGCCATTGGTTTGGAGGATAATTTGGTGTGTTGATTTTGGTCCGAAAAATTATCTGTGCATCTGTGGCAAGCCATCTGCTTTGTGTGTAGTCAATGGCGTGGGGAGTGGAATGGTTGCACCTGACCCACTTCCACTGTATCACAGTCGATAACTTCTGTCTGCTTTATGTTTGCATTCACATATCTGTCTGGCTGCGAGTGTCAGTAAGATGCACTGTCCTAGTGTGTGTTTCAGGGAGGGCATCCGGTTGCCTTTTCAATTACACGTACTTGCCTTTGTTTTTCCAGTATCCTTTGAGATAATGGTTAGGAGCTTTGCCTTGTGCTCTCCTGGCTTCACACCACTCTGTTGCTGTAGTAACTTGCACTTTGGTGGGGCTTTTTCTGCTATGGTTTACTAGCGCATACGATTGGTAGACACAAGTTTCATTAGGGTGTTTTGCATGTATGCAGCTGTGAATCTTCCTCTGTGTGTACATTCTTGCACCTAGTAAAAAATGCTGATAGTGAAACATGCTGTTACTGGTGCCTCTCCTGTGTATGCTGTCGGTGAAGACAGACTGATGCTGTGTTTGAAGGTACATTCCTACACATCCCCCTCTTGCTTCTTGGCTCAGGTCATGCTACTTCATTGGGAACAAAGCCAGAATGTAGCCCTAATTTTGTAATATGCAACCATCAGCTTGAAAATGCTAAATCAATTAAAGCAAGAGGGTATCATTATGAATGACTGGATTTCTAGTCATGATGTCTGCAACGCTATTTGCTGACACATGGTAAATGCTGATTTTAGTTTCTCCTTACCTCACTTCACAAAATAATTCAATACGTTGTATTTGCAGCTGCACGGAAATGTCCTGGTACTTCCAAACAGGAGGTTCAGGCTTCTCAAACATGAAATTTGGTGCTTTTGTCTCAGCAATTTCTTGCTCATCAACGTGTCTTAAGTCATTCTGCATTTGAATGGGTGAAGTAAGGTATAATTCATGCTACTATTGTCTCCAGTTGTTAGGAAAAGCAGACTGAGCCAAAACCACCTGACTTTACTATTGAACAACAGGAATTAGATGAAATATGTTTCTAAACAATCAGACTAAATTACACGTGTACCTTGGCAGCCTTCAAATGAATGACATTGATGAATCCTTAAAACTGTGACCATTAAGCCAACCGCAGGCTTTGATACCATTAATGAAGAAATAATGTTTTGACGTTCATACCTTCATAAATTCTGACACTTCCAATTGTCCTCAAGTAACAAAACACTGTTGTCATCTGCAATAATGCGCTCTTTAAAAATTTTGCTTGAGCTACTTAAAGCTGGGCACTTTATGTTAGCAAAGCAGAGTCATGTCTTGTTTGTGCTTTTGTTTCCCTTTCTTTGGTGGTTGCAAGTGCTGCTGGTTAAGCCCTCAGCTGTGCTTCAAGGTCTTGTGCAGTGACTGTCGTCTGGGTCAATAAGGCTTGAGCTGAGCCTCCAGACCCAAGTGATGTGTTGTGTACTGATTTAGCATATTGATGTATGACTACTTCCTTTTCTATCCTCAAAAAGGGCATTTTTTCTTTTGTTGGTATCGCCTTTTGTTCCCGTTACATGGAGGACAATCCAGGCTGAGAAAGATAAATTTCACAATTTGTCTTGTCAAACTCTGAGATGGAGTTTTCCGTTCTGCTGGCCGGGCAGAGGAGCAGCCCTGCTCTCCCGGAGTGCGTGGGGGTGACTGGGCACAGACACCCCTCGCTTTCTTAACAGCATCTGTGTACTTACCTCCCCCACAGCAACCTGCAAGGGTACCACAGAAGCTCACACCTCCTTGTCTTGCTCCCTACCTACCGATGGTGCTTAACAGTGCTGACTTCGGATGTAAAACCACTCAGTAAAGCCTTCTTAGTAAGTCATCAATTATTAATGTGAAATACCCATTCTGTGCACTTCCACTGCTTAAGGATTCGTTATGTTGCCTTTTGGTTGACCTGACAAAGCTGTGCAGCACTTCTCCTTCCAGTGCAAAGTCCTAGATTCAACTTTACTCCTGGGACCATGTACTCCAGCTCTGGTTGACCTTTTGTAGGAAGGAGAGAATGGAACAGAGCTGAGAAATTAATTTCTGGAGAGAGTTAGAAAAAGGTATATAAAAATATTTCACTTACTGAGAAGGGAAAAATAGCAGTGATCATGCTAAAGGTAATAGGAATCTGGTTCATGTTCCCTGCTGCCCTTTACTGCAGCATTTAAATGTGTGATGGAGAAATCCTTTAGCTATATAGCTATGTTATTGTTGGCCCATTTTCCCAACAGCTAATGGCTAAGACTGAATACATATTACTACCATTATAATTGTTAAATTTTTCCTTGCTGCATCGGGAATTCTGTGAGTATTGTGAGTCTGGCCCAGAGCACTTTGCTAATCAAACAGAAATTAAAACTAACCCAACTGACTGCTGTAAAAATATTGGTACACTTCCCTAGTAGATTTATAGTCTCATGTACTAAGAGAGCTTCGTGACCCTATCTTAAAATACGTGGCTATATCTCCATTTTACGGAGGATGAAAATGAGATGCAGTAAGGCCTTTAACTTGCCACCACACAGCAAATGAAAATTGGCTGCTCCTAGTTTGAGACTGGGAGCTCAACCTTTGGTAGAGAGGTAGGCGTTAGCCAGATTTACTCCCAGGTTTCTATATGGAAGAAGTGATTTGTAGTCTCAGTATTGCATTTCCTGCTTCAATAAATAGCTGTTTTCTGAACACTGTATATTTTCGGTTTGGTGCCAAAAAAGGCCATTACAGGTTTTACTGCGATACATTCCAGTGAAGAAATACATTAAACCTTTTTTTTTTTTTTCTTTACCTTTAAAAACATCAGCCAAAATCATCAGTTCTGAGGAAGGCATAAAGGAAGATACCTCACGTTTTACTGAAAACGCACATTGCACGCTGTCGATTGCCTTTTTCCTTGCGCTGTACTCAGCGTGGCATCCTATAGCACAATGTAAACAAAATTATAATCTTATCAAGCAGGCTGCTCCTACAGTGATGACAGCTCCTAAGATTGCCAGAAGCAGGGCCAGAAAAACAGAGACCATTTTAAAGCAGCTGACAAATTTTTTTAGCACTGTGGGTTGAAAGAAAATGATAATAAAGATTTCATTATATGCTATTCAGAAGGGTCAATGCAGTAAGTCTCCAGCAGACCTCAAGGCCTGCAACTCAAATGGGGTCGGTGTCCTGAACACAGCAATACCTTGTGTATTAAGACAAGGTTGAGAAGCCTGGCTGAGAGCACCGTGGGTCTAATTGTTCTTGGGTGTTAAGCACATTGGGGTTATTGCACCATCTGGTTGATGGGATGGAGTCGCTCTCTGTTTATTCCAAAGCCAACTAGACTGCTTTGGGCTGACTGAAGGCTCAAGAAGAATGTACTCAGCTGTTTTGCTAACTAAGGTATGTCTCTAACTCACCTACGTATTGAACCGGTTCTCAAAATATTGTTTTGCTGTATGCATTTGTAGCATTATGATTAGGGCTTCTGGTTTTGCTCACTGCGGAAAGACTTGCCTTACCATGTCCCTGCACAGTGGATATTTAAGATTTTGCTCATTTTAGAGGTGTTTTTGCAATAATGAGCTGTTGTCACAGTACGTGAGGTCTCGAGCATATCCTAAAACTTATAATGTCCCAGTAAAAACTTGCTGCCCCATTCCATATTCATTGTGTTTTCAGTTGACCGATATGTCTTAAAAAAAAGTCTGGAGACATGGAGTGAAATACTGCTCTACAGATGGCAACATCAGTTTTAGCAGGAGCTCGGGAGAACTACTCTATCACATACTCACTGTTAAATATATTACATAAAAGGTCACGGTCCCAGTGCATTTTGTTTCTGTAACAGAAAGGAAGTATATTTGAAGTTGGCTATATAACTGTCTCTCTAGCTTGTAAAATGTTGTAGCTCCTATATATTTTCAGTTATTCATGAAGTGTATTGCATATATAATTAAAACATTAATAAAAATAACAGCAGGAAGAGAGTTCATCAGCAATTCAAATACAAATATTTGTGAAAATCTGTCTTCTCCAACATGTTCCTTTCCCCTCCAACTGATTTTTTTTTTCTTTTTTTTTTTTTTTTTCTTTGGGTAAAAATATAAGCAACATTGCTTATCCATTTTCACCACTCCAGTATCTCTGTAGGACAGTAAATTCATTTAGCTATTGAATTAATTTACTATAGCTTGTGCAAGCTCGTTATTGTCGTGCACTTTAGGAGACATCACATGCATATTCAGCACAGTAAAGGCTCTTGCCTGGCTTTGTACATCCATTCACACTCCAGCGTGGGGAGCTCACCCAGAGATTTGGAGGCAAACCTGACCCTCCCCACTGCAGCTTGGCACTCCCCAAAGAGCCCGGGGCATCTTTGTGATGTTAATATCCTGCAAGTAAAGGAGTAGGGCTTGAAGGGCTTATTCTTTTCTTTCTGAAAGGTGCCTTTGACTGCTTTTTTGAAGTATGAAGCTGAACCACAGCTGCCAGAATTAGGCAGTGCAGGAGGGTTGGGTTGGGTTTGGGAAGGTAGCAAGGGGATCCCGCCTGCCTTTCACCATGATTTTTGGTGTGACTTGTGTATTTGACTTTCACAGTCAGCTTTGAAATTCTCAGTATGTGGATTCATCCTTGTAAGAGTCTTTAGAACCTTGCAGCGTGGGTCTACTTTCTGAGCTCATAATATATCTTTTCAAAGAAGCGCTGTCAGATGAGTTAGACTTTTCTAATTCGGGGTTATTAAATTTCCTCAGGATAGCATCTGAATTGTACTTCGCCTCTTATTACTAACGTGATCTATTGTATGTCTGTAGCACATGCTATATTCCTGGGCAAAATGTTCGGATAGTGTGCAGCAGTGGTATGTGGTTTTGAGTAAGGATCCAGCCAACAAATATGCCCGATGCGTTGGGGTCCCATGCTTCGGTAGGAAATAAGTTCTATTTCCAACAGATGGAATAAAAAAGAGAAAAATAGCTGATATGGGGAACACTGTTCACTTCCTTAATTAAAAAAACCCCAACTTTATTTGAGGTGGTTTTTCGTCTTTTCTCATTCACTTTTCCATTTTTCTGTTGGTTGGTGAGTCCATGACCCCAAAGCGTAAGGAATCACTTTCTAGAGAGAGTTTCTATGTGGCCTTACTGTAGTTTCTCTGCATTTCTTGACTGATTTATTGTTTCACTGAGTTGTATCTTTGGAATACTCACTTGTGAGGAGGATCTTTGTTTCAAGAATAAAAAGAGGATTTTAAAAACCTGGCTGCTGCAGGATGCTGAGCTCTAGTGCTGGCAAACCCTCTTTTGGGTTATCTCCTCTCATGTCTGTCTTTTTGAAGGGGCAGTGGATAGGGATGGGCTCTGCACCCCCTTGCATTTCACTCCCATACCACGCAGGTCATATTAAAACACTTTGCAGTGAATCTCATGCTTTTATTGTTTAAAAAGTCACTATTTACTTCCAGCACAGGAAACTGAGCATCTCCCTGCAGAGCAGCCAGCCTGCCTCGGTGGAACCAGCAATAGATGCTGATTTAGTAGCTCTGTACGGAAAGCAGTTCTACTTTCTGTTACTGTGTAGTCGATTGACGTTAATCCCATAATTGAAGCATCCAGTTTTAGGATTAAGCTGATATTTATCAGCAAAAGCCTGCTAAAAAAGTGCAGATTTGTGGTAAATGGTGATTTAGACCAACCCTGCCTGCTCCTCCAACACACATCAAACTTTTCTGTATTTCTTTGCTTCTTCAAATCTCTGCAAACTCACCGAACTAGGCTGCTTCGCACATTGGTTGAAAGCTGCTCCAGTCAGCTCTGTGGCATGGAAATGTATTGGGTTGAGCAGGTGTAGACTCAAAGCGTGAAAGAAAATAGCCTCTGAAATTTATAATCAAATAAATGCCACCAACCAGAAATTCAATTTGTAATAGCAACAAAATCCATTTTAGGAACAGAGACGACAGCAGCTTTTACTATTAAAAAATGTGACTATTGTGTAAAGTCGAAATTCCCTGAGCTGTAGCTTGGTCTGAAGATGATAATGGTCTGAGTGCCCGAAGAGGAGGTTCATATGTGAATTCAGTTTGTTAATAAGATCATCTGGCACCGGAAATTTCACAGCTGCCAGCAGTCCAACATGGAAGAAGCCACTTCTCTTAATTGCAGCAAAAGCAGAGTAAAGTTGGCCTAATTTTATCAGTAGTTACCTGGATGTATATCCTTGAACTTTTGTTTCATGTGACGTTGGGAATATCAAACTGCTTATGTCTGATGGAGCATTTTCTTCTGTTCCTTACAAATATCTTTAATTTGGTATATTAGGGTTCCGTACTTTTCAAATGTGTCATCTTTATATTTTCATATAAGTGATTTTTCCCTTTGTTTTCATTTCATTTTCATTGTTTTCTGATTCTTCACAGTATTTCCTTTCTGGCTTCAAAAGGGAGCTAAGTAGGTATAGTGAATTATATCACAAAATGGGAAAGAAATGTTAGCTGAGTGATATATAGCTTTTTTTTTTTTTTCTGGATGTAGGCCATTATCTTGTAGTACTGCAAGATTTTGAATGCTTCAAAAACATATTAAGTGAATGAAGCTATATAAATATTTTTTTAAAAAAAAGTCACAAACATACTTTGCATAAGAGTTTAATATTTTTATGTTTCCGTTAGAGATGGTTAATGTCTTCTGGAGATTTGTCGCTCTAGAACCCCTGTATAAAACAGTAGGATTTGTGCTGTGAAAGAAGTGTCATCCATAAAAACTGCCTCAAGTTTTTTTTTTGTTGGGTGTTTTTGTTGGTTGTCTGTATTGTTTTATCTACTTTTTGCAGGCAGATTCTAGGACTGCTGTAGGTTAAAGAACTGGAAAGGAAGAGAAAGTAAATAAAGCTTTGCTTTTTGATTTATTATGTTCATTTCACAGCTGTTTCGGTACAATCTGTTATGCTGCTTCTTAGGTAGTCAGTTGGAAAAACAAATTTGGAAATTAGACAAATATGATTATAAAATGACACACAACTGAGAAAGCTGAAGTCTGAGGAGCAGGTGAACTGCCTGAAACGACTTATTCTGCGGTGGTTTTGGCTAATTGCTTAGTCTGACTCACTAAGAAACGTCGTGTCCTGTAATTGAGTTTAACTGAGGATGTCTTTCTGTTTGTGTGAGGGTTTTTTTGTTTGTTTTTTTTTTTAAATTTTTTTAACTGTTTTTGATGTTTCTGTTGAAGTATATGGTTTGATGCATTTTCTCTGAACCGCGTGGCTAATTCTTCCTGATGATTTCCATGCTGTTTGAAGTGGCTGGTTTAAGGCCCATTGTATAAGTATCTGAGGAGAGGTTACACCTGTGCTCTCTGGGCATTATCTGCATGTTAAGGGTGGCTGATAATGAACTGCTGACCTTAAGCTGTCGCTTGGGTCATGTCCCAGCCCTGATACCTCTTTACACTGGGAATTAGCTTCATCCTGAGTATATTTCTGCAGCTGTTTGAATGCTTTTCATCAGACAAAACCAGGAACAAAGACCTGTAAGTACAGTAAGAAGTTTTGCAAAATGTTCTTGAAGTGGTCTGTAGTTGAGTGCAACAGGAGGGTACGTCAGAAGGAAGTAATGGGAGGGAAATGCTATCAGAGATGCTATCTTACCTGTAAGAAGTGGCTGTGTTTGCCAGGCTGTTGGACATTAGCTTGGGAAAGCAGATGCTGTTAAAAAGCCTCATTGTTGCCTGTGCTCTGCTCAGCCCTTCTGAACGTGCTCCATGGCTTCCCAAACTCAAGCAAGGTAGAGTCTTGACCCCAGAGACAACTTTGTGGAGAAAGAGATAGCATTGAGGTCTCAACAGGGAGCAAATACTGACGGATTTACAAGGCATCCTTGCTTCTCTAAATCATCCTTTCAAAACATTTTCTGTCAGCATGAGATTCCATGGTGGGAATAGCCAGTTTTAACCCCTTTAGTTTTTCAAAGCTCCAATAAATCACTTCTGAATTTTGCGTCTCTCCTGAAATACAAGTGTCAGGCAAGTTAGACTCAAATACTGCTGATGTTATGGGTTGTGGTGATTCTTATTGCTTATGCCCTAAAATAAGAAATTAACAAATGAAAGATAACAGCCCCCAATTGTACCAGAGGCCACCAGCAGGTGAGGAACAGGTGATTCAAATAATTCCCATCTTGGATTTATGTTTTTAAAGGAACAATATTTCATGGGGTTTTGTGAGGGAGGGGAAAAAGAGAGGCAAAGTTGAACAGAAATCCCAATAGATGCTTCTACTTCCAGCATTGAGTAAGCATGAAAATATGAAATATGAAGTAGAATATCTATGGTCTCCTAGACAAAAACTTTTATTGAAGAACAAAAAAATTTTAATATGGCTTAGCAGTGCAGCAGTATGCAGTTTCAAGGCCTTCAGTGATGAATAAAGGTTGTGCAGGTGGAGAGCAAACATGAACTGATGGGAGATGGGTCTCTGAAAGGAGTGTGCATTAGCTCAGCTGTCCTTGGAGTGCACAATCTGCTGGTTTTGTGCAAAAGCTCTCCCAGCTCCGACCCTGTCATTAAGAAGGATGTTTGCTATTGTATCGGAGTGTTTTGAAGATGAGTGTGCTCCATGCCCTGGCCTGTGTCTGTAGTCCCTGCGTAGACAGCATGAAGTTTCAGAGTCCTGTTGCCTGAAGCAGCATGATAGGTCTCAAGTCTCAAATTCCTTGGCAGGGACCACAGAACGCATCAGTGCCCTCATCCACCCTACATGATACGCCTCCTTTTGCATAGTTCTGGTGATAGCTGTGTCCTTAGCTGTCCATTGAATCCGCCTAACCTGGAGGGATAATTAGGTGTTATTATATGGGCAGAGGACTCTTGATCTGAAGCTGGAACCCTGCTTCAAGTGTATCGGATATTACACACAGAGTCTGTTGTTTCTGCATGGAGGAAGGGGGCTCTACTAAGCAGTTATGAAGATGCTGTAAGAAACTGGGCATGGACCAAAGGCCTTGGTAGGAGTGTACAGAACAACACTGCCAGAGCAGTGAAATCCCATGTAACATTGGGACTGGGAAATGAGGAAATCTGGGGGAGCTCCACTGGGCAACTGCCAAAAGTGCCTCCTTTCTGAGATAGGAGCTGAGTAGGGATCAGCATGTCAAGTTTCCAGGCTGTATTTTTTCCTTTGCAATAGTTGTTATATCACAGCCAGTGTTGTATTTCATTAAGATTTACTGTGTAATAAAATTCTTGAGAAACTGCAAAATTTCAGTCACCTAGTCATTCTGATACACAGTTGACAGACTTATCATTTGGGTTATGTTTCCTACTTGAGAAATGCAATGACGGTGTTTCAAAAGGCTAAACAAAACCACTGAAATTTATTAAACTCGAATCTCTAATTGTTGTTAATTAATGGTGTGGGATTTTGGTTTTTTGTTTTCAATTAGCTGTCCTCAAAACACAAATGGGCATGAAGAGGTACTGCATATTTCTGGAGTCTGAAAGGTTCCCTGTTGCCAACCTGTTGTCTCTGCACTGAGGTACTGGGTGTCTGAGGGGATGTGGAGTACAAGCTGCTTATTCTATTTCGTGGCATCTCTCTAAGATATAAAACCTGTTTTCATTCCAGAATTCAATAAAAACAAAATCATTTTAGCTAAAATTGAATTGTTACTACGTCCGTTGCTGAATCATGTGAAATGGGTGCGACTGGCGGGGGCACTGCCGGTTTTCCAGTGGAATTCTTCATTCCGTGTCATGTTGACTGATGCTCAGCCATCTCCCAGACCTAAACCCTAGCCACCAGCCTACAGTTTGTGATAGAAAACATCTGCTTCATTCTCTTGCACAGAAACACATCTACAAAAATGTTAAAGCAGTTTCACTGTCATGCAACAGGAACTTGGACAGAAATCCATTTAATCGAACATGCTCTCATCAGCTGCCCTAGGCGATTTGTAGGGTTCTTTCTGATCAGGTGTTGCCACAGTCGTTGAAGATCACCTAATGTAGGATGCGAACACCCAACCTGGCTGCACAGAGAATAAGCCCAGATCTGGGATGACGCTTCTGTCCAAAGCAAATGTGTTATACCTCATCCCCTTTACTAAAATTGCTGTGGTCTAGTAAAACAAAACTTTCCTTAAAAAAAAAAAAAGAAAGATGGGAACTATTTTAATTCAAATATCTTTTTATCTGTTATCTAAATAACTTTTAAAAAATGTTTTTCCCTTTTTTCTCATTGTGTTTTCTCTATTATTTCTTTTCTTTATATTTTTCAATTCCTGCCTTTGAAGAAGCCTGGTAGGAAAAGGAGAGATAGTAGAGAGACTGTAGGAAAACAGCTCAGTAAAAATTGAAAGTGGGGAAAAAAAAATGTAATCAGCACTTTGTTTTTTCCAATTTGGTTGGAAGAGTATGGAAGGAAAAATCCATGAACTTTTCCAAATTAAGAAAACATATTTTTTCCAAATTATTTTCATTTGAATATGTTTAGGTGCTTTACTGTTGTGCATAACTATCACTCAGCGTTGGTAAATATAATGTAATCAGTCCCTAAGGGACCAAGGACTGTTCAATTGAACCTGAATTTGTTTCATGGGGGGGCAGAGCTTGAGAGCTAAGTCTCTGGGCCAGTCCTGCATTTCTGCTCTTACAGATTTCAGGAGCATGCTAATGGGATTAGGTACTACAAAGCTGTCTTGCATTCAAAATTACTATCACAGGGGAGTGTGGTGTGGAACAGAATTTCTTGCAGAGAGCGCTGATAGCAGAAGCACAAACTCACTGTGAGATTCAGCTATCACGTTACTGCTTGCTGCTGTGAGCTTCCTATTCCATCGCTTTGGATTACTGCTATTCCAAACCCTCCTTTTCACACAGCTCCTTGGCTTCATCCAGCAGATCCCCTTGAGCCTGGACACTGTTGACCACACACGTGGCTGTGTCATGGGTTATTATGATGGGAAGGAAGAGCTGGAGTGGTTGTGTAAATAGCACTTGCTTACTTTCTGAAAATAGCCTTAGCTGATATTTTTGCAAAAGTTGAATAAGTAGATAGCCAGAGTCTTGGTAAGATTTGTCTTTTGAGTGGTGGGAAGTCAGGCCAATACGTTTCTTAGAACGAGCAATGTCTTTGCTGCTTTCCCTCTCCTATTCTTTTTATTCATTTTGCAAAATTCTGCAGCGCTGGAACCAGAAATGTAAAATTACCAATTCAACATATGTTGGGTTAAAAATAGAACAAAAATGAAATTCCTACTAAGGGATACAAAGCTGAACTTCAGATAATTCTGTTAATTCCCATTTACAGGGTCCAGCCCAGCATCCCATCTCCAGCAGCGGCCATGGGCTAGGGGAGGATGAGCAGGGCAGGCACAGATGACGCTTCTCCTCTAAAACTTCCCAGGCTCCAGCTGTTTTCAGCTTGGGGACTTTGGGCCAGGAGTGATTTCTGTGTAGATAGTAAGCATGAATAGATTTTTCTTCAGTGAACTTAATCTTCTCGATTAACCTACCTTAAGGCAGTGTAGGCTTGTGACATCCACAGCTTCTCTTGTTAGGTACAAAAATAACTTTTATTTGTTTGTTTGTCTTGGTTCCAGTTTGGTTCAAGGGGTCCTTGTGTCAATACTGGGAAAGGCCATGAACAGGCAGGCCCCGTCCATGCTATATGTTTCCATTTCCTCTAATAATTCTTAACATTTGATCCACTGTCTTTTTTTTTCCTTTGACCACTGGTAGCACTGGGCTGACATTTCCAATGATCTGTCCATTGTAAATCCAGGATTTCACTCCTGTGTAGTCATGGTTTGCTCAGAGTCCATCATTTCATATGTGAAGTTCGGATTGTTTTTCCCACATGCATATTTGAAATTTATCTCTATTGAATTTCATCTGCCATCTCATGTGTCATATCATTTCATAAGGTCCTTCTGCAGTTCCTCACAGTCAGCTTTTGTTCTCATTACCCTGAATAAATTGATACCAGCAAACTTCCTCCCTCTGCTTTCCAAGAGTATGTTGGAGAGTGTAGATCCCTAATTTGACCAGTATAGGTGACAGGCTTTCAGTCCTGCAGGTCTCTGCATCTCCCTTAGTTAATTGGTACTCAGTATTCCAGTGATAAATTCAGCATGCTGGGAAATGAACAGGTATGTGTCCGGTTTGCTCCAGTGTTCTTGTTTACAAGAAACCAGAACAAGCTATGGGAAGATGACTGACAATGATTTTCAGTTTACAGGGTTTTTGTGAGTATTCTGTTTGCAAGTGTTAGATGTTGCAGAAATCCAGGTTAATCAGGGCACTTGTATTACTCTTCTTTCTCTTGAAGAGGAACCCGGTAGCTGAGGAGAATCCTCTGAAGTACAAAAATCTCTTCTTGCAAGTGCTTTTGACGACCTGCTCTAATGAGCTTGAATATTTCTGTGGATAGAGTAGTGTGTGTGAGAACAGAGTGAAGAGGTTGTAGGCGTGTGTTTAGAAGTGGTAAAGACTTGACTGAGTTGAAGGAACCTCCTTGAGAAGCTTGCTGGTAAATAGACAACTGGTGATCGAGGATGACGGAGGCTCAAGGACATTCACATCGGGTAACCCTACAGCATGAGTGTGCTTGTTGCATGAAGGAGGGGTGGCCTCTCCTCCCCATGCGTTCAGGGACTGTCACCCTTTCTCCAGGTACTGTCATACCATGGCAATCGTAACCATCACTTCTCTGAGCTGATCAGCATCATCTCTGCACGGCGCGGGGAGCGTGGGCACAACCAGTGTTGGCTTGCATGTGGTCTGCTTGCTGCGCCCCAACAAAGGTCTGTGGAGATCGATGGTATTTGGGACTTCCCTAGCTTAGAGATCTCTTCCTTGCCCCAATCCCTCATCTGTTCCACTAGAGACAGAAAATTCTCTGTGACAGATTCCTGGTTTAGTCTAAACCTGAATTTGTTTATGTTAATGTTTGTCCTGTATATGTGCAAATCTGAGTCCTTGAGTTCACGAGTAGGAAAAAAAAGGGAGAGGAGAGGCTGAGAACATGGATCACGTAGGAATTTTCCTGAACCGTTCACAATCTGATGCCTGTGGATGACATGAAAGGCACCAATAAAACTTAGAAAAGAAATGGAAGATTCAGAGGCATTTCCTCTGATGATTACAGTGTAGATAACTTGGAAGAAATCTGCCATTGGTGTATTGTGCTGCTTTTCAAAGTGGACACAGTTGGAAGTTGTGACAGAAAAGCAAAGACCAAAGAGGATTTGATCGGGTACATGAATATACAGACGGGAGTGGGAACACAGTCCTGTGAAGTTCCTTTGCATTTCTCTCTTCTGCAACAGTAGCTTTTATTTCAGCTAACATAAAGCATTAGTGGGTTTTGGCAGTATTTCAGGCAAATCTTCAGGTAGGGATGAACTGTTCTTGAACCAAATCTCCAAAGGATTTGGCACAAGTGTACTTTCCTGCAATATGAAATGTGGATTTTTGTTCAGTATTTATATTTGAATAGACATTAATGAATGCCTAAAGAAAATCATGACCTCTACTTTTTCTCTTGTTACTTGATTTCCCTTTGTCTGCTTAATGCTTCTGCAGATTGTACATATTGTTCTGGCACCTTTTACCTGGTGTCTGTCTCACTGTTGGGGTTGGGGGGTGGTGAGGGGGAAGACTCAACGTGGATGTAATCATGACAAAACATTTACTGATCCAGTGTATCAGTTTCAGTACTTAATGTCTGATGATGATCCCAAACTGGAGGAAAATCCATCTCTTTTTAAAATTTTTACTCATAACCTTTTCTGTGAATCTGCTACCAATACCACAATGTGTGAAGCTGCTCTATAGGTATCGTTAAGAGGAGATGGATATCATTAAATACTTATTCTATTTGGTATTGGCTTTCCCACTTAACATTAGAGACCGACCAGTCTCTGATCACGTTTGCTTACAGGCAGGTTTCATATGTGTGGCCAGCACAATGTTGGTGTGTCATACTCTTGGATGAGTACCAAAAGATCTGAAAATTGTATTCAGGGACTTCATTGGAAAGAATAAGACTAATGAGAAAAGCATCAGTAATTGTGAATATTAAATTTAACCTGAAATCTAGAGTCATGTCAGCAAAGTAGCTGACATCACAGGATAGCTAAATGCTGGTGACCTTTTTCATCTTTGCTGAGTTAGTAGATTTATTGCTCTAGTACATTCTTTAAGGATGGTTTTCATACGCCACTTGTCAAATTGTAAGTCCTTGTAACAGATTAGCCCTTCAGAAGGTATGCCCCAAGTTTCCTCTAGACTTTCCACATCTCACTGAGTAATGATTCTCTATTAATGAAAAATTGAGTTTGTTTCATTTGCTGTCACATTTGAAGCACAGGTATATTTTTTCTTCCCTAGGACTGGTTATGTTTTAATGCGTATATTCAAAATTCAAGTCCAATCTGAAATGACCTATATCAGCTATGATATAGTCAGTGGAAAGCTTCAAAACATGATGCATTGAACATATTTTACAGTCCTAGGACAACAGCATCCTTCAGCTAATTTTATGCAATCCAGATATACAATATTTGGTCTTGGCGAGAGGGTCTGTAGGTTCAGGTGTAACTCTCTTTTTTGGCAGTTGTAGCATACACATTGCATTAATTTTGGATACAGAAATGATGTTGATGTTTTTTTAATCTGTGATTAGGAAAACATAGCCGAAAGGATCAGGGTAACTATCAATAATTACTTTTTAGAGTTCAATGGAGGAGAATAAATATATTATTATAAACCAGGCATGGCATGATAGCTTTCAAGGTATTTCACTGAGTCTAACCGACGTGGCAAGTTCTCAAGTTGGTTATCAATGGGCAAGTAAATCTTTTATTAATTTCTTTATACAGTTAAACTGTCAGATATGTAAAAATATTTTTTTTTTCAGTTAACTATATCTGAGTTATGTGTCTCAGAAGGTGGTGCAAGGATCCTCATAGGCTGGCATTTAGGCCTGAAGTGAGAAACAGAATAACATGCAAAAAGTGGGTAATTAGAAGCTGCCTATTTGCTTACGAATTTCTAATCAGATTCATAACTCCTGCTTCAAATGAATGGAAATGCTCTTTTTGTGCAAAAGTGAAAAATAAATATTTATCATATCAAAACCATTCCAATATTTCCCTGAGCACATTAGGATTAGAAGACAGACTTTATTGCTAAAAGGAGTCCCTCAATGGCTTCCTGAACAGAAAGGAGATATGAAATGATCTCAAAGTAAAAGTTACAAAGAAAATTTCATACATCACACCTTATTAACATGCAGACTTTAAAAGTGATGTTTGAGAATAACTTAAGACATCTGAAAACTCTAGGGCACGCCGTGAACCCTTAGAGACCTTGTAACGAGATTATCTTATGACAAACCACATTTTGTGACACTAACAGAGATTTGATGGAGAATTTTAAAACTTTCCAAAACCAAGAAAAATGTCAAATTGAGAATAATTCTGCTTGTTAAGCTCTGAAGACGAGGTCTCAACAGATATCGGTCCTCTGACCCGTTCATGAGTAATCGACTGCCCAGCAAACAGCAGTTGACTGGGGACTTTCTCCCCCATGTCCCCAGCTCATCCTTTATCTGGTTTCGGAACGGCAGAACCTCTTGCCATTGGAAATCCAATTACACTTAAACAAAGATTCACCTCAGTGCCTCATGGAAAGCTTTGAAAAATGTTTTGCTTAAAGACAGTTCTGCCCACATCTGTCTAGATAGAGAGCCAAGATTTTTCTGAAGGTTTTAATGCTGTGTTGTACTCTTTCCTAAAACAGAGTATTTGCTAATCTTGGCATTAGTGTTAGTCTTGACCAGTCCCCTTTATAGCTGCAGAGGCTGTGTAGGTCACACTCTTACTGCCTGTTTCCTCATGAGATTGGCTTAGAAAGTTGACTTCATTAAAATGAAACTTTTTTTTTTTTTTTTCCCTTTATTTTTTTGGTCTAGCTTTCTCATTGTGTCATTTAAGCCCCTGAGAATTTATGTATTCAGGATTTTCTCTTCCTTCTGTGCACCCCTCTTTCAAAACCCAGCAGGTAGAAAATCACTTTGACTAAAGCTGAGATTCTCACATTAAAAGCTGAGATTCTCCAGCTTTTCAAAGTATGTGATTATATAAAGTATCAACTACTGTGAGAATTGGATTAAAAAACCACGAGGGCTGATATGGAGACAAATGATAATGAGCAGTGGGAAAAGACAGTGCGTACAAATACAGTAATGGATAGCAAATGTCAAGAGTTCAACATTCAATTTTATTTCTCTGTTTTTATGAGCTGGATTTTTATTATATATGTCATGGGGAGTGCATGTGTGTGGTTAAGGGAATAGCTGAAAAATGTACAGAGGAAAGAGATTAAGGGTCAGGATAGTCAGTGAAATTTGGGATGGAGAGGACTGAGATGAAGCCTGGGGAGTGAGCACCAATAACACCTAGGGGAACAGATTGTCAGGCTCCTGGGGATGCATTTCCCCAAATTTGTGTTTGCTGGCTCCGTCAGTAATTGCAGAAAGTTAGAAGAGTTGCTTCAGCACCAGATACGTGATATGATAGAGCTGGATCCAAAGCGATCTGCCTCGCATGGTGACAGTTTCTCAGCACATTCCTTCAAAACCAGAAGGAAATGGTCGCTTTGTGTCCGTGCAGCTCCACCTTCCTTCCCTGGGGAGCTGGCTGTGAAATTTTGGGGTGAGATCTGATTATGAAGACTGGGGCTGAAGCACAGTAAAGATTTTCAGCATATTGCAGCAAAGATAAATGTTTTTCCAATTGAGAAGAGTGTCAGAAAAGCAAAGATGTTCCCCAGCGTCTCTCTAAGCTGTAGACTCCACCAGTGAAAAGAATGATGTTTATTCCAAAATTTCAAGGGGTCCGTTTTCTAACGTTGGGTTCAGCAGCTGCCTTTGCAGCTTGTGGGTTTCAGGAGTGTGGGAACTGTTTCCAACTGGATATGGAGATTGTCAAGTGCTTCAGTCGTACTGCGGGTGACTGCATTCAGGGACACTGTTTTCTCTGCTGACTTTGTGATTCAGTTTTTTCCTTTCTATCTTTAAGTCCATTCTCCCATTTTATTTTATTTTTTTTCCCTCCACTCATCCTTGTTTTCATTAATGAGTGCCAGCATGCCCATGCATTGCTGTAAAGCATGTCTGTGATCAGCTCACCTGAAGAGGATGGAGGGGATACAGTCATGAAAGGCAGAGCTCCTGCCGTACGGATTGACCCGTAAACCCTGTGCTGGTGTTTAGGATTAAAACCAGCTTCTGACAAGATTGTGCTTCTGCGGCTCCTCTTGGCCACCTCTCCTCAGCCACCTGCCCTCTGTTTGGCAACTTCTGAAGTGCTGCTGCCTTGTGCTAGATTTAGGATTAAAAACATGTTATTTCTGGCCTCCCCTTATCCTCTGTCCTGACTTAAACAACACAGAAGTGACCTGCGGCTTGTTTGAAAGGAGTCTTTAAGGAGGAGGATGGAAGCGATATGCCCTGCCAAAGCGAACGCGTGTATTTAGCAGAGTGTTTAGCCTGGAGTTTGTACAGAGAGCCAAAGGAGGGGAGCTCCTTCCTCAGGTTTGAGACTAGTTATGCATCCTGGATCCACTGAGGCAGCTGCCTCATGTTAACACCCCTGCACAACTGTGCAATTCCTTTGAGAGTATTCCCAAGCCCATCTGTAGCAGGGCTTTTTAAAGAGTAGTTACGCTATGAAATGCAAGACTCTTCAATATTACATCTTGGTGCCTCATGTTTATTCTTGCTCCCTCAATGACTTCCTCATCGAATGTGGTCCATTTAAAGATTCAGAACGAGATTTTTCTTAACTGCCAGCTTTGCAACAGCAACCTGCCATCCAAGAAATCAAGCTGTGTGCTGTCTGCTTCATCAATCATTACCAGCCAGCACTGACGGGAAGGATTCAGGATGGAAACTTAGCTGGCAATTAGGCAGCTAACACATAGGAGCGGGTGGAGCGTTATCTTGTGCTGGCGGCAGCCGTGTGGACTCTGCAGTGCAAATGGTGAGGGAAAGAAATTTCGCCTGTTTCTTAAGTGCAACCTGTGGCTTTGCACAGGGATTATATTTCCCCATTTCTGGGCTTCGCTGTCTTGAAAATTACCTGTATCTCTGCATTGGATAACAGCAGCAACATTTGGTTGGTTTTTTTTTTATTTCTGGGAGGTCAATATTTTCGAATGACAGCCTTGGCATCCCCTCCCAGAACTACTGTTGGGGCAGCATTGCATCTTCCTCTCACCAACAGCCTCGTGGACAACTTAAACAGTACAGCATGTGTCACTGTGTCTGCTTTCCCCTCTGCTGTAGTCATAATTGTAGACAGTCTCTAATTACTACATGCGTTCTTAGTATATGTTGTGGTGTTACACAGCAGTAATGAGACTTTCAATAGTTTGGAGCCATCCTATGTGGTAGGCAGCTCGGTGCATTAAAGGCTTTTCCAAACTAACAATGGTTGTTTTGAAAAATCAGAGTGTGACACGGTGTTTTGCTTTCTGACTGCCGAGATGTGCCGTGACACAAAACACACATGCACAGAAGAGCTGCTGTCCCCTTGCACCTTCTGTTTTCTTTCACATATGACTTGCTGAAAGAGGGAAAGGTGAAAATCCATCATCATCAACTGATCTTTGTCGCTGGGTAAGAAACATTTCTTCAGTCATAGGTTTTAGAGACTTCATAAAAGTCCCTGGTTTTGGAATCAGGATTGGCTACAGCCTTTGAGAGTGGAGAAGCCAGGAGCAGCCCGTCCGGGTGGAGAGCAGGAACCATCACCCAGAAGCAGTAGTTGATGCATTAATGTCTGTTGTGGGGAAGCAGGGCTTGAATCAGTTAGACCTGAGACTTGAACCTTTTGCTTTGCAAATCCCAAGTGAGTACCCTAACCATGGGGAAGCTGTCCCCTTGCCTGAGAAGATTTGTTTTCAATTAACTTAAAACTAAGCGGTCTTTCCATCAGCCTTCTCTCTGTTTGTCTCTGGCTGATAGACTGCATTCCCAGCCCAGAGACATGATGAAACTCTTGGGAATAACTGGAGGCAGAGAGGCCATTCCCACATTTGCCGGGAGATTTGATACCCTCAGCAGCGAGGCCTCTTGCAGTCTCTGCTGAGCACAAACCCCTGGGCAAGTGCTACATGAGCAGACCGAAGATGAAGAGGAGGAGGTGTGGAATGATGTCTTATAGCAGTTATAGATACACCAAAACTTTGAGGGAAAACCCCAAAAAAGTATTGCAGGGAAAAGTCATCAAAGCAGACAGTTACTCCCATTTTTACAGGCCTGTGTACAATAACAGAACCTGTGATATTGAGAGCTGCATTAATTTTGCAAAATTGTTTCCTCTTCTTAAGTGGAAATGAATTAAGTCATACTGTGAGCGGTATCGTGGTCAGTGCATCATAATGGAAAAACAGCAAATAAAAATTACTCCTCCAGCAATAATGTGTTAATGTCTTTTTAGCACCAAATACATTTTTGATAGTTATCACTGATGTATTTTTTTTAATAATTGACTGGGATGCTTAATAATGCTATATATAATTTAGGAATCCAATTTATCGACAAAACCAGAAAGAAACCAGCATATTAAATAGACACAGAAATCAGTTTAATACAGTTCATGGGGAGGAATCGTAACTTCACAGCAGGCAAAATACAATAAGCACTAATGTAACCTTTTAAAATAAGGATTAAGCACAAAACCACCCAGCCTGTCCAGAATGGAGCATGAGATGGTGTGGAGGCTCGGGTATCTTTGGTTCATAGCCTGTAATCTGTGTGGCCACTCAGAAAAGTTCTGGTTTGTTGACCACTCTTTCACTCTTCATCTTTCACTAGCAACCCTCATTTTCTTTTTTAAAATGTCTTCCCTTCTGTGTACTCTTCGCAGTATTTTTGAAAACCCTTCCCTTGTGGCAGGGTTTCCTTCAGTTCTGTTCATCTTTTCTTGAGCAGACGAGTCTGTTTAGTGAGTTTATTAATTACCATGTTGGGCTCATTGAAGTGAGCACCTCATTTGGAGAAACCTCCTGGGGACTCCAGCAAATATACACATACTCATTAGACAGAATGTTTTCCACTTGTATATCAGCATTTTGATAATAAACACTTTATAATGTTAAGGAAAAGGATACAAGTTAAAAGTTAGAATTCAGTCAGTGTTAGGTTTTTTTGGGTTTTGGGTTTTTTCCCATGGGAATCAATATGATTATTAGCTATATGGCTATAGTCCTCAAACAGCCAGGAAAATAATTTCTTGTATAATTTCTGCACTGTGCTTGAAGAAATCCACCTCTTCTGTCTTGCTGGTTCATGCTCCTCATTTTATGACACTCGGCTTGGCTTCTGGCAAGTCAAAATATAAAGAGCTATGCAATTAATTATAGTTCTGAATTTCCTTGCTTTACAGTAAGGGCATGGTAATAGTGTCTGGCTTGGTTTAGCACTGGTAGCTGTGCAGTTTAACCCAACACACACAGAAGATTTGGGAATCAAACCATGAATTGGGTAGGCTGTAGTTGGCTTTAAACTTCAAATTAACTAGGTGATAATAACGTATGGTGGTGTGTCGGCCGTTGTATGTTCAAGGAGGGCTGAAGGCAAGGTGGAAAGGTTTTGCAAATCATTCTGGTGCCATGGTAGGTCAGAACCTGGTCGCATTTGAACTCAGTTAAAATGCCCCTGATGTGTCTAGGGCTGTGCCCGTTTTATGGACTGTCAAAGGCACAGACCGGTTAGCTCATCTGGCAGCAAGTCCGCAGCTGAGCTGAGGCTGCAAGATCCAGCTTCCCTCCTACCTCTGGATATTTGTCTGTTGTAATCCTTGACTGTTGAAATGCCACAGCAGTTTGGTTAATCCCTTGCAGGGACATCTATTGCAACCCTCTTTCTTACCATCAGAGAAAACAGTCCCAGGTGTTTTTGTCCAAGATGAGGATGTTTGGTCGTACTGTTGGAGCCATAATTTCTCTCCTCAAGGATGAACTAAGAGAACTGAACCCTGCGTCACATCATGAATCAGCCCCCAATCTCCTGCTCTAGATTTTAGAAATCAGAGAAGGCAGCTTAAAAACCAGCTGGGTAACTGGAGGCTGCTGGTACCCTCCTCTCTTGTAAGAGGAGACGTGACACCTATACTGAGTTTCTCTGGGGGCACTTAAGGCTGAGTTTATTTACTGTGTAACATGGTAGTTTAGCGTGATTCCTGCTTGCTGCCTAATTAGTTCCACTAATTTATTTGGAACAAAACTTCCTCCCTTTCTGTTGAATAACTGGAGTGTGGTTTCTGCGAGCGCTTCTAATCCCTCATTTAGCCGCTGCATGGCTTGCTGGATGCTGTGCGCTCTCTCTCTCTCAGGCCTATGTTTTGAATAATTATTAGCTTTGTAAGCACTTTACCTTAGCGATGCCCAAAGGCCCTTCTGGAACAATTGCAATAGACTTTGTGTAGACAGAAGATATTACCTCGATCCTTTGAAAAGCTGTGTTCTCCAAAGGAGCTCCGTTGTTGGGAGTGGTCGCTGGAGCACGGGGGTTCCTGAGAGCCTGACCTTCAGGGAGAGGACACGAGATGGTGGTGGCACACAACGGGGTAAAGAGAACAGCCTGATCCTTGGCTAGGTGATGGCAGAGTGGAGTAAATGCCCAAGTTCCAATTCTAACAAGTGTACAGACACGTCAGTGCACTGGCAGGCCCTGTCACAAGGTGATGCCTTGAACCATCACATTCTTCTGTGTTTTTAATGCCTGCATCAACCACCAAGAATAGTATGGTAGCCACTGCTTGTCTGCTATTTTTCTTTTGGCAGTGTGACCACTACACTTGACAAATGTACACCTCTGTGCTTCAGTGTGTACACGTCCCCCAGCTGGCTCTAAGTTTCTGCTGGGAGCAGTGCCCGGAGCATCCTGGGGTTCAGGCAGACCTGTTCCCTTTGCGCCTGTGCCTTCAGCTAGCTTCGGTGCCTTTACCTGCACTGTATTAAGCAATGTAAATGAGTCTATAGATGCTTCTGACGATTTTATTCATTCACTTTATTTTCTCATATTTTGCTAATTAACTTGTGCCTGATATAATTTAATTTATTGGCCTTAATGCCAGAAGACTATTCAGTAAGATAAATCAGAGAGTTTTTGTATACTTTAACTATCTGCTGCTTCATATCCTGCTGCCTGCTGATGTGTTCTCTCTTCCCTACCTCTTTCCAACCTTGCTTACTGTCTGCTTATTTATTACCTTTAAAAATGATGTAATTATTTCTATAATGTATGCACACTTGTAGCTAAAACTCCTTGGCTTGAGAGCAATTTGTACAGAAGCAGACTTGGTACTGAATCATCCTGTGCAAGTGCTGCTTCTCTGTTCTTTTCCGTGGACAGCTGGCTATAGCCTTTAGGATTTCGATAAGTGGAGCAGAGCACAATGAAGGAATTGCACGGGTACAGGCATCTGCTGCACAGCGTGGGCACCAGCACCCCTGCCTCCTAGCAAGATGCATGCGTGCGTGTGCTTGAAGTTAGGACTCAGCACCAACAGGCCGGGAAGCAAAAGCGCCAGACCTAACTGTATGTATGGTGTGGACTTAAACTTTGTCACGCATTTCCTTTGTTAGAATTGCTTCCTTCATTTTACCATCACCGTGCGTATGGCTCAGAGCAAAGAGGCCACGGATGCTTCACCAGCTTGTACTTTTACTATTGGATAAACATACAGCACCAGCAGCCACCCTCACTTCACCACCGTGGATGTGTTTGGCTCAGGCAATCAAATGGGTGCTGTTTAATGTGTTGCAACTTCTCCTGAAAGTTTCACAACAGGGTATCATGTATTTTGAAACTGTTTTCTTTTGTTTGGTCTTCTTCCTTTTCACAAAGGAGACTTTTCCCTCTTCCCTTGGCTGGGGAGCTGGGGGGAACTGCAGGCTGCTCTGTGAAAGCTTGGTGCCTGTATGAAAACAGACATGAGGTAATCAGGCTGGCACAACAATGTACCATTATTTATGAAGCCAGGCCTTTTCTAACTTTTCATTTGTTTATGCAGTGTAATTTCAATGTCATAAATACTAAAAGGTTTACTGCTGAGAGATGAGAACTTCCCTCATTCATCTCTGCAATTAAACTTCTTCTTGTGCCCACAGTGGTTTTTCCTTTTAACTGCCTTTTAGGATGGAGTCCAGGATTTTAAGAGTTTTCAGTGACTGAATTTTTTTAATGAGGTCAAAGAGTTCTTGAGGGAATTTTGAATACTATTTCATTTTCTGTTTTCTTTGCACGTTTAGGCTTTATTTTTCATCACAGTCCTTGAGTTTCTGAGCGACTTCAAACAAATCCTTTATTCTTTTCTGTGTCTTACTTTCACCATATCTGAAACAGGATAAATCTGGTTGCTGTCTTTAAAGTGCCCAGTGCTATATGTGAGCTACCCTGGAGCTAAGTACTCTCACTGTAACAGCTCAGATGCTCTCTTTCTCTCTGGCACAATCTCTGCAGCCTCCGAGCTTGTCCTGGAAATGTGTCACACAATGACAAATATTTTAAGGAAAGGATTCCGGATTGAGTTTTTCTGCAAAGAATGGGTAAAGTTACTGCATGATAATCCTGAGTACTGTGTGATTGTATTGGGTCTGGCTGAACTGGAATCGGTTTTCCCCTATAGCAGCCCTCACGGTGCTGTGGTTTATGCTGGGAGCTGCAGGGTGTTGATAGCACCCTGGTGTGGTGGCTGCTGCTGAGCAGTGCTTACACAGCACCAAGGTTCTTTCTGATATTTTCCCCAGTGGGACGGGGTGGGCAAGATCTTGGGAGGGGACACAGCTAGGACAGCTGACCCAAACCGACCAAAGGGATATTCCATACCATATGACGTCTGCTCAGTATAAAGCTGGGAGAAAGGAGGAAGGGGGTGGGGTCACCCTTGGTCCTCCGAGGCAACTACTACGCGTATTGGAGCCCTGCTTCCAGAGAAGGCCCGACATCGCCTCTTCATGGGAAGTAGAGAATAAATCTGTTTGCTTTTGCTTCCGCGCGCGGACTTTTGCTTTGCTTTGCTTATATTAAAACTGCTTTTGTTTCACCCACAAGGGTTAGTTTATCTTCTTTCCCCTCTTTACCCTGTTGAGAAAACAAAGGGAAGGGGGGGGGGGAAGTGATAGAGCGAGTTGGTGGATACCTGGCATTTAGCCAGAGTCAAACCATCACAGTGATACTTCTATCAGCTGTAGGACAGGTGATGCTTTTGTTCCATTGATGGAGCTCTGTTCGTTGGGGTTGCTTCAAATTTGAACGAATGTCTGCTGGGGAGAAGCATATACACCAACGCATTTCAAACTTTCCTAGAAGCAGCAGGGTTTTCTGCTGAAATGCTGACACTTACATCCCTTCATACCTCCACAGGCTTTGGTATATTCTCTGTGTTTCAGTAGAGTGGACATGACGTTACATGACTAGCAGGTTGTCAGAGCAAGCCGTGCTGTCTGACATAAGATTTATGCTTAGGACAATCCCTGGATGCTTCTGGGTGTAGAGCTCTCCAAACTTCCTCTTCTCTGTTTTTTTCTAGGTAAAAGGGAGGGCACAGTGCAGCCTTGCACCCAGACACTGATGGCTATTGCTGTGGGCAGCTCCTAGGCAGGACTGCTAACAGAAAATGAGAAAGGGTGAGGCATTCGAGTGATGCTTCCAGAGCTCTCTCCAGACTTGGCTTCTTTATTCTTTATCTATAGGTGCCGCTGGCTTTAATATTTGAGATGGAAAAAAACCAACCAGTAAGCTGTCTTTGGACATTAAGCTGATTTAGTTGTTTCTCTCAGTAGTAGTCACAGATTTTGTGCGCAAATTTTGTTGTGAAGAGGAATATAAAGAATTTCCATGGTCACTGTAGAACTTCAGTTGTTTTGAGCTGTAAGTATGATGTTACAACAGTGGGACTAGCTGGTGTGCATCTACCTACTCTCATTTCAAACAGCTGTTTAATGAGAGCTTCTTGTAAGATCCTCAGTTAAGAATAGGCCATAATGAGTATGATGAAACCACCTCATCCTTGAAAATAAATTCCTTCTCACGGCTTAATTAAAAGTGCTCCTAATACTTCTGTGAGCATACATGATAACTTAGGAAAGCCTCTTTTAATTTATATAAAGCAGTCTCAATTAAGAAGCAAAATAGATAGTATGTTGCTTTAATATTATATACTAAAAACTATTCTTATTTCTGAACTACTGTTATCTTCCAGTCAAATACAACGTGTGTCTTAACAGTTAAACAGATTTCCCCAAGAGACTAGCATGATGGCCGCATATTTGTAGGCTTTTAGCTGTGTCTTACTGTGGTGAAAAAAACAGTTGAGAATGGAGCAACTGACTTAGACGGGCATGATTTGTTGCTGAAATTTTTGGGGGAGAAATTTAAGATGTCCGAGTCTTTTGAACTATTTAAACCCAAGTTTTCTAGGAACAGACAGCGCCGGTTAAAGTTGATTGTGCAATGAGCAACAGTGCGATTTGCCCAAAATACAACACTGGTGTAACGTGCTGCAGGATGGGTTGGTGTTAGTGAACCTTGGTGAGAACAAGAAGCTGGATCACCAGCAGCTGGTACGGACAGAGCAGGCGTCTTGGAGTTGTGGCTGTGCTGCTTTGGTGAGCCGTCCCGGCTGCCCCAGCGCAAATAAAATGCAGGTGTAGAACAACATCGCCTGCTGCTCCACACCACTGGCAATTCCTGTGCTTTTTCTTCTTTCTTCTTGTCCTTCGCTACAGTGAAACGTCATTCTCTGTTTGTAGTTTCTATGAAAGATGCTAGGAAAGATGCTAATTAAAGAAAGAAATGTTGATTTGAGAGAAAATTGCCAAAATGAGCATTGTAAAAGAACAACTGTTTCCCTACGTTTGTCTTAAATTGTTCTCCCCTTGGGAGAAGCATAAAGCTATGAGTCCCCTGTGCAAGGACTCCCCAGCCTGTGTTACATGAGAAGAGAGTATGAAAAACAGATTGTTTCCGCACCGTATCCCTCGTAGGGCTCTGTCCCGACATACTGAAAAATCGGTGAATAAATGGCACTGAAATGTGTAAGAACCACCCTTAAAAAGGGCTCTTTTTAAAAAAGAAGAGTGAAGCCTTGAGGCAGGGTTGCTGTCCTGGGTGAAGTTTGTTGCTCTGTGGGGAATGCCCAGTGTCTCTGGCCTGGCCCTGGGTCTTGTCTGTCTTTTAGAGGGTCCCAGGCAGTGCTCGGTAGCTGTGGCAAGCTGGGGAAGTAGTCGGGGGGATGTCATGCTCCCGCTGAGGAGCCGGCCGTGTTACAGAGCAAACTAATGGGGAACAACCCCCTGTGGAGATGCACTCCTGCAACCAAGGTATTATCCTCCTCCTCTTTCCCTTTTGTCTCTTTTAGGTGCAGCGGTTTGATTTCCCAACAGAAGACATGCTGTAATTTGGACAATGTACTCTGATGTTTTACTTCTGTTTTCACATTGTCAGATTTTCTGTACTTAGTAAAGACACGCTGTATCTGCGTGCCGGTGGAGATAGTGTGGTTCATCACACGAAGGCATGAGGGATTCAGATCCGGTAGTTAAATGGTGATTTGGTCTGTATCGCAAAACCCCGACATCTTACACCGCAACACCATGATAGATATTATTAGCAAAAGGACAGTTAAAAATAATTAACAACTAAGCAGGCTTTGTTTTCATACTGATTTCAGGTATGTCTTCCAAATGGTCAGGCTGACACCTTGCATTGCTGACCTTTCGCTCTCAGCTCAGCTTAGGACCCTGCTAAAACCTGATTGTCTTTCACTTCCACCAATACTGCTCCAGACTCTAATTTTCACCTCTTTTTGTTTTTCCTTGCAAATCTGTCAATCACACTAAACAATTTAAGTGCGATCTGTCTTTCTGAAGCTCTCCTTCACACATAGCTGCCTCCCTGTCTTTTCTTGGTGGGTTGTTGCAGACAGATTTGCTTTCATGCTAGATGGGAGATCAAATTCTTTAGCAGAAACGCTGCCCCTAGTAGCATTATTTGCAAGTTTTGTTAATTGCTCATTGATAGTGCCTGGGTTTGCCATTAGTCTGTTGTTTTCTCTAAAAAGAGGTATATTTGCAGTACAGAGGAATGTTCGTAATTCCCCTCCTACTTTGCCAAAATGCTACTTGTGAGAGGCTAGGAGATTGCAAATGTCAAGCATGGTACCCAGGAGGACAATCTACCAGTCAATGCTGAAATGATTTGAACTAGTGAACTCTTGTTAAAACTGTTAATTGCTTTTTTAAAAACACTTAATGGAAATTGCCACATTTAAGTAGTCCATAAAACTGTGATGACACCAGCTTTAATCAGGTGTCATGAAAACACGTACATTATAAGCTACCTGGCCCAATAACTTTGACGGTGGAAATCAGTCATGACAGCCTGGTGTTTACAGTCCTGGATCTCTCTGGAAGAGAAGAATCATTTATTTATTTTACTTATGAGGAGACTTTTCTTAAAAGTGCACCTTTATGTGAAATAAAGCTTATTGAAAAGAATGACCTCAGGAAACTCGGAATTCTGTAGGAGTCTGCCTGGTTTTGAATATTTCATACTGGAATATGCTAATTTGTGTGGTCACTTTGCTGCAGACTCAAAATAACCATGGAGAGCTGAATGAAAGCCACCGTGCTGTGTTTTTGCTGGTGTGTTTGGTTGCTTCCAAAAGGCAAAATGCCATAGGGAGGAAACTTTCATGCTGGGCAGTGAAGTGCTATGTAATTGAGAATTATCAGCTAATATAGTTACTCAGGACCAGATTTTAAAGAAATACCGGATGTTTATGGGACATATATTTTTAAGATGTTAAACGAGTTAACTATAGATCTCACTGAAAGCTTAGATGAGCGCTTTAAAGTGTTTATGAAGATACTGTGAGATGCCTCTTGACCTCTTCAAGCTGTCTGCAGAAGCTGATAGAGAATGGTGTAGGTGGAAATAACCCCACATCTTACCTGGATTGTCTATCGACACGTGACCCACTGGAAAAGGTCTTTGCAAAGAAGAAAAGATAGGAGCAAGCATTAGGTGAAGGTGTTAACGTGGGAGAGGAGGGCCTTGAAGATGCTGGGGGGGCTGGAGCCCCCCCTGTGAGGACAGGCTGAGAGAGTTGGGGGGTTCAGCTGGAGAAGAGAAGGCTCTGGGGAGACCTTAGAGCGGCCTCCCAGGGCTGAAAGGGGCTGCGGGAAAGGGGGGAGGGACTCTGGATCAGGGGGTGTAGGGATGGGATGAGGGGTGATGGTTTTAAACTGCAAGAGGGCAGATTTACATTAGATCTAAGGCAGAAATTCTTCCCTGTGAGGGGGGTGAGGCCCTGGCACAGGTTGCCCAGAGCAGCTGTGGCTGCCCCCTCCCTGGCAGGGTTCAAGGCCAGGTTGGACGGGGCTTTGGGCAACCTGGGCTGGTGGAAGGTGGCCCTACCCATGACAGGGGGTTAGACTAGATTATTTTAAGGTCCCTTCCAACCCAAACCGTTCTGTGATTCTACAATTTAGGTTCTGTATGTCCAGTTCAAATTCCGACTCCTGACAACAGGCAGCCCACAGGCTGATGGCAGTGGGCGTGCCGGCCTCCCTCCAGTTCCCCGGGCAGGGCTGTTCCTCTCCTGAAATCTTCTAAAAAAGGTGTCATTAATTGCTGTGCTTACCAGCAGTCTCAGAAGAGGGCCTAAAAACAGAAGTGGCCCAATGAAGTGACATACTTTCTAACCCTTTGCAATGGACCCTTTTAGGTCACAGCATCTTAGTAGGACACTGCATTAAATGTTGCAAACCTGTTCTTTTGTTCCTGGTGTTGCTTACTATCCATCTGCTTTCACCTTTCCTACACATATCATACTCATGTATTTTATTGTACACTTAAAAAACTAATCTGTAGTCGCTATTAACTTCTTGTTTTCTCTCTTGACACTTAAGAGAGAAGTTGAATGGATCTATAGTAGCTGTGGAATTACCAGAACAGGCTGTTTTAAGTAGGGTGTTAGTGACAGGCATTGGTACAAAAATGCTAGAAATCAGCAAGAGCAGTGTGGGTGGAATCTTTGTGTCATGCAGAGTTTCTATAGTACTATGATGATGTTTCTTTTTTTCATATTTCTTAAAGTTTTATACTGGCTCTTACCACAACTTATTTGAGGAAACTTCAGGATATAACCTTGAATTCCAGTGATCGCCCTGAAAGACTTCACAGAAACTCTTCCACTTGTTTTGTGGTAAAAGTTCACCTTATTAAGCCAATTTAATTTACTGACAGTGCTGATTTTAAGCAGAGCTTTGGAGGCATGCGGAGGTGCAGGTGGTCCATCTTTCTAATGATGGGATGTTTTCAAGAAACAAAGCCTTGATGGATTTCCTGAAGTTAGTGTCTACATTCATTGGACCTCAGGAGGTTTATTTCACAGGGAAGATTTCTTTGACAGCCAATGCTTTCTCAATTTGAAGTTGTCCTTGGTCAGAGCGCTTAGCTACTTTTAGATTAATGATGTATCCAGCTTCACACTGAGAAGAGGGACTCTGTTCACTCTTTGAGTTGGCAAAACGTATGAATAAAACTGTGGAAACTTAGAATTTAAAAAAAATGAGAAGTATTTTTGCTTCTCCTTTTCTTTTCAGTTCAAAACTGTATTTTTTGGAAGACAACATTGGAAAATCCATCCATTTTCAGAGGACTGAACACTGTCATTTTGTCAACATCTGTGTTTGTTCATCTCCATGAGAAATAATTGTTCATTTCTTATAATTTGTTTTTATTTTGCCTTTTTTTGAGGGGATGGAAAAGGGTTTAAGGTGCTGATACAGTACAGTATTTCATGGGCTGTCAGAGGTGTGCACAAAAGTGTCGTGTGCTGAAGCAGGTTAGGAGATGATATAGGTTACCAGTTAATGTTGGTTTGTACCCTTGCTGCCAATATCCTGAACTTTCCCAGAGCTGCTGTGCAGCAGCTCCTTGCCTCTTTGAAGTTATGAAAGCACATAAATAAAAGTAAATATGAAATATGGAGTAATAGGTCTTTATTACACTTCTGTGATACTTTTTAAAACCTTGTTTACCTAAGATTCTGACATTTTCTACCATTATCATTACTTTTAAAAATATAACCCCTAAATAGTGCAGACAAATTACAAGAAGAGCTAAAGGTAATTTAAAGGAGAAAATTTACAGTGGAACTTGAAAATTGCCTTTTTTTTTTTTTTTTGAGACAGCTGTTCTAAATGATATGTTCTTAGTCTTCCTTCTCCAAAGGGAAATTTTGTCTTTTCCAGTCAGGGCAATAAATAAAGGTGAAAGAACCACCATGAAAACATTGCTGAATTATTAATTTGCCAGAAACACTATCTCAGAAGAAAAAAACCTCTTCAGGATAGTATTGGAATGTAAAATACTCATTATTCACCAAACACATAAGGATCTGCACAGATAAGTAATGCAGCTGGGCCCACAAAACTGAGATCAATGAAAGACTTGAACCAGATTTTTAAGACTACTTTTTTTTTCTTCAACAAGTAAACTAGTGATTTTTAAAAATAAAATAAATCTAGCTTATCATAATTCAAATGGGGAATACCTGTGTTGTGAATCAAGCTACTGTAAGGTGTAATGATGTATATGCTTTAATTTTGATATGAGCAGGAAAAAGTTTCTATTGCAATGCTCAATCCGAAGATTTAAGGTTGCAATCAGGAGCATAACACAAGCCTTATGGGTCCCAGTCCCTGTTTCTGCAACCACGTATCCTTTAACTTTGGGTATCTTTAAAAATTAAAGGCATAGAGGAAAGGTGAAATATTAACAGTGTATCATTTACTATATCATAACAGTTCAATCATCAGTGCTGGAAAGTCAATATTATATTAACTTCAAAGTAGTCTCTACTTAAGTTCTCCAAAATGATGGAAATTCAGCAGTCCTAGTTTTCTAGCTGTGCATTTGGCTGCTTATGAAATGTCATATAAAAATGATGTTTTGGTAAGAAATCATTACCTCTGTTCTCCCAAAGGCAGCAGCTATATGTTACATCAGGTTTGGTTTCAGCATGAAGTTTACTACAAAGTATGTCCTATAAATTAAAATAATATTGACATAAGGTAGTCAGGTAAGAAACAGTTTTTGATGATTCCTATTGGAAATTCTTTGAATATTTCTCAAATTGAGTGTCAGCAGTAACTTCTAAATGTTTGTCAACAGATTACTTCCCAGAAAGTTTTTGTTTTTAGTCCTGACTGGAGTAGAAGTTCCTTACCCAAGCTAAGATTATTCCATCTGTATTCCTCCTGTTGCTGTCTACTTGGCAGCTATAGAGTGTTTTAACACCTGGATTAACAAAGGCTTTTTTCTACCACTTATAGAAGATAAAAGAGAATTCGAGCTTTTATAAACTAAATGTGTTTTACAGGAGGGTAATAGATGAAACCGCAGTACGCTTCACGTTATATAAAATACAGTCAATTTTCACTAAGAGCTTCAGGGGCTTCCCTCCAGCCCTTGTTCCCTTCTCGTTAAGCAGTCTGGGAGTTTGCCAAGGGAGCTGGAAAATCTGAAAGAGTTTGATCCCCAAACTGCTGAACCCCAAACCAATGAAATAACTTCGTAGAAAAAAATGCAGTGGGTTAGCCTGTATGTGCCTGCACAGCAGCTATGTTCATGGTGGCTTCGTTTGAATGCTCTGGGTTTTAATCTGTGTAGATGTGTGTGATTCCCAATCTGCATTTCTGAAGGCTGGTGTCTTGCTCATATCTGATTCCAGTATTTGTACAGTTCACAGGAATCCTTCAAGGGCTTATTTGCTCTATGTTCATCTGGGATGGAGTGAGTGTACCATGTAAAATAATATGTCAGCTCATAAACTGCATGTACAGCAGTGAGATGTGAGCTCATTTCACTTTTATCACAGGACCTTGAATCAGACTTGTTCTGCTGCCAAGTCCCTGAACGCCTCCTTGCAATGTGCCTGGAATTCACTCTTCTGGAATTGTTGGGTTTTTGGTGTATGCTTGTGTGTTTTTTTCAGACTCTCGTGCAGGGGAGTGGTTGCTTCACAGCTGAGAGCCAGGAGTGATGCAGGCAGCATGGCCAGCTTTTGCATTTTGGGTCCTTCCTAGGGAGCTCAGGGCAGGACGTGAGGCCCACCAACATGAGCAAAATATTGTCATCTCTGCTTTGTGGGACACGCTGAACTGTTCTGGCTTCCTCTGCCCGGTCTCACGGTTGCTGCTGTGTGGCAGATTGATTTTTGTGCGTTTTCTTGGCAGCATGGAGGCCTCGGTTCTCCTCTGTGCCACGTGAAGTGGCATGATGAGTCCTGCTGGCTGGACACCGAGCAGCACCAGGCTGCGGTGGGATGCGGTGGCTCAGAGTGGAGAGGAGAAAAGATGCCAGCAGCATTCCTTTTTTTCCTGCTCAGCTGCTGAGCTCTCTAGGCAAAAGAATGGCTTCTTCCAGCCTCTGTTTCAGGGAACCGGTTTTAATGAGCATGTGCTCCTTTGTGCATGGAGTGGTGATGTCTCAGGAATGTACATTGAAGAGGTTTAGGAAATTTATGAACTCAACTTACCCACAGTGGACTTAGTGGGCTATGTAATTCCTTTTACTGTTACTCTTCACAAAATGACTGCTTTAAGTCACAGCATTTTCTTAAACCTCTAAAAGCCATCCGTTAATCATGTTATCTTGCTGGTAGCAGCTACAACGTTGGACAGCACTGGTGCTGCAAACTGCTTCTCTCTCTCTCTTTTTTTTTTTTTTTTCTTTTTTTGTTGTTGTTGTTGTTTGTCTTCTCTCGCCACCTCTCCAATAGCTGATCTGCTGTGACTAGGAAGATTTTTTGGACTCTCCCATGCCTCTTGTTTCCTTGGCAGAGTGATACTTCTCTGCTCATAGGTTGCTCCTTTGCGAGACGGTATGAATCATGCTTTGAAACGAGCTGCTGTGTTGTCTCGTGTGCTCTAGAGGAGCTAACTTGTTATTTTAGTGCGCTTTATATCCTTATGACAGCTTGTCAGAGAAGAGAAGTTTTGCTTTATTTTCTTTTCCTTTCATCGTTGTTGACTAATTAGTAGCCAAACAGACAGCATTTGTTTTCATTATCAAACTGGTAGTAATTTAAGAGTTGGATGCAACCCAAAGCTCTGGAACCGATTGATGAACTTTGGGTATGGTCAGATGAAGATGTGACTTGGAGTGCTGGCTGGGAACATCCAAAGCAGGACCTGAGTGGGAAACTTCCCATCCACAGTGAGGGTTTTATTTTCTGGACCGTCCCAAAATAATCATGATTAGTTTTGAAATGCCATTTTAACAGTTCATGGCAAACAATTTAAGTAGTCATGCTCTAGAATCAGGGGGGATTAGACTGAGGAGAAATTTTGGACCTGACTCTTGTGTCTTTTATTTGTTGAAGCAAGAAGCAAGTGGTGAAGCAGGCTGCTTTTTGTGTTGATCCAACATCCCCTGTAAAAGGGGATCAGAACTGAAGCTGCTTAGTAGAGGTGTGGTCTGCTATAGGGGAATGGTTGTCAGACAGTGCATTTAAGCTCCATGTGACTCCCTGGTGACAGATTAGCTGTGTATTTTGCGTGTTTATTTGTACCTGGCTTTGAACGGGAAGGCCATTGTCAACCAAGGGACCTATTTGTCCAAAAGAGTTAAACAGTCATGCATTTATGTCATTTGGAGAGTAACTAGTGCCCTATCTTTTTCAGCCGGTGATTAATTGCACAGAGTAATAGCTGACACGCAGCCATTTTTCATACCCAACGCAATTCTGCATGGCAAAACACGCGGCACTCCGCGTCCCGCGCCTCCCTGACAAAGCAGCGACGGAGAGCAGACCTTCTTGCTGGCAGGTTTTCCAAACCACCTCGCCTCATGCGAGGCAACTCTATCACCTTCCCACAGTGGGACCAGATGTCCCCACACAGAATGTAATATTGCAGAGAGGGAAAAAAAAAAACCAAAAAAAACAGGTAAAAAGCTATGAGAACTAATCTCTGTTTTGTTGAACAGTTGGATAGCTCCTGGCCATGGCATCTCAAACCTGACAAAATTACCCTGAAGTCACTGATTTTACATTCCATTTGGCAGTAGAAAATCTTCCACAGCATTCAAATTCTGCTTTCCTTCATCAGCTCCATTGGGAGGTAAAATAATTCAGAGTAAGGGATTATTGTGTTTCACTCAGGCCTGGGAATGATAAGCCATTTTTCTACAAAATTCCTTTTTTTAAAAAGTTTTTCTTGTCTTGCTTCCTCCTGGCTGTGTTTGCACAGCACTGGCATGTGTCTGCTTCCAGTTTGATGAAGACTAGCTGTCTCTGGGAAGCTTGTTTGGAGTCAGACCTTTGCTATATAATTCTCATTAATGTTAAGAGAAGAGTAGTTGGGAATTTCATCTCTGTACATTGAGCTGATTATCCATCCCAGACTGCTGCCTTGGTGACAAGTTTAGACCCTGCAGCCTTAATGTGTATGTGTATCAAACACGGTTCTCCCATAAGGTAGCAAGCAAAGTGTGTGTTTCCTATGCATTATTTATGTAATTGAAAATGCATTCTCTTAAAAATTATGTGGACTGTGCACTTTTTTGCAATGCAGCCAGAAATATGGGGATCTCTGACATTTGGAAAGAGCTGGGATGGGCACTTGCACAGCCTTACACCTTCCACAGCCTGTTATAATTCACAGTGAGGGTCTATGAAGCCCTTTTAGGAGCTTGAGGAGAACAATTAATAGTTGATTGAGTTTCGGTGAGGGTAGATTCAAAAATAGCTGGGCAACAGTACATGTGCAGCATAGCAATTCTAGAAAAGTGTGTTGTTTTCACAGAAAAGGATTTTATATTTTTTGGTTAGTCTTTTTCATAATTAGATGTACAAATTGTTCTTGCGGATGTAACGGTTTGCCAGGCAGGTGTATTTATGGTTGTTCACTAGCCTTTGGTCAGAGGTGCAAATTTGCCCTTAAAACCGTGTTGTTCCCATGTGTCTGGAACACAGAGGTGGGATGCTGTGCACGCAGGGACTTTTATGGCTGCTGACACCCCTTTTCATAAGCATCCATCCACCCGTTATCATTTGTACACATCTAAAAGTCAAAATCAAGGCGACTTTTTTTTTTTTTAAATTTTGATGAAATTTTTGCTCATCCAAGCAGTCTTGTTTTGTGTGCTTGTACACAACAGTATGCATGGGCAGTCAGCAGCATCTCCCTCGCCGTTCTCAACCGTGCGGCGACAGATGAATTAAGGGGTCTTACGGTATTCTCTGCAGTGAGGAACTATTAATGCTTTGACTCCACTGTCTTCTTGATTAGGCTGAAAATGTTGAGAGCCAAGCTTTAGATTGTGCAATGGCTAATGCTTGATTAAGCTCAACCAAAGACAGATTTATAGTTGTAACAGCAAATTTAGGGCCTGTTCCCGTGCCTGCTGTAGCTATCAGGAGGAGTTTCAGGTATTGGTCTACAGGCAAATATATTTGCTCATTAATGATATACATCATCTATAAGGCAGGAAGATGAGTTATATAAACTGCTGACAAGCCAGCATTTCCATGTGGGTTTCAAAGTCTTATTTTACCCTGGGTATTTTATCCCTACCTACTAAGATGCACACTTGGAGTGTGCCATGGATAGCCTACACGCAGTTAACGTACACAGTAGGTTTATTATTTCCAGATAACAAAGAGGAATGCTTCAGCACACTGGAGACATTAAAATGTATGGTTTCTCTGTGGCCTTCAAAGAGGGTTTGCAGGAGTTCCAGTGCTCTACAAAAAATTACCTGGATTTTTCTCCTACTTGCAGGGTCCAAAGAGAAAGGAGGAATTTGCTGTGTCTGTGTTTTGAGGATCCCATATTTAGGATAATCACAATTTTTCGGTAGTTTTTCACACACACCAAACATGGAGCTAGGTAAGCTGTTTAGCTACGCATCATTCCTGCGTTGGTGCCTGAAAGAGGTTAAAGTCCCTGTGTCCATGTGTAGCAGCTGAAATCAGTCATAGGTGTGCTTCCAAAGGCAGCTACTCTGCCTGGGTTTGGTTTGGTTGCCAGGACTGTGTAAGCTTGCACAAATGTTCTTTTAGATATGACAGTGAATCAGCTTTAGTTGTTTATTTTCTTTTTACGTTTATTATCTATAAACATACTAGCCAGTAGGTTTTCGGGCTGCAGTTAGTACTGAGATAGGAGGATTGAAAAATGTTTCCAGAAGGAACATTTTGGAAGGGTAATTGTGACTGTTCACCCTAGAAATCTGACTCTGAGATTGTCTTTTTCAGTCAAGGAACAGATACACCGTGTGACTTATGTTTCTACCAAATCCACTTGGGTATCTTACACAATCAAATACTTGGAAACATGTCACAGACTAGGAAGCATTCACAGAAAGTATTTAATGGCTAATCTCAGGTAATATTCAGTGTCTGCTGTGATAAAGTCAAGACACTCATGAATTGTTCACAGGCAATTTGCAGAAGGAAAAGTGGCTGATGTACATTAGATATTCCTCACCCATCATTCAGCTCTAGCTACAAGTGGAGGCAAGTCTGGGATAGTTTTTCTCTTTATTTTCACATCCACAAGGTCTAATGGGCTGTGGTGTACACACCTGTACAGTTCGTCTCTCTCGTTGGGCAGGGTACCACTGTATCTTCGGAAAGCGGTGCGTGGCCAGGCTCTAGTCCCCTGAGAAGTGGTAGCTCTGAGCTGCCCTTTGTGTCTCACCTGACTTTCATCTTCTCCCTCTAGAAGCACCGTTTGTTTTGGGACATCTGGTCCCCTGTGGGAAGGTGGCGGCAGGTGACAACATGAGAACAGTTAAGGATTCTAAGTACGTTCGGGCAATCTGCCAGTCTGAGTGCTCAGCACTTCTTTTTTTTTACTTGTCAGAAATTAAAAGTAAAAATATTTTAGTGAAGAGGCTCATCTAGAGAAACAGCACATAAATTATGGAAGGCAGTTTCTTGGCTATCAGTTGCTGTTCTGCATGGAATAACTTGGAGATTTCTATTTTTACTGTGGGAAGGAGCTACTCACTTTGGTTCTTGTAGTTTGTTACCGCTACACCAATTCATTCAATCTCTAACAAAGAATTTTATGGAGGGTGTGGACTAGAATCGCAGTTTCCTCCATATTCTTTGTCCATGTTAGATAAAGTTTCACTCCATCAGGTCCAATTTTCAAATCTTATCAGATAGTTTTGAGTCCTAGTGTCTAATAGGTTTTATAAGTAGCTACAAGTGCCAGTAGCTAGAAGCAAGGCATCCCTATCATGTGACTGACATTTTGTAATATATAGCAGCAGAATTGACAGTGTTTCAGAAATAAGGCCAACATTTATAGGTTATATGCCAGGATGCATTAAAAATATGCAAATCTGTAGAAAAGGAGAATTCAGGAGGTTTAAAAGTCAAGTCCTTGGTATAAATTATCATGGTAGCATTGGATCTGCATTTGCTGACTAAGAGTTTTTGTTTAACCTAGGGCTCAGTGAACATAGCATGTGCCTCAGCACTTTGGCATAATCTCTTTTTGCAGAAGTTTTACTGAAATCAAGCATGCAAATAGAACCTATGATGGGGGGAGCAGGGGAAAAGGGCTTACCTGATGTTATTTAGTCTTCCGTGTTTACTTTGATCATTTTGCTGTATCTGTTTAAGCCTTGAACCTCAAGTCAATCAGCAAAATATCAAACCCTCCTTCACTCCAAGCCAACCCTTTCCCAAATACTACAAGCGGAGGGTTTTACCCTGAAAGAGGGAGAGAGACACGACCCCAAAAATGTAGTTGTCTACTCTCAACTATACTTTAAAAGTGCTCGGGGATTCCAGTGATGGATGTCAGTATACAAATCTCAAATAGCTTTGTTTAGTGTGTTTTGTGTTGTGGTATAGGAGAGATAATTCTTACCCAGTGTCTTTTAAAGGAAATCCTGAGGGTGAATCAATTACCTTTCTTTTCTGAATCAATAGAGATGGGATGTATTGCAGTTACTTTATGCTTTAGCGAGTGCTCAAGCACAAAGGATGGCTGTTGATGATAACCATTGCAAAGAATGCCATGCCATTTTTATCACTTTCTTCTTTTAAGGACACTAGAATCCCCTTAGTTCACACACTTCATCATTCCTAGTCACAATCTTTTTGCAACAAAGATTTAAGAGCAGGAGGAGGAAGTAAGCTCTCAAAACCTGCAAAGTACACACTGAAACATGGCTTGTAGTCCCTAATGACAGCACTACCCATTCCTGAAGCTCTCCAAACCTTCAACACTGGTGAATTTTGCCTCAAGAACGTTCAGATTTAGGAGACGGAGTAAGGGGAAATAGGTTATGAGCTGACACTGTGATGCGAGCTAAGGTTAAATCAAGTAGTTGAGACTCAGTCAAGGAGAAAAGACAGATTTCCTGTACCTCTGATTCTAAAACAAATACCTTTATGCTTTTTGCAAGATGCTTCTGTGTATTCCACCAGGTACACTTTTGTTCAGAAAAAGGTAAAATACTGCTCTGTATAAGACTTGATATTTTAAAATGATGTCTGATAATGTATTGCCTTTATAAACTTAATCATTATACTCTCGAAAGAGTATTAATACGTGTGTATAATATGATTTAGCAAGACTATTGTAAGAGTTTCCTGAGTGCAACCCATATGGTAACCTGAGAGTAGTATGAAATGGTAGTAACACAAAATGAAGCATGGCCGGTGGTTTTAAGTTCTCATAAAAGGTATTTTAAGACAATTGAGACAGCACTTTCTTTTTTCCCATTTGGATCTCTCAAAATATATCTGAAAGGTCTGTATAGGTCACTCTAGTTATCTGTATTGTCAGACTGATATCTAAAGCATATGGAGAGACAGGAAAGTGGAAACTAGATGAAATAGGAAGGCTTCTTAAGCTCCTGCCTTTCTTGCCTGATACCGAGGTCCCAGGAGGGCTAAAGCAGTCTGAGGTGATAGAGACCTGCATTTGGCTTTCCTCTCCGGTTCCCTTGATCAGGATCTGCTTTCCCTTTCAGAAGCTGAGAGGAAACTAAAGACACTAAAAAGGCAGTGAGGGGTCTGGCCACATACTGGCTCTGTTGACTGCTGTTTCTCAAAAGAAGGAAGGCTGTGTCTTAATACAGAAATAAATTTACTTGTAAGAGAGGGTTCTGTCCCGTTGCAGGCATTTCTTTGCATTTTTAGCTTGCCTAGCAATGACCTGAAAAGGAAGAAAGTGGAAAAAGAAGAAAATTTTCAAATGCCTTTCTCCATGAGGAAGAAAGAAAACTATATGGACAGATGGGGACAGGTTAGAAATGTGGACAGGAGACTTTGACGTGGCTTCATCTTTCTTTCTCTAGAAGTAGCAGTTTGCATTGTACCACCTGAAACTCAGCAGAAGCAATATGTGGCAAACAGTATGAAAACAGAAGAGTCACAGGGGACACCACAGACAAGTGATCCTCAAATCATGGAAGTGCTGGTTGGGAGGGAAGTCTGGAGGTTTTGAGTCTAACCTTGGGCTTGAAGTGGGATGATCACAAACACTAGCCATGTTAGCCATGGCCTGGTCAAGCCAAGTCTTGAAATCCTCTGAGGAGAGAGATTTCATAGCCTCTCTGGTAACATATGCCCATGCTGCTTTTGTGGAGCATGATTCAGACCGGTCTGAGCCTTCTCACCCAGGTTTGTGGCTGTTGCCCCTCTATTGTATTTTCTGCCAATACCAATGAGGATGGGGCTGTTATCTTTGTGTTAGGTTTTGCAGTAGTTGTAGCTGCCACTAGGTCCACTTATGGTTCTGAAGACAAACTGGCTTGGCTACCTTTATCTCTTCATGCATATCTGTTTTGTAGCTCAGTGACCCACCTTGAGAGGTTTCATGGACCTTTGTCAGCTTCCAAGTCACTCTTGAATGGGGAGGCCCAAAAGTGAACACGATATTCCAGGTGCAGCTTCACTGGTGCCAAGGAGAGGGGAGTAGTAACTTCCCAAACTCCTCATGTCGCCCACATGGTGATTCCTCTTAGTTGTGGTGGTTGTCCACTGTTGGTTTCTGTTCAGTTTGCTGCCTACTGAAACCTCTAGGTTTGCTTGTGCACTCAAGTGATTCCCAGCCTGTGCTCATGCGTGGGATTATTCCGTGACAGCTACTAAACTTTGCATTTCTCTTCACCAAGGATCGTGAGGTTTCTGTTGTGACTCTTATCTTCAAGCTTATCAAAGCCCTTCTGGATTGAAGCTCTGCTCTTTTTGTTGACCCCTCCCCTTAATTTAGTACCATCCACACATTTGCTGAGGAGGCATGTCCGTTAATCAGTATTATGCAGAGATCTTTAATGAGTGGGGTATTATGAATGTCCAAGCTTGCAATTTAAAATAGATTCAAGAAATGCCAATGCCGTATTGTCTAGGAGCCAGAGAAGTAATATTCCCTCCATGCAAAGACCCTTTTTCTGCCTCGGAATATAGCATTCATCTACAGGTAGTTCGATAATAGAAACAGGTTAACAAATTAGGTGGAATTCAGGAAAGAAAGATGATTGTGTCTGAAAGTGAATTTTCTGGGTGAATAACAAAATAGTTTTGATATATTTAATTTTGATTGAAGACCAATCAGCTTAAAAGGGGCAACTACCAACAAAAATGTTTCAAGGATATTTAAGGTACAGGAAGGGCTTTCTGCAGAAGTTATGTATCTGTTAACTGCCAACAGGGATATAAATGAACCTTGTCTCTAAAAGCTGCATCCTAGAACTGCTGCGGAACGCTGAGGAAAGTAACAACAGATAGAGCTGCACACAGGGGTATTTTCTGAGTTTGAGATGAACCATGTTTGGGTGCCAGCGTACGCTTCTAAAACCTTGAAGATCACCTTAATTGCTTAAGGTAAAAATTAAATCTGTCTCCGTGCACTTTCAGAGGAGATAGAAGGAGCGCTGCATTTCTCCCAAGGTATTTCTCTTTTCTCTTTTGCTGGGAGGGATCCCTTTAGAGAGGAGAACCTGCCAGCTTTCTTTTATGTTGCTTTCCACTGAGTTATCCCCCTTGGTTTCTCCTTGCATTCTTGGAGGAGAGAAAAGCAGCTTTCGTACCTTCAGGGTGTAAAATCTGGCTCTGTTGGGGTGAACGGAAATTTTTCTTTGACTTAAAGGCGATCAGGATTTCACTGTTAGAGTCTGCTTAGGAAAACCAGAGGATTTAATCTGAAGCATTGCACGTTATGATGATCATACATAAAAGAACAACATTAATCTTGATGCCACATACAGAATTATTTCTGAGTGGAAATGAACAAAATTTTATAGAGTAATATTATTTGCCAAGGCCTCCTCAGTAAGAGAAAATATTACAGATGATGAAGAGAAATAAGAATTACAGCTTGAACTACTGAAAACCTCTTTTTGACACTGTCTCTTTAATTAGAAAAAATGAGCCTAACCAAGATGTATATCATCATTGATTTTTATAATAAGCTTTTAAAGCAAACATACGTGGTGTCACCGTGCTATTTTATAACATACACTGCTAACCATTTATTCTGTCGTATAACAGTTCACCAGCAGACATATTTTATTATTTTTTCTGTGTAATAAAAAAGATAAAATCAATACCTATTATATGGCATACCTTCAAGGTTAAAAAGTACTAAATCTTGATGCTAACGTCTTTCCTTGTATGCATTAATTTAGGAGCAATATAAATTCAATACAAATACATTTTCTAGCTATATGATTAAAACTTGATCCTAAGAATAACAAAGACTTTGGACATTTGGAAACTAGCATCAGGATACTGACACTGGACGTTGTATTCACGTAGATTGTTAAACTTTGCCTGAAAACTAACTGAAAATCTGAGAAAGCTGGTACATGGGCCAAATATGATTGGAAGGAAAGGTACTGTGCTTTCACGTAGTTGGATGTAGGTTTTGATCCAACAGAAACTCATCTGGCCTGACAATCACATGCCAATTAAATGGCTTTATGAAGTCAGTACAAAAACTGAGTAATTTTCCTTGTCTCTGTTACTGGCAGTCATTTTACAACAATTACAGAGTACAGTTAATTTAATGATGAGAAGCATCAAAACCAAGAAGGTGAAAATGGAAGTGTCAGAGCCATCGGAAGACTTGTCTTTGCTAGCTTATAGCTAAGTTACTTGAACGCCTGAGTGGGAAGCAATATGATAATGTTGCACTTTGCCAGTGCTTCAAGGCAACATCAAAAGAAGAGACTCCAACACTTATGGTTATTATGAGTTAGTTCAAGATCTAACGTGTTTGCAGTAGTGGTAAATGAAGAAGGACACGCTCTCTCTCTTTTTTTATTAAGCAACTAAAGCTTGTGGAGTTCTGATGCAAAGATGAGTTTGTGGCAGGTGTGAAGCTAAGTGTACTTGTTGGTGAGGTAACGTGCAACGTGTGCTTAGTATGTGTTTCGTTTAGTGTTAAAGTAGAAATCTCTTCTATTCATTACTGCTTTTTCACCACTCAGCAATTAATTGTGTGTTGAGATACTTATGAATATGCAATTACTGTTTCCTGCCTGTGAGCAGTCTTCTCCTGTATGCACGGGAAACAGTTGCACAGAGTTAACTAAGCAGTAGCTGAACCTCCCTGTTTATCATAACATCCTTAACATGCAAAATGCAGATGATGCTAGAAATGCTAATGAACGGGTTCATATTTATGGGACTAAATTCTACCCTTGGGTTGTAACTACTGGTGGGTGGGAGGTTTACCTGGATGTCATCCTGATGAGGATTGTCCCTCCTTGTGTTGTGATGCTTACGGTGACTGAGAAAGTTTTCAGTGCTGAAGACAAAAAGAAACAGCTAACACTGGATATCTCGTATCCTAAGAGTCTTCTGTTCCTCTTTGCATCTAGATAATATGCAGTATAAAATTATTAACTGTCCAGTGTTTTTTTTTTTATTTTCTTGGCTTTAGAGCTGCTCACCAACTTCAAATAACAGCTTACACCTGGAAACATCCTCAATTTACTTTCAGTAACAGCTTGAAAAGTTCTGTAATTGACTGACTTGCATGACTTCTTGTTAAAACTTCACTCTCCTCCCAGCTGACTTGCAGAACCCCCTAGAGCAGAATAGCCCATGTTTTCCAAAGTGTTTGTCAGCTGAAACTCATCTTCCAAGAAGTGTGGCTGGACTTTTGTCGGTAGGATGGATTCACTGACATTGAAGATGTTTTCAATTTCTTGGACTTTGCAAAACTGTGGCAGATGTAAAAATCTCTTGGGGAATCTCCATGCCAGTTATCAAACCACCACCGATTTCTAGATTTCTTCAAATTATTCACTTACCATTAACTATATCTCTTTCTACTGACAGAATTTGAAGGAAAAATTCTGCAGACTACTTCATATTTGCTCCACTGCTTGTTTTTTTTGAGGGCAGCAACTGTTCAGTGAACCGAATAATGCATCATAGGCATGTTCTTTTTTGTGACATTACATGTTTACTGGCCTTTATTTTTAGATTAATGTTTTCCAGATAAAACTTAGCTTTCTTTGGCCTTGGTTTAAAACATCTTGAGAAAATTCAGCTTGCTTCTTGCAAAAATAGCAGTGGGTGCTAATAATAAAATACAATTTATAAAGAAATACGTGGGTTTGGAGTGGGTGCTAATAATAAAATACAATTTATAAAGAAATACGTGGGTTTGGAGTGGGTGCTAATAATAAAATACAATTTATAAAGAAATACATGGGTTTGGAGTGGGTGCTAATAATAAAATACAATTTGTAAAGAAACTCATGGGTTTGGAGTAGGGTTTTTTTTGATAATTTGACGAGGAAATAAAAGGCTAACTGATAGATTAATGTCTTACATGCTAAGTGTAAGTTGGAGAGAGATTTCACTGGCAAGCTATAAGCTTCTGGATACAGAGGATTATGAGGGAAATGCTCATGCAACCTTAGCAGCATTACAAACAGCAATGCCACAATGAACAGAACAGCCTCATTGCAGCGATCTAAAGCCACTGCTGTTTTCTTTAAGGCAAACATTGTTTTTATGCCCTACAGATAAATCCCATTTTAAGCTTTGATCAAAGCAAATACACTCACTTTGAGGCCTTGGGCAGATGTAAATTGCTTTGTTATACACATGCATTTGCATACATTTGCAAGGAGACAGGGTCTACATGTAATGGCATGTAATGGTGCCTTTTATTTTTGATGGAGCGCTGAAATGCAAGTAACCAGTGGTTGTAGGCATTGAGAAGGCAGAAGTTTCTCTCCAAAGGGAATAAATAATACAAGTGAAGCAATGTGGATGTATTCAGAAAGCTCCATCATTGCCAGAGCTGCGAGAAGAGGCCATGCAGGGCCCCAAACATCAAGAATTGTTTTATTTCTTTTGCTGTTCTGCGTGGTGAACAAATGTAAATGAAATAGTTCCTAGAGAGGGACGTTTTTCTTCTTTGGCCACCTCTGGAATGACTGTGCCAATAGTGTATGAAACGTGCAGATTGCCAAAATATTGGGTATTTGTCTTTGTTACAGACTTCCATTTGTTTTCTTATATATTTCTCTACTTAGTTTCCTGAATTAAATTGGATTAACTTCCTCTCTCTCTCCCAATTAATGCTGTTAACAGTAATAACAACCATAATGTGTGAACATCTGGCATTTTAGTACACAGTAAGCTTTTAGAAATACCAGATATGAATCTATTGAAATCTGTCTCTATAGTGATTTTCCCAGCGTTTTGTGGCTTAGACGATGAATTCTTCTTTCCTCTCTGGTTTCCTTTCATTATCAAGGTTTGTTAATTCTTTAGATGCCAGGGTTAGATAATTAAATACCCCTTTGTAATTACCGTGGTGCCTGTGGGTTTGAGACCTCTAGCTCATTAGGCAGTATGCTGTCCTTCTAAGATATTTGAGGGAAATACTTTCATACTCATCAAAGATCTCTGTGGCAAATTAAGGTCACAGCTGTCTCTTTGACAGGCTGAAGGCTAAGGTTTTATTTTTTTCATTAGTTACCACTAGGGCAGTTCATGTCAGAAACAGCTTTCTGAATCCAAATATTGAATAGTTAGTTCTCAAAAACTTCTGTTTTTCTAGTAGCAAACATGCTGCTCTGATAAATTACCAACGATTTCTTCGCTGTAGTGAACAGAGAGATTATGTGGGGCTGTCTGCACTTTCATACACTCTTAAGGTGAAGATTGGCCTTACAACATCTTTTATTTCTACCCTGTTGCAAAGTTTTTTGTTATGGCTGAAGAAAGAAGTGGAACAATCTTCCAATTATTCCCCCTTGTAATTTTGAGAAAGTGCTAGCTGTCAACCACAGGTGAGAAGTATGAAACTCACACTGTGGTTGCCCTTCACTCCACTGCATGTCCCAGAGATTTGTGTTGACTTTTTGTTGTCTATTTAGATGTCTTTCCACACCCATCTTCACCATGTTCAAGCAGTTCTTGTGAATGTGATGAGGCTGGGCTTGCTAGTGAGGATTTGGACTGCAATGTGTGAATTCCTGGTTCAGTTCATCATTGCACTTTTGTTCAGTAAAACTTTGTATGATTTGATGTCTCTTCACTAAAACGGGAAGGAAAATACTTCACTATTATAGAAGGATCATAAAGAGTCTGAGTATTAAAATGGTGAATGATGTGGCATTGCTGCTTAATAGAAAAGGAGCAAATGGAGCCAATGAACTCTGATATGAAAACTCTGGAAATACACTGAGAAGGAGAAATGGGAGATGGATATGGCTGATTTTGGAAGTAAACCTGTTTTTAATCTGGAGAAGAGTTGAAAAGGAGAAGAAAGTCCTTTCCAAACAGAAGGATGGGGTGGTTGGGGTGCAGGTATAGCAGATGAAATGGGTTAATTGTGTGTCCCCATCCCCACCCATGGTAGATGTTCTCCTCTGCACTGCCTGGAAAGAATCAGGAAGGTAGATAGGAAGGTGAACAGATCTGAGGCATCTGGAGAAAAACGTTGGTTAAAGCTTCTTTAAAAACCCTACAGAGGCAGGGTTAATTTTTTGTGTGAGGCAAAAGCCAGCTTATGAGCAGCAGAATGTCCTCGGAAGGGAGCCCCAAGATGTTTTTTCCCCACTGGAAAATTAATAGGGAGTAGCAGGGTGCTCTTTTGCTGGCTTGAGGCAAGCGATGGGAGGAAGGGCGTCCCAAAGCCTGCCCTCACAAGCCTACCAGCACGTGGAGGGGGAAGGGTGTCACCACCGATCTGCCAGATGGAGCATGTTAAAGGGCAGCCTGAGCAGAGAAGGCAATAAGCTTGAAAAGCCAAGCACATTGATGAGTGCACCATTTCCCCTAGGAAAAAAAATGAAGCTGCAGACAGTGTTTACAATTGCATCACACTGATTCATAGCGGCAGAGTTGAGGATCCAGGTATAACTTTGATTTATCAGGTTGTATTAGTAAAGAACTGCATCTGATTGTGGCTTGAACCAAAACGCCAGCTGTCCAACTTTAGGGCTGAGCAGGAATTTGTGCTTGGAGCCTGGCTGTTTGAGCTGACAGTAAAATTCCCATCGACTCATGTGGAGCTCGCATTGGAGTCATTGCATTGCAGAAGAGATATCCTACGGGGCAGAGCACTCCAGCACCCAGGAATGAGGGCTATAGATACTGAGAAGTACCTGAAGAGTAAAGCAAATGCCGTTGGGCAAAGCTAAATCCAACTATAAACCTCATGAAGACCTTTATAGTCTCTTTGTCTTTTTGTGTCTCCGTGATTTTTATTGTTTACCACCCATCACTCAAACAACAAGCATCAGATTAAAAAAAAAGCAGCACATTGTCAACTCAGTTTCAAGTGTGCTGTGCCTCACAGGGTCATCCCTGATGCTGAGCTTGATCTATCAACTTTTGTTTCCAAGAATTTTAACTCTACAGGTATGATGGCTTTTGCTGACATGGAAGTTGAAGGCCATAAATAACACTCTAATTTGCAAAGTTTTCAGTTTATAGTGCTCTAGTGCATGGAGCTATGAAGCAGAATTTCATAAATCTTCTCTTTTTATCTCGTCTGATGGTTTCTTTTTAGATCTTGCCCTGCCAGCAATTTTCCACTTTGCCGGACAAATTAATGCATATAGGCAGAACGTCCATGGCAGTTGAAAGGTTAATGGAAGGAAAATGTAGTGACATCGAAGTAAGTTTTATTAAGTGAAGCTTTGATTTTCTCCATTGTTGGCTCTTTTGTCTGAACAAACTTAAATTCTGTATAAAGCATGTGAGCACAGACTACTCATGAGGAGAAAGCACAAGAGTACAGCAAAGAATATTAATTTGTTGTTTTTCTGTAGTTCCTTCCAGCTGAAGGTCACAATGAATGCAATGCATTTCAAGTGTCTCTACTCTTACATGTCTGTTAAATATTACCAGTTTCTTATTATAAATAAATAAGAGTTTGAAGCAGAGTTGCATATTTAAAGACAAGAATAAATGTCCAAGGCAGCCCTAGGAGATGTTGGATATTTTGGTTCACAGTTTTGGCCCTTCCCTAAATGAGAATTTTTTCTTTATAAGGCTGTTTCTGTGCAGCTACTGGGCACAGCACTCTGTCAGCACTAAACAGATAAATAATAATCATCCAACAGATTCACGGTTGCACCTGACATACCAAATTTATTTGAGAAAACTTCGACTGCTGGCAAATACCAATTCCATGTCTGCATGCCAATTATGGGATAACTACCTTTTGTGAAGAAGAGAAAAGCCTATTGTTTTAAGGAGTTTTCAGAAAATTATACACCTGAAAGAGGTCACTTTCCATTATGCTTGAACAATTTCAGTTATCTCAAAAAACCCCGCACATAATAAAGAAAAAGGATCCTATAATTTTCTAAATTGCAAAAAAGAATTCTTCTCTTTCTCGTGTTCCTTCCACCTGAGTTGGCTGCCATGTTATTAGTGCTATCAGGTGTTGGAGGCTGTAAAATGTAGAGGCAGGTTTCAATTTTAGGTGAAGCTGTACAGTACTCGCGTTGCTTCTTGTTTGTGCAGTGTGGGGGGTTCATCTTGGATGCCTGTGATGGTGAAGGTTTCTTGGGGAAGTGAAGATGAAGAGCAGAGGAAGGATAGGCAAAAACCAGTGGAGGTTTCTAAATATTGAGAGGGTTGACCTCCTCTTTCAGAGACTGAAGATTGGTGATTAATGAAGAGTTTAAGGGAGAGAGAAAGCAGGAGCTGTGCATACTTTACAAATACAGGGTTTTTTTTTTTCATTTTTAAAGAAACGCACTTGACCTTTTTTGTCAGTAGATTTACTGAGAGATTTAATCTTGTCTTTTGGACATAAAATATAATAATATGAAAACAGAAAATAATTATTGCCACATACAGTATTTAACACAAAATATAAGCAATGCTTCCCATGAACTTTTTCAGTTAAAAGTAGGTAATATATCCATTTCCAACCCCAATGAAGCAGCATTGGATATTATTTTTTACATCAGTTTGGGAGGAAGAAAACCAAGTTTCTCCTACATCCAGTGATTACATGTAGTACTTCAATGATGTGGTTCCCTGTAAATGCAGATTTTGTAACGATATAATGACTTTATAGGTCAGATTCCTTTCACTCTCTGTGTTACAGCAACTTCTACTGCAGATCAGAAATAGAACTTGGCATATATGGGGTTTATACTCACATCTTATATCTTGTCCTATGTGGAAAGCCACTGTGTTAATATAAGCATATGTATAGCTGATCCCATACTAGGGATGTTATTCCAGTTTAACTATACCAGCACCATTAAAAAATGGTGATGTAGGGAGGTAAAAAAAAGGGGGGACAAAAAAAAAAAAAAAAAAAAAAGGGAGACAAAGCCACAAGGATCCAAAATCCCATTGAAAGTCAATAAAGCCTTAGCACAGGAGTTATTTATATCCTTTTGTAAATGTTATCCACTTTTTCTGGGTGCAAAGTGCAGGTTCTCAGTGGAAGGCTGGCTGAACACAGCGAGGCTTGAGGAGGAGGATGGGAAGAAGATAACAAGGCCACTGGGGAAGTACACAAGGCAATGGAAATTGTCTCAGGCATAGCAGAGTGGCGGGTAAAGAGGCATGAAAAAGGAGGTGTGAGAAGGGTAGGCACAGAGGTGGGGGAGAGAAATGAGAGGGCTTAGGGGGAAAGTAAGAGCCGTCACGCACTTGGGAACGCTGGCTGGGGAGGAGAAGCCTGGCTGCCCTTTGCCAGCAGTGGGGTCTCAGGAATAACCTTGGCTGTTCTGCTCACACAGTTGTATTTCACATCATTTTAAACTGCAGGATTTTAAGGTGGCTGGTATCTGCAGTTTCTAAAGCTGTCTTGTCTGGCCGTTTAACTGTATGGCGTTGTTTTTATCGCAGGTGAAAGCCAAGTGAGTCCTTCTGGGAGGGGATGGGTGGTTGGTGCTTGGGTCATGGCACACGCTGGGTTGGGGCATCCCTGAACCAAAGGGCCCTGGGAGTGGCAGCTTCCTCGACCAGGGCTGTGCAGGACCAGCACTCCTCAGGCTCTGCTGGGCTTGCTTCCACCTACATTCAGGTAATATTTTCATGTGGAGGAAGGTAGAAAGTGGGAGAAGACAAAATAGAAGTTTGATGAGATATATATATACAATAGCAAAAATTGCCTGCTAGTCTGTGATTTTATTTTAATTTTTTTTTTTTTTTTTTTTAAATCTATCCTAGCAAAGAATTCAGCGAGGGATTTAATTCTTGCATGAAACCTTCCACTATCATTCAATTTCATTTTACTGTAACTGACGGATTGTTTTAAGGCTGCACAGAGTTTCATGGTCAAAATGGAAATGAGTTAAAGAAAACACAACATAATTAAGAATTCTGCAATTTTACGTATCAGTTCCCTTATGATAATTGGCCTGCAACATGAAATATTTAAAAACACAATCAAACTCTGTGTACATGAGGATATGTTTGTGTATCTGTGTGTTAACACTGCGCGATGTATTAGTTGCTTGCAACTAATTAGTTGCTAGCTACTCTCAGCATCTGTATTTCAGATCCCATGGGACTCTAAGGAATGTGACCTTATTTTAATGCTTTTCTGTGCTTTGAGAATCCCTCCTTTATATCTCCTACTAGGACATGTTTTGTTGCTTTAATAACAATAATGCTTAGCACTCTTTTTAGATTTAGATCCCAAGGACATCTAGCAAACTAGACAAACATTATCTCTATTATAAAACTGTATCTCCTGATTTAGAGCTGGCCACTTAAAAGCAGAGCGGACTGATTAATTATTGCTTACAAACTGTGCTGGAAGTGCCAAAGATGGGGCTCTGCCCCAGGTCCCAACTCTACAACTCCAGTAGCTTCTCTTGCCTCCTCTTACTCCTCCATCACCTTCTCCACATGCCACTGACGGGGGTATCTGCCCCGAAGTGAAAGGGCTGCTTGAATAAGGGAGCACTGTGCTCCGTCAGAAAACATGATGGGAAAGTTGCTACTCTGAGTACGTCCATTTACACACAGTAGTGATTTGCAATAGAGATTATGGTATCTGTCCGGGCAATGACTGCACAATGATCATACCAGGTATCGAAGTTTTGCTCTGCTTTCCCTAATGCACTTCGGTCTGCAAGGCTGAAAAGAAGTTTGAGCTCGCTACAATAGATTTATTTCCACAATAAAGAATCGTGTTGATGTTCTTTAGGCCCAAGGAAGTTTGATTAAAGAGGTTCATTAGACTTTGTCTAGAATTTGGTATAATGCTTGGTGTGTAGTTCTTAAATACACCAAAGTTTGCCAATCAGTACTTAGCTTGTAGTTTTATGAGAACATTGTTTGTGTTTAGTAGGTGATGCAAGATTTTTCTTTTTTTATTCAGCACTAGAGCCGCATGAAAATTGGAACTTGTTCAGTGGCTATTTTCTCTTTAAAAGGCCATAGTATATAGGATGCAACACTCTGGGATCTTGCCACTTGAGTTCATTAAAGATCTCATGGCACTTCTGGCAGGAGCTAGGTGGCTGGACTTCACATCCTGGCTTGTACTCCAGTTTGCACTGGCCAAAATCCAGTATGAGTAATTATATTCTGCATGCCTTAATTCCCCAGTAATTTCAATTAGAGTTAGTATTGTTCTTCGTGCCTGATTCTAAAATGTTGCGTGGTGTTGCTGTGTGATTAAACTGTTGCGACATTCCATCCCAGAGGTAGGTAAAGTGATCTTGGCTTCACCCTGGAAAGCATTTCCTTGGGATAAATGGGCAAACTAAGCGTAAAAGATTATTACTGTTTATCTGAGAAATATTAATGGCAAGGTTTTCTGCTTGTTTGTTAGTCTTTTTTTTCCACGCTAAAGCAAGGAGTGTTTGAAACTCAAGACATGACGAAGAAAGTATAATTAGGCTTGTTGCTCAAGGTGTTTTAAAGGTTTTAAACCAAATTAAGATAATGTACCTTAATTGCATTTGCATAATGGACATAGTTGAAATCAGGTCCCTGTTTTTAATGCCTGTGACTTCCTCAGCAATGTATGCAAGAGCCAACTTCCCACCTGTGGCAAAAAGGAAAATTGAAGCTAAATCTGGATGGAGTTTAGTATGTGAGCAGAGTTCAAATGAAGATGTAGTTGTGCTTAGTGCACAGGGAGGCAGCCATCCTTATTCAAAGTGGTCACATGTTCGCATTTGGGATTTACCAAGTCCTTGATCTCTGAGATACTGAATGAGCTCATTCCATCTGACTGCACACTCAAATCAAGCCTGAATTGCAGAAGATAAGACCTGCTGCAGAGTGCATACATGTTTTTTTTCCACCCCACTATTCACCTGGCCCCAAGATGTCACACCTAAGCTGGATTAAAAAAAGCTTTGACAACTAAGAAGCATAAATAATATTACAATAGTCTCCTGGAGTCAGAGGAGTCACTGAACAAGGGCAAATCACATGTATGTTACCTCCCGAGCGGGGAACTAACCCTGGGGAACTGCGAGTACGTACAAGTTACCTTCATGGGCTGTCCCATATCAGCAGAATTGGCATGCTGCTTTTTAAGCTTACAAACCCAACTCATTCCTAGAAGTAATATAAATCCTCAGGGGAAAAAAAAAAAACCAATCTTCCTTGCTCCAGAAATTGTCCTTGGTATCAGATGTCAGTAGCTCCCCCTCAAGCAATCTCAGCAAGGCTGAGACAATTGACAACCATGCATGAGCACATTAAAAAACCATGGAAAACACTGTTAACTAAACGAAAATTTGTGGGTGCTGGCTGATATTTTAGAGGGAAAAGTTGCCTTCCTAGCCTGATAGCACAATGGTTCCCTTGAAACAGTGGCTTTAGGGTTAGTAAGAATCTTTAAGAGCAGTATTTTGGGTGAGGTGTTTCTTCTACCTCTTTTATAATTTTAACAGCTTTGTAAAATGCTCCTGAGCTGCAGTTTCTCAGCTTTAAATAATTCAGGACTGAAACCAGTGGTCCTTGCTAAGGCAAAGCTCTTAATTGAAGTAAGTTTTTTCACTTGAGCGAGTCAGACTTGACTCTGAAATAAAACCTAGGACAATTGACAGGAAATAAGCTTTTCCAGAAAGACTCCACAGTTGATATTAGTACTGACCATTATTTTAATAAACAAAGAAATGTCCTTGCAGCGATGGCAAAATCACCACAGCTCATGTAGCACTCAGATGTGTCTGTTCCTTCAAAGGTTTAGTGTGTTTTGAAGATGAGCAGAGGGCACAAATGTTGTGCTGGTTTTTGTAGACCACGCTTGCTCACAGAAAGCAGGCCCCTCGTGCAACGACGCTGAGGTTTCTTTATTCAGTGGGGCGGTAGCTTGACAGAATTCAGCCGGCATTACTGGTGAGCTCCCATAATCATTCACGATAAATTATCTGATGAATGGAGCCTCGTTCCTGTTTTGACGAATGTCTGTCAACAGGCTGATTTTATTTTTTGTTGGCACGATTGCCATATGAAATCTGTTGGCCATAGCTGATGGAACTCCTTTCTCTGGTGTCACCTGCTGTGCCCTTGCTCTGCGCTTCGGTGGAGTGAGGGTGACTTGCCACACCAAGACCCTTATTCTTTTCTGTGGACTGTGACTCACTGTTTGGTTTCATGAACGGGATTTTCTCTTTAGGCATTGCACTATTCACTCAGTGTTCATAGAGAATCAGTAGTTCTGTAGTCCCACGATACTCTTTGTCCACCAAGACTTAAGGGATGAAAGCAGGGAGCTGTAAGCTGGGAGCGAGTCTTTGGAAACAGTATGAATTACTTATTTTAACATGTCAAAATAAGAATTTAGATGAAGAATTCCCTTTTGACAGAATCTCAGCTGCACTCTCAAAATGCAGATGCAGATAGGATGATAACATGGATAAACTAAATAGAAGTTCATTATCACAGCGATCTTTCTCACAATTGATCTTAGTTAATAGAAGCCACACTTCAAAATATGTGTTGCCAAAATGTGGCATATATGCTAGGGGAGACTGTTCCTACAGAAAATAACTATACTTGGGCCAATGGCATTGTTTCTGAACATTAATGTATGTATCCATATGAGATTTAAATTCCATTTTACTTAAATTTGCAACTTTTAGATTCTGTCTTATTTCTTTGAAGAGGGGCAAAAGCATTTTGGATAGAGGGGGTTTTGGTTTTGTTCCTTCCTTTGATTTTTGGTCTACTCCCTAGACCCTTTTTTGAGTATGGTCTTTAGTAAATAACATTGTTTGAGTTCTGCAGTTGCGCTAGATGTGGTCAAAGTATGTTATCCCATGAAAGATTACCAGAAAGCTTCACCTGTTCTAATGGACAGTTGTGACAACTTTATCTTCAGAAGTGACTTATGCAGAGGGCACGCTGTGATTTGCTGCTTGATAAGTAATCTGCAGTGTTGATTCTTAAAATATCTGTATGTTTCTCAAGGAAAATAATCATTACTGTGGCTGAGACTACAGCTGTAAAATGCAAGATTTCTTCTTGGGTAATTCAGTAGATGCTGAACATGCTCAGGCTCAAACCCTTAAGTGGAAAATAATATATGATAGTGAATCTATTTCAGAAAGCATCTTAAAAAAACCCCCACATTGCTGCATTAGTCTTTCAGTTGATAACTATTTCTGGTATATATCTCATTTGCCTGGTTTATTCCATCTGTTTTCTTTCCAAGTATAGTATAATTATATTAGTTACCTATCAGACTTTGAAAGTTTTAAACACTGCCTTGGAACTGTGTGAAGAAAGTTAAAGTCATTGTTGGCTTTGAAGTACAGTATATCAAAATAGCTGCTTTAAGAAAAAAAACCGCAACTACCACCTTGAAAAGTAAGTTGAGTTAATAATGGTATAGATAATAATCTAACTTCTGTATGCTGCAGATGTGAATTGTCAGAGCAAAAAGAAGATAAAGCAGTATATCATCAGTAGGACGAGATCTTAGATTTTTTTTTTTTGCATAATTTGTATGGTAATGAAAGACAATTATAATCTTAGACTTCGTTGTAAGCTCACGTGAATCACCTTCACAATAATTTATAGTACATGTGTGGAAGAAAAACTTGTATAATTTTGCTGATGTTTCAGCTTGGTCATGTCAGCCTGACCTTCAATCACTGTCAATTGTTCCATTCAAACCAATCAATGAGAACATTATTAGTAACGGTAAGTGATAGCTTATGACAAGTCACTGTGATGTGATTAAATTGTCAGTGCAAATATACATGATTGCAGCTGTAGGTGCAAGGAAGTGGCCCAACGGCAGGAATACTTAAATCTGTTCTGTAGACTAAGTATTTCCAGAAACTAATGTGTAGAAAGGGTAGTAAACTGAACACCAGAGATAAGTAGATGGTTTGTTGAAAAAACTACAGGTGAAACTTAAATAACAAAGAGAGCAGCAATAGCAACCTACGCTCAAAGTGATGTGTTTAATTTCGACTACAGATTAAATTCAGGTCTGCTTCATGCCACTAATTGCGTGTTCCCACTGCTGTAGGCAATTGCTTTTGCTGAGTAGCTGGCTCTTCTTGAATCTGTACTCAGGCTTTGAGCAACCTGCTGATAGAAACCTCTTAAAACTGTCATCCATCCTAGGAGAAGGACAGAGCCTTTGCCTGAGCTGCAAGGAGGATGTGTTGCTGTGCATTGCAGGCTCTCGCTGAAAGGTTTGGGAAGGATCTGTGTTTCCTAGATAGCTTCTTTAAATAGTCACCAGCCTGAATCCAGCTGGAAAATGGGACTGGAGATGATCCAGCTTGACAGGTGCATCTGCGATGTGCGGTGCTGAATGCAGCCTTCTTATTTTTTCTGGCTTCTAGGAGGTGATAGCAACCATAACAAATAACACCCAGGGACCTGGGGGTGTTGATTGACAGCCGGCTGAACAGGAGCCAGCAGTGTGCCCAGGTGGCCAAGAAGGCCAATGGCATCCTGGCTTGTGTCAGCACTGGCGTGGCCAGCAGGGACAGGGAAGGGATCTGACCCCTGTGCTCGGCACTGGTGAGGCCGCCCCTCGATTCCTGGGTTCAGTTTTGGGCCCCTCACCCCAAAAAGGCCATTGAATGACTCGAGCGTGGCCAGAGAAGGGCAACGGAGCTGGGGCAGGGTCTGGAGCACAGGTCTGCTGGGGAGCGGCTGGGGGAACTGGGGGGGTTCAGTCTGGAGAAGAGGAGGCTGAGGGGAGACCTCCTGGCCCTCTGCAACTCCCTGCCAGGAGGGGGCAGAGAGGGGGGATGAGTCTCTTCAACCAAGTAATAAGCGATAGGACAAGAGGGAATAGCCTCAAGTTGTGCCAGGGAAGGTTTAGACTAGATACTAGGAAGCATTTCTTTGCAGAAGGGGTTGTTGGGCTTTGGAATGGGCTGCCCAGGGCAGGGGGGGAAGTCACCATATTCCTCAACACCTCCCGGGATGGGGATGTCAATGTTAGTTTGATGGTTGGACTGGATGATCTTCAAGGTCTTTTCCAACCTAGATGATTCTGTGATTCTGTGATAATGATGACTTCTTCTCATTCCCCACTGTCTTTCTTCTCAGAACCAAGGGGATATTGCACTTCCAGGTTGCAGAGAGCGTGCTATTTCTTCTGGGCCATGTCTGTCTTCTTCAGTGTTTTCAGTGTCAGATCCAGTTTCCCTTTAGGACCCTCCACCTTTCCGGTTTAGCTACTACCAAGAGATTTTCTTGTCTTCTCTCCCTGCTGGTCAGTTAAATCTTCTGCTTCCTTTGAGAAGCCTGAGTCAATCGAAGGGTAACAGGCTTACTCAGAGCAACCATGAGAAAAAGGGATAAGTTTTTCATTAGCTGACAAAGGAAGACCACTTTTAGCAAGTGCTGTGTGTTGCTTACATCTTCCTTAGCTGTAAAGGTTTGCTGAGCTAGGGGATCCAGAGGAAAGAGAAAGGATAGCTCTTGGGATTGTTTTTTGTGCACGTGTATGGTAAAGAGTAGTAAATGTGGAAAACAATTGTGTGGGGAGGGGAAAATTCCTGAAATAGCTGGAAGTTTAATTTAAAACCTTATTTGTTTTTATTTAATTGAGCTGTTGTAGGTGGATCTGGATCCAGTTTAGGATCTATTTTGGTTCCTCCTTGTGAACAAATACTATTTCTGGTGTTTGTCTTGATCAGGATGCGTGCCAGCCCTCCTGCTGCTCAGTTTCTCACACTCTGCTGAGCTATTGCTCATCTCTGGGAAAGGGTTATGAGTTATACTGAACCCTCTTACAATTGTAAGATGAAGTGCTAGCCACCTTGGTTGTCGTTTTGTTTATTTAGAGCTGAAATAATGGAAGGCCTCTTCCTAAAACATAGTAGTGCACAGCACTGTGGTAGCAGAAGCATGCTGTGCAAAGTGAGGATTTCCAAGGAACTGATGCACCAAATACAAGAATTATACATCACTGATGATCTAGGACTGAGTGGGACTGTGTTTTGGGGACAACCAGGTGAAACACGGACACGAAAACCCAAAGGGCTGTGGTGAGAGAAAAGCCAAGAGTAAGTATTTGGGTTACATGCTGGCTGTCAGAAGAGCAATAACGTGGTGTCTTCTGTTTCTATGCCTATAGAAATAGGGCTTGTAAATAAATAGGATGTGTTAAAGGGACTTCGGAGTTCCTCATGAGGTCATCTTTCTTGCTGGAATTACATCTCAGATGATTTGATTCAGAAGGGATAACATTACTCTTTGGCTCTAGTAAATGACAGGTGTAATCTCCTCACATGTTAACTAATTTGTCCCGGCAGCACCTCATTTCTCATTCCACAAGGGCTGAGATATTTCTGTAAATGTGCTTTGCCATAGTGCCACGGATCCATCTCGAGTTCCTGAGCACTGGTTCAAGTCTTCTCCCCATGATTTTCCAGCCTTAGGAAACAGACCTCCCGATTACACTACCAGCTCCCTTTCTTCCTGTTGTATGGGCATCTAACAGAAGTGCAGGTGTCCATCTTTGGAAGTATCAGCATTATTTTCATGTTAAACTTAGTATTAAACTCCACCTCACTCTGCCTATCTGAAAGTTTGGTAAAAAATGTTGTCACTCACACACTTCCTTTGTGTTTGCCCAGTGCCTTGCAAGTCGTAAGGGGGATGTATAAAGTTTCAGTATCGTTAACTGTTATTTCTGAGGATTGTGGAATAGGAAAGTCAACACAAATATTCAGCTGTGTTACAAACTACAGTTCATATCAAAGAGATGACTGTTACATACATTACATATGTTCAAACTGAATCTTTGCAGTAAATTTTGCCATAGTGAGGAAGACAACTAGATTAGAGATGGCATTGCACACCACATCAGATCAGGCCAGGAATTCATACTGTACCGTACCATGCTGTACTGTACCATGCCATACCATACCTCATATATTGTAGAAAGGTTTGGGTTGGAAGGGACCTTAAATGTCATCCAGTTCACCCCCCTGTCGTGGCCAGGGATCACCTCCCACCAGCCCAGGTTGCCCAAAGCCCCATCCAACCCGGCCTTGAACCCTGCCAGGGAGGGGGCAGCCACAGCTGCTCTGGGCAGCCTGTGCCAGGGCCTCACCCCCCTCACAGGGAACAATTTCTGCCTTAGATCTGATCTAAATCTCCCCTCTTTCAGTTTAAAACTGTTACCCCTCGTCCTACCCCTACACCCCTGATCCAGAGTCCCTCCCCCCTTTCCCGCAGCCCCTTTCAGCCCTGGGAGGCCGCTCTAAGGTCTCCCCGGAGCCTTCTCTTCTCCAGCTGAACCCCCCAACTCTCTCAGCCTGTCCTCACAGGGGGGGCTCCAGCCCCCCTGTTCATCTTTGTGGTCTCCACTGGACCTGCTTGAGCAGGTCCATGTCTTTTTTTTATGCTGGGGGTTCCATGACAAGTTTTGATATTAACTTGATAATTAAAGCACTGGCTGCTTTATTAAATATATTCAAACAGGTTAAAATCAGCCTCAAGCTCCCAAATATCATGCACAGAAAGTAAAAAGTGGGTTATTCACAGGCCCTTCTTCACTGCAAGCAGCTTGTGTTGAACAAACTCCTTAGCCAGCAATGACCTTCTTGTGGCTGCAGCAAGGTGAGGGAGCAAAGCGTCTGGGCCGGAGAGGTGACACAGTCCCGTGTGTCCAGGGCTGCTCTGGGCGGGCAGGAGATCCAAGCTCTGGCCCTGGTGATGCTGTTGATTTGCAGTGCTGTTGGATGCAACTTGACTTCTTGCTGTCCCCGCTTTCCTGGCTATGAGGAATAACCTCTGTAAAGAGCTTTGAAGTCGTTACTGACTGTAAGGGCTAATTATTGCATAATAATTTAATGACTTATTCCAGTTGTTCCAGCTAATAGATAACCATGTAAGAATTTGAAACAGTATGTCAGTTCTTTTTACTGATAAAAGAAAAACCTTGAGTTTTTCAGCGTCACTAGCAAACAGTAGCTTAAAACAGGATTGCCACTGCCACACAGTTTTCTGGTAGCTCTAATATTACCAAGATCTCAAAGCTGAAAAATCCCTTTAAGAGATAAATATATTTTTCTTATACCCACCTAATGAGAATATATTAATTAGTAAAACTGGGTTTCCATCTTCCTTTCCCTTTCCCTCCTCTACATCTGATTCCCATCCTCATCATGTGTGTGCGATCGACTGAGAGGAGTTTGCCTGCAGGTTGTTGTTCGAAGGTCTCTCTCCAGAAGAGGTATTTTGTCCAGAGCCAGGGCTAACCTTTGCTCCCATGTTTCATGCACTCTCACAGTTACCCGGCCTCCGCTCTGCTTTTTTACAAATGTTGTTTCCTGCCATTACCCTTCCTTTTACCACTTGAAAGAAAACAGAACAACCTCCCCTCCCCAAAGCCCCAGGTTCCACCAGCAGGTATCCTTCTCTATTCCCTTTTCTTTGCTGTGTTTCACTCCAATTACACGGTGAATGTGGTTTCCCTTTGAAGTTCCCATGCTGCTTGGCTCTGTATTGACTGTCCCCCATCGTTGTGTATCATCAGCAGATCTGACAAATTCACAGCTGGTTTCTCTGCTGTAGTCGCTGGTGATTAGAAACAAAAAGGGGCCTTATTGAACCTTTCCCCTCTACTTACCTGCTTACCTGCTCCTAGAGCCTGTATTCTCAGCATTTCTTTTGGAGGGGGCCTCATCCACGGTTTGTCTTTTAATAGGCTTTGGTTACTTTACCCCCAGAAATGAGTAGGGGAGGAGACATCCTTTCAGTGCTCTCTAGGATTACAGCCCAATTTTGTGTGCACACACTCTAACAAGCACACCCGTGCACCCCATCAATTGGGTTGGGCAAGAAAATTTCAGACTTCGTTTGACAGTTCTTGTAGACAGACCCCCCATCTCCGTCCTTCATTGTGCTGTCAACTATAGACCTGGAGTCCTGAAAGAAGTAGGTGATTCTGCCGTGTAGTGGAGAGCTAGAGCGAGCAAGGCAGGTGAATATGCTCCTTAAATTTGCTCTGGGAAAAATCAGACTAATTACAGCTCAGTAGGATCCTTGAGGAAGGCACTTTGTCCTAGTGGAGGTGCCTGCTTGAACCTTCCTCTGCTTGGCAGGTAACATTTAACACAGGCAAGAGAAATGCCTTAATCTTTAAAAAGGCTCCCTCTCTCAGGGTGAGAGAATTTATTAATTTTCTCTATTGTTTGGCTTTTAGTTACTCTGCTGAAAGTGTCCACAAGGGGCCAGTCTGCTGATTACACGGGGATGCAAACACTTACCACCGGGAGCTAGAATGAGATCCTCCAAACTCTGGGCATGTGTAGGGTACGGCCTCACAGCCATTAGCATCCACCAAGGCTAGGAAAAACATCTGCTCCTTGCCTGAGCTACACCGAAGGAGACACACCGGTGTGAAAGGTTCTCTCAATTGTTTTTTAAAGCCACCGGTCTCTTACACCATCTAGTCCTTTCCTTATTGTGTAGCTACTTCACGGTTTTAATTAATATTATGATTATACAGTAGACATGCTTCTATAGCGTCTGTTGCTGTGACAGCTAGACACTTTAATTACGGAGATTAAATCACAAATCAAGGACAATACAGAGTCGTTATGATGATAATTACCAAATTTGAATATTTGTAGAAAACTGGCCACTTGAGCCACTGAGGTTAATGTACAAACACGTGCCACTCGGTCTCTTCTGCAAACCTGTGTTCAGGTGGCTGGTGGGCACAGGGAGGGGAGAGCATGGAGGGCACACTCTTGCTGGCACCTTCTTGAAGTGTTCAAGCTGTTGGAGGAATTGATACTTTTAGCCTGAGAAGTATCAGATTTGCTCATCCAGGGTCAAGACCCGAGGCTAAGGCTTCAATTATTTTAGTCTCTTAGATATTTTAAAATAATTTTTGTTTAATCTTAAAAGAAGTGTTTTCTCATTTCTTAGTAAAATTAAAACGCTGGAGGAAGGATTTTTAGTATTTGCTTAAAGGAACCTTGAAAATTCATTTAATGTTTAAAAATTTAAATATTAATATAAGAGGGTTTGCTTTTTTAGATCATGAGCTGTTTGGTGGGTTGAAACAGTTTCATACGTTTAATACAAATTTGGGAATATTCTAGTCCATTGCTATATGCATTTCTGATTTTGGGGGGGGGGGGGGGGGGCGAGGAGGGAGAGAGATTGCTTGAAATAATTAATCTGGCTTTAAAATCACCGTATAATTTAGGCTTGCAGATCGAGCCCAGAAAGCTTTCATAAAGCTTAGGAATACTTGCCAGTCTCAAAGTAGGGTTAAAATCTTTGTCTTCAGTTATTTTTATTTTACAAAAAGAAATCTGTAGCTTAATAATCTTTGTATATTGCTCTTGTCAGTTTGTAAATACCTTATTTCCTGATACATATGTGTATGTGTTCTTTCCACTAGATTTTCTGCTTGCTTGTTCGCTTACGCTTTAAATAGAAGGAACAGAATATGATCTCCCCTTAATTCTTGGCCCAGAGGTCTGTAACAAATCTGTTGTTATCTGGCAGTTCGTAGCTGTCAGTATGCTCGTGCAGTGGTCACTGGGAAATGTAAATGCTGCTCCTTTGAATGTAGAGGACCCTGATACTTTGGTCGTACTCTCCCTGATTTTGCCACCGTGCATCCTCCTACATCATTGCCAAATCCCACTTGTCTCATGCTGTCACTCTGGCAGGGAACTGAGAGTCATAATCATATTAGAAACATGGCAGGTTAAACTCGGAAAGGAAAACTAAAAAGGGTCTCTCCAGAAGGATTTCTGACTGTTGAAAAATCTCCAAGTCATCTACTGCCAGCATTGCTAGACACCAGGGGATTGTCACCTGCGGTGCAGTAAAGGAAAACATTTCTTTTTTGAAAGAATACACCGCCATATTCTTCCTTAACTAGGCAGAAATAAGGGGCTACCAGCAGGAGCTAACTATAAACCTACAAAGAGTGACAAATAAACCAAACAGAAGCAATAGAGTATATGTGGTCGTTCGCTACTCGTCTCCCTGGAGAGCTGTAGAGATACTGTGTGCAAAGGTAGAAAGAGCAGTGCGTGCACCATCTTCCCTTTCCTGTCACCCTCTCTTGATCTAAAGTAACACTCCCTCCTAAATGCACTCTTGATTCGAGAGAAAGCTCAAATGAAGCACAGAAAGTGTTTCCCAACCATATTCCCTTCCTCTGCGTATTTCCCATACAGGGAGGAAGGAAGCCAGATCGAATTGTTGGTCTAATGTTTGTCCCCATGGATTCTGTTAGGGAAACAAGCTGTGACCCATGGGGAATTTCCCTACGTATTTTCAGCACAAGTAAGTTTTAGCTTGCAAGAGAAGGAAGACTTTAAGGGACACAGCTGAATTTTGATGCTGTGGTCTGTCCAGGGGAGTGGGTACCTGCTTACTTAGAGCAAGTGAAGCAAGAGCTCTTCAGGCCATGCAATCCAATTTTGTTTTGTACAGAATATTTCATTTTGGGGTATCTCCAGCTGCACTGGAGAACTACACAGCAGAAAGTATGTGGTCTAAGTCAGAACAGAATACAGGCGTGGAGTGTTGCATAAATTGTAATCAAAAATAACTGAAAGAAAAAGCGCTTGCAAGGTAGGGACAAAGTGAAAACCTGTGTTTTCATATTAGGTTTCATAAAAGGTGGTATTGCTGAGACAAAGGGATCGTTCAAAAGGTCATTTGACTGTGTGGCAGAACCTAGAAGGAAACGTCCAATGGGTAAAAGAGTGATGGGAATCATCATCTGCTTTCCTTGTCTCCTTGTTGACAGGGAGTTGACCAAGGTGGAGAAAGAGACAGCTGAGAGTTTTCCAACATGTTAACACATTCAGACCTGTGGTTTGTGCTCACGCTAATGATCAAGTTACTTCTCGTCAGCTGAGCAGAAGTGTCTTTGTGCAAGCTTTTAGCCTGCAGCAAACCCCAAATAATTCAGCTTAGTTTTGATTTGCAGTGAAAAAAGTTCAGTGTACTTCTCAGTATCTCAGTCCACAGGCGGTTACTGGTTTCTGTGTGCACAGGTGATGCAGTTGTTGCTCATTTTCAGTGAGGAGTGAACTACCAGGTTTTCAAATCTTATAATCCAAGATAATGGGATGAAGAGGACTGTACTGTTCCATTTGGAAAGGGAAATAGTTTTGAACCAGACCATGCTAAAGAAAGAGGGATGCTGTGGAACAGCCTGGTGACTGCAGTGAGTCTAGACTTCTTGGTGAATTGATTATCTACAGAAATATCAGTGCAACTAGACTGTGGGAAGGCTCTGGAACAATAAATCTAAATGCCAGACTCAAAACACAGCTGATGTACAGGGTAAGGATTCAGCAGATATGCTGTTGAAGTAATTACATAGAGGGCTTTCCAAAATAATGTCCCAGAAATAATTTTTTATTCCTTACATGAGTTTTCTACAGCATACTGTCTTCTATATTGGCTGCATTGATCTGTTGGCATCCCAGCATCCTTGGCTCTGGGACTTTGGGAGCACACCAATGTTTTCTATTTGCTGAGAGGACATACAGGAGCTGGTAGTAAACAGCTCCCAAGGACCGTTCCTTAGGTTGTCCATGCAGTTTCTTAGTTTCTAAGTGTGATGGATCACTAATCATACTGGTGGTGTTGAACTAATTAATAATAGAAGAACTGGTAGAATGTTGCGTTCCTCTGAACTTAATAGAGGCTTTGTCAAATACTTCAGTAGCACTGGGATTTCATCCATATTATTTAAACATTTAAAACATCTGAACTGCAGTTTAAAATTGTGTTAGTTAAATGCTTAACTAATCCAAATATTTAAGAGCAGCAGATGTATGTGAGCACATACACACACTGTGTTCCCGTGGATGCACACTGCCTGTGTAAATGCCTGGAGTAACACGACATGTATATATATCCACATCTGCCTACTATAGATCCTTTGTTACCACTCCAGACTTATTTGTCAGACACCATTGGACAACTTAATTCAGAGCATTAACAGTAGTTTCTTTTCATTAACATTCTTGTTAATTTGGGAGGCAGTAGTCATTAGAGTACAGTGTGAAAACAACGCTATTGTATCTCAAGTGTTAGAGAAGTTCGTGATGTTTTCACATCCCCAACTCAGCCTTAACCTGTCAATACTCCTGTGCCACTGGGCGCTGAATGTCCACAGCTGGATCTATCCCGTCATTCTTCCTTTAAAGACAGTGTTAGAGAGAACCCCACCTGCCATCCCCATGAGCTGCCTCTTCATGCTACCTTTCTCTTGGATCGTGGCATACATAAAATCAGCTGATTCTGAACCTTCCAGATTTTTTGCATTAAGAATGCCCAGATTGACATTTGCTAAGGTTTGACTCTAGAAAACCAGTTCTGCCACTCCTGGAGTGCCCACATCCACTGCCTCTATACGGGGGGGAGGAAGGTAAATCTTGTAGTCCAGCTGTACATCTGCTTCAGCTGACCACGGCGATCTAACAGACATGGCATATGCCTCTATTTCATTCAGATCCCCTCAGCCCTTTAACAGTGTGAGTCCTAATTTTGCTAAAAGTATGTCATTTCTTTAGTGTTTTGGGGGTTTGAATCTAGGACAAGAATATCAGCAGAGAGCAGCAGGTACAAATATTCAGCCTGTATATCTTATCAGATATTCAAGAATGCAGTAAGAAATGTCAGAGAGAGCTTTCTACGAAATATTTAATTAACAGCAACAGCTACAGAAATGAAAAACAACATCCAGGCAATTACAGTGTTCAATAAAGCAGCTCTCAGAGGATGGAGCAGCAACGGATTAGTGACTGACTGGCATTTAAATATGTTATCAACCAGTTAGGGAGACCAGACTAAATTTGCTCCCCTGGGGACCAAGCTAGTAGAAGTATTATAACTATATTATTGTTTCTCAGGGCAATCAATTGAATTATATGGTGCAGGAGTCTAGGACGTTTGGCTGTTATTCCGGCAGCTGGTTACGTGATTTGTTTCACTGGACATTATTACAATGTACTGGGTGAGAGACGTCTGTCAGTTTGCAAACAGCATTTTCTTGTTTAAAATCAACAATGTATGCATTCCACTGCTGGATTTTAAATGCAGAGTATGCTGGAAACTCTGTAATTTATAAAAGTGGTGGATTATGCTAATCTTTGTACGTTAAAATAGAACACAATGAAGAATTTATGTTATCTTTACCTCCAGGGCCAAATATATGCTGAAGAGGCATAATTAGTCTACCACTTGTAATGCCTTCTTTTCTTATGGTCATGCAAAAGTGTGGATAGTTTCACCAGCTGGGGATTTTTTGCTGTTATAGATTTTACATTAAAAATGTGGAAGCCCTAGAATAAATAACTGTGCTTTTAGTATGATGAATGAGATAAAATTACGTGAACTGGAACCATACTTCATTGCAAGCTAATGCATTCCCTTTACGCATACATATGATCTTGATGATGCAAAAACCCCATTTCATGATGCAGCTGTACAGGGGAGGCATACTCCAGTGTACACAAATACATGTGTACTTGAATTGCTAATGCATCTGGTGGCTGAGTCCGTTGCTTCTCTCTGTCTCTTGGTACAGTACGGGGATGCAAAGGAGCTTGTAGGGAGTTGGCAATTTGCAAAGTTGGACCTAATAAATAAGGTTTGTATTGATTTATGTTTGATGCTGACCAATTTAGCAAGTAAATTAAAATGAATCAGTGTCCATTCAATAAATAACTGGTCCAAACCCCACAGTGTATGAGCCAAAGGATAGCAAACCAAAATGATTCAGTAAGGGATCTACATTTCTTTAACATCATTCATTCTTTCTTTATAGCAGCAAGGTTGCCTGGGATAGCCTATTGAGACAGTATTGTAACAGACTCCTTTTCATAAGGAGACACAGAGCAGCGGAGAAGAGCTTGTTAATTTTTTTTCTCCCATTGCATTTATATAGATTCATTTTCCCCCATGACCCCTTTCTTCTCAGTTTCTCTTCCAAAGGTGAGAGCAACCTTTGCTCTGAGGACACTAGGAGCCAATCTGATGGTCCAAGGCAGAGCAGCTACCAAAAGGGACACCACTGTGAATGGTTTCTTTCACTGTGTGTGCATGTTATTGATGGCTGGAAGTGAAGAGCAGCCCTGGATAAGTCAACTTGTTGAAAATCCGGGTGTCTAGGAGTCCCCTGGAATAGCCAAACAATTTTCCATTAATGGCATGCTTTCCTTTAGAAGAAAAGACTGCCATTAAAACACACAAGAGGCTAAGTACCTTCAACACAATTAAAAAATATTTATTGAAAGACTGTGAACCCCAGAACGATATAGTCGACAAAATAATACATCAGTATTGAACGCATTTATGTTCATGAACAGGCACGAATTGCAGACAGCACATCGTGCTAGTAAAGCCCACCTTGAATGATGACTTGTATAAATCAAGTGTCCCAGATGCAATGCTGATTGCATCCAAAGCAGGTAAAATGGGTGGGATGGTCTGGTCTGGCAGGAGAAGAGCTAAAGCGGGGTCCTGTTGCTCACTGCTGACCAGCTCGTCGTGAAGAAAAGAGGGGTATTGTGTGTTACTCTACATTGCAGATGCCAAGATATAAAATGCGTTACTGAGTAGGAAGTCTTTCTCTAAAAATGGACTATGTGCTCTATTTTGTAGATGAGAAATGGCTAATAAAAAAAAAAAAAAAGGGACCAGCTGACCTGAGATGTTGCTGCTGGAATGAAATTCTGCATGAGATAAAGTGCAGACTGAACAAAACGCTTTTTTTCATCTCTGTTCCCATTGCACTGACTGCTGAGATGTTTTGAGAGCACCCGAGCACCCCTCAGCAGTCTCTGGTCAGTCCACATGGCAGCAAGGAGAGAGGGGCACTGGCCAGGCAGGTGAGAAACTCTTGGAAAAGCTGTTTGTATGCTGCTCTGCCCACACAGTCCCCATTAAAAGGGGCAGTGTGGATCCACTCTGGTGCCTTACAAAGACACCTTGGAAGAAATTTGTCAAAATGGAACCAGTTCTCACTGTGAAAATTATGAAGCGCCCCTCAGAAGTTAAATATTAAGGATCAAGTTGCTTGAAGCTTGTGTGGTTTTCCTCATTACCCCTGTAACACAGGGAACTGGGGGAAGTGGAATGAGAAAAAGAAAGATGTTTTGAGTAACAGAAGCCTGAAGTTAATTAACGCTCAGAAAGTGGTTTGAAGATGAAAAGCACTGCTGCTAAGTGTTATTAATAGTGGAGTAACCCTGCTGTTAATTATAAATAACAATAATACCATGGAGCATGCTATATGCAAAGATCTCAAAATCCTTTTGAAATATGAATCACTGATTGATTTGGATATTTTAAATGGGAAGAATGAGGCGTGGAGACATGTAACAACTTGCTGGAGTAAGGTGTTAAATACAGAAGCAGAGGAGTCCAAGGCTGCAATCCAGATCTCAGACTTGCATTTTACAGGTTTAACTCCTGCAGACTTTCCTCACTGCACAAACTCTGTGCAGCGAGGTCCAAGCTCTGACTGGTATTGAGTGACATAGGAGTGTCTAATTGTGCAGAGGATTACTGATGAACTGAGAAGATGTGTACCCATACCTCTGATTTCTATAATGTTAGGAAGGACAAGGAATCCTTGCAAGGAGTCTGAAGCTGGATAAAATGGACAAAGCAACCCAGCTCCGATGCAGTAATTCCCCTGAAAGCACCCCTGGGATTCCAGTCTTGCTGTGCATGTAAAAATAAAAATATTCAGTATTGCTCCTCCTTGCCACTGCTTTGTTTTCAGCATGGAGTGATACTAGGCTGATCTCTCAGAGGTTTCCTAACTCAAAGCCTAGTACTTACTCCTAGAATTCTCAGAAATGAAGTCTGCAGAATAACTGGCTCAGTCGGGGCTGAGCGAAGTGACTGAATTTCAATCAGAGATGCTAATCACACCCAAGGACTCTCTTAGTTTTAGGGAATGACAATGCGAAAGTAAAATAAAAAGAATCAGCTCCTGCCATAAAAAGAGCGTCTCATCTAGGTCTTGCACTCTCTCTTGTTTCTTGTGGATAATAGCTGTTCACGGCCTTATTAGTTTGGCTCTCAGTTTCATCAGACCCTTTTTAAATGAGGATTTTTAGTTCTCAAACTAATCTTTGCCTGTGAAGGAGGGTTCATTTGTATGCTGTTATTGTCATTAACAGTGTAATCTTCAGTCTTAATGTTAGTGTGTCTATTTGTGCTTCCTTAGGGTAGCTCTGAAGTACTTCTCCACTAACCCATGAGTGCCTCTGTTTTTGCATCTTACTGAGGACTATTGTGTATTGTGATCATCTGCTAATAGAGGAGATTAACTGAATCACAGCAGTCTCCCAAGCAAGAGATATGACACTTCTTTTTTTTTTTTTTCCCCCTTTTTCTTCTTCAGTTGATGTATAAGCTTGTCTTTTCATACTGGGAATAATCACTTTGTGGTGTTCTTTTATTATTGCCATTTCTGCTCCAAGACTGCTAACTGCAGAGTCCTAAAGCGCTTCCTTGTTTCATCTTCATGGCCATTCAGTGTCTTTAATGGGCTTACAAGCAAATCAAGACTTCCATCTTCCTTGAATGGAGCTTTTGTTGGAGCCAGTCTGCTTGCACAACTGGGATCACAGGTGTATGCAACCTTTCAAGCAGTGGTTCTTGTACTCCAGACCAAATTTACCCAGATGTTATGTCGAGAGCAATCAGAATTATTAACGTATAGTTCAGCAAAATGTTGACGGAATACAAAGCATAAAACACCTTGCGCTAAAATTCCAAACCCAATTAAATGGGCTAATTCACCTACTGCTTAATTGGCTGGAAGCCATATGAGTAATTACTCCACTGACATCTTCCAAAATTATATTCTTAATTGTTACATTTATTTGCATCACAATGAAATAACCGCATCTCTGTTCAGCACAGCTCAGCTCCTCTTACAGCAACAGCCTCACCAGCGTGAGGGAAGAAGCAGTTTTACATTTCACAGGGTTGCCTTCGTGAAAACGTCAATTGGCAAGGTAGCAAAGCAAGGCCGCTGGGGAGACGGGGCAGGAAAATGCAAAGTTGGTCTGTTTATTCTTGAACATATGTAGCTTGTTATTGTAGTACGTGGTGGCTTTTATTGTAGCACGCTGCGGAAGACTCCTTTCTTTTCTTTTTTCCCCTTTCTGTTATTGTTCACTAAAATGTATGAATGTAGCAGGGCAATGCTGTATTGGTTGTGCTTGCAAACTGCAATATAATATCACACTCCAGAGATGCAGTGTTTCTATTTGCTATCATAAATTTATTTTGTATTTTCCTTCCTTCATAAAATACACCCCTCCTTCTTTATACAAATAATGTCATTCCAAGGAAAATGTATGCAGAACCACTTTACAGAAAACCTCTATAAGCACTGTTTGGTCTTGCTGTGTAGATCTACTCTCTAATTGCTTTGAATTTACTTTATTGCAAGGCTGGGGATTGCTTTGAAGTGATTATGAAAGAATAAGCAGGCTTCAGCAATGGGAATTTAGGAAAGAAAAAGCTTTTAAGAAATCCTATTTTGAAGTTCCAGTTCCAGAGGGTCCCTGGTTACTGAAATGTAATGCCAATGCATTCCTTTCCCTTCATTCTCTTTAACGGTGTGCTCTTCCTCATTAATAAGTCCTACACTAGCATGAAAATTGTTTCTTGAGATCATTTTCCAGCCACGTCATTTTGTTGTAGGGGGCCGCAATATTACTGTATTTATTGGCTTTTTGAAAGTCCTTTATATGCATTCAGGGATATTTTCATCCATCTCACAAGAGGTTTACCCAATTCTAACCCTGTTCCAAAGTACAATAGACACATGATGGGCTTGCTGGCTGCACGATATCTTCTTTCTGAAGTACATGAGTTAGGTACAAAGTTCATCCGCGTGTCTATTTGACCAAAATAAATTGAATACTGAAATAAGGACTTAGATAGAACAGGTTAGTGTTATTTTAAAGAAAATAAATAATGGAATAATAAAAAAAGGAAGTGAAGATTTGGACTCAAGTTTTTCATATTTATGAGCCCTCAGGAGACCCAGGCAAATGCTGCTAAGTCTGATGACTTTCTATGAAAGAAAAGGGCAGGGTTGCATTTTTCAATGTATAAGCAGTTAGTGGTTTCTGTAAAAATCCCAAAGCCTGTCCAGCTGTTTTCCTTTCTACCACAGCATGAACATTAGAGGATGATGAAGAAGGGATGGAGATCAGACCTGTGTCGTTTTCTTCAGGCCTTAGGAACAGTGTGATTCCCAGACAGCGTTCCCTTTTAGAAATACTCTGTGTTCATTTGTGAATTGTTTATTTATCAACAAACTCAGAATTTCCATCCATGCGTAGAAGACTTGTTGGTTTTCTGATGCAAAGCTAATAACGTCTGCTCTTAATTAAACATTAATAGTAACAAATGGCTGCCTCTCAGATTTTTATCCCCTGTCAATCTGTGCGGTATCTGAACATCTTCTGGAAGGCAGATTTCTCCCCCTGCCTCACTTCAGGTGCCCTGAACCCAGCAATGACAAAAAGCATCACCCTTACAGGCACGTGCAGAGCTGTTCGTTTCAGGTGTGAGTGCTGGACACTTGGGAAATGAGTCACCCACATTAATTGCAGGAATGAGGCAAAATCGAGGTAAGCCCACTGCCTTGTGATGCTTCACGTGGCACTCATGCTGAGCAGAGTGTGCTCAGGGATGTACTTGGATAGACCTGATTTGGTACTGATCTGGGTCTCCTGTGTTGCAGTGACCCTAAATTAATAATACTTGGCTTTCGGTCCTTTTTTTTTTTTTTTTTTTTTTTTTTTTGTCTTTAAAGTGGGTGTTTGGGAAACAAGTATCAGGGAAAAAAGGGGTCTGCTAACTAAATGAAAATTATCAGGCATCAGTGACAGCCCCACAGCAGACAAATAAAGGGAATAAAGCTGCTGGCATAGAAGGAAATGAAAATTTTTGTGGTACATTAGCTAAGCATTAAATTCGTGATAAGTCATAGTTTCTCTGGTAAAAATGTGTTCCTATTTAGACAGCCTATGGAAAAGTTTAAATGTGTTGTAAGTGGTTTATAAGCCATGCAGCAGCTCATGCCAGGGTGGGGGAAATTGGGCTTCTTTAGCTCCGTTTGGACTGTTGCCTCCTGGGTGAGCTCTCCTTGACTGGTTCGGTATCGATTTTTTCCTTGCACAAAGAAAAGACACCTTTCCCCCTTCTCATTTACAGTCTGTCTCCACAGAAGTCAATCAAATACTCTTACCTATAACTCACTTCAAACACTTGCTAACTTCAAAAACACCAGTTCAAAGAACTCTGGATTATTTGCTGTTTTTGCAGTAGTTACAGCCTAAATAATTAGCTAATACCTTTTAAATATGTGTTTTAAAGATTATGGTTTAAATCCCCAAACTGTGTCATCATTTGGAAACAACTCTCCTTAAAATTGCAGAGCAAGCATAAATTACAGAAAAGCTCCAGATGGTCCAGTAGTTTGCTGTTTATTTACAGTAAGCCAGATCCTTCCTCTCAGCCTTTTATCTCAGAAAATACAGTCGGTTAGCAAAAGGTGAGGGGGCTTTCTGTGAGCTTTGTAAGGTAGAGAGTCCTTTTACCAACCTGCAAAGTGAAAAAGCCACCTTGGCCAATTCTGGTGCCCTAAAACCAGATGGGAAAGTCCAACAAATGTTGAGCTCTCACCCACGGAGATGCCCTGGCCAGTGTTACCATCCCACAGAGCCGACAGCATCTCTGTCACATCACCCTGAGCCAAGGCAAGAGCTGCTGGTGGGGGGCTGTTGGTAAGACACCTCGGAATGTTTTATCATCTTTTTTTTTTTTTTTCCCCTGTTTGTTTTGAGGATCTTGTCAACAGCATTTTATTATTCTTTTACAATCTATTGACTTTGAAGGTAGGACTACAAAAGAGATTTGACTGAAATATTTGGGATATTTGCAACTCTCACATCTCTAGCGTGGTTCAGCGCTGCTTTCTAATCTTTCCCAAATAGTCACAGTTTTCACTGATCACAGATGTTGCCCTAAATCAGAAGAAAGCCCTGTTGTCCATCTATGCTGAGATCTATAGAGAACATCTTTCTGGGTCTCCCAGTACATTTTTTGTCAACTGTGTTTTTCTTGTATGCTTGTTTGTGCTCCAGCTGGGCCTTCTGTGCCTTGTACAGAGAAGCAAACCCTGCCAGCACATTACATTATTTATAAGGCAGAGATGCTATCAGATCTCACTCAGGTTGGAAGAGACTCTGCTTTCAAATAATTACAGAATTTACATTTATGTAGTGCCTCTCAGAGAGACCTTGAAGCGCTGTGTCAAGTGTCAATATGAAGCTAGGATTGTTAGTTTGCTGCTGAATAGAAATAAAATCAGTTGGAGGGGCATAAGGGAGCAAATACCCCATTGGTGGCCAGCTGCCAAAGGTTGTGAGGAGAGTTTAAGCTGAAGATACAACTATCTAAATTAGAACTGAAGAGAGCAGGCCTAAAGCAATCTCTGGAAAGAAAGCTGGGCTCCTACATGACCAGTGTGGACAGAGTCCCAGTTTTATTTTTCGTCTAAAAGAGTTATTAATGGCTGCGTAGTTCCTTATGCAAAGCAGACTGGGACTTCAGGTCCAGTTCTACAAGGCAGGGGTGAGCAGTCATCTGGTTTTGACAGAGAGGAGGGCTTGATGTGGCGTGGGGTGAATTCGGGGGGACACCTGTGAGTTAGTCACAGCCACTCACATCCGGGCTGTTTCACATCACGTCTATTAATGTCGTTTTCCCATTTTAGCCACAACTTGGCATGTTTCTGGCTTCTCAGCAGGGACAGGCACAAGCTGCAGTTTCCTCCAAAGTTCATTTCATCGGGATGTTTGTAACATATGCCTGTCTCTAGGAATGCATTTGTTGGAAGGAGAGTGTTCTGGAAGGATGCAAAAGATCCATATTTTAAGCGTAAAGCCTAGTGAAGAACTTAATTTTAGTGCATTTGCAAGTGGAAGAAGAGCTCCACTTGTTCTTGCCTTGGCACAATGCAACACGTTAGTTAAGCAGTTTGGAAAAGTAGATTAACTTAGTGGAGAGGTCCCAAGTGACACCCATTTTTCTTTGTCTTTGGAAAATCAATTTTATACAAGAAGATTTAAATGAAAAGGAGGGAAAAAGACCCAGGAATGACTGGAGTGGGTTGAAAAGACAAGAGCTGGTAGGGCCCAGGCTCTGATTTGACTGTATTCCTGTTGTAAAGGCTGTTTCACTGCTCTGCTCCTGTGTTGCCACAGTTCTCATGGGAATATCTGAGCAGGGGTGTCTTCATCTGGTGTGAGCAAAATACATTTGGTTACTACTTCTTGAAGACTCATATTGGGGCTGATAGAAAAGGTCCTGATTTAAGATCATGAGGGACCTTTGGTGCAGCACAAACAAATACGGGGGACAGTTCAAAGGAGATAACAGAGTCTGGGAGCTTCAGGCTGAGAAGATGCAGTTTTGAAAGCTGGCTAAATGAGCTATGATATTTTTGTGGATAATTTCTGATCAGATTTATAACTAGTGGCTTTTTAAAGCATACAGAACTCCCAAACTCTGGAAATTAATATTGTACTGATGGACCTGCTTGAACAAACATAATAAAAAATGTGCTCTCTGTCACGGCAAGCTGAAAAAGCAGATGGCAGTCGGAAGCTGAGCAGCATACAGAAGTTTGAAATTTTAAATTAAATCAATTTGAAGCTTTGTTTGTGCCTAAGGCAAGCTTTCCCCTCAGATGAAGGAGAGAGGCTAGCTGGACTCTTTTACATGGGCTCTGGTTTGGAAAAGGCTGCTGAAAGATTTGAAATCCTCTATGATCTACACCATTATATTAGTTTGGGCTAACAGTGGAGCAGAAATTTGAAATTCAGGTTGGTCCTGAACAGGAAGCCTTTCCAAAAATGTAAACTTCTGTAATGAGATGGGTACAGAAGAGGGGCTTCTGCTTTTACACAGCGTGCCATAAATATTCAGATTATGTCATATGTTTCCTGTGCTCTGAATAGATGTAAAAAAATAACTGAGGAAAGAAAGAATCCTGTAGCAGACATACACACCATGTTGTTCTGCCACAATAAATCAACTTGCACCTTGATTTAAACATCATGAACATGTCTTGACTTTCCTGTCAACTCACAAGAGATCATGGGGTAAAGCAGGGAAGCCACTCCCTGGGCAAAATTTTGTTCTCTGTGACTGAGAGTTCATTAGTAAGATGGGACAGGCTGGACCCTGAGGTCCTTATTTTTACTTACTCAGTACTCTCCTAGATTCTAATGAGATCTTTACCTGAATAAAAGCTACATTTTATCCCAGGCCAGTAAGACTGCTGTCTTCTGCAGAATCGTCAGCCTTTTTCTGCTGTCTCTTAGCTTTTTGATAACTGTGCCTTCTTTGTAGTTAACCAGCTTCATGTAGGGACCCTTGGAGCAGGTCTCGGGCTTCTGATTCTTGGCTACTGACACCATTAATTCAGTGGTGAAAAGTTAGTTCTGCTGGTTTGTTTTTTGGCCTCTACTTTTTGGTAAGCATCCCACCAAATTGCAGCTGTACTTACCTGTTGCTTGAGCTCTACAAACCTGCTGCTGATAGCTTGTGTGATTCCTACCCTGATCAATAGTGCTCAAATCACAGTCCCGGAGATATTGTTAGCTCCTGAACTCTCAGACCTGCTCTGAGGTGGTGAGCGTGCAGCTGGTTTTGAGAGGATACATAATGCACAGAAGGGAAGTATTCATTTTAGCAAAGCACAAGAGTCAAGAGACATTAAAAGAAAATCGGTTTAATGGCTTTTAATTTTGCAGAAGGAAAAAAAGTAATATCAGGATTCTGAAAAGATGGCTGAATTCTCAGCCAGCCTTTTAAATAAATGAGTCTGTCTTTTTCCTTCTTTAGGGATGCTGGTCTGCTGCTCATCCATTTGGTCAGGATGAGTGGTTTGTGCTGCAATAAGCGTTCACCTGGAATCCTCTGTCAGTATAAACTATACCTTTATCTAGGAGAGTAGATGTTGAAGTCACTAGAAGTGTAGCAAACTCAACTGTATTGAAATACCAGCCGTAATTACTGCAGCTCTCCTGAACAGAAGCATAAAGGAGAAGAATGTAATGCCCAAACCTACTGCTCCACCTGGGAAAGGCCAGAGTGTAAAATCGGTGTGGCAGTGGGATGAAGAGAAGCGTGGGCTGTGCAAAGGAAGGACCACACGTGGTTCCCCTGTCAAGCGCCCAGGCTAGACAAGTTGCTGCTTTGCTTATTGATTGCAGGAGCCCGTGGCATTGTTTTAGCTGCAGATCGTTGTGCTGCTGAATGCATTTGCTGCTTAGAAGTGGGGGACATGTGTGTTACAGGCTTGACTTTTCCCCAAATTTTTCTTCTGTGTTACCGAACACGCTGGGTTTTACAAGTATTTACATACGCAGCCCCAATGGCTGGAGCCTGCGGCTCTGTGCAGTGGGGTTGTTCCCCACTGCACGGTGGTTGGAGAGGAGCTGTGAGCTCCTGACGCTGTGCTTGTGCCAGTAAGTGGGTAATTTCTGGATCCCGTTGGACTCGGCGGGCCGGAGCAGTTGTGTGCTGCCAGCGCAGTGTGGGGCTGCAGCAGGACCCCAGCCAGGCCCTCCGTGCCTGGGCACAGCGTGTGATTCCCGGCAGTCACACGCAGTTGCCTTCTTCAGCTCTGTCTGTGGTGGTTCGCTGATTTACGCTGAAAGCCTTGCTACAGACCATAGGTCACCGCTGCTATTAACATTTCTTTAGTGCTTAGCCACTCAGTTCTTCTTTCTAATTCGCAGTTTCTTTTGCATCCTGCAGGTCGGAGCACACGATACAGAGAGCAGTGGACCTATTGCTCGGTGTCGCTGGCATATTCCATACATGCTTCCCTGACCACTGATTATTATCCTTGCTAATGCCCAGGGCTCCACTATAGCAAAGCGCTTGGCATCACTGCCAGCTGCACTAGCTACCAACCAGCTGGCAAAGAACGGGGGAAGGGAACTGAGAAAGGAAGAGAGACCACACTAGAAAAAATTGTATTTTAGACCCAAGTACATTCTTTTTGACAGTACCGCTCCAGAGAAATCAATGTGGCTTTTTTGGTAATAATAAATAGATATAGCTCATGGTCAAAACAGAAACTGGGTTTGACTTTCCCTTCATCAATAAATTCCAGTGGCTTCATTTCACTTTAACAGTCTTACTCTTTTTAAGGGTTTTCTGTAGAAGTGACAATTAAAAATAACAGAGGAAGAAAATTGTCTACTTGCTACTTTTCTTCTACTCTGACTCCTTCGATCCTCTTTGCAGTCGGAAGAGCTGGTGTGCGATGAGTGTAATATGCCTAGTACGGCTCTGTGGTACCCCGAGCTGTTGGAGGCTGGGAACACCACAGCCCAGGGACCTGCTTCTCTTCTGGGAATTTCTTCTCCTATTCCAGCTTTCTGACCAATGTCAATGTATTTTCTTTGTGTAGTCCCAGATGATTTTTAAAAATCTTCCTGCCTGGAAAATGATGAAGGAAGAGTCTGAACAAAATAGTCCTGATGTTTCCATTGTTGGACATCCAGATAAGAGGCATATAGGCATGTCCTGAGATAACTTGGATTTGCTTTTCTTGCATGGAGCTTTGTGAGCATAAAGCCTGTGTGTGAAGCAGATACGTGGTGTGTGGAATTCAAAGCTTCACTAAAAAATATATGTCAAGAGTCACAGACTTCTGGAGCTGGTATTCTGGGTCTGCCTTCCATCATGTGCTGCAAAGTTTGTAAGGAGATACCGGGGGTACCAGTTTGCCTGCTTCCTCTCAGATACCATTTCCCAGACACACAGACATGGACTTTTCTTGTCTTCTCTGACTGGCAACCACCACCGGGTCCCAATCCAGCTGGGAAGCCACTGATGTAGTCTGGCAGAGCAGTACATGGGTATCGACTGTGTGTGTGTACAGTCTGAGTTTAAGTGAGAAGGAGCTGGTGTAAAATTACCCCTTGACTCCAGTGGAGCTATCTGTCTTACCTCAGCTGAAGATCTATAGCATTTAATAGTGGCTCTGGCTTTTCCGAAGGCTTTTACACACCTCTTGGATTTAGGTGTATCTGCAGATCTTTGATTTAGGTGTATCTTGAATGTGAAGAATCAGAAATTAGCTCTGTCATCAAGTTGGATGTTGCCACTGCTACTGGGCATTTGTGTGATGAATTAACCTGGCTAATGTAGCATCAGGCACAGGCCCCTCTGCAGTGCTGTCTTACAGGTTTTATAGGTATAAATACACTTATAAATGTAGCAGCCTAACTGCATAAATCTTCAGATGTGTTTGCATCTGGCTACCCTTGGCTATCCAGATTTAATTATCTTCAGATAATTAAAAATAATATATCAATATGCTGCAACGTGAATAGAAAGGACGGGGGTTTGGTAAGCCTCAAACACCTCTATTGTGTCTTGATGCACGTGCTACGTGCTTTTGCATGTGCGTGGATCGAGCTCTGCATACCCAGGGAATGATGTATCAAGTTTCCCGTGTGTGTAACAACTCCCCAGCCCCAAAAATGGTAGCTATTTCTTCTTTCTTTTGTGTGTCAGGAGTATGTGATTTTGTTGTCAGCACATTTTTTGTAATGAAAAGCAAATGGTATCCAATATGTCTTGGAGAAAACGTGAAAACAACAGCAAAATTATATGTTGTTAAAAAAAAGATATGTAACTTGTTTGCTGTCAATACAGCTCTTAATGACAGAGTACGAGGAAAATGTAACCAGCGTTCAGTGCATGTGTGCAGTGATATGTGCAGGATGGGGATATATTTATATATGTATTAAAAAAACGATACCATGAGAAATGAAGTTGCAGACATTGGTTACACATCTGCAGCATTTCATGGAGTTAAAAGTGTACACGGACTTTTGTGAATAAGGACTTGGTTCTGTAAAAGATGAGCAAATTGAAAATCCCCAGCTGGTCTCTTCAGAGAGGAGACATAGACAGCTCCCTGAAATTACTGCTCTGCAATTTACTGTAATTTTAAGTTCAGACATGGAGAGTAATATCCTAAATCAGAAGTCTGAACAAGGAAAAAGCCAAACCAAAAGAATTCACTATATTTCTGTGTGTGTGTGCACACACGTGTGTGAGTGTAGAATAGGTATGGGAAGAGCCTTCCCTGTTTTTTTACAGTATCCCATTAACTTTCCCCAAGCAAGCAGGGACTCTGCAGAATCTATCCTCAAATTGGAGTTGATTTTAAGTCCCTGTGTTATTCAGTGTAACTTGGAAAATGGATTTTTTTTTCAAAAGCTGTCTTATTCTAAGAAAGATTATGAACGATTTGCTATTCCTGTTGCCAGTAGAATTGATTGTTCTTGCTTTGAAATAATCGAGAAGACATCTCGGGTAAAATCTCAGTGTTTTTTGAGACACACAGCAAAATTCCCATTGACTTCACAAATGTCAGATTCTCCCCAAATGTGAAAACTTAATGCTTGCATCCAGTACACATATTTTACATGAAGATCTAGTCATGCTAAACCTTGCTCACGCAGTGAATTTTTGCAAGAAGTGAATAAAAAGGAGAATGAATACTTGAAAGGAAGCTCTTGGGCCGTGATTGAATGGCTGTCCATAAATATTTGATGCCAATATTTGTCCTGCTCTTGCAGGGACTCTTAAAGAGCTTTTCCTCTGTGATCTTTACTTGACTATTCTTTTCTCTTTTCTTCTCCCCGTCTGTTGGACGGCTCATTTCTGTCCCAGTTGTGAAAATGTACATCTCAAAAGTGGAACTTCCCTTAAAAATGATGATAGTTTGAAAAAAAGTAAATTAAGAATCTGCAGGCTGTTTGTAGGAGAATATTTTTAATATTATAAAAAGCTATTAGACTCTGCATCTCCTCTCCACAACCTTATTTATATGCTACTAATACTCAGGATAGCCAAGTTTCAGATATTTACCCTCAAAACTGTCTACACGTTTCATACACATCTACAGGTTCTTTGGGGTTGTATTTGATTCCTTGTTTATAAAAACATGGGGGATATGAAGACTTCTCTCCTCCTCCCTGCTAGAAGCCAACAAACGTATCACCTCCATGATAAATTCAGCTGGGAGGGTCCAGTCAAGCTCAACTGCGTGTTCAGTTGGTGTCGGCTGCTTTCGGGGGCTTTGTTTGTAACCTTTATTTCTGATCGTGCCTACATGAAGCAAGGCCCTGAAGCCCTTGAAGGATTCCCCAGGCACTTGGAACGGGGGTATACAGTACCCCAAAGTAGTACAGTAGGGATATCTGTAGTAAGCAATTAAACAACTGCCTAAGACTTTATTTGAAAATAATATTTCTAAATCTAATTTTCCAGCATAACATTCAGCCTAGGAAAGCCACCGAGTCTGACTGCTATTACTGCTGGTTTACACTGGTGTAACCCATTAACTTCAATAATAGTCTTAATTTACACACTCGGAGTGTGCACCAAACTGCCTGGAAGCTGTAGCTGCTCTGATGGTGCCTGGCTGCTCTTCGCTGCTAGAATAAACCAGGTAAACAGAGGGTGCTGAAAAAATGAGCACAAAGGTGCCTACCATCAGCAACGCACAACCTTGCTCGCTTTAGCGTCTTTGCACTGCTATTTTGCCTAGTTATCTCTGCTGAGATTTTACATGAAGGACTATGTTGAGTGGCAAAAAGTAGAAAATGAACAATTGTGTATTTGTAGTTAATATTTTTTTGTAGCTGTAAAACAACAGCGAGGAGGGAACGACTGGGATGGAGTTTCAGCTCTGCTATAGCAAGTATTGGCCTCACAGCTCCCATTAAGCTAACAAGATATGCACACCTAACGGTCCATACCCTGCAATTAGGAAGGTGCGAGAGGGAATTTGGATCCAGATTCTTTTTTTTTTTTTTTTAATTTTTATTTATTTAAATAGTTTTTTGGCACCTAAGGCTTGCTGTTGCATATATTTCTAGGGAAGTCGGGGCTTTTCTGGTGAGAGTAGCTCACATGAAATGTTGAAGTGTTTAATGATTTTAGCGAGACGTTGTTACAGTTGGTGGCCTTCCCAATCAAGAATGACATTAACGAGGGAACTGGTCTTAAGGATGCGTGCCGTTTCCCAGTGAATCGAATGATATCTATACACACACTCATTTGAAATGTACAAATGCAAAAATGTGAAAATTAATTCAGAATATCTTTGTGATCATTTTTGAATAATTAAAAACTCTGTCATAGACCCTTTTATTTCTTGATTCAACCGCTACGACCACTTTTATTTCCATGGTAAATTGTATAGCGACCTTAATCTATGATACTGAAAGAATAGACTTTTAAATCAAAATAAGTGTAAGAGAAAAAAAAAAAAAAAAAGGAGCATATTAATTGCTCCTTCTTCCTACACAGTTTTTTTCATTCTCTTTCCTTCAGGCATTCCTTGCATAAAAATATCCATTCACCAACTGTTCACCAACTGTTCCTCCGCTCATTGCCCTACCTTGGATTTCATTTTAAGACAGCAGCGAATATTTGCTCTTCAGCCTCACAGTCTTTGAAGTTTTCTTCAGGTTTTTAAAGGTAGCAATGTAAGGATATACCAAACAGCAACAGTGAGTTAATAAGCACTTTCTGGAAGGGGCTTAGGTGTTATTAAACTTATACTTTTATGAAACTGTTACTAGAAACATCGCACAGATTAACTGAACTGGTGGCAGTGTGTTCCTCACTTTAGCATCCCTTAGTGGTTTAATTCCTCTTACTCCTATCCTTCTCGTTGGTTGACAAGAAGCTCAGCATGAACCAGCAATGTGCGCTCGCAGCCCAGAGAGCCACCCGTGTGCTGGGCTGCACCCAGAGCAGGGTGGGCAGCAGGGTGAGGGAGGGGGGATTCTCCCCCTCTGCTCCGCTCTCGTGAGACCCCCCTGCAGGGCTGGGTCCAGCTCTGGGGCACCAACAGCAGAAGGACACGGACCTGCTCGAGTGGGTCCAGAGGAGGCCACGATGATGCTGGGGGGGCTGGAGGCCCCCCTGTGAGGACAGGCTGAGAGAGTTGGGGGGTTCAGCTGGAGAAGAGAAGGCTCTGGGGAGACCTTAGAGCGGCCTCCCAGGGCTGAAAGGGGCTGCGGGAAAGGGGGGAGGGACTCTGGATCGGGGGGTGTAGGGATGGGATGAGGGGTAACAGTTTTAAACTGCAAGAAGGAAGATTTATATTAAATCTAAGTAGGAAATTCTCCCCTGTGAGGGGGGTGAGGCCCTGGCACAGGCTGCCCAGAGCAGCTGTGGCTGCCCCCTCCCTGGCAGGGTTCAAGGCCAGGTTGGACGGGGCTTTGGGCAACCTGGGCTGGTGGAAGGTGTCCCTGCCCGGGGCAGGGGCGTGGACTTTAAGGTCCCTTCCAACCCAAACTGTTCTCTGATATGATGATTCAGCTTTTGGCACTTTTCAGTCACGTCCTTCATCATCATAGGATCAAGCTGTGCAGGATTTGGTTTCGGGAGGGGAGGTGTAGGTGAGACAGGAGGAGCAAAAATCCTACTTTGACACTATTGCAGTGGCATTTCTTTCATAGGAAGTGAGGAGACAGCAGAGGGGTTTTGTGGGCTTCACGTGGGGCTCTGTCTGCAGCTGGGTCTCTGGGCAGCCGGGGGCTGTGGCTGCAGCCGCAGCGATGGTCACTGCAGGCAACGCGTCTGCATCGTCTGCTTGAGGCAGGAGTGGGACAGGGCAGTGCCACAGCAACCAGGGGTAGAAGGACCCTCTAAAGAGACCTGCAGAGCTTTTGGTGGGAACGAACTCCAAACCCCACCCTGTGCCCAGTTATTTACATCCTGGTTTTCCTATAGCTACTTACATTCTTTTCCCCTTTGGAAACAGAGAAGCAGATTGAAAACTCAGACTGTATCTATAACCATTAAAGTAGATGTTCAGCCCATAACAATGAACTCCTGCAACTAAATTATGTACAAACACACCAATTCCTTGAAGGTTGTGGACCCGTGTAATAAATATTTCCTGTTACCAGCCAGAGGGGTTGACTCTGCAGTTTCTTTTCTCCTTTCCACGCGGCGGGCCAGGTGGCCTTTTTCTGGAAGGTACTTGAGATGAGCAAGATATTTGGGAGGTAGCATTATTTATTTTTGCAGAGCTTTCTGTTGAAGTTCTAGGGGGAAAAAAAAAAAAAAAGTTATCAAAAATGAAATACACTTTATACAAACCTGTCTCTTTTTTTTCCTGGGAATGGGGTGGGAGTCCTAGCTTTAAGAACTATGAAGCTGTTACAGCTGTGCTTGGAAAAGGTGGGGAACGGGAGCAGATGCTGGCTGAACTGCCTGCTGCATCATTCCTTTTGTTCTGCTCTTTCATTTCTACAGGCTCCATCATCGTTTAGATACCTGTGACAGCTGCTCTTCTAATAATAATATAGGCACAGGAATTGCATGAGGCCTAAGGTCTATCTATTCCAGTATCTTGTCTCTGACCATATTCATTACAGTCTTTTGGGGGGGGAAAGTGTAAGAGCCATGCAGGAGGGAGGTATGGAATAATGTAATTCCCTGCATGGTCTCCTTCGGATCTATAATACTTAGAGACTGACCTAACCCCTGAGGCACAGGGTTTAATATCCCTTCAGGTTTTTTGCTGTCATTAATTATGACAGCGCTGGACCTAAGAGTGGACGCGTTTGTTGTTTCTGTGGATTTTTCTCCTCTTTCCGTCTCTTGAGACACGTGATCTTGCATCTTGTTTGTCTGAGCGAAGCAGGACGTGCTCCTTACAAACAAGTGAATTACAGGGGCATGAAGGGACATTGCAAAAGGACTAACGTGCCCCCTCCTCATTATTCTTTATGTCTGATTATAAATAACCCAGGTTTTATGATGGAGCCCAGAAGAACTACTTGCAGAGCAAGTACTGGAACATTTTGTTCTGTCTTTTAGCTCTGTGGATTAGTTTGGCCAATTTCAATATATTTCCTTATCTCTCTAACGTAGGGGCTTTTATAGAGCCCCTCAAAGGAACGTTAATATGCTCTGCACAGAGATTATTTTATGTGCAGGAGGAAATCCATTGCACCTCTACTTTTTCATCCATTGTTTTTAAAGCCCCAATATACACTGGTAATTTTGGAAAGCTCTTAAAAGAATAGGTGGGATTTGCTCGTAAATCAGCTGTGCTTTGATCTGGCTGTTTGCTTCCTTAAGGAGCTCTAAAAGGTGATAATATTTCAATAATTTTTATTTCTCCCAGCATCCCACTTTCACAAGTGATGTAGGTTCAGATTTCTCTTCCAGTGTTTTCTTTCACCTTTTGGTTAGCAATGCTTTGATGTATCTGTGCTGAGTTTTTGGATGCACCCCATTACTGAACCATGTTCTCTCATAATGACTTACTACAGTCACTTAAGTTCTCCATGCTTAAATGTGTAAGTGGCAAATGTAGACTCTGTAATGAAATCCAGAAAATGTTGCTGTAATATTTGAAATGCTTCCATTTGGAGAACAGAACAGACGGGATATGGAATTTTGTTTTTATTTATTGGATTGCTCTTTGTGCTTGTTCCATGAATCTGGTAACAATATACTGTATTGTGCCACTTTGATTTAGAAGACGCTTTACTTCAGGAGTGTAATTACCCTTTCTTTAGCATTAGTTCACTCTCAGCACATGGGGAACTGTTCCATATTTCTTTTTTTGTTCTTGTTGGTACTTTCTTATGTGACATTCTCTCCATTCGTATGATCTCTGACACTAGCGATGCACAAGTTGCTTCTGAGTCAAACTACAGATGAACCCTGTTCAAAAGAGCTGCAAAAAATGTTCTTTGCTTCAGGAACTGTTTGATACCATACTCCCTAGGGAAAGATGTTTGTTTCCAAAACAAGAAAAAAATCTTACTGTGAACAAAAGAGATAAAATATTAAGCATCATTTTACCACTGACAAAGAATAAAAATAATTTAAGTCTGGACATGAATGACTTCAGCAGAGCATAGATTATTTTTCAGGTTGAGTGTGCCCTCTGCAATTCAAAACACAGTTGAATATTCAGACCTTTTTTTTTAATATTTATTCTTCATCATTTCAAAATGCATCAAATGTATTTTATTTTTTTTTTAAACTGAAAAACATGCTTAACAGTACATTTTCTAAGGCTGTTGTTGGTTTCTAATGGTGAGTCAGTTTGTCCTTTATCAGAATAGCAACACATGGCTAAACTAACATAAACTCCTTCGACTGTCTTATGCACGTGGTTAGTCTGCTAGCGTTTGTGTTGAATTGCAGAGAGGTGATAAGGATGCAGCGACCGTTTCATCCAGGTTTCCATTACGGAGTTGAATTTCAGCAACATCCCTCCTCGCCTGCACTATTCCCTTGTAACCTAAAAGTAAAAAAAAAAAATTGTGTTTCAACTGTGGCTGGCTGGATCCTCGCTGGCAAGGAGTGTCCTTTCAGATAACCTCAGCAAAACCGAACAGGTTCTTTGGAGATATAAAGCCTCCACATTGGTTCTTTAATTGTTACTTTTCACATGTTATTTAACGCTTCTGTATCCCCTTCTTGCAGCCCATCCAGTTACTGAGTTATATCACGTACGAATCACAAACAGATGATGGGTCCTGCCATTCCAATGGCATCTTCCAGGTCTAGATGCAGACACAGTGCGAACATCCCCCCAGGGAACATAAGATGCTCCTGATTCATCACTGAGCTCTGGGATGCCATCTGCAGTTCCCAACACTCCCTGCCCTTTCAGGGCAGCCACACTTCCAGCCTGGAAAGTTAATCATATCTGTCTCAAACTTTTCTTTCCAAAGTCAGTGATTTTATTACTGTGGCCCACGGAGTTCAGCGTGTTGGCTGAGAGCTGTTTTGATAACTTAGTTACGGACTTTATTCAGTAGTTGTTTGAAAAGTAAGAAAGTATTGTGCCAAATGGAGAGAAGATTTCAGTGCAGATATGTGACAAGATGCATGAGGACCTAATGCAAATATGGATTATGCTTTCTTTGGCTGTCGACATTGCCTTGAAATTGTGATTCTTCTTGTTTTTTTAATTGTTTTTAGAGGCTGCCGTTGATGTGAAATTCACTTGATTATATCTGACTGCAGCTTGCATGTTTGAAAGTTTTATTATGAGCCAACACTGCCTGGATGTGCAGACTGCCCGTTGAGTTATGTGCCATCGTCTTCTTTCTGGCTGGTCATGAAAGAGAAGTACTAGGTTGCCATGTCAGTTTATTTACAGTGATAGGGCATCATTTTAGCTACTTTCTGGGTTCGCTCCTAATTTCCCTCCTAATTCTGTTAATACTCACTTTCATTAGTATGATACAAAACCAGACAATCATCTTGGGATCCTTTTTGTCATCTTAATGAAAATGAAACTACAACAGTGATACACTTCCAGTGCGAGGTGATTTGACTGCAGTAGGGTAAGCAATTACTACTGCATTAACATATCCACGTTACATTAATGACGGAGTGCCACGCTTGCTATCAGGAGGCTATGGTTTACTTTTGTCTTGCGTGCAGAAAGGGATCATTAAGAGTTCCATGAATAATAGAAATCAGCGAAGAAGAAACCCAACCTATTAGGGTTATTTTATCTATCTTCCTGCCAATGTAAAATTCCTTTTTTTTCAGTACATATTCAGCGGTTGTGTTCTTTTTCCTGACAAAATGTCTGTGTTAAAATTCCTGAATAACTCTCTGTGGGAAATGTGATCCGAGTGCTGTTAGGATCAGCGGCCCGACTCCCACTGATTTCAGCAGCAGTTCAATCAGGACTGTAAAAACTTGAACACGTCTTGGTAGCAGCTTCTTCCAAGCAGGGTTTTAATCTATAAATCAGTGGGAGACATACAGGTCTCTCCGTTCATGTACTGTAGCTGTAGAGCATTTGCAGGACTGCTGTAGTTGCTGGATCTAGGCAACTAGAAGGCAGATGGAATGCAAGTGATTCCACCCACATGGCCTATTGATAATTCATTATTCTTTCACCTTCAGAAAATATTTTCAGATCTATTCTGGTAAAAAAGGCACCAGATATTTATTTTTAAATGTCTTTTTACATGGGTCGCAGCTTTATTCCACAGCTGCTGTTCTGTTTTTTACTTATGAAGACAAGGCATCATGGAGAGAAGAGGATCCGAGATGCAGAAAACCTTCCCATGTGCTGCTCCCCTGTCACCAACGGCCAGAGGTTGTGAAAAAAGTATCATCATTTCTGCAATATCCAGGGGAAAATTTTCTGAAAGCAGGACAATTCTTATTTTTCATCCACGTAACCTCTGGGGGAAAACCACGTGGGTTTTTTGTCATTTTGTCTTGCTCTTTGGACCTGACTTGGCAATGTGGGGCCCATTTACACAGCTTTGCTGGTGCCCTGTCTTGCTGTCCTCTGTATTTTGCATCATCTGCTGATCGAGAGCTGTGCTCTCCTCATGTTTTCCTAACAAGCAAAGTCCAGTGCATGCCAGTTTTCAGAGCATTTCAGGAGTCCTGAGAACAGGCAGCGCTTCCTGCATGCTTGAAGGTGAAATCCCACATAGAACTTAATTCTGCCCATATTTCATATTCCTAGACTACATGATACTCTACGTTTGCTAAGTCAGGACACAGAGAATGCTAGAGAAGGGAGCAACTTTCAAGTAGCTCAATGAAAGCTGGAAGGAATGAGTGTTCTACACCAGAAAAACCTGTTAACTGCAGGAAACATTGGGCTGTCCATCCTGCACGGAAAAAGCCACCTGTGAATGCTAAAGTATGCAAGAGCTGCAGCAGATGTCTGCGATTTAGAGATTTGAATAACTCTTATACTTGCCAATAGCTCTTATGTACAGGGATTAACCACCCTCTCAGATAAAACTATGGTTTATAAAATGTGGAATATAGGGAAGATCAGGTAACCTTGAACAGCGCTAAAGCTCCTGAGGCAGAGGGCAAGAGATGCTTTGGTTGACTCTCCAATGCTCTCTTATTAGGGCTGTGCTCACTTGCAAGATTTCTCAAAGTCTGGCACAGCAGCCTGGCTGCAAATCAGCCTAGGTAAAGAGAACATCCTCTGACTTTGAAATCGTTCCATAGGCTGAGCGGTTTCTGGTTTTGCCATCCCAGGTGGCAGTTTTCCCCCCGCAATGTGAACGGTGAGCGTGTGGTGCGGTTGTGCGAGTAGTAATTTTTACTAAGGTGATAAATAATTGATAGATGCACAAACAGGATCTTTACACTGTCAGATGTAAAACATTACAGGCTATAATATTGCTATTAGGCTTTTTGGCTGAGATCAAGTATAGTGTCAGCTTTGGTTTATGTATCTTCCAAAGCAGCCTCGCAACAGATTCAGACGTTGTGAAAACATGTGCTTATGTTGTTTGGTTTGGTTTTTTTTTTTTTACTTTGTTCTTTTTAATGATTTTGTCAGAAAATGTGGTTATTTAAGTAATTATAGGAGTTTATCCTTCATATGCTAATAAATTGACATTTACAAACAAGAAACATATATGTCAGTAACCAGATCAGTAACTGTAAAATAATTTCTATTTATCTCATCTACTAGTATCACTCAAAGAAGGCCTCAGGCTTCCAAACAGCAATAACATAAATACCAATTTAAGAGGTCTAGTCAATAAAGTGCACTGCACACACACTCCAAATGTAATTAGTTACTCCCTTCTGTTCCCGTCGCGTTACCTATGATTACGTCTATGGATTAGGCCTTCCAGAAATGTTTCTCTCCTGCTGTTTTCCCCTCGCTATAAATCAGAGAGGTCAGGAGGTAGCTCCCACCTTAGGGTGGGAATTGTGTGCCTACAGATAATACCTTCTCCGTCGGTCACTGCCACCCTCAAGCTGGGGAGTTCCCCACGGGGAAATTTGAAAGGGATTTTAGCGCACGTCAGTACTTATCTGAGCACCCAGGAGAGGGATGTGGTTATCCTGTTAGGATAACATACAAAAATTGGAGTCATATTGAGATTACTTTGGAACTCTTACTCCATTTAAAAAATGCAGGAACCGGTTTCTAATTATGTTTTTTGCCTGTCAGAGCTATGGGTTTTCCACTGTCAGAGGGAGGGTGAGGCAGCGTGAGACTGCCCTCCTTTCTTTGTAGTTTGCTGATGGGGAGTGTTAACCTCCTCCTTCTCCAGCGCTTTCAAACTCGAGGCTAATTATCAACAGGGGTCCATGTTGCATTTCTTTCTGAAGCAGATTTCAAGGCCATGATATGCAACATAGTAAGTAGATGAACCTTAATAGAGGAGGAAAAAAAAAAAAAAGATGAAAGAATCCATAGCATAAGTTTGATTTAGCAGAAATAGGTCTTTCAAGTTTTGTTTGCTTACCTTAGCACACACATATGAGCCAAAAATACACAGCAGCCTGCAAAAATAATGAGCTGGAAAACAATATGTCGTTGAGGGGAGTGAATGGTTAGAACCTTTTCTGAGGTTAGGGCTGGTATACTGTGTACGTTTAGTCTTTGGAACTGGAAAAGTGCAAAACTTGTGCTGGTGTACTAGCCCTAATCTTGTAGGTCATATTAGCTAATTTTCAAGTAAATTAAACTGCAGAAACTTTGACAAACCGTAGCCTGTTGAGACCTGCAGTTGTGTTGAAACAGAAATATTTTGTGAAATTTGTTGAATTTTCCATTATTTAATTTAAAAGAACATAGGGAAAGTTGTTTTAATGTCTAAATATCTCATTTCAAAGCGGATGACTCAAATCTAAAGCCTTTTGCTGATTGTATGAAACACCTTTTTCTGATCTTGAAAATTTCAAAGTAAGGAAGATTTGCTCTTACCTGGGATGGAGCTGAATGGCAAAATTTAAAAATTTGTCAGTGTATCAGAACATGGATATACTGCAGAACTCAATTTGTAAAAAAAAAAAAAAAAAAAGTATATGGCAAATATACCTCACTGTTGTTAGTCGCACAAGTAGAATTTTAATAGAATAAACACATTTGGAAGGTAAAATTGATTTCACTGTAGATAAGAAGAGTGGGTAGGTGAGAGGCAGAGCAGTGGCTCTGCTAGGGTGTTGTGAAGGGACCAGGGAATAGCTCAGGCTACGTGCCCTGCGGAGCCACGCCTGGGCACTTGGGCTGAAGGTGCCAGAAACCCAAGGAAATCAGATATATATCTAACATATGAAATCATCTGCTGTGCCTGCTTGCTCATTCTGTCTGCTAGCATACCCTGAGCTTTGTCCACCCACTCTTTAAATGCCTGAAGCTTGAAGACTTCCACTTGATTTTTTTTAGACTGTTGCTTAAACCAAATGGTACGTAACTGAGCAATTAGTCCTGGCATTATTGAAATGCCTCTGCTTGCTTGCTTTCGTTTTTCCAACTTGTCACCCTAAATATTAGGATAGTTTACTGGCTGGGTTGCAAAACAGTATGAGAGAGACTAAGATGATAATTTTTTAATTGGTATGAAGGACCTCATGATTCTAAAAAGAAGATGCTTAGGAGGGAATCTGCAATGGGTGGTATAATTCCAGATGGTGGAAATAGCTTCCAAAGAATTGAAAAATAATATGGAAACGTTGGACTTTTACAGGGAATGATTTCTGATCCAGACCAACAGTAACTCCACAATGCATGAGTAATGTATTTCCATCCTCAGCTGTACTTTACACATTTCTTCTCAAAGCATTGGAGCCCCCAAATCCAGGAGGCCTTTGCATGACAGGCCCGCTCCACCTAAAGCTACATGATGGCTTTATATTTTATTTTCCTTTAAGTGCAGCTTTTCCCCTCTATGACCTTCCTAGAGATCCTTCCATTCCCCAGCAGGTTTTAAAAAGTTAATCAGTGCCTTGTACAACTTTCAGTGTTAGAAAGTGCTACAACACAGGCTATTTGTTCCTAAATCTACACTTGATATAAGAAACATCAGCAATATATATCCTTATATATACACACGTACACACACTCACACATTCTTTGGCTGACCTGGTTATTTCTGTGTTCCCATTAGCCTGCTAGGCTGTTCAGTTTAACCAGCTGCATGCACTAAATAATAGAAACATTTAATGTTTTGCCGCTTGAATGGTCCCCAACAACAGTTTGGAACAATCTCGTCCCAGCGGATTGTGATTGCGGAGCGGCTGGATGACAGCCCTGCTTCCTTCCAGCCATTTGCAGGGCTTTGGCGCTGCCACGACTGCAGCGAGGTGGAAGTGAGGGAGAGAACATGTGCTATTTTCTGAACACTCTCGGTGCAAACAGGAGTGGGGTCTGTATGTGTGTGCCTGTGTGTTTACACTTCATGCAAATTCAGATGTTCCTGTAGCAGCACAAACCTCTTGCTGCTGCTGGAGAAGCTCTCAGAAGTTGTTTTCCTCTGTTGTTAAATTTAATTTCAATGTTTTACTGTGTCACAGAATGTGTTCTCTGCCTTCCTGCCGGAAGACCTTCCTGTGCAGCACTCGCTGGCTACAGGCATCCCAGGGTGAAAGCAGAGCTGCAAATCAGCCCTGTATCTTCTGACAGATTTTATGAAGAGAGTGCAAGTCTCGGTCCCTCCATCCTCCTCTCTCTCCTTCCCCTCTCCTTGGACAATGCACTTTCTCTGCAAACGGAGATGCTTTCCCTTGATTTATCTCTGAGCCTGAAGGTCCAGCGTGGTCAAGTTCTTAAAAAACCCCGAAATATCCAACCAAGGGATTTGGCGAACTACCTGGGAAGTGCCTGGGTGCAGCAGGAGGCTGGCCCTGGGCTGCTGCCTGTGCCGGGCCCTGCCCGCGGTCACTACAGGGTGCTGAACCCCGCAGAGGCGTTGGGGACGAGCGTTGTTTAATGCACCCATCAGCCCTTCTCGGACAGAACCAGCCTCTCGGAAACTAATTCAAGGTAACTGAGGTGTGCTGAAAGGCCCTGCAGAGCAGGGGGTGCCTCTGTAATCTGCTGTCAACCTGCTGGGTCCCTGTAACACCAGGATTTAGCAACCCTGCAGAGGGGTTGGTGGCCTCAGCTTGCCCTCAGGATAGCTCGGAACTGCCACTTTCAGTGCCAGTTTCACGGACTTGGAGAGGCTGCAGGAAGCAGGATGGGAAAGAGCAGGTCCCGCCGAGGGGCGGCGCGGAGGCAGGATGCTCCCAAATAACTCTTGGTACAAAGTGCTGCCGCCAAATGAAGCTAACTGCTGAACTGTCAGCTGAGACCGACGGATGAAATACCCCAGCTCAGCTGGCGCTCCCTCCAAATGAAGTGTTTTCTTCTCTTTGTCCAGACACAAAATTGGAAAATGTCAGCTTTGTTTTCTGATGAAAATTCATTGTCTGCCAGCTTTCCTGAAAGCCATTGGTAATGCCTAGCCCCAGCCTGCATCGATGGGAATCCTAAAATACAGCTGGTGGCAAAGAGAAGTAAAAATATAGGCTGCTCTCTTCTTGTAGGTGCTATTACTCTTCCTGCCCCCCTGTGGGTGCCTTACGTGACTGTGGCAGCTTCTATTGATAAAGAATGCTGTTTCTCCCAAAAGAAGAGGAATTTATTATTTTTGCTACATGGGGAACCTGTTGTCTGACAAGTATTTCCCTCTCCCAACCTCTGTTCTCCTTTTCTATACATAAATATAGTCCTTGCGCCCTTCCAAATGCCCTGGCTTTTCTGAAAAGCCCAGTGTTGTATATATCAAATCGGCCCATGCATTTTTAATGCAGTCTTATGGACTGGATTCAGGAAACATATGGATAAAACAAATTGCTATACTGTGAAGGAAAAAGCCATTTGGCCAAGTACATCTGCTCACCTTTGATTTATTTCAGCAACTTTCTCCTATATTTTCAGTCTATTCCCTCCCCTTAAAAATAATCTATTAGTCCTCTAGTATTTTGGCATTTGCATCTGCAGTCTGCTTCTCAGCCTATTGCATATTCACATTCCTTTGATATATACATATGAAATAATGACCCAGAGCTGAAATACTAGCTAAACCTGGTTTCTGATATAATCCCCGTGGTATTTAATTTTACTTTCTTAGGCATCTAAAATGATGGCTTGTGTGATTGGTATCTAAATGTATAGCAGTGCATCTTCGAGGAGTTAAACACTGTGTTCGAGCTGGGAGCGTGAAACCTAGCCGAACAAAGCCCCTTCAGATAAATGAGCTGTATGCTGTTTGCTCAGTGCAGTGTGGATAACCTGAGCCTTGCAAATGCTGCCTTGGATAAATGCTTCAGAGGGAGTGTAGAAATCCACATTTCAAAATCTTGGCTGCCTCCTGAAGCCATCCAGGCTCTTCCTTCAGCCACCAGCTTTGGGTGTGCAACCTCTTAGGTGAGCTGTGGGACGTGCTGGGGAAAAAAGGAAAATATGAAAATGGGTTGTGTGTGTGTGTGTGTGTGATTTGGGAAGAGGACTTGTTTTTTCAACAAGTAAGTGTTAGTCTCCTCTGCTGTCTTCAAGCAGGACGTTCATGAGGATGTGATGGAGTGTGGTCCTGAGAGCAGAAGTGTGAAGGTACCATCCAGAGAGGGGCTTCTGGATGAGCTTAAACTTCTGGGATGCTTTTTGAGATGTGGACTGTTGCAACGTGCATTGCTGTTACATACTGCATAGCCAGTCCATGTCTTCCAGAAGCAAAAATAATATAGAATCATAGAATGCCAGGTTGGAAGGGACCTCAAGGGTCATCTGGACCAACCTTTCTCAGCAAAAGCACAGTCTAGACAAGATGGCCCAGCACCCTGTGCAGCTGAATCTTAAAAGTGTCCAGTGTTGGGGAATCCGCCACTTCCCTGGGGAGATTATTCCAGTGACTGGTTGTTCTCACTGTGAAAATTTTTCCTCTTGTGTCCAATCATAATCTCCTCAGGAGTGACTTGTACCCATTACCCCTTGTCTTTTCCATGTGACTACTCATAAAAAGGGAGTCTCCGTCTTCTTTGTAGTCACCCTTTAAATACTGGAACTTAAACACTTGAATACTGGAACTTAAATACTGGGTCTCCCCTAAGGTTTCTTTTCTCCAGGCTGAACAAACCCACTTCCCTCAGCCTTTCCTCACAGGGCAGGCTTCCCAGCCCTTTGACCATCTTTGGGGCCCTTCTCTGGGCCCTCTCCGGCCTGTCCACATCTTTTTTGTATAGGGGGCACCCAAACTGAACACAGTATTCCAGGTGTGGCCTGACAAGCGCTGAGTAGAGTGGGATAATGACTTTTTAATCTCTGCTGATGATGCCCTTGTAGATGCAACCCAGCACCCCGTTGGCTTTCTCTGCTGCTCAGCACACTGACCACTCACTGAGCTTGCTGTCCACCAGGACCCCCAGGTTCCTTTCCACAGAGCTGCTCCCCACATGGGTAGATCCCAGCTTGTGCTGCACTCCTGGATTATGTTGTCCTTGTTGAACTTCGTAAGGTTCTTGTTAGCCCCCTCTTACAGCCTGTCCAGGTCTTCCTACAGGGTGGCTCTCCCTTCCAAAGTATCCATTTCCCCTCTCAGTCTGGTATCATCAGCAAGATTCACCAGGGCACACTTCATCATCCAGATAACTTAAGAAGATATTAAACATCATTGGGCCCAATATTGATCCTTGGGGGACCCCACTTGTAATGGAGCAATGAGCAGATAAAACCCATCTCTCCGCTAGCTGTCTGACAGCCAGCCTGACACTGTCACACCAATGCAGGTTGTGTTTGGAAAACGGGAGAGGTTGTGCCCTCAGAGAGCGTGGGGAGCAGGGCCTGATAAATCCACTGCACTTCCACAGCAATAAACTCTTTTTCTCCAACCAAATCAAGGCGTATCTTGATCTTCCTGCTTATTTTTTCCACTCCTTTCTTTATGGCAGAGCCTTAGGTATCTGCAGGACTCTGTTTAATACCTGGAGTAACCAAGTCCTTGTCTTGGTGAGCCCTCTGTGCAAAGGAAAATGTGTAAAATGCAAATTCTAGTAATCCTTCGTACTCTGATGTAGCCAGTTAGGGGTCTAAGTGGCTACATGGCCACACCAGCAACCCGTGTGCCTGCTAGTGCTTTGTGGGAATTAATGATCTAATTGCAAATATTGGTGCTTGCTAGCAGTTAAGATGGACAAAGATGAGATGAGAAGGAAAAAGAAGAGAGAAGGGATTGATCTTATACAAGTCAAAGCGTACTGACAGCAGTTAGATCCTGTTCTTTTCAGTCCCATCCCAGTGCACCGTCCCTGGACCAAACAAAACCAAGCTTCATGTCTGTCTCCTCTCTAAAATACACACCGTCTTGTGCTTTTCTGTGTTGTGTTGCTGCTATGAGTCTGTGAGGTTTGCACTCCACATACAGATATAAATTACTATCAGCAGCATAATAAAGAGTGATATACACAGCCATGTCAGCCCTTCTCATGCTGCAAGCTTTTATGCTGGTTGTTTAAATCCACCAACAATATTGCTGCAACTTCACAAGATACTGGTGCTTTTTAGTCTAATGGGAATGATACGGCTTGTTTTCAGCTGCCTTCAGGAGCAAATGTCAGTGCTGTGGGATTTGAAAATTGCCTCTTAAGTGTCACAAGGATGGTGCTGACCTGCAGACTTGGAGAGGATCCTTCAGCAGGAGCAGTCCGGCGGCCCAGGGCACTGGTGCAGGACTGTCAGTGAAGGTAACCTGCAACTCCTTGTAGAGACAGGGTGTCATCACGCTTTTGCAGTTTACAGCCATTTACCAGTGTGGACAAGAATAGCTTGTGGAAAAAAAAAAAATTAAATCCTCTGCATTAGGATGTATTTTCCCTAAAGCATCCCTTAACCAAATGCGCTGTGAGGTTCCTTTTGTCTCAGGCAGTATTTTAGCCATTCTGAGTTTAAGTGATGGATGTATAATTCTGTGACATGTCCTTAAAGAAACATATTGTGTCTGTGTTCAGTGTTGACCCAAAGCCAAAAGAGAGAAAGGTTTTTTGTGGATTTTTTTGTCCAGTAAGTTCAGGGAATAATGCTTCTTAAAATATATTTTTTTAATAAGCTTAAGTGAAGAAAATTGAAAAACATCATTCATACTTTGATGTCCTAAAGTATGAAATCTGAATAGCTTGTTAGCAACTAAATTCTGTCATTTGACCATGGAAAGAGGTAAGATTTAGGAACATCTTAAGATCAAATAAAATAGGGTCAGCTTTGTGATGTAGTGGTTGTGTGATGCATTGGCATATGGGAGTCATGAGTTCAAGCTCTGAGCTCGGTATTTCTTTTCCAAGCTGACATTCCCACAGAGGGCTGCAGGGCTAATATTTTAAACACAATCCTTGAGAAAGGCTCCAGACCAGCTGCATGGGGAATCCAGTGGTTAGAAAACTTCCCTAGGACATGGGACACCTGGATTTGAACCCATTAAACTACCGCTTTCTCTGAGGTTTTGACTAAAAAAGCAGAAATAAAAGCACTTTTGTGTCTCAGTAAGGTGTTTTGAGCATTAAAGACACCCCAGACCAAAGTTTAAAAGGTGTTTAGATGCCTGAAGATTCAGTTAAGCAATTTGGAAGATTGCTGAGGGTTCCCAGGTGCCTAACTTGTTGGCTTTGCTGAGTGTTTCATAACCTGCTCAGCCATTATTGACTGATACACCCAGATAAAAGAACCTTCACTCTTCATGGCATGATTTTTAGGGGTGGCGTTAAAGGCTTCATCTGCTATTGCTATGGGGAAAGTAACATTTGGGAAATAGCTGTTAAACATGCCAGACCCCTGTTGCAGTTTATTAGTATTCTTTATGCAGATCCATGTCAGAAAGTTGCTCTGAAGGTACCTACTTAGGAATCTAATTACTGACGAGCTTGCCACAGACTGCAGGAAATTGGACATACAAAATCTCTGGCCTGACCTTTGAATAACCCTAATACTGAACTATTCAGTTTGTTGTACACAGTCTGCTTTAATTCATGTTAGAAGAAAAGCGGTGTACCCCGGAGCAAAGAACCTGGCCAGGTGTGAAGGGCTGCAGCTGATGTGTATCATCATCTCCGTAGCTGAACTCCAGAAGTCTGTAACAGCGTGTGAACTTCAGCATCTTCCTTCCAAAATCGACTGATTGAGAAGTTGGCTCTGAAGCACTTGAGATTATGTATGTTTGTATGCGTTTAACAGGAAGCTTTCTATGAATCAGGCAGAACTGAGATGGTATCAAGGATGCTCTAAGCCTTACGGATGTGGATGATTTGGGCACAGCTATATGACGATACTACTACTAATATATTTACTACCTTATGCTGGGAAAACGTATTCCTCTTTTAGCAGCATGAGTATGTTAACGTTTACGGTGCATGGTGTTTGCCTTCAGCTTCTTTAGGAGGGTGTAAAGGAGCCTTTTTTTGATAACTGTGTTCTGACAGGCTCTTAATATCTTGCTGGTTATTGACTATAGGCAATAATCTAGACTTTACTTGAGTTCCTCAAAGTCTTGCTTGCCCTCCTTCTCCAAAAATATTTGGAGGAAGACAGTACAGCTCTCTTCTTGGGGAGGAAGGAGGTGGATTCACCCATAACTGAATGCCTCCTCTGCCCAAGACACTTACGGTAGGAGTATGGTTGGTCAAATTTCACCTACAGATTATGAAGAGGAATAGATGCCCCCACCAAAGTTTTGGTGGATGGATCATTTCTCTTTCTGCTTTGAGTGGGTACAACTGAGCTCCCACCTTTCGGACCTCACTCAAGCGCATTAGGTCAGGAGAGACGAGCCAAGGCCACAGATTGGGAAGGAACAGGCGGGTTTTGACTTTGCATCAGGAGGCTCACCTGTGCTTCCTTAACGGGCTTAGCTGGGGTGGCTGTAGCAGAAAGAGCATGGTACATGAGGCTTTACCGCAGGCTGTAAAGGCATTTCCAGCATCCCTGGATGCATTTTTATGTCCCTTAATAAGCCCATGTACCTGCGTTTTTATTGCTGCAGGATTCTGTTGTTAGAGCAATGCTTTACTTGTGCTTTTACGTATCACCCATTACATCTGCTTTTGAAGTATCTCTCTGAAGAGACAAACCTACAGAGGTGTGTGCAGAGCACTGACCCTCTCCCCCAAGTTACTGGGTGAGAACCCAGGCAGTGGACCATCCCTCTCCTTGCTCACACATGTATTGTATTAATGTTTTTCTTTAATTGATGAAAATGGATGCAGAGGAGGTAAGTGACTTATGTGAATCCTATTCGAAGCTGGATAAGAACTTGGTGGCCTGTTTGGGAACCCATAGCCATCCCTCCTTAGAGCCTACACACTACAGAAATATTAGTGCGTCTTCTTTTCTTTATGACTTTAATTACTGTGTGCACTGGGTACGATGATAAGTGGATATCTTTGTGTTAAGCAGCTAATTAATGTTTGGAACTTAGTCTTTTGTTTATTGTAGAGTTTTGCATGAAACTATTCTCAGCTGTAATAGAGTTCATGAAATATGTACTGTGGATTCAAAATGTTAGAGACAAAAAGATGAGGTGCGGCAAGGGCCACCAATGCATGTTGACTTCTTTTGGTCCTACATACATCATAAAAAATGAAGTGAAACCCGTTGCTGGAGGACTGATTGCAGCTGAAATACCTTGTTTAATCTCACATGTGCAGGATGCCTTGTGAGCCAGGAAGGCTATCAAGATACAGTTTTAATTAACATTTGCTTTTTAGATAATGTGCACAGTTTATTTTGGCAAGAGTTCATTGAATATGAAATTTCCATAATTAAGATACTTAAACCTGCAATATTTTGTTTTCTGAAGTATTTTTTCCAAAATGGCATAAATTCTGCAGCGTTTATTACCCAGTAGACAACTACTACAAGAAAGAGCAGTCTCTCCCCCTGCTTTTTTTTTAATCTGCTTTTAACCTCTTGGTTTTGGTGCCTTGTTAGGCAGCATCTTCTTTTCACAAATGTGTTTGAGCAGTCACAGAATAAAAATAGAGGATATAAATATAAGTACCTATTCCTAAAAGAATTAAATACAAATCTTCTGTTAATTTGTTTTAATCTGCACATCTGAATGAACTCATTACTGAACACTCCACAAAACTATGTAGATCACTGAGTCATCACAAATACCATATTTCTTTTCTGTTCTTCAAAAGGAACCAGACTCTTAAAACAATATATTTTGCATATTTAGAGGTATTAAATGCTCCTTTCAGAGATATTATCAGTTTCCTGTTTTAGGAGGAATGAAAGGTGTGAGAAACCTTCCTTGGTGTAGATGGTGAGCTGAGAGAATTCCTGATTTTTGGATGTTCCTCTTCTTTTTAATGGTGCTTAAAAAGAATTTGCAGAAAAAAACTTAGTTGTGCTTTATATTTTTCTGTCACGGATTCTTAAGATAAAGGCTAGAAAACTCTAAAACCAAACAGAAGTGGTTGATGAACAATGAGACCTCATATCTTAGGTCTGTATAATATCAACAGAATTTTCACCAGAATCAACATTGTTAAACAATGTCGAATTAAAAGGGAGAATACGGCTTCCATTCTGGTTGTGTTGGGAGGGGTTAGGAGAGAAGAGAAGGATAAAATCACTTTTCAGAGTGATTGCTAGAAAAAAAAATGAGATTCTTCAAAGCACTCGATGTCATTGGTAGGGGAGGAAACATGCAGATCCGTTGTGGCACTGTGAGTTTATTATTTATTGAGAGACTTCCAGATGAGCACAGGAGGAGTGTAAAATTGAAGAACAAATTAAGGGTAAGAGGTTATTTGTGTTCTGGCTAAATCCTCTTTCTTTGGATATTGTCAGTAATTCATTTTTTAGCTATGAAGAAGCCCACCCAGAGAAACCACCAGGAATGCAGTGCACGAGGTTGAGGGGTCCCACCTCCTCCCCGCGTGCTCGGCGTGTCGGTGTTGATGCACGGCTTTACAGACCGGGAGAACAGCTCGCTCTTAAGAATACAGATTTTTCTGAGCCGCTCAAGTTATTTCTCTGTTGTCCAGAGCGTAACTTTGAAGAGAGTTGAAATCACGCCAGTCTCCCTGTATGCACACGTACGCTATGAAAGTGATAGCTTAAATCCAGACTGCCAGGTAGCCTCTGCTTCCCCTGGAAGCTGAAAACAGCTCTAGCTCCTGGTCACTGGAGGGAACTCGTCTGCACTCAGAATTTAGCGTGAGTATGACTTTTTTCACTACTTAGCCCTTACGTTGAGCTGTGCGATAGGTGAATGTGGTCAGTCCAGCAGGACCCATCAGAGCGTTAGCTTCTGTCAAAATCCCTGGGGGTCCTGGACCAGGTTACGGCTTGTGGGAAGGTCAGTTGTGGGATCACAGTTCTCACCTGCTGAGCTGGGCTGAGCTATTCCCGGCTGCAGTCGAGACTAACCCCTGCAATAAAACACTGGTTTGCTCAGCAGAGGCGATGGCTGGAGGAATGCTGCATTGATTGCATCCTCCTTATCTCAGAGGGCAGAAATGCTAATTAGCATCAGCGATTGCTGGAGGGGAGGATGGTGCCCATTGGACTCGGAGGGGTATAGCTTGCCCTTTCTAAGCAATAAATCTATATTGGTTAAACTGCCTGTGTCGGAGTGTTTGTGGGATCAAAAACTGTGTCTGCAACTTGGTGTGAATAGTCTCTGTTAGCACATCGTCACAGAGATGGGTGACCCCGCTCAAGCAGATATTCTAGATATTAAAACAATGTTGAGAAGCTAGAATTGCGTCCTTTGAGTGAAGAGGGGAGGAGATGAAGAACAGGCCTTAGCAATGGATGCAGAGCACTGCAGGGAACAGGTAGAAGAGAGGTTATGAGTTTATTCAAACTGATGCCAGAATTTGCATGAGAGTCCACAAATGGAAAGCTAAGCTGCTCATCGAAAGAATACAGGAATTACTTCTCTACCATCAGAATGACAGCCAACAAGACTGTCACCAGCCAGAGAATATACATGACTTTAAATGACCATCATGTATTATCCTCAGAAAATAATGTAATCTCTTCACAGCTTCCATATCCCTAAAGTATGTGCTAGTCATTAGCTGTTATGAGGTACATAACTGTTCTTTCATTCTGAGGTCTTTTCTTCATTCATTTTCTTCATTGTACAATAGAGAAGATCTGAAACCACACGCTGTTTAATTCAGACAAAAATTGCTACTAAGAATAAAGGAAAATATATGGTTTTATATGCCTCTTAGGAAAACCATTAGTACAAATTCTTGATGCCTTGGCCAGATACTTCTGTAATTCTGGCCTTTGCGTTACCTGCTTAACCCATATCTTCACATTCTCGCTCAGTTCTTTTTAATCTGTATTAAAAATGTTTACATTTAATTCTGTTACAGGCTCTCAAGTAGTTTGCTGGGGCTTTCCACATTGTGTGAATAAGAGCCAAGTGTGCCATATGCTGCGTCCCATTTATCCATCTAAAAGTGGGTGGACCAGGCAGGCGAGACTGAGGGGAAGGAGAAGGTGGATCGGTTATAAACTAATGGGTTAATAATGACAGCGGTCTGTGCTATGTCTCTATCAAGTTCAGTGCCTTTGTAGATACAGCTGGGAAATTGTGTAAGATGGGTTTGCTCAACCACAAACACACTCGCACAATAGAGACGAAAATGAAAACCAGAGATAAAAGAAGCAATATATTAGCTTCACAGAAAGCTGTAATATAAAGGTTTTGGGAAACCGTATTCTGAAGAATTAAGAAAGTTTTAGGAGGTAAAGTGGGATGGCTGGAAGGGATATATGGAACAATCAGCAATTGCTGTGCCTTAAAGAGGGCCTTCTCAGAGACTGAGGCTAAAAGTGTATGTTGAAACAGCCGAAGTAATGAAAGAGGAATACAGAGCTGTGTTTAATGTGAAAGGACAAAGATAAGCTGGAGTTAGAGTCAGCAAAAAGAAGAAAAAGAAGCTCCCTTAGAAATAATCCATAAAGGAGAAGGAAGTTCAAGGAGAAAAGCAGGCCTATAATAAATTAAGGGAAGGGTCTATTTAAATAGTAATTCAAATTGGCTAAGGTGATAAAATAATTTTTAAACATTTCTGTAGTGAAGAGAAAGATTCTTTTCTGGCTCCAGGAATTAGTATTGACAATCATTTGTTTTTGACGGGGCAATACTTTGCCCAATAGTTGTGAAGGGGTATTATGTATGCCATCTCTGGCATCCAAGAATATACGAGAAAGACTAGAGGCACCAAGTGTGGATGTAAGTGAGGAAGGGTGGGGAGGAGCATGGTGAGAGCCCTCGAACCTTTGCGGCTTAGGAAGGCCAGATGCTGTGGAGATACAGGGCCCAAAGAGTTAAACTGGCGACTCTACAGTGGAAGAGCTGGTGGGCTCCTCTACCATTTAGAGGTGCAATGTTACAAGCCTTGATCTAATTAGCACCTTCTGAAGCGGTAGCCAGGGCAAGCCAAAGGGAAACCTGCGTGTCTCAAGTAATCCAGAGAGTCTAGGAGGGTGCTCAAAGTGTGACAATATGTCTAAATTGGCATTAAGTGGGATTTTCAACTGATGGTTGTAAAACAACACCCTTGGGTGGGGCACTGGGGCAGCAGGACACCTGCCTAGGGCAGCCCTACCACTGAGCTTGCTCCTTCCCCCCCCCTCCCGGCTTGTTTCTTCTTTTTTTCAGTGTAAAAAGAAATCCTTTTCTTCCTTTTGAAACAAAACTTTAAAGATAAACGCACCGATGTTGGTCTTCTGCAGAAGAATGAACTTCACCTGCAGGGATTTAATTAGCAGTCACCCTGTATTCAGAATGGGCAAATGACAGTAAAGTGGAGCTGATAAAATTGGAGGAATCATGGGTTACCTGGTGAAATGCTAATAGGCTATCAGTTTGAAAACAGTATGTAAAGTGATTCTGGCAGTTCCATTTGAAAAATATCTTCTATCATCAGTAAAATAAATGGAGCTAAAATCACTGGTGTTAGAAGGCTAATGAAACTAAGTGCAATAAAGAATACAAGTTTATAAAGAGTAAATCCCACTACGAAAGCGCACTGTGGTTTAAAACTGAATCGCCGCCTCTTTTGGCAGCAGATAACGCAATTAATGTCCTAAATTCGGATTTTTCCAAAGCATTTGATACCGCATTTCAAGAAATCTATTTGACAAATTAGTTTAGTGAGGCTTGCGATGTGAAGCATGGCCAAGGGACTGCGCAACAGGAGCTGAATGATGGATAGCCAAGTGTTGCAGTCAGGAGAGGTACCTAATGGGGTTTTCTGGGAAAGGTGTTAGGTCCGGTTTTATTTAACCTCTTCATTAATGAGCTGGGAGAAGGAGTAAGTTTGCAAATTAATGATCTTAGTTTGAGAAGATTTGCAGATAAAAAAGAAGAGAGAAATAAGGAACATGGGCAAAAAGATAGCAAAACGCCTTAACCTTGAAAATCCGAATGCAGTTGTATATATAGCTTAGGAGAGCTAGTTGGAAGCGCACAGCTGGCACTGAAATAATAGACCGAGAGGGCAATAGAAAGAAACAAATTAGATGTAAGTTTGCAATGAAGTGTGCCAGTATGAAAAATAAATATAAATTTGGGGTGTATCTGGCAGCATTTCATCGTAGTGGAGAGGATGTGACAGTATGAATCACATCTCTTAGGACATTGGATAGTCAGATGGGAGGAAGTATTAAAATATACACTGTGAAAAATAATCTTATATTGGCAGGTGGATGGTTGAAATGATATACTGGTCTTTTACCTATACTCTGTATTTCTTTAAAGTCAAGAAACAAATAGTTTTAGCCTGGATTTGTTATGCCATAAAGCTACACAAAATGCAAAATGGGGGATAAATCACACAGGTGAGAAAAGGGATGTAAAGGAAGAGGAAAAAGTGCAAAGCCTGATGCTTAGCTCATGCAGTTTTCAGCTCCTGTGACTGGATTTTTCTCCTCGTAGAGAGTTTATTCAGATGTGATCTGCACTTTCTGTGGTGCTTCCCAGCTGATGAGCACTGTGATGTGACATCTGAACGATCTGGGAATACGGAAGAAAAAAACCCAACAACAGGAAGAAAACCACTGAAATTTCAGGACAAAAAAAAATAGAGATCACATGCAGGCTAACAGTAGTATTTGGGGGTTATTTCAATCAGGTTGCAAAACCTCTTTGTATGATTGCAAAGGGTGTGGGATTTTCTGTGAAACAGGTGCCTCATTAAATTAGGCTTATGTTCAGGAAGGCTTGAGAACGAATTTTTTGGAAGGGGTAGAGATAAATGGAAATAACAGTTCTGGGCAGTTGTTAGTTCAGACCAACCATCAAAGCCTCAAGAACGTCGTTTTTTGTTGCAGATGGCTGGTGAGAGAGAACTGAGCGAGCAGAGGGGCCGGGCGCTAATGAACACACCGGTTTCGCAGGACGGAGGAACATTCACCGTGCTTTGTACTTCCACAGCTCTTCCCATCAGCAGGTTACAAGTGTTTATCCAGATACTTAGTAGAATGATCTGTTGAGCAGTGAGAGAGCTTGCAATTCAGGTATAATCTTTGATAAGAACACGAACAAGCCAACAATAATGAATCCGGCTGTAGGTTTTGTGACCGCAGGGGTGAAGACTAATAAATTCAACCTGGGTTTTCTCTGGGAAAATATATAATTGTTCTTAGAGAGTTGCTGTAATTTAAGGTCAGCCATATTTTTCTTAAGGATAAATTATTAAAATTCATGTGTAAACTATACTTACTGGTTTTAGTTTGATGCATGCAGCTTAGACCTGGTTTTGAGAATACTGTTATTATTTCCATGAGTTCGGCGAACAACATAGGTTTGCTTTGGTCTGTAAGCGCTGGTGAATTGTTCGCTCTTCATAATTTATGATGTGCAGATGGCTCCTTAAGACTCCTGGCATTGCTCCTTTTCCCTCCTTGGAGTTTTCCTGAGTTTGAGTGGCCTTTGAGCGTCAGGATCTGTAGCATGCAGTAATTTCCAAGCAATTTGAGGCATTTCTTACTGACCCAGGCTTGTCACAAGTGTACTTTGGAGGTTTTACTTGCAGTTCATCTGTGTCTTAGGCATATCTGAGGCATTTTCCCATAAAAAGGAAAGTGTTGAACTCATGTGGTAGTTACAGGAAAAGTTTATGCTGGTGGAAAGTAGAGCTGGTGATGGTTAGGGCTGGTCCCACACTCCGCTTGTCGTACCTCTTGTCTCCATTCTCCCGATGCTACTTGTTCCTGTGGGACAGCAGCCACAGCACTGCTGCATCTTCAGACTCACGCCTCCATCATACTCCTCCGTGACTGGCACCGTGGGCTGTCCCTAAGGAAACAGCATCAATAACAGGCTGCAGTCTGGTAGGACCTTCTTTGTCAGCTTCACAGTTCTCCTAATTCCACTGTTTTCTTATAGAGCAGAAATCCTTTCAAAATGTGATAGAAGGAAACTGTGACGGCACTAGTGAAAGATAAGATTTTGGAATACCTCTTTGCAAGTGGACAATGTGAAGTCACGAGAGGATATATGATGCTTGTTTTCTCTGCATTATTTTTATGGCTGCTATGGGAAAGTTTGCAAAATGAACTGTTTCCCACTGTCTGGCTGATGGGTAAGGGAGAGTGCTGAGATGCTTTTTCTGTCTTGTGTTTGATCTTTTTTCTTTTCAAGTCCAACCTGCTACTGCATTTACTTATCATAATCTAGTATCATGTGCCCCTTCACATGTGCAGGTTTTGTTCTGCCATTTATATACCTGTAACTCTCTGTATAGGCATCATTAATGTATGAATGCAGAATCAACCCTTATGTGATGCATCCTGATGAGGTTCAAGTGTACAGTGTGGGATAAACCTGCTCTATCTGGGAGATGCATTAGAGAATTCTTTGTTGCACGTGAATCACCTACCTGATCAACTGCTGCAAAATATTTTTTCCATTAAAAAATAAGAATGAAACAGTGCCCTTTTCTATAAATAATATTTCATTTTGGACATGCATGCTAGTGAGCAGGAAATCAAAGGAAATATTTATGAGCGATAGTAATAGTTAATTTTTTTAAAAGCAATCTACACCCATGTGTTCCAGGTCACATGGCAAGCCCCAGCTGACATAAAATCAGAAGAACCGGTCTTCTATGGACAAGATATTCCATAAAAGTCAGGGGCTTCGTGCATCCTCCAGAGCGTCTGATCCTGTCCGCTTAGCGATGGGATGCTGTCCCATTGTGGCAGCTCTTGTCTCCAGAATGTGTAGTCACCTCGCTATGCACTTGCATTTCTGTTTGTTAAAGGTCATAAAGTGTTGGTATTTTGTCTGGCATGGTCGTTCAGCTGAGTGCATTGTGTGTGAGGGACAAGAAGTGTCTCTGTTCAAACCAGTGTCACACGGGCAAGCCCAAGCTGTCCCACCGCTGAGTTCCCCAGGGACCTACGTGCAATTTGCCTATTTGTGATGGGAAATCGTATATGCCCTGGCCCAGGGAGCTGTGATCCTTTGGCAGTTGGATACGCTTTGTATTACTAAACTGAAGATTGTGTGAAATCAATTGGGAGGAGAAAAAAAATCAATGCCTGGTTTTTCAGGATGAAAAGGCAAGATAGCCACACAATTAAGCGCTGGAACACATTTTCCACACTCTTCCTGTCATGTTCTCCTGATTCTGTGTCTTGGCTGTTCATCAGAAATAATTAAACTCTCTCCCATGGGCAACAATTACTTGCTTAAAATATTTGAGTAAAAAGAATGCATTTATAATTACCTACCCTTTTTGAAGGTGAAAATGGAGATTATCTTTTGATGAAGTAAATGTATGTGGGGAGAATTCCCGGCTGCCAGAGCATCTCACCCTATAGCAGTGTGGACGGTGTTCATAGTCAGATGTGATGCCCTCCACGGCGTGTCTCCAGCCCTCTGGTACCTGTTAGCTCTGCAGAACCAGTGGAAGGGATTCGATTTCAGAGTTAGGCCCAAGCCTAAGCCCCTGCCCATTCAGTAGGGGATGTTTATTCTGGCAAATCTGCATACGGACTTGACATTTTTAAGCAGCAGGAATGAAGCAGGAAACAGATCCAATTTGTACCTATCAAATACTGCTCTTTTATTTAGTCGTACCGCATCTTCCCTTTTCATGCTAAGAGTTGTCTTTGTTCCTTTTGACTCTTACTCCCAAGGGAGTTTGAGCTTTGAAAGTGTTTCATGTTTCAGAGCAGCCTTTTTTCCCCCTCAGATTTGTTTACTGATCCATCCTTGGTAAGACCTTTTAGTGAATGTGATAGGAAGGTTATTAAAAATAAAATATTCATCAGGAAATCAGCCATAAACATGTGGGCTGGTTAAAATTCAATTCCTAATTCTTCCAACCTTGACATCATTTTGCTTTTTGCTTAATATCTCCGTATACAAATTTCTGAGCCAATTTATTTTATCAACTTGTGCTTATTTCAGTTGTTCATACAACTCGCTCTTGTCTGCTTAATAGCATCAAATAACGGGACAATGGTAAAAATGACAATGACAAATGGAGGATTGTGACAGATTGGCTGAATTTGTATGTCTCTTACTGAGAAAAATGTTTCAGGAGTGCCATTAATTGCTTTCACAGCACTGAGTTATGTTTGTGCATCTTGTCTGTCACTCGGTGCCTGTTCCTGCTCCTCCCGTGAGGAGGGGTGCCGGCTTCTTTCTTTCATTTGCTTGGGACAATCATGCAGGGAAGCCTGGGCAGGGAGCGCAGGAGAGGGATATGGGAGGCAAAGCTAAGAAGGTCAGTCCTGGACGGAGGTGGGAGCTGGATTTATCTGGATTATTAAATGCGAGCAGGGAGGGATGATTGGTACAAACCGTCTGTCTCTGGGAAGCAGCACGACAGTGATGGTAGCGAGTGGCTGTCACCTGGTAGCTCTGGTGGGTCACACCACTTCCACTGCACGATTCCCACCAAGGCTGAGGCTGCCAGTAATGCTCATTCTGGTGGTTGTGTTCTTCATTTTCTAGAAGGATGGTTCAGTTCTCTTGTTTCCTCCCATCGGCTCTTCCTCAACACTTTCTCTCTTTTCAGCATCCTTTTCCTCCCACCATCATTCCTGCTGCGGCACTGGGCATTCATGCTGATGTGGTCGTTCACTCAGACCTTTGATCCTATTGGTGAAGAAGTAAAATTATCCCCTCCAACACTTTGCTCTCCATTTCCCCTCCGGGTTCAGGTGTGTTGGCTGCCAGGCAGGGTACACACTTGCTCCGTCTGCTCTCTAAGATGCGGTTGGGCTGAGAAGCTGTACAAAAGGGAACGGCTCTCTCTTATCCCAGACCTGGGAAGCTTGTACAGGACTGCAAGAGCCATCCCTGTCCCCTGTGCAGGCAGATTTTTCATCTGGAGATTCTTCATCAGCAGACTGAATTCCAGTCCAGCCATCAGTACTTTATTAAGGTTACTTCTGCCCGTCACATTGGGGTTCAGTAGTGTACTGCCTTCTTTGTCAGCTCCAATTTCAGGTGGTTTACGCATGGATTTTAGACTTTTTTAATTAGAGAAAAATATGCTTCAATCCTTTGGACATCTTGCTTTGCAAATCAGTGACTGCAGCCAACAGTTGCCTGTCAGCTCACAGTATGTGTGATAATTGTAAAGGTCAAGTAAGAACCTGCATCATCAGAGAGCTACCAGAATTCAGCATGTCCTCAAAGTCAACGTGCTGCTGGCACGCCAAGGGGAAGGACACACGACAGCTCGGCAGGGTGACCTGGGGCTTGAGTAGTACCTGTTGGAAAGTGTCCCTGCTGCCACGCACCCCCGACGCCTGCCCGGCAGGGCTGTGCCTCTGATGGTTGTTCTGGGGAGTCCCTGGGATCCTCACTGCTAGGGCTGGGGAGGAGAAGAGCGACCGCTGAATCATCACTCTGGCCAGCACTGCTAGGAGAGGAATGATCTCAGCGTTTAATTTACAGTTTCATTTTCAGAGCGATGCAGACCACTTCCTCAGGGTGACCAACATATTTTGGAGCCTGAGGAACGTTTTTAATCTTGGTAATGTTTATTTTATTAAAAAAGAAATAAGAGGTGACCCTGAAAGGGCTGGAGTTACACACAGGGTGTTCATTTCTGAGTCTCTCCTGAAGCACTCTTTTTAAGAAACAGGAATTTGCCGATTTGGTTTTTGACCCATGTGTGTCCCTTAGTCTTCTGTGAGGGTCTGGTGTGCCTAGGAATAAGAAAATTATTATTTCTTTTTATTGCATGCAGGTTTTCTCAGACTTCTTTCCTTCAAATTTCCAGGTTAAATAATCAGGAGATATCAAAGGGCAGGTTTTGAAGTACATGCACTCAATTGCTCAGCCGTCTGTCTTAGTTGAAATCATGATTATCCTGTGGGGCAGAGATTGATTTTCTTCCTTGACCGCATTGTCACAAGAAGAGGAGATGCTCTCCAAGCTTGTGTAAACTCTTGCTCTCACCTTCAGTGGAGGTGAGCATTTTTTAAGTGCCACAGGTACTTGAAAGCCTTACTGGGTCATGAAAATCCATTCAGAGGCCTAAAGAGCTAAGGCTTGGAGTAAAATATCTTTTTTGATAAATCCACCTCTCCTTCTGTCCTTTCCTCCAAAAGGTCAAAGCTAATGATTTCCCATATGGTTGGCACAATGGATAATACAGTGCAGAGAATCAGAGTTTGTTTACTCCTACTTTGTATATCAATATGAGGAAAAAACAAATAGTTTTCCTTGCAGGCTGGTGCCTGGGGAATAGAAATCAGGGAGCAATTTGCTAGTCTTAGTGTATTTGTGAATGTGCATTTCTGCCTGATAGCAAATGTTAAATCAGCCTTGGAGTCAGTCACCCGCCATAAACTTTCCATATCCTAATATACAGAGAAATGTATTTGTATCCCAGTAGAGAAGGGATTTTGAATTAGCTTTAACCAGGCAGTGTCTCAGTTTTTGCTCATGACCTGCAAAAAGAAAGAACAGCTAGGAAGTGCATATTAAGAAATTTGATAGACAATGAGTGATTGAAATGTGAGGCTAGTAATGTATTTGCTTTCCCACTTACCTGTAATAGAAGTACAGGGAAAGCGAAGATTTTCTTGTTCCTTTTTACTTAAATGGGAGCATTTCTCATTTATCTTTTCTTTCTGTAGAAAATTGTTTTTTTCCCATTAAAATATAAATATGGATTTCTCCTTTTCAGATGCTTCCTTCTGAAACAGGTTGTTTTAAAACCTAACAATTTAGAGGTGGAAATATGTTAACAGCTAATGTTATTTTTTTCCGATTTGTATGTATTTTTTTCCCATCAAAACTGTTTTTGGTGCCAGTTGGGGGCAGATTCGAAATCAGTCACTGGTGAAATTCTTAAAAATTGGGTGGCTTAACTGATTTAAATGAGGTTAAACCCATGGGAGTTGAATTTGCAGCATTGCAAGATGTATGGACAGGGGATGTTTGTGTCTTAAAAGAGTGAAGCCACTTTTTGCCTGAAAAAAAAAAAATAATCAGGGTTTGCCTTCTGATACAGAAGAAGGTTGTCTTTGTTTCTCAGATCAAAGTGTGATCCTGTAGTTGAGCCTGTAAAATGCCTGGCGCCTCCCCCTCCTCCCCTGGATCCTGTAATGCATTGATTCATCAAAATCAATCGCACTTTCATGAATTAGTCATTCGGTTCCTCGCTGCATCTGGACAAATTATGTACTTCTTCCTGCGCGCCGATATCTCTGCTCTGGTCTCTGAAGCAAATGATGCTGACTGGCTTGTTAATGGGCCAGGCTGCTTCTGATACGGAGCTGCCTGACAGCAAATAAACAGTTATTTTGTAGGATTTTGTTTGATCACCTTCAAGGATCGCCCCAAACATCTGTGATGAAGGGCCTCGTTGCCTTCCAGTAGCGATGGCAGAGAGAAGAGTTTTCAAAGGCATAAAGCGTCGTTGCTCTTTAAGGATGGATTAACTGCCGTGTTATCACCAGCAGCTTTGTCACGGTGGAAAGCACAAAGATGTGCCTGTCGGTGTGGCAGCTTGGCCCATGGGCCAGTCCGGGAGCCACGTCCCCGCAAGGTGCTGCACAAACCCTCCCGCCTCTTGGATACTTCTTGCTCAAAAGAACGGGGAGCACGGCTGATGACAAGCTGCCCGTAGAGTCTGGCTTGTTACCTGTGCCCACCGATACCATTTACGACCCGTACGCTGTGCTGGGAGAGGATTCAAAAGCAGCAGCAGCGTATGGCAGGAGTGCAGGATGTGCCCCGAGGCCTGGTTGGCGAGAGGTGAGAGTTTGAAGCAGGACTTCTGCATCCCCCTCGCTCCCCAAAACCCTTACAGCGCCCTCAGCCCCAAAACATCCAACTGGTTTCTGTGTTGGGAAAACGGGATGTTGCTGTGAGGATCCTCCAGTGACTGCGGCACTTTCTTGAAGATGTTGGTTTCTGGGCACAAACTAAATTCTCCTTGTGAAGCCCAGTGCTGGTGTCTGAGCAGGACACACCTGCAGCTACAGTTAACTCATCTCGCCAACGGGCGCGGCGTGGGCTGTGAGCATCTTTCCTGACTCCTGTTGTTTCGTGCTTCGAAGCATGAAATGTAATCATCATTACCTTATTGCTCTCTTATCTCCCTTGGGTGCTGTGCCCTCTATCCCATCCTCTTGGTGCAGAAATCATTGCTCACAAAAATCCTCTTGCCTCTTTAAAATCTACCTGGAGCATTTGACTTGCTGGCCTTCTGCGATAGGAAATTCTTCAGGCTGGCTGTGTGAACAAGTATTTCCTTTTATTCATTCCAGATTTACTGGCAATTATTGACTGACCCCTTGGCTCTTGTGTTATGGGATGGTATGAAAAGAGAGAGATTGATCAATCTTCAGTATACTGCCCTGCAGAGTTAACGATAGTTTATTTTCCTGTATTATGGGAGAGAGAGAGAGATCCTTTTTCATTACAAGTCTGATCAATTCTTAAGTTTTTCAGGGCATTCAAGTTCCTGAACTTTACAGATAGTAAAGAATAAGATGAAAAGGCATAGAGTTGTTCTTGAAATAAATCGTTGATGAAGATGAACAAAAATCAACGGTTGTTCATTTATGTGTATTTCTTTGTGCCTAAATAAATTAGAATCAAAATTGTCCAGCAAAGGAAATACAGGCCTCTGCTGTCTCCGCTGCATAAGATCTTCAGGCAACATTTATGGAGTTTGAAAATAATGTTTCTGGTAATAAATGGCAGAAATATTCTGTTTTCTGCATCAGCAGATATGAGGATTAAAGGATTTGGCCATATTAAACAATTTTGCACAGCTTTGGCTCCCAGGGCTTGCAGGCTGCATTATCAGAGTTCATCTCACGGCATTTCCAGACCTGATTTAAGAAGAGAATGTGTTCTTGCTTTGCAAGTTGTCACTCCCTAATTTAGGCCATTTTTGTCAGAATTAAAAAAACAAAGATAAAGAGATTATTTTTCTTCTCTTGAAAGTGGGATGGCTTCCTAAGGCTCCCCCCTACCCCAATCAGCCATTTGAAATGATGGAGATAATTGAATTGTATTGTTTCTCTGTACTCCCCCGAGCTCTGCTTATGCTGGACTATCACATTGCTATGGAAACTTGAAAATGATAGTGGCTGATCTTTGTTTGGGTGAACAAGAAGGTTTCCTCTGCCATTTGTCATAGTAATTAAGCTGGACCTGGAGTATAACAACCTGCCCCATGTTCTCTCTGAAGCAGGTGTCTCCCACTCTATTTTTTTATTTTTTAATTTCTGAATTTAAAACCATCGAATAGCTTGTTGTTATTTTAGTTAGCCAACATAAAGACACAACACAGGTTACAAAATAAGAGTGAGATGCCTTTGAGGTAACTAGGTGTAAAATAAATCCTGAGCATCCTCCTACCTTCAGGGTTTGTAGTCAGACCGAGGAAGTTTGTCCCTGCTGTGCTCCAAAAGCAAATGCTCCTGGTTTCCTCTGCCAAGAACAGGATGGGGCAGGTATGTGTTTAACTCAGTTAGCCAAATACATGTTCTTAAGACAACTGCTAGCAGCAAACACTGATGCAGGAAGCTGTCCTGATTTGTAACCTTAGTCAAAACTGTCCCACCTGCCTCAACGCCATTCCAGCACTTTTTCGCAGCGTCGAGACGGCCGCTGTGAGAGCACCAGCCTTCCTGTGCTTTTGAAGAGTCATTGCTTCGACATCACCTCTGTGGTTGTTCGACTTCCTTTACACGTTCTCCAGCTGGCTGTGCTGCTTTGGGTCCATGTATCAGGCACACCACAGTAATACATCATCACCCGTTTGTATCGCGTGTGTATACTGAGGAGTTATTTTTATGATCCAAAGAACAAGTTTTTACATGTTATCGTTTTCATTTAATGTGTCGTTTATCTGATAACCATCTAATAGACTCCTGAGAGCCCTAGAGGCTGATTTTATTTTAGAATTATTTTTTGCATTGAAGAGTCATTAAATTTTAGGTGAAAAATTATATAGATACCCATTAAGCTATGCTTGGGTAGACCCACCAGCTCCTCTTTGGCTTATCCTTTCTCATATTCCAGTTTATTTTTCCAGACAAAAAAAAGTGGTTTTCACAAATACAAGCCTGTTTTTTTGAATTTTTAGTGAACTGTAGTGTTGACTGCAGCATTAAAATTCTCTTCCAGTGCTGCATGTCACAAGCCATATTTTACAAAGCTTCTTTACCTTTATCAAAGAAAACTCTTTAGAAGTTTGAAAGTCCTGAATGCAGATATCTGCGCACGTTGACTCTTGCTGTCTGCACAGGATTAATCAAGGCTGTCGCACATCTAGCCGTAAAACCTTTAATATTTTTAAAAGGGTTGAAACTGCTCTATTTATCACATGCATCGGAGCGAATAAACTGTTAAACTGCTATATCAGTAGGACATAGTTTTAGCTGTTGCAAAGTAAGGCAGAGATGAGCCCCAAATGCTAGCCAGCTAGAACAAAAAACCCTCTAAATATTAGACTGAGATGCTGCTTTTTGAATGTTTTGCAAATATTTCCTGTCACATACACACGTATGCAAATCGCACTGTATTCAGTGGAATTTGCACATGGAGGCTGGTGAAAGCATTCATCAGTTCCTCTAAATAGGCAATAAAAAGGGTAACGTGCCCTTTACTCTGCTGGTAAAGACCTCATTTCTGAAGAAATCCCCCTGTTGACTTTGTCACTACAAGACATTAATTTTGACATGCAGCTTTTGCTATTGTGAACCTAACATCAGGGTGTTGTATCAGCATGTGCCCAATGCAATCAGGATGCAAAAGTTTGTCATTTTATTTTAATACTTTTCTGGAGTAGCCATCCTTTCAGCCTGACGTTGGGAAGTCTTTATGAGAGTTCACCCTAGAGGTGGAAAAACTTTGTCAGAATTTTTCTGTTGCACTTGAGTAATCACAAACCAACAAACAGCGGCGATGGTTTCTCAAACCTAATTTGAAATTCTTGAGTCTGCAGAGCTAAACTGGAAGTGCCACCCAGATGTTGCTTTTCCCTTAATTCTGCACTTCAGCGTTTAGCTTTGCTGGAGATTTAAACACAAGACAAATGGCAGGGAAGAAATAAAAGTTAAGGGCTCCTTTTCATCTTTGAAACAAGTTTGAGTATGGGGGAAGTTTGGGTAAATTTAATTTTCCTTGTATATATATTCCCAGCGTACACATATATGTGTATGTATATGCTTAGAAGTGTGTGACACAAAGATACAGCAGAAGTAAAATACTGGTTATACACAAGCATTGATTATCTGTCCAGAGGTTATCTATGCTGAAATCACGAACGGATCTGAATGGCCGTTATCGTGTACACTGATCCCTGCTCAAACACCCTCATGCCAGAACGAGATGGGCTTTGTTCTGTTCAGCTTAAGATGTTTGGGAAGGCACAGACGGAATCTAACTAGAGAAGAGCTAGTGTTGGGTCATATCAGGTTTTTTCACATCTCCAGGAGGAATTATATATATACTGGTGTAAATGGCAAGGTGTGTGTGTGCTAATATGGAGCCATAGACTGTACTTTGATGTCCTTTTTATGAAACTGTAGTGATTTTCAGTGTTCGGTGACTTGTAAGGGGGCAGATCCTGAGAGGTGTTCATCAACCCCTGAGAGCTTCTGAACAATTGAATTCCTTCTGGCTGCTGTCAGAGCTGAGGGTGTTCCGCACCGTGAGCTGAGCACCTACCCGGTTATGCACGGCGGCGACACTTACTTCTCAGTTCTCCCATATGCCTGTCTTACAATTGAAGCATTGCAAAGGCTAAATTATCAAAAAGGTGTCCAAATAATGATGGCAATTACATGATTAATTAGGCATGGAAGTGCAGTGGCTTAAAAATTTTCAACAGTTGGTGCTTAATAGCAAAGAAACCACTGTGCGACTAAATAAACCCCCCGAAATGATCAGGTGGATCTGGGGGCAGGTAAATCCATTTAAGTATGGAATTGCAGAGTCAGTGTAATTAGTTACCTAATTGTGTGCCCAAACTTGTTTGACACACTTAGTGTGCATGTATAATTAATGATGATTTATTGAAAAGCACTCTCACTGTAAATGTTTTCCTTATCATTTCCTAAAAATCAAATTGCTGAGGGAAAGATTAGAATCTGATTTAATATATATGGATCGAATTAGAATTTCTTCTTAGGTTTTCACAGGATCACAGAATTATCTACGTTGGAGAAGACCTTGAAGATCATCCAGCCCAACCATCAACCCAACATTAACAGTTCCCAACTCCACCAGATCCCTCAGCACCGATTCTTCAACCCCTCCAGGGATGGGGACTCCACCCCCTCCCTGGGCAGCCCATTCCAACGCCCAACAGCCCCTTCTGTAAAGAAATGCTTCCTAATATCTAGTCTAAACCTTCCCTGGTGCAACTTGAGGCCATTCCTTCTTGATAAGCCCAGAACTTATCTGCATATATACTCATGTGTAGGAATGGACCAAATACACTCAAATTCAGTTAGTTGCACTAATACTAACAGTTCAAATATTTTTCCCAATTCCCACAGGAAAGGGAAGAAAAAGGATTTTTTGCAGGTAGCATAGAAATGTGAACATTGTGTTTCCTTTAATGCTTTGTCTTCTCCCCCGAAGCTCCCTACCTTGGATGGTGCCGTGCATTTGAGTACAAGTTAAGCTGAGCACTATCTGCTTTCTAGGTACATAGATTAATGTTGGATTATGGCAACATTAAGTCTTGCTGATTTTGTGTGTCTTGGGGAGTAAGTCTCTCACGCAGGAACAACTTTCCTTCTCATGGAGCTGCTGTTTTGCCGGTACAGGGAGGAAGGTGCCACAGCACTGTGAAGAGGCACCTAGCAGGGCTGGTGATGCTCTTTGGTTGTGTGTTCCTCAAGTCTTGAAGCTTCAGCACATCTGTAGATGTTGTAGCCAAGTGAAGGGGGGTTTCAGCAGCTCTCAGAAGCCAGGCTTGCAAAGCCTTCTCAGCTTCCCTTGGCATTGGTATTTAAGCTCTTTCTAGAAGTTTGGGTTTCAGAAGAAGGCAGGAGAGGAGAAGGAGGTGTGATGTATTTTCCCTGGTCAGCTGGGGCCCTTGGGTGCATGCAAGCTGGCCATTAAACTGGCTTCCAATGGGGAACTTCACAGGGACCTCAAAAGGAAAGGACAACCCTAAACTGAGCTTCACAGGCAGCATCCTATTTCACGATCCAAAATAAAAGCTTTGGGTGAGGTGGGCCATGGACAGTAGGGTAAGAAGGCTGCCCCTTCTCCTAAAGTGACGGCACAGGTGTGCTCTTCCCCCTCAGTGGTACATCCCTGGTGTCCAAGCACATCCATGTTCCAGTAGTAACTCCATTACATACTCCTGCTACTCATGTTCCTTCTTTCCAGTGTTTCCTTTTTCTGTGATGGGCAAATCTCATTTCTTGGACATTTCAGACAGGTTTGAGAGCCAAACGATGGAAGAAAATTCATTATCGATTTCTCCAGGTTTCCTAATAATCTTTGTGCTATTACCTCTTTCCTTCCTATTTTTTTACTTAACACAGCACAGATCTGTCATTGCTCCTTTTTCATCTTATTATTTTCAGGCTTTGGTTTCCTGCCTTCTTTTTCTTGATGGGCTCTACACTGCTTCCCCTGATCTTCTGTTCGTCTTTGTTTTCACTGACACGCACGGATCCTGTATTCGTTCTGGCATTCAGATCTTTCCTCATTTCCTTTCTATCTTTTAACAGTCTTTTCTCATCTCTTCAGATATGACTCCCAAGCTGTCTGGCAGCTTCTTCTCCTAGCTATCCCATAGTATAAGGGAAAATACTGTGTGCTCTGTGGCAGGTCCAGTGGGGGAAAGCAGAGCAGATTGCTTGATTTTTTGGTTTTGAAAGATTGGTTTAAATGAAAACTGGTTTTGTTCTTGAAAATACACATAATCAAAGAAATACTTTGATCATCTGAAAAATAGAATTCTATTATCTGAATACATATTAAAATACATCATATGGAGGCTATTTACTGCTTGTTATTCTAATACTCATACAGTTTTTTCTCAATGTCATTTTCAAAACTTGATTTCGTAGATATAAGTTGTGGAAGAAAAACAACGTGTAAATTATGACAACAAGGAATCTGGAAAATGTCTGGAGTCCTAATCTTCCATCCTATAATATTTGAGTAAACAGATTAAGAACCTCATTGATTTCAGAAGAGCTTCATGGGGAAACACGTATGAAGCAAGATTTGTGCTTTAATTCCCACTAGTATCCAAATCAGTCTGAAAAAGTAAGAATCATCTAATCGTTTCCCTTTTTCTTAATCTTTGCCTAGGTTGGGTACACCAGGACAAGCTGTGATAACTGTTTCCTTTTAGCACCATTAGGGTTCTTCTGCAGAGCGCAGTGATGTGCAGGCAGTAGGTTGACTTGGTACATAAAAATTAGCGCAAAACATATCAGTGATAATGCTTCACATCTTCAAAGCACTTTACGGACATTAACTAATGAATTGTCACAGAAACCGTATAACATAGACAAGTGTCTTTGTCCTCATTATAGAGATGGAGAAAGTAAGGTAACAAGGATAAATCACTTGTCCTGGGCCCCAGAACAGCTGACAGCAAGGGAAGGATTTGTAATTTCGCTTTCCTTGATGAGTGTCTCTCATACAAAAAATTGCCAAAGGTGAGTAAATACCATCCCTTTTCCCCATCCTTTCCTTTCCTTTGGCAAGTTTTATTGCATCTCTTGCTCTCAGATGTTTCTAAAATGTCTGTGTACAATAAGTTGGGGGAGAGTGTAAAGGTCAAAAATTGTATCTTGGAAAATGGTATTTTTTTGAATTTCCCAGTCTGATGAGTCATTCATTGCTATGACACATTGTGTCTGCTTTTGTTAGTCATGTCATATTAGAGTCAGTGAGCGAGAATGATCCTGCCTATTCCAAGCTGGCTGATTTCATGAAAAAAACTTAAATTGAGACTGACACTAAAGTGCAAAAGAGTAATCTGAGGGAATGCAGTTAGTTTGCTTCAGATCTTATTTCTTCTGTACACTGGACTGACATGAATGTTTTTCTTCATAACCTGCAGTTCACAACCAGCTGAGTTCTCTGAGATTATGCACTTTACAAAAGTGACACTATTTTATTGAATTAAGTAAACAATTTGTCACTGCTGAAACTCGGTGTTAGTAATTTATTACAAATTACATCATTATTTTACAATACAGGACAAATGAGTCAGATGAAATGCATCTAGCTAATTCTGAATTTCAGGATAATCGATGAAGCCTTTGTTAGATTAAAATATGATATATTATCTAAAGCCATTTAGCTGGGTCTGGGCTGAAATTTAAATATTTCTATAACAACCTAACTCTTAATTTCAAAAACAAGCATACGTTTCCATTAGCACTTTCAGTGAGTATTTGTCATCATGTTCTGATGACCAAATCCAAGGAGAATGCGTTTTATTCTGTGCTGTTCATCACAGAGTTGTACTTTGTGCTGTGTTATTGAGGGTTTCTAGCAGAACAAGAAGTCTTGCTTGTTGTGCACAGAGAGATGCCTTTCCCTCCCTGACCAGCTCTCTGCAAGTCCGTGTGCTTTGGTGACATCCTTCTGACAGACAGGTTTTCCATCAAATTGGTGAGTTTGGATCTAGGAGGAGTTGACCTGGTCTTTGGCCGTTGAGTGCTCTGAAGCTGAGGGAGACCTTGGGTGGGATTCGGTGTGTCGTGGGACGTGTGGTGGAGTGGATAGGCAGAGGGCTTCCTGCAGGGTGTGTGCCCAGGAGATGTGCTGCCATGCTTTCCTCCGGCTCGCCTTGGGCCGATGGCTTCTTTTGTGAGTAGGTTGTATTGGCACAACCCTGACAGCAGAGTTGAAAGTCCATCTGACTGAAGTCATCACCTAAGAGGTTGAAGTCCTTTACCTCTCTCTTAAGCTCTAGAAAAACTCCCAGTTACTCTCTGAGTTGACTGAAGTCAGACCTAGCATTACAAAAGATTCAGCATCAATGTGGTTGCAAACTTATGCCAGTGACTATAACCTCTACCTTGCTGTACACCTGTTATTCGTGCTGTTTCCCTGGTTTCCACCCACTTTTTTGCTAAAACAGCGAGATGTTTTGGAGTAGTGGTGTGCTTATACATGGTGAGAGTACCTAGACCTACCATAAGTGAAGCTCAGTATGTTGCTTTTCACTGTAGTGAAATCTGCATTTTAAAGTTTTAGAATTAGAAAACTGTAAGATCTTAGTGAGATAAGAAATTATTTTTTCCAACCACAGGAAAAAGTAGAAATTTTGAAAACCTTACCAGGTGATCAAAAAGCTGAAGCCTGGAATAGTTTCATTGACTGAAAAGTAAAATGAAATTTGGGAAAGAAGGAAGCCAACTGAGTAAAACATCTCTTTTCAAGCTATTTTAATAATAATTTCCATGTATGTCTAAATGATAAATAAATTCAAATCAGAGATAATGATTTTTTAGAAGTTGGTATTAAGTGGTTATTATTATTTCCAAAACTGGTTCATAAATTAATCGAAAATTATTTTTCTGTCGGAAGCAGTGTTTTAACAAACCTCTTACATTATAATTTCAAAATATTACATTCTGAATTTCCCCAAATTCCTTTTATTTTTCCTTGGGGTTTTTGCATTTTTGCTGTGTATTTTTCTGGGTCAATATAGCCTTACCTTCTGTTAGGAGGGAAAGACATGCTGGCCAATACTTGTAGGCAATTTGTGCAATCTAAACCGAGCTTGTAAGTATAGGGAGGAGAAGCACTCTTCTAAATCAGAGTGAAAACATTCAATTATAAGGTCTATTTCTGAGGCTGTGGCTCCTGCTGACTTCCTAAGGGGAAGGCCCTCTTTTTTATAAAGAGGTTTTTTCCTCCCTCCCTTTAACCCGTTGGCAGTAGGAGTTGGATTTCTTTCTGTCAGAAAGTCCCCTCTTGGCAGTCGATGTGCTTGGGATACGTAAGTGATTAATGACCCTAGTTAAGGGCCTGTTACCAAGGGAAAGTTCAATTCATCTCACTTCACTGGAGCATTATATACCGTGTATTGTCATCGGTGAAGATACGGTCTTTTGCAATTACGGTAGGTAAATTTGGTCTTTCTGCATGCGGGTGATGAGTCCTCCTTTAGCTTTCTCCAAAGAAAACAGGGCTGTGAAATACCCTCAGCTGTGTTGTCTTAGAAATAACGCCCGTAGGTTTTGTTCTGCTCAGGGACGAGGCTTTTGGGGTGAAGCAAGGGTGGCATTACTTTGTGTTTAGGATTTTACAAAACAAGATGAAGGTTTAGGCAGTTGTTGTGGAGGATTGAGGGTGAAAAGTAAGAAAAGTTGTAACACAGCCTTTATATCTTGGTTTCCATTCTGTCCCTTAGTGTCTTTATTATGGTTTTCCATTGTGTGTACCTACGGTGAATTGAAATAAATAAAAAAGAATGGCAGCATTTCAGCTACTTTTTTTTTGGAGGAGGAAAATGGACTTCCCTGAATACTAAAAATTATTCCCCGAACAGTTTATTTAATATCCCCACAGTCACAACTTCAGGAAATACAAACTGGAATAAGGAAAGAAAATAAAGTTTAATGTGAAGCGCCCTATGTCTGCTGAGGGAAGGGCAGCTCCTGCCTCCCACCACCTTTAGTGCCCAGCTTCATGGGGCTTCACAACGCCCTTTATTCAGCCAGAGAGTGTAAAAGAGAAGCAGGCAGACGAGGAAATTTCTAGGCCATTGATGTCGTATGGATGGGTATAGGTCACTTCTGTCTTCCTGACTGGCCCAGGAACCCATGAGGTGGGATGGGAATACAGGTGGGGAAGGAAATGCCAAAGGCTGGTTTGCTCGCAGCAGACACGTGGCTGTGAGCAAAGGGGGCTGCTGTTCATTGCTGCCTTCCGCTCGCTGGGGGATCAGGGGCAAGCTTGTGTATGGCCTGGGTTAGGCAGAAGATGGGCTGAAAACTCTTCCAGGGTAACTCTACCAGCAGCTGTACAGTTTTGCTGGAGTCCAGGTGCAGAAATAACAACTTTCTGAGCCGGAGCATAGATATAACAAGAATTCATTTGCAGCTCCTCTTTCTGCAAAGCGTACGGCATCGCTGGGCTGTTCAAGGGAGTTCCTGGCTTGGTGAGGAGTTTGCACATCAGATTAGCAAATAATCCGAGATGCATTTGTCAAGATGGATAATGGGTTGTGTGGCTTCCTGATGGCATTGCCTGGCATGGTCTGTGCTTGCTGTCACACGATCAACAGGAGTGTCACCCTCCTGTCACCATGTGTCCCAGTCCTGGTCACTTTTAGGTTTCTGCACCTTGTAGTTCAAGTAGCAACATGAGCTTCAGCTCAAGAAAAACAATTTATGAACTGTTTTATTTAAGATAGTGCCTAAAGTTGCTTTTGAAAATGATTGTTAGTCACCTCTGTCACTTTGATGCTGTTCAAAATTGTATTTCCTGTCCAATTTCTCACTTTGTCAGACAGCAGTAATTAAGGTTTAGCGTGCAGAATTTAAGCCAGAAAGGACTTGCTGTGCAAAAGATGTATGTGGGCACTGGGGAGTAAATTTAGCAGCCTTCTAGTTGTAAATATTTTATCACTTTATCTGTGAGATTATGACCATGATACACAATGGGAGTTGGAGATGTGACTGAAGATGAAAATGTGGCTGTCTGCTGCGGGTGTTTGTGCGCTGAAATGCAGTGGTAGCTCTAGTGAGCCTAGCTGGTCCCTGGGTTAATTTATGTTCACCAAGCCCCTAAACTTGAGAAATGAAGGGAGAATGGTAATAGTTCACTCGTGAAGGTAGGAAGATTCTCTCTAGAAAGATCCGTCACTGGTCCTAGCAAAGCTTTTTCCCATCTCTCCCTTTTCTATGTCTTTGGTCATCAAGTAAGAAAAGATGCCTTGGTTTGCAAACTGCAGGAAGGAGCAACTGCTGGGGTTGCAATGGCTTTGGCAAGTTGTACTGAAGCCTGAGGATGAGTAGATTGCAGCCAACCCTACATCCCTCGCCTGGTCTGCCGGCTCTCTATGCTGTGTGTGTTGTCAGGAGCAAATCCAAGTGAACAGTGATGAAGAAATAACTCTCAGAATGTCATTTTTCTGAAAAGTTTCCTGCTCTGAAAACAAAACAGCAGATGCAGAAATGGTCCTCCAGACCTGGGCTCACACAAGGCATCAACGCTGTAGGTTTTTTTCAATCAAGTGCCTGGTGTGTCAACGTCACAGGAGAGGAATCGTTGCTTACCAAAGCCTGTGCTGTATTTGGGGTGCAAATTCTCTGTTGGGTAACTCCGACGTTATTTGGAGAGCAGGATAAAAGCAGAGGGTTATGTATCTGGATTTCAGTATACTTATAGTTGGAGCTTTACTTCCCGATAAATCTTTAATTAAAGCCGAAGGATGAAAGCACTCCTTCAGTAAGGTATTACACTGTTAATTCTGGTACTTGTTCAGTTTCAGAGAAATGATAGATTGAGCTACCAGATAGTTTATACTTATGGCATATGGGTTGTTTGTTTTTTGCAGCTGAGCAGAGCGACAGCTCTGGGCTTGCCACTGTGCTGAGTGTTATAGATTGCATTTACAATTCCTCCATCATTCCCTATTTGCATGGACATTTTAGTGCCTCTGGACCTTTGCACAATTATCTTCCAGGATTATTAATCAAGTCCCAAAACATTAACACGTCCAATCAAGTTAATTGAAAGAGATGGGTTTTATTAAAAAGAAATCCTGGCAAGGCCTGTAGCCTATATAATAAGATTGTTCTATAGAATCTCTACATCTGATGCAAAGCAGCTAGAGCAAAAATAGCTGCTACAGCTGAGATCTTGCTGTGTTTGGCTAACCTGTGGCTTTACAGCAAATAACAATGTCTTGAGCAGTTTACTTTTCCTCTCATTTAAAGCGTATGTTCTGTGTATAATACAATATTACGTAATACCATCCACAGGGCATGTTTCTAGCAGTTTTCAGCCTCTTCACTTCTAATTTATACAGTTTGTGTATCTTCAGCATGAATGGATGCTTGTGGTAGCTGCATTAATGAAACATAACATCTATTTCAGTGAGTCAGTGAAAGCCAGTAAATTTATTCACCATAGATTTGCCAGTTGAAGTGTAGGTAATACAACTACATCTACGTTTCCAGTTTGATTCAGAGCAGTAGTATGGCTGTGAAGCCTGTCCTCTCATTGTCCCCACTGATTGTGTGCTGATTCAATTCACAGCTCTGTTTTGCTGTGCACAAACTGCCCCAGGCAATGCATCCCAACCTCTAATGGAGATAAAAGGTCTGAAACAGTGATAAGTTTTGAACCACATGCATGGTGGGCATGTTTGGTTGAGGGGAGCAGATTAAATCTAGTCCCCAGTGAACGCCTGAAATACATATAGTGTAGACTTAGAAGCCTCAGTGCCAGATTGAATCTAATGATTTACTTCTGCTGTGTGAAATTACTTGCTAATGCAGATACAGCGGTGAGACTACGATGAAGAACCTGTTTGTAATTGGTGGCTGTGGATGTAGGCACTAAACTGTTGTCACCTGAAGTTTCCCAGCACATCTGCAATTGTGTATTAGACCGGACGGGTGAATCATCCGCTCATCACATGCTGTGCCTGTGTATCTCATTCCCTTTCTTGAAGTCTTACTACCAAAGATACCACAAGACCAAAACTGGGCAAAATCTTGTGTTCAAAACACGTTACAGCAGAAGTCAAGAGCAGTGTGTTGGCAAGTGTTTACGCATTTGCTTCACCACCACCTCAACACCAACTGCCTTCACATGCTCAAGTCTTTTTCTTGCCTGTAGAATGACAATGACAATTCTCCTCTGGCAAGGCTTGTTTTCACCAGTATTTTAAAGAAAATGAAGTTGTGGACATATTGAGGAACAAAATTAGCAGAGACTAAGAAAATGTAGCAGCTGGGTATCTTAAGTTGGTCTAATTGGGGTCAGCATAAATTTGATGAGGTTTCAATGGTTGGAAAATCTGAGTCTGAAGCTTCCCATGAACTCCCAACTCCTTGCACCCCGCGCTGTTCTGATGCCACATCAGATAATCACACTCACTGCCTTAGAAGAAAGAGGCCTGTCTTAACCTCTCAGATAAAACACATTTTCTATATCCTTCCAAAATATGTCACCAACCACTTTTTAGTCCTCAGGGGTTGTACTAGCCTGTCCATATGTGTGTAAGTGGTAATGCCTTCCAGTAATGGTTGGAAGGCCAACTGGTTGTTGTAGTTCTTCTAACAGTTCCTTTAGCTCCGGGGACAGGATTTCAGTCTGGAGTGCCTGTGTGTGCATGCTTGCATACATTATTAACCATGTTTTTTGCTAATGATTCTGTGCAGTTACAATATCTTACAGGTGACTGATAAGGGTTTGATAGAACCAGCTTATTAATGCAATGCCAGTGATTAACATCCCTTTGCTGAACAGCTTCTTGCTGGTCAATGTCCAAGGAACCTGTAGCTTTAATGTGTTGGCTGTCATCAGTAGATGGGCTTTTTTTGGCCACAGTATAGCTTAGAAACAATTGTGTGGAAGATAGAGTTTAGCAGAGAAGATATGTATTACTGGTGTAGACATGTCATTATACTCTAACAAGGAGACAGTGAGCAGATCCTAACCCAAACCTGTCATGTTACAAAAATACCGTAAGATACATAAAAAGATGTGAAGCACCAACATAGAAAACATCCTTACCTTTTTATGCACCATCTTGCATTACTAATGCCAGGAGGGAATTACAGGATGGTTTTATTTTTTACCACTTGTGCAGGTTCCTGTTTGTCTTTAAGTCTGATTACTTAATTCACTGATTTCGCATCCCATTTCTCATCTGTTAGTCCTACTGCAGTGACTTGGCTATGCAACAATGCAGTGAAATGTTGTATCTGGAGGTTTTTTTCTCAGTTTGACCACTTAATTCTCACTATTCCTTTCCCTTTTAAAACTCAAACTCACAAACTTACATTTTGGACCCAAATGAGTTAGAACTATAGCTTTTTTTTTAAAAAAAAAAAAAAAGAAAGAAAGAAAGCAAGCCCAAAACCTTTATTAAAGTTACCCTGATGTTGCTGTGTCAGCATCAGTATGATTAACCTGCCATACAAATGTGGGTGCTGTAAAATGAACTTGCTCCAAGGCAGCTTTGATTTGCATGCTCAACACTTCCCAAGTGTTGCATTCATAAATCAGTAGTTTTTCGTGTGTGTCTCTTCTGGGCAAAGTGTTTTGCCTTCATTCTCCCCTCTGCCTTGCCGCCCAGCCTGTATATCATGACCATATGAGACCTGCCCAGCATGTAGATTTAGAGATACTGATTTTATTTCTTAGGTGCAAGGGAAGATGTATTGCCCAAGCTTTCTAAAATAAGTACTCAAATTATTAATAGCTTGTGGAAAAAAATAATAAAGTAAAAAAAAAAAAAAGAAAAGGAGAAAGTGGCCTGGCAGTGCATTAGCAGGAAATGCAGTATTACAGAAGGTACGTGTTTCTGCCCGTTGCAGCATGTGGTATGCACATATAAGTACATATAAGCAGAACTACTAACAGAATACATCTAAACTCCATTTTATTTGAAATTTTGCATTTCTTCCGGAGAAGCTGAGCTTGCTGCCATTTCAAACAAACATAGCCCAAAGTCTTTCACTCTCAGATCATACTGTGTTCTAGGGAGTGCTTCGCTTGGATGCTGCGTTTCTTAGCAAACAGTCCTAGTTGTTTGTGGTGGGGAGTATGGCTGGCTCTGCCCAAACATTATCAAGGCCAAGTTCATTTAAATGGTATAGTTAATTGACTTGTTGTGGAATGGGATTTCATTCTTCCCCTATCACAGTGCAATGTCCTCATTTGATGATGCTGATTAATAGATTTTCAGTTTCTGCAGATAAACTTTCTAAGCAGAGTGGTGGCATCTTAAGAAATAGAAGTTATTTTGGGAGAGGTGGAAGGCTGAGCAACAGTGCTTTTTCCTATATTTTACCCATAAGAACACAGCACCCATAAGAACAAGCAGTAGCTTCTGACTCAACATCTCTGCTGGAAACTTGCCATTAGTATATCTGCGTAAGATCTGATGATTCTTATTATCTTTCACCTCGAAAATTCAGTTTTGTGACTGTGTTATCCCTGGCTTTTTACCACTCAGTCGTTTAGAAACAACTCACAGTAATACCATCTGCAAATGTAGGAACAAGAATATGGGAATACTGTAAAATACTGTTGACTTGAATACTTGTTGAGTACTATTGAATACTTGTTGACTTGTCCTCTCCTGGTGTCATCCCATGAAAGATCTCTCTGGGTGACAGTAACGTGGGTTCTCATTATTTCTAATTCTCTGTATTCTAATTTCTCATTAGAGATTGTTAGATGGACGAGATGGAGCATAACTATGTTTGATTACAGTGGATACATAGGATGAAGGTGTCAGAACAACAAAAAAGCTAGGAGGGATTTAAGTTGGTCTGAAATGAGCAAAATTAGACTGGGACACAGCAAAGTTACAGCAGTCTCTTTTGTTGGATACTACAGTTTTGTATCTTACCAAAAAAAAGAAAAAAAAGCAAGCTTTAAGATATGTTATGAACAAGACTGGTATGTAGCTTAAGAAGTTCCAGATCAAAGGATCTGGACAAAAGTATTTTGTGGGCTCCAAGTCCTGCACAGACAGATCTCAAACTTTAAAGGTGGCTTTAAATTTAAGAAATTTGAAGTGGGATCTTCTGTCTAGCTCCTTATCAACCTAAGTATAGATGTTGAGCTTTAGGAATTGGTTGGCATTTGATCTTGAGACACAGGTCGAATTTTCTGCAGATTCTTCTGAATGGGAGGAGGCAGGAAAAGTATCACGTGATATACAACTGATGAAGTAGTTGATGATATTTTAATATGTGGAATTTATTTTCAGCTGTAAGAATGGATTATGTATAATGCATATTTAAACCATTGCTGTCTGAATTCCCTCTGCAGCTGACAAGGTACGTAATTAAAAAGAGAAGCTGGCTATGGCCAACTAGACCTGGCTGATGCCATGTGGTCAGCTTGTGAAGAGAAAATTACGTTAAGGAAATGTCAACTAATGTCAACTGATTAGAGCAAGGGTGGCTAAGTGCAGTGTTTACCAGGAAAAGATTAAGGAAGAAAAGCAAGGCAAGAGATGAGATAAGAGGTTCGAAAGCCATTCGGTTCCTCACTTACATCCTAGGAGATAATCCCAGCAAGTCCATCAAGATGAGTGTGATGCGTGGTACTGAGCTGCAGTTCCCACCAGCGACCAGGCAATGGAAATGGGGAGAAAAATGCCAGCAAGTGTCACTTTCCATGTGCCAGATATGGGAGGACTTTTTAAAATACTACTACTACTCCTACTACTTATTATTATTAATTCATAATAATATAATTCAAAGGACTTTCAATATTATTATTTATTTAAATAATTATTCTTTCATTTACAGCATTGATTCAGAGCAGGCAGAAGAGAAACTAGATAAGATGGCCTAATCAGGCTTGAAACACAATAAGCAGTATATGGTTGGGGTTAGGGGTTTTTTTGGTATTTCACAGAAGTTTTTCTTTGCTTTTGCTACCTTATTTTTTTCACAACAAATGTTGCACCGCAGGATCTGCAACTCTGCATATTAATACAGAAGGCACTACATGGGAAATAGTCAAGTAGTGCCAATATTTATTACACCAAAGATACGGATTTGCTTTGTTGATTTTTTTTTTGGTTGTTCTAATATTACTGTCTTGTCTCCAGGCAAGAAAACGATTCTCCCTTTGCCTCAGAAACATGTGGTATAACCTCATGTCTTGCTGGCAGGGGATTTAAAACAGCCACTATAATTTACATGATAATTGTGTCATATTTTTTACTTCCCATATAAGTTCCTCCTCGTTTGAAATTGTTCTGTCCTTTAGCAAATAGCACACTTACCTTTGGCTCTGCAGGGAGCTCTTGGCAATCTTGAGTAAGGAATATAATGGAAAAATGGCTCACCTGATGATTTCAAGGGGATTACAGATTTAGGAAAAATAATCTGGTAGATGGGATAGGGAGGAGAATTCCACCAGATGCTACTGGAGCAGACAAATATTGAACTCTGTTATCATTAGCTCGCCCATCTTTGAGCACATATTTAATTAATTTTTTTGCGGCACTGCAGAGGATGAGAGGGAAAGGGGCCGGAGGGATGTTTGGGATGCACCTGGCACACACGCAGCAAGGACACACGTGCAAAACCAGGCGTCTTCTCTGTGCTCAACAGGCTGCGAGCAGTTTTCACATCACAAGCCCATCTTTTGCTCTGTGTTTTAAGGGAGATTTCCAGGCAATGAGGAGCATTACAGACTTGGCCTGAATGACATTTTTTCCAAGTTCAGACCTCAGAATGTGCTGCAGGAATGACAACAGTTCCATCTTTATACTGCATAAGCACAAACTTTGGTAGGAGCTGCAGCGTTTGTCCTGGATGCAGAGGAGATCGATCATTCTGGCCTTTGCACAGCTCCGCTCTTTGCCATTCGGCTTGTCCTGTTTGAAATACAAATGATAGAAATTAGTATATTAGCAGGAGACTGCAGGATGTAATTGTATGTTGACTGAAATGTTTCTGATGGATGGACCTGGCGAGCTGACATCTCTTATTTATGGAGAGGAGAGCACAGGTAGTTGATAGATTTGACAAGAGCACAGTGGCAAAACAAAATAACACTAAGGCAGAATGAGAATGTATTTCCTAATGGCCTCCCTCGCAGCTGTATACACTGATTTAATCTCTCCAAAGCACTCCGTCGTTTATGAGGCCTGTGGGTACAATTTTATGCCTGACTGAAGAGGTTGCTAATAGCTGCCATATTTGTGTTTAAGGACCTGCGAAGGATTAAACTAAGTATTTTAAAGCAATGAGCCATAATAAAGTAATAATATATTGAAAATAATAAACAGCTTTTTATTCAATAATTGGTTGCAAAACTGGTGAACTTTAAATGACAAAACTACTAATTATAAATGCAATTGCTAATCATATATTCATTGGGGAATGCAAATTAAAACTGTGGCATAAAGTGTCTATCTGTGCTAGAGGCAACAAGTCACAGAGCGGGATGGTAGGCTCCTTTAAAAAACACAACCCCCACAAAAAACCCGTAAGAGAAAATTAAATATTTCGGTAGGAAAAAGTTGTGGTGATCAATCAGGATTGCTTTGTGAAGTATCTGTTCTTCTCAGTGCCAAGGTGTCATGTCCCATGTTGGGACATTTTGTGTCTCTGTCAGAATGAAATAAACTCCAGCCCACGATAAGTACTGGAGTGCTGGAGGTCTCATTTTCCTATTTTTGAATAATGATACTCCTTTATCCCAGTAACCTTATTCTCTTCCTTTCTCTGGGAACTTCAGTTCTTGTGGTTTCCATCCTTCGAAGCATCACGGTCAAGGTTTCCTCCCTTCTTGAATGGCCTTTTTAATATAGAGCAGGTCTGGTAGAGATGATCTCAATAGGTGATAAGAGCAGGAGGTTCCTGAAAGCCTTGAGTGATGGAAGTGATGACGTATTCTGTGCTTTTCTTACCAAACCGTGTCTGATTGGAGCTTACCAGGGTCTAGCCCATGTAGACTCACTGCCTCCCTCCTGCCTCAGAATGAGGCAGCATTACAGGTTGGAAGGCAGTGTAGGAAATCACTTTATAGTCAGACGATTTCTGCGTATGAACATGTGTTATGGCTACTGAATCGAGTGTAGCTCCATGCTGACAGAAGTACACACGCAGAAATGTAGGTGCAGAAGCTGTAAGAGAGGCTCTCCCAGCAGAGAGCCTGCTGGAGGGGTGCAGAACATTCCTGGAGCTGAGGCAGCGAACTCATGGACTACCTGGAATACTCTTGATACTGATTCACAGCAAACAGACTCTACAACTCGAATAGAGTTATACAGCAGGTATGTTTACTCCAGTGCCGGGGTGCAAGGGGATCTCTCCACAAAGCTTACACACCCACCACACATTTTAGCAAAAACTTATAGAGTGTGGATATCCATATTCACTGGGTTGCATAACACAAACATACATATGCATGAGTAAGGCTGGGTTAGTTAGAAAGGCTGATGTCAACTGTTTATGTTCTCTTTGCACCTGCACATTGCCTCCTGGTGGGCATCTTCAGGGGTCTTTGGGAGGAAGGCTCGTAATCTTTCTCATCTTGTTTTTTTTCCCCGGAGCATGTGCAGATTCTCTTGGCAAATTTCTTGAATAACAAGAGTGTTTTTCAGCTGGTTTACTCATTCTATCTTATCTAAGAGAACCAGTAGAACTTCTACCATCCATATATGGTTATCTTTACTCATTACCAACATGCCAACTAGTTAGAGCACACCTGTTCCCCAAGGACAAAACCATAATATTTTGCTGAACATTATAGTTCTTGGTAGATTTTCACAGTGAACTGCTTTGTTTTGATGAACACAGTAGTCCTTGGTAAAATTCCACAGAACAGTTTGGGCAAGCAGGATTCTTAGCAATATCAAAACATAATACTGTAACTTGCTATAAGTAAGTAAGTTAGTTGCTAAGCAGTTTTCTATAAGTAAATAAGTCTCAAAACAAGTAATCATTTCTCTGTATCAATACAAGAAATGTTTCACACAGTCTATTGATAAAATAAACTTAGTCTGAACCTACCCCTCAGCATTGGAATGTAATTTGAGTTTCACAGCTCAGGAAGTGACTTTTAAGATCTGTGAATGAAGAAGTCATGAAGAGGCTGAGGATAATCCATCATTAGCACCTGTGTGTTCAAGGGCAAGAGCCTTTCTCAGGCCATTTCTAAGCCAAAAGCCATCATCTCTATGTCTGTGCCATCTGCCCAGCCACAGCTTGATAACAGATAGTAGCTGGTACTATTGATTGCAGTTCAGTGTTCTGCATGAAATTAGTTTACTGGTCCAAACTAAGCTGTTCGGGGAAATCCTGTGGCTTGCTCGATGGTCATTTCCATGTAGTCACAGCAATAGCTGCTGGTTGCATGGTTTTTGTGCAGGGGAGCTCAGCGTGATTCTAGATGGTGTTACAAGGAGACAGAGCCAACTTTTCTGCTGCTGTTTCTCACTGAAGGCTGTGCTGGCTCAGTCACACCTGAAATCCCTGCTGAATTCTCTGTGGGACTTGCACAGCTGAAGATGTTACAGGGCTGTGTCTCACGGGATGAAAAATGTGGAGGCATGCCTGGATCTGGGTCTCCACTAGTAATATTTGTCTCCTGCTTCCAGCAGAAGCTGTATACATGGCTGCACAGGCATATTTCCCTTTCTTAGTGAATACATGAAATATATATGTCTATTAATTTGCTCTTAGGAGCCTTCAGGTTTCCATTAATGACTTATGTCCCTCAAGGACCTTGCAATACCAAGTTTATATAGAGATACCAGCATAATAGCTTAAGGGACAAGCAGCAGAAGTACAAGCAGTGGTTTGTGCCCTCCAGGAATTCACCGGGAGGGGTAGTAACAGTCCAAATGTCTTGGCAGGTCACTGAGTCAGCAGTGGCTGGTCCTGTGCAGCCCCAAGGGCAGCTTCTCCCAATTCAGCAGCCAAGGAAGACAGATTGCCCTGCAATGAGAGCACCCACTGGCTTTTGTGTTATGAGCTGTGGGTTTTGAGCTCCCTGGAAAAATGGAGTAGTTACTTGTGCACTTGCATATTAATTTCAGGTCCTTACTTTAAATATCCATGTTAGAAATCCTTCAGAGGAAAAAAAAAAACATTTTCCAGGCAAGGCATAGTTGGAAGTGATAAACTATATTCTTCTTCCTATAGCTTCTGTGTTGAATTTATTTTCTTATTTCCCTAGCATCGCCAGACTGGGTTACATATGCCTTTGTAGCTAAAAAGGCAGTTGCCAGCTTCTGTACAGGTTTGTTGGAAACCCCCATTTGTTTTAATATCACTGCTGAGGTTGGACGACCTTCTAGAAAACATGCAGTTAGAAGTCAGGCTTGATGCAGAAACTACTGGATGAGCACAAGGTAATACAGGAGATTATATGAGATGACGGTGGAAATCTGTCTTGAAGATGTTGAAACTAAGAAAGTTAATTTTTCAGCAACTGCAGGAGAAACCCCATTTCTTTTTATTTCTGAGGGTTTCAATTTAGCCTTCAGAGAACCAAAACAGGGACATGTGACTTGTTTTGACTACAAAGCTCGTTAGCGTAGCTCCACTCCACTGAATAGCTTGAGAAGAATTTTCCGACAAAAGAAAGGCAAGTGAATAAAAAGAAACAATAAATCTATGAACATTGTACCTCATTAAAAGACAATTTATGGACAGTGAAGGGGCTGAAGTCGTTGAATAAATTATTATCACTGGATGTATTCAGCCCTGTTTAAATTATGGAAGATGTTACCAGGTTGTTGTCTCAAGTCATCTTGCATGCTTTATATGCAATGGTCTTCTGAGCCCTTCTGAGATCAATTACATTCAGCTAAACTGTTGATTGAATCTTTGTACAACGTTTTCAAGTCTTTCGATAAAAACATCCTGTTAGTGCAGCTTGTGAGAAGGGCCTGTCATGAAGTGACACCTTATGAAGGTATCAGTGCAGGTTTTAGTGGCCCTGGCTCAGCCAGGCTCTCCAGACCAGCTGGAGGAGCATGTCTCTGAGTAGGGGAAGGGCAGAGGAGTAGGAGATCTCTGAGTAGGAGTAGGGCAGGGTCTCGGCTTTCCTGCATGCTGGTTTGGGGCTGAGGAGTGATTCCCTACAGGGATACAGCAATTATCAGTCTTCCCTCTCGTTAGTGGAGCGTAGGCATCAGTCCTGCAGCTCACCTCCTGGCACACACATGTAAAAAGGCCGTGAGTGAAGTCAGGGAGATGTGTTTCTGAGATGCCCTCGGTCATAACGGTCATTCATGGCAGGCAATGGGTTGGGACGGGACTCATCCATGGATGTGCATCTCCTTCAGGCTTTGTCCAGGAACAAGATCAAGGACTAGTCTTGTTCTCCAAGAAACAAACAGTCTGTGCAGCTAACTAAAGAGTGAGGTTTCTCTGGGATCCCACCTACTCAAGGTGTTCAAGAGGACTCTGATGTCTCCTTAAAAGATCACACAAAGGAGAAACAAACCTGTTTCCCTGACCACCAAGGGAATCGCAGCTCAGGGATTATGTGTCGGTTGAAGTGGTAACAGGGAATGGTTGGGGTAAGGATACAGGTGATGTCAATCATGCATCGTCTGCAAGCAAAGCCACCGAGCCATGTGCATGGAATAACCACCAGACGCCGGCTCGTTGTGGGGGCTGAAAATCAGCCTTGTTCTGTGGGGATTATGGCTGCTGCAAGGCCCCAGCCACACCTGAGCAGCCCCAACTCAGCTGGGAGCAGGGGCCTCATTTGAAGGGGAAGGCCTTTTCCCCTTCCCTCTGTACATGTTGGCTGTGACCAGTTTGCTTTGAGGTGTGAGAGGAAGAACTTGTGTTGCTGTTATGCAAATACTTGGAGTGATAGTTTTTATCTTCTGTGACTAAACTTTTTGGATGCTGAGAGTGGGAGCAACTCTGTAATGTAAAAAGGTACTTTTTTTTTTTTTCTTAAATTATGTGCTTTGTTGGAGTATAACTGTATAGAAATATGTATGTTCTGTAAAACAAAGGCAGGTGTGTAAATCTGTTGATCTGGAGGAACTGTGGAAGTATTTGCATACAGACTTGTATGAATCGGCTCTGTGATAAAGGTATTTACATAAACAACAGTTCAGCTCCTTTCTGGATTTTAAGAGTTAAATCACTGCAATTTAAGTAACTTTCTCACCCCTGTAGTTAGGGCTGGGACCAGCGGTGAGTTGGAGGTAACTGCTTTGCCCTGTGAGGCATGGAGGTGCACAGGTGCACTTTGCTATGTTGGTGGGGAAAGTTGAGAGCTGAGTCAAAATCCTGAATGTAAGGGTTAAAGCTGTTTTGTCTCTTGTAATCTGTACAGCTCTGCTTTTTTTTTTTTTTTTCCCCAAGTTCCAGATCATTCTGTGTTTTGTATGTGTTAGGCCTGTGTTTTCTAAGGAGGAGATATGTTCATCATGTTATGGGCACTGGGGATCACTGTAGGGAGTTTCTGGAGTACTGGGGGGGTATTTTTGCTGCTGCTTTTGCTTTGCATTACCTCCCCGTAGTGGTTTAGTGTTGCTAAGAAAGTAGCCATGGATGTCACCAAACCATTCCTCTGCTCCTCAGCTGTGCCACTTAATTCTGCTGTGATGGTTTTAGTGATACTCCAACAAATTCGCAGATAAAGGTGGTAAGAGTGTCACAGTAAAGATGGTTTAATAACCACTTGTAGAGAAAACAAAAGGAAATCAAGTGACAGCCCAGCAATTCCCACCTTTGTTATTGCTGACAGACGGCACAAGAATAAAAACAAGCTGGTTTACATGCGCTGACACTAATATACAACCAATGGTGATGTCCCAAAGGAAATGTCACCAATTAGCATGAAAGCTGCTGCAGTTATCAACTTAGACAAGATTTGGCCATGGAAAGTACGAGGCTTTAAGATGAACCTGTGACTCCTTCTCCCAAATGGTTTCCTATCCAAGCACATCTGGAGGTTTGTAAGACAGCTCAAGTGAACTTCTTGGTAGGCTGCTGTGGTCTGTGAAGCTGTTTCCTACGTACTTGTCGTACTTCCAACGCTGGTAGCTTCTGGGACTGAGGTGGCACAGCGTTCTGGTGAAAACAAATACATGTGGACATAAAAATAAGGTGCAAAATAATGGGATTGCATGATGAAGTTCAACACTGGAAAAGTCATTAAATCTGAAGGTGGAAACAAGGAGATGCAGGGTAATAGGGGAAGGATTTGGGTTTCTTCACTTTGCTTAATACTCCATGTTTAACCTGAAACTGGACAGGAAAAAATAAAAGGGGAGAAACTGCCACACCATCTGTAAAAACTGTCATGACAATTTATGCTGCATTAAAAACCTTTCCCTGAAGCTGTGCTTTAATAAGATTCCTAGTCAGAAGTCAAACTCTGCCTAGTAATTCATTCTAAACTCTCATAATGCATTTATTAGTGTGGAAACAGCAGAAGTGAAGTGACCACATTTGAGGTCCGTATTCAAAATTAGCAAAATTTAATGTCATTCTTACTTTAAGAGGGAGGAAAACGAGCGCTGTAACATGCGGTAAGTGATATCTTTTGCATTAGTAGGCAGCTAAATGAGCATTGTTTGAAAAGGCATTTTATTAGGTTTCCTTAAAGTGGATACTCAATGTGATAGATTATTTTTTTTATCTCAGATAAAGTTATTGAAATGAGAAATGTTCCATTATAAAGGAATTTCTTGAAAGACAGGGATACACTTTATCATATTATAGCTCTTGCATCATATTAAATGCTACTTAGGTATTTTACTGAAATCCAAACCTCTTGCATAGCATTTCTTTTCCAACAATACAAAAGCTTATGATTCACAACCTCTTATATAATAGATATATTAATGAGTTTCTGCATATTTTATTGCTTTGTATTATTCTAAAAGCCATTAATCTATTTTTCTTGATTATCAGTTATGGCAAAAACGTAATAATTTTTCTCTGAAGTTCGTTGCTGCCAACCAACTTCAGGAATTTCAGAGCTAATTTCTTTAGCTACCTGTTGGACTCATTAAACCTGATTATTTTTTTTTTTTCCTTTTTTTCCTCTTCCTTTTTCCCATTAAAAATTGTATCTGGCCAAAGACCCAGAGTGTTTTTATCTTAATACAGGAGAATAAATTCTGCTTTGGGGTACTTACATGTTCTTTCATTCAAGTAGATCAGACTTGTGCATATGAATCTCATACCCTAATTATGTTTCTAAGAATAGAAACTCTAGCTATAAATACATGACTCATTGAAACGATTTCTGTATGTTTAGGCTGCAGACGTGACTCCTGCATATTCATTAACCTCGCAGTTCTCCACTTGAGCTATGGAAATGCTTGATGATTAACAGAGGACCTGTTAGTAGGACACAGGAGAAAGGGTATTTGCCATCTCTCTCGGGGGGGGGGGGGGGTAAAGCCAGACTAACGAACTGTGGGAGCAAGTGGCAGTGGCTTCAAACTGTTCTGGTGTTAACTCTGTCATGGACCAGTCTGGGGTGGAGCGGACCCTGTTGTAAATCCAGTCTGGAGAGACTTTCAAACCTGGGGCCGCCTCACATGGTGCAGTTCTGACTCGATGTAGTGCTTCACGCTTTATCTGTTCTCCATTTTTACTTGGGTAGAACTGATTTGTTTGCTGAAGGGGAAAAAAAAATATATATATAGGTATACATTTCAACTTATTTTTCTGTTTGCTGTAAGTCAGATAAAGTCACATAAGCTAGATGTTTAAATTACCTGGTTTCTAAGTAATTTCTGGACAAACTTCAAGTTTCACAGGGATCTGTGTGATTCATAGGCACGTAATAGGTAGTTTTTTGCACATATTGCAGCCTGTTCTTAGTCCCAAGCATGTGGCTTTGCTAAGGATCAGTGGCTGCACTAGTCTGAATGGTGGTTTGCATATGAGTGGAAAAATTATCGATGATATATACTGTGTACTGTATTTTTGACAAGTCTACCTCATAGACAAATAATGCAATCTTTTCTTCCTCAGTGGCTTTAGTTACTATCAAAACAGGACATTCATGATTAAATAAGAAGACCCTTCATTCTTACACATAAAAATGGATGGCAAAGACATAATTTCTACTGTGCAGAAGCGAATGTGTGGACCGTAGATCACCTAAATCCCATTTTAACCCGCTCTGTGGAACTAAGTGGTGCACAGATCTCATGCTGTCCCAGCCCCAAGGGGTCTGTGTCACCTGCAGAGAACAACCACACTTTCACCGCGAGCACAGGCCTTAATGGTGTGGGTTTAATTAACAAATCACGTGAATACGATATGGCAGAAAGAACTCTCATTTTACCCTGGTAATTATTGATTTAGATTCCCGGAGTGACAGAAAGCATTTTTATTTTTACGTCCAGCAACAAGTTGTTGCCACGGCAACATGAGTGTTGGGCACCATTCACATCCCACCCTCATCCTGAAGTGAAACCCAGTAGATTCTGAAACTCTCTTTAAAAATGATTACAGTAATAATTTTTTTAAGGTAAGTTTTACTACTTGTCTTGTTTCCTAGGGGGGAGTAATTTATATTCCAGGAAGGCAATGCATGAATCTACTGCATCTTCTGCCAGCCATAATCTATATTGGGGAAAATCCAACATTCCCTGCAAAAAAAACCTGGAAAAGCTTCGTTTTTGCTCTCTTTGACCCTTTGCCTACTCCTTTCCTGCTTTCTTCAAGGTAGGGGAAAAAAGTGCACCAAAACCAAACCTCCCCTCGATGCTTACTTCAGTTGCACACTTTGAAATTATTTTTAAAATCTGCAGCCTGTTTCTACTACACGAGAAGCCAGTAGTGGAGTTTGCAAAGTCAAGCTTTTGTCTTGTCAGGATTCATGGACAGGGCACCTGTAACATCTCTTCTGTTTGTTGTGTGCAGCTCTGATACTTTCCAACCTTCCTAGATGACTCTCCTTGTTTCATGGGGAATCTCCCCAAAGCCAGAGGTGGGATCAGTAGGCTTTATTCTTAAGGCTTCAATAATTTTCTTAACCTCTTGCAGTTGCTCCTGTCTTGATCACTGAATTTGCCCACAGGTCATACTCTTGTTTTACAGGAACCATGGTTTATGCTGTGACTTGAGAGCAGGTTGCTTTTTCTGAATATATAGGCTACTGCTGGAGAGTCCCCATATTCCAGCTCTGAGACTTGCTCTGCAGAGTGCTCTCCTGCTGCCATCTCTGTTACAAGAACGTATGTTTGGACTTAAAAGAGAATGCTTATATTCTTCTGACTATGCTAAAATATTTGCTTTCTTAGGCGAAGGGAGGGATAGCTAAATGGCATACCCAAAGAACAAGCTCTTGCGGTAGCAGCTGTAAATTTGATAATGTGAACTCTTTGACCCAGGTGCATGTGGCTCCCCTCTAGATCCTCACAGCCAGGGTTTGCTAATAGGGATGCTTTCTGCCTAAAAGAACAGCGTCCCACTCCCATGAACTGTTTACTTCCACTGTTTCTGCCAGCTGCTGGTTGCTCAGGCTGCTTGTGGAGTCTCTGACCTTGGAGATACTCAAAACCCAGCCCTGAGCAGGATCTCCAGACATCTCTGCACACCTCAGCGATGCAGGGAAATGGACCCAAACTGTGTCTTAGTGCAGGTGCCAACAGTCCAGCTCCATTTGTGGGTTGGATTAGGGTAAATACTCGCTGCTTGCACAGCTTGAGCAGCCTCCTGCCATCCCAGGGTGCCCCATAAAGGCTGCTCTGTTCCCTACCTCCCTTGCTGGGATGGGACAAGCAAGCCTCATGACTACTTCATCATCAATGTGTCAAAAACAGCAGGAAAATACCCGTGCTGCTGCACCAACTTCTAGCACTGACTGGCTGGGATTATTTACTGTTAATGGATGAGCAGGTATTTGAACAATCTCTTCTCTCTCTTTTTTTTTTTTTTTTTTTTTTTTTTTTTTCCCCCCCCGCCTCATCTTGCAAGGTTTAAATATAATTAAAAGGAGATTGACTGAAAATCAAGTTTGGTTTATCTGTGGGTGACCCAGCAAACCACATCTTTTTAATTTCATGCATCAATGAGATGATACGTCATGCTTTGTACAGTGCGACAGCTTGCTACATTGCATAACTCAACATGCTGATGCAACCGGGCATGCAAAATTAACCTGATCATCAAACCCAGGAAATTCAAGACAACGAACATCTTCCCCTGCAGCTTGCATTGTTCAACAAACCTTGTATTCTCCATCTTCCCTCTTAGTCGTCTTCTGTACAAACGATGAGAATGGGCTATTTTGAAAGATATGATTGAGTAAAAATTTATGTGAATATTTCCAGACTGGGTTGGGGTTGAACTGACACCATTTCTCTGTCAGGGGCTGCCCAAAAGGGCATCCCTTTGGTTTTTGGGTTAGCTTGGAAAGGAGAGTTGCTTACCGTGCTTCTTGCAGATACTGTGCCTAGCTGCTTTTTTTTTTTTTTTTTTTTTTTGTAACAGTAGTATGAGCCTATAGTTCCCCCATCTCTTTGCATCCCATTTACCAGCTCTTAAGACTATTGTAGTGCTGCAGAGAAGCTGCAAGTCCAACACACTTTGAGTTTGCCTTTCTCCATTTCCACACCACACAGCTGTGTAAGCACCAGCTGCCATCTGGTCTCGTGGTGGCTAACTTCTTTTTGGAGTGACGTGGAGAGGCAGATCCCAGGGAAGGGAACAGGAATGTTGCTTAGATGCAGGGGCTGCTTTGTGGGACCCTCTGCTGCCACCCCTGAAAGCCACCAGCGGCACATGCTTGGTCTTACTCTGCCCCAAATGGAGCATAATTATGAACTGCAGGGAGAAAAAAAAAGACTGATGCTGAGCATGAATACCTTCAGAATCAAAGGCTGTGGTGTGCCACGTGTAGGCTTGAGCATCCAGTGCTTTGCTCAGGGCAAAATTTTTGTTTAATATCTGACATCTGTCAGTGGCTCCTTGGATGCTCATGGGTGAAGTAAAAGAGATTCTGGAGGAGTTTCTTGCATGGTTGCAACAAAGGCAGGCCCTGAAAAACCACTCCTCATGACCACACTTGGAAGTACAGAAAACAGGGAGGCTTTTCTGTGCAATTTTACCTGTCTGCTTGTGCTGCTTACTGTGGTATCTGAGGGTAGCTCAGGGAAGTCCCTGGCCACAGTAACAAGTGGCATGAGCTTACCTAAACAGCGAAAATCAACCCAAAATGGTGCTTAGTGGTCTAAGGTGGGTTTGGTGGTCTCTGGATGAGCAGAGCGATGTCCAGATGTTGCTGTTCTGGCTGGAAGAAGTCCCTTTGGAGCAGGAGCTGCTCTCTGTTTGCACATCACCCAGTGCAGTGGAGTTCAGCTCCTTCAGCTGTCCCTCTTTTTTTCACGTATATTAAAAGAGGGAAAAATAAAATGGGCTGCCCAAAATCTATTTCTGACTTTATTCCCCGTATCAGCAAATGGGCTCCTTTAAAATAACTAGAATTAGTATGTCTCAGAGAGGTAGAAGAGGGACATGACAGTTTGGAGTCCTTAGATATTGTTCTTGCTTGAGTTGCTTTGCATTTTCTCAAAGTGTACAGTGCCCTCTGGCACAATATACATCCACACTGCATCGCTAAGTGCTGAAACTTCACATCTTAATTCTATGTGAGTGGTTTTCTCTCGAGGCTGCGATGCCTCTGTGGAGAGGGAGCCTGATAGCAGCACTGAGAAGGTTACGCATTATGCAGAAAAATGTCGATGGTGTATTAAAAATAACTTCACTAATGTCTCTTTATTTTTGTTTTTGTCTTGTACAATCACATTTGAAGTACATCCACTTTGAGGTTCAGTGAGGAAAAGCCTGTTTATTTGAAGCTGATGGAGATACTTGAATGGAGGATAACTGGGATATAGGGCTCTGGGATAAATTACTCCACTTGTATTTTCTTTTTCTTTTAATCTGGAATGCACATAAGCCACACAGCAATATTATCATCACTTTGCACTTTCCTTAGGAAGTATCTTAATATTCTATAATCGTCTTTGCTACAGAATGGGGACTGAACTAAGATGGAATTATATTTTAATATTTTAATGTAATTCCTCATGAAACAAAAGGGGACCGTGTTCAGAAGCTGGCTAGATATATGGCAAATGGGAACTAGACAAGCTGTGTAACATCATGACCAGTTTCTATGGCAACAAAAATGTCAGCTATCCTTTTGGCTGATTCTATTAATCTGTGGTAGAGGCACTGATACTGACACATTTGGAATTTATTTAAACAAGAAGGTGAAAAGATAACCTCAGTGCAGCTTATAAACAAGGGGGAAGTTAAGCCACTAACATAATGCTATCTGACATGTATATAACGGTGTAACAGGCAAGTAAGACATTTCCAAGGCAGCCACTCTGAATTTTATCAGAAAAGTGATTAAGCCATTTACCAGGAGGAGTTGCCCACTATTGTTTGTTTTTTGACAAAATTCCAGATTTGCTTCCAGGGTTGCCGTACCAGAAAACACGACCCTGTGTTCACTCATGTGCTGCTGAACCAGTGGCCAGGTTGCACTAAACCCACCAAGAAGGGTGAGATCTGGGCACCTGGGACATCCTAAACTAGTTGCCCAGTTTCTGGGGTCATCCCCTTCCATGCTTGCTGGCTTTGGTCCTGGTTTTATTTATGTAGCTGGAGCAAAGTGGCTGCCTGACAGAGAAAGCTGTAGTACTTGGTGATTAAAATGCATGGGCTGGCCACTGGAAAATGGAAAAAGCAGTTGCAAGGAAACAAACTACATTCTCTATTCCCTCTATGTGGGTCAAATACTTTCCTAGGGATACTCGGAAATGATTGTGCTATGCTATTTCCCTTTGGTACTTTATCCTTTATTCTCTTGTTATTGAAATAGCTAAATGTTTTCCTACTTTTCAATGTACCATGACAATACAAACTGTACGGTGATGTTGGAGCACAAAATAAATACGGATGCAGATACTTGTCATTATGATAAAACAACATCTTTTCATCTTTATCTTGGAATTACAGGCTCCTCAGGAAGATGACAGTGTCTTGTTATGGAAAATGAATTTTCGGTAGTAGAAAGATATCTTTTAACTTATTCTTGAATTCTTCCTGTTTGCCAGAGGCATGCAGAAAAATTAGCTTCTTTCCCAATTCTTTTGCTGGTTTTATTAAAATTTATAGTACAAAAAGTGCCATATAAAAGTGCTTGGTGTGTGACTGAGAAAAAGAAGAGCTGGAAGAGGCAGAACTGAAGTTATTATAAGATTATTAGCTGGCTACTGTCTGGATTTGGTTTTTTAGTTATTTAAAAAAAAAAGCCCTCAGTATCTTTATCCATTTATTTGTAAGCTTGTAATGTACTGAAAAGAATTTAATGTTATATATTTCTGGTGGTTTTTTTTTTTTTTAAAGGCAAATTCCAGATAGGGAAATTGTCAGACTTGTAACAGCAATATAGCTCCTGGAAACAGAGTTCATGTGAACTTTTGAACTTTTTCAACTTCAGAAAAGCTTTCTGATAGGAACAGGAATTTTCAAATTTATTCCATGCTTCTATTAAACAAAACCACGTTCCTACAACCTGTAGATCTGCCTCTTGCATCCCTGTGACTGCTGGCTTTGTTAAGTAGGTGTTGCCACAAAATTGCACAAATGTGTTACGTTTTGAGCTTTTACTAAGCTGAAAAGATAAGTAGTGATAGTATATCTAGTGTAGAGCAAAGTTGGACTAGAAATGGGGAGAAACCAAGAACAACAATTATGTTGAAGGCAAGTTTCTTACCAACTTACATATTTAATATCATCAGTTTATGAAGTTCTGCTTCAGACTCCCATAGGAGTTTGCCAGGGTTTTAGACCGCTTTTCTTTCCATTTTTGTGAGGCAGTAGCGGAGAAATGTAGGTAATGTCACTTGATACTACAAGCAATGAAGCAGATGCAAATGAGACTGAACCTGAGACCTTGAAATAGCATCGCTCTGCCCCCATCTAGGGAAGTGAGGATGGAGCTGCTCAGTGAGAAACTTCAAATTTCAGTGCAGTTTGACCTGATCAGGAGCTTTTCCCACGGATAATCTTGATTATTTTGCTTTTCTTTCTACAGGAAATTTTAAACTAGGGTTGGGAAGGTTTCTCTAGTCCTGGTAGCAGGAGAAGAGAGCCTTGGGTTTCTTCCTCTCTTGGCATGCTTTCAAGTCTGCTCATCTCTGCTGCTGGGGGTGCTTCCTTTTGCACCTCCTTGCTGAATACCCACCTGAACTCAGGGCTCCTGCAAACTGGGCAGTGTCCTACCTGCAGGAACCTCACTTGTCTGGGTCACAGAAAAGAACGTCACTTTAATCCTGAAAAACAGAGAACAGCAAAACTTTAAACCCCTTAAATGACTAAATAAAGGAAGCCAGTTCTTTATCCTGGATTAATTGTTAAAGCAAACCCAGACTTTCTTCTCTAAAGGTGAAATCTGTGAGGGGAGAAAGTGGGGGAGTGGAATTTCTTCTAATTGTTTTTTAAGCAGGGCTGACATACCATATGCAACAAACTTTAACTATCAATTCAGATGGGAAGTCACGCCGGAGACACTGTGAGAAGAATGCAGTGTTTCCTTCTGAAGCCATTGACTTGGAAAACTTGCGCACACAAAAGGGCTGACCTTTTCAGGAGTCACAGACATTAACTTCTGATTAAGTACTGTATTTAATTTCACTGAGCATCTAACCTGAGGGCAGGCTCTAGCTTAGTGTACTTTGAAGTCAAATGCCTGGCTGGTCCTATCATGATCAAAACACGTTTTGAGTCCTGGGTATTAGCAAGGGAAATACCTCTGGTGCGAAAGCAGATGTATCTTGATTTGTTTCAAGTCCTTCCTGTATGATTTTGAAGGCATTATTTGGGATATCTCCTGTAGTGCTTTAAAAATAGGAACCCTCATTTATTCTTTTGTCATCTTTGTTCAATAACCCCAATTCTGATCTGGCAGAAGGGAGTGAATCGGCTTTGGTTGCCTGAGTTGCTATCCCTGCATTCCAGGGTTGGACTGGCGCTGTGTTAGTGTACTTGGGTTTCTGTGTCTGCCTTGCCTTCTGCCCTTCAAAGACACAAGCACCGATTTTTATTAAATTTCACACATTTATATACATAAAAAGTTATCTATTATGTAATATTATATGTTATAATTGCATATTTTGAGTATTGAGCATTGTATTTAAAATCCAGGCATTCCTCATCAATAACGTGGCAGTGGCCTGCCAGATGCCTGTCTTGTCAGCCAGATGTTGCTGGAGGAGCTCTTCAATAAAGCCTGCCAAAGGACTAGAAATCACATTGCTGGCTTTTGGCAGATTTTGGTGTGTGTTGGAAGTAAGGCCTGCAGTACGTGTGTGCCTCCTTGTAGCAAAAGGACTGGTGTTGCCAGGGTCATGTCAGACCAGGATAGGCCAGAAGTGGAAGGTGGTCTGAGCTAGTGTGATGTAGCAGAGAGATGGCCTGGTGTTCAGTAGCAAGCTTCGTAGCTAATTAAGTGCCTTATTTGACACTTCTAAAAATGATGGATAGACACATGACTTGGTATGTACTTTCACCTCTAAAGGATACAATCGGAACCACTTAATTGTAAGTTGAAGGGCCTCCTTCTGCTAATAACTAATGTTGGTTCTCCATCTGCTTATGAAACAAGTGGCCAGGTGGTAAAATAGTAAAATCTCATAGAAAGTTGACAGGGTGAACTTCATGTTCTCCCTTCCTTCTTTCTTGCAGCCTTTTCTTCTTTTCCCTAAATCTTAAGCTTTTTTAAAAAAAAAAAAAAAAAATCAATGTGAAGGCAGTCTTTGTTATGTGAGGCTGGAGACCTGTACCCTGGGACTCTCCTCAGATTGCCGTTGTCCTGAGCTTGCAGTGACATTGATTGCAAGGGTTCAGGATATTGCAATTTAAAAAGCCATTGCATGTTCATAAGGTGCAGTTGCCCTCGTGTAGGCTCTCAGACCAGCTCTGTTCTATAGGGTGAAATGTATTTGCTCAAGGTGTTTGCAAAAGCATTTAACCAGGGAGGCACATCTGGAAGGGTATGTGCAGAGTGGTTTCCAACTCCGGCCAACAAGGAGTCAAATCACAGTAATGTGATGGCTTGCAGCAATCTACTGCTTCCTTGAAGAAAGAAAACCTGTTCTTTCCTCATTGCCAGAAAGGTCTGATCAGCCTTGGGGTGTAACACAGGGAAACCCATTAAATTCAGAGCTGCTACATGTTCACTCCAAAATATGCTCCCTGTTGAATTTCTTTCTGCCAAAGAGAAGCTACCAGGACCTGTCAATATTATTGTTCCTTCAAGACCCCTGTTCTTTCATTGGTGCACAAAGGGAATCGCGTAATGATCACAGACCCTACCTCAGTTGCTCTATGTCAAAGTCTCCCTCGGTAGTTAGCAGATTTCTGGGATGACTGAGACCGTGGAGGCTGCTCCCACCATGGACCATGGATGAATAACCAGAGGGTTTCCTTCTCTCCAGTCCATGTTACAACATGCTAGGAGATGCACCCCGGTCAATGCGTGAAGTCCTACCTTTGTGTGATATATTTAGGAAAGGAAATACTGAAGTGAGAGAATATTGCCTTTAATTAGGTTGGACGTGTGCTGAATTCACGTTAGAAATGTCTGTTCCATGTGAAATCAGGCAGGATTTGAACCAGTGCAAACTGTTGGGGATGTGGTGAAGTCGGTGCCGATGTGCTGATTCACTCCTCTCTACGTGTGGCCGTAATGCCAATCCTTGTTACCAGACTAAAAACGTCTAAAACGATGCAAGACTGTGATACTTAACATTTTTAGGCAATTGCTGTTTTTGTCAAAACTGTCTGTAGCTTTTCTTCTTCAGCACAAGATGGTAAGTAATGAGCTATTGGAATAATGTCTGTTTGAAACATCCGTAGCCATATGGCAATGTGGGAGGCGAGGATAAAACAGGGATCAGTCACAAGTGTTTACTTTGAAACATAGATAAAAAGGCAAGTTTTGTGCTGCAGCTTGGTTACGTGTTGGATCGGGTACTGGAAACAGTAGTTTTTAATTACTTTTGTGTTTAGTGAACTTTAAAATCCCAAGCACTTAAATCCGTTGTGTATTGCTCCTCCTGATTGCTCTCTTCAGATCTACACCATGAAACAACGGGGCAAAGCAATGTTGCCTTTGAGGGAAACCACAACCACCTAATCCAGATATTTGTTGGATGTTACTTTCAATACTGATAGGAGCTGTATGTTGTTAAAATGGGGAAAACCTTGCTTAGGAAGATTGATAAAACTGCCTGGCTGCACTTGCAAGATGGCTTCTGAGGTTTTGGGGTTGCTTTAAGATTTCGGTTTAAGATCCCCTGGCATGTGCTTGGCTGAATAGTCTTATTTTTCCTAAAAAGATGGAAAAACTTGGGCTCCTTCTTGGAGCGAGCCACGGCTGCAGGAAGCAGAGTCCTCTGGGAAAGTAGGTGGGTTATTTTGGTAACTGAAGTGGTTTTGTAAGTGATGATTTTTTAATTTTTTTTTTTTTTCTTTTACAAAATAGCCCTCTGGAGATAAATCCTCATTTGGGATGAGAGGGGTTGTACTGAATTTTTTTTTTTTTTTTTTTTTTTTTTTTTTTCCCTTTGAGATTTGCAGCTGTGCTGTTGGTTCCCACCTCCCTCTCAGAGTGGGAGCCCCAAACCTCGTCCGTCTGCTCCATCCTGGGGCTCCCACATGAGAAAACTTTTTGGGGATGTGGGAAAAGAGGCCTTTAGATACCCATCAGAGAAGCGTTTGGAGTCGAGTGTTACGAAGAAAATGTTTCACTTCAACAAAGAACGCTCCTGTGGCCCACCTGTATTTCATGTTTAAAATAACTGCAGATTAATTAGATTGATGATCCTATTGGGTAGGATGAAGGTGAATATGTAGGTGAAGAGAGAAATTCACTGCATCAGTATAGTCCAGCACTTCTCTGGGAATATGTTATCGACTGCTGATCAGCTAAAGGATACTCGCTGGTTTTTAGAAGGAAGTGTTGTGAAAATGGAACGTTTTCTTCACAGAGTAGAAGCACAGAACAGGGCGGGGGGAATTTCAAACTTTTCTAATACTGTGTGGGCTTTTGATTAGAGAGCACTCTGTATGCTAATTGAATATTGTCTTAAATTAGCATAATCTTGGGGTTATGTCTGGTCAGTGTTAATGATAAGCGACAGAGCCGCATTTCAGAACCTCTGTTTCATCAGATGGGAATTATATCCTGTAAATGCAAGCCCAGATCATAATATTTAATCTTTGCGTTGATTTATCCCAGCCTTAGACTATTTATACCGATTTGCTACTGGAAAACATATCATCTTGTGTGTGATCTATTAATTGCACACATGCAATACAGTCATTATACGCAGTATAATGTATAAATATATAAAAGATGAAGACTTGAAACGTATTTAAATAGATTCTAAAATCAGTTTCAAGATAAAATTGCTTCATAAAGGAAACATATTGTATATATGCTTATATGTACAACTTGTTCATATGTTTATAAAAACTTTATAACCATGTTTAATGCGTGTGCTTTAAACTTCTAGGACCATATTGCCTAGAGAAGTATGCTTGTAATTGTTCACAGGATAAGTGTTTAGAATTGCTATGATTTTTGAGCACAATTATTTTAAGTAGCTGTGCATCAAAATGAGAATTTAGAAGAGAAACAGGCTTTTTCTATGTAAGAATCATCTTTATATTAAAAAAAAAAAAAAATAATCCTGGGCAAGTGGCTTTGTTCTACCAGCAACTGGATAACTTCACTAAAATTAAACAGAAACAAACCCACCATCTACCCGTCAGTTCCAGTGCTACATACAAATGTCTTCACAGTTATTTGCACTTGAAATGCTTCATTTGCCAGCTCCAACGTGGCATTTGCAAATGCAGATTAGTTATGGGAGCACTGTTGGCTGCTGCTTCTTTCTCCTTTCAGATGTGGCTCCTACTGGACATTTCCTGCCCAGACTTGTAGGCAGCAAACATATGGTCTGGTAGATAGTTTATGGAATAACTTGCTGGGAGTACTTCAAGTGTTCCAGAAATCTCACAGGCAAAGATGCACAATTTTGAACACAGCATTCATCTGAAATGCCAAAGTTAAGATATTCATTTGCTCACTCGTATTGTTGCATTTCATAAGGATAGAGCAGACAGAGATAGATTGCGAGTTAAATTAACAGATATAAATCTCTGCCTTTATTAGCTGTTTGCTTGAAATGCAAACACTTTCAGGGGTCTGCATTACAAGAAAAATTGCTCTATCTTACTAACGAGTGAATTCCACAATGTCAGTAGCTAACAACAGTGGAATTGTCTGTCTGTCTGAGATTAGTTTCTCACTTCACACGGTACAGCTCTTCTGTTTTATCAAATGTATTCAGTGCCTGCCATCACTAAGGGAACTGTCTAATTCTTCCTTGTACTTCTGAACAGTGTCAAGTGTTCTGGGAATCAGTTTTCATACCATTTTAGTTTTTCATAGCCTATAGCAAATGAGCACAGCACACCAATTTTATTTTCATCTTTCCTCCAAGATCTTTTTCATAAACACCCTGGTACAGGGGGCCAGGATTCAGTTTGTGTAAGTTACTGTAGCAATAAGAGTTTGATTTCAATTGTCTGGCAGTACATCTTTATCTGTATCAGTTAATGTTAGATGAGAATCTGGATTCAGGCTCTGCCTGAATACAATGTTTAATACCCGGAAATGTGATGTAGATCCATGCATGCTAGAATAACTCAACATTTTATCCTTCATGTGGCACTTGTATGCGTAGATGCTTTACATGGCCCGTCTTGGTGCTGCAGGTTAAGTTCTTGTGGTGAGGGCAGTTGATAAGGCAGGGTTTGTTGGTTAGCCTGCAGGGAGTTTGTGCCTGCCCGGAGAACTGATCACAGGCTACCTGTCTTCAGAGCCAAGTAACTGTTCCTGGAAGATGGAGAAGCTCAAAAAATGCCTGTAGCAGGGAAGTTGGGAAAGGTAATACAACTTCCACGTGAGCTTGATAGGGATTTTTTTCTTTCCCTCTAGCAAACTTTTATCCTAGTCAGCTGAAACCATATAATTTAACTTTGTTCAAGTGCTCTTTCTTTCTGGATGCATGTACATTGATGGAAACTCAACCTCAGCTTTCTCTTCCTCCTTCTTTCTTTTCTTCTTTGGAGCTAGATACCTACTTTTGGTATGAGGATCAGGTAGCGGACCTGGGTGAGGAACAGGCACCCAGTTTGTTTTGCAGTTAGTAAGAGTTAGATCAGTGTTGTGCCTTTCAAGTTGTAACCAAACCAGCTTCCCACTTTGACTGTCCAGCCTCGTGAGTGCTGAGGGGTGGCCGAGTGGTGGGGCTCAGGCTCTGCTACTTGCAAAGCAGAAGGGAAAATGTGGCTATAGTTTGGAAATTCCTTTTGGCACCGCATCTGTTGCTCCAGAGGTCCCAGGCGTTCCTGCTCTCTTGGCAGCTGCAATGCCCAGATGCCAAACTGAATAATAACTTATGTATTTTTCCTGGTGGCTGCCTTATCCACACGATTTTTATGTGATCTCTTTGACTGCTTTTCTCATAATGCATCTGGAGCTGGTCCAGGATCACGCCTCTGGTAGCCTTTTCTGGCTGATTGCTTGTTTGATCAGCCCACAGTTGATTTCTAGAAAATATTTTCAGATAATCTCTGCCTCGTGCTGTGTATTTAACTTCAGGTGGTTTAAAGGTTGTTTCTTAGGTGAAAGCTGAGAACCTCCTCTGTCCTTTTCACTGAGTAACTTGTGACTGTAGCTTGTGTGGAGTGACCAAGAGCACTGGTGTTATGCCTACGAAAAGGATGTGCTGCAAAAGGGTGAGTCTTCTCATTTTGGGACAGAAATGCAGTCTCTATTGTAGAAAGACTGTCCCCTTCCTTTTCTCAAGCCATCCCTTCCTACCAGTTTAAAAAGAAAGAGTTGAGCCATTTGCCCAAATCAAAAGATGCTTTCAGTGCCTGCGTTTAAGTACCACAGTGAAACCCAGTTTCATGTCACCATTTGCTTTCTCTTTGAACACAAGTTTTCAGGACTCAAAAGAGGTCGAGTTTTGAGCATTTTTCCCCTTGCCAGTCTTGACACCGCGCCATTGCGCGCAGTCTTGTTTCTAAGCCACTCAATCTTTTTTTGTACCCTTGGGGAAATGATGGTGCCTGGCTCCAGGCTGGGGCACCTGCCCATGCACTGCCCGCCCAGGACATTGCTGTGCCTTAGGTCCCTCTGTGGACCTAGCTCTAGACCAACTAGATGCCTGATATTTCTAAATTAGTCACTTCCAGTCCCAAACAAAACATTATCAAACCTTGCATTTCTTTTTCAATGTTCACATCCCAAGATAAGTAGGGAGAAAAATCAGAACCTATTCAGTATTGTAAATACAGCAGATTATTATCCTAATATGTTATTGGGCAGTAACAAGCTAAATAATTCAGCACACTTTTAGGTCTCTATTCAAACTGATGAGCTAAAATAAAAAGTGTTGATTAAGCTAAGTGCATACCTCAGTGTAGATGGATATTGTAGTTTTGTTTGGTTCAGCTTTTTCTGAATAGGGAAGGTCTCTGATAAATAAACAACTATTCTTTTAAGGCTTCTCATAAGCTGCATTCCTTTGCTGCTTTATTGTCTTTTTAGTGTGATCACTTTAAATCCATGTTGCAAACCTAGGTTTTTCTCGCACAAGCTTGTGCGCTCATGACTGGTTTTATTTTTAATCCTACCTCACTGCTTGAGTTCGAGTGTTACATAAAGAAAACCTGGCTTTAGGAAGATGATAAAACATAGCCATCAGCTTCTTGTATTTCCTTAAAGTATTTCATAACAGAATTAACTGGTTTTGTTTTACTTTCTTTCTACTCCCCCTGTTAAAGAACCCAGGGTTTCTAGAAAGTTCAACATTATTATCACACTTGAATAATGCATCTGCATTTAACAGGCCTGTGCTCCCGCTGTGGAGAGCTTGTGACAGGGGAGATGGCTTTGCTGGGGGGTCTTTGGTCACTTCTGTACTTGCGTGAAAAATAGGAGTCCAGGAGCCATAAAGGTGGCTGTGCTCCCTTTGTGGTGTGCTGCTGCACCACGTTAGCGGGGCCTTGACTGAGAAAGGGAACCCTTTCCAGTGATCTCGGATAGCTCCATCATAAAGAGTCAGTGTCCTGGGATCATCCCATTAGGAAAACAATTTACAGGGATATATATCTATAAATAGATATATAAATATCTATTGACCTCATATTTTGACTATTCAGACAAGTTACTCTGTATGATGGAGGTGTTTGCTTCCTGTGCACCCAGATCCTTATTCCAAGCAATCCTGAGTGGGTGAAATCCAGATTTCGTTGACTTTGGTGCTTTATTCAGTGTAGTAAATTCATGAAGGAGGACATGTAGGCAAAGAGAGCTGGCAGTCTGCTTGAAGTATTGTGGCAAAGAACACAATAAATGTTTCTTTGGGAAGCTTATTTTTCATAATACGTGGTACATGGATGTAACAGTGCTGTTTCGAGTGAAACAAGTTGTCATCATTTCTGTAATTAGCTCAATGTTAATGATATTATAGGAGTTCACCCTAATTTCAAAGACAAAGTTGTGTTAGAGAGGTTCAGTTCACAGAAAATTGATAGAAGAATCTTCAATCTTGGTGTCAAGTATTTAGATAAATAAACTTTCCAAACAAATTTTTATGGTGTTTGACTAAATTAGAGAGCAAGTTTTTAATGTAAACGTTGAAATGTTAGAAAAACCCAACACATGTTCACTTAACTTTTTAAAAAAATATATATATATAAAAATGCTTGAAGTATAAAATGGTCAGATTTTGATCCGAGTTTTCATTGTGGAGGCTCTATCTGTGGAGATATTTCTGACTTGCACCATTTCAATCAAGTTCAGAAGCTGATTTCTCCTTCTCTGTCAGCACAGATACAGAAAAGCTGTTACAAAATGATCCCTTTAATCCTGTACCATTTTTATGTGCTGATTAGAATCAGGGTAATTTCAGCCTGTGTTGAAGGAGTTAATCTTCCTGATGGAGATGTGAAAAGTAGGAACCATTTTAAATCTCAATACCACATGCTGCCTTAGGGATCACACTGTGCTAAAACCCAAGATAAAAAGGCCTGACAAAGATTATTGACGGTTTACCTTTTAATGAGCAGCTTGGATTGATTTTTATTTCCCTCTGGGGCTGCATGCTTTGCCCTGTTTCCACCCATGATGTCATGATTAACAAAAACAACAACAACAAAATTAAGGCTTCATATCTGAATAACAGCAGAGAAATAAAGAGTAGCCATGACATTAAAAAGAAACCTGTGCCAAATCCTGTTGAACGTCCCAGGAAAAGGCAGAGCTCTTGAGTCAATGGTTTGGTGCTTCTGCTGGCAGAGGAAATGCACCTTCTACCAAACAACACCTTGATTCTTCATTTATATATTTTTAAATAACATCTCACTCGACAAATTAACAGAAAAACAAGTAGTCTACATAAAGAGAAAATGCCTTCATATGTATTTAATACTACTGTTGAATAAAAGCAACGATTTCTCTTTCTTTTGCCAAGCCCCCACCCCTCTAAAGCCATCACTGAACAAACCGCCTCTGGCTACATTCCCATAATTTTGTTCAAATCCTTAAGCTTCAAAAGAGAGCAGCTCTGCTGCCACAAAACTATCATCCCGAAAGCTCTTAAGCTCTGACATCATCTATTCTGTTTGAGTCCTTGCATATAGACCTTGCCAGAAAATGGAAATGCCTTTTTCACGTGGGAGAAAGGGCGTGTGTTTTAAACAAAAAATTCCCATTCTGCATAAGGATGAAACGCTATTAAAAAAAAAAAAAAAAAAAGACAGACAAGACTGTTTTTCCCAGGCATGGCTTTCCAGAACAAAACCCTGTTTTCGAAGAACAGGATGGAGCAAAGCCTTCCAGGCAGGCAGATGGGAAGCCAGCGGCACAGAACTGTTCTGCGAAGTGGCAAAGTGGAAACTTTCCCATGGAAATCTCTTGTTTTCTGAAGGCAGGAAAGGAGTGTGCCTTCTGTGCTGGGCTAGGAGATGGCTCCAGCCTCCTGGGCAGGGTTGGACAACCTGTCTGTGATCAGTAGGCGGGTTTTGGGCCAGCTGGAGTTCAAGCATAAAGTGGCGATACGTGTGTGCGGCCACTCGGAGGCTGTAGGGGCTGGAGAAATGCGAATCCAAGCCAGGCTGTGAGCACTGAAGGAGCCTGCTGATACAGAGGCGTTTCTCAGAGTTATGTTGGGTGGAGGTGTAATTGGAAATGTGGGGGTTAAGAGCACTTGAAGAGTGGTACTTGTGAGAGGCTGTGCAGAGCTGGAGGCTGTAGAGCATCGTTCCTTAATGCACTCGTCCTGTTGCAGGAGAGATGCTGTTGTGTGGAGGATGGAGAGGGAAAAGCAAGCACGGGAGGAAAACTGCTGGCTAAATCGCTCAAAGTATCACAAAAATAATTTTCTCACAGTGTGTTGGGTTTTCTTTTTGTTAATTTTTTCTCCTTCCTTTTTCTTTAGAAGGTGAATATGTTGAATAACTACGGGTTATTCTTAGCAGTGTAAAATTTCACTTCTTTAAAATGCATTCTTACTTGTCAAATTGGGAGGCTCGAGGAGCAGTTATTCTGCTGCAACTTCAAATCACCGCTTCAAAAATTGATCTGGGCTTAGGTATGTCTTTGCATGTCCATGCTTATTAGCTTCATGTTGTGATTAACTTAATGGGCTATGGAATTTTACATGTACTCTATGCAAATGCAACTGAAAAACCAATTATTGAAAAGTGAAAAATGAACTCTAGGAGACAGTCATTAGACTATTAGAATCCCTAGTTTCTTTGCAAACTGTATTTGGGTAATACGTGGGTTTAATACTGAATTTCAAAGCCAGAAAAAGCAGTTGGCGATTTACTTTTTTTTTTTTTTTCCAAGCAGTATGAAAACATTTTGACAGGCCTGCTTGCGTGGGCTACTGAGATCCACTGGGATTTATGAGTTGGAAAATTATTCACGGCTTCAATAAAATGTTGTAGTCCACTTAGTACCCTATTTTCAAGATCCTTAGATGTACAAGCATCCATGAATTTATCTTGGGTGGCTGGTGAATATTATCTGTATTAGCTGGGCTGCATCCAGCAGCAGAGATGCTCCCCTAAGCTGCTTCCTTGCCAGGAGTGTTTTGTCGGGGTAGATGGTGATTAAAAACCTCCTTTAAAGCCTGATCAGATAATTTATGTGCCCAAGACCATGTGGACAGGCTGTGGCAGCGTCTATTGGGACAGTAAATGCATTAATGTTGTTGTGTTACAGGGTTGTGGCCCAGATGACACTGTTATTGTTAATTAGAAAATGATGATCTTCACCCCCCCAACAGGTCTATATTTTTAAAAATATGTTCCTATGCATCTGCCAAAGGTGCTGCAGGTGGCTGTTGATCGGCTTTGCGGCATTCACAGGCCAGGGGTCCCCAGGTTTGGTTAAAAGCTTTTTCAAAATGAAGCTGCTGGTGGGGGCACGGTTTCCACGTTGCCAGCTGCAGTGAATGCTGGTGTGGTGGTGCCTTGAGCTCGCAGCGTCTTGCTGCTCTCGCAGGGACAGCACAGGTGCTAGCATCTGGGCAGCTGGAGTCTGGCTGGAGCTCACGTGGGTGTTTGTAGGGGACGGAGCTCAATGTGAAGTCAAAACACCGATGCAAGCCCTGTGTGGAGGGAATGTTGTCAGTCCTCGAATGTGTGTGGACCAGCGCCGTTGGGCCATCTTTCTAGCTGGTGAGCTATAACCATTCATTCAGCATACTGAGATGCACGTTTGGACTTTACCTTTCATTTCCATTGCGAGTTTGTCCAGTTTTGACCACCTGCCATTTCCACCCTCCCTCTACAACAGGTTTTGTGCGTGCAGATGTCTCCGTGCTGGCAGGCTCCCCGTCCTCTGTGTGATGGAGGTGTGTTACTACAACGTGCCTGGCATCAGCACGTCCTCACAGGTCCAGGCCCCCCCCCATGTGGAAGTGGCTGCAGGACTGGGACTGTCAGCATACGTGATGGGCCACGTGTGTCCATTTAATGCACACATGCACATGCTGCCTTGTGCTCCGGGGAGTGTGGGGCCTGATTCGGTCCTTTGTTCAGCTCACTTCATCTGCTGTAAAACATGCTCGTAACAGGGTGACAGGCTGAAAGACCTTGTGTAGGAATGAGTCACCCTGGGCTCCACAGGGAGTTGTGCAAACAGATTAGGGGCAGCATCTGACCTTTCATTTTCAGTAGTGCCTAGACACAATTGGATGAGGAGGTGAGAGGGTATCCAAAGAATACTGGCTGTAATTTAATCAATTGGCATTTAGATGTGCGGTGGTGAGTGCCTGTAAATGCTTTGGATGGTTGAATATAAGATACAACCAAATGGAAGAGAAATAAGGAAGTGTAAATTCTATAGACAAAAGTTTGAAAGAAGGTAGTAAAGAGTAGATGGAGCGAGATGTGATGGATATAGCAGAGAAGTTAAAGCTACTGGACATAAAGCATTATATGTTGAACTGTTCTGAGTCTATTCAATCAGGTAGCTTAAAGCCATTTAAAATACCCTCTATACAAATGAAGAGGGAAGAATAAGAATAATCAAAGTATAGATAAAGCATGTATCAAGAATAAAACACAGCGATAAGGATGATTATGAAGCAAAGAGAAGGAAGAAATATGGTGTGGAAAGCAGATATGGAGACTGAAGGGAAGGTGCATGAAAGATAGATGTAAATAGTAAGGCATTTGTCAAATCCTCGAATGTAAAATGTCAGGGCTTCAAGAACTTGTAAAGGTTATTTACTAACTAAGGCCAGAGTGAAATACTGTTTAACTACATTGATGCAACACAAACATGTGCATGCAAGCTTTGTTGACTAGAACTGGTTTGATTACTTAGTGCCTAAATAAAAAATAATAATTCTTTGTCTCTTTGTTGCCAGGGAAATGGGAGATAAATGCCATAAGAAATTGATGTACACTTCAGAGCTTTCAAAAAGAGCAAGACTGAAGGGGGGTGGTGGGGGGTGGGGAGTGAATCGCACCAGAAATTGCAATCCTTAAGTACTGAAATCTATATTGGAAAACTTAAGAGGTGGAATTAACATACGACTTGGGATTGAGAACTGTAGAATTGCGATGTTTTAAGTGTAGGAAGGCATTGATATATTTTCAAAGACCCTTAAGTAATACTTTCATACACAGGATCTAGAACAATCTGACTTTGGAATGGGAGAGTCAAAGAAATTCTGTAAGAGACTACGTAAGATATGATATGGAAAACTTTTAAATTAGGATAATTGGTATTCATTCAGAATTCTGTAATCACATTTAGTATCTAATTAATTCTTTTTAGGAACCTGTGTCAATAGCTAAGAGAGAGTCAAAATATATCAGGAGTTTGGTAAAGCTGTCTTTAGAGCACAGAGCATTCGAAGGCTCATCTTCCTCTGGTAGCTGAGCAGGGCAGGTATCTTTAGTCTCTACTTCAGAGACTAGGATTTCACTTGGAAGACTTGAAGCAATTTTGAGTTATTGACACAGAAACAACAGAAGGAATTGTAAATGCTTCGTATGTTAATAACCTGGAAAGGGGAATTTGCAGCAGGATGAGAAAAAAAATATCCAGTGATACAGAACTGGGAAACAAAGAGTTAGAGCAGAGGAGGTAAGCAACCTATAATACTTCTGAATACATCACCTAGATTAAGAGCACAGACAGATAAGCAGGCTGCACAATTTATGGTAAAGCAAGATAAGCCTATGGACAGACAAAGCATGAAACATAAAAAGATGCAGCAAAATAACCTCCATGGCTCTACACTGACAAGATGGAAAAAGAACAGATGAGAAAGGTAGTTGGATGATGTTGTCTTCATCACAAATGTTATCGTCGGTGCATTACCGCAAACAATACATTAAAGCACATGTAGCAGAATGACATTTAAATCGGATGAAATAACCTGACACCAAACAAAGGGCCAGGGACTACCTCTGCAGTCCCACATATAGAGCTTTGCCTGCATCCTTCTCGGCTATAGGCCCAGACAATGTACAGCAGAAGGTAGCCGCACTTTTCTGAACTCTTGAACCATTTATATGTTCTGTCCTCACATTTACATATACTGTATGGTTAGAGGTTGTATTGAGCATGTTCATTAAAATTAACCAATTTTTTGTAATGGCTTCTGGTTACATGCACCCGACCACCATAGTCTTGCGAAGGGAGAGAGGATCAACAAGAAATGCTATAATTACATTCAAGACTTCTAGAATGAGCTTTCTGTACTCACTAAATGTAAATCCATCCCCCAGATAGTTTCTTTCAGCTGTTTATCCTCTGAGAATCTATTAGCTGTTGCTATTTCTGTGCAGGTAGTAGGATGACTGTTTATAAAGAGCCATGTAGATAAATCAATAACATTTGCAAATCTGATGAACTAGGATGTGCTGCGGCAGGTTGCTGTGACAGGGCAGCGCTGTGGTGCAACTACAATTCACTTGACTCGCAGCCTGTTCCCAGGTGCAAAAGTGTGACTTTTTTTTGCCAGTTTTCTCAGTGATGTATTCTTCTTTTCTTTCTGGTGAAGCAGCTGCAAATTATGACACAACTCCAAGTAAGAGCAGGGTGAATTCCCTCCCTCAGTCTTCTCACCTCTGTCTCTCCTTCTGAGAGATGATAAGGAGGCAGAGTCCTGGGCATGCTGTGAAGGTGGTAGGTGGATTGCCCTCTGCTAGATATCTGTGTGTGGCTTGTGCCTTACTTGCCGTGTGCCTTGGATCCTAAAAACCCAATTCCTTTTGTAGATCAGTATTGGGAAGCAGCTGCAATCTTCTCTGCATCCTGCCTGCCCTAGACAGCTTGAAGACAGAGGTTGCTCTTAGGTGCATCCTTCAAAGAGACCGTCCTTCTGCTTCCTTATGTGCAGTTGTGTTTTTCTAGGTATTGTGATACAGTTGTACTGTGAGTAGGATTCACATCTTTGAACTAAAATCAGCCCTGTTCGATTTTAAGCACGTGGACTAGATTATTAGACCTGTACATCTTACTTCTGCAGACTGCAATCCTCCATATTTTTGGATGTCTGACACTGGATTAGCAGGAAAAAGCTGCTGCATCCACACACATCTGTTGAGCTGAGACAGTGTGAGGGACTGACGTGACCCATCCTGGACATGCTGCTTTCAAATCTAAATCTGCTAGTTGTGGGATGTTTGCTTTCCTGGCTGTATTACACCGAGGATGAAAAGCCCAGTGGCTCCTTCCGAAATCCTTTAGACATGGGATGTGTAACACATCTAGAATAATTCCAGAAGAATTTGCTGTGTATCTTCCCTCGGTTGTGTACTTTGAATTTAACAATTGCTCCTAATCTCACTGCACTGTAGGTGTTCATCAGGTTGGAGCAGCAGTGGCTGTGTGCACTGTACTGGTTGTGTTTGCCTCTGCTGTAACAGCAAGGCAGAAAGGTCTTTATTCACCGCAAGATCAATGATTAATTCCAAGCTGCAGAGTTTGGAGCTGATCCAGCCTAGAACTTCTCCAATATTTATGATGTTTAGCTCCAGGATTTTCCAGTTTAAGCATTTCTATAATCCGAGTAGCGTTATGAAGTGTTGAAACAAACTCTCAAAATACTTACCTTGCTCTGAGAGGAATAATCTGTGCAATAACGTAAAAAGGTTTTAATCTATGCACTTCGAATAGTGGTTCGATAGTCTCTGAAGACATCCCATTTAATTTGGAGTTAATTCCACCTTCATTGCTCCATGGATGCACTTGAGGTTCTCTATGGTGTTTAATTTGGGTTCTTTTGAATGCCAGATGCAGAGAATTAGAGTAATTATAGTGTGTAACTCGGCTTTTAAAGGCTGTTCCCTTTTTAGAGAGTATAAAGAGTATATAAATTGTTCTAAACGTTTTAGTGGGTATTGATGTCCTGGAAGATTATCCAGCTGGAAATAGAATGCAAGTTCTTCATGTATCTCTATCCAAAGATAACATCAACACTTCTGGCTTCTTTCTTAAGGAAAAAACCAAAACAAAACAAACAACTTGGGGCGGGGGGGGGGGGAAATGACGTGTATCTACACACGTGTGGTGCTCTTTGGGAAAAATACAGTCATCTCAATAGAAATAATTTTGTAGTGCCACCCTTTACTTCAGGGTCTAGGAGACTGTCATGGATTCACAGCCTAGTGTGATGAATACTCTTCAGATACCAACATAATGCCTGTACCCATTTTCAAGTCAATACTTTATGCCACCTCGTAAGAGCTGTTACTCATGGGGAAGAGATTGCCATATGCATCTGCAAAAGAACCTTTTATTTCTCTTCTGAAAACTAACCTTTGTGTCTACAAAACCTCAATAAATAATTGCTTTTCCTTTGTGTTAGTGCCTGTTGTGCAATCTTACCCCACTGTTTCTATGGGCTTGTACTTAAGTCTCTTTCAAAGCTGCACTGTTAGGAGCAAGGACTTGGTGTTACTGCAGCACCTGGCACGAATGGGCACACAGACAAAGCTTTTGCTCTTGGATTAGTCCATGAAAAGCTAAGAAATTAAAAAAAAAAAAAGCCAAAGTGTCCAGGTCTGTCAGGGTTAACTCCAGCCATTCTGTAAGTCAGCTGAGATTCAGAGTCTGGAGCTATTGGTTGCAGTTTTCAGAAGTTGTTATGGTGTTCTGCAGTTTAAAAAGCAGAATGCTAAATGTTAAATATATAAATAATTATGCACTCTCCTTTCAGTGCAGTCATAACTGTAGGATTTTAGTACAGAATAAAGGCAGCGGGCAGAGGCTTTGTTTTCTTTTCCAGTAATTGACTACAATCCTACAGTCATTTCTGGTGCCTGTATTTTTGTCAGTTGGGTTTGGGGCATGTGGAACATGTTTGCTCCCACTGGCCATCCAGTGAGCAGCAACTGCCATGGGGATTTTCACTGCGCCGAAGAATTGACTTTTAGGAGCAGTTCCAAGTTTTCTGCACATCTAATCATCTCTCCCAGTGGGGAACTGGAACAAAAGGGATATATGTACTGGTAAACCTAAATCAAATTTCCTGTGAAAATGTGAATCTGACACTCGGGTATGCCCTGTTTCAGTGCACTGTAATTCACTTGGGCAAAATGCTGTCCTGGAGCTGCCTCACATGATGCACAAGCTGTGATGAGGTGCACCATGTCTGATGGGGGCTTTCGAGGCAGCGGCTGCAGTGGGAATTGTGTCTGACAGCTTAATATTTCAGTTGCAACTGGCCGTAGTTTTACAGTAATGAGAATGTAATTATTTATTTTTTTTTTAGACTGGTTAAAGCCGCAAACATATGGTACAGTAACAGAAGAAATTATTTTGGGTAGCAATCCTTAAAAAATTTTTGGCAATCAAATGATTAGGTCTTTCCCAAGGGAAATGGAACTTCTAATAAAAGCACTGTAGAGGCAAGTCTTCATTACTGCTCTTCCACCTAAAGACAAACCATACCTCCTCCCATCTTTTATTTGACTGCAAGTCTGGACCATATATTTGCTGTTGGCAACACTTGCTTAGCTTGCCGTCACCTGGAGGAGAGGATAGCACAGCAGGGTCTGCTTCCTTGCTGTGTTAAGGGCTAATGTGTTGAGAATTACTTTAAGTTTGACTTTTTAAATTATTATTTTTTTCCCCCCTTGGAAAGTGTCTATACCGATGTTCATCACCAGTGCAAGACAAATTGATGGTGTTCTGGAGTGTCAGCAAAGTTTTTATAGAGCTCTTTTGAATAAACTGAGCCATTTCTCAGATGTGGATGTTTATAGTAAAGCATGCAACTACTGCACGTTGGGAGATTGGTGGCATCGTGTCCATGAGGGTCTACGTGTTTTTCTAGTCATCCTTGTGTCCAGCGCTCTGTGCAGTTTGATCAATACACAGACCTTGTTTTCTTTTTCTGCATAGATGAGATGTTTCAGTTCGAGCATCTCGTAACGAGTCTGTAGTCTGTGTCTGTATGTCCTTAAGGCAGGTTACACATATGCCACTTCCTCATTAGCCTGTGAAATGCTGCCAAAGAGAGCAAGCGTGTGCCTGGGATCCTGCCTTCTGCATGGTGGCTGATTGCTCCTTCTCTTTCTTCTGCCTGGAATAATTTCTGTAGCCACTGTGACGTGAACAATGCAGTTTGATGCACAAACTATCAGTCAGGTTTCCGTCCTGTTGGTAGCAGAAGGGGCTGTTTTGTTCAGAAGCAGAATGGATCTGATCTCAGGTGAAAGAACAAAGTCCAGTGATCCCAAATAATAACTTTGTCAACATTTATGGATTTATGGGGCTGTGGCCATTTATGGCTCTCAGCCCTGTGAGAGCCTTTGTAGGGGAAAACAAATCTAGCATGAGTGGTCCTCCAGCCAACCTTATTTTCCGTCCTTGCTGGAACAGAGCATGTTTCCCAGTGTTTTCAATGGAAAAGGCATGCTTTGAAAGAGAGACCTCTGACCTTGCTCTATAATGCAGTGATTCCTAGAAGCTATGTTTTGCTGAAAGCTTTTGCTTTTAAAGGAGAAGAGCCGCAAACAAGGGTGCTGCATGGAGTCAAAGTTAAAAAGAATTCTTCCTCTCTAATGTTTGCTCTTAGAAGCTGAAGAAGAATTTAGGGCCCAAAATTAGGTGTTGAGGTGTTAGTGTAGGGAGAGCCTATACTAACGTGCCTTACAGATGTTGAGTGGTGTACCCAGAAACACCCCCAGAGGCAGGTTCTCCCTTGTCCCATCCTGCAATGTTCACAGGCCTGACCCCTCTCCTGAGCTCCATATTTACATTTATTTCTTGAAAGATGGAGCAAATTTTTTTTTTTTTTCCTGCTAAAGCATAGCTGGAGGAGGTGGAGCTGGAACAGGAGAAGCTGCAACAGGAGCTGCCGTGCTCGAGGAGGGAACGATGGTTTGAGTCATCTTAGGGAGAGTGGGGAACAGGAGTCACACTTTTTTCATGTGGGGGCCATGTGGTGAAGGCTCCAGGCTTTCCTATGAAGGAGTGTTGGTCATGCCTTTAACCTGCAGTGCTAAGGAGGGGAAGAACTACAGAGCACCAGAGCACAGACAGGTTAGCTGATAGCTTTCCCAGGAGTTAGAAGGCCATGGAGATGACTGGGCTATCAAAGTTGCTTTGATTTTTTTTTTTTTAAATTTTTTTTTTTTTTTTTTACTCATGAAAATGATAAAAGGTTTTGACTTTCTTAATCATTGACTTCAAGTCTGGATTTCATTCAGAGTGCAAGGGAAGGGAAGTGCCTTTTTTTTTTTTTTTCTCTTTGACTATAAGGTGGCCATGGTCAAACCATTTGGTTTCTGGCAGGCAAAATGGAAGATGGAGCCATCAAGGTGAGAAAACCCTAACATGATTTTTTTTTCTATCTTTTAGCTGATGCTGTTTCTCTGGGAAGCTTTCTCATAAATGCATGTCTCTGTTTTGAATCCATTATGTGGAAAGACTAAACGATAAATTTGATGTAGCAGTAGAAAAGTAATCTCTTCCTCTGAACAGATTCTTTTATCATCTGATTGTAGGATCATAGAATGGTTTGGTTTGGAAGTGACCTTTAAGTCCATCTATAGTCTAAAACACAATGGCTCACTGATGCTTTTTACCCAAGTCAGAAGCTGCTGCTACCTTTGGGATTCAGGTAATAAAGTGCACAAATCACCAAGGTTGCATCTTTCTGAATGCTTCCTGGTTTTCTTCATGTTCTTGTTAAGAAAGTGAAGCTGCAGCTTGGCCTTGTGCAGGAGGCCACTGCGAGGCACCTCCAGTCTGCCCATCACGCCCTCAAGGCATTTTAGTGGGCATCAGGTTAGTGGCGTGGAAAGCAATTGCAAGAGCAGGCCTGATTTTAGATTATTAACATCTCTTGAACAATAAAAAAAGACTCTTCCATCATTCACAGCTCCTGAAATATCACTAATTAGTGTCTGAGGAATACAGACTGCGTGGGAAGTTAGACATTCACCAGGCTGTTCATCTGGGAGCCGTCTGAGGAACAGCTCTTCCACGCCGGACATCTGCAGGATTTAAAAAAAAAAAAAAAAAAAAGACACAGTTCATTAACCAACAACAACATTACCCGTAAAGCAACTGGGGAAGCTAATCACTGCCACTAAATCTTACTCTGTTTACCATCAATTAATATTTAGTCTCCCGAATTTGGATCTCTTTTGTTCGTGTGCCTCATGTTGTGTAGAGTTGCAGCAAAATCTGGGAATTGCGACTGGCAGTGGTTTGCATCAGCATGCCCCAAGGGCTGGGATGCTTTCTGCAAAGGCCTTCAGGGTGCTGGTCTATTAACGAGATAATAGTGCAGATTCGAAAGCTTCAGCTGATTAATTAAATGCAAACACAAGATTGTACTCGCAGGCCCTTTCAAAGGACTCAAAGTCCTTTTCTTAACTCGGTTCAACCTTGACCTGAGTAAACGCTTGTATAAAAGATTAAAGATGACCCATAAAGAGAGAAAATGGATTAGCGTTGTTTTTAAACTTGGTTCTGGATGTTGTGGAGAGATCTTTTCCACCGCAAGTGCGTGTCTGCGTACTCCCTTATGAATAAGTGGGAAACAGTATTTTGCATTTCTTGATGATGCGGGATGTCAGGGCAGCGTGTCAAAAAGTGGATGGGGGAGAAACTTTCTGCTTGTTTTGTGCAACGCACTGGCAAGAAGCAAGCATGGCACAAACTGCGTTTCTGGTGAACTGCTCTGAAGGAGCCAAACCGTTACAGACCTCTGGCAATGTAATTACTGACTTGCTGCTTTTGAGATGATGTGTGCCTCAAAGCCCTGCTTGCGCTGGGTTGTCTGTACCAGAGGTTCTGTATGCCTCAATCACATCTGCTGCACGTGTGGGCATCGTGTGAGCGGCATGTCTGGTGCGTGGGACCACTGTCAGCTCTGCTGTGCAGTGCAGATCAGCTTCGTGCTGAACAGGCAAAGACTCTGACGTGGGATGCAGCGGACTCGCTGCACCTCTGCCGTGCAGCTGCTCTGCACGTGGGCTTGTAGCCACCTGCCTGGGATCTCCAGTCTGAGAGACCCCAAGAAACCCAAGAGATTGCTGCCTGGAGAACTTGATCACCGCTAAAAATTATAACCTGCTCTCTGGATCGGTGGGGCTGTGAGGTCTGTGCGTCCTTCACCCATGAAGGCGGGTGGCTGCCCCTCTGAGAGCTGTGGGTCTTGCCATGGCATGGAGGGGGCTGCGCTCTGTAGAAGGGCATCTGCTCTGCTGGGCTCCTGACGGGGCACGGCACTGAAACCATGGGCTGCGCCTGGGCTGTGGGCAACCAGCAGTGCCAGGACCTGCCTCCCTCTGGGAAACACATTTCCATCCTACTCATGCGGGTGGAATTTAATTTTGGAAAATGCTTCATTAAAATTATTTGAATCACTTTTGGGACCAGTCAGAGCAGAGTGTTGCAGGAAATGTTAATATGTTTGGGGATTCTTAAGATACGGTTTCAATTGTTTTGTTTTTTACTGTTTAATTCCGGTTGTGCTGCTTATTTTAAGGGGCTAAGCTGTATGTCTTATATTTGCTGAACAGCGTGACCACTGTGAAGTATGTGGCAACATGGCTTGAGAAAAATAATGCAGTGGGCATCATAAACTGCCCCTTCAGTTATATTTCTGAAGCTTTTAGAAAAACTAATATTTGATCCTTTCTAACTTGAATTGAATCTTATGAATTGTAGATGACTGTTATTTTTTGATCAGAACAAAAAAGGTTATCATTTTTGGGCCACATATGTGTTTTTCTAGCAGCTATTTCCTAATCTGTAGCTGCT